>NC_136065.1:2125168969-2126380219 GCF_964261635.1 Lissotriton helveticus | reverse complement strand
GTTCACCTGCTACTTCCCAATCTTTTTCTCTTAGTTTGTCATATATACCTGATGGCAACAATAATTTCAGAATTGCTGTGATATCAGAAAGAGTATATGTTCCCATCATTAATACATCTCCTAATTCCTTAAAGAATCCAGCAGGATCCTTTGAGTGGGAGGGAACCATCTCTTTCATCCTTAGTAACTCAAGTTTTGTCAAGGGTACATAAATGAAGACGCGTTGTAGCGCTCCATTTGTGTCAGCTCTGGGGTGGACCTCTCTCATGGGGAACTGGCGTGTTTAAGGAAGTCTATTAGTTGATCCACACGTATTATGGGGAGATCTATATCCAGTCACTTTCTGGTATTTCTGTCTAAAATCTATAAATGTGTTGAGAAAAACTGAACTATTGTGGAGGAACATGTTATCAGCGCAGTCAGACAGAAAATCTTCGAGTCTTGGATCATGTTTGAAATGAGTGTCATTGAGTGTGATGAGATGTTGTACCATGTAGAGACTTGCTAATCTTTGATGTGAGCGTGGTAATGCTAGAAAAAGTTGGGCTATGAGATCATTGTCATATATCTTATATTGAGAGACCCATAGGGTCGCAGTTCTGGCTATTTCCTCCTCCTCCGGTGTAAGCGGAGGTTCCTGGTCTAACCAGTAGTCTAATGCATTGGATGTATTTTCAAATAACTCATCTGGAGATGACCGTTCAGAGTGACCTTGGAGGAATGTAGGCGGGAGTGTTCGTGAATTAGGGGCGGAAGAACGAACGGGTAGGACTTTTTCAGTAGGTTCAGTAATTTCCTCCTCAAGTTTCTTATTCTCTTCATTTGTTTGCAAGTTTTGCAGAATACGGGTCACATTACGGGTGAACCTGTCTAGTGCATCATTTATAAGTTCTAGACTAGTGTTGTCGGATGCGGAATCTAATAAGTCAAAAAGTGAAACTGGTACATTTCTTTCCTCTGCTTGTATGTGTTTTATGAAACAGCAAAGGAGGAACCTATACATGTGCATTTTTACAGGGTGTGATCTTCTTGTAGTCATAGCGTTAATGGCTCGTGAGTTCTCTCCAGTACGAAGAAACTCAGAGGCCGCTTGAAGAAACGTGTCAATTGCTGGTAGATGTCTTATTTCTTCCCAGGAGTCATGAAGTATTTTACTTATTCGGCCCGCCTCTCCTGTGTTGCTCGGAGTCGGGTCATAGGGGCAGTCGGGAATTGTTTTACCTGGGTCTGGACCTACGGCACACCCTTCTGGAGTGAGAGGTGGTGCGTTATGTTGTGAAAGGGGTGGCGGAGGCAGAGGGTGTTGAATGACTGGAACTTCATAGGGTGGTGGAGTATCTAAGAGAAAATTAGTAAAAGTATCCTCTGGTAGTGGGGCTGTAGGCTGTGCTGATGTAATGTTAAGGTTTTCAGGTGCAGATGGCAATACAGGATAAAAACCAGTAGAAATGGCTGATTGTTCCCTTTTATTCCTTTCACTAACTACTTCTTTCCCTATTCCTGGTAACTGTTCTTTCTTGTCCTGCTCTGACATTCTCTTACCCTTTTCAACTTCATGCAATTCCTTCTGTTGCCTCCTATGGGCTTCTTTTCTCCATAATTCTACTGAGTCACTCTGTGACTGGCGGACTCTCTTTTTCTTCCATAACTGTTCCTCTAATTTCATAATACACTCCGTATCAAAACTACCATTTTCAGGCCATCTATATCTGAGTTCTAGGTCTTTAGTATATTCTACACATAGATCACAATAAATAAGTGCACCGACACCATGTTTTGCATACATGAAGTGTCCTGGAGTATCCCGAGGAGGAAGGGGAATTTCCTTCTCAAGAATACTCCTTTTGGTTGCCATCTTACGTATTTTCGAGAAAATAGGCATGATGGCAAGACTTTCAAAGATTTTAGAAGTGAGAAAAACACAAACAGAACAAATAACTTTACCGTACCCACGAAAGAGGTGAGTCCGTCTTTTATACTAGTTTAGTAGTCCTCACAAAATAAGTGAGAAACCCACAAAAAACATGTATCTTTACCGTGCCCACAAGGTAGTGAGTCCGTCTTTTATACTAGTTTTAGTAGTCCTCACCAAAGATAGGTGAGAAACCAACAAAACGCGTATCTTTACCGCCCCCACAAAAGCTGTGGGTTCGTTTTTATACTTTTCAGCAGTACTCACCGAAAAATAACTGGAAGGTCTCTTGAAGATTTTGGGAAAACGCGGCGCGCAGTTTCAAGGTGGGATTTGTAAAACCTCGGACTCGTCTGCTTCGCAGGTTGGGCTTTGGTTCAGGACGTTCCGCTATTTCCTCACCGCCTCGTGTGGATGCTGGGCTGCAGTCGGTCCCCCTCTTCGCCTCGAGGGAGTTAGCGGGAATTCCCCACGTTGTGCACTTTTGAAGTCCGTCAACGGTCAGGAGGGGACAGTACCGGGTCGAATATCGCCGGCACGTGGGGGAAAGGGAATGTCCCTGTTCCGGGCGCCAAATAATGTGGTAAATTAAATTTACTTATTACCTAATTTCTGAATTTCTATGCTTAATAAATCATAATTTCTTGTCAATGCAAAGCGAGGAGTCCATGGTGCTCAAATGAAGGAGGAGAAGACCAATAACTCGAGTTAAGGGGAGCACTTCCAGCACCAAGCGGGCACAGGAGCAATCTCTCAAGTCCCTCTCTTGAAGTGGGTGTTTTTATTTTCAACAGCAGAATATTTATACAGTCTTGGTCACGAGGCAAAATAGAGGAACAAACAGGTTGTGGCAGATAGAGGAACAAAGATCAGCAAGAGGAGCAGAGTGTGAAGAAATGGGGGCGTGTCTCAGGCTTCGTGAAGGGACTTGCAATGTGAAATAGTCTGACAGTTGGAAGGGGGAGGCTTCCTCATTTGGGGGTTTGTGCTCGTGCTTCATGTCAGAAACATGAACCATCTCTGCGGGGGGGCAGGAACTCATGTACTGGTTTCCCGGACTTGGCAGATACCACAGAGACAGATGGTGAAAATGAGGAAGGCCAGGTGCAGGGGTGTCGTGCTCGGGGTCTTGGGACCCCAAAGGGTGAATTAAAAACAAAATGGTGCCGGCTTTTAATGTGGGCAATTATTAATCGTGCAAAGGGGATCGCGTAAAGGGGCATAATTAGATGGCGCAGAGGGCAGCGAAGGGGCATAATTATAGATTTTATTTCCACACTCCTTGTGGCTTGTTATTCACACTGCTGGCTTTATTTGTTTTAGGCTGCCCAGCATGAGTTCATCCCTTGCAAGGAGTAAAGCCTTTTCACACTACCTCTCCTTCTATTCTTCCACGAGCGCTCCTTTCTGTAAACAGGCCTGTAAATCTTGTTCTTATCTTGTCACATTTACTGTGCATTCAAGAGGCCAAATGTCAGGCTATATCTTCCGAGGGAGCTTGGTGTTTATTTTTATTTTTCTGACTCCAAACTGAGAGGATTTACGTGACAATCTTGCTGGATACTGAGGGTAGGAAAGCGTTTTTTCTAGCTCATGACATTTATTTTAACTGTGCAAGTATTTCAGAATATATCAGAATTATGAAAGAACAAATTAGGCAATTTCTTTTGTTAATTCTGAAGTATGTTGGAAACAAATCGATACACTAGGTGATGCTATCTCCACACATTATTGTTTGTTAGCTGCATAGTTTTATTAGTAAAACTGTATGTCTGTTCAAATGTAATGGTCATTTTGACTGGAAATGTGTTTTCTGTAATGGCAGAGTGATACCACACCATGCATATCTCACTCTACTCTACTCCACCCTACTCTACGCCACTCCACTCTACTCTGCACCACTCCATGTCACTGCACTGCTCCACGCTACTGCACTCTACTTTGCAGCACTCCACTTTACACCACTCCATGCCACTGCTCTCTACTCCACTAAGCACCACCCCATTCTATGCCACTGCACTATATGCCTCACTACTCTATGTCAATGCACTCTACACTACTTTACTCTATACCACTACACTTTTCTCCACTACACTCTAGATCACTCCAGTCTACAACACCCTACTGTACTCTGCACAGCTCCACTCTAAGCCATTCTGGAACACTGCACTCTACACCAATCCACTGTAGGCCACTCTAATCTACTCTGCACCACTGCAGTCTATGTGACTACACTCTACTCCACTTTACTCTGTGCCATTACACTCTACACCACTTGACTCTATGCCATTACACTCTATGCCACTGCTCTCTTCCCTGCACCACTGCACTGTAGGCCACTTCACTCTACAACAATCTACCCTATATGCCACTGCACTGTATACCACTGCACTCTACTCCACTGCACTCTACTCCGCAAAACTGCACTCGACTCTGCACCATTGCCAATGTACTCGAAACCACTGCACTCTATGCCAATCTATTCTGTATCAGTGCACTCCATGCCACTGTACTCTGCATCACTCCCTCCACTCTATGCCACTGTACTCTATTCCATTCCACTCTGCACCACTGTACACCACTCCAATCTACTATGCACCACTGTACTCTATGCCACTGTACTGCATGTCGCTCTACTCTGCACCACCACTCTGCACCACTGCACTCTACGCCACTGCACTCAACTATGCACCACTATAATCGATGCCACTGCATTCTACAATGCTGCATTGTACACCACTGCAATCTACTACGCACCACTGTACTCTATGCCACTGTACTGCATGTCGCTCTACTCTGCACCACCACTCTGCACCACTGCACTCTACGCCACTGCACTCAACTATGCACCACTATAATCGATGCCACTGCATTCTACAATGCTGCATTGTACACCACTGCACTCTATGCGACTACACTCTACACCACTATATTCTGCAGCACTCTAGGCCAATGCACTCTTCACCAGCACACTCTACTTTATGCCACTCCATGCCACCCTACGCAGCTGCACTCTGCTCTGCACAACTCTACTTTATGCCACTGCACTCGGCACCACTACACTCTATGCCACATTACCCTACTCTACACCACACTATGCCACTCTACTCTACACCACTCTACTCTCCCTCACTTTACACCACTGCACTCTACCACACTCTTCTCTGAAACACTGCACTCTAAGCCACGCTACTCTGCACAACGACATTCTATGCCAATGCACTCTGCATCATTCCACTCTATGCCAATGCACTCTGGATCACTCCACTGCACTATGCACCTCTCCACTCTACACCACTCTACTATGCACCACTCTTCATCACTGCACTTTCTACCCTACTCTACAGCACTCTGTTCTAAATCACTGTGCTCTGCACCACTCTTCTCTGTGCCACTGCACTCTATACCACTGCATTCTAATCCGCTGCACTCTACGATGCAGCACTCTAATCTACGCAACTGCATTCTATGACAACTCCATTGTACGCCTCTGAATTCTATGCCACTGCACTCTACGCGCTGCACTCTACATCACTGCACTCAATGCCACTATACTCTGTAACACTCTAAGCCAATGCACTCTGCACCAGTCCACTCTACTTTATTTATGCCACTCCCTTGTGCGACACTCTACATGACTCCACTCTATGCACTCCACTATGACACTCTACTGCACTCTTCACCATTCCACTCGACGACATTCCATGCCACTCTTATCTAAGCCACTAACTTTTGGCAATGCTGAACAGCAGCTACCCTGATGTACAACATTGAAGTACTAAAAAAATATACCATAGAGCTATACTTACCAATAACCCATATACAATAGTTACCGAGAATAAGTCAGCCGGCAATGGAGAAGGTTCAATAGTTTATTTTGCAAAAGCGCCCTATATAGAGGAGCCTCCCTCTCGTCACAGCTCTCGAAGGTGTGCAGAGGAGACTGCTGGATTACATTCAAGACAGTGCACATATACTTGCGGCATACCTCATAGAAGCCCCGTACATGGAAAAGTACCAGTTCACGAGAAACCCACAGGAAGACCCATATAAGGCACAACTGATTGATTTGAAACTCAGCTCAAGTTATTCCGGGGGTAGGTCAGCAAAGGTGCCTCCCGTCCATTCTGGTGCACGGGAGTATAAGCATGGCGCCTACAAGAATGTGCTCCTCCTTAAAGAAAGACAGATGCGACCTTGAGTTCCATAAGTTAGGATCAATGGTCTGTTCATAGTCCAGACCGACCTCTCAAGCTTTTTCTATCAGCAGCATGTCACGTGTTTTCCCAACTAACGAAAGAGGCCTCAGGAAATGAAACCAAGATGGCGTTCGTTCAGTTCAGGCCCGATTCTGAGAATCTACATGAGATGAGTGTATTTACAAAGGGGGTTCTATCGAAGTAACAGTGATATATTGGATATATTACGACAACATTATATAGTACAAACTTTATATTCCTTCAACATGGCGAAAAAGAATTGCCAAAGCCAATAGCTCTTGCATAGCTATGACCTGTTGGCTTTGACAAGTCTCATTTTATCATTTGAGCCCAAAACTAAATCACATTTACTGTTGTCTGTTTTATGATGTCAGATAATGTGCTAAAACATCTGAAAATGGAGAAATCTGCACTTTACAGATGCAAACTCCACAGCAACAACCGGCTCAGTCAGTGTGTATGTGTCTGGCAATTGGCGTTATAAAAACATGTAGGTATTGAGACATAAGTGACATGTTAGTAAGGTTTCCTGTGCTTGCAGTTATTCCGCTTCTTCTTACATTGCTCACAGTCCTGGGTGCTGGTGACATCACAATGACATCACCAAGAGTACTTTCCCCAAGCCGGCTTCTACGCCAGTGTTAGTGGTCAGAGGTCACAAACAAATCATTCTCATGTTTTGCCCCCTCTGATAGTAGGATCCTCCTGAATGACCCTACACTTCTTCTTCCTATGACACCCCTGAGCACTCAGAGCTCCTGTCTTGTATCTTGCCCTCTTCTCTCCCTGGCTTGCCATATTCACGGAGTACTGGGGATGTTCTGCTATGCTTTGCATCATTTTTTAAATGTTTCCACAGGGCACTGAGTTCTTTCCTCGCTCGCCAATGTCAAGTTGGCGAGCACGAGTGAGGAAAATCCACCTCCCGGCGAGATTTCTCAACGCGTCCGGTCAGATTTCTCAATGTGGGGAGTCGGAGATGGTCATGACCGCTCACGTTGAGAAACCTTCCGTTCACGTTGAGAAAGCTGCCGCTTGGGTCGAAGATCTACTTTCGTGAGAAGAAAAGAAGCAGCGCCCTCTTGCACTGCGCATAGTGCCTTTCGTACTGTTTTTACAGTGCAGGGCAAACACCCGGCGCTGAAAATCAATGCAAACAGCATGACCAAACGTACTACGCCGCTTGCGGGACTCCATGTAGCACGGCAGAATTTTTGGTCACTTTGCGGAGTTCCGCGGTCTGCCCAGGCCGAATTTTGAGGCAAAGCAGCACAGCGGGTTTATAGCACATCTGGGCTGTGTAGGGAGCGGAGCTATGTCTGTCCAACTTTGAATGGCCACCAGTGACTAAGAAGCATCTTTTACTGTCTGTACCCTGGAGCCGGCTGTCCCCTTGGAGCTCCTGTAGGGTTACTAGTTTGGGCCGATTTTAGAGTATTAAACGATTGACATTATATGTAATCTGCACATGGGCTAACCCTGTGTAATGTAAATGTAGTATACTTGTAAAGCGCACAGCTGCCCCAGCAACGGGGCGTCCCGGCGCTGTATAACTCTGGGGAACCCGTCCTGCCTTTCCCTGTGGGATGGTCCCTTGCTGGAAGTCCCCAAGGTGGAGCCAGGCATCCCCGGAATTGGTGGGGCCGTTGTGGAGATTAGGCAAGCTAATGCCCAGAGTTGCCGAGTGGAACCCCTGATTAGAGTAAGCACCGAAGCGAGAATTATCGAGTCCGCTGACCAAGGTCCACGACCCTGCCGCGTCGGGAATTGAACCCTGGTCCCGGGCTGACTTCTGCTCTCAGGCCTGCCGCATCTAACCAGTGAGCCACACTACTCCACATCTAATGATGTTTTTACTCTTGTTGTTTAGCTCCAGTTCATACCCAAGTGATTTGATTTTGTCGGTCACAAGCGTTTTATCAGGATTTTTAAGTTACATAATAACATATGTTGTTTTAACATCAGTGAAGCTATTATAAAGTATGTTTTTTTTAAATATCAATGCGATAAACTATTCCTACTGCTCTACTCAGAGGCGCCCCCTTGTGGGTCCTCAGCATCATGCCCAGTTTATGGCTCCTGATTGGGGTTGGGGGGGTTAACAAAGTGCCTTTGGTATTTCACTCTGTTAATCCCGGCTTGACTGCCTGAAACACACGTGTAACAAGGGCTCTGAGGACGGGTGGGTCCGTGGCCAGCAGTGCTAGGGTGACCAACAGTCTGTAAATTTCACAGACCGTCTGTGAATTGGACCTCACGTCTGCCAGGAGTGGGCACTTCACAGGGAAAAGCCAGGAAGGGTTCCACAGCGGTATTCGTACAAGCGCCGAGATACCCCAGCTGGGTTTGATTCGTGCGCTATACAAGTACACTACATTTACATTTACACATCAAGGCGCAGCACAGATCCCTCTGCACTCAGTGTGAGTGATGTGCACAACAACGTCCCCCGTGGTTCGTCGGTTTCTTTCCCCACCCACTCCTCGAGTGATAACAAAGGCTTGGACTATCACGACGTCATCCCCCGACACTGCGAGACGCAGTGAGTACCGGCAGACGCTGTCAGAAGCAGACAGACAGTCACTCTGACTAATTATACCACATAAAATACCCCGAGGCCCAGGTGGGTGTGAAAATCGAATGCACTGGATGTACCGGGTGAAAGGGACGCCTTTAGGGGAGGGCTCGATGCTGAAATATGTTACAAGGAAAGGGTAATGGTGCCACTGCTGAAGGCACATAAAGCAGGCTCGTTATCGCCCCGGAGATGTCCTCAAGGACATATTAATGATCTGTCGTTGGAGGATTACAGTGGGATTTACCTCAATTAAATGCCTGCAGAAAGCACTTGCCAATTACCCCAAAACAGCAGATTCAGCCGTTCTGTGCATCGGTCAGTGAATCTCCAGAGGATTCCTGGCGTGCTTTGCGTATGAAAGGCTTTAGTTTAGAATTAGCCGGCCTGATTCCCAAAGCTAAATATACACTTTTGTCTAAGTTTATTGTTTGTGTGCTATGCAAGTCAATGATAGTAGGTTTAAGAGTGTGGCGACTCGGCAGTCGGGGGCAGACCTATTGTTGTGTGGCGTTCTCCGCCCCGACTGGGGGCCGCAACCTTAATATTTACCCGCAGTTTGTGGATGTCATAAAAATAGTAAACTTACACAAAAATGTATGTTTACCTTTGAGAATCAGAGCCAGTGTTTCCCCCACAGTGTGAGCGGAGGGGGCAGACTACGGCTTAAAGTATATATTACAGACTGAGGTCAAAAAACGTGGGTGCGAATCACAGCTTCCCTGCTTGATCGAATTGTGTATTCTTGTGCAACTCACATTTTCATCCTAGGTTCCTGTTAGAAATGGGATTTCTGGTTGGCTAAGGCTTGTGCCAAAGCCAGGCAGAAACCACCATTCTGGTCAGGGCAAGGAAGTCACCCGCCGAAGATAACCCCTGCTCACCCCCTTGGTAGCTTGGCACGAGCAGTCAGGCTTATCCCGGAGGCAATGTGTAAAGCATTGGCGCAACACACACACAGCAGCAACACACTAGGCAGACCACAAAAAGGAACTCCACACAAGGTTATATAAAAATAGCCTTTGTATTACCATAAACACATTAGATCATAATCACACATATACACTGTGCCAACTGGCACTGGCAATATTTACAGGGGATTATATACACAGGACAGGGCCACATGGGCCACTGTCAGAATCAGCACTTAGTAGGAATAGCACTTCTAGAACATGTAATAACTGTAGCACAAAATAACAATTGTAGAACACAACCAGTAACCACGGGTAAAAGGCAGGTACACACCACGCAATACTAATCACCATAGGTATAGATCATGCAGCGAAACATAAACTCTCTAGCATAAACTATACTCAGAGAGCACTAGTGCAGCCCCGCCCTCCCCCTCTCAGGGTCCTGCAGAGAGCACTACTGCAGCCCCCTCCCTCTCAGGGCCCCGCAGAGAGCACTAGTGCAGCCCCTCCCTCTCAGGGCCCCGCAGAGAGCACTAGTGCAGCCCCTCCCTCTCAGAGTCCTGCAGAGGGCCCTAGTGCAGCCCCCCTCCCCTCTCAGGGTCCTGCAGAGAGCACTACTGCAGCCCCCTCCCCCTCAGGCTCCTGCAGAGAGCACTAGTGCAGCCCCTCCCTCCCCCTCTCAGGGCCCCGCAGAGAGCACTAGTGCAGCCCCTCCCTCTCAGAGTCCTGCAGAGAGCACTAGTGCAGCCCCTCCCTCCACCTCTCAGGGCCCTGCAGAGAGCACTAGTGCAGCCCCTCCCTCCCCCTCTCAGGGCCCTGCAGAGAGCACTAGTGCAGCCCCTCCCCTCTCAGAGTCCTGCAGAGAGCACTAGTGCAGCCCCCCTCCCCTCTCAGGGTCCTGCAGAGAGCCCTAGTGCAGCCCCACTCCCCTCTCAGGGTCCTGCAGAGAGCCCTAGTGCAGCCCCCCTCCCCTCTCAGGGTCCTGCAGAGAGCCCTAGTGCAGCCCCCCTCCCCTCTCAGGGTCCTGCAGAGAGCCCTAGTGCAGCCCCCCTCCCCTCTCAGGGTCCTGCAGAGAGCACTACTGCAGCCCCCTCCCCCTCAGGGTCCTGCAGAGAGCACTAGTGCAGCCCCCCTCCCCTCTCAGGGTCCTGCAGAGAGCACTAGTGCAGCCCCTCCCTCCCCCTCTCAGGGCCCCGCAGAGAGCACTAGTGCAGCCCCTCCCTCTCAGAGTCCTGCAGAGAGCTCTAGTGCAGCCCCTCCCCTCTCAGGGTCCTGCAGAGAGCACTAGTGCAGCCCCTCCCCTCTCAGGGTCCTGCGGAGAGCACTAGTGCAGCCCCCCTCCCCTCTCAGGGCCCCGGAGAGAGCACTAGTGCAGCCCCTCCCTCCCCTCTCAGGGTCCTGCAGAGAGCTCTAGTGCAGCCCCTCCCCTCTCAGGGTCCTGCAGAGAGCTCTATTGCAGCCCCTCCCTCCCCCCCTCAGGGCCCTGCAGAGAGCACTAGTGCAGCCCCTCCCTCCTCTCTCAGGGTCCTGCAGAGAGCACTAGTGCAGCCCCCCTCCCCGTCTCAGGGTCCTGCAGAGAGCACTAGTGAAGCCCCTCCCTCCCCCCTCAGGGCCCTGCAGAGAGCACTAGTGCAGCCCCTCCCCGTCTCAGGGTCCTGCAGAGAGCACTAGTGCAGCCCTTCCCTCCCCCTCTCAGGGTCCTGCAGAGAGCTCTAGTGCAACCACTCCCTCCCCTCTCAGGGCCCTACAGAGAGCGCTAGTGCACCCCCCCACCTCAGGGTCCTGCAGAGAGCACTAGTGCAGCCCCTCCCTCCCTCTCAGGGTTCTGCAGAGAGCACTAGTGCCGCCCCTCCCCCTCTCAGGGTCCTGCAGAGAGCACTAGTGCAGCCCCTCCCTCCTCTCAGGGTCCTCCTGAGAGCACTAGTGCAGCCCCCCTCCCCTCTCAGGGTCCTGCGGAGAGCACTAGTGCAGCCCCCCTCCCCTCTCAGGGTCCTGCAGAGAGCTCTAGTGCAGCCCCTCCCCCCCCTCTCAGGGTCCTGCAGAGAGCTCTAGTGCAGCCCCTCCCCCTCTCTCAGGGTCCTGCAGAGAGCACTAGTGCAGCCCCCCTCCCCTCTCAGGGTCCTGCGGAGAGCACTAGTGCAGCCCCCCTCCCCTCTCAGGGTCCTGCAGAGAGCACTAGTGCAGCCCCCCTCCCTCTCTCAGGTTCCTGCAGAGAGCTCTAGTGCAGCCCCTCCCCTCTCTCAGGGTCCTGCAGAGAGCACTAGTGCAGCCCCTCCCTCTCAGGGTCCTGCAGAGAGCTCTAGTGCAGCCCCCCTCCCCTCTCAGGGTCCTGCAGAGAGCACTAGTGCAGCCCCCCTCCCTCTCTCAGGTTCCTGCAGAGAGCTCTAGTGCAGCCCCTCCCCTCTCTCAGGGTCCTGCAGAGAGCACTAGTGCAGCCCCTCCCTCTCAGGGTCCTGCAGAGAGCTCTAGTGCAGCCCCCCTCCCTCTCTCGGGGTCTTGCAGAGAGCACTAGTGCAGCCCCTCCCTCTCAGGGTCCTGCAGAGAGCTCTAGTGCAGCCCCCCCTCTCTCAGGGTCCTGCAGAGAGCACTAGTGCAGCCCCCCTCCCCTCTCAGGGTCCTGCGGAGAGCACTAGTGCAGCCCCCCTCCCCTCTCAGGGTCCTGAGGAGAGCACTAGTGCAGCCCCCCTCCCTCTCTCAGGTTTATGCAGAGAGCTCTAGTGCAGCCCCTCCCCCTCTCAGGGTCCTGCAGAGAGCACTAGTGCAGCCCCTCCCTCCCCTCTCAGGCTCCTGCAGAGAGCACTAGTGTAGCCCCCCTCCCTCTCAGGGCCCTGCAGAGAGCACTAGTGCAGCCCCCCCCCTCTCTCAGGGTCCTGCAGAGAGCGCTAGTGCAGCCCCTCCCTCCCCTCTCAGGCTCCTGCAGAGAGCACTAGTGCAGCCCCTCCCTCCCCTCTCTTGGCTCCTGCAGAGAGCATTAGTGCAGCCCCTCCCTCCCCTCTCAGGGTCCTGCAGAGAGCGCTAGTGCAGCCCACTCCCCTCTCAGGCTCCTGCAGAGAGCACTAGTGCAGCCCCCCTCCCTCTCAGGGCCCTGCAGAGAGCACTAGTGCAGCCCCCCTCCCTCTCAGGCTCTTGCAGAGAGCATTAGTGCAGCCCCTCCCTCCCCTCTCAGGCTCCTGCAGAGAGCATTAGTGCAGCCCCTCCCTCCCCTCTCAGGGTCCTG
The DNA here is from genome assembly GCF_964261635.1 of Lissotriton helveticus. Taxonomy (NCBI): domain Eukaryota; kingdom Metazoa; phylum Chordata; class Amphibia; order Caudata; family Salamandridae; genus Lissotriton; species Lissotriton helveticus. Next base: position 2,126,367,381 of record NC_136065.1, on the reverse strand, counting down.
CAGAGAGCACTAGTGCAGCCCCTCCCTCCCTCTCAGGCTCCTGCAGAGAGCACTAGTGTAGCCCCCCCCTCTCGCAGGGTCCTGCAGAGAGCGCTAGTGCAGCCCCTCCCTCCCCTCTCAGGGTCCTGCAGAGAGCTCTGGTGCAGCCCCTCCCTCCCCTCTCAGGCTCCTGCAGAGAGCACTAGTGTAGCCCCTCCCTCCCCTCTCAGGGTCCTGCAGAGAGCGCTAGTGCAGCCCACTCCCCTCTCAGGCTCCTGCAGAGAGCACTAGTGCAGCCCCCCTCCTCAGGGTCCTGCAGAGAGCTCTGGTGCAGCCCCTCCCTCCCCTCTCAGGTTCATGCAGAGAGCTCTAGTGCAGCCCCTCCCCCTCTCAGGGTCCTGCAGAGAGCTCTGGTGCAGCCCCTCCCTCCCCTCTCAGGCTCCTGCAGAGAGCACTAGTGTAGCCCCTCCCTCCCCTCTCAGGGTCCTGCAGAGAGCGCTAGTGCAGCCCACTCCCCTCTCAGGCTCCTGCAGAGAGCGCTAGTGCAGCCCCCCTCCCCTCTCAGGGTCCTGCAGAGAGCACTAGTGCAGCCCCTCCCTCTCTCAGGGTCCTGCAGAGAGCGCTAGTGCAGCCCCCCTCCCCTCTCAGGGTCCTGCAGAGAGCGCTAGTGCAGCCCACTCCCCTCTCAGGGTCCTCCAGAGAGCACTAGTGCAGCCCCCCTCCCCTCTCAGGGTCCTGCAGAGAGCGCTAGTGCAGCCCCTCCCCGTCTCAGGGTCCTGCAGAGAGCACTAGTGCAGCCCCTCCCTCCCCTCTCAGGGTCCTGCAGAGAGCTCTGGTGCAGCCCCTCCCTCCCCTCTCAGGCTCCTGCAGAGAGCACTAGTGTAGCCCCTCCCTCCCCTCTCAGGGTCCTGCAGAGAGCGCTAGTGCAGCCCACTCCCCTCTCAGGCTCCTGCAGAGAGCGCTAGTGCAGCCCACTCCCCTCTCAGGGTCCTCCAGAGAGCACTAGTGCAGCCCCCCTCCCCTCTCAGGGTCCTGCAGAGAGCGCTAGTGCAGCCCCTCCCTCCCCTCTCAGGGTCCTGCAGAGAGCGCTAGTGCAGCCCACTCCCCTCTCAGGCTCCTGCAGAGAGCACTAGTGCAGCCCCTCCCTCCTCTCAGGGTCCTGCAGAGAGCCCTAGTGCAGCCCCCCTCCCCTCTCAGGGTCCTGCAGAGAGCACTAGTGTAGCCCCTCCCTCCCCTCTCAGGGTCCTGCAGAGAGCCCTAGTGTAGCCCCTCCCTCCCTCTCAGGCTCCTGCAGAGAGCACTAGTGCAGCCCCCGCTCTCTCAGGGTCCTGCAGAGAGCACTAGTGCAGCCCCTCCCTCCCCTCTCAGGGTCCTGCAGAGAGCACTAGTGCAGCCCCTCCCTCTCTCAGGGTCCTTCAGAGAGCGCTAATTCTGCTCCTGCGCCCTTAGAGCCCTGCAGGGTTTGCTGATGCAAACTCCCCCCACCCCGGATCCGGCACAGGGCGCTGTACCACTGTCCACCCCCCGCGGCTCCATCTTTAAGACTTTCTGGCCAGTCCATTAGGGCAGGCTGTTGCCCCCACCCCCTCGTCCTCTTCAATCCCCCCCCCCCCCTCCACCCCCCCCCCCCCCCCCCCCCGTCTCCTGCGCTTCTCGCACCGGGACTTCGCTCAGTCCAGACCTAATGCCTCCTAATGGTCACATTAGGCAAAAGAGACAGGACGCCGGGCTTTTATCTAAAAAAAATGACACCGCATGAATTAATTTCTAAAATCAGGTAAAGAGGCCACGGAGCGCAGGGGCGGACTCGGATGCTGGGGGTGGAGGTGGAGGGGGTCTCGTCTGCTGGGGGGGGGGGGGGGGGGTGGAGGTGGAGGGGAAGCTGCGAGGCGCAGCCGCAGGGGTCGGCGCGGCGCTTCCGCCCGGACCTGAGTCCTACAGAGAAGTAATATCGCCTTTTTGACTTAATTCGTTCCGGCAGTGAACTCGGTTAGAAGCGCCATTCTCTCCTGGAGCTACGGAGGGGCGCTGGGGGAGGGGGCGATAAAGAGGCCTGTGTCCCTCCTTCCCGTCCCTTCCGCCCCTGGCGTGTCAGCTGTCCTCTTTCGTGCCCTACTTCCGCGCAGCGCCATGAAGCCGCCCTGGAGCGATATGCAGACGCTGTGGAATGCAGCGGCTGAGCACCGAGCAGGGCCCGCGCTTCCCACAGACACGAGGCCCTCATATTTCACTGGTGCATGTGCGCCAATCCACGAATACGGTCTCGGACAGACTGCAGATTTCAACAGCAGCATGAAAAATACATTCTTGCGTTAAGTTGGAAGAGGAGGAGGGAGATAGACTGAGGAGGGTAGAGGCTTGAGGGTGGAGAGGGGAGAGACTGAGAGGGTGCGGGGCCTCGGCGGAGGAAGAGAGAGAGAGGCTGAGACTTGAAGATGGAGAGAGAGAGAGACTGGAGGGAGAGTGGAGCAGGCGCGGTGCGTCCATTGGGGCGAATGAATGAATGATGGATGGATGGATGCAGGATGGATGGATGGGTGGATGCATGAATGAATGATGTATGGATGCAGGATGGGTGGGTGGGTGGATGGATGGATGGGTGGATGCATGAATGAATGATGGATGCAGGATGGATGGGTGGATGCATGAATGAATGATGTATGGATGCAGGATGGGTGGGTGGACGGATGGGTGGATGCATGAATGAATGATGGATGCAGGATGGATGGATGCATGAATGAATGATGGATGCAGGATGGGTGGATGGATGGATGGGTGGATGCATGAATGAATGATGGATGCAGGATGGGTGGATGGATAGATGGATAGATGGATGGATGGGTGGATGCATGAATGAATGATGGATGCAGGATGGATGGGTGGATGCATGATTGATGTATGGATGCAGGGTGGGTGGATGGATGGATGGGTGGATGCATGAATGAATGATGGATGCAGGATGGATGCAGGGTGGATGGATGGATGCATGAATGAATGATGGATGCAGGATGGATGCAGGATGGATGGATGGATGGGTGGATGCATGAATGAATTATGGATGCAGGATGGATGGATGGGTGGATGCATGAATGAATGATGTATGGATGCAGGATGGGTGGGTGGGTGGATGGATGGGTGGATGCATGAATGATGTATGGATGGATGCAAGGTGGTTTGGGCTCGCTCGCTGCGCTCGCTCGCTGTGGTGCAATATGCAAATTAGTTTACGGCCCACCACTTTCAAATGTCACCAGCCGCCCCTGCACGAGGGTCTGGCGTCTGGGTCCTATCACTGCGGAGGAAGACACGACTCCCTGGCCTGGGATTCCTCGACCCTTCATTACAGTTCCAATTAGTCCCTACGGTGAGGGTGGCAGCCTAAGGATGTGCGAAATTCGCGTAACTTGCTTTTGCGTAATTACTCACATTTCTGTAAAAATTACACAAAATTCGACAAAATGCTAAACCTTTATCTGGCGCTATATGTTAGCACGAAATGCGTCCCTGCGCCCGTTTTGGATGCGAGGGTGCATTTTGTTCACAAGAAATAGTGCAAAACACACAAAAGCTGCAAACAGCTGCAGCTTACGTTCTGGTCGTCCGCGTTGCTCCAGGGCTCCTGCGCTTAAATGTTGCTGCTGACGCAATGTCTGCACGCAACGTAGCACAAAGGTCTCAATTCAGTAATTTACAGTGCAAAGAGTAACACAAAATAAACAAAATGACACCAGATTACTCTAACATACAAGTTTTGCCCGAGTCCAGTCACAACATGGCTTCCTGTGGTGCCCCCGGGTGGCCATAGTGGCCCATAATGGTGGGCCTCGGCATTCAACCTCATTGAGATCCAGCGGTCCCCTGGGTGGGGAGTCTGAGCATTGGGCTCGGGATGGACAGTGTGAGCCCTGACATCGAGCTCCACGTGGACCGCGTGATCTCTGGCATCGAGCTCCAGGTGGACCGCGTGATCTCTGACATCGAGCTCCAGGTGGATCGCGTGACCTCTGACATCGAGCTCCAGGTGGACCGCATGAGCCCTGGCATCGAGCTCCAGGTGGACCGCGTGAGCTCTGACATCGAGCTCCAGGTGGACCGCGTGAGCTCTGACATTGAGCTCCAGGTGGACCGCGTGATCTCTGACATCGAGCTCCAGGTGGACCGCGTGATCTCTGGCATCGAGCTCCAGGTGGACCGCGTGATCTCTGACATCGAGATCCAGGTGGACCGCATGAGCCCTGGCATCGAGCTCCAGGTGGACCGCGTGAGCTCTGACATAGAGCTTCTGGTGGACCATATGAGCTCTAACTTCGAGCTCCAGGTGGACCGCGTGAGCTCTGACATCGAGCTCCAGTTGGACCGTGTGAGCTTTGGCATCGAGCTGCAGGTGGAACGCATGAGCTCTGACATCGAGCTCCAGTTGGACCGTGTGAGCTTTGACATCGAGCTCCAGGTGGACCCCGTGAGCTCTGACATAGAGCTCCAGGTGGACCGCGTGAGCTCTGACATCAAGCTCCAGGTGGACCACGTGAGCTCTGACATCGAGCTCCAGGTGGACCATATGAGTTCTTACATCGAGCTCCAGGTGGACCATATGAGCTCTAACATCGAGCTCCAGGTGGACAGCGTGAGCTCTGACATCGAGCTCCAGGTGGACCGCGTGAGCTCTGACATCGAGCTCCAGGTGGACGGTGTGAGCTTTGACATCGAGCTCCTGGTGGACCATATCAGCTCTAACTTCGAGCTCCAGGTGGACCGCGTGAGCTCTGACATCGAGCTCCAGTTGGACCGCGTGAGCTCTGACATCAAGCTCCAGTTGGACCGTGTGAGCTTTGACATCGAGCTCCAGGTGGACCGCGTGAGCTCTGACATCGAGCTCCAGGTGGACCGCGTGAGCCCTGACATCGAGCTCCAGGTGGACCGCTTGAGCTCTGACATCGAGCTCCAGGTGGACCGCATGAGCTCTGACATAGAGCTCCTGGTGGACCGTGTGAGCTTTGGCATCGAGCTCCAGGTGGACCACGTGAGTCTGACATCGAGCTCCAGTTGGACCGTGTGAGCTTTGACATCGAGCTCTAGGTGGACCGCGTGAGCTCTGACATAGAGCTCCAGGAGGACTGCGTGAGCTCTGACATCAAGCTCCAGGTGGACCACGTGAGCTCTGACATCGAGCTCCAGGTGGACCATATGAGTTCTAACATCGAGCTCCAGGTGGACCATATGAGCTCTAACATCGAGCTCCAAGTGGACAGCGTGAGCTCTGACATCGAGCTCCAGGTGGACCGCGTGAGCTCTGACATCGAGCTCCAGGTGGACTGCGTGAGCTCTGACATCGAGCTCCAATTGGACTGCATGAGCTCTGACATAGAGCTCCAGGTGGACCCCGTGAGCTCTGACATCAAGCTCAAGGTGGACCGTGTGAGCTCTGACATCGAGCTCCAGGTGGACTGCGTGAGCTCTGACATCGAGCTCCAGGTGGACCGCGTGATCTCTGACATCGAGCTCCAGGTGGACCGCGTGATCTCTGACATCGAGCTCCGTGTGGACCGCATGAGCTCTGACATCGAGCTCCAGGTGGACCGCGTGAGCTCTGACATCGAGCTCCAGGTGGACCGCGTGAGCTCTGACATCGAGCTCCAGTTGGACCGCGTGAGCTCTGACATCGAGCTCCAGGTGGACCGCGTGATCTCTGACATCGAGCTCCAAGTGGAATGCGTGAGCTCTGACATCGAGCTCCAATTGGACTGTGTGAGCTCTGACATAGAGCTCCAGGTGGACCTTGTGAGTCCTGGCATTGAGCTCCAGTTGGACCGTGTGAGCCCTGACATCGAGCTCCAGGTGGACCATGTGAGCCCTGACATTGAGCTCCAGGTGGGCCGTGTGAGCCCTGATATCGAGCTCCAGGGGGACCGCGTGAGCCCTGGCATCGAGCTCCAGGTGGACCACGTGAGCTCTGACATCGAGCTCCAGGTGGACCATGTGAGCTCTGACATCGAGCTCCAGGTGGACCGCGTGAGCTCTGACATTGAGCTCCGGGTGGAACCTGTGAGCTCTGACATTGAGCTCCAGGTGGACCGCGTGATCTCTGACATCGAGTTCCAGGTAGACCGCGTGAGCTCTGACATCGAGCTCCAGGTGGTCCAGGTGAGCTCTGACATCGAGCTCCAGGTGGAACCCGTGAGCTATGACATTGAGCTCCAGGTGGACCGCGTGAGCTCTGACAGGACCATGTGATCTCTGACATAGAGCTCCAGGTAGAACCTGTGAGCTCTGACATCGAGCTCCAGGTGGACCGCGTGATCTCTGACATCGAGCTCCAGGTGGACCATATGAGCCCTGACATTGAGCTCCAGGTGGAACCTGTGAGCTCTGACATCAAGCTCCAAGTGGACCGCGTGATCTCTGACATCGAGTTCCAGGTAGACCGCGTGATCTCTGACATCGAGTTCCAGGTAGACCGCGTGAGCTCTGACATCTAGCTCCAGGTGGAACCCGTGAGCTCTGACATCGAGCTCCAGGTGGACCATATGAGTTCTAACATCGAGCTCCAGGTGGACCATATGAGCTCTAACATCGAGCTCCAAGTGGACAGCGTGAGCTCTGACATCGAGCTCCAGGTGGACTGCGTGAGCTCTGACATCGAGCTCCAATTGGACTGCATGAGCTCTGACATAGAGCTCCAGGTGGACCATATGAGTTCTAACATCGAGCTCCAGGTGGACCATATGAGCTCTAACATCGAGCTCCAAGTGGACAGCGTGAGCTCTGACATCGAGCTCCAGGTGGACCGCGTGATCTCTGACATCGAGTTCCAGGTAGACCGCGTGAGCTCTGACATCTAGCTCCAGGTGGAACCCGTGAGCTCTGACATCGAGCTCCAGGTGGACCGCGTGAGCTCTGACATCGAGCTCCAGGTGGACCGCGTGAGCTCTGACATCGAGCTCCAGCTGGACGGCGTGAGCTCTGACATCGAGCTCCAGGTGGACCGCGTGAGCTCTGACATCGAGCTCCAGGTGGACCGCGTGAGCTCTGACATCGAGCTCCAGGTGGACCGCATGACCTCTGACATTGAGCTCCAGGTGGACCGTGTGAGCTCTGACATCGAGCTCCAGGTGGATCGCGTGAGCTATGACCCAACTCTAAAGTCGGCAGCTCTGATCGTTATGCTGTTTAATATTGTAGGTGGTAAGATAAGGTAGAGCTTGGTGCAGGCACCTTTTAACGCTGTACTGCGAAAGCAGGTTTCTGGAGGTGGTAATGTGTGACAAACATGATTGTGCATATTTGGTGTGTGGCATTTTGTTGTGGTGTTGCTGTGTTCCGATTGTTTAAGCTGCTGTGTAATTCTGATGCATTATTGCAATGTGTTGTGTTGTATTGTTATTGTGGTCTCTTTTGCCTGTGCCGTTGTGCCTTTTTATGTTTTAAATGTGGTATGTTACTTCTTGTGTGTTATTGTGTTATGTTCTGGTGATTCCTTTAGATATGTTCACAAATGCAACTACTTCTCCAGGCTCTTCGGGGTGCTAGGATGTTGGGTACAAGCTTTCAGGGCACGAGGAAAGACTTGGCATGCTGCTGCTTGAGGGAGCCCCCTGGTCTAAGGAGGGTGTAGGAAACGTAAACTCGCACCGCGCAGTCAATTTAGCTTTAACGTTGCATCTAGACAAATGAAATGAATGGTGTGTCTGGAATTGTGTAACATAGGGTCCAAAAGTATCCAATTTATAATTTTTGGGCAAACATATGTTCCTGTGTGTGAATCTTGCTTCCTTTCAGGGTGTACATTATATCAGTAAACAATTTGTTTCTAAGGTGTCTGAGAAATAATATTTGTAAGTTGTCTGATAAATAGGAATGTCTTTTCCCTCAGATCACTGCATCTGTGTGTATGCATAGGATATTTCTGTAGCACAAACGTAGCCAAAAGGAAACTGAGCGCTGTACATGGTCAACGACCAACATAGAGTCAACGAGTAAGAGGAGAGGAACCTGGATTGTGGACAGTTAATGCATTGTGATGTAGTGTTCGTTAACCCGTTGAGTGCTTGTGACGAGCTGAGCACGAGGCACGGTTGAGCTGCACTCATGACGAGCTCAGCTCGTCACAGCCGTTGGAACGTTCGCACGCGGGGATAATTTCCCAGCTGTGCTGAACGTTCGAAATTGGGTGTGGCTGTGACGAGCTCAGCTCGTCATGGAGTACAGTTGAGCTCCGCTCATGGCGAGCTGAGCTCGTCACAGCCGTTGGAACTTTCGCACGCGGAGATAATTTCCCAGCTGTGCTGAACGTTCCAAAACGGGTGTGGTTGTGACGAGCTCAGCTCGTCATCAGTGCAGCTCCACTGTGCCTCATGAAGAGCTGAGCTCATCACAAGCACAGCGGCGCCACGCGCGGCCCCCTGCCCCCCGCACAGCAGGGGGAAAACACCCCGCAGTGAAGGGGTTAAAGAGGTGAATATTCAACGCTTTTCCTACATTTGAGCAGCTCTGCGACAGTGCTGATTGATACAAGGATGTTGTAGATTCTGGGTGCATGCATGGATAAGGTCTCCTGCCATGCTTTTTCTTTATACCCTGCTTAGTCGGCATACATCCTTATGGTGCTCTGGTTTCAAGCGTGTGAAGATGATGGGCTTCTCTGCAAGATACGCAAGCATGCTGGTCGTAATAGCTTTGTAACGGATGCAGTTGATTTTGAAGGTGGTGCCGGCCGGCTATGGGAGCCAGTTGAGTTTGAACAGAATGAGGCTGTCTTTGTATTTTTTGGCAAGGTGTTCTTTGAGATTGCTGTCCAGGGTGAATCCAAGTGACTTGGCGATCAGTGAAAGTTGGGGTTTGAAGCCTTCAAGGTTAATGTCATTGACACAGGTGTACACTGTTTCTTCTCTGTTGATTTTGACTAATAACATGAATTCTGAATTGGTTGGGTTGTGATTCATGTAGGCGCTGGACATCCAGGTCTGGATGATTTGCATGCAATTGATGAAGCAAGATTTCGCACATTACGCGACTTGCTATTTTCTATTTCTATTTAGGGAGTTTTATAAAGCGCATGGTGACGCAACAACGGCGTGTCCCCGCGCTGAGGAGAAACTTTTATTACTGGACTTACAGAAGCGGCAAACCTACTGAGCGAATAGAGCAGTTTTAAGCTTAGCTCTAAAAATTGATTTAGATGGCTCTAATCGCAGTGTCATGGGCAACTTGTTCCATCTAGCAGCTGCAAGGCATCTGAAAGATCTTCCACCCATCTGTGCTCTGGACACCTTAGGGACAACCAGGAGTCCAGGAGTGCTGAAATCAAGAACCTCGATTTATGTATAACTCTGTAATCCAAAGTTGTATGTCTTACTAATTTCTTTTATTTTTTACTATATACATGTATCTTAGTGATGCTTGCCTATGTGTTTTACTAATACGATTAATCCTTGTGTTAAAATGGCCGTCGCTTGGGAATTTACTACTGCGCATGCGTTAGTCACACTCACGTGACGTGACGTAGTCGTAGTTGCGGTGGGAAATTGTGCGCATGCGTATTTGCCGCTAATATGGCTGTCTTGAATACTCACATGGTGAAGCTTGCGCAGATGCTCTCGTGCTATTGTGTATTGCACTAATCTATAATTGCATAGTATATTTTTACAGTGAGAAACCTAAAGTACCAAATCGTGATATGTAGAAAATTCATTTATTTCTATGTTCTAATTTGTTTTCGTTTACTTTTCATGTACCGTGATAACTGGGGGGTCTGAATGAGCCGAGAACCATCTTGAAGGTCCTTTCTGCGCATGTCACGCAGCCAGGGGAAAGTCAGCCTTGAACAGTGGAACTCAGCCAGCTGGCAGAGACAGTCAAGATGCTCCTGAGAAAATGACCTGCGACCCAGCAGGACGGAGTTGTCCGTACCCAAATTGAAACATTTTTTTTTAATATTCCATTGTATTCCACTGGCTTGTCTCATGAGAACCCCAAATTCACTAGGCGGATCCTTAGAATGCAAATATGAGCTTGTAGAAGTAAATTCTGATTGGTGTGCTGACCTATCCTACTTGGGAACCAATCGAAATTGGGGATTCTGACACTTTGCAACATTGGGGGGTGGTACACTGACCCGAAAACAGTATATCTAGCCTAGGTTCAGCTAGGGAAATTGTCCGACTTGTCTGAATAGCTGACCTGTCACTGACCCAACGCACTCAATAGGTGACTGAATACAGAGCGCTGCGGAGCACTCTGTCCGAATTTGACCTTAGACTTTAAAGGTTTTACTAAACCTTAAGTGCTGGCGGAGCACTTTGCTGGGGAGTTCGCTAACCCAATCGGGGTTCTGACTGATAGCTGCAGAGAGGGTGGAGCGCAGGCGTTGCTTCCAAACTGCGGGTGCTGGTCGTGCCTTGGTGGTCCTGTCCTGATCCTAATCTGGTTTTCCTGTCCTGTCCTGGGGTGTCCAATCTGCACCTGCTGTCCCATAGATGACTGTCTTTCCTTGGGGTATTTCCTGTCCTTGACTGATCCGTGGCCAGGGTTGGTCTGCACACCTTTCTAGGTAAATATAGTGCGAAAACTCTTCACTGCATCTTCTATTTTTCTGTCTTTGCTTAAATAAAGACATTCCTTTGCATATGTTAATTTCCATGCTTTCCGCAACCTATTATGAAAGTCATTAAGCATATATTTTCTTAGCATGTTCCTATGTTCCCCTACCTTTTAGAACATTTTCTCTCCATACTGTTTATGAAACATAACTGTGGTATATAAATTTCTCTTGAAATCTGAATTTGCATTAAGATACTAGAACTATAGCGTGTTCCACTTTTTCCCCTCCTATAGATGTATAGGATTTTCAATCCTTTGTTCTTGAAGTATTTCCCAAACAGTAAAACTCTAGTTCGTGATACATTCCCGAAATCTGTTTAGCATATTACATTTGTTATTATTTTTCTTGTAGACTCATAAATGGTTGCCCTGACACAGTTCCTCTATGGTTACGTTCTTTTCGTTATCTTGATTATTGATTGCCTTCTAACTGCAAACTTACTAATTTCCAAACCTGATTTCTAGATAAACTTTTAAAACTTCCCAGTTGTCTGTGATCATTTAATGAAGGAATAGAAATAAGTTGGGTTTTATATGTTGCCTGCCTTTCTTTTACAGCTAGCTCCCTGATCCATTGTGGATCTTAGGTACCTGCAACGGTGGATTGGTAAGTCAGGTACAATAGAAATAAGTAGGTAGGAAACTGGATTACTGGTAGAAGAATCGGTGGGTCATCTGATTAATGTATAGGTTGAACTGAAATTTATGGGCCCGAAAACTATATGGTGAAATTATTGGTTGGGTGACCTACGATCTCTATCAGTAATTTTCTGGTAGCAGAGGTAATGGTTAGGGACTAGTTAAAGTTAGGTAGGACTAGTTAATCTAGATAGGTTGGATGCTGCTAAGTTTTTATGATAACATTTATTGCTGCTAAAAATAAACGTTTTCGTGGATTGATCACCCACGTGAAATGTTTGCTTTGAAAAATTATGAAATGTTTTAAATTGTTTTTCTTATTATTGTACTGATATATGTATTAACCCACTCGTTGAGTAAACTGTTTTGTGTTTGTCTGGAATCCCCGGGGAATTGAATAGCGAGTGGTGAAAAAAATCCACTTGTTTTGAGGTCACTGACTTAAGGAAAGTTGGTGCAGGTTAGGCAGAACTGGAAGCACTAACTAGGGTTTTTCAGAATGTATGTTTGAATAAATGATAGCTACGAGATCACTGGCAAAACTTCTATCGTGATATAACCTAGTAAGGGTCACAACGGAAGGAGTAGCAGGTTCGTCGGGGCTTGAGTGAGAGCAAAGGGGTTCGCTGGTGAAACTTTGGGCTTAGAATATATCCCGAAAAAAAAGTGGATGAGTCAAAGAAGTAGCAGGTTCCCTAATGCTTGAGTGAAGGGCAGACAGAAGAGATCTATCCGTAGCGTGTGAAAAGTAGATAGAAGGAGTTTACTTGCAATGAAACAAATCTTTTCTGTCTAGACACTTGAGTACAGTGGCGAATGTATATTCGTTGTTAAATAACCAAGCACAAGCACTTTAGAGAGAAATTAAGTTTCCGTTACCTTGTGAAGGAGGGGGTCAGTTGCGGAGCTGCTCTGACGTCACTCTGTGCCGCGCTGGGATTGGTAGACGCAGCGGGTGTGTAGCGGAGCTGGAATTGTAAAGGAGGGGTGAGTGCAGAAGCGTGAGAATCTGTCTCGCGAAAGGCCGCGCACCCATTGGTCGAGATTATTTGAATTCGTGCATTTCATTGGTCGCATGAAAAATAAGAGACGCACTTGGATTGGAAGTGATTTGTAAACAAAATCGCTCGCAGAAATCGTATGTGGCACTCGTATAGACCGCATACTAGACCTGATCCACGATATTTAGGGTTTGAGAACGATCAGTGGAAAGGGCATAAGACCGACATTATGTACGGAAATAAGAGAAAAATATCCCTTGTAAATAAGGTGAAAAATTATTTCAAAAAGGACAAACCGATTAAAACCAGAGAAGGTGTTGTCATTCCGCCGCCTAATACTTCCGCATCTTTCATGATGTTTGATAAAGGGTACCACTCGTGTGTATGGTTAGAAAATTGGGCGGAATACACCAAGGATGACGGAATTTTGGCTTTTCCGTTAGAAGGAACATTTAACGGCAGGATTCTATTTAATTTGAGAACCCGAATGAATGATTTACATCCAGACCTAGACTAACGCAGTACGAAGCACTAGAGGAATGGGAAATCGAAGCTTTTGAAAGGGATAAGCCCCGGATGGATAAAGGGTTAACTAAATTTGATCCGAAACTGAAACAAGAGACCCGAGACAAAAAGATGAAGCAGTGGAGACAGAATATGATTGTAGAAGGACTGTTTCCAATGATGCCAACGGGTGGTCCTCCTGGGGGGGAGAAGAAAACAGAAAAATGTAAACACTGGGTGCCCATTGGAGAGTCGGATGATGAGTTGTTAGATGACATGTTTATGAGAAGTCCTCCTCCTTATAATGAAGGACACCGACCCTCTAGTGAAGGGGATAACTCACGGAGACCTCCGCCCCAAGATGAGGCCAGATCCGCAAGTGTAGGAGGGAGTTGTCAAATACCTCCCTATACCGAGAGTTTAGGACCCATAGATGCAAGAGATATTTATCCTAGAATACCCGCTGGTGGAGAAACGAGATACACACGCGAAAGATACTTTTTTCCCAGATCTCCCTTCGAAGGTGAGGCAAGACCATCCAGTTCAGGAATGCCGTTCCGAAACCCTCTATATGAGGAAGAACCCAGATCCCTAGGCACAGGTACTTTGCACCCAAGACCTAGTTATGGTGAAGGACCTAGAGAGACACCTCCCACTGCCCCGAGTTGTGCTCCAACTTTAACCCCACAAGTATTACATGACAATTCAGTCGAAAGGATATTGGAGGACAGAGAACGAGAGGCACTAGCTAAGCAGAGAGCTGAAATAATTCAGAAGATTTCCCAGTTAAATGCAAGTCCTGAGTCTTTAACAATCCCGGTTACTATTGGACCAGTGGTTCCATTGTATGGGGACCGACAGGGAAGTCCAAGAACTCCAGTTATTACCCCAGTTGTAGCCCAACCGAGATCAGAGCCCTTAATTGTAGATGACTTAACAAGTGAGTGTGAGACTGAAGTCTCGCTAATGGATCTGCCCATTAGGGAAACAGGAAAAAGGATCCAGAAAAGACATAATCCTTTCAATACGAGGGAGATTCAAATGGAATCAGCTTCGGGTACTAAGAGCGTCACGGTAGTAACTCCTGAAGAAATTGAGAGATGGAGTCGAGAATTAGAAAAACAAACTCTACAGTCGAAACCTCTAGATCTCTACAAACTGAGAGTAGAAATAGAAGAACTTATGGCAGGAAATGTAGGATTAGACAGACTAAATACCTATTCAGAAGAAGAGCTGTTGTTTATCTGCAAGAGCCTTACTCGAAATACCAGAGTACTCCATGAAAAACTAACTGACACTGCAGCTAGTATGGGAATAGATATCTCGAAATCAAAACCTTTGCAAAAACCGTACAGAGCAGATTTCTCAGACAAGGATCTGGAAAACCTGAACATGTCAGAGAAAAAGGCACAGGTCAAAGAATTATTGACAGTATTACAGAAATGGGGAGATGTGGACAGATGGAAAGCCAGGTGGGCCAAAAAGAAAGATGAGGCTAGATCCAAACAAGTGACTCCTCAGTTCGTGCTAAAGGAAGCTGATAAACCAGAGCAGTTATGTCCTATGCGGGAAGTACCAGGTGGAAAATACGTGCATGTTCCATGGTCCAGACAGGATATTGTGTCCTTTACAAATGATTTCCCAAAATTACGAGAGAAGCCTGTGGACTGGTACAGGCAGGTGGAAAGGTTTGTAAAGGTACAGAAATGCCTGTGGAAAGATTTGGATGGGTTCTTTGATATTGTGGTTCCTGTAGATCTATGGACCGAGTGTAAGATTGCCATAGGTTGGCCTAGTGAGGAATACACGAGGGATCCTAACACAGGAGCACCCTCTGATGAAGTAATGAAAAAATATGATCAGGTGATTTTACACTTAAAACAAAAGGTGCCTGCGAAGGAAACTGATTGGACAATGATAGATAGAAACACGCAGGAAAGGGATGAGACTGTGCACTCCTTTTATGAAAGACTGTTACAGGTGTTTAAAACGTACAGCGGTATAGATAACATCGAGATGAAGGACATGACCCACTTTATTTACAGGTTTGTAAACGGTTTAAGACCTGAAATTTGCCAGTGGATCAAAGATAATAAAATCTGTTAGCAGTCCAAGAAAATAGATGAAGTCTTGCGATACGCAAAGTATTGCGAAGACGAGATGGCAGATAAACGAAAGGCTTTAAAGGAGAAGGTGATGTGGGCACAAGTAAAATTAGCCGAGCAGCAGGAAAAGCAATTAAGTAAAATGAATAAGAATACCCAAAATCAAGGAGCTGGGGGTGGAGGGAAGCCCAAGGTAAAAATGAGCAGAGAAGAAGCTAAAAAGAAATTTCCCTGCCACCAGTGCGGAGAAATCGGGCACTGGAGAGACGAGTGTCCATATTTGCAGCATGATAATACCCAAACCCCTGATTTAACTCCACAGACGCAGAATGAAAAACCAAGAAAGACTCAGCATCAGGTAAAGGCAAGTCAATTGCCCCGAGCGCCAAAGCCAAAGGGAAAATCACCACAGGGTGATGACATAGAGATCTGGGGAGGCAATGAAAATAGAAATGCAGCAACTTCGCAGTTTTTGTTCAATGACACCTTTTTCTGTGACGATCAATACTGACGGGGCCTGAGAGGGGAGGACAAGGAGTGTGTTCTTGGCGCCTCCTTGCCGGTGGACCAGTCAGGGCCATACATTGAAGGAAAGGTTGACGGAAATGATGTCACCTTTCTATTGGACACTGGTGCTACCCGTTCTACTGTGAGAACAGCGGACGTTCCAAACCTACCCCTCTCGGGAGAAGCAATCCAAGTAGTGGGTGTGTCTAATCAATTGATTAGTACCCCAGTTACCGAGCCCATGGAGATCACAATAGGGAATTTTAAAGAAATGCATAGATTTTTAGTGTGTGATACCAGTCCAGTAAACTTACTGGGACGTGATTTGTTGTGCAAAATGAACTGCACCATCTTTTGCACACCAAAAGGCGTCGAAATTCAAACCCCAGACGAGGATGGCATATATAAATTAATGTTAATCAGACCTGACTCAGAAATTAAACGAATGACTGTACAAGACTTACCCGAAGAACTTCAAAAGACAGTGAAATCAGAAGTATGGGACTTTACTGGAAAAGATGTAGGACTAATGGCAAATGTAGACCCCATACAAATAGCCATGAAAGAAAATGTAGTTTATCCCAAAACCAAACCATATAAAATGAGTGCCGAAGTGAGAGCAGGAGTTGCGATTGAAATACAAAAATTGCTAGAAGCAGACATCATACAAGAAGTATTGAGTAGCCCGTGTAACTCACCCATAATTGGAATCAAGAAACCTAGTGGCAAGTACAGAGTAGTGCAGGACCTGAGAAAGGTAAACAAAATTGTGGTACCTTGTTGCCCTATTGTCCCGAACCCAGCAGTGATCCTGTATCAGATTCCCTGGGATGCTGAGTGGTTCACTGTGATAGACCTATGTCATGCATTCTTTTCAATCCCATTGCATCCAGACAGCAAATTTCTTTTCTCATTTGCTTTCGACAGTCACGTGTACGTTTGGAATAGGGTCCCCCAAGGGTACACCGAAAGTCCCTCTATCTTTAATCAGATCCTGAAAAAGTGCCTCGAATCATTAGTCTTACCTGGGAAGTCTGTGTTAGTGCAATATATAGATGACCTTTTGGTGGCATCTAAAAGTCATAGAGATTGTGTGATTGACACCATTGCCTTGCTGAATCACCTAGGTGAAAAGGGACATAAAGTGGCCCCTGAAACATTACAGTTCTGTTCAAAATCAGTGAAATATCTGGGGCACCAGATAGAAAAAGGCATCAGAAAAGTCACTTCAGAGAGAGTCAGAATAATTCAAAAGATGCAGTTACCCCGTACTCAGAAAGAGATCAGAATGTTTCTTGGGGTTGTAGGTTACTGCAGGCAATGGATTGTGGGATTCGCAGTCCTGGCAAAGCCTTTGATAAAAATGACAAAGAAAGGAGCAAAGGACCCAGTTGAATGGGATGATGAAAGCTTAACAGCATTCACTAAATTACGAGACTGCCTGTGTACAGCCCCTGCTTTAGGGATGCCTGACTATTCTAAGGAGTTTGCACTGTTCTGTGACACACGTGACAACTGTGCATTGTCAGTTTTAACTCAGGAGCATGGGTTGACTAGACGCCCGGTGGCATATTTCTCTGCCACTTTGGATCCAGTAGCTGCTGGATTACCTGGATGTCTAAAAGCAGTAGCTGCAACCTGCACGAGTTTAGAACAGAGTGAATCCATTGTAATGGGACATCCTGTAACTGTGTATGTTCCACATGCAGTTGTGATTTTGTTGACCCGAACAAAAACTCAGTATCTCACCCTAGTCGGCTGACTAAATACGAGAGGATTCTCGTGGGTGCTGCAAATGTAGTCATTACTAGGTGTAATATCCTGAATCCAGCCACCTTACTCCCTGACTCAATGGTTGTAGAAGACCAGGGAGAGAACGAGCATGATTGCATTGACCTAACAGAATTCAGTACTAAACCACGCCCAGACATTAAAGAAACTCCTTTGCCTGTTAACGATGAAGAGCTGTATGTAGATGGCTCATGTATACGACACGAACTGGTGGGCCTAAGTGCTGCCTATGCTGTAGTCACTTTAAACAGCATTAAAGAAGCATCCTGTTTATATGGAATAAAGTCTGCACAAGTAGCCGAATTGGTTGGATTGATAAGAGCTTGCAAAATTGGGAAAAACAAAAAAATAACAGTATATACTGATAGTCAGTACTGTTATGGGGTTGTGCATGACTTTGGCCAGTTGTGGGTACAGAGGGAATTTTTGACTTCATCAGGTACACCCATTAGAAATGGGAAAGTTGTACAAGATTTACTGGAGGCCATACAGTTACCAAAAGAATTGGCAGTGGTCAAATATGCTGCTCATAAAAAGGGCCTTGACCCTGTATCATTGGGAAATAATTTTGCTGATGAAGTGGCCAGACACTGTGCAATAAATCGCATGTCTGTAAATGTTAAACTGGGAGGACCTGGAAGCAGCTGCCAACTTATGGTGTTTGAAGAGGTGCCTACATGGGATGAGGTGAGAGATTGGCAGCATGCTGTGCCAGCGGAAGAGAAAGAGAAGTGGAGGAAACTTGGTTGTCGACCAAGAAGTGAGGATGGTGTCATTGTGGGCCCAAATGGTATGCCTGTGTTGCCTAGGCATCTGCTTGCTTCTATGGCCAGACTGATACATGGAGATTCACACACAGGTAGGGATGCCATGGTTCTGGTTTTCCAACAAACATGGTACAATCCGAAGTTTAGGAAAGTAGCAGGATCACTCTGCCAGAGGTGCTTGACCTGTCAGCAGTTCAACACTGGCAAAAGGACAGTAGTTGAACTGGGGAAAATTGGAAAATCAGGGGGTCCCTTTGTGAGGATACAAATTGACTTCATCACCATGCCTCGTTGTGAGGGAAAAAGATATGTCCTTGTCATTGTCTGCCTGTTTTCAAAATAGGTGGAAGCCTACCCTACCAAACAGAGTGACGCCATAACAGTAGCCAAAATATTACTACGAGAATTGATACCTAGGTTCGGGGTTCCAGTCACTATTGAATCAGATAGAGGAAAACATTTTCAGAATGAAGTGATCGATCAGCTCTGTAAAGCATTCGGAATAACACAAAAACTGCACTGTGCATATTGTCCAGAGGCTTCTGGAGTAGTAGAGCAAATAAACGGCTCTATAAAATCGAGATTAGCAAAAATGTGTGATTCTACTGGCATGAACTGGATAAATGCCTTGCCTCTTGTCCTGATGGGACTCAGAAGTATTCCAGACCGAAAAACAGGCCTGAGTCCTCATGAAATCCTGATGGGAAGAGTGATGAGACAGGCATGGGTACCAGGATACAAACTGTTAAACATTTCTGATGATTTGGTACTTGAGTACTGCAAGCAACTGGGTGACCAAGTGCGTTCTATCTCTCGCCAGAATGGAGAAGACGCTGTCGCCAATCCAACGACTCCAGTCCACAAATTGGTCCCTGGCGATTGGGTCAGAATAAAGAAACATACTCGTTCGAGTTGCCTGGCACCGAGGTGGGGAGAAAAACGCCAAATAATACTGGTGACCACGACAGCGGTGAAGTGTGCAGGCGTTCCCAAGTGGATCCATGCCAGCCATACACAGAAGGTGATTCCAGACGAGAAAAAAGGCGCTGAAGGTTGTCCAGCTGAGGGGTCTGCAGACGTTGGTCCTGAAGTAGCTGATGACGAACAACCGAGCACCAGTCAAGATGATTGGATACCCTTAATCGACCTGACCGAAGACCCAATCAGAATAAGAGAGTGAACCCAAGAAGATAGAGAGTGGAATAGAGAGGAAAAGATAGGCACAGGCAAAGACCCTCAGATCATTGAGATTCACGTCAAATCTGAGGAAGAAGAGGAAGGTCAGACAGGGACAGAACAGGTGATTGATACACCTCCACAAACTCCTGAAACTGAAAAGGGACAGACTAGAACTAGTACAAAGGTTCGAGCAGAAGAAAATCAAGAGATCGAAGTGCTTGAACAGGATCAGATAGAAATAGAAGAACGTGTTCAGGACTCAGAAATAGAGACATTCGAAAGCCAAAACAAAAATTCCCCTGAACCAGGCCAGCTTAGTAACCAGGCAGAAGAAACAGATACAAGACCTGGAACCAGTCAGACAGGAAGGGAAGAAAAGGAGACAGAAGTGCCACAAACAAACGAAAATAAAAGAGTATTAGAACAAAGCCAAATCACAGTGCCAGCTAAAAGACTCACGAAGAAGAAAAATATTGAACCAGGATATATTAAGAAACTGAGACTGAGAATAAAAACAGTGGAAGAAAAACTTGCAGAAAGAAGGAAAAGTCCCTGTATTACCAATCAAGCTGGAGAAAGCTCCAAAAGATGGAGTGACCGGATAAAAAGACTGAACGAAAAATATCAAGATCCTGAATGGACATATCTAGTGTTAGAAGAATTCGAAGATCTTGATATTACTGACGAAAGTGACGAAGAGCAGACAGCTGATTATTCTGCTGAGGAAGACGAACCAACCTGAAGTTGTGCAGGGTAAGCTACCTGTGCAAAGTTACAAAGAGGGGTTGAGAAAATCTTCTTCTGAACGAAAATGTCTGATTCAAACGTGAATGGAAGGCCTAGACGCAGTTGTTGCAAAACATGCTGCAGAGTATGTATATGTAGCATAGTTATAGTAATAATAATTTGGATAGGACTAACAGTTTTCATTCCTTATATGGTGAGCAAAAATACTAATATTGACCCTACTCAGACTGTGACCTCTGACACTGAAGAACTGACAACACGAAGTGTAGAAAGACGTGAAAAAGCACTTTGACAAACAAAACGAGACTTAGAAGCATCAGATGAGGAAGGACTACATTATCATGGAGTTAAAAACCAGACACAGTTAAATGTTTTCGCTAATCTTTTAGTGCACTATGTAGAAACTATGGAAATAGAAGACTGCTATGTCTGCATGAAGCTACCTACGTCTGTAGCTGAAGGTGTGACTTACCATCACCTACCCGTGACCTATGGAATTTCTTGTAGTATTTTAGCAAGCTTATTTTACAAAAGAGGACCGTTACAGTACTACTATTCTAACTCGGACGTGATATTTTCTGAACTTTCCATAAGGGGAAATTTGAATCCTGTACATACTAAAAGTGACGCTACACGTTATATGGGAGAATACTTTCTGACTATAGGTACTATAGACTTAAATGAAGCACACAGAGATAACTTGACCTGTTCATTACATGAACAAGAAAACATTTTTTTAAACATGGCAGAGAAAAGAAGGGAGAGTTTCCAAAGAAAGGCAAATGATAAGAGACAGAAAACTCCTAAATGGGCTGAAACCATGGAAAGCACCTCAAATGGTGGGAGTGGTCCTGCTTTGTTGCTGGATTTCGTAAGGAAAGGGAAACTCTGTCTTCACCGCGAGAAGACTAGTTATTATAATAACATTTTCATTGGTTCCAGTCAATGTGAGCATAATTACAAGGTAATTGGAGGTTGGGGTTTCAAAAATGGGTCAGAACTTGTATTTCCCGGAATTTATTATATATGTGGAAACAAGGCTTATTTCAAATTGACGGATCACTGGTATGGAAGCTGCTACTTTGGCATTGTCTTCCCGAAAATATACCATGTGAAAGAACTTGCTGGAAGCAATGAAAACACTAATGGCTTAGTGCGTAGTAAAAGAGAAAGCGTAGGTGAAATAATGGGTAGTATTTTTAGTGCACTGATACCTGGAGTGGGAGTGGTTCTGAACACACACAGAATTTGCAAATTATCCACAATAGTGGATGTGTTGTCTACTGACACAGCTCATGGATTCCTGCTGGTCAATACCGAAATGGTTGCGATCAGATCAATGGTTTTGCAGAACAGACTTGCGCTTGACACCTTATTAGCAAAAGAGGGCGGAGTCTGCCGGATGCTGAAGGCGCAACATTGTTGCACTTACATACCGGACAAAAGTGTACAGATCAAAAGATATGTGAAAAACATTACTAATTTGGAAAAGGAACTCAAACCACTGGATGTTGACAGTGCCTGGAAGAGACTTGTCGATGGTCTCTCCAATGTAGGTCATTGGTTTGCTAATTTAGGTAAAAGTTTATTGTTCAAGGTACTGATGCCAATTGGAGTGATAGGTTTCATAATCTTTCTCATATTTGTCTGCTGCAAATGTCGCAAACACACAAAGAAATACACTGTGAATAAGAGAGGTGTGAAACGGAGTGTGGATGAACTAGAATTGGAAGACTTGAATAATCAGATTTACAAAAGGGTGAAAAATTCTCACCCTAATAAAGATGTGAAAGAAAAATTGAATAGGATGTTGGAAGAAATTGAACTACACAAAGTGTGAGAAAAGTTGGCATCTGGTTCCATTAAGTTGTGATGATAGTAAATATCATCAAAGAGGGGATTGATGAAGCAAGATTTCGCACATTACGCGACTTGCTGAAATCAAGAACCTCGATTTATGTATAACTCTGTAATCCAAAATTGTATGTCTTACTAATTTCTTTTATTTTTTACTATATACATATATCTTAGTGATGCTTGCCTATGTGTTTTACTAATACGATTAATCCTTGTGTTAAAATGGCCGTCGCTTAGGAATTTACTACTGCGCATGCGTTAGTCACACTCACGTGACGTGACGTAGTCGTAGTTGTGGTGGGAAATTGTGCGCATGCGTATTTGCCGCTAATATGGCTGTCTTGAATACTCACATGGTGAAGCTTGCGCAGATGCTCTCGTGCTATTGTGTATTGCACTAATCTATAATTGCATAGTATATTTTTACAGTGAGAAACCTAATGTACCAAATCGTGATATGTAGAAAATTCATTTATTTCTATGTTCTAATTTGTTTTCGTTTACTTTTCATGTACCGTGATAACTGGGGGGTCTGAATGAGCCGAGAACCATCTTGAAGGTCCTTTCTGCGCATGTCACGCAGCCAGGGGAAAGTCAGCCTTGAACAGTGGAACTCAGCCAGCTGGCAGAGACAGTCAAGATGCTCCTGAGAAAATGACCTGCGACCCAGCAGGACGGAGTTGTCCGTACCCAAATTGAAACATTTTTTTTTAATATTCCATTGTATTCCACTGGCTTGTCTCATGAGAACCCCAAATTCACTAGGCGGATCCTTAGAATGCAAATATGAGCTTGTAGAAGTAAATTCTGATTGGTGTGCTGACCTATCCTACTTGGGAACCAATCGAAATTGGGGATTCTGACACTTTGCAACATTGGGGGGTGGTACACTGACCCGAAAACAGTATATCTAGCCTAGGTTCAGCTAGGGAAATTGTCCGACTTGTCTGAATAGCTGACCTGTCACTGACCCAACGCACTCAATAGGTGACTGAATGCAGAGCGCTGCGGAGCACTCTGTCCGAATTTGACCTTAGACTTTAAAGGTTTTACTAAACCTTAAGTGCTGGCGGAGCACTTTGCTGGGGAGTTCGCTAACCCAATCGGGGTTCTGACTGATAGCTGCAGAGAGGGTGGAGCGCAGGCGTTGCTTCCAAACTGCGGGTGCTGGTCGTGCCTTGGTGGTCCTGTCCTGATTCTAATCTGGTTTTCCTGTCCTGTCCTGGGGTGTCCAATCTGCACCTGCTGTCCCATAGATGACTGTCTTTCCTTGGGGTATTTCCTGTCCTTGACTGATCCGTGGCCAGGGTTGGTCTGCACACCTTTCTAGGTAAATATAGTGCGAAAACTCTTCACTGCATCTTCTATTTTTCTGTCTTTGCTTAAATAAAGACATTCCTTTGCATATGTTAATTTCCATGCTTTCCGCAACCTATTATGAAAGTCATTAAGCATATATTTTCTTAGCATGTTCCTATGTTCCCCTACCTTTTAGAAAATTTTCTCTCCATACTGTTTATGAAACATAACTGTGGTATATAAATTTCTCTTGAAATCTGAATTTGCATTAAGATACTAGAACTATAGCGTGTTCCACTTTTTCCCCTCCTATAGATGTATAGGATTTCCAATCCTTTATTCTTGAAGTATTTCCCAAACAGTAAAACTCTAGTTCGTGATATATTCCCGAAATCTGTTTAGCATATTACATTTGTTATTATTTTTCTTGTATACTCATAAATGGTTGCCCTGACACTGTTCCTCTATGGTTACGTTCTTTTCGTTATCTTGATTATTGATTGCCTTCTAACTGTAAACTTACTAATTTCCAAACCTGATTTCTAGATAAACTTTTAAAACTTCCCAGTTGTCTGTGATCATTTAATGAAGGAATAGAAATAAGTTGGGTTTGATATGTTGCCTGCCTTTTTTTTACAGCCAGCTCCCTGATCCATTGTGGATCTTAGGTACCTGCAACGGTGGATTGGTAAGTCAGGTACAATAGAAATAAGTAGGTAGGAAACTGGATTACTGGTAGAAGAATCGGTGGGTCATCTGATTAATGTATAGGTTGAACTGAAATTTATGGGCCCGAAAACTATATGGTGAAATTATTGGTTAGGTGACCTACGATCTCTATCACAGTGTTTGAGGCATTGCATGTCTGACGGAGGGAAGACTTTTGTTGCGTATATCGGTGACCCATGATTCTATCATCTATAAATAGAACCCTAAGCAGCTTCCTACAAAGGATGAAGATGACAGGAGACAGTAGGGAACCACAGGGGAAATCAATTATTGTGAGGAAAATGGGACACTCTAATTTTGACGCAGCTTATAAAAAGCATTGGCACAGCCAATATATCTTGCATTTAGGACCTATTTGGATTTGATAGTACAATGTCATAACAAAGGAAAAGTGCAAATATGCAGCCCCCGGAATCAGCAAATACCTGCCCTAGATGTGGGGTGGATGATGCAGGCCTTCTATATATGTTCTGGGACTGCCCCAAGCGCAACCACTACTGGGGGGCGGTACAGGAGACACTGGAGGAGGTAGCACCGGGCAGGCCATACACGTCTTGGTAATATGGGGTTCTAGGTCTAGGCTACAGTGAAAAGAAAAGGAGCGTAGTCACACGATTTACGCATTTGGCTATGCTGTTGGCGAAAAGAGCAATAGCGATGAAATGGAAATCAGCTAGACCGCCTGACGTAGAGGCATGGCGCGGAGAGGTACTGGGATGGGGAAAAGCTGAAGGTGTGGAGTTGCAAAGGGAGGAACGCAGAGGCCTTAGAAAAACACACATCTCCCTAGATTGGAACTCGATACTGGGAGAGTTCGAAACCCACTCCTCGACACATACCGACTGATACCCGAGAGTGCTACTGGGTGTCTGTCTAAATGCACTTGAGACTGCAGATTGGTGACTTTGTTCTGTATACAGAGAGTACTGCACTAACGATCCCTACACGAAGCAGGATGCAGAAGCTATTACTAAGTACCACATTATACACATGCTATGAATGAATGGAGGATGACGATCGAGACATTCAAATTAATAAGCAATTATGAGACTTTACCCGCAAGACATTGCCTAGAGCCACCAGTTATGTATGCCACATGAGTGCTAAGGGGGGAGGGGGGATAAGGGGGTTGTTTTCGGTTACACATAGAAAAGTACGATAGATTCATCTAAAAATAACAACATTCTGTGTTATATGTATATGGAGTAATAGTACACTGAACAACGATGTAGTATTGATTACTGTATTACTTTGAACTGTTATTATGCAGCCATGTCATTATGTTGGTGAGTATATGTGCACAACTACAGAAGAGTTGGATCAGCGACT
Source organism: Lissotriton helveticus (assembly GCF_964261635.1). NCBI lineage: Eukaryota > Metazoa > Chordata > Amphibia > Caudata > Salamandridae > Lissotriton > Lissotriton helveticus. Next base: position 2,126,342,352 of record NC_136065.1, on the reverse strand, counting down.
GCGGGGGAGGCCATTAAGGAGCAACAAAGGAAATCTGGGGTGTCGCCAAAATCGTTATTCCCATCTGTGCTAATGTAAGCACCGTAATGAATGAATGATCCCACCAAGGAATTCAAAATTGTTCTTCAAAAGCTCATCGATCAAGCAGTTCAGTTGGGAACCATTACTGAGAGAGACAAAACATTCCTTCTGAAAGACCATCCGCAGATCTCCTACTTGTATATGGTCCAAAAAATTCATAAACATACCACAAGACCCCCATTTAGACCTATTGTGAGCACCCGCAATTCCATTCATGAGCCGATTGATACTTACCTCGACAAACACTTGCAAATTAGTGTTACCAGTATTCACAGTTACATTCAAGACACCACCGACTTTTTGATGAAAATTAAGGATCTACAGATTGACCCTGACCACCCCGTCCTTCTTTGTACCATCGATGTTAATTCATTATACACATCCATTCCCCATAACCTTGGATTACGAGCCATGGAATTTTCTCTATTGCAAATTCAGAAACTATTGGATCTTCAAGTTTTTCTTATCGAACTAACGCAATTCACTTTACTCCACAGCTATTTCAAATGCTCAGGAACATTTTTCATCCAACTTTCGGGAGTAGCCATGGGAAATTGCGCCGCTCCGGCGTACGCCAATCTGTTTATGCACCAATATGAAACCGAACATATCCTGATGAATCGAGAATGGCCAGACCATCTTCAGATCTATCATCGATACATTGATGATATTTTTCTTATGTGGACCGGTTCCGAAACCCAACTCACTACAGCCATAAGCCACCTTAATCAAGTTAATGAACGCATCCAATTCACACACACCATCAGTTCATCTAGGATATCTTTCTTAGACGTTGACATCAGAATTGTGGATCTAAAACTGGAAACATCCATCTACACGAAGCTCACGGAGCGCAATAATTACCTTAATTTTTCCAGTTTTCACCAAATGAGCCTGAAGAAGCATTTACCTTATTCCCAACTCTTGCGAGCTAAAAGAATAGCTTCTTCTGAGGAGTCTTACATAACAGACAGTACCACTATTATCAATAAATTTTGCCAAAGAGGATATCCTACTAATGTCATTAAGACAGCAGAAGACAGAGTTAAATCAATTGAGCGGACCCAACTGCTCACCAAAAAAATTAAAAGAGACAATACAGAGACATGCTGCGTATTTGTCTCGAAATATTCTACTCACAGCAAGAAAATCAAACAATCAGTTATCAAACATTGGCAACGGTTACAACTTGAAAATGATTTTGACAACATTTTTCGGAACCAACCCATCTTTGCTTACCAGCGCTCAAAAAACCTACAACAGATGTTGAGACCCCGTAAAATCAAATCCACCTCATATAAGGGTACCACCCCATGTCATAATTGTGGGAACTGCAACAGCATTATACCGGGCACAACTTTGATGCATCCCACTCAAGGCACTCCTATTCACCTGCAGGTTAATGCTAAATGCGACACGGCTAATGTTGTGTATTTACTTAAATGTCAGTGTGGCTTGCCCTATGTGGGGAAAACTGAGCGGAAAATTAAGGTTCGTCTAACACATGGGTACTCACAAACTTTCTCTCGGGGGCCAAATTTACAGTATGGTTTGTGTCCGAGGGCCGCACTGGTGGGGGTGGGGTCAGTGGGGAAGGGGGCGGGGCTAGAGCAAACAAAACTGTGCCCATGAGGTTGATCACAGGTCCCTGCAGCGGACGCCTTCGTCCACTGAGCCACCAGACCCGGCATACACACATCTCTCTCTCTCTCCCTCCCTCCATCTCCTTCTCCCTCTCCCTCCCTCTCTCTCCGTCCCTCTCTCCCTCTCTCGCCCTCTCTCTGCCTCTCTCCCTCTTCCTCTCCCTCCCTCTCCCTCTCTCACTCACTCTGAGTCTAACTCCCTCTCTCCATCTCTCCCTCTGTCTCACTCCCTCTCTTCCTCTGTCTCACTCACCCTGACTGTCTCACTCTCTCTCTCTCTCTCTGTCTCCATCTCTCTCTGTTTCCTTCTCCCTCACTCTATTTCCCTCTCCCTCACTGTCCTTCCCTCTCCCTCACTCTGTGTTCTCCCTCTTCCTCCTTCCCTCCCCCTCTCTCTGAGCTCTCCCTCTCTCTGAGGTCTCCCTCTCTCTCCTTCCCTCTCCCTCATTCTGAGGTCTCCCTCCCTCTGTCACCCTCCGTCTCTCTCCCTCCCTGCCTCTATTTCTCCCTCTCCCTCCCTCTCTCTCCCTCTCTCTCCCTCTCTCTCCCTCTCCCTCCCTCTCTCTCCCTCTCTCTCCCTCTCTCTCCCTCTCCCCCCCTCGCTCTCCCTACCTCCCTCGCTCTACCTCGCTCCCTCTCTCTCGCTCTCCCTCGCTTGCTCTCCCTCCCTCCCTCGCTCTCCCTCCCTCGCGCTCCCTCTCCTTCCCGCTCCCTCTCCCTCCCTCCGTCGCTCTCCCTCCCTTGCTTGCTCTCCCTCGCTTGCTCTCCCTCCCTCGCTCTCCCTCGCTCCCTCGCTCTCCCTTCCTCTCTCTCCCTTCCTCGCTCTCCCTCCCTCGCTCTCCCTCGCTCCCTCGATTGCTCTCCCTCCCTCGCTCGCTCCCCCTCCCTCCCACTGCTCTCCCCCCTCACCCTGCCTGTGTGTGCCCGGGATGTGACAGCTTCCAGGCGCACACACACAGCCGCACCAAAGCACTTCACAGGTCTTTAAAAGACCATTGGCATGTTAATGAGGCTTTGTTCACCTCTCAGCGCCCCTGCAGCCCCACTCTGACTATGGCGGGAATCGCCCTGCCCCCACAGAGCAGCAGAGTCTGAGTCGCGCTCTGCTTGCAGACACTCTTAACAAATAAAAAAATTAAACAACTCGGGTACTATGTCTGCAAGGTCGGTGGGCCGCCAGGGGAAGTTTGCCGGGCCGCCACCGGCCCGCGGGCCGTACTATGAGTACCCCTGGTCTAACAGAACACCGCAGCAACATACGGACTAAAAATGTAAAATCATGTGTAGCGGCACACTACGTGAATGCTGCCCACAGTCTTGACCCGCTTCTGATCATTCTCTGAAGCGTTCCTCCGGCCCAGTCAGTCTCTCTCACTCCCCTGGCCTGAGCCAGGCAATATTACTTGGCAACACAGGGTCTTTGGAAAAGGCCGGTTGAGGAGAGGGCATTTGGTTTGTCGCGTTGCGGGCCAAGTAAGGGAGCAGTTGCTGAATGGAAAAAGAATGAAGGGGGTGCATTTCGGAAGGAGGAGGCATCCCGTCAGGTGCATATTGATCAGAGTCACCGCCAGGCAATCCAGACACAATGTCGGATGCACGATTATATGAGTCGCACCATACTGTTCTGGTTACGCACAATGAGTTACAAATTCCGTACCTCCCTGGAAATAAGTCAATGCACGTTGATTTTGGCCACACCACACAGCTTGGGTCACACACACACCATGAAGTGTCTCAAGGTCTGTACCTCCCTGGAAATGAGGCACAAAGTCCGGTGCACACCGATATTGGTCGCACCAGACATTTCCTGTCAAACATACAGGCACAAGTTTTACAGGTAGAATGGGTCACTACTATGGTTATGCCCCCACCTCCAGGGGTCGCAACCTATGAATCAGACACCACACGCAATGAGCGTGCAGTTGGTGTGTAGCACAAGAGAGATGTGGCACGATCGATATAGCGGGCCACGCTGGATCACGCAACCGATGAATACGCTCATCAGCAACTAGACACTTATGCCTGCCAAGGTCCCCACGATGCAGGGTCCACACACCTTAGATGCAGGGCAGAGTTTAGGGCTCTGCCCAATGGAATCAAGTCTCCAGGAACAATTCTTAGTTCTACGCCCACACTGCGCTACCTGTTAGAATCCAGCAGACAATGTGGGCACTTGAGAGGGCACTACGAGTCCGGTGTCGCAGGTAGACGCTGTGGGTGTCTCTTAGGAGGTCTTTGATGTCCCTGAGACCTCAGAAAGAACAGGGGGCAAGCTCAACAAGCCCTTGGAGAGCAGATTTCAGGGTGGCACACAGCAGCGGGTAGTTGGCCCAGGCCAGCCTCTATTCAGGAAGGGCGCACAGTCCCTTTCAATGGCGGTAATCCTCCTTGTGCACAACATAGTCCTCTGGCAGTGTGCACCACGTCGTTCCAGGTTCTCTGGTCCTTCGTCCCACAAGCATGTCTCTGCCCATCCGAAGTGTGGCACCTGTAGTTATGCTACTGTGTGCCTTTGAGGTTGGGGGTTGTTCTAAGGGTCTCTCTTTGAACCAGAGATGTCTCCCCTACATGTCAGTCCTGTCTGCCATGAGACTGTGGAATGCAGATCTTTATCTTTTGTGGGTCCATGATCAAGCTCCAGAGACCAAGGGGCATATTTACAATAAAGCGGCACAGCAGACTGTTAAGCCAAGAAGGCTAACAACACGCTTCGTCGCTTTAGAAACGAAGGGCTGCACCAGATTTACTAGAATATGGTGCAGCTCTGCGTTTCCCACTGCGCTGCAGCTAACTTTAGCTGCCGAGCACCAATGCAGGCACCCTTGTTCCATAGTGCAAGGGTGCCTGTATTGAGGGGAAGATTGTTTATGTGCAGGAAGGTCATCCCTCCTGCACATAATCAATCCTTAAATGCCATTTTGTAACTTCAAGGAGTGCTGCTTAATGCAGCACACATAGAAGTAGCAAAACAGCTTTTTTAAAACAATGTTCATGTGTGGGCATGGCGTTTTGCTGTTTCTATGTGTGCTTCACACGTAGCTTACATGGAAACAGCAAAAACCAGAAGAAATAAAGCATTTCTCCTCGTTCCGCCTGTTTAAGACCAGGTTTTCCCTGCTCCTAATTGTGGCCCACCTCCAATTCATGCTGCCCTTGTAAATAGGAGGCAGCGTCAAAATCAATGGGTGTTGCGGTGGAACGCCGACCGCAACAACCAGTGCCCTTCCCTTTCACGCTAAATACAGCATGGAAGGAGGCCTTATTTACAAGGCAATAAAGTTTAATGGGTGTGTGAGGAGCACTCCGTTGTAAACAATGTATTCAACCTGAAAAATGGTGCTGCAACTAATCAGGTGTGTCACGCCTGTGACTGAATGCTAGTTTAGGTGAGAAAAACTCTCAACTAGTTGCGCACTGTTCACTATGTGTTATCCAACACTTATCAATATAAACACAAAGCAAAAACTTCAGTTATTTTAATTCATAACTTCATGCTTTTATCATCATATGCACGTTTATGCAAAGTATAATAATAAATCAATTAAACATATAGTCTTCTGATTCTCAATTCTGTACATGAAACATTTTCATTTATAAATAATCACAACGCAAAAATATATGATGCTTGATTTACACATTTACAAATTGTGCCCAATGCATTTCGGCACAGACAGCGTGCCTTCATCAGGGGCTGATCTGTAATAAAGATGGAAACAATACAACAAGTAAGTGTATTATATGTGATGTGTACCATGGGGGTGTATATTCATTAATGCAATGTCATCATACCTCTAGTGGACGTAAGTCTCGCAAATTACACTGTAGAAATAAACGACAAGACCGAAGAAAATACCAGTATTAAAGTAACCTATACCAAATCAAATCGATGTCGTTCATAACACAAACAATAATAATACTGGTCCAACAAACACAAACATATATGCTTACCTAGATGGAAATAACTTGCCCTGTAGATACAAATAACAACCAAAACATTCTTATTATCCACATACTATTCGTGACATAGAATCTTAATGATAAAAATCCAGGGTCCTACCTGCTATTCGTTGTGTATTCCAATCTACAAAATGTATAATAAAATATGGTTGGCAAAATATCCAAAGCGGACTCCCAATGTCCATGAACAATCCGTTAAGTTTCAACTCACCCACCTCATGCGCGCTAAATTATGACCTAAAACCAAAAACAAATACTTTTTAACTTCTAGACATTACACTCTGCTTGACCTGCTGCAATAAAACTAGTGTGACACTCAGTCTCGCGATAAACCAAAATCTAATTTACCTTCTTACAATATCGCCTGTGTTTTAAACAGTAATTCCCAGCCTCGGACTCCGTTATAATCCAAACAGCCTTGTGACAAGACGTCTCGCGCCATTGCTTAAATCTACCGCGTGTGTAGTGTATCTTCGTCAGCAACACTAAAAACGGACTCACACAGTCAGAACGCCAGTAATCCAAGGTAACAAAGTCGCCATTTTAACCAAAGTAAAACATTATGGTCTAGATGCTAACTTCCAACTAAAAAACCGCCATGCAATGTGTACTGTTCAAACGCTGTGTAAGGTTACCGTAATTAACGAAGAACACACTGTGATGCCGTCACATTTCTAAAATCTGTCCCAACCTTACGTATTTTTCCGGAAATGACACTGAAAACGGACTATTAGCTCCGCGATCAACACTTTTAAGCCTTCTAAACCTAAACGGCACTAAGTGCGAACTCCCAACTGCAACTATAACCATGTATACTTTGGAACTTTTATTGCCGTTTTAAGTCTGACAACATCTCACAGTTCCTTACACTCCATCGTTTTTGGTTTAGTGTAGAAACACAGTATAGAATTCTCTCATAAGTTACACAGTACACATTGCATGGCGGTTTTTTAGTTGGAAGTTAGCATCTAGACCATAATGTTTTACTTTGGTTAAAATGGCGACTTTGTTACCTTGGATTACTGGCGTTCTGACTGTGTGAGTCCGTTTTTAGTGTTGCTGACGAAGATACACTACACACGCGGTAGATTTAAGCAATGGCGCGAGACGTCTTGTCACAAGGCTGTTTGGATTATAACGGAGTCCGAGGCTGGGAATTACTGTTTAAAACACAGGCGATATTGTAAGAAGGTAAATTAGATTTTGGTTTATCGCGAGACTGAGTGTCACACTAGTTTTATTGCAGCAGGTCAAGCAGAGTGTAATGTCTAGAAGTTAAAAAGTATTTGTTTTTGGTTTTAGGTCATAATTTAGCGCGCATGAGGTGGGTGAGTTGAAACTTAACGGATTGTTCATGGACATTGGGAGTCCGCTTTGGATATTTTGCCAACCATATTTTATTATACATTTTGTAGATTGGAATACACAACGAATAGCAGGTAGGACCCTGGATTTTTATCATTAAGATTCTATGTCACGAATAGTATGTGGATAATAAGAATGTTTTGGTTGTTATTTGTATCTACAGGGCAAGTTATTTCCATCTAGGTAAGCATATATGTTTGTGTTTGTTGGACCAGTATTATTATTGTTTGTGTTATGAACGACATCGATTTGATTTGGTATAGGTTACTTTAATACTGGTATTTTCTTCGGTCTTGTCGTTTATTTCTACAGTGTAATTTGCGAGACTTACGTCCACTAGAGGTATGATGACATTGCATTAATGAATATACACCCCCATGGTACACATCACATATAATACACTTACTTGTTGTATTGTTTCCATCTTTATTACAGATCAGCCCCTGATGAAGGCACGCTGTCTGTGCCGAAATGCATTGGGCACAATTTGTAAATGTGTAAATCAAGCATCATATATTTTTGCGTTGTGATTATTTATAAATGAAAATGTTTCATGTACAGAATTGAGAATCAGAAGACTATATGTTTAATTGATTTATTATTATACTTTGCATAAACGTGCATATGATGATAAAAGCATGAAGTTATGAATTAAAATAACTGAAGTTTTTGCTTTGTGTTTATATTGATAAGTGTTGGATAACACATAGTGAACAGTGCGCAACTAGTTGAGAGTTTTTCTCACCTAAACTAGCCTTATTTACAAGGCAGCATTAAGCCATATTAAGTGGCTTAACGCTGCATTGTAAATAAGGTGAGGCCCCTGTCGCCATCACAATATCACTAAAAGTTAGATTGTGGTGTCGATAGGGGCTTGTAAATATGCCCCCAAGTGTCAAAACCCCTTCCACCAATCTCGCCGGCCAGCCCGCAGATGACAGAGGTCTGTCGTTCCAGTTGCAGGCCCAGTGTTTTATGGCTGTCGCTGGGGAATGCCCAGATGTGCTCCCCCAACCTCCGGTGTGGACTGGATTCAAGCACCAAGGCACAAGTTTAGAGAACAGAAATGCCCACTTTCTAGGAATAGGATTTCTGAGCGAATGACGACAAAGCCGCCTTTACCACTGGCAAAGAGTTGTTGCTGCGAACCCAATGACAGGAAACATTACGAGGCTGCTCCACTGTAATCCACTATCGCAGCCTGAGGTGATTTCAACCATTTCCCCGTGTTAGCAGATGGGAAGAGTGAACTTCATAGGAAGCGAAAACACACGTGGGTATTCCTCACTATCTGGGCAGGACACACACCTTTAATGTGTTTATTTATTTGTTTGAAAAGTCTTATATAGTGTAAACAAGACCCATCAGGGTATATGAACGCTGTACATTGAGGCTGAAAAGTTATGCAGGTAAAGAAGAAACTCATAGACATATAAGCGGTTACATCACATGCCCACTGTAGAAAATAATAGAAATAAATGCAGTTACATCAGATGCACAGTGCATGGTAGGTAAGTAAGGTCAATGCTGTGAAGCGATTGACAATAGTTTGTATGGTTACAGGTCTATCGTCTCAGGTGACTATTCAGGAGCAATCCTTTGACTAAGGGTGGGCAGAGTTCACATACCAGCGCTACGCAGCACTCCGCAAAGCCGCAAAAAAACTTCACCATGCTACGCAGACTTCCGCAAGTGGGCGGAGTTGCTTGTCCCGTTCGTTCGTGTCGCATTTCTGCCATACGGCAACGCGGATTGCGTATTCGGGTGGAAATATCACACAAACTTTACCGCACGGTCGCGCATGGTCACGGCCATCTTGTTTCTTTCTCTTTTATGGTACTGGGGCCTACTTTTTGATGCTTCTTTAATTCTTTTAATCGCTGTTTTCTAAAACATTTTCTTCTGATCTTTTTCATTTATTATCTTATCCTCTGTCTTCCTAAGTATATATTTTGCATTTGTTTCTGCGTTTTTGTGTTTTAGTGAGTTTTGCACTTTATTTTTTCTCTATACCTCCTTCTTAATTTTGTTTTACTACCTTATCTCGTCCTATTTTTGTCATACTTTCTACTTTTTCTTTCTTCTGTCCCCCCCAGCATCAAGGCAGAGAAGCGTGCCATGAAAAAGGCGGCAACCAAGATCTACGTTCCTTGCGGAAGACTACGCCCGGAAGTGGTGCAGCAGCCCTGGGCCTTGTTTTCGAAGGTGAAGGTTGCAGCACTTGTTTTTTTTTGTGCAGCGCCACCTCCCCTTCACCCTGGCAGCAGGTGGAAGGCCTGGGTCTGAGTACAGCCTCCGGGAGCGCGAGCAGTACTAGGCGAGGGTGCGCCGGGCTGATTTGGGGTCCGGCACACCCACAATCAGCTGACGCACCAGTGGTCGTATGTCCTGGACCAAGAGCAGGACCTGCTGGACCTGCTAGGGGTTGAGGTCGCGGGGTTCGGTGAGTAGCTAATTATTCATAATATTATTATTTGTATGTTCTGTCCTATTGCAAATATTTTTTTCATAAATAGCAAGCATGCTGCTCACATGCAGGTAAGTTACATTTACAAATCTTACATTATGTGATTGTTATTCTAGACAGGTGCTCGGCGCTACCTAATCGTATTTGTTTGTGACTTTGGGCTGATTATGTAAGAATTTAAGTAATGCAGACTAGAGAGAGGCTCCTTTCCTTTGTCCTGTCACTGAGATAGTGGTAGTTAGTATTAGTAATTTAGCGTTGCGGGTCCTCTCACTTCAGTTCTTAAAACTTTTTTGTAGCTTGTACAGTGACAAGCAACCAACCAATGTGGTGTATGCAGCCGTCCATCTATGCATTTAAATACAAAATGCAGACTTAATGAATTGGCCTGTCAAAGGGGGTTGATTGCGAATTAGATTGGAATTTAGAAGCAAACATCATTTGTTGCAATTCATTAGTAGTTCCAAAGTCTTTGGAATAGGTGGACTAGGAAGGTTTAGGAAATATGGAATAATTAGATAGGACCTCCATACTAGTCTACTACTAGTCGATCTGATTTAGGAAAATTCATTGTTATTGCCGTTTCCTGTCCAAAAAATCCTTTTGGAGAGATTACTTATTACAAGCAACCATTTTTTGTCTCCTAAATTATATCTTACATCAGCATCCAGGGGAAAGAGGTCTTCCGAGACGGGTGCAGGGGGATGGAGGTGCCTCCCAGGAAGAACGCTCCTCGGCCGATGGCTCTGCTGGCCCCAGTAAGTCCTCCTATTGTTAATATATTTCCTAACTTTTACTGCTCCTTAATTTGAACTATTTTCTACCTGTTTCCTAATTTTATTTTTTTACAAATCCTCTTCCATCTATCCATTTCTAAAATCTTGTTATCCCTGAATTATCTTATTTACTAAGTTATTTTATATTTCTAGTGTCTGTATTTGACCTCAAACTGCCTCTGTCTGTACTAGTCTGTCTGTAGCTTCCTTTCTTTTGGTTTTCCAGCCAGTTTTCCCTCTTCCCTTATATATTTTGTGGACTGCCTAGTGGTTGTACTGTAAGACTCAGAGAATCCACTTACTACTCCCAGTACTACTACCATGCCGTGCAGATTGCATGCCCAAGTACGGTATTCTACGCATGTTTGTTGAGATGCAAAGGCTTTATTTTACTTTCTCATGTCATTGCTCAATTAGTAAAACGAGAGAGTGGCCGTGGTCACGTTGTACACTCCAAAGTTGGGCCTTCTTCTTATCTAGGCCTACTATGATTAGCAGCAGTTGATGGTGAGCTGATTACCGTGCACCATGGCTGGAAGGAAGTATGAGGAGGAGGAGGACGGCCCCAGGGCATTTGCCAACCAAGACCTTATGTCCAGTTGTCCACTCTTATAGCTTTTCAAAAACTCAGATCTCAGATGCCTCAATAGCTTTGCCACTCCAGTCCTTTACAGGTTGTCTTCTTGAGAGGCTTTTAAAAAATTGGCACCAACAAAATCCCCAACCTGATATTTTTAATAGAAGATGCTGTCTCTATCTGAATTATAGTGATTTATGTGGGGTATTTTCAATTATGCTACAAAAAAATAAATAAATAGGGGAGGCGCATCTGGCATCTAAAAAATGCGTAATGTTTTTTCTAGCCGCACAGACCACCAGTGCCGGGGACAGCGAGAATGGGGGCGCCAGCCAGTAGCAGATGTAGCAGCTTTAGGGGGTGAGACAGCGGCAGTGGCGGTAAGCCATATTGCTTGCTTATTGACAATTGATTATATACTCACTGCAAGGGTGTACACTGTCCTGTTGAGATGTGTGATAAGTCGAACACAACCCTCTTTACTTAGCATATACAAAGGGAGTTGAGTAAATAATGGCCTCTTCTGTCTTCAACTCAGTACAGGAAGTTTCATAAAGAGTCGGACCCTAGAGGTTGATGGAAAAGGGAAAGAAGGATGGAAGGAGGAAGGAAGGGTGAAATGTAATAGGACTGAAAGAGAAGGATTTGTGGGTGAAAGTGCCCGATGCATATACTATAGGTGGCTTATAGGATGCATGGGTGGGTGAAGAATGAATGAAAAGTGAAAGGATGCCTGCCTCTGTGGGTGAAAGTATATGGGTGAAAGGAATCCTCCGGGGGGTTTGATGGGTCAAAGGATGCATGGGTGGTTAAACGACAAATGTCTTAAGGTAAATGATTTGTTGAGAATGAGAGCCAGGTTTGGATGGATGGGAGTTTACAGGGAGTTTACTTTATTGTACAGTTAATTAAAACTCACAATGTAAAACGTACATCATTAAAATCTTTATAAGCTTGAATGCGTGTGTATTGTTAAAGGAAAAAAAGGTATATAAAACCGTATTGAGTTATCGTTCTCGATTACAGTGTCTCTAACCCACTTGTGAAAATTAAAAGTGTGAGTCAATGTTCTCAGCTTGCTTGGTTTGGCAGGACCTTGGCAGACTGTTTCTTGATTGGCGAGTTATTAGATGCCTTTGGTCACTGTGCCGTGTAGTGGAGTAAGTCTTGTGGATACAATGTCAAAAAACTTCATCAGTCTGCAATTTAACTGTACCTCTTCTGGGTTGAAGCATATCATCACGGCTTGCCTGCAGCTTTTTACACCTTTTTGATTCCAAAGTGGTCGAAGTAAGGCGCGCCTTATGTCTATCAGGTTAGGGCAGATACAGATTATGTGGATTAAATCCTCATTCCCTGATTTGCAAAGACGGTAAAGATGTTCGTCTGGCCTCCTTTTCCATGGTGCCAAATGAGGTAGAATTGGTAGAATTCCAAAGCGCAGGTTTAGAAATGTATCTTTTGTCTTCCGCGTGAGGCCCATTTTCAGATATTTATGCGGTTTCAGGGCATTGTAATCTTTCAACACGACCCATCCGTGTGCCCTTCTTGGCTAGGGTGTCTTTGTCTTCGATAGATGATATTAATTTAGTAACTTTTGTTACCACCTTTTTGAAACTGTTGTTGTCAGCTGATGACTCCCAAAGGCTGGTTAGATCCAGATATTCCAAAGAGTTTAAAAGGTATTTCTTAGCGGGTGAGTTTGATCGTATTGACAGTTCTGTCCATAGTTGAGCGTTTAGGGTTCCTCGTTCCGAGCCTTTGATTTTACGCCAGCATTTTATATAGGCGCCTCTTCTCTCTACCGTTTGTTTTTGGATGCCAAATTCGAGACGGATTTCGGCAGGAGAGACATAATTTGGCAGACGGAAGATTGCCCTGTATGCTCTGCTGATTATTTTGTCTAGGGCACTAGCGTCCTTCCCTTCCATGGGTTCGCTACCGTATGTGAGCATAGGCTGGAGACGTGCATTAATCACCTGTAGGAGGGGGCCAAATGATCGATCAGGGAGAACTTTTTGTAGCGGCTTCATTGAGAAATGAAAGGTAGTTCCCTTCCGTGCTATGGCCTCTAGCTGAAGTTTGAACGAGCCTCTACTGTCTAGTAATACGCCAAGGTATTTGTTCCAGCCTTTGACCATCCAAGGACCATGCCAATTTCTTTAATTTGTTGTAATTCACTGACATGACTTTAGTCTTGTTTAAGTTAATCTTCAAAGCATTTTTTATTGAAAATTGATTGGTAGTGTCCAAGAGATGTTGCAGTCCAATTGGGGAGCGGCTTACCAAGACTAGGTCATCGGCGTAAAGAAGGTTTGATAGCGAGATGTCTCCCAGCCTTGGCGCGTGTGAATTGGTTTTGTCCAGTTCTCCAGGCAAGTCTGCGAGAAAAAGATTAAACAACATGGGAGCAAGGACGCATCCTTGTTTTAGACCTTTAGTGGTGTTGATTTGCCTGGAAAGGTGCGTCCCGCTGCCAAGTTTGATCTTGACCCAGGTGTTAGTGTGGAGTAGTATCAGCTGCTGCAGTAATGGCCCCGGTATCCCCCACTTGTCTAGTTTCAACCAGAGTTTGCTTCGGTCAACGTGGTCAAACGCTGCACTATAATCTATAAAACATAGAAATAGTGAGCTCTTGGTTGTCTTGGCAGCATCTGTCAGTAGGGTTAACGCCATGATATTTGTAATTGTGCCCTGTCCTCTGCAGAATCCAGTTTGGTTAATGGGAATGATGTGTTTTAGGGTTGCCCACGATGTTAGTTCCTCCAGGAAGAGGCCCGCGTAGTACTTTGCCTCTATATCAATTAGGGCGATGAGGCGATAATTACTTGGAGTGCTCCTTTCACCTTGTTTGTGGATCGGACTAAGTATTGATCCGCTCCAGGTTGAGGGGCACGTCGCTGTTTCCCTAACTTCCTGGAAGAGTGGGACCAGTGTCTCGCTCCAGAAGTTGGCTTCGTGCTTAAACATTATTGGTGGGACTCCATTGGGCCCAGGAGCTCCTTCCGATTTCCCTTTGGATATTTGTTTCTTAATCCTGGCTGCTGTTATTGTATATTTTTTATCCTCGCTGCCTGAAGGTGGTCTAAAGCTTGATGTTCCGTCTATCACCCGCGTTGCAGAGTTGCATGATGTCTTCACCAGAATTGTGTCTTTGTTTTCCTTTTCTTTTGTTCGGTGATTGACTGTAGTTTTCATGTTGCTCTTTATGATCCTCATAGTTAGATTTTTTCCTCTAGGTAAGCCCGTCTCAGGAGTTTTGTCATTGAAATGTGTTGATAAGTAGTGGACCCATTTGGGTTCGGATACGTGGGAGTTTATTCCTTTGTGGCTTGGACGTTGAAGGCTTTGTATTGTTTTCCAGAACCTGGCGCTGTTGTTCTGCTTTGAGTCGTATACGATTTTCACCCAAAGGTCCTCGTTAATTTTCCTTTTCCTTTCCCAGATTGACTTGTTGAGCCGAGTCTTTAGGGATCGCAGCTCCTCATGCAAGGGGACATTGTTTGGTTGTTTACGGAGTTTCCTAAGGATCATAGTTATTTCCCGTTTTAGTTTTTTTGTCTCCTGTGTAGTTACTTTCACTGTTGTGTGGGTTGATGGGGTCGTAGTATAGGTTTTTTGCTCTGTGGCGAATTTTGTTCCGAGTTCTGCTACAAAGTCTTCCCAGGCCTCTAGTGGGTTCCTTGACGAACTTGAGATCTGATTCAGGATTGCTCTTGCATTGATTGTAAGCTCTTCTACTTTGTTGGTGTTGCACCTTATCCGTCTGAGATTGGTGGTGTGCTCAGTGCCAGCAGTTTTTCTTTCTTCCAGGTCAATCTCTCTGGTGCCGTATAGTTCCACTTCCTGTGGTTGGTGGTCGCTTTCACCATTTACACCGATCTTAAATGAGCAAATAGCGTCAAACAGAGGGAGTATTGCGAGGGTGAAGTCGAGATGCGAAGAGTTAGATGAAGAAAAGTGCGTGAATGCTGGAGGTGTGTCCTCTTCAAATCGACCATTTAATACCCTCAGATTTAGCTGCTCTAAGCCTCTTAATAGCTGACTTGAGCATCTAGTTTGCTTATTGGGAGTGGGTGCGGCTTGATTAGGAATTCCCCAAGCGATGTTAAGGTCTTGTACCATTTCGTCTTCTGATTTATCTCCAAAGAGTTGAAGATTAAAATCTCCTGCCAGGAGTAAGTTCTCTATTTCCCTTTCTTCCATCAATCTTGCCACCTCTTTGACCAATTCTCCCGCGCCTTTTGATCTATGCTTGGCATGTACATATGTGTATATTATGTGCAGTTGTTGGGCAACCTGATTTATTTTTATCGTTATTACTATTGCCTGTATGGCACTAGGAGGTGTAATTTTTGCCTTTATTGCTTCCATTTTTCCTATGGTAAGTATTGAAGCTAGCGATGCCAGACCTCCTGAGCTGTGACCATAGGACGAGTTTCTTATGGCTGGATGGATTTGGGTTGAGTATCCTTGAAGAGAGAACTCTTTCTCCTCCCAGGTTTCTTGGAGCAGAATCAGGTCGAATGATTTTAGGTGGTTTAGTGTGTCTGGGTCATCTAGTTTACTAGTCAGTCCGTTTATGTTCCAAATGCATATTTTTATGTTTGGAGTGTCAGTTTTTATAGAGGACTGGCTTGGTGACCTTTGTCACTTTGTTGCGCCTGTGGTTATTGTCCGCCGTATGTTTGCCCAGCTTGGGTTAAGTTGGTAAGTTATCGAGGATGTTAAAGTGTCATTCAGTCCTGGTGAGTTACTGCGTGCTCCTTTTAGAATCGAGTTGGCTTTTTTTGGGTGGTCTTTATTGCTTCCTTCTAGGAGTGGGGTGGGATAAGCGGGTCTCTTTCCCGGTACCAGTTTTATTCCCCATTTGGAGAATCTGACTGTTTCCCCTAAAATTCGGCCTGCTATTTCTTTTGTTTTCCATACTGACTTTGTTGTTTCACTGTCTCGTCCGTCAGACGGTGAGTAAAATTCGATTGATAGCATGTCTGCTGTGTTAATATGTGATAGACTTTCGATTGAGTGGATGAGTCTTAGTATATTGCCCCTGTTTAGGGTGTCCACTCTACCTCTAGATTTGAATTCGGGGATGAACAGAATGATGTCTGTCTCGTTTGTTTCTGGGGATTGTCTGCACGGGTAAGTGAGTGTCATGTGTTGGCTGACACTGTTTGGAGATTCGGCAATATATAACGTGTTGTTGTGAGTAGTGGTGATTCCATGTTGATTCCGGGTGGTGGTGTCCTTGCAAGGTTCAGCACGGTTTATTGGCTGGTAGATGTTTATGTTGTCTTTACTGAATTGGGTCAAAACCCCTTGGGCCTGATCTTTGCTATGCCTTCCACATTGCATTTGTTGTGACAGTACTATTGACTTTTTAACTTCTGTTTTACTACCAATACTCCGTGTGTCGCGTGCAGAATCTGTTGCAGGGGTAAGTTGTTTTTTAATGACTGGGCCGATGACTTCCTGCTCTGTCTGTTTGCCTGCTCCCTCTTTTACTTGTTTCCGTGTTGAGGTCTCTGCTAGTTCCAGAGTCGTAGTGTCAGTAGATTGGGTATCTGTTGGAGGTGACTTTATGTCCTCCGTGAGCTTCTCGTTTTTTCGTTTTTGTTCTTTATCTCCTGGTGTTTTTATTGACTCAATCTCGTTAATACAACAAGTGTCTATTGTCTTTCTGTTCCTGCCCTTCCTTTTTTGTTTGTGGCGGGCACGTGCATTTGTAGATGTCTCTGCACCTTCCCATGCGATGGTGGAAGTGTTCAGGAAGGAATCATCTCTAATGTTTATAGGTTTTGGGGATAAATCGCCTTGCTTACTGGTGAAGTGGTGGGTATTGCCGCCTGGTGTTTTTTGGCTAGGACCTGTACTGCTGGTCTTTGCCTCTGTGACTAGGTGCGTTGTGATGTTTTCTTTTAAGTCCACCAGGAGGTTCCCCAGAATTGTCGGTAATGTCGATAACTTGTCAATTATCGGGGAGCAGATGCACTCAGTTCTTATTATTTGTGATAGTCTGATAGTTTATTTTCTATCCCTGTTGTGGCATCTGCTAGCACCTGGAGGACGGTTAGCTGCAGGTCCAGTTTGTCTGATTGATACTGCAGTGCTGTGGCTGACAGTTGAATTGTGTTCAATAGGTTTGCCCAAAATGTGTTGGTTGGACCATTAATCCCTACGATGGGCGGGGAAGGGAGGTCTTCTGTTGAGCAGTTGTGGGTAGGCTTTACGCTGTATGAAGCTACTAGGTCCTCCCATTCTTGTGTTGCCAGAAAAGTCATGTCTGGATTACTGAGGTCCACAGGTGGCAGTTGTGAAGAGTGAGTTGGTGGATTGGAGTTCCTTTGCTGTTCCTCGGCTATTAGGTTGTCATGATACGTGACTGGTTGCTTATTTGGAGTGCAGTGTATTGCATGGCGAGTTGTAAATAGTCCTTCGTGTTTGCTCTGAGAGTTCTGATGTATTTGAGGGTTTGGAGAAGAGGGGGAGTGCTCTTTCAGGTCGTTGGCCTGCTGATGCTCAGGTAGGTCTTTAGGTTGTAAGGCCCCATTTTTCTTCTCTGGGTTCTTTCCATTCACGGGCGTGAGATTCCCAAAGCTCTGTGCCGGGTGCCCTGCATGTGGTGAGGAGTTGGTGTGGCGACTAAGCTGACCGCTATCCGCATCAGATGCTTCTACACTGTTACCGTTTTGTCCCCCTTGTACTCCTTCCCCTCTTTTGGTTTTCCAATGGACTGTTGTCTCCATTTCAGTTAGGGAGTTATGAACTTCAACGACTATTGTTCCGGTTGCTTTGAGTGTCTGACGTTCTGCCACTGACTGGCTTTCCGCTACCTCCGGTCGCAGTGGGGATTGTAAACCCGTAATGATGTCGTTGTTTGAGTAGATTATGTTCCCAGGATCTTTGAGAAAGGTAAATTTTGTGTAGATTTTAGGCTGATAAAGAGTCAAGTGCTTTTTGGATGACTGTCCCTCTGTATCTGTGTCTATATCCACAATCTCGTCTTGTTTTTTCCTTTTGGCTCCTTTAACTCCTTTGGGAGTTCCTTTTAGCTGGTTTCCACCTCTTAGGTCCATTGTAGGTTGCGAGTTCTTCCCTCGGTTTTCTGTTGGGCCGACTGTTAGACGGACATTTGTTTCCTGGGTGTCCTTTATACTGATGGTGCCGTTGTCTTCAGTGTTGCACCCAGTGGGATCATCTGTTTCTAAGGTTTCTTTACTCCCGTCGAGTGGCTGTAAGGCTGCCTTCTTTTTAGGTTTGAGAGGAGGCCTTGTGAGGGTTCTTCTTACTCTTCCAGACCTCATGTCGGTATTCTATTGACCGTCTCCCGGTGCCTTTTGCCTCCCCCGCTCTGCCTTTTGCCTCTTTAGCATTTAATATTTTCCTAACTCCCCCCCCCCCCGGGGATCCGTGAGCTGTTCAGGGCCTCAGGCAGTGCTGATTCCCACTATGAGTCAGTGGGGTTTCTTTGCGATTTACTTCCACCACTGGTGCTGGTGATGTGATGTGCTGCTGTCTCACCCTGTGCTCTTTCTTGTGCCTCCTTGTCCTCCTGTAGCCCCTTGATGGTAAGGTGCTGGGGTCTTGGTGTGAGCCAGCACAGACCAACACAGTATGTAAGTGGGGGGGCAGTACAGGGCCAGAAGCTTGATCCTCCTCCGCCTCCACCTATGACTATTTCTTTATGGTGGGGGCTTCCTTGGGCTTCTGTGGGCTTTTTGATGGCAGTTGGCTGTACGTGGCCCCTCTCCTCTCATGTACCCTGTGCCTAGATCTGCCTAGATCTGCTCCTAGTACTGCTCCTGCAGTTAGGGTCGGGGGGGGGCGTGTGGGTGGCGGGCCGGCGCTGGGATTGAGGTGGTCGGTGGTCGATCCCCCTGCTCTCACACACAGCCGCCCGGGGGCTCACAGCCGGCCGCCGCCGTCCACGCTGGGCCAGGAGTACCGATCGCGGTGCAGCGGAGCAGCTGAGCAGCTGAACAGAAGCAACAGCAGCCTCAATCGCCCTGCACCCCCACTCACCGCCAGAGAAACTGCAGACAGCGGATGGTGGAAGACGGGCGGGCAGGCGGGCGGCGGCGTGCTTGGTGGGTTCAGTGGGCTCAGCAGGTCTCGGCAGTTCCGAGGATGCCGGGAGGGTGTCAATGCCCGGTGTGCAAAATACCAGCAGCTCCGACTCCGGCTCCCCGTACACCAACGCTAAAGTCGACGCTACTCACCGCCGGTGCAGCCTTCCCGCGGCCTCCCGCAGTCTCCCTCGCTCCCTCGCTCTGCAGCTCCTCTGCAAAACACGGAACCGGACTCTGCGGACTCTGCGGGAATCACTGAAAGGCAACGTGCTTGGATGGATGGAGATATGGATGGATGGATGGATGGATGGATGGTATTCATAGGTGAAGACTGGATGGAGAGAATGTAAACAGTGACTTAGAAGTAAGTGATCAAAGGGTGAATAATAAAAATAGTAGAAGAACAATAAAATTATGAATGGAAAAATCCATGGGAAGTAGAGTGAACAAGGAATGTGTTTTTCTATCGAAGTATTTGATTCAAAAGGTTGAGGTGGCATTTCATATTACTCCCTTGACTCACAGTAGTTTTTTAGGGCAACATATAATATGTATCCTTCCAAGTACCCACCGATTATCATTAATCGCTCCCTCCAAGTCCCTACCCATGGCAATTACCAGTGACAACCGTGGGTGACCTAGCGGCTGCATGGTTACATTGGCGGCACTGCATTGTTGGCTGTGCAATGTGCGTCTGCCTCAGTTAATGTGTAGGCCCCTTAACAAATGTCATGCTAATGCGAAAGATAAACAGTTGTGTTTCCCTTCACTCCCAGTGCCCACACAGTCACTTCCTAGCACATAAGTAACCCTTTTCCGAACTTCCTTGTTCTGTCCCAGCCTTCAATAAAACTTGAAAAAATCATTCTTTGCATGCGCTACTTTCCCCTGGCCAAGTGATATATTTTATTATTGCTTCCATAACGCATTACGTCAGTTGACATTTTTTCCTTTCAACAATTGCTGAACAACATGACTCACTACAAGCAAAAGCTTAGGCAGTTGATGATAATGATCAGTTAAACGTCTACCCATCCGGCTTAGTCCCTTAGCTTACTTGCAGTCGACTAAGTTAATAAATATTTTCCTTGCTGGCAGCAAATCTATTTAGTTGAAAACAAGTAATGTCAAATGTGGTGAGGGAGGGTGAAGCCAGGGAGTAAGGTGGGACCAAAGAGTAGGTGACTTTGCATTTTAAGGATGGGATAGTCAGTGATGAACGAACGAGCCAAATACAACATCCTGTTCCTTAATCCTTTCCCTGACCTGTAGGGCCATGGGCAGACAGGAGGACGTCTGTCTGCATAGTTGTCTTCTTTATAGTTAGTAGTACCTCACGTGACGTATATCGTTCATAGTAACAATTCATCTGCCTTGTTATAGTCAGGGTGAAATTGAGGCATTTAACAGGGCATGGCCATGATAGGGAAAGAGATAATTGTCTAGTACAGCTGCGCCACCTGTAGACAGTAGCAAAGTAATGCAACACGAGTATGTCTGTCTAGGGCGCAAGCTGAGCTGGCATGCCTACCTTAATTTAGCTAAACAGGAGAGAGAGAAGAAGAATACTTGTATACTCCATAGTGCCTAGTAGTAGTAATGCCTGAAACTCTAATCACATCAAAGTTGAATGAGCCAAGGAATCGAGGATACCAGCAAATGTTATCTACTGCTGGTGCTACGGTGACACTATACCATTTTATGTGTTACTATTTTGATAAGAGTATTTGGAACAATTTGTCCTTTTTCTTTTTTTAATATTGCTACTCCTGCCAATTCACTATCACCCTCACAACCCAACAGGCAGGAGGTAGCAGCCAGGACCTGGCAAAGGAAGCTGGAGGCCATCGGAGCCGAATATCAGAGGCTGGTGGCCCAGGAGGAGGAGGAGGAGGAGGAGGCGGCAGCTGCAGCTTCCTTCAATGCCCCGGGCCCCAGCCTCCGGTAGTACGGTGCCATGGTCAGGCAGCCGCCCGCCACCAGTCTGCAACCACTGCTGCTCCCCCCCATAAACTAGATAGAGCCTTTCAGCCCTGCATGCTCCAGAGGATGACGTGCCTCGAAGTCAGGATGGAGGAGCGTTTCAACAGGTTAGAGAGGGATCACATAGCCCGCCGCTCGGCCTCTCTTGCCCCTTTTTAATCTTTTGTTTGGTGGATGGGATGTGTTGGAGAGAGGGTGGGAATGTGGGATTGAGCAATTTTAGGGTTTTCTTATTTAGTTCTGCTTTATGGAAAATTACATTTTTGGACTTTTACTTTGGACAAAGCTTACTTTGGACATTAACTGGTGTTAGAGAGAGCAATGGGCCACGTGTTGTGGGTTTAGTTTATATTTTTTGGGAAATTAAGTTTTAATAGGTGTACATATGATTTAAGTCTTCTGGGGGAGTTACTGCTTTATATTGTTATGTGGGAATCTAGGACCCTAGTGTAATTTTCCCGATTCATGCCCTTATATAGGTATAATTCACCCAATCCTTATATAGGCATAGGAATCATTGCCTTATTTAGTCTTAGCCTGTGCAGCCCAAATACGGCATGGCTACTTCCACTAAACTCCGAGAATCCACAACGATTTCTTGGAAAAACCAGCCTTCAGCAGTCAGGGACAACCCTCTGCTTGAATACTAATTTATTCAAGAACTCCTGGAGTTTTCAAGGAACTGAGGCACTAGTGACGATATTATGTCCAATCTTACGTCAAACTTGGCACCTTCAAAGTATAAATATGCCTACATTTGCCCAGTCAAACACACAGTGGTTTAGGAGCAGATCGACTAACTACTTGCCCGACGTCCTGCTGCTGCAAATGCCGATGGAAGCCGAACCTCCAACTGACGCACTGAGAAGACGCTGTCTTTTCTCTTGCCGAGAAATCCAGCTCCGGTGTTTCCAGGCTACCCTTGTGGGTTGCTGGGAGACCGAGTCCTGAGAGAGAGATACAAGACCTCTATCATTCTAAAACCAAGGTACGGAGCTGATTAGACCCGTAGAGAATTCTTGGAACAGATTTTTGGCAGAAAATTACTAGACTTCAGCTACACCACACTTACTCCTCCCTCGTACTAGCCTTAGGTTAGGTACACCGGGGTAAGCGTATTTTAGAAGCACCAGTTGAGTACTTTTAGCCACTATTTTATCACTGTATGTATTTTTTTTTAAATCTTTTTATTAAACATAAACAATAACAAATAAACAAGACCATAGGGCCAAAGGTATCAGCAAAAACATGATCGGAGAACGTAGATTCTAACATTACAGAAGTATGAAGGAGTGCATGTAAGGGCTCAGGTCACATCCCATTCCTCCCGAACTGGATCAATTTCTGGTGGTGTACAAATATCCCCACGATATGCATTCCAAGCCTCCCATATCTTCCCCCATTTGCGGGGTCTCCCCCTGGCTACATACACCGATCTCTCCCGAAGCATGCACCAGTCAAAGTCCTCCATCCATTTCCTTAGCTGAGGAGCTCGACCAGCGCCCCACAACTGAGCGATGTTTCTGTTGGCAACAATACATGCGAGGGTGACCCAAAGACTACCATGAGTTGAGAGGTTGTTAGGTTCCCATACATTGAGCAGGCAACGGCGTACCTCAAGTGCGATCGGTACACTCCACACCTCACTCATTTTCTCATGTATCTTAGTCCAATAGTTTTGGATCTCCGGGCACTCCCACAAAATATGCAAAAATGTTCCAGTCAAACCACATCCCCTACGGCAATCTGCATTTGAAGCGAGCCCCATATGACAGAGCCCCGGGACCATGGTATAGGACCCGTGAAGGATCCTAAGCTGCACCAGACGGAGTCTCATGGAGATCGCCACTTCCCGAGGGGACGACACAGCCTCCCCCCAGTCTTCATCACCCAAAACCAAACCATCCGCAATCCATTGTTCCCGGACCCTCACTAGGGGATCCTCAGTGTGGTTGACCAATTTCTTGTAAACCAGAGAGATCGCCTTGGTAGGGAGATACCCATCCAAAATTCGATCCTCCAGCAGAGAGGCCACCGGCGGCTTCACATCACCTGGGATAGCCACCGCCAGCGCGTGCTTAATCTGGAGATAACGATACTGCTCACTGTCATTCAGTTGGTGTCTGGCTTGTAACTCCGCAAAGGTCAATATCCCCTCCTTGCCCCACATGTCTCAGACCTGCGAGATGCCAATCAAGTCCCAGCGATCAAACCCCTTAGACTTCCACAAACTACCCAAAGCTTCCGAATTCCACAATGGCGTGGCCATTGTTATCTTACCATCCCATTTGAAAGCTCGGTTAGCCTCATGCCACACCCGCGTCGAGACCGATGTCGGACCCAGCAGAGGGTACCTGCCACGTCTAGGATACAAAACCCGTAAGTAGTCACCCTCCGGCAGCTGGCCACGATCCATGGCATACCCGGGGTCAGCCGTAGAGCCATAGACCGCATGATTGATAGGGGCTAATTGGGAGGCCCAGTAATATTTCCTGACATTGGGTAGTCCAATCCCACCGTCGTACCAGGGTAACATCAATTTGGATAGTGCAATCCGTGGTTTCCCGGCCCAAAGAAGCTGACGCTGCAGCGATTCTATCTCATTAAAATAAGAGTGGGGTATGGGGTCGAAAGAGTTCTGTAAGGCATATAATAACCGGGGAAGCGCCATCATTTTGAAAAAAAACGCACGACCCAGCAAGGAAAGCGGCAACTCCCTCCATTTTGCAATATCATAACGGAGTCTAGACAAGGGGGGACCCAAATTGGCGTCAAAACGCACCTAAGGATCTTTGGAGATGTAAATTCCAAGGTAACGAAAACCGACCAGTTCGATTTTTACCGGACAATTAACTGGAACTCTAGGGGGGTCACCGCTCAACACAAAAAGGACCGACTTTGCCCAGTTGATAGCGGAACCCGAGTACCTTCTATAAATTGGCAAGATATCCATAAAAACTATAAGGGACTGCCGGGGGGAGGTCAGGTATAGGAGTATATCGTCCGCATAAAGCGAGATTTTATCCTCCCACTCCAGAGTCCATCACAGACCTTTGATCGATCGGTCCCAACTTACCCAATCCGCGAGCGGCTCCAGGGCCAAAGCAAACAAAAGTGGTGAAAGGGGACATCCCTGACGGGTGCCCCTCCCCAGCTGAAAATCGCAGGACTTATGGTTATTCACCACCACTCGGGCAAACGGAGCTGAGTATAAAAGGCGGATGCAACGAATGAATTCTGGTCCAAACCCCAACTTCTCCAACACCGCAAACAGGTAAAACCATTCCACCCTGTCGAACACCATAGTGGCATCTAGTGACAGAAGCACCGACAGGCTCGTGAATGCGAGAAGCAGTCGCCACTACCCCATGAAGTCTACGAAGGTTAAGAGCAGTATTACGGCGTGTCATGAAGTCGGACTGATCCGGGTGTACCAATTCTGAGACAACTTTTACCAACCTGTTGGCAAGCAACTTGGCCAAGACCTTAGACTCTGCATTTAGGAGGGAAATCGGTCGATAGGAGGAGCACTCCAACCGAGGTTTGCCATCTTTATAAATTACAACAATATTAGCTATGCGTTGGTCGTAAGGTAATACGCCACTCTCTCTACTCTCGAGATACATATCTTTTAGGAATGGGGCCAGACAATCTGCATTCAGTTTGTACAATTCTATTGGTATACCATTCGGGCCCGAGGCCTTCCCGGAGTGAACCCCCCGGATAGCCATCGCGACCTCGTCGTTGGTGATAGCGGAATCCAGAAACTCCCTATGTTCAACTGTCAAAGCGGGCATTGGAATATCACTGATAACCTCCTCATTCTCCTCCACAGTGTAAAGTCCCGTCGAAGTATAGACCTCCTCGTAATATCGAGCAAACTCATCCACTATAGCCTGTGGGTCTGTTGTGACACCCGAGCCTGCTGTTTGCAGCTCCGGCACCAGACGCGATCCCCAGTCTCCCTTCTCCAGCCACGCAATCAATTTCCCCGCCTTATATGCCATGTTCATAAATTCCACTTTGTGTGTTGGCATGTTGCTCCTTCGCCTTATCGAGTGCCAGATGCTTGTACTCATCTTTAAGGAGATCTAGGTGGTGGACCGCCCCCAAATCTCTGTCAGCGGCGACCTCCCGCTCCAAGACCGCAAGCTCCGCCTCAATCCTATCAATTTCCACCCTACTCTTTTTCTTCTGCCCAGAGATAAGAGAGAGCGCCTCCCCCCTGACAACTGTCTTGTAGGCCTCCAGAGGGAGCAGCCAGAATCAACTGTGCCCGAGTTCTCCCCGAAGTACCTATCCGTTACACGTACCAACTCCTTTTTGGTAGTAGGGTCTCTCAATCTCCAGGCGCTAATTGGGGCTATCCTAGCCACATTACCCTGTCCAATTTTTAAATGAAACCAAATTGGCGAGTGATCAGATACCCCTCTAGCCAGATGACTCACTTCCTGAACAAACATCGCCTGCGACACAGGCACCAACACATAATCAATCCTAGAAAAAGAGTGATGTGCTGCCGACACGTGTATATTCTGAAGCGGCGGGGTGCCGGAGTCTCCACCCATCAACCATGCCAGTCGCAGAGAGAAAGTCCGACAACCATCTACGAGAGGGCAACAACACACGAGAGGGGTACCTGTCCAACTCACCGTCCATCACCGCATTGAAGTCTCCCCCGAGCACAATAACACCAGTGGGAAACAACAAAAACACCCTGCTCAGGTCACGAAAGGTGTCGGACTGCAACGCTGGGGGAACATATATTGAAAGGAACTTGACCAGCCTACCCTCCCAGAGCTCCGAGATGCCAATATATCGGCCTCGGTTATCAGACCAAGTCGCTTGTATAGTGAACGGAAAGGAGTTTTTAACTAAGATTCCAACCCCTCTAGAGCCTGAGGTGAAACCGGCATGGGCTACTAGTTTGTATCCCCCCCGGTGTAAAACCATACATCGCTTACCCAGAAGGTGGGTCTCCTGTAGCAAAACCACATCTGGCGATCGGCGTCTGATTAGTTGCCCCACCATAGCACTCTTGATCTTATCTCCCAAACCATTCACATTCCAACTGAGGCCGGATATGCCCAAACCCAACTTAGTGGAAGCCATACTCATCCCCCGAAAATCCTGATGCATTCCGTGACACCCATAGCAAACGACGGTCATAAACAAAACACAAACAAACAATCAAATAACCACTTAAACTAACTCGCCGAACCCCCGCCCTGCACCCCTGCATGCAACGTATGCACATCCCCAACCAGCAGTGTGCCTGTCTCCCCAAAACTAACTAAGTAATCTAAAAGTAGAAAACGGAGGAGGACCTTACAACAGGCCACCAACCTCCATAATCCCAACCCGCAAACCAACCCCTCGGTAATGTTCAAGAAAAAAGGAAAACCCCAAAAAATATTAAGTGTATCGATGGGGTAATAAACGCCCCAATCAAACCAGCACTTCCACCACCCCAGTCCATTTGACACGAGTAGAGGGAAAGTCTCTATTCCTCGTTGTACGTCCTGGTGTCTCCCTCCGTATAGGGCCCCTGTACACGATCTAGCCAGTCTGCCGCAGCCTCAGGGTGGTCAAAAAAACAAGCTTTACCATGACGCTCGACCCGAAGGCGGGCCGGGAACAGCATAGAGTACTTGATTTCCGAGGCTCGCAGTCTTCTTTTTATTGCCATAAAGCCTTGCCGTTGTTTCTGGACTGTCTGGGTAAAGTCAGAGAAAAAAAGCAAAGAAGCGTTCTCAAAAGCCAGAGGCCCGGAGGATCTTGCCGTCTGTAGGATGGCGTCCCGATCCCGAAAGTTCAAAATTCGTGCGATCATAGGACAAGGGAGCGCCCCAGTCTTTGGGCGTCCACCAGGAGCTCTATGGGCTCTTTCCATAGTGAAAAAGTTACTGAGGCCCTTGGGTTTCAGGTGTTTCAGGATAAGATCCTCCACAAAGAGGTCCGGGGCCTGTCCCTCAGATCTCTCCGGTACGCCAAGGATGCGGATGTTGTTGCGCCTTCTCGCCCTTCATATTCATCCAGCTTTGAATCCGAGATGTCTTCAGGGCTCTCACCTCCCGCTGAAGTTCCGACACATCGTCTGTGAGGCTTGTTGTTTTAATTTCAAGTGACTTGACCTTCTCCGTAGTTTTGGTCAGGTCAGCACGGATAAGGCCCACCTCGATGGTCACCGTGTCCAATTTGGAGTCCATCTTGCCAAGGGAGGACTGAATCCCGGTGATCGCCGCCCTCAGATCCTTCATCGTCAGGTCCTCACCAGAGGGTACACCCTCCTGGCTACCCGCTTGAATGCGTCTCTCCTCCACCGTGGAGCCCTTGGAGAAACTATATTTCCAATCTGTTGGACTGGACCACTCTGGAGGTCCTCGACGTTTTCGGCGGTAGCTTTTCAGTGTCCCCTTTCGACGCCATTGTCGCTCCTAACTGGGCACCTCCTCCGCCGATCGAACAAGGCCGAATAAATACGTCTCCAAGTCAATCCGATCCTCCAAGCGCGGACAGCTCCGTCCCAGCTGAGAAGCACAGTGCGAACAAGTCTATGAGGGGGACCCCGAGGCCCCGCTGGTATAACTCGACTTCCGTGAAACCAGTGTCACCGAGCACCTCCGTTCTCACTCGCCGTTGTTGTTGAACTCCAGAGCGGGCAGTGCCACACGCAGGGTCCCGGTGACATTCCCAGAAGGCCCAAAAAGTTCAGACGACAGTATAAGAACACCGGAGCTACTAAATCGTTCAAAATTTCACCTGGTGGCTCAGGTGCTGGTCCCCCACCCAGTGGTAGGGACAGGGCTCAGGATAATGTGCCGGATGGCAAGTCAGGATGTGGCGGCTGGCGGAGCCGATGCTCAAGCGGCCATCTTGGTTGCCGGCACAGCTCCTCCCCCACTGTATGTATTTTATGCATTTTATGTATTCTATGTTTATGGCTTAGAAACCGTATCATGCTCTTACAGTACTATTTTATAATACTATTCGCATTATATGCATTGTACTTCTTAACTAGCATTTCAATTGTAGCAGTGCATTTCTTATGCTTAAGAAATAAGACTGTTCAATAAATACTTTTATTGAAAACGCCCGTCTCTCTATTTCTAAGCAACTCTGGTGAAACGAAGCATGCACATCTGACTGAGTGAAATAGCGTCGATTGTTACCGCGACTCTAGTGATACGTTTCCTTCTGGGGAAACAAAGATGTCATGTTATATGGTTGTCAGAGACTAATCCCTTCTTGTATTTTTGAGAAAGTTTCTAGTGACCTCTGAGCTAGCTGGCACTCACAATTAAGTCTAATATATTCGGCAGAGACCTAGTCGACTTAAGTCCTACGTCTAAGCTGCAGGATATATTATTCCAATGCGCAGAGCCTATTGGGAATATAGGAACTACACTACATGGCGCCCAACATTTTGTAAGGCGATAATTTAATGCTAGATACTAGAGTAACTCAGTCGTGCTTTTCACACAGACGCCTTTTCTCCCGTAAAAACTCCAAAAGACGTCTGGAGTGGGTGAAAGGATAATATCCGCCAAAACTGAGTAGGACTGACGAAGAATTAGCTGCAGCAGCAGCTCAAGCGATCTTAGATGACGCTGCTATCTTAGAAAATGACACAGATGCTATACTGCTCCCGGTAAATATATGGAAAAGTATAACTTACAAACTGATAAATAATGGAGTATCAGCAAGAGGTGGCAGAGTAATCTTTGTCATGGAAGCACATGAATATCGGCAAACAGAGGTATTCTATTCATGGATTCAGTTTCCAGCAGCAAATGCGGGAACACATGAGTTCCACTACTACAAAGCAGAGGAACCTCCACCGGAATACGTTCCTTTCGAGGATGTTGAAATTCCATTAACTTACCAAGAGCATCAGCTCTGGTTTAAAGGCGCCCTACAACATCAAAATCACATTACCAGGCTCGGTCTACTAGGTAGACCAGGAGCAACATGGCCGGTACTGGCCAGCTATACACCACATCCAGACATTGAAAGGATGTCAGATGCAGAATTGTTAGCTCAGCTAAATCGATTAATTGAAATACATAGACAATTGGTTCAATATGTCATGCGAACATTAACAGTCCAACCAGCTTTAAGAATTCCACAGCACACCCCTCACCAGGGGAACACAAATAAAATCACACCACAGACTAATTATGGGCGAAATTTGCGAATTCGTGGTCCGCAAATTCGCACGAAAGCAATTTCACGGTCTGTGAAATCCGCATATTTGCGAATTTTTTTTTTTTGCTTGTTCGCGGGCTTTTTGCGTGTTCGCGGGATTTTTTCAGCGCGGCTACCGCGAGGTTACCCATGCCGTCGTACATGGGCTACTTGCATGCTCACGTTGTGCAATTGCGTGTTCGCGTCCGTTTTTGCATGCTCGCAGACAAAAAGTATTGCGACCAAGCAAAAAAATCTGCAAGCTTGCGAATTGCGAATTTTTTGACAAATTTGCGTGATTCGCAGATCGCGAATTTGTAAAAAATTCGCAAATTCCGCGAGCGGAACGGATTTTACGCCCATGCTTACCACAGACTATACAGTCAGTCATTGGGAAACTAGCAGCAAAACAAGAACAAATTCCGTTCTGGTTAGCACAAACAATTACTCAATTAGAGGCAGTATTTCCTGATAGTACGCTTCATGAGAAACACAGGATTCTGACAATCTGTTTACCCAAGGGGATTGCACCACACATAGAGGACTGTGACACTTGGGGTACAGTCTTTGCTTCAATCTACACTAAAACACATGGTGTTCCGTCCATGGCGGTAAAACCAGATGTTCTAAGACAGATTCAAAATTAATACGGTCCAGAACCGGCCTTAAATCTAGGTATGAAATTACTGAAAGATTTCAAACAGGTCTCGTCTATATATTAGCCAACATTAAAGGTGAAGCAGCATCAGTGGCAATCCGCCAGAAATTAAAAGAAACAGACATTACTGAGCAACCATTTGAGCTTGCCAGAATTATTGAAAAATCCTATGAAGAACTAGGTAGAGATAGTTTGGGTGGGAAACCATTAAAACCACAACTAACAGAGAATCCTGAAAAAACTTTGGTTAAAAATAATCTAACTACTCCTAAAAAGAAGTGGGAGAACACTAAACAAACGCTTCCTAGAGAGAAGCATTCCCAGTCCAGAGGAAGATCTCCCCAACGAGGAGGTAGGTCTCCCCAACGGGAGCCCTCTGAAAAGAGGTACAACCTCAGAAATAGGGATACTTTAAGAAAACCTGATAGATTTCAAGATAATGATGCACGTTCCTCTCGTACCTTTCAGACTTCAATGCAGAAATCAGAATGAAGAGGACGGTCAGAACAGAAAGAAGAACACGTGAAGTACAAAGACGAACAGCATGTTCCAAAAAATAAGAAAACTCAATTCACCAAGAAGAAGGTAGCAAGTGTAAAGATCAGACATGCCGAGGATTCTGAGGACACTACTCAAGAACGGGAAATGGGCTCAGACAATGCTAGACAGCGCAGCAGAAGTAACTGTAGTTCGCAAGATCCTGAAGGATCATCTGGAGACAGTGGACTTGAATGAATGCATTCAAGTTGAAACTGCCGACACCAGGGTTAGTATACCCCACAAGTTATATGAAGCAACACTCCGGATGGAGGGGGACTTAACTAGAAAAATAAAAGCTCTCTTTTGGGACAAGCTTTCCAAGGGTTATGACATACTTCTAGCTGAAAGAGACTGGCCACCTGCAGTTGTTAGGGAGTGCCCACACGGCGAAGAGATAATTATGCCAGCCTTCTCAAATCACATTCCAATTCATAAAAAATATACATATGCCAGGAAATGGACACTAGCTCAAGCTCCAGCATTATATAAAAATCACGTAGGATGGGATGAGGATTCTCCTCACCACAAAATCCGGTTTAAAAATCAACCTACTGCTCAGAGGCAGTATCCAGTCAAGCAAGAAGCTAAAAAACAAGTCAGGGAGATCTTAGATCAACTTGAATATCAAGGGGTGATTGAAACATGCACCTCATCTATGAACAATCCTTTGTTTCCTGTCTCCAAGCCAGACAATTCATATTGTCTAGTTTTGGATTCCAGACACCTAAACTCTTGTTGCAAAACATTTGCAGTACAAAATACACACAGTGCAGCACTGATGAATAACATCGTGCGCAAAAAATATAAAACCACATTAGACATTTCAAATGGGGTTTTCTGTCAAAACATTGCACCGGAAAGTAGGCACTTGACCGCTTTCTCAATCTTGGAGATACAGAGCCAATTTTGCCGTCTCCCCCAGGGATTCAAGAATAGTCCAGGGTTATTTTCAGCCAGAGTAACAGAAATACTACAAATGTACGATGATGCAGCATTATCTTATGTCGATGACATCTATCTTACAGACGATGACTTGGACGTGCACTTGAACACCATAATACTTGGGTTCGATTCTGAAGTGTACAAATTCAATTTTAAGAAATCACGAATTGCCCACCTCAACGTCCTATTCTTAGGATATGAGTTGTCAAGTGAAGGCAAAAGCCTGGCAGCAAACTTTCTTGAGAAATGTGCGCTGCTCCAACCTCCAAAGACGCTGAAAAAATTACAGTCAATTCTAGGTTTCCTGAATTTTGGAAGAACTTATGTTTTGAATTACGCAGAAAGGGTTAAACCTCTCTACAAACTAATCAAACCTGATTTCAAACCAACAAATTGGACTTAGAAACATACAGAAATTTTGTGTTCAGTACAAACGGACATGTTAGCAAAAACACAATTAGATACTCGCAACAATGCGCGCATTCTCGTGATCCGTGTCATCCCAGGGAAATGCGGATTCACATACCTGACCTTTATTGAAGGAGAAAAGGTACCAATTGCATTCAAATCACACTTGTACACACAAGCTGAAATGAAATTCACTTCAACAGAAAAAATTCTGACAGCGGTTCAAACTGCAGTAGCAAAAGAGAGAGCTCACGCGCAGGGTAAACGCATAATGATCGTTACACCTGTACCTGCCATAGAAGCAGTGACGAAAGCGAGCGTTCCAAATGACATAGTTTTACATCTGAGATGGATACAATGGGTTAACTCTCTTGCTGCAACAGACGTTGAATGCGTTTTTGACCCCTACTTGAAGACACAAGAATTCCTACAATGCGAATACGAATGTCCCCTACCGACCGAAATTCTGCCTCTAGAACATTACGGCTGTATAATATATACAGATGGAGCAGCACAGCCCGCGATTGGGGGTAAACAAGCTTATAGTGCTGCGTGCGCGATCGTTAAAGGTCGTTGGCGCAAAGGTAAATTCAGACCTATGGTCACTAAAACTCTATCACTCGGAGACTGTACAGCTCAGCGAGCTGAACTACAGGCATTCAAGATAGCGTTTGAAAATACCGATCGCGAATTCCCCACACTAATAGTGTGCGATTCGTATTTCTGCGTTGAATCTTATAACAAAATTTTGCAGAACTGGGTTCGAAACGGTTTCAAAAATTTAAAAGGTGGCACAATTAAGCATAAAACGCTTTGGGAACAAGTAGTTCTTTTACAGAAAGAACTAGAAAAGACTCACGTGATTCATACACTGAGTCATCAGCGCGATGGCGTTCACGTTGCAGGGAATTCATTGGCTGATGAAGCCGCGAAGGCAGCTGCGCAAACAGCTTCCGTAGCTACACTAAATCGTTCGAAAAAAGTAATAGATGGTGAAAAGCTATTAGCAATAAAAGCCTCAATGGAACGAAATCATGCAGCGTTACCCCTGAACTATCCACTCGGTAATACATACATAATTGATGCAAACTCCGTTCCTTTTGCTCAAATCCCTGGAGTGGGGGACAGAGTAATTCCAAACAGGAATCGGAGAGCTGCTTTGGTACATGAAGCACATATGGGAGAGGGTCTGAGACATCAAGGGATCTTGAAATCTGTAATGGAATTAGGAAAGATGTACTGGTGGCCGGGTTGATGTGTACAATCTCGCAACTTATTGCCCTAACTGCAACAGAAACTGCAGCAGCGAAAGCCACCAGATACCTGACTACAGAGTAGCCAGCCCAGTTCAGATACCATTGCTAGACAGCGTTAGGCTATCTACCTGCAAACGTCTCAATGTACTAATGCAGCCCCACATCTACTAGTACAAGATTTATTTGGATATGGCCGAAGCGCTCGGCTGACGCCAGAACTGTTATAAAGGATTTGCGAGTCTTTATCGGCACATACGCAATTGGCACGCTACATTCTGACCAGGGTCCTACGGTTAGCTCTCGAGCTTACATGGAGGCCATGGCTAGCTTGGGCATTGCATTGAGGTATTCTAGTCCCTTCCATCCTGAGGGTAATGCGGTAGTGGAAAGAAAAAAACGTGACATAAAGCAATTCATAACAGCTAAGGTATTAGGTTCGGGTGATGGGTGGGTCAAACGTCTAATAACGGTCCAACGTAGTCTTAACAATCTGCCAAGAAATTCTCTGGGTAGAGTCACTCCGTATGAACTAATGTTTAGTACTAGAATGATAATCGAAGACCTCGATTGTCAGACTTCAGTGGTGGAACAAAAGCCTTTGATGTCAAAGATCGTTTGACTGTTTTATAGGACTTAAATGAAACAAGAAGAAGTCTGAGTAATACAATACAGAAGCAAACGCCCACTGAAGACAAACCACCTGTCCCAGCAAGGCCTGTCTGGATTCCAAAGATTGGGGATCTAGTCAGAGAGAAAATCGTGGTGAAGAAGGAATTTGGGCCTTCTTACAGAAAAGCAGTACCTGTCTTGGCAATCTAAGGAACAAGATCAGTAGTACTACTGCCCCTTGCTGGTAAAAGGGAGAACAGAGTTGTATCTATCGACCTGGTCAAACCACAACATGTGGCCAATAATAAGTAATAGGCCCAGTGGACTCCCGAGAAGTAGCAGACGACCGAATCTTGCTACAATCCAAGAGGTTCCAACTGAAAGACTTATCACTTTTGATAAACCTGCAGTACGAAAAGAAGGACTATACAATAAAGCCATGGAACTTGTACCTCTGGAAACCCAAATAACAGTTTGTCAAGAAATGCCTGTCTACAATGATGTGACATCTGACTATACAAACATGGCGAAAAAAGAAACAGCTCCAGTGATTTCAAGTAATCCTGATGCGATCCCAACAATTGACAGAACTGCTTCTGGCTACTTTATCAACTTCGATAACTTTTCTGCGGATCCCAGTGAACCTGAAGATAAGCCAGCAAAGACAAACTTAAAGAAAAAAGTAACAGAACTCATTCATCTACTAGAAAAAACATATCTGGTTTCACCATGGATTGAATTTTGGATTGGATTAGGTGTATTTTTCCTCCTGCTTTGGCTCGTACTAGTGTTAAGCTTGGGAAGGATGATTGATGGAAAATATAGTACTATGGACACAGCAAGTAAGAAAATCAACTTGGTCCAGAAACCTTACAAATCATCTCATCGTGAAAGAAGAGGCCTGTCAGCAGTGAACATCTCAGCCGTTCCTATACCTGGGGTATAGCATGGGACAGAACTGATTATGACATCTATGGTCCGGTGGAATTATTGAAGATTTCACATCAGTTTAAGGTTTCTTTGAATGACTTTGTTAACAACATGATGAAAGATTTATAAATGTCAGCTAAATTTACAGAACATAACTACTTAGAAGGGTCATCAGATTATGAACAAATGTATTTTTTAATCATTATTGTCAGCATTATTTGCATAAATCTGCAAGCCCTAGAAATGTGTTTCACTACAATCAATGGGAAGATTGTCCTACTCCGCCGAAAGGCAGCTATAAAACATTTCAAGAAAATTTTTCGTACTTCTCTCGGTTTAATGTTACCAATCCAGAAACGTTTTATTTTAAAAATAAAAATAAGACAGGAATGAAAACGATGTTGACCAATACTAAACAAATTTATTCGGCAAACTTTTATGCTCAATTGTCTGCATTAGGGTTTAAATTTTGGAAAGACAATATTGAGCCAAAAACAATCTGGGGCACTAAAGATTGGCAGGTACAAGGTATAGAAGCCTTATTCAGAGCCTGCATCATCCCAGAACAAATTATGTTTTTAAATGACACTGTTCAACAAACGTCTTGTCTTGGCCTAACTAAGATAAAAGATTTAAATAAACCGTCTATACCTAAACCCGCATCTGAAAGTCATAATGCTACAGAAGAGGAGGTAGACGTACCCTATATTTTAAAACAGAACAGAACAAATCCTGATTGGAAAACATGGTTAATCTGGCCCACAGACACAAATAACTGTCAAGATAGATTCCTGAACAAGACACAAGGGATCACAGTGCATAGGCCAGATTCAAGATATTCCCAGAGACAACATCCAGGGATAGTAACCACGCACAGTGTAGGGAAGCTGTGCCTTGAGTGGCTTCAGAAATCTACACTTCCAGAAATAAAACAAAACTTATCTTTACCTAAAGAAAGCAATGATTTGTGAGATTTCTTAATGGGGCCTCACAAACCACGGCAAAAACGTTTCATATACGCCGGAATATATGCGGCATACAACGAAATATGGAAAGTGATGCAAATGGAAACTGCAGAAAGAATACGAGAAATTGATCGTATGAATTTAGAAAAAAGCCTTTCTGTAGTGGATAATGGGTTAACGACTCTGTCCTCCAGAATTTATTCTTTGGACAGCAACGTGTCATCTGCCATTGACATCATAGAACAAGACTTGTTAATGTTACAACATGGCCAGTCTCAATTACGTTCTATCATGCTGCTGGGCTGAACGTTGCAAAATCTGCGTTCAGGCTATGTGCCATGGCATCTAATCAATACCACGTCATTGTTTACTGCATTTAACCTTACTGATAAACAAATCTCTTTGGCACAAAGATGAGCAGACTATACGGTGCTGAGCATTGAAAAGCTCGAACGATTACAATTAACAGTTTCTGAGAAGCCTGTCATTGAATGGATAATTCATGGCACCATTACGATACCAGTGACGTCTTCCCTGTTTCAGTATTCTCTGGAGCATATACCAGTGGGCCTGTATGAAAGGTTGGGTAAAGAATACATTAAGTCGACCTGGGTTTTACCATACACACACAGATGTTGGAATGGGGCACATGAAGTGTTCCTTAGTGGTAAGAATTGTAAAAACTCACTGAGTGGTACACTTTTGTGCCAGGGGATTCATTTGCACGGAGCCTGCGATGGTTCTGCAAATAACCTCTCTTGCCACCTGCACGATTCGCCCTCCACAGCGATAGTACCAATTTTCAGGCAGCTATCCAATGGCAGCTACGTTATGCTTAACGATCACAGCTGTTGTGGCATGTTGCCAGGAAAAAGTTATCTCGTAACTGTGTCATCCACGGTCACTTGTTGTATGCAAGTATTGTATCCAAAAAGTGAGACAGAAAGGGAGACGGCTTTATGGCCTTCACTGAATATCTCTTCTATACAAATTGATACTTTAAGCAGAATGAAAGCCATTCTTTTACAAAAAAATGTGCCACTAACCTCATCTAGAGAAACGTATGATCTGCAAGTAGCAAGGTCTTCTGCAGAGATACATGCATTATTATCAACAAACTGCCCAGTACATTTTGTAGAAATGTTAAGTCAAATCTTAAACATGTCTGATACCAGTGGCATTGCACATGTATTTAAGAGGATTTTTTCGGGACTGTTAACACCATTTGAAGCAGTCCTCTGCATTTTTCCAAATTTCGTGCACTCTGTGTTCGGGGGACTGCCTCTCATCTTGGGACTAGTAGCAGGAATTCTATTTTTATTCCTTCTACTGCGATATAGCAAGTCCGGTCACCAGCAACACCGAACGTACCATGGAACAATGCCTCATTGCAATTAGATATCGTGAAAGGATTTCACAGATTCTTGGCTTGGCTCGTTTAAGAGATCTGAACACAACGTGGTTTCTATCGTTCAGACCAATCTGGCAAGATTGCATCTTACCTGTTCTTCGATGCCTGCTTTGCGGACAGGAATGCGTGTTGGACATTTGTCTTACACTTCCATCAGTACTGCCATCGGATGTTGACGCTTTGCTACGTCCAGTAACGGCTCATGCATCATGTTGCCCCCAACGACTGCCTATTCTGATGACGGCATTCATTGAGGTCTCACTGGCAAGTCTAACTGAGGGTGAGATACGAGAAACTACAGGCAAACAGGTACCATCTACTACGGACATTTCTAATGCATCAAACGCTGACGGCGATGATCCACACTTCTGCACTTTTGATCTGCTAACTGAAGTGGTTCCACTTTCACCTACCACGGTAGACGGTTTCTTAGCGAGCCTAGATAACCTGATGTTTTCTCCTGACACTCCTGAGAATAACTTTTGATTATTTTACACAGCGTTCCCTGAACTCTGCAATTCGGCCTTCATTTTTCAACACAATCCACTAATTTGAACTTTTTCCAAAATAGAACTTTTGGCACAGAGTAATCGGCTTAAAGTAGAACTTTTCTTAGAGAAAGAGATTTCGTGTTTGAACTTCCTAAAATGACAACATTTGGCTTCAACCTCGAAAACAAACACAGTTAAAAACTTATGCTATGGGACAGATTTCAGGTATCAATTGATGAATGTACTTTCGTTTTATTTAATGAGAGAATATATGCTCATGATTTATGCTTGATTTCATATGACGCCTATAACTTTTGCATACAGTATATACTCATTTCATGTGAACAAACCTATTCAAATGCATTTTTGCATTTTGGGGTGGGATTGTGAACACTTTGCTTTAGATATATTCAGCGCTTAGGTGTTATTGAACTTAATAATCGTGGAGTGGGTGTTATGTGGGAATCTAGGACCCTAGTGTAATTTTCCCGATTCATGCCCATATATAGGTATAATTCACCCAATCCTTATATAGGCATAGGAATCATTGCCTTATTTAGTCTTAGCCTGTGCATCCCAAATACGGCATGGCTACTTCCACTAAACTCTGAGAATCCACAACGATTTCTTTGAAAAACCAGCCTTCAGCAGTCAGGGACTTCCCCCTGCTTGAATACTAATTTATCCAAGAACTCCTAGAGTTTTCAAGGAACTGAGTCACTAGTGACGATATTATGTCCAATCTTACGTCAAACTCGGAACCTTCAAAGTATAAATATGCCTACATTTGCCCTGTCAAACACACGGTGGTTTAGGAGCAGATCGACATACTACTTGCCTGACGCCCTGCTGCTGCAAGTGCCGATGGAAGCCGACCCTCCAACTGACGCGCTGAGGAGACGCTGTCTTTTCTCTTGCCGAGAAATCCAGCTCCGGTGTTTCCAGGCTACCCTTGCGGGTTGCTGGGAGATCGAGTCCTGAGAGAGAGATACAAGACCTCTATCATTCTAAAACCAAGGTACAGAGTTGATTAGACCCTTACAGAATTCTTGGAACAGGTTTTTGGCAGAAAATTACTAGACTTAAGCTCCACCACACTTACTCCTCCCTCGTACAAGCCTAGGTTAGGTACACCGGGGTAGGCGTATTTTAGGAGCACCAATTGAGTACTTTTAGCCACTATTTTATCACTATATGTATTTTATGCATTTTATGTATTCTATGTTTATGGCTCAGAAACCATATCATGCTCTTACAGTACAGTGCATTGTACTTCTTAACTAGCATTTCAATTGTAGCAGTGCATTTCATATGCTTAAGAAATAAGACTGTTCAATAAATACTTTTATTAAAAACGCCCGTCTCTCTATTTCTAGGCAACTCTGGTGAAACGAAGCATGCACATCTGACTGAGTGAAATAGCCGTCTATTGTTTCCGCGACTCTAGAGATAAGTTTCATTCTGGAAAAACAAAGTTGTCATGTTATATGGTTGTCAGAGACTAATCCCTTCTTGTATTTTCGAGAAAGTTTCTAGTGACCTCTGAGCTAGCTGGCACTCACAATTAAGTCTAATATATTCGGTAGAGACCTGGTCGACTTACGTCCTACGTCTAAGCTGCAGGATATATTATTCCAAAGCGCAGTGCCTTTTGGGAATATAGGAACTACACTACAATATCCCACTGCTGCCTTCGCTGCAGACCCACAGCCAGTTTTTAAAATCTGCTGATAGTGTAACACCAACAAAATAGTTATGTGGTGCCATCACTTGTCCTACCACTCTCTCCTCCTAGTCTCTGCATTCTGCAACTCTATTAATGCCTAAGGACTCGGAGGGGTGTGGAGGTGGGAATTTCCATTGTATATAGATTATTGAAGAACAACATTAAATCCTCCACATTGTTCTCTTACCTGCGATTATTAGGTGAAGTGATGGCTTCATGGTTTACCAAGGGGCCATGGTGGTGGTAGTAGACAGTAGTAGCATAGCCCTCCCTTACCCCACACACCTGGCATTATGACCCACATTGCACTCCAAACTACACGCGCAGAGCCCCGTGATGCTGCAGCAAAAGGTGAACCTGCCCTTAAAACAGTGTCACCGGGTCTGGCCCATATTGACATCGGTAAAGCCTTGCACACGTGCCTCAGACCATCCTACCTCCAATAAAGGTCTTCTGCTTGTATCTGCCCCTCATCAGGGGTCTTTGCTCGTATGACACAATCACTCCAGCACTCCGAGAATTCCACTGGGTCCCACTTCCCTCATGCATACCCGGTGCCTCCCTTACACAGCTGTCAACACCAGCAGCGACCCACCACACCTGGCTGCTAAGGTGAACACCTCCAGTATTGTGGCAGACATAGCAAACCTAAGAGGCCCATTTTTATTGAAGGACAGAAGCTCGAATTTGCTAAGCACTTTTCTTATCTTGGTATACCTTTTACCCAAGATGAGACGTGGACCCAAGCTATGTCTAGGAAAAAACTTGAGCTGCTACGATCGACTGCTGCTCTTAAAATCTTTTCAAATAAATTAGGGACCAGACCACCTGTAGAATTAATTAAAATCTACAAAGCTAAGTGTGTGGCTGGCGCTACCTATGGTAGTGGGGTTTGGGGTTTTGCAAATCCTGCACCCATCCAGATGGCTGAAAAGTCATTTTTAAAATATATGTTGGCACTTCCCAAAAGCTCCTCTAATTATAATTGCCATGCAGAACTGGGTCTTCCTTATATTACTGACCTAATTAAACTAGAGCCTGTGCTATTATGGCACAGACTCTGGACACAGGAAGCAACTCATTTAAATAGAGATGTTCTGACTGACATTTTAAAATTAGAGGGAGCCATAAAGATACCTTGGGTAAATTACGTTCGCAATTTTTTAAAGGACATGGGGAGAGAAGATTACTTCTTGAACCCCACCAATATTTCAGCTATCTCGCGGAAAGAGTTGAAAAGCGAGCGTCTAGCTCTCTTGGATTCTCATAGAATTGCTACGGAGATCCTAAAACCTTCTGTCCTACAGCATCAAATGGTTTTAACGACTTTTAAAATTCAGCCCTATCTAATACATGTGTCCAATAAATATGAGCGTTTTTTACTCTCACGTTTTAGATTTGGTATTTTCCACAGACTGGTTAGTTTTCCTACGACTAACAATTGGATGCATGATCTACCTCTTTGTCCCTGCGATAATGTTTCACCTCAGAGTACTACCCATGTTTTCCTATTCTGTAAATTTTATGGCGCAATGAGGAAAAATGTTCTATTGCCATTTTTAAGAGAATTAGGATATCGTCAGTGTCGAGTGGCAATCCTTAATATTCAATGCCTTGATAACCATTTAGGTGTAACAACAACAACTCTGTATTTAAAAGATGTGTGGTGCATTAGAAAAAGCATGGACATTTAAAATGCACTTTATATTTAAATTCCATTATTGGATCCTGAATCCCTCAAAATTGATGAACTCCTTGAAATTGATGAATCTTTGTACTGTAATTGTCTGTTTTTAATATGGTAAATAATGTTTTTTCATTCTGTACTTTTATGATTGCTTCCAACAATCGAAATAAGGATATTTTGATTTTTTTTTTTACATCGGTAAAGCCTTTCACACGTGCCTCAGACCATCCTACCTCCAATAAAGGTCTTCTGCTTGTATCTGCCCCTCATCGGGGGTCTTTGCTCGTATGACACAATCACTCCAGCACTCCGAGAATTCCACTGGGTCCCACTTCCCTCATGCATACTCGGTGCCTCCCTTACACAGCTGTCAACACCAGCAGCGACCCACCACACCTGGCTGCTAAGGTGAACACCTCCAGTGGAACACACACAACATGCAACCGCAGCATCGCCAGGCGGGCAGTGAGGGCAAGAAGGAAGAGATACAAACCTCCAGAACCTCCCTCAGAGTATCAAATCCAGCAGAAACCACCCTTTCTCCACTTCTGGTGCCAGGGCAGGGAGTACAAGAAGGGATACAAACCTTCTCCAGAACCTCCCTCAGAGTACCAAATCCAGAAGAACCCACCCTTTCTCCACTTCTCGTGCCAGGGCAGGGAGTAGAAGAAGGGATACCAAGCCTTCTCCAGAACCTCCCTCACAGTATCAAATCCAGCAGAACCCACCCTTTCTCCACTTCTGGTGCCAGGGCAGGGAGTACAAGAAGGGATACCAAGCCTACTCCAGAACCTCCCTCAGAGTATCAAATCCAGCAGAACCCACCCTTTCTCCACTTCTGGTGCCAGAGCGGCGGTGTTGGGCCCTGGCTTATCTCTAGGAAGTGGGTGCTAGCAGTTAAATCTTACTCCAGGGGTGAGACGGTGATCGAAACTCAGATGGTACGGCACTGTAGTGTAGTTCTTATATCCCTGATAGGTTCTGCGCATTGGAATAAAATACACTATAGATTTGACATGCGACTAATGTCAGTATGTCTCTATCGAGTACATTAAACTTAATTGTGTGTGTGCCAGTTAACTTAGAGGACACTAGAAACTTCTCGAATTAACAAGAAGGGATTAGTCTCTGACAACCACATAAACATGACAACTTTGTTTCCCTTAGAGTCGGAACAATATCTTCAGAGTCGTGGAAACAAGAGATAACTATTTCACTCACTCAATCATGCATGCTTCGTTTCTACAGAGTTGCACAGAAATAGTGAGAGGGGCGTTTAAATAAAAGGGTTTATTGAACAGTCTTATTTCTCATGCATGAGAAATGAACTGCTACAATCGTAAGACAGAATGCGAAATAGAATATGTACAGCGTTAGCAGTAATATAAAAAAATATTGTAATAGCATGTTTTTGCGGCTATCATATATTCATTAAAATACATACATAAATACCACACGCTAAAATACTCAACTGGTGCTTCTAAAATAATCCTACCCCAGTGTACCTAACCTAAGTCTAGAACGAGGGAAGAAGTAGGTGCTGTTTTAGCTATTGTCTAGTTTAGTTGTGCCAAGAATTGCCAAAGGTTTCTCTAGGTTCTAATCAGCTCCATACCTTAAAATGACAGGTTTGTATCTCTTTCCCGGGACTCGATCTCTAACACCCTGCAAGGGGAGTCAGAAACACTGGAGCTGGATTCTCAGCAAGGATGACAGCTTCTGGCCAGTGTGTCAGCTGGAGAGTCGGCTTCCTTCGGGACTTGCTGTGGCATGCCACGTAGTAGTGGAACTGCACCAAACCACACCGTACTTTACCATAGCAAGTGAAGGTATATTTATACCTTCAAGGTGTTTTGGAATGCCCGAATTGATGTAAAAGTCAGGCATGAAAACGTCATGAATGAACCCATAAGGAATAGATGTTCATGCATAATAAATGAGTTCTTGGAGAAATCAATATCCAGGCTGGGGGAAGTCCCGTCTGCTTAAGAGTCTGGTTTTCCAAGAACTTGTGACGTTGATGAACGGATGGAAGTAGCCATGCCTGTATTTGGGTAGCATGGGCTATGCCTAAATAAGGGTTTGATTTCTATGACTATATAAGGGCAATGTGAATTGCACCTATATAAGGGCATGAATCGGGAAAATTCATACGGAATCTAAATCGATACACAACAGCACAGTAGGTGACACTCAATAACTTTGATGTTCAGTAAGTGATTCATCTTTGAAAAAAGAACTTTATTAGATAAATAAATCCATTGGAATAATGATAAACAAAGCTATGAGCAAACAGCACTTTACAAGGACTGTATATAAATTATAATACAAAGCCAAGCCGCACTAAGGCTATTTTATTAATACCAGGCAACCGCCTAGTCCAATCAATCAATCACTCAGAGTTTGTAAAGTGCGGCTACTCACCTGTGGGGGTCTCAAGGCGCTGTGGGGGCACAGAGGATCAGACCAAGTGCTGAATTCATCTGAAGAGCCAGGTCATGAGGCTGATGTGCGATGGGTGGTCCCACGGGGGCATTTGAAGCTCCGCACCAGAGGCCTTCGGAAGAGTGTGACGAACGGATCCCCACCCAGGAGCCTCCCCCTGCACTCCATGCACACAAAAGGCCAGATTAGCACCAGTTGTGTTACAACCAGTGAGCAGTAGCACCACGTCAAGGTTCTGACCATTGCTACTGACCATTCACACCATTCATACGGGGGCCTACAACACCCCTTCCCCCTGGGAGTCTTCTCTTCTTTATTGGACACCATGCCCCCACCCTCCACCCCATAAAGACCCTCATTCACACCATTCATAACCCAAGGACTCAGGCGTACGCTGGGAAGCCCCCTCCGAGACCCCCCAGCGTATCGCGGCAGATCCAGGACACACGCTGGGGCCCTGAGAGGGTGCCAAAGAGACAATGCAGCGGGGGCCAAGGTGAGCCC
This sequence comes from Lissotriton helveticus, assembly GCF_964261635.1. Taxonomy (NCBI): domain Eukaryota; kingdom Metazoa; phylum Chordata; class Amphibia; order Caudata; family Salamandridae; genus Lissotriton; species Lissotriton helveticus. The sequence goes on along the minus strand of NC_136065.1, from coordinate 2,126,298,675 downwards.
CTACCTGGCCCCTCCCAGGGTGGAGGAGAATCGGCGGGGAGCGTGAGTGCGGAGGGCACTCGAACTCGACAAGCACCGAAGCTCCCCCGCAGCCTGCTCCCTCACTGCCCACCACTAGGTGTGGTGCAGCGGCCAGAGCAGCTGACTTCAGAGCACAGGGTTCAGGGTTCGATACCCGGCTCTGGTGGCAGCTCAGCTCAGCACCATGTGACTCTGGGCAATAGCTCACTTAACTTCCACGACGACCCGCAGCGCCTTGAGACCCGGAAGGGTGAGTAGTTTGCGCTTTACAAATACAGATTTAGAAATAAATCCGTATTTGTAAAGCGCGAACTACTCACCCTCAGGGGTCTCAAGGCACTGGGGGGCCGTCGTGGAAATTAGGTGAGTTATTGCCCAGAGTCTCATGGTGCTGAGCTGAGCTGCCACCAGGGCAGGGATCGAACCCTGTGCTCCGAAGTCAGCTGCCCAGGCCGCTGCACCACACCTCTCACTGCCCCCTCTGGATATATAGGCTTGCAGGAGTGACATCACAATGGAAGGGGGGGCAGGATGTACAGGGCTGGTGGAGTGACATCACAGACGAAGGGGGGACAGGATTTGCAGGCCAGGGGGAGTGACATCACAGACGAAGGGGGGGACAGGATTTGCAGGCCAGGGGGAGTGACATCACAGACGAAGGGGGGACAGGATTTGCAGGCCAGGGGGAGTGACATCACAGACGAAGGGGGGGACAGGATTTGCAGGCCAGGGGGAGTGACATCAAAGAGGAAGGCGGGGACAGGATTTGCAGGCCAGGGGGAGTGACATCAGAGAGGAAGGGTGGGGGGACAGGATGTACAGAGCTGGGGGAGTGACATCACAGAGGAAGGGAGGGACAGGATATGTAGGCCTGGAGAGTGACATCACAGAGGAGGAGGGGACAGGATATGCAGGTGTGAGGGAGTAAGGGGCAGGATATGTAGGCCTTGGGGAGTGATATAACAGGAGAAGGAGGGGACAGGATATGCAGCACTGGGGGAGTGACATCACAGAGGAAGGGTGGACAAGATATGCTGGTTTGAGGCAGTGGCATGGCAGAGAAACAACACTTAGCGCATATGTGCAGTGAGTGTGGCATCTTGGCATCAAAGTCTGTCCGGAAACAAGGTCAAGCGGCGATTGCAGCTAGTAGTATGGCTTTAAAATGGAAATAGCAGTTTTCGAAGCATTTCCATACCTAAAACAATCCTCGTCGTTTAAGAATTAGACCTGGAGGCTCTATTCATTTATGAATTCACAGATCAAGGAGAGGACGTGGGAGAGAGGCGATCAATGAAAGTTGGTTTGGTGGAAAACGTACGGGGCTTCATATAGCGCCACATTTACAAATTCCAGTACTTGTAAAGCGCACAATTACCCAAAGGTGTCAAGGCGCTGGGGCCGTCGGGGAGATTAAGCGAGCTATTACCCAGAGTCACACGGTGCTGGGCTGAACTTCCACCGGCACCGGGGATCAAACCATGAGTCCCGGGTTCTGGAGTCAGTCGCCCTGGCCGCTGCGCCACACCTCTTCCGTGTAGGGCCATATTTACAAGGAAGTAATGCGGCACAGAGCCGCAAGCCAAGAGAGAGGCAGGGAGTGTCAGTAGATGTCTGGGGAGTGTTAAACTACATATGGGGTCGTAGAGTGTTCTGAGGAGGTGCACAGTGTCACTAGAGAGGACCGCAGTGTCAGGATAGGGACAGGGAGTGTAAGAAGAAGGACTTAGGGTAACAGGAGAACAGCAGTGTAGGAGGCTGGCTTAGTAAATGGTTCACGCTTATTTAAGTGGTGCAAATTGCACTAATCCAGGCAACACGTAGGGTGATTTTGGTGGCCTCTGATAACCACAGGAGGCTCTCAGAGTGGTAACTGTGGAGAGCAGCCTTAAGCCTTATCCCAGCCCAGTGGAGTAGTGTGGCTCACTGGTTAGAGGCAGCAGGCCTGAGAGCAGAAGTCAGCCCGGGACCAGGGTTCAATTCCCGACGCGGCAGGGTCGTGGACCTTGGTCAGCGGACTCGATAATTCTCGCTTCGGTGCTTACTCTAATCAGGGGTTCCACTCGGCAACTCTGGGCATTAGCTTGCCTAATCTCCACAACGGCCCCACCAATTCCGGGGATGCCTGGCTCCACCTTGGGGACTCCCAGCAAGGGACCATCCCACAGGGAAAGCCAGGACGGGTTCCCCAGAGTTATACAGCGCCGGGACGCCCCGTTGCTGGGGCAGCTGTGCGCTTTACAAGTATACTACATTTACATTTACATTTATCTTGAAGGAGTGTTCAGCAGCATGTTTCGTGGAGGTAGGTTACACGAAAAAGAACCCCACGTATACTTATAGGGTTTAAGTGCCGCGACCTCAGATATACAAAAACGTATATTTGTTGTGAGAGGTGCTGTCACCAGCTCACACAGGCTGCAAGGGCAGACCTGCAGTCACAGTTTGAGTGGAGTCTGATGGGTGGCACAGTACATGCGCCAGCCCATGGGAGACACCTGGTGTACCTATGCCCTGGGTAACTCAGTACCATATACTAGGGACTTACAAGGGTACACCAGTAGCCAATTGTGGATGTACAGAAGTACTTACCATGGTCAATTTAGGGGAAAAGAACAGTGACTGGGGTCCTGATTACCAGGATCCCCGTCAGAATAATCAAAAACATACTGAAACCAAGCAAAAAGTGGGGGTAACCATGTGTTTACCTCCTGGTAAGGAATTCCAGAAGACTTGGATAAGTTACAGATGATAAGTTTATTCTTCTTAGATGGTTAGATAGGTTTTCCAGTATATATGTAATCAAAGCCCCACCAGGAGCATCCTCTCTGCTGCTCAGCCCAGGATCCAACTGACAGTCCACTCACAGCTTACCAAACACTCCAATGACATCACACTCACACTAACATTCCACTCACACTGGCTGAACAGCAGAGGCAGAGAAACAGGGAAAATGGAAGGTAAAAACCTTGGATATAACACCATGAAAGCAGATCCTACTTTTCTACAGGCAGGCAGCGTCCAGATAGGGGCAGGCAGTGTCCAGATAGGGGCAGGGAGTGTCTGTAGAGGGGCAGGGAGTGTCTGTAGAGGGGCAGGGAGTGTCTGTAGAGGGGCAGGGAGTGTCTGTAGAGGGGCAGGGAGTGTCTGAAGAGGGGTAGGGGGTGTCTGTAGAGGGGCAGGGAGTGTCTGTAGTAGGGCAGGGAGTGTCTGTAGAGGGGCAGGGAGTGTCTGTAGAGGGTCAGAGAGTGTCTGTAGAGGGTCAGAGAGTGTCTGTAGAGGGGAAGGGGGTGTCTGTAGAGCGGCAGGGGGTGTCTGTAGAGGGGCAGGGAGTGTCTGTAGAGGGTCAGAGAGTGTCTGTAGAGGGGCAGGGAGTGTCTGTAGAGGGGCAGGGAGTGTCTGTAGAGGGGCAGGGAGTGTCTGTAGAGGGGCAGGGAGTGTCTGTAGAGGGGCAGGGAGTGTCTGAAGAGGGGTAGGGGGTGTCTGTAGAGGGGCAGTGAGTGTCTGAAGAGGGGTAGGGGTGTCTGTAGAGGGGCAGGGGGTGTCTGTAGAGGGGCAGGGAGTGTCTGAAGAGGGGCAGGGGGTGTCTGTAGAGGGGCAGGGAGTGTCTGTAGAGGGTCAGAGAGTGTCTGTAGAGGGTCAGAGAGTGTCTGTAGAGGGGCAGGGAGTGTCTTTAGAGAGGCAGGGAGTGTCTGTAGAGGGGCAGGGGGTGTCTGTAGAGGGGCAGGGAGTGTCTGTAGAGGGGCAGGGAGGGTCTGTAGAGGGGCAGGCAGGGAGTGTCTGTAGAGGGGCAGGGAGTGTCTGTAGAGGGGAAGGGGGTGTCTGTAGAGGGGCAGGGAGTGTATGTAGAGGGGCAGGGAGTGTCTATAGAGGGACAAGGAGTGTCTGTAGAGGGGCAGGGAGTGTGTGAAGAGGGGCAGGGGGTGTCTGTAGAGGGGCAGGGAGTGTCTGAAGAGGGGCAGGGGGTGTCTGTAGAGGGGCAGGGAGTGTCTGTAGAGGGGCAGAGAGTGTCTGTAGAGGGGCAGGGGGTGTCTGTAGAGGGGCAGGGAGTGCCTGAAGAGGGGCAGGGGGTGTCTGTAGAGGGGCAGGGAGTGTCTGAAGAGGGGCAGGGGGTGTCTGTAGAGGGGCAGGGAGTGTATGTAGAGGGGCAGGGAGTGTCTATAGAGGGACAAGGAGTGTCTGTAGAGGGGCAGGGAGTGTCTAAAGAGGGGCGGGGGTGTCTGTAGAGGGTCAGGGAGTGTCTGTAGAGGGGCGGGGGTGTCTGTAGAGGGGCAGAGAGTGTCTGTAGAGGGGCAGGGAGTGCCTGTAGAGGGGCAGGGAGTGTCTGAAGAGGGGTAGGGGGTGTCTGTAGAGAGGCAGGGAGTGTCTGAAGAGGGGCAGGGGGTGTCTGTAGAGGGGCAGGGAGTGTCTGTAGAGGGTCAGAGAGTGTCTGTAGAGGGGCAGGGAGTGTCTGTAGAGAGGCAGGGAGTGTCTGTAGAGGGGCAGGGAGTGTCTGTAGAGGGGCAGGGAGGGTCTGTAGAGGGGCAGGGAGTGTCTGTAGAGGGGCAGGGAGTGTCTGTAGAGGGGCAGGGAATGTCTAAAGAGGGGCAGGGGGTGTCTGTAGAGGGGCAGGGAGTGTGTGAAGAGGGGTGGGGGTGTCTGTAGAGGGGCAGGGAGTGTATGTAGAGAAGCAGGGAGTGTCTATAGAGGGACAAGGAGTGTCTGTAGAGGGGCAGGGAGTGTCTGTAGAGGGGCAGAGAGTGTCTGTAGAGGGGCAGGGAGTGTCTGTAGAGGGTCAGGGAGTGTCTGTAGAGGGTCAGGGAGTGTCTGTAGAGGGGCAGGGAGTGTCTGAAGAGGGGTAGGGGGTGTCTGTAGAGGGGCAGGGGGTGTCTGTAGAGGGGCAGGGAGTGTCTGTAGAGGGGCAGGGGGTGTCTGTAGAGGGGCAGGGAGTGTCTGTAGAGGGGCAGGGAGTGTCTGTAGAGGGTCAGGGAGTGTCTGTAGAGGGTCAGGGAGTGCCTGTAGAGGGGCAGGGAGTGTCTGAAGAGGGGTAGGGGGTGTCTGTAGAGGGGCAGGGAGTGTCTGTAGAGGGGCAGGGAGTGTCTGTAGAGGGGCAGGGAGTGTCTGTAGAGGGGCAGGGAGTGTCTGTAGAGGGGCAGGGAGTGTCTGAAGAGGGGTAGGGGTGTCTGTAGAGGGGCAGGGGGTGTCTGTAGAGGGGCAGGGAGTGTCTGAAGAGGGGCAGGGGGTGTCTGTAGAGGGTCAGAGAGTGTCTGTAGAGGGTCAGAGAGTGTCTGTAGAGGGGCAGGGAGTGTCTTTAGAGAGGCAGGGAGTGTCTGTAGAGGGGCAGGGGGTGTCTGTAGAGGGGCAGGGAGTGTCTGTAGAGGGGCAGGGAGGGTCTGTAGAGGGGCAGGGAGTGTCTGTAGAGGGGCAGGGAGTGTCTGTAGAGGGGAAGGGGGTGTCTGTAGAGGGGCAGGGAGTGTCTGAAGAGGGGCAGGGGGTGTCTGTAGAGGGGCAGGGAGTGTGTGAAGAGGGGCAGGGGGTGTCTGTAGAGGGGCAGGGAGTGTCTGAAGAGGGGTGGGGGTGTCTGTAGAGGGGCAGGGAGTGTCTGTAGAGGGGCAGAGAGTGTCTGTAGAGGGGCAGGGGGTGTCTGTAGAGGGGCAGGGAGTGCCTGAAGAGGGGCAGGGGGTGTCTGTAGAGGGGCAGGGAGTGTCTGAAGAGGGGCAGGGGGTGTCTGTAGAGGGGCAGGGAGTGTATGTAGAGGGGCAGGGAGTGTCTAAAGAGGGGCGGGGGTGTCTGTAGAGGGTCAGGGAGTGTCTGTAGAGGGGCGGGGGTGTCTGTAGAGGGGCAGAGCGTGTCTGTAGAGGGGCAGGGAGTGTCTGTAGAGGGTCAGGGAGTGTCTGTAGAGGGTCAGGGAGTGCCTGTAGAGGGGCAGGGAGTGTCTGAAGAGGGGTAGGGGGTGTCTGTAGAGAGGCAGGGGGTGTCTGTAGAGGGGCAGGGAGTGCCTGTAGAGGGGCAGGGAGTGTCTGAAGAGGGGTAGGGGGTGTCTGTAGAGAGGCAGGGAGTGTCTGTAGAGGGTCAGAGAGTGTCTGTAGAGGGTCAGAGAGTGTCTGTAGAGGGGCAGGGAGTGTCTGTAGAGAGGCAGGGAGTGTCTGTAGAGGGGCAGGGAGTGTCTGTAGAGGGGCAGGGAGTGTCTGTAGAGGGTCAGAGAGTGTCTGTAGAGGGTCAGAGAGTGTCTGTAGAGGGGCAGGGAGTGTCTGTAGAGAGGCAGGGAGTGTCTGTAGAGGGGCAGGGAGTGTCTGTAGAGGGGCAGGGAGGGTCTGTAGAGGGGCAGGGGGTGTCTGTAGAGGGGCAGGGAGTGTCTGTAGAGGGGCAGGGGGTGTCTGTAGAGGGGCAGGGAGTGTCTAAAGAGGGGCAGGGGGTGTCTGTAGAGGGGCAGGGAGTGTGTGAAGAGGGGTGGGGGTGTCTGTAGAGGGGCAGGGAGTGTATGTAGAGAAGCAGGGAGTGTCTATAGAGGGGCAGGGAGTGTCTGTAGAGGGGCAGGGGGTGTCTGTAGAGGGGCAGGGAGTGTCTAAAGAGGGGCAGGGGGTGTCTGTAGAGGGGCAGGGAGTGTCTAAAGAGGGGCGGGGGTGTCTGCAGAGGGGCAGAGAGTGTCTGTAGAGGGGCAGGGAGTGTCTGTAGAGGGGCAGGGAGTGTCTGTAGAGGGTCAGGGAGTGTCTGTAGAGGGTCAGGGAGTGTCTGTAGAGGGGCAAGGAGTGCCTGTAGAGGGGCAGGGAGTGTCTGAAGAGGGGTAGGGGTGTCTGTAGAGGGGCAGGGGGTGTCTGTAGAGGGGCAGGGAGTGTCTGTAGAGGGGCAGGGAGTGTCTGTAGAGGGGCAGGGAGTGTCTGAAGAGGGGTAGGGGGTGTCTGTAGAGGGGCAGGGAGTGTCTGTAGAGGGGCAGGGAGTGTCTGTAGAGGGGCAGGGAGTGTCTGAAGAGGGGTAGGGGGTGTCTGTAGAGGGGCAGGGAGTGTCTGTAGTGGGGCAGGGAGTGTCTGTAGAGGGGCACGGAGTGTCTGTAGAGGGGCACGGAGTGTCTGTAGAGGGGCAGGGAGTGTCTGTAGAGGAGCAGGGAGAGTCCTGTAGTGGGGCAGGGAGTGTCTGTAGAGGGTCAGGGAGTGTCTGTAGAGGGGCAGGGAGTGTCTGTAGAGGGTCAGGGAGTGTCTATAGAGGGGTGGGGGTGTCTGTAGAGGGGCAGAGAGTGTCTGTATAGGGGCAGGGAGTGTCTGTAGAGGGTCAGGGAGTGTCTGTAGAGGGTCAGGGAGTGTCTGTAGAGGGGCAGGGAGTGCCTGTAGAGGGGCAGGGAGTGTCTGAAGAGGGGTAGGCGGTGTCTGTAGAGGGGCAGGGGGTGTCTGTAGAGGGGCAGGGAGTGCCTGTAGAGGGGCAGGGAGTGTCTGAAGAGGGGTAGGGGGTGTCTGTAGAGAGGCAGGGAGTGTCTGTAGAGGGGCAGGGGGTATCTGTAGAGGGGCAGGGAGTGTCTGTAGAGGGGCAGGGGGTGTCTGTAGAGGGGCAGGGAGTGTCTGAAGAGGGGCAGGGGGTGTCTGTAGAGGGGCAGGGAGTGTGTGAAGAGGGGTGGGGGTGTCTGTAGAGAGGCAGGGAGTGTCTGAAGAGGGGCAGGGGGTGTCTGTAGAGGGGCAGGGAGTGTCTGTAGAGGGGCAGGGGGTGTCTGTAGAGGGGCAGGGAGTGTGTGAAGAGGGGTGGGGGTGTCTGTAGAGAGGCAGGGAGTGTCTGAAGAGGGGCAGGGGGTGTCTGTAGAGGGGCAGGGAGTGTCTGTAGAGGGGCAGGGGGTGTCTGTAGAGGGGCAGGGAGTGTGTGAAGAGGGGTGGGGGTGTCTGTAGAGGGTCAGGGAGTGTCTGTAGAGGGGCAGGGAGTGCCTGTAGAGGGGCAGGGAGTGTCTGAAGAGGGGTAGGGGGTGTCTGTAGAGGGGCAGGGGGTGTCTGTAGAGGGGCAGGGAGTGCCTGTAGAGGGGCAGGGAGTGTCTGAAGAGGGGTAGGGGGTGTCTGTAGAGAGGCAGGGAGTGTCTGAAGAGGGGCAGGGGGTGTCTGTAGAGGGGCAGGGAGTGTCTGTAGAGGGTCAGAGAGTGTCTGTAGAGGGTCAGAGAGTGTCTGTAGAGGGGCAGGGAGTGTCTGTAGAGGGGCAGGGAGGGTCTGTAGAGGGGCAGGGAGTGTCTGTAGAGGGGCAGGGAGTGTCTGTAGAGGGGTAGGGGGTGTCTGTAGAGGGGCAGGGAGTGTCTGAAGAGGGGCAGGGGGTGTCTGTAGAGGGGCAGGGAGTGTGTGAAGAGGGGTGGGGGTGTCTGTAGAGGGGCAGGGAGTGTATGTAGAGAGGCAGGGAGTGTCTGTAGAGGGACAAGGAGTGTCTGTAGAGGGGCAGGGAGTGTCTAAAGAGGGGTGGGGGTGTCTGTAGAGGGTCAGGGAGTGTCTATAGAGGGGCGGGGGTGTCTGCAGAGGGGCAGAGAGTGTCTGTAGAGGGGCAGGGAGTGTCTGTAGAGGGTCAGGGAGTGTCTGTAGAGGGTCAGGGAGTGCCTGTAGAGGGGCAGGGAGTGTCTGTAGAGGGTCAGGGAGTGTCTGTAGAGGGTCAGGGAGTGTCTGTAGAGGGTCAGGGAGTGCCTGTAGAGGGGCAGGGAGTGTCTGAAGAGGGGTAGGGGGTGTCCGTAGAGGGGCAGGGGGTGTCTGTAGAGGGGCAGGGAGTGTCTGTAGAGGGGCAGGGAGTGTCTGTAGAGGGGCAGGGAGTGTCTGAAGAGGGGTAGGGGGTGTCTGTAGAGGGGCAGGGAGTGTATGTAGAGGGGCAGGGAGTGTCTGTAGAGGGGCAGGGAGTGTCTGAAGAGGGGTAGGGGGTGTCTGTAGAGGGGCAGGGAGTGTCTGTAGTGGGGCAGGGAGTGTCTGTAGAGGGGCAGGGAGTGTCTGTAGAGGGGCACGGAGTGTCTGTAGAGGGGCAGGGAGTGTCTGTAGAGGAGCAGGGAGAGTCCTGTAGTGGGGCAGGGAGTGTCTGTAGAGGGTCAGGGAGTGTCTGTAGAGGGGCAGGGAGTGTCTGTAGAGGAGCAGGAGGAGTCCTGTAGAGGGGCAGGGAGTGTCTGTAGAGGGGCGGGGAGTGTCTGTAGAGGGGCAGGGAGTGTCTGTAGAGGGTCAGTGAGTGTCTGTAGTGGGTCAGTGAGTGTCTGTAGAGGGGCAGGGAGTGTCTGTAGAGGGTCAGTGAGTGTCTGTAGTGGGTCAGTGAGTGTCTGTAGAGGGTCAGGGAGTGTCTGTGGAGGGACAGGGAGTGTCCAGAGAGGGGCATGGAGTGTCTGTAGAGGGTCAGTGAGTGTCTGTAGAGGGGCGGAGTATCTGTAGAGGGGCAGGCAGTGTCTGTAGAGGGTCAGGGAGTGTCTGTAGAGGGTCAGGGAGTGTCTGTGGAGGGTCAGGGAGTATCTGTAGAGGGGCAGGGAGTGTCTGTAGAGGGGCAGGGAGTGTCTGTAGAGGGTCAGTGAGTGTCTGTAGTGGGCCAGTGAGTGTCTGTAGAGGGTCAGGGAGTGTCCATAGAGGGGCAGGGAGTGTCTTTAGAGGGTCAGTGAGTGTCTGTAGAGGGGCAGGAAGTGCCTGTAAAGGGACAGGGAGTGCCTGTAGAGGGGCAGGTAGTGTCTACAGAGGGGCAAGGAGTGTCTGTAGAGGGGCAGGAAGTGTCTGTAGAGGGACAGGGAGAGCCTGTAGAGGGGCAGGGAGTGTCTACAGAGGGGTAAGGAGTGTCTGTAGAGGAGCAGGGAGTGTCCGTATAGGGGCAGGGAGTGTCTATAGAGGGGCAGGGAGTGTCTGTAGATGGGCAGGGAGTGTCTGTAGATGGTCGGGGAGTGTCTGTAGAGGGGCAGGAAGTGTCTGTAGATGGTCGGGGAGTGTCTGTAGAGGGGCAGGGAGTGTCTACAGAGGGGCTGTGAGCACCTGTAGAGGGGCAGGGAGTGTCTGTAGAGGGTCAGGGAGTGTCTGTAGAGGGGCAGGGAGTGTCTGTAGAGGGTCAGTGAGTGTCTGTAGAGGGGCAGGGAGTGTCTGAAGAGGGTCAGGGAGTGTCCAGAGAGGGGCAGGGAGTGTCTGTAGAGGGGCAGGAGTGTCTGTACAAGGGCAGTGAGTGTCTATTGCGGGGCAGGGAGTGTCTACAGAGGGGCAGTGAGTGTCTGAAGAGGGGCAGGGAGAGTCCTGTAGAGGGGCAGGGAGTGTCTGTAGAGGGGCAGGGGTGTCTGTACAAGGGCAGGGAGTGTCTATCGAGGGGCAGGGAGTGTCTACAGAGGGGCAGTGAGTGTCTGTAGAGGGGCAGGGAGTGTCTGTAGAGGAGCAGGGAGAGTCCTGTAGTGGGGCAGGGAGTGTCTGTAGAGGGTCAGGGAGTGTCTGTAGAGGGGCAGGGAGTGTCTGTAGAGGAGCAGGAGGAGTCCTGTAGAGGGGCAGGGAGTGTCTGTAGAGGGGCGGGGAGTGTCTGTAGAGGGGCAGGGAGTGTCTGTAGAGGGTCAGTGAGTGTCTGTAGTGGGTCAGTGAGTGTCTGTAGAGGGGCAGGGAGTGTCTGTAGAGGGTCAGTGAGTGTCTGTAGTGGGTCAGTGAGTGTCTGTAGAGGGTCAGGGAGTGTCTGTGGAGGGGCAGGGAGTGTCCAGAGAGGGGCATGGAGTGTCTGTAGAGGGTCAGTGAGTGTCTGTAGAGGGGCAGAGTATCTGTAGAGGGGCAGGCAGTGTCTGTAGAGGGTCAGGGAGTGTCTGTAGAGGGTCAGGGAGTGTCTGTGGAGGGTCAGGGAGTATCTGTAGAGGGGCAGGGAGTGTCTGAAGAGGGGCAGAGAGAGTCATGTAGAGGGGCAGGGAGAGTCCTGTAGAGGGGCAGGGAGTGTCTGTACAGGGGCAGGGAGTGCCTGTAGAGGGGCAGGGAGTGCCTGTAGAGGGGCAGGGAGTGTCTATAAAGGGGCAGGGAGTGTCTATAAAGGGGCAGGGAGTGTCTGTAGAGGGGCAGGGAGAGTCCTGTAGAGGGTCAGGGAGTGTCCAGAGAGGGGCAGGGAGTGTCTGTAGAGGGGCAGGGAGTATCTGTAGAGGGTCAGTGAGTGTCTGTAGAGGGGCAGGGAGTGTCTACAGAGGGGCAGGGAGTGTCTACAGAGGGGCAGTGAGTGTCTGTAGAGGGTCAGGGAGTGTCTGAAGAGGGGCAGGGAGAGTCCTGTAGAGGGGCAGGGAGAGGCCTGTAGAGGGGCAGGGAGTGTCTGTACAGGGGCAGGGAGTGCCTGTAGAGGGGCAGGGAGTGTCTATAAAGGGGCAGGGCATGTCTGTAGAGGGCCAGGGAGTGCCTGTAGAGGGGCAGGGAGTGTCTGTAGAGGGGCAGAGTATCTGTCGAGGGGCAGAGTATCTGTAGAGGGGCAGAGTGTTTGTAGAGGGTCAGTGGGTGTCTGTAGAGGGGCAGGGAGTGTCTGTAGAGGGGATGGGAGTGTCTGTAGAGGGACAGGGAGTGCCTCTAGAGGGGCAGGGAGTGCCTGTAGAGGGGCCGGGAGTGTCTATAAAGGGGCAGGGAGTGTCTATAAAGGGGCAGGGAGTGTCTGTAGAGGGGCAGGGAGTGTCTGTAGAGGGTCAGGGAGTGTCCAGAGAGGGGCAGGGAGTGTCTGTAGCGGGTCAGGGAGTGTCCAGAGAGGGGCAGGGAGTGTCTGTAGAGGGGCAGGGAGTATCTGTAGAGGGTCAGTGAGTGTCTGTAGAGGGGCAGCGAGTGCCAGGAGAAGGGCAAGAACCACGAGAAGGCATGGAGTGTCAGGGAGGGGATGTCACTAGGGGAGCAGGGAGCCATTACAGGGCAGTCTCAAAGGAATCTTGGCTGCTTTACGCCCCAGATATCTGTGTAAAGTCCTCCCTTACCCCACATGCCTGGCATTATGACCCACATTGCACTCCAAACTACACGCGCAGAGCCCCGTGATGCTGCAGCAAAAGGTGAACCTGCCCTTAAAACAGTGTCACTGGGTCTGGCCCATCTTGCCATCGGTAAAGCCTTGCACACGTGCCTCAGACCATCCTACCTCCAATAAAGGTCTTCTGCTTGTATCTGCCCCTCATCGGGGGTCTTTGCTCGTATGACACAATCACTCCGAGAAGTCCACTGGGTTCCACTCCCCTCATGCATACCCGGTGCCACCCTTACACAGCTGTCAACACCAGCAGCGACCCACCACACCTGGCTGCTAATGTAAACACCTCCAGATGAACACGCACAACATGCAACCGCAGCATCGCCAGGCGGGCAGTGAGGGCAAGAAGGAAGAGATACAAACCTCCAGAACCTCCCTCAGATTATCAAATCCAGCACAACCCACCCTTTCTCCACTTCTGGTGCCAGAGCACGGGGTACAAGAAGGGATACCAAGCCTTCTATAGAACCTCCCTCAGAGTATCAAATCCAGCAGAACCCACCCTTTCTCCACTTCTGGTGCCAGGGCAGGGAGTACAAGAAGGGACACCAAGCCTTCTCCAGAACCTCCCTCAGAATATCTAAACCAGCAGAACCCACCCTTTCTCCACTTCTGGTGCCAGGGCAGGGAGTGCAAGAAGGGATACCAAGCCTACTCCAGAACCTCCTCAGAGTATCAAATCCAGCAGAGTCCACCCTGTAGGAAGGTGGATATCTGACTATGGTTACCCCCAAACTTTTTGCCTGGTGTTTAGCTGGTTTTTGACTTTAGTTGGCCTGGGATCCTGCTATTCATGGCCCCAGGCTAATTGCTCTCTCCTTAAAATGGACTCCATGTACCTTAGGTACATACACAATTGGAATTGGTTCACCTTATTGGCCCCTGTAACAGTGTAACCCAGGTACCCAGGGCATAGGTGCTTCCAAGGCCTACCAGGGGCTGCAGCACGTATTGTGCCACCCCTGGCCTGGCCTCCATATTTGACACAACTGGCTGATCACTCAGCTGGGGTAAGTCGGTGTAATTACCCCTTACTTAGGTGTAGTATGCCTATACCTAACCTAAAATGGACACATATGTTCCTATCAGCCACTCCTATGGAAGGCCTCATCAATCCTGGAGGCAGAGTGCTTGGAAATATGTGAGATGGTGCTCTGGCATGAGCTGAGCCTGTCTGCAGCTTTCGGAACCATGTCCTTTAGCTGTTCCATGATACTGCCATACCATATACTCTTAAGTGCATTATAATCCTCGCGGTTAAATGCTATCTTTGGTTTGGCTTTATCAAAACATGTCGAGTAAGGTGTCATACGAATTGGAATACTGCCGATTTACAAAAAAGGATGTAGAGAAATCCCGGGAAACTACCGCCCCATAAGCCTTATAGACTCCACCCAAAAGATAGCAGGAAAAGCCATACTTGGGAGGATCCTTCATTGGGTGGAGGAAAATAAAATACTATCAGACTTCCAGGCAGGCTTTCGGGCAGGAATGGGGACGATTGAGCAGGCGTTTAGGTTGACACTCCTTGGGTGGAAGGTGGTGGAGCTAGGCAAGGGCAGCCTTTACCTGGCTTTTATAGACTTGAGGACTGCCTTTGACCTAGTTCCCCGGGAGGAGTTATGGAGGGTGCTACATGGGCTGGGATTGCCTCCTTACATCCTGTCCCTTCTCACAAGCCTTCATGCTCATACCTTTGCTCAGGTCCGCTGGGGAAGAAATGGAGAGCTAACGGAGAAAATCCCAGTGTCTAGGGGTGTGAGACAGGGATGCGTTTTGGCCCCCACCCTTTTCTCACTATATGTGAATGGGGTGGTGGAATATCTCCAGCAAGAACCAGCCGACGCCCCCTGTCTTGGAGGAGTGAGGATCCCCACGCTGCTTTTTGCGGATGACACGCTCCTGATATCAAAGACTCCACAAGGCCTGCAGAAACTGCTAACTCGTTTCCAGGACTTCTGCAGTGCAAGAGGCTTAGTAATCAACGTGGACAAAACTAAGTTTCTAGTCCTAAATCCCCCAAGGAAACTGGGCCGCCCCCCTACTCTCAACTCTGCCGCCCTGGAGAAAGTATCCGAATTTGACTATCTTGGAATTCGGGTCACGGACAGCATGAACTGGACGCCCCACATTGCTAAGATGGTATTGAACCATAAGAGAGCTGGAGGTGCCCTCCTGAGGGAATTCCGGGCATCACCCAGGAGGTCGCTTGCCCCAGTAATTGACATCTACAAGGCCAAGGTAGTAACATCAGCTTTGTATGGGGCCGAACTGTGGGGGCATTGCTGTCTGGACTCCTTGGCATCAGCAGAGAGTAAGCTCCTGAAATCCTTAATCGCAATCCCTCCAAGCACCCCAACAGTGCCTGTGCTGCTGGACACAGGATGTAAGAACATAAAAGACCAAGCCCGCCTTCGCCCACTCGTCTTATGGTCACGCATTTGGAGGGGCGAAGAGTTAAAATCGTATGCTGAAGGGTTGGCTGAGATAATGAGCTTGGGTGGATGGGCAAAAATAAAGTGGCTGAGAGACACTAAAAAACTTTTGGAGGAACTGGGTCTGGGGAATTGTTGGTTATCTAGATCGGCTCCACCAAAAGAGGTCCTGAAAAGATTATATTGGAGTTGGGTTAAAGACCGGCTAGTTACAAACTCTGGACATTGTAAATCCACAGTTGCCTTTTTAACAGTAAAAGATGCAGTGGTTTACGAGCCCTATCTGGACCTAATTACCCTTCCCTTTGATCGAGCACTGTATTTTAAATTTAGAGTGGGCTCCCTTCCAGTTGGAGCACTGGTGTCAAAGTGGAAATCAGGTGATCACTCGTCTCCTTTTTGTGCATGTGATCCCACCAGAATAGAATCCATTACGCATATCCTGTTTGAGTGTCCCGACTATGCTAAATCCAGGAGTTTTTGGCCTAAACCACTTAGTCGCAATATGGGCACGAGTAGTTATCTAGTAGCCCTGCGCATCCTAATGACGGACACTTCCCCCCCCATTGTTTGTGGTGTAGCCAAATTTTTAAAACAGTCTTGGCTGATCCGATGCAAGTGATTATCAATTGCGGTTTAATACATTTTTAGCTAATTTATCTTGACATTACATGTCTTTTTATCCTTTTAAAGGTACATTGAAATACTGGTTTTTAAAAAAATATGTCTTTTCTAGTTTTGTATTTACTGTATTTTGTGTACGCTTATAAGATATCTTGCATATCGAATAAAAGCTTCTTGACTGACTGACTGGCATTCCACCCTTCTAGAGGGACACGACATGTACATAACCTGAACCCCGGTTAAAGTTAAACACGAGCCTCAGCATCACAAAATGGATGCTGCCACCACAGACACAAGTCTGACCTCCTGCTGCTGGGAGTCCTTCCAGCGAGGGCAGCTTGGACAAAGGGTTTCCTGCCTTGGGAGGTGCTAGCACCACCCCAGAGAGGATTTTGTGTATTGGGTAGGACAGGGCTGAATAGAATCAGACATGCCTGGGGCACACAAGGTGTCCCTGTGCATATGCCAGTTCAAACCGGTGCTGGGGCTCTCCAGCCCCAGTCTTGGCACGAAGCTGGACAAAGGAAAGGGGGTGTAACCACCCCCCTTCCTGGTCCCACCCAGAGGAGGGACCTAGCAGGTAATCTGGCCCCTAGATTTGGAATAAGAGTAGGAGCTGTGTCCTTAAAAATTAACTTTGTAACTTTTACGCACCATTGACATTGCATTGGTGCATGCGTGCACTTCCCGCACTGCACCCGAGTCCCGCGGGCCTTTCCCGACTTCATCACTGTTAGTCCCGAACAGCTCCAGCGATTCCCCAGGCCCTAGGCCTCTTCACTTACCTCATAGTGGTTCTTATACCACTATTTTAGTATATGGTTTAGGTGGCCCCTAGGGCTCATCCATATTTGTGCAACTTTTGTATTAACGCATTTGCTTCTGTGCTCATAAAGAGTATAGGGGATATTTGTAGAAATAAATCTATATATATTTTCAATATATATCTGTGTGGTGTCCTTTCATTTGGTATTCAAGGGGATTGTGTATGGTAAAACAGCTTGCTTCACATGCCTTTACAGAGTTTAGCCTAAGACTGCTTAGTCCATGCTACCCCTAGGATAGCTTGTCTATAAGGTTGACTTTACAACCTCCACCATAAGGGTTGCTTGGCATGGTACAAGGTGATCACTCGAACTAGTGAGCATCATATACCAGGCCAACTTCTCACACACCCTTTCTCCACTTCTCCTGCCAGAGCAGGGGGTACAAGAAGGGATACCAAGCCAACTCCAGAACTTCCCTCAGAGTATCAAATCCAGCAGAACCCACCCTTTCTCCACTTCTGGTGCCAGACTGGCAGGGGGTACAAGAAGGGATGCCAAGCCTTCTATAGAACCTCCCTCAGAGTATCAAATCCAGCAGAACCCACCCTTTCTCCACTTCTGGTGCTAGGGCAGTGAGTACAAGAAGGGATACCAAACCTTCTATAGAACCTCCCTGAAAGTATCAAATCCAGCAGAACCCACCCTTTCTCCACTTCTGGTGCCAGAGCGGTGGTGTTGGGCCCTTGCTCATCTCTAGGAAGTGGATCAGAGCAGTTAAATCTTACTCCAGGGGTGAGACGGTGATCGAAACTCAGATGGTACGGCACTGTAGTGTAGTTCCTATATCCCTGATAGGCTCCGCGCGGATTGGAATATCATACACTATAGATTTGACATGCGACTGATGTCAGTATGTCTCTATCGAGTACATTAAACTTAATTTTGTGTGTGCCAGTTAGCTTAGAGGTCACTAGAAACTTCTCGAATAAACAAGAAGGGATTAGTCTCTGACAACCACATAAACATGACAACTTTGTTTCCCTTAGAGTCGGAACAATGTCTTCTGAGTCGTGGAAGCATTAAATAACTATTTCACTCACTTAATCGTGCATGCTTCGTTTCTACAGAGTTGCACAGAAATAGTGAGACGGGTGTTTCAATAAAAGGGTTAATAGAACAGTCTTATTTCTCATGCAAGAGAAATGAACTGCTACAATTGTAAGACAGAATGCGAAATAGAATATGTACAGCGTTAGCAGTAATATAAAATAATATTGTAATAGGTCGTTTTTGCGGCTATCACATATTCATTAAAATACATAAATAAATAACACAGGCTAAAATACTCAACTGGTGCTTCTAAAATAATCCTACCCAGTGTACCTAACCTAAGTCTAGAACGAGGGAAGAAGTAGGTGCTGTTTTAGCTATAGTTTAGTTTAGTTGTGCCAAGAATTGCCAAAGGTTTGTCTAGGTTCTAATCAGCTCCATACCTTAGAATGAGAGAGGTTTGTATCTCTTTCCTGGGACTCGATCTCTAACACCCTGCAAGGGGAGTCAGAAACACTGGAGCTGGATTCTCGGCAGGAGGATGACAGCTTCTAGTCAGTGCGTCAGCTGGAGAGTCGGCTTCCTTCGGGACTTGCCGTGGCGAGCCGCGTCGTGCAAGTAGGTAGTTAAACTGCACCGAACCACACCGTGCTTTGCAATAGCAAGTAAAGGTATATTTATACCTTTAAGGTGTTTTGGAATGCCAGAATTGACGTAAAAGTCGGGCATGAGAACGTCATGAATGAACCCATAAGGAATAGATGTTCATGCATAATAAATGAGTTCTTGGAGAAATCAATATCCAGCCTGGGGGAAGTCACTTCTGCTTAAGAGTCTGATTTTCCAAGAACTCATTGTGACGTTGATGAACGGATGGAAGTAGCCATGCCTGTATTTGGGTAGCATTATTATTATTATTATTATTAACGAGTTTTATATAGCGCCTGGTTACCCTTGGGCATCCCAGCGCTAATCCAGAAGAAGACGCTGCCACTGTAAACACAGGAACTAGCATGGGCTATGCCTAAATAAGGACTTGATTTCTATGTCTATATAAGGGCAATGTGAATTGCACCTATATAAGGGCATGAATCAGGAAAATTCATACGGAATCTAAATCGATACACAACAGCACAGTAAGTGACACTCAATAACTTTGATGTCCAGTAAGTGATTCATCTTTGAAAAAAGAACTTTATTAGATAAATAAATCCATTGGAATAATGATAAACAAAGCTAGGTGCAAACAGCACTTTACAAAGACTGTATATAAATTATAATACAAAGCCAAGCAGCAATAAGGCTATTTTATTAATACCAGGCAACCGCCTAGTCCAATCAATCAATCACTCAGAGTTTGTAAAGTGTGGCTACTCACCAGTGGGGGTCTCAAGGCGCTGTGGGGGCAGAGAGGATCAGACCAAGTGCTGAATTCATCTGAAGAGCCAGGTCATGAGGCTGATGTGCGACGGGCGGTCCCACGGGGGCATTTGAAGCTCCGCACCAGAGGCCTTCGGAAGAGCGTGACGGACGGATCCCCACCCAGGAGCCTCCCCCTGCACTCCATGCACACAAAAGGCCAGATTAGCACCAGTTGTGTTACAACCAGTGAGCAGTAGCACCACGTCAAGGTTCTGACCATTGCTACTGACCATTCACACCATTCATACGGGGGCCTACAACACCCCTTCCCCCTGGGAGCCCTTTCTTCTTTATTGGACACCATGCCCCCACCCTCCACCCCATAAAGACCCTCATTCACACCATTCATAACCCAAGGACTCAGGCGTACGCTGGGAAGCCCCCCCCGAGACCCCCCAGCGTATCGCGGCAGATCCAGGACACACGCTGGGGCCCTGAGAGGGTGCGACAATGCAGCGGGGGCCAAGGTGAGCCCCTACCTGGCCCCTCCCAGGGTGGAGGAGAATCGGCGGGGAGCATGAGTGCGGAGGGCACTCGAACTCGACAAGCACCGAAGCTCCCCCGCAGCCTGCTCCCTCACTGCCCACCACTAGGTGTGGTGCAGTGGCCAGAGCAGCTGACTTCAGAGCACAGGGTTCAGGGTTCGATACCCGGCTCTGGTGGCAGCTCAGCTCAGCACCATGTGACTCTGGGCAATAGCTCACTTAACTTCCACGACGACCCCCAGAACTTTGAGACTCGGAAGGGTGAGTAGTTTGCGCTTTACAAATACAGATTTAGAAGTAAATCTGTATTTGTAAAGCGTGAACTACTCACCCTCAGGGGTCTCAAGGCACTGGGGGGCCGTCGTGGAAATTAAGTGAGTTATTGCCCAGAGTCTCATGGTGCTGAGCTGAGCTGCCGCCGGGGCCAGGGATCGAACCCTGTGCTCCGAAGTCAGCTGCCCTGGCCACTGCACCACACCTCTCACTGCCCCCTCTGGATATATAGGCTTGCAGGAGTGACATCACAAAGGAAGGGGGGGCAGGATGTACAGGGCTGGTGGAGTGACATCACAGAGGAAGGGGAGGACAGGATTTGCAGGCCAGGGGGGGTGACATCAGAGAGTAAGGGGGGGACAGGATTTGCAGGCCAGGGAAGTGACATCACAGACGAAGGGGGGGGACAGGATTTGTAGGCCAGGGGGAGTGACATCACAGAGGAAGGGTGGGGGGACAGGATATGTAGGCCTGGAGAGTGACATCACAGAGGAGGAGGGGACAGGATATGCAGGTGCGAGGGAGTAAGGGGCAGGATATAAAGGCCTTGGGGAGTGATATAACAGGAGAAGGAGGGGACAGGATATGCAGCACTGGGGGAGTGACATCACAGAGGAAGGGTGGACAAGATATGCTGGTTTGAGGCAGTGGCATGGCAGAGAAACAACACTTAGCGCATATGTGCAGTGAGTGTGGCATCTTGGCATCAAAGTCTGTCCGGAAACAAGGTCAAGCGGCGATTGCAGC
The DNA here is from genome assembly GCF_964261635.1 of Lissotriton helveticus. Taxonomy (NCBI): domain Eukaryota; kingdom Metazoa; phylum Chordata; class Amphibia; order Caudata; family Salamandridae; genus Lissotriton; species Lissotriton helveticus. Next base: position 2,126,278,959 of record NC_136065.1, on the reverse strand, counting down.
TAGTAGTATGGCTTTAAAATGGAAATAGCAGTTTTCGAAGCATTTCCATACCTAAAACAATCCTCGTCGTTTAAGAATTAGACCTGGAGGCTCTATTCATTTATGAATTCACAGATCAAGAAGAGGATGTGGGAGAGAGGCGATCAATGAAATGTGGTTTGGTGGAAAACGTACGGGGCTTCATATAGGGCCACATTTACAAATTCCAGTACTTGTAAAACGCACAATTACCCAAAGGTGTCAAGGCGCTGGGGCCGTCGGGGAGATTAAGCGAGCTATTACCCAGAGTCACACGGTGCTGGGCTGATCTTCCACTGGCACCGGGGATCAAACCAAGAGTCCTCGGGTTCTGGAGTCAGTCGCCCTGGCCGCTGCGCCACACCTCTTCCGTATAGGGCCATATTTACAAGGAAGTAACGCGGCACAGAGCCGCAAGCCGAGAGAGAGGCAGGGAGTGTCACTAGATGTTTGGGGAGTGTTAAACTACATTAGGGGTCGTAGAGTGTTCTGAGGAGGTGCACAGTGTCACTAGAGAGGACCGCAGTGTCAGGGTAGGGACAGGGAGTGTAAGAAGAAGGACTTAGGGTAACAGGAGAACAGCAGTGTAGGAGGCTGGCTTAGTAAATGGTTCACGCTTATTTAAGTGGTGCAAATTGCACTAATCCAGGCGGCACGTACGGTGATTTTGGTGGCCTCGGATAACCACAGGAAGCTCTCAAAGTACTAACTGCGGAGAGCAGCCTTAAGCCTTATCTTAAAGGAGTGTTCAGCAGCATGTTTCATGGAGGTCGGTTACACGAAAAAGAACACCACATATACTTATAGGGTTTAAGTGCCGCAACCTCAGATATACAAAAACATATATTTGTTGTGAGAGGTGCTGTCACCAGCTCACACGGGCTGCAAGGGCAGACCTGCAGTCACAGTTTGAGTGGACTCTGATGGGTGGCACAGTACATGCGCCAGCCCATGGGAGACACCTGGTGTACCTATGCCCTGGGTGACTCAGTACCATATACTAGGGACTTACAAGGGTACACCAGTAACCAATTGTGGATGTACAGAAGTACTTACCATGGTCAATTTAGGGGAAAAGAACAGTGACTGGGGTCCTGATTACCAGGATCCCCGTCATACAAGTCACAAACACACTGAAACCAAGAAAAGAGTGGGGGTAACCATGAAAGCAGATCCTACTTTCCTACAGGCAGGCAGTGTCCAGATAGGGGCAGGAAGTGTCTGTAGGGGGGCAGGGAGTGTCTGTAGAGGGGCAGAGAGTGTCTATAGAGGGTCAGGGAGTGTCTCTAGAAGGGCAGGGAGTGTCTGTAGAGGGTCAGGGAGTGTCTGTAGAGGGGCAGAGAGTGTCTATAGAGGGGCAGGGAGTGTCTGTAGAGGGGCAGGGAGTGTCTGTAGAGGGTTAGGGAGTGTCTGTAGAGGGGCAGGGAGTGTCTGTAGAGGGGCAGGGAGTGTCTGTAGGGGGTCAGTGAGTGCCTTTAGAGGGGCAGGGAGTGTCTGTAGAGGGCCAGTGAGTGCCTGTAGAGGGGCAGGGAGTGTATGTAGATGGGCAGGGATTGTCTGTAGAGGGGCAGGGAGTGTCTGTAGAGGGTCAGGGAGTGTCTATAGAGGGGCAGGGAGTGTCTGTAGAGGGTTAGGGAGTGTCTGTAGAGGGGCAGGGATTGTCCGTAGAGGGGCAGGGAGTGTCTGTAGAGGGGCAGGGAGTGTCTGTAGGGGGTCAGTGAGTGCCTTTAGAGGGGCAGGGAGTGTCTGTAGAGGGCCAGTGAGTGCCTGTAGAGGGACAGGGAGTGCCTGTAGAGGGGCAGGGAGTGCCTGTAGAGGGGCAGGGAGTGTCTGTAGAGGGTCAGGGAGTGTCTGTAGAGGGGCAGGGGGTGTCTGTAGAGGGTCAGTGAGTGTCTGTAGAGGGGCAGGGAGTGTCTATAGAGGGGCAGGGAGTGTATGTAGGGGGTCAGGGAGTGCCTGTAGAGGGGCAGGGAGTGCCTGTAGAGGGGCAGGGAGTGTCTGTAGAGGGGCAGGGCGTGCCTGTAGAGAGGCAGGGAGTGTCTATAGAGGGGCAGGGAGTGTCTGTAGAGGGGCAGGGAGTGTCTGTAGAGAGGCAGGGAGTGTCTATAGAGGGGCAGGGAGTGTCTGTAGAGGGGCAGGGCGTGCCTGTAGAGAGGCAGGGAGTGTCTATAGAGGGGCAGGGAGTGTCTGTAGAGGGGCAGGGAGTGCCTGTAGAGAGGCAGGGAGTGTCTATAGAGGGGCAGGGAGTGTCTGTAGAGGGTCAGCGAGTGCCTGTAGAGGGGCAGGGAGTGTCTGTAGAGGGGCAGGGAGTGTCTGTAGAGGGACAGTGAGTGTCTGTAGAGGGGCAGCGAGTGCCAGGAGAAGGGCAAGAAGCACGAGAAGGCATGGAGTGTCAAGGAGGGGATGTCACTAGGGGAGCAGGGAGCCATTACAGGGCTGTCTCAAAGGAATCTTGGCTGCTTCACGCCCCAGATATCTGTGTAAAGTCCTCCCTTGCCCCACACACCTGGCATTATGATCCACATTGCTCTCCAAACTACACCCGCAGAGCCCCGTGATGTTGCAGCAAAAGGTGAACCTGCCCTTAAAACAGTGTCACTGGGTCTGGCCCATCTTGACATCGGTAAAGTCTTGCACACGTGCCTCAGACCATCCTACCTCCAATAAAGGTCTTCTGCTTGTATTTGCCCCTCATCAGGGGTCTTTGCTCGTATGACACAATCACTCCAGCACTCTGAGAAGTCCACTGGGTCCCACTCCCCTCATGCATACCCGGTGCCTCCCTTACACAGCTGTCAACACCAGCAGCGACCCACCACACCTGGCTTCTAAGGTGAACACCTCCAGAGGAACACGCACAACATGCAACCACAGCATCGCCAGGCGGGCAGTGAGGGCAAGAAGGAAGAGATACAAACCTTCTCCAGAACCTCCCTCAGAGTATCAAATCCAGCAGAATCCACCCTTTCTCCACTTCTGGTGCCAGGGCAGGGAGTACAAGAAGGGATACCAAGCCTTCTCCAGAACCTCCCTCAGAGTATCAAATCCAGCAGAATCCACCCTTTCTCCACTTCTGGTGCTAGGGCAGGGAGTACAAGAAGGGAAACCAAGCCTTCTATAGAATCTCCCTCAGAGTATCAAATCCACCAGAACCCACCCTTTCTCCACTTCTGGTGCCAGAGCAGGGGGTACAAGAAGGGATACCAAGCCTTCTATAGAACCTCCCTCAGAGTATCAAATGCAGCAGAACCCACACTTTCTCCACTTCTGGTGTCAGGGCAGGGAGTACAAGAAGGGATACCAAGCCTTCTCCAGAACCTCCCTCAGAGTATCAAACCCAGCAGAACCCACCCTTTCTCCACTTCTGGTGCCAGAGCGGCGGTGTTGGGCCCTTGCTTATCTCTAGGAAGTGGGTGCTAGCAGTTAAATCTTACTCCAGGGGTGAGACGGTGATCGGAACTCAGATGGTACGGCACTGTAGTGTAGTTCCTATATCCCTGATAGGCTCCGCGCGGATTGGAATAACATACACTATAGATTTGACATGCGACTGATGTCTTTATGTCTCTATCAAGTACTTTAAACTTAATTGTGTGTGTGCCAGTTAGCTCAGAGGTCACTAGAAACTTCTCGAATAAACAAGAAGGGATTAGTCTCTGACAACCACATAAACATGACAATTTGGTTTCCCTTAGAGTTGGAACAATATCTTCAGAGTCGTGGAAACAATAGATAACTATTTCATTTACTTAATCGTGCATGCTTCGTTTCTACAGAGTTGCACAGAAATAGTGAGACGGGCGTTTCAATAAAAGGGTTTATTGAACAGTCTTATTTCTCATGCAAGAGAAATGAACTGCTACAATCGTAAGACCGAATGTGAAATATAATATGTACAGCGTTAGCAGTAATATAAAATAATATTATAATAGGTCGTTTTTGCGGCTATCACATATTCATTAAAATACATAAATAAATAGCTCAGGCTAAAATACTCAACTGGTGCTTCTAAAATAATTCATAAAAAGTAAAAGGAGGCCCCCTTATCTGTCAACTTTGGGACAGGGGAGATATGTTATAAACCAGATGTTGTCCCACAAATTTACCACTAGGTTGGTTAAGAGTGGAATAATGGTACCAAGTTAATTCAAAAATGTCTAACAATACCAATCACACAATTGTATATAGAGCAGAAGGCTAAATTACAGAGCATAGGTCAAACAATATAGTCAATAAACCACCAGAGATTGCAATGTTAAACCACTATAGCACATATACTTCAAATTCAAATCAAGATAAAAAATAAAGCCAGAAAGTAGTTGTATGGAAAAATATATATACTTTGTGTATTTATTCAAATTTTAACATTTTGGCACAATGATAATAAATCATTAAAAAATATACATAAAGTACATTAGACATTAGACATTTCATTAAAAACTTTAAAAATCACATAAAGTAAACATAAGTTAAAAAGTAACTTATGTTTACTTTATGTGATTTTTAAAGCTTCTAAAATAATCCTACCCCAGTGTACCTAACCTAAGTCTAGAACGAGGGAAGAAGTAGGTGCTGTTTTAGCTATAGTTTAGTTTAGTTGTGCCAAGAATTGCCAAAGGTTTCTCTAGTTTCTAATCAGCTCCATACCTTAGAATGAGAGAGGTTTGTACCTCTTTCCCGGGACTCGATCTCTAACTCCCTGCAAGGGAAGTCAGAAACACTGGAGCTGGATTCTCGGCTGGACGATGACAGCTTCTGGTCAGTGCACCAGCTGGAGAGTCAGCTTCCTTCGGGACTTGCTGTGGCGAGCCGCGTCGTGCAAATAAGTAGTTTAACTGCACCGAACCACACCGTGCTTTGCTATAGCAAGTGAAGGTATATTTATACCTTGAAGGTGTTTAGGAATGCCAGAATTGACGTAAAAGTCGGGCATGAGAACGTCATGAATGAACCCATAAGGAATAGATGTTCATGCATAATAAATGAGTTCTTGGAGAAATCAATATCCAGGCTGGGGGAAGTCCCTTCTGCTTAAGAGTCTGGTTTTCTAAGAACTCGTTGTGATGTTGATAAACGGATGGAAGTAGCCATGCCTGTATTTGGGTAGCATGGGCTATGCCTAAATAAGGGCTTGATTTCTATGCCTATATAAGGGCAATGTGAATTGTACCTATATAAGGGCATGAATCGGGAAAATTCATACGGAATCTAAATCGATACACAACAGCACAGTAAGTGACACTCAATAACTTTGATGTCCAGTAAGTTATTCATCTTTGAAAAAAGAACTTTATTAGATAAATAAATCCATCGAAATAATGATAAACAAAGCTATGTGCAAACAGCACTTTACAAAGACTGTATATAAATTATAATACAAAGCCAAGCAGCACTGAGGCTATTTTATTAGTACCAGGCAACCGCCTAGTCCAATCAATCAATCACTCAGGGTTTGTAAAGTGTGGCCACTCACCTGTGGGGTCTCAAGGCGCTGTGGGGGCACAGAGGATCAGACAAAGTGCTGAATTCATCTGAAGAGCCAGGTCATGAGGCTGATGTGCGACGGGTGGTCCCACGGGGGCATTTGAAGCTCCGCACCAGATGCCTACGGAAGAGCGTGACGAACGGATCCCCACCGAGGAGCCTCCCCCTGCACTCCATGCACACAAAAGGCCAGATTAGCACCAGGTGTGTTACAACCAGTGAGCAGTAGCACCACGTCAAGGTTCTGACCATTGCTACTGACCATTCACACCATTCATACGGGGGCCTACAACCCCCCTTCCCCCTGGGAGCCCTTTCTTCTTTATTGGACACCATGCCCCCACCCTCCACCCCATAAAGACCCTCATTCACACCATTCATAACCCAAGGACTCAGGCGTACGCTGGGAAGCCCCCTCCGAGACCCCCCAGCGTATCGCGGCAGATCCAGGACACACGCTGGGGCCCTGAGAGGGTGCGACAATGCAGCGGGGGCCAAGGTGAGCCCCTACCTGGCCCCTCCCAGGGTGGAGGAGAATCGGCGGGGAGCGTGAGTGCGGAGGGCACTCGAACTCGACAAGCACCGAAGCTCCCCCGCAGCGTGCTCCCTCACTGCCCACCACTAGCTGTGGTGCAGCGGCCAGGGCAGCTGACTTCAGAGCACAGGGTTCAGGGTTCGATACCCGGCTCTGGTGGCAGCTCAGCTCAGCACCATGTGACTCTGGGCAATAGCTCACTTAACTTCTACGATGACCGCCAGCACCTTGAGACCCGGAAGGGTGAGTAGTTTGTGCTCTACAAATACAGATTTAGAAATAAATGTAATGCGCGAACTACTCACCCTCAGGGGTCTCAAGGCACTGGGGGGCCGTCGTGGAAATTAAGTGAGCTATTGCCCGGAGTCACATGGTGCTGAGATGAGCTGCCGCCGGGCCAGGGATCAAACCCTGTGCTCTGAAGTCAGCTGCCCTGACCTCTGGACCACACCTCTCACTGCCCCCTCTGGATATATAGGCTTGTAGGAGTGACATCACAAAGGAAGGGGGGGCAGCATGTACAGGGCTGGTGGAGTGACATCACAGACGAAGGGGGGACAGGATTTGCAGGCCGGGGGGAGTGACATCATAGACGAAGGGGGGGGCAGGATTTGTAGGCCAGGGAAGTGACATCACAGATGAAGGGGGGGACAGGATTTGCAGGCCAGGGGGAGTGACATCACAGACGAAGTGGGGGGACAGGATTTGGAGACCAGGGGGAGTGACATCACAGACGAAGGGGGGGGACAGGATGTACAGAGCTGGGGGAGTGACATCACAGAGGAAACATGGGGGAGAGGATATGTAGGCCAGGGGGAGTGACATCAGAGAGGAAGGGTGGGGGGACAGGATATGCAGGTGCGAGGGAGTAAGGGACAGGATATAAAGGCCTTGGGGAGTGATATAACAGGAGAAGGAGGGGACAGGATATGCAGCACTGGGGGAGTGACTTCACAGAGGAAGGGTGGACAGGATATGCTGGTTTGAGGCAGTGGCATGGCAGAGAAACAACACTTAGCGCATATGTGCAGTGAGTGTGGCATCTTGGCATCAAAGTGTGCCAGGAAACAAGGTCAAGCGGCGATTGCAGCTAGTAGTATGGCTTTAAAATGGAAATAGCAGTTTTCGAAGCATTTCCATACCTAAAACAATCCTCGTTATTTAAGAATTAGACCTGGAGGCTCTATTCATTTACGAATTCACAGATCAAGAAGAGGATGTGGGAGAGTGGCGTTCAATAAAATTTGGTTTGGTGGAAAACGTACGGGGCTTCATATAGGGCCACATTTACAAATTCCAGTACTTGTAAAGCGCACAATTACCCAAAGGTGTCAAGGCGCTGGGGGCCATCGGGGAGATTAAGCGAGCTATTACCCAGAGTCACACGGTGCTGGGTTGATATTCCACCGGCACCGGGGATCAAACCATGAGTCCCCGGGCTCTGGAGTCAGTCGCCCTGGCCACGGCGCCACACCTCTTCCGTATAGGGCCATATTTACAAGGAAGTAACGCGGCACAGAGCCGGGACTGTGGGGGGCCAAATATTTAAGAAAAGCCCCGGGGGTGGTGGTCCCCAGGGCTTTGGGGGGCCTTTGAGGCCCCCCATAGTTAAAAAAACAAGCCCCGGGGGAGGTTGCGGGCAGGTCATGTGCCCCTGGCAAATATTTAATAACGCCCCGGGGGTGGCAGTCCCTGGGGCTGTGGGGGCTCACCTGGGCCCCCGCAATTACAATATAGCAGGCCCTGGGACATGGCCCACCCGGGGGCTAAAAAATAATGAAGCGCGGGAGCCTGCGCTTCGTTTTTTTTATTTTAGCGACTTTTGCCGGTTTAAAAAAAAATGCTTGTTTTGGCCCTGGGGGTCCTTGTGGGACCCCTAAGCGGGCATAGGGGTCAGGGAGTTTCTACCCTGCCCCCCTTTCTTGTTTTTGGTGTTTGTTTTTCTGTTTTCTTGTGGCTCGGTCACTCGTTGTAAAGCCCTGCCACGTTGTAAAGCCCACGCAGGAAAGCCTCGTAAAAGTGACGCAGTGAAATCTACAAGATTTCACTGTGTGACTTTTAGGACGCCACTGCGTCAAAACCTTACGCCTGCTTGAAGCAGGCGTAAGGAGTGGCGCAGTGTATTGGGAATAGGCCGCAACACGCATTGCTGGAGTTGCGTCGTGTTTGCGACATGACTCCAGCAATGCGTTACTTTTCCGTCAATAGATGTGTCAGAATTTCTGACGCATCTGTCAATCCTTGCACCATGGTGCGCCGTATTGGAAATACGGCGCATCCATGGTGACGCAAGGGTTTTACATGGTGGCACAGGGAAAGTGACACATCCCTACAGATGCATCACTTTCTTGTAAATCTGCCACAACGTCTTTTGCCATTTCTACAGCAAAGTCTTTAAGCATAGGACTAGCACAGTGCTGTCCATGCCAAGCTGCAAAATGATAAAAGACAATTATTACTCCAGGAACAGTATTACAGCTTTGAATTGGTAAAATACCCACAAAGCCAACCTGAAATGAACCAACCCCTGACACAGTGTTTCACTCTACTTATAGCTCTTCAGAGAGGTATAGCTTTGTCCAGACACAAGGGAGCACCCAGTATAAGTCAAAACAATACCCTTTCAGGCATAGAGTGACTCATAAATTATGCAAAAAAGAAGGAGAGAACTCTGGGTAGTTCTCAGTTTAAGGTGGAAAGCAGCTCCTGTTAGAGCACTCTCAACACCAGTGACACTCTAGATCTGCTCACCTCAAATGTCTTTAAGGATAGGATTAGCACAGTGCTATCCACGCCGAGATAGAAAAGGAAAATATGTATAAGGCAAAAACCAAACGTTAAAGCTTAGTTCTAATTAAGATAACTTATTTTCCCTATACAAATCAAGTTTAAAGTACACAAACGTTAAATGTTATAGTTATATCTTTCATTTCAATTTATGCCCCAAATTAAAATTATTATAAGTAGTGGGCCTCATTACATACTCTTTTCAGCTCGCTAACCAGACAACACTTACTATAACTCGCTACTCTACTCTACTCTATGAAAATATATGAAAAATATAAATAAATTCTACTACCTATCTCGACTTTAAAAAAAAGTGGTAATAGTTAAGGACCTACCACTTACCTATAGCGAAGGTCCTAACACTGAAAACAGCCAAAGTGTAGTAAAAACAATATGGCTGCCTTTTCATCTCTACAAACAGCCATTGCCCAATCATATACTGGCATGTCATCGCCACGTACCACAGCATACCGCAAAGTGATCATGGTGTACCATGGCCCAAAATATAACTAAGGCTCAGCTGTATTATTGGAATGCGGTACCCTTGCATCACTCAAGGTGTCGCATGGACAATACTTAAGTCAGATTCACAAAGCAATGAAGGCCACCATGCATGGCTCTGCGTTGACAGGGAAATCTAGAGAAACGTAAGACAGCGCTATTCACTGCTTTGCATTACTTTGCTCTCCATAATCTACATTGCTGATAAATTCACAGAGATCCATATGCCACAACACTGTAGCCACTCCACTATACGCTATTCAACATTATGCCACTCCACTCGGCACCGCTCAACTGTACGAGACTCCACTCTACGCCACTCCACTCTACACTATTTCACGGTACGCAACGCCACTGCGCGCCACTCTAGTCAACATCACTCTACTGTACGCCACTTCACTGAATGGAACTTCACTATACGCTACTCCACTCTATTGCTATTGCACGTGGCATGTGACACACTGCAGCTGATACGAAGGGCAAACAAGCAATCAGTTAACACTGCCTGGAAAGCTGTGCTACTCTCTTAAGAAACATTAAAAGACAAAAGGACTGGACAACCAACCCTGATGTGCAGGTGATCAGAAAATGGTGTCAATTTCAGGTGAAAAGTGCCAATAACAGATGTGGACTGAATCATTACAACATACTGTACGCGCTCAAGAAAAGAAGCAGAGTGTAAATGACACAGACAGACCACCGGCAGAACATAGATGACCCAAAGCCCATCTATGAATCCACAAGGATATATATATTTATATATGGATGGATGCATTATTTAATGTTTTTTTATTGCAAGATCCTAGCAGCCAGCTATAAAGAGATACTAGCAATTATCAAAACAGTGAAAACCTCTCCTCCTAGGGTTTGTCAGAGGCCGTAACCATCACCAAAACCCTTCCCTACAAGGGTAATCTGTGATATTTCATGTAATAAAATACCTTTCTGCAGGCTTTAATAGGCAGAAATAACAATCCACCCGTAAATGCCTGTTGAGTTTAACATATACTTATCAATAATCAATAAGTCAGGCCTCCTGCCTTTATCATACCTTTTCATAATAAACAGGTATGACCAAGGGTATCAGAAATATCTTTTCCTAGTGAACCAACCAGGCCTGTAGTTGTTATCAAGGAGTTGTCACCATGACCAGCAGGGGCCTTCTTGTTTCAGCTTAACTTTCCCCATAAGGCAACCATCAGGCATCGTCATAAAATTACATAATGAGCAGTATTGCAGCGGGAAAAACAAAATAATATCTCTTCTAACAGAGCTTAACGAGGATTCTCACAGAGCAAGTCTTCACTACCCACGGTTTCCCAGATGGACTAAACACCAAACCCTTGTCCATTAAGGTCATCTGTGACATTTCATGAAACAATATACCTCTCTGTAGGCTTTAATGCAGAGAAATAACAATCCACCCTTAAATGCCTATTGACTTTGCCATGTGCTTCTCACAATCAATGCCAGGTCTACGGCCTCAATTATAACTTTTCGTAATAAATAATCCGACTTGTCGTCTTTATGATTGGCTCGACACCGTACCCATTGCAAGGCTACTGTACTGAGCGTAAGTGTTTCACACGTGAACCATCAGCACACAGTCATAAAAGTGCCAATTTATGCTAATTTACAGTTGTCAAAGCAAGATACCGTCTCCCCTAAAATAGCCTAATATGGATTATTTGAGTGCATTTCTTCTATCCTCATGAGTTGTTTGGGTGAATCACCAACACCAAAAGCCTGGCTGCTACGACATTCTGCAAAATTCCATACACAAAATGTCTGCCTGCAGGCTTTTTCACGGTGTAATAACAGTCCATCCTATCGTCTTTAACACATGTTTTTCATAATAATTAGGTCAGGCCTACTGGTTTTGTCATAAAGTGTCTTAATAAACAAACCACTGTAAACCTTTATGACTTTTCCCAATGATACGATGAATCCTTCACCCTTGGCTTTACACTTTATTCCACAAACTGCCTATTCAAGTGCTCATAAATTGGCAACCATCATGCTTAAAGGTAGAAGATGCAGCTTGCAAAACATTATACAGCCCCTCTCAGCAGGACATAGAAAGAATGTTCACAGTGAGCTCCACTAGGCTTTGCCAGAAGGGGTTGCCAACGCCAAAACCCTTTTCTACTGAGGTAATCTGTGAGATTTCATGTAAGAACATACCAGTCTCTAGCCTGTAAGAGGATGTGATAACAACCAACCTTTAAAGGCATATTGGCTTAAACAAATGTCTTTCACAATTAATGAGCCAGACCACTGCTTTAGTTATAAAGTTTCACAATGAGCAGACCAGCCCTGTGGCAGCAGACATACTGGTTCCCAGTGATCAATCATGCCTAGAGCTTGTCACCATAACCAACTCAAGCCTACAGTCTTGAGGATAAGCTTTCCCACAAGGCAACCATCAGACACACAGTCATAAAATTAGAACAGTAAATCAAATTACAGTTTGTTTAGCAAATCGCTATCTCTCCTAAAAGAGCCTAAAAAGGATTCTCACAGATCAAACCTTATATAGCATGGTTTGTGATACAGGTTAACCAACATCAAAACCATAGCCACCTACGGCACTCCGTGAGATTCTGTGTAACAAGATACCTATCCGTAGGCTTTAATATAGAGTAAAAACAATCCACACTTGAATGCATATTGACTTTAACAGAAGCATTTTACAATAAATACACCAGGCCCCCAGCTGTTATCATAATAAATCATAATGTAAATGTGTTTGTATTTATATAGCGCACTTCTACCCAGAGGTCTCGTAGCGCTGTATTCATACCGCTGTGGAACCCATTCTGGCTTTCCTGTGAAATGTCCACTCCTGGGCACCCCAGGAACAGATCAGGCCTTTAGCCACAATCATGGGCTTGGCACCATAGCCAACGCAGTCCTGCTCTATTGAGTATAAGCTTTGCCAGAGTTCAAAAAGTGCAATGCATGCAGTCTTTTCAGTGGAAGCACACAAATCCAGCCCAATTAAATCCTGTATCAGAGGAACGAATCTGTGGGTGGAGCATAGGCCTCTGTCTAAGTAGAACTCTGAAAGGTATTAGTTGTTGATCACCTAAGGCCAGATAACAGTGGCATTGTATAGCCAGACCAAAAAATCCATGTAAAATAGTGTAGTCCTGGACATTCCATACTGCTCTCAAGCACAAAACTGTACTCTGAAGTCTACAGTGGACAGTGGAGTGGTGTGGCTCACTGGTTAGAGGCGGCAGACCCGGAAGCAGAAGTCGGCCCGGGACCAGGGTTCGATTCCCGATGCGGCAGGGTTGTGGACCAGGGTCAGCGGACTCGATAATTCTCCCCTCGGTGCCTACTCTAACCAGGGGTCCCACTCGGAAACTCTGGGCATTAGCTTGCCTAATCTCCACAACGGCCCCATCGATGCCGGGGATGCCTGGCTTCACCTTGGGGTGCCCTCTCACACGGAAAGCCAGGATGGGTTCCCCAGCGGTATACAGCGCCAGGACGCCGACTGGCAACAGTGCGCTTTACAAGTATACACATTACATTACAGTCAATCATAGAACAGAAAAAAAGAGCAAAGTAAACTGAGGCGCTATCGAAGACACTTTACCAGCTTTATAATGTCATGCGTGTGCCTTGAAAGTCCAAGCTCAGACTGCCATACTGCTGCTGGCTCTGGTAGCTAGATAATAAACAAAATATTCACAAATATGTGCAGGGGAAGCACTTTTTTTTGTGGAAGCACACAGTTACTGCCCAATCAAAACATGTACTCTATCTCCTCCAATGTGGACAAGCCAAAGCCGTTCTCTGTAGTATTCCTCAAAAAAATTTTTGGGTTGGATCGCATTACATTTGGCGGCAGCTGCGCTGTCAACCCAGACCTAAAAGTAAGTGTAAATTTCTTGTGTGTGCCAGGTTGGGATGAAAAAGTTGTCAGGACCCACAATAGTAACTCCAAATGTCCGGCTTGGAGCGTGACTAAATCGTAAGTTCCTTCAAGGGCTCAAATTACTTTTATATTTCAACACTAAAATCCATATATAATGGATTGTGAGAACCTAGCCAGAGGAAAAATGTTAGGTTTTCCCAAATTTTGAGTGCACCTTGATGGAAAAGAAAATTCTTTTCTTGAGTATTTTTTTTTTTTTAATTTAAAGTCTGTTTTTATTCCACCCCCGAAGAAGGGAGTACGCAAAAAAAGGGTGACATGTACACGGCGATAAGCCTACAACCCCAGAGGGGCCGGCCGCGTCAAAAGAAATGCAGTAAAATAATACGTCTGCAATTCGTGTTTCCTACTAAACATTATACACAGCGTTCCGCCTACAACCCAATAGGGCCGGTCGCGTCAGAAAATAGAAATAGCATTCTGTCATGCACAATAGCCCGCTCCAGGGTTATCATACCAAGGGCCTGCGTGAGGTAGGAGGGAGCACAGCATCGTCTACTAAGTGTAGCGCCCTCAGTCTAGGGGGCATGTTTCTCGCATGTTCGGTTTTGCACAAATCACAAATCACCACTCCACCACACACTGCACCACACATAGTCTCACAAAACCAGTGCTCCTACATATCCTTCGCAAGTCGCAGCACGCCCCAGTTTGTAGAGGACTGGGATGGCCCCACTGATGGAGCATGTCACCTAAGGGCAACCTCTGGTGAGTGAGGGGACTCAAGAAAAAAAAATTATTTTCCATCAATGCGCTCCCAACATTTGTGAAAACCTACAATTTTTCCTCTGGCTAGGTTCTCACAATCCATTATATAAGGGTTTTAGTGTTGTACTTTACAATTCAAGAGGCCGAACCTAGCCATAGACTCTTTCTCCCTCCTTCTTTGATAATTACTTTCATATTTCACCATACTAATTCAGCACTAATCCTTTATTGGTTTCCGGAGTAGCGTGTTTCAACACCCCATCAGGGGTAACAAGCGCTATATAAATACAAACTTTTTGTTTCCTCTTCTATCCTTCTGCTCCCATTCGAAATCCAATTAACTGACTAACCCATCCACCACTTAAAATGTACTTGCATGTTTCACTATACTAGTTCAACAATAATCCTCTATTGGTCCCGGAGTAGCGTGCTACTCGCCGAAAAAGCGCTTTGACGCCTCATCAGGGGTAGTAAGCGCTATATAAATGCAATTACAACACAATACAATACAATAGTATTTACAACCCATCAGGGACTGACACAAGTTTAACTTTCTTCCCTCAACAAAGCCTATCATTATTGATAAATCTAGCTATTACTAGAACCGATCCCGCCGTAATAAGTGTAATTTCAGGAATTTAATATTACACTTTTTATTCAAAATTCCTGAAATCACACCACTATAGCACGCCCCGTAATTATGCCACTGTTCCCAGCAAAAGTATAGCCCTGGAGCATGTCAACAGCATGAACAACATGATTGCATGCAGCTGTTTTTCATGTCACTTGTATTTTTCACTCTATGTGTGTAGCATGAAATGTGTCTTTGCTTAAAATAATGGTTGAAAAGCCATAATTTGTGCTACCACATAGCACTAACATACAGCGCCACATAATGGATTTATATTTCATGTAATTGGTCTTAATTTTCCATAATTTTCCCAAAATTATACCAAAGTATGAAAAAGCAAATGCTGCAAATTTCACATATCCCTAACTGTTACATAGTTATCACTGCCACCTGATTCTTACAAGTCTTAGATTTACTTTTTCATTCTTTTACACAATTTCCTGACCTCCCCCAATACAAACACAAGCCATTTGTGTGCCTTTTTTCTCTCTTCTTTAGATTTGTATTTATTTATTTAGTGTTTTATAGAGCGCGAACCAGACCCGTGAGGGTATCAGAGCGCTTTACAGAAGTATCAGGTTGGATACAGAACAAAGGGGGGGGGAGAGTCCAGGGATAAGGAAACAAATAGAAACAATATATGGTAAAACAAACAGTCATAATATTCGACTACTCTAAGGGATAGGAACAAAAACGATGCAGTGAACTAGAAAAGCAGTCTCATCACCCAGAAGGATTGTTCAAAGTGCAGGGCGGGTAATATAGGGGAAGGCAGCCATGGAATAGTGACGTGATCATAGGTAAAGTCAGGTTGAGGGGGTGATTGTAGCGTGATCTTTAGGAGAGGAATTTGCCCACTAGGAAAGATTTGGTCTCCTTTTTGAAGTGGGCTAGAGACGGTATTATTCTGATGGCGCCCTCCAATGGCAAAGGCTCACAGATTCCTATATCCTGCCTTTCTCTGCCATAAACCAGATACACAGAACTGTTATCTTTTCTGATTTACTTTCAGTTAAAGGATGATCGGACTGTACCACTAACTCAACGAGCTCCTCGCATTAAGGCCCTCATTGCGAGGGGCCCAACGCTTGATCGATATTTATCGGGCTCTCTAAAATCTGACTCCGATAGGTCAAAATTTATTGGGTTCAATAGATAATTACCAATTGCAGGATTGTTCTCGGCAATGGGGAATAACATGCAGATTTGGGTCCTTAACACTTGAAAATCCACATGTCATGGTAATTACCTGGCATTTTCCATTGATACATTTTAGGTTTGACCTGTCATAACTTATCAGGCAAATACTGCAGGAATGCAAACCAGGCTGCTTTTACCTTGGTTTCCATCAACACCTTCGGGTTCTTTTTTTTCTTTACCTTATTTCCACTACAGCACTATGTCTTTTCCTATAATTTATTTCTTTAGTGTCCCATATGTTACACTGTCCTCACTTGATACGTACCGCCTGGGTTTCGTTTTATGTATTTAACCATCTTGTCCCAGTAAACTCTCTAGGCCTCCCTACATCAGGCCTTTGGTCTCCAAGAGGTCATTTATGTATTCTTTGATTGTTTCTTCCTCCCTTGCTCATTTGTTTTGGAAAATGTTAAACAAAATCAAAAAAAAAAAATAAAAAATGCAGAAATGCATTGTTAGCCTCAAAACATCTAATTATGATTTGTGCAGAACAAGAGTTACCACGCCTATCGCAATTAACTAGGCTAGGCGTGAAGAGGGTCTTAATGGGAGGATTACCACTGGACCTAAGACATCTTTCAACTCACTGTGGCGGCCTTGATAAAATAAGGATCCCATGTTTGCAACTGCCAGTTGACTGAATGAGGTCATAGAATTCAGTACATGTTGATGGCCTTGTTGTACATTTAACAAATCTGTATTTAAAGAAAGAATATGCAATTTCTATCAAGCAGTCTCTTCATCCTATAACAAAAACCTGGAAAATTGCATCCCAAAGGACCCTTTCCCTTCCACCAGCGGAATACTCCAATAGGCTGAATTCCCATGTAGATATTATAGGGAAAAGCGTCTTTAGTTTGGCCATCTGGCAAATGTGCTGGTTAAGCAGAACATGGAACTGACACTGATTAAGAAATATTTTTGGGGGATCTACAATCGGTATTTACGTAAAAAAAACACACAAAAATCAAGATTCGTTATTCAGTCTGTTTGGTATTCTGGAAATTGAATTTAGCAATTTCCTGAATAGCGACTGTCGCATTTGGCATTCAGTGATGACATCAGTCACAGGAACTAGGCCTCAGTTTTAAGCTGAAGCGGAAGAATCCATTTTGGAACCCATTGTGTGTTTGACACCCAACCTTTTCTTGACGTGATATATCATGTAAGGACATTGAGAAGGATGCTGGAGCAGAAGAGGAAGATGAGGTTCTCTGAAAAGAAAATTGAAATCCTCAGAACGGAATGTGTTGGGCGCCACGGTCAACTGTTTGCATGCATCCCAAACACCTCAACAACAGAATCAACTTCCACATACCCAAAAGAGCCCTCCGATCTTCCAACCTCGCACTGGCCAAAACCCCGCGCATCCACAGAGCCAGAGCAGGTGGAAGATCGTTCTATGACATCGCAGCCAAGACCTGGAACGAGCAACCGGCAGACATCAGACGCGCCCCCTCCCTTAACACCTTCAGGAAGCCCCTCAAGACCGGGCTCTCAGGCTGAACGGATCTGCAGACCCCCCCCTCAGCACCTTGAGACCCTCACAGGTGAGTGGCACGCTTACAATGCCCCTGATTGATTTATTGATTGATCCCCGGCAGTGCCTGAGGCCCAGAAGAAAATATCTGCGAAGGGATGCAGGGGGCGATCAATGCGGTTGGATGACCCAGAGATCCAATTAGGATTCATTGGTACGATCTCAGATGTCGTACCGAGAAGAAGGTGCCAAGCCGCATGCAAGGGGAACAGGAGCCCCCCCCACCCTCCCACAACCACCTGCCATAGAGGGACATGTAGATCAGTAGGTTTTGTGTAATTTACATCTTGGACCTTCCTGGAACCTCACAAGGTAAGTCAACTCTAGAATGCCAACAATAAATAGCATATGTGAAGGGTCAGGCAGACAAGTAAACAATAGGCCTGGGCAAAATTTTAATTACGCCAGAATAAATGGCATCATTTTGGTAATGTTGTGTAACAAAGTTTCGCGAAATTACCGAGATTAAGCCATCACTACATATCTTATCATTTCAGGGTGAAATTCAAACACAAGATGTACAGTTCGGGTAATGTTGTAACACCAGAGACATTTCAGAAAGGTTTGTTACTCAAATGCAAAACTCTCAGCCACTACATCCCTGCCCGCCAGCTCCGCTCCGCCGGCCTCGCCCTCGCCACAGTCCCCCGCTTCCGAAGAGCGACCTCTGGTGGCAGATCCTTTCCCGCCTCTCCGCCAAGACCTGGAACACCCTCCCCATCCGTCTACGGCAGACGCAAGACCTGCTGACCTTCAGAAAACTCCTCAAGACCTGTCTTTTCGCGCAGTAGCAGCTCTCCTCCTCCCCCCCAGCGCCTTGAGACCCTCACAGGTGAGTAGTGCGCTTTACAAAAGATATGATTGATTGATTGATCGAACATGGGTGGTCAACAAACATTTCAGGTACATGTTTTACTGGAGTGGACGGTTCGGTAATTTTTAAGTGCAAAACTAAATATCTAAATGCAATCACTGGTGTTTTAGATGCGAACCGAAATAAGCTCAAGGTTACATTTCCAAGCTGAATTTTTACCAAACTGACTGTTCGGGTAATTTTTCAGTGTGAGATACACCATGCGTAATTATGTGAAATTCGGCCTACTTTTATGGTAAATTTGCATAGTTACGCTACCCAAAAATACACGAGTTATGCCCTGCCCTAGTGAACATATTCCTAACCTACAGTAGTGCAGTGAATTAAAAAAAAATAAAGTCCAAATCTTAATGATATAATAGTAGTAGTCCATGTTCTTTCAAAGTGCATTATGGGAGATATAATGTGAAGAAAAATTACCAGCAAATAGAAGGAAAAACATGTCATGGTAAATGTTACACAGTACAACCAAGTAGGAATCACTAAAGTATTCTCAGTCCATTTTTGCCCAAAAAATCCCCGTCCATACAGTGACTACTCAGAAGAGGAGGGTGCAGGAGATATACACATGTGTGTGGCTGACCCCAATGACAGCGGCAGCCACGGCAGCCCAGCACATGCCGCAAACATCGGAGCTTGGGGACACGGCTGACGAAGGGAGAGAAGACATCACACCAACTGCAGCACAGGACCCTGTCGTGGGGCTACACCAACTGCAGGAAGGATATTGGCTTGGTACCTGCTGTCCTCCACAAACTCAATCACAGTCCCCTGTCGCTAGTGTGGTGAGTTCAGAAAACCAACAATGTTTGGGGGTTTAGAACCCTCTATGCTGAAGGTTCAGCGCCCAGACTTGGATCCCGTGCTCTCCATGCCACTTGAGTCAAGCTATCCTGGCTGATGAGGGCTGAAAGCCCGAAACCAGTCCCAGGATGCTGGTTTCCAGTCCAGGGAGGACCTGGCCTGGTAGTTCGGGCTGGACGGGAAACGCGAGAAGTGACCAAGTGGACAGATAACAAGTTCAGATGGCGCTGTAAAAACGGGGAGCGTGGTTCTCCTCCTTTTTGTAGCCCCCGTAATCCAGAGAACAGTCCTTTATGCTGAAACAGCAGCCAGAGTTTCCCGCGATGCTGGTGCAGGATTTGAAGCACCTGTGGAGGGCGTGGTGGGAAGGTGCCTCTTAGCCCCGTTGGTTTATGGGCGATGTAGTTTGTCCTCCCTTATGGCCACCAGTCCCTCAAACAGCGAGCGTTTCCCGTGAAGCGGGAAACGTGAGAAGTCACCAAGTGGACAGATAACAAGTTCAGATGGTGCTGTAAAAACGGGGAGCGGGGTTCTCCTCCTTTTCGTAGCCCCCGTAATCCAGAGAACAGTCCTTTACACTGAAACAGCAGCCGGAGTTTCCCGCGATGCGCGGTGCTGGTGCAGGATTTGAAGCACCTGTGGAGGGCGTGGCGGGAAGGTGCCTCCTAGCCCCGTTAGTTTATGGGCGAAGTAGTTTGTCCTCCCTTATGGCCACCAATCCCCCAAACAGCAAGCGTTTCCCGCGAAGCGGGAAACGCGAGAAGTGACCAAGTGGACAGATAACAAGTTCAGATGGCGCTGTAAAAACGGGGAGCGTGGTTCTCCTCCTTTTCGTATCCCCTGTAATCCAGGGAACAGTCCTTTACACTGAAACAGCAGCCGGAGCATCTAATCAATACCACGTCATTGTTTACTGCATTTAACCTTACAGATAAACAAATCTCTTTGGCACAAAGAGGAGCAGACTATACGGTGCTGAGCATTGAAAAGCTCGAAAGATTACAATTAACAGTTTCTGAGAAGCCTGTCATTGAATGGATAATTCATGGCACCATTACGATACCAGTGACGTCTTTCCTGTTTCAGTATTCTCTGGAGCATATACCAGGGGGCCTGTATGAAAGGTTGGGTAAAGAATACATTAAGTCGACCTGGGTTTTACCAAACACACACAGATGTTGGAATGGGGCACATGAAGTGTTCCTTAGTGGTAAGAATTGTAAAAACTCACTGAGTGGTACACTTTTGTGCCAGGGGATTCATTTGCACGGAGCCTGCGACGGTTCTGCAAATAACCTCTCTTGCCACCTGCACGGTTCGCCCTCCACAGCGATAGTACCAATTTTCAGGCAGCTATCCAATGGCAGCTACGTTATGCTTAACGATCACAGCTGTTGTGGCATGTTGCAAGGAAAAAGTTATCTCGTAACTGTGTCATCCACGGTCACTTGTTGTATGCAAGTATTGTATCCAAAAAGTGAGACAGAAAGGGAGACGGCTTTATGGCCTTCACTGAATATCTCTTCTATACGAATTGATACTTTAAGCAGAATGAAAGCGATTCCTTTACAAAAAAATGTGCCACTGACCTCGTCTAGAGAAATGTATGATCTGCAAGTAGCAAGGTCTTCTGCAGAGATACATGCATTATTATCAACAAACTGCCCAGTACATTTTGCAGAATGTTAAGTCAAATCTTAAACATGTCTGATACCAGTGGCATCGCACATGTATTTAGGACGATTTTTTCGGGACTGTTAACACCATTTGAAGCAGTCCTCTGCATTTTTCCAAATTTCGTGCGGCCTGCCTCTCATCTTGGGACTAGTAGCAGGAATTCTATTTGTATTCCTTCTGCTGCAATATAGTAAGTCTGTCACCAGCAACACCGAAACTACCATGGAACAATGCCTCATTGCAATGAGATATCGTGAAAGGATTTTACAGATTCTTGGCTTGGCTCGTTTAAGAGATCTGAACACAACGTGGTTTCTATCGTTCAGACCAATCTGGCAAGATTGCATCTTACCTGTTCTTCGATGCCTTCTTTGCGGACAGGAATGCGTGTTGGACATTTGTCTTACACTTCCATCAGTACTGCCATCGGATGTTGACGCTTTGCTAGGTCCAGTAACGGCTCATGCATCATGTTGCCCCCAATGGCTGCCTATTCTGATGACGGCATTCATTGAGGTCTCACCGGCAAGTCTAACTGAGGGTGAGATACGAGAAACTACAGGCAAACAGGTACCATCTACTACGGACATTGCTAATGCATCAAACGCTGATGGCGATGATCCACACTTCTGCACTTTTGATCTGCTAACTGAAGTAGTTCCACTTTCACCTACCACGGTAGACGGTTTCTTAGCGAGCCTACATAATCTGATGTTTTCTCCTGACACTCCTGAGGATAACTTTTGATTATTTCACACAGCGTTCCCTGAACTCTGCAATTCAGCCTTCATTTTTCAACACAATCCACTAATTTGAACTTTTTCCAAAATAGAACTTTTGGCACAGAGTAATCTGCTTAAAGTAGAACTTTTCTTAGAGAAAGAGATTTCGTGTTTGAACTTCCTAAAATGACAATATTTGGCTTCAACCTCGAAAACAAACACAGTTAAAAACTAATGCTATGGGACAGATTTCAGGTATCAATTGATGAATGTACTTTTGTTTTATTTAATGAGAGAATATATGCTCATGATTTATGCTTGATTTCATATGACGCCTATAACTTTTGCATACAGTATATACTCATTTCATGTGAAAAAACCTATTCAAATGCATTTTTGTATTTTGGGGTGGGATTGTGAACCCTTTGCTTTAGATATATTCAGTGCTTAGGTGTTATTGAACTTAATAATCGTGGAGTGGGTGTTATATGGGAATCTAGGACCCTAGTGTAATTTTCCCGATTCATGCCCATATATAGGTATAATTCACCCAATCCTTATATAGGCATAGGAATCATTGCCTTATTTAGTCTTAGCCTGTGCATCCCAAATACGGCATGGCTACTTCCACTAAACTCCGAGAATCCACAACGATTTCTTGGAAAAACCAACCTTCAGCAGTCACGGACTTCCCCCTGCTTGGATACTAATTTATCCAAGAACTCCTGGAGTTTTCAAGCAACTGAGTCACTAGTGACGATATCATGTCCAATCTTACGTCAAACTCGGCACCTTCAAAGTATAAATATGCCTACATTTGCCCAGTCAAACACAATGTGGTTTAGGAGCAGATCGACATACTACTTGCCTGACGCCCTGCTGCTGCAAGTGCAGATGGATGCCGACCCTCCAACTCATGCACTGAGGAGACGCTGTCTTTTCTCCTGCCGAGAAATCCAGCTCCGGTGTTTCCAGGCTACCCTTGCGGGTTGCTGGGAGATCGAGTCCTGAGAGAGAGATACAAGACCTCTATCATTCTAAAACCAAGGTAAGGAGTTGATTAGACCCTTAGAGAATTCCTGGAACAGATTTTTGGCAGAAAATTACTAGACTCAAGCTCCACCACACTTACTCCTCCCTCGTACTAGCCTTAGGTTAGGTACACCGGGGTAGGCGTATTTTAGAAGCACCAATTGAGTACTTTTAGCCACTATTTTATCACTATATGTATTTTATGCATTTTATGTATTCTATGTTTATGGCTCAGAAACCATATCATGCTCTTACAGTACTATTTTATAATACTATTCATATTATATGCATTGTACTTCTTAACTAGCATTTCAATTGTAGCAGTGCATTTCATATGCTTAAGAAATAAGACTGTTCGATAAATACTTTTATTAAAAACGCCCGTCCCTCTATTTCTAAGCAACTCTGGTGAAACGAAGCATGTACATCTGACTGAGTGAAATAGCCGTCTATTGTTTCCGCGACTCTAGAGATAAGTTTCATTCTGGAAAAACAAAGTTGTCATGTTATATGGTTGTCAGAGACTAATCCGTTCTTGTATTTTCGAGAAAGTTTCTAGTGACCTCTGAGCTAGCTGGCACTCACAATTAAGTCTAATATATTCGGCAGAGACCTAGTCGACTTAAGTCCTACGTCTAAGCTGCAGGATATACTATTCCAATGCGCAGAGCCTATTGGGAATATAGAAACTACACTACAATATCCGACTGCTGCCGTCGCTGCAGACCCACAGCCAGTTTTTAAAATCTGCTGATAGTGTAACACCAACAAAAGGATGTATGACGTTACGACGCATACTTTTACAACGCCTATCTTTACAACGCAATTTTTACAACGTAGGAACCTTTACAACGAATGTCTTTACAACGCATGATATTACATCGCAGATGCCTTTACAACGCATGCCATTACAACGTAAGTAATGTAGGTGTTTTAAAATAATATTCTAACACCATAGGGGAGTAATAGTAGGGTAAGTGCTGGATAGTGTAGTTCAGTAGGCAACCATATGCACCCCTATTCTTCTAGGCTCCCTTAAACATTTCCTTCACCAGGTTTCCGTAATAACTAGGGGACCTCAGGGCAACCCATACAGCAGGGACCTATATCTGCAATGGGGGATGATGCTCTCCACCCCAAAATATTCAATGAGGGCAATCCCGAGTTATCTGGTGGGGAAGTTAAGTGCAGGAAAGTCAGGGCAGTTCAATACTTCTGGAGCCAAGTTGCAGGTGCCCTCTGCCGGACGGGGCACCTGATAAGGTAACACAGTCCCCGGGGGCGGGCACCGGCAATGTACCCCGTTGCCCTCTCCAGCCCTACACACCGCCTGAATAAGGCCGCACTCACCGGGCTATTCCGGGGCTCTTCTTTCGCCTCCTGGAACTCCTTTCCCTCAATGCTGGCGCAGGGAACACGCGGGGCACTCTCCACAACACGGGAGCCCCGCAGGCAGCAACACCATCCCGGCAGCCAGATTTTCACTGCGGAGGGGCCAGGCACCGACAGTGTGCCTCGAGGCCCCCCTCCTCCTGTGTGCTCTGACCCTCTGCTGCGGGGGTCCTCAGGGACTATTACGCAAGGTGGGGGGGCAGGCACCGACACGTGTCTCAAGGCCCCCTCCTCCTCTCGATGGCAGGGCTCCCCCTCCACACGGAGCCCTGCAGGCGGGGCAGTCTTGCGGGCGGCTCTCCTTCCTCACCCGGGCCCCTGAAACACAATCGGGGCTCCCTCTTCCTCATGGGAGCCCCGCAGGCACTCTGCACCTCCGGCCGCCTTCGCCTGGGTTCCCTCTGCCACCCGGGAACCTGGGACTTCGATCCGGAGCCGACGGGCTCCGGGTTCTCTCCTCAATGCCCGGGCCGCTTTCTCCCTTCAGGGCACAGACCGGCGGGGTGGGCTCCCGCTCCGGTCGCCCTTTACAAGGCTCCCACTCGACCATGGGGGCCCCGCACCGGCGCTTCACCCGGGTCCCCCTCCCTCACGGGGATCCAGGGCTTCAGGTCGGCTTTTCCTCCTCCTGGCCGGCAGCCAATCCCTGCACGGCCTTCCAGGGGCACGGCCGCACGGGCCAATCCGTGCGCAGCGGGCTGGGGGCGTGGCGGATGACGTCACCGGCGCCCCAGCCACATGATGCTGGCCAGGCCGGCCTCAGGGCCTAGCGCGGCCCTCTCCTCATTCCGGCGGCCCTCTCCTGGCACCGGGGGCCGCCGCGACGATGCCCACAGCAGCGGAGGTCCCTCAAATACAGCGCTGGGCTGCGGCGGTGATTTTCAGTGATTTACAACCGGCGCAAGGCAGCGCCAACACTCCTCGGGCTGCAGCGATGAGGACGGCCGCAATAAGGGGTAGGCTCCCTTTTAATTAATTATTTTTAATTGCCCAAGCGCGCCAAAACGAGGGTAGGATCCTCCAGCTCTATTCCCCTCACAGTTCCTTCAGGCCACACGGCGCTTCAGCGCTTCCAGGCACAGCGCTTCCGGTGGCAGGTTGGCACCTCGCAAATTATGGTGCTCAAGGGGCCTCACAGCACCTCGGCCAGCAACAGTTCCTAGGGGCATAATCTTTCCCAGATGGCGCTTCAAAGGGGGCCACAGCTTCACAAGGGGGGCGGACAGTCCCACAGCAGTTCCTCAGGGGCACGCTCCTCACCTCCTGGGCGCTTCTCCCACGCAGCGCTGGCATGGTACCCGGTCCAAACAGCGTCAGCAACCTGGGTAGGGGCCCTCCTTTGTCAGGGGCCCGGGGGACAGCAGAGGGGGGGGTTTAGGGGTACAGGGCCCAGCTCACAGGCCCATGTGGCGGTAACCCCTCGCAGCAGGTCCCCTCTCTTTCCTGTCCCAGCTCTGTGTGTCTCTCTGGTGGCATATCCCCCTCACTTATACCCTCCTCCCAGTCAGTGCCAGAACCTTCTAAAATGTTGGCAAAGCTGGCCTAAACTGGCTCAAGGGGAGGGGTTGAGCACCCTGGATGCCAGGCTTTCCCTCCAAAAGCTAGGGGTGGCTGGGTAATAAAATCTAGTCCACTGACCTATGGCAGTCAGGTGGCAAAACCCATGGCCATGGCATCCATTTTACATACAGAACATTTCAGTCAGGTGCATTTCTAAAATGGGGGAATATTTCCTGCGCGCCATTTCATGACATTACAATTTTAAAACAGGGCAACTCTTACCACACATGGCCTATACAGGTTTAGTACCATGGGGGAGACATCCTAGACAAGGGGGTCAAAAGCGAAAACTTTCGGGGGAAAAGGCCAAGTCCAACACAAACCTTCTATAGAACCTCCCTCAGAGTATCAAATCCAGCAGAATCCACCGTTTCTCCACTTCTGGTGCCAGGGCAGGGAGTGCAAGAAGGGATACCAAGCCTACTCCAGATCCTCCCTCAGAGTATCAAATCCAGCAGAACCCACCCTTTCTCCACTTCTGGTGCCAGGGCTGGGAGTACAAGAAGGGATACCAAGCCTTCTATAGAACCTCCCTCAGAATATCAAATCCAGCAGAACCCACCCTTTCTCCACTTCTGGTGCCAGAGCGGCAGTGTTGGGCACTTGATTATCTCTAGGAAGTGGGTGCTAGCAGTTAAATCTTATTCCAGGGGTGAGACGGTGATCGAAACTCAGATGGTACGGCACTGTAGTGTAGTTCCTATATCCCTGATAGGCTCTGCGCATTGGAATAACATACGCTATAGATTTGACATGGGACTGAAGTCAGTATGTCTCTATTGAGTACATTAAACTTAATTGTGTGTGTGCCAGTTAGCTTAGAGGTCACTAGAAACTTCTCAAATAAACAAGAAGGGATTTTTCTCTGACAACCACATAAACATGACAACTTTGTTTCCCTTAGAGTCGGAACAATATCTTCAGAGTCGTGGAAACAATAGATAACTATTTCACTCACTCAATCGTGCATGCTTCGTTTCTACAGAGTTGCACAGAAATAGTGGGACGGGCGTAAAAGGGTTTATTGAACAGTCTTATTTCTCATGCAAGAGAAATGAACTGCTACAATTGTAAGACAGAATGCAAAATAGAATATGTACAGCGTTGGCAGTAATATAGAATAATATTGTAATAGCATGTTTTTGCGGCGATCACATATTCATTAAAATACATACATAAATAACACAGGCTAAAATACTCAACTGGTGCTTCTAAAATTATCCTACCCCAGTGTACCTAACCTAAGTCCAGAATGAGGGAAGAAGTAGGTGCTGTTTTAGCTATAGTCTAGTTTAGTTGTGCCAAGAATTGCCAAAGGTTTGTCTAGGCTCTAATCAGCTCCATACCTTAGAATGAGAGAGGTTTGTATCTCTTTCCCGGGACTCGATCTCTAACACCCTGCAAGGGGAGTCAGAAACACTGGAGCTGGATTCTCAGCAAGGATGACAGCTTCTGGTCAGTGCGTCAGCTGGAGAGTCGGCTTCCTTCGGGACTTGTTGTGGTTAGCCGCGTCGTGCAAGTAGGTAGTTGAACTGCACTGAACCACACCGTGCTTTGCCATAGCAAGTGAAGGTATATTTATACCTTGAAGGTGTTTAGGAATGCCAGAATTGACGTAAAAGTCAGGCATGAGAACGTCATGAATGAACCCATAAGGAATAGATGTTCATGCATAATAAATGAGTTCTTGGAGAAATCAATATCCAGCCTGGGGGAAGTCCCTTCTGCTTAAGAGTCTGGTTTTCCAAGAACTCGTTGTGACGTTGATAAATGGATGGAAGTAGAAATACCTGTATTTGGGTAGCATGGGCTATGCCTAAAGAAGGGCTTGATTTCTATGCCTATATAAGGGCAACGCAAATTGCACCTATATAAGGGCATGAATCGGGAAAATTCATACGGAATCTAAATCGATACACAACAGCACAGTAAGTGACACTCAATAACTTTGATGTCCAGTAAGTGATTCATCTTTGAAAAAAGAACTTTATTAGATAAATAAATCCATTGGAATAATGATAAACAAAGCTATGTGCAAACAGCACTTTATAAAGACTGTATATAAATTATAATACAAAGCCAAGCAGCACTGAGGCTATTTTATTAATACCAGGCAACCGCCTAGTCCAATCAATCAATCACTCAGGGTTTGTAAAGTGCGGCTACTCACCTGTGGGGGTCTCAAGGCGCTGTGGGGGCACAGAGGATCAGACCAAGTGCTGAATTCATCTGAAGAGCCAGGTCATGAGGCTGATGTGCGACGGGTGGTCCCACGGGGGCATTTGAAGCTCCGCACCAGATGCCTTCGGAAGAGCGTGACGAACGGATCCCCACCCAGGAGCCTCCCCCTGCTCTCCATGCACACAAAAGGCCAGATTAGCACCAGTTGTGTTACAACCAGTGAGCAGTAGCACCACGTCAAGGTTCTGACCATTGCTACTGACCATTCACACCATTCATACGGGGGCCTACAACACCCCTTCCCCCTGGGAGCCCTTTCTTCTTTATTGGACACCATGCCCCCACCCTCCACCCCATAAAGACCCTCATTCACACCATTCATAACCCAAGGACTCAGGCGTACGCTGGGAAGCCCCCTCCGAGACCCCCCAGCGTATCGCGGCAGATCCAGGACACAGGCTGGGGCCCTGAGAGGGTGCCAAAGAGACAATGCAGCGGGGGCCAAGGTGAGCCCCTACCTGGCCCCTCCCAGGGTGGAGGAGAATCGGCGGGGAGCGTGAGTGCGGAGGGCACTCGAACTCGACAAGCACCGAAGCTCCCCCGCAGCCTGCTCCCTCACTGCCCACCACTAGCTGTGGTGCAGCGGCCAGAGCAGCTGACTTCAGAGCACAGGGTTCAGGGTTCGATACCCGGCTCTGGTGGCAGCTCAGCTCAGCACCATGTGACTCTGGGCAATAGCTCACTTAACTTCCACGACAACCCCCAGCACTTTGAGACCCGGAAGGGTGAGTAGTTTGCGCTTTACAAATACAGATTTAGAAATAAAACCATATTTGTAAAGCGCGAACTACTCACCCTCAGGGGTCTCAAGGCACTGGGGGGCAGTCGTGGAATTTAAGTGAGCTATTGCCCAGAGTCACATGGTGCTGAGCTGAGCTGCCGCCCGGGTTCTGGAGTCAGTCGCCCTGGCCGCTGCACCACACCTCTTCCGTATAGGGCCATATTTACAAGGAAGTAACGCGCCACAGAGCCGCAAGCCATTTGGCTGCACCGTGCTGTGTTACTTCCGAAGCAAAGGGATGCATTTACAACAATTTGATGTATCCTTGAGCTCTCCCCTGCGCGGGGGCTCAATTGGCTCCCACGTGCCAACGCTGACACCCTCGCACCATGGTGCAAGGTTGCCTGAGTTGCGGGGATGGTTGTTTTTGTGCAGGGTGGGACGCCTTCCTGCACAAAAACAATCACAAGAGGTCTTTTCTTCTTTCTGTGTGTGCTGCAGAATGCAGCCTGCATAGCAAGAGGAAACAACTAGGAGAAATACAAGTATTTCCCCTCGTTGCACCTCCTTACAACTCCCCTGGGGAGGCGTAGGATTCCGACGCATTCCCAGATGTACGAAACGTTGTAAATCTGGGAGTGTGGCAGAGTCCATGGGTGTGCTTGTGGTGCTCGGCTGCCTGATTGTGTGCCGGCGCTAGCGAGAGGGGAGGAGAGTGCTGTATCTCTGTGGATATGGTGCTCTCCTGCTCTCTCCTCCTCATGCAGTGCAGTGTAGCAACCTTTGGTGCTGCGCTGCGTTTCTTGGCATCTTTCTAAGTCTGGACCTTGGAGTGTCAGAGAAGAAGTGTTTGTAGGAACAAATTGAGCAGTGTTTGAACTGGCACTTTCTGGCTGGGTGAGGCAGTGCCCCAGACTGGCGGAACCTACCACTCTTGTCAGGGGCGGGTGATTACACACACTTTGTATCCTGGCTCACCCTTGGGTAGCGTGGCACTGAGCAGTCAGCCTTACCACAGAGGCAATATGTAAAGCATTGACACAGCACTCACTCACAATAAAGAGCCTGAGAGTCACAAAACAAACTTCACACGTTTGTATTCAACACACAATAATCAACACAACATGAACATCTTGTATTTCTGGGTCTAAATGACATTCAGAATTATTACTAGCAGTACTAGGCCCAGCCGGGTTCAAATGACACTAAGAATATGCAACCCCAGGGCACCCCATGCAATTCTTATTATTCAATACTTTAGAGGTAGAGGGTGCACCCGGGTCACAACAATATCAGAAACATTTACATAGACAGAATGACATCACTTTTTAGCAGCACCGCGGGCCGAGGCCGTGCTGAGAAAAAACAATGCCAAACGCAATGCTCTTTTGGAAAGAAAGGAACGTATCAGACAAACTGCCGTCCAGTGCTGTGAATCACGGACGGTTCCCCACTGCCCCTCCCACACACACTGGCTTCACACCACTACGCGGTGCAATGGATATCAGACAGGTCCATACAGAAGCACTCGCAAAACATATGTTATGTTAGTCTGAATTTGTAGAGCGCGCGTTCACCGCATGGTTTCTTGGCGCTGTGTGCCGCTGGGGAACCCGTCCTGGCTTTCCCTGTTAGATGGTCCCTGTTGGGCATCCCCAAGGTGAAGCCAGGCATCCCCAGCTGCGAGGGGGCCGTTGTGGACATTAAGCAAGCTATTGCCCAGAGTTGCAGCGTGGGACCCATGGTTAGAGAGGCACCGAGGCGAGATTTATCGAGCCCGCTGACATTAGTTCCGTACCCTGCCGCGTCGGGAATTGAACCCTGGTCCCGGGCCGACCTCTGCTTCTGGGTCTGCCGCCTCTAACCGGTGAGCCACACTTCTCCACTTATTCTCTCAGCACCCTACTGCGGTGCAACTGATTGGTTACACACTGCAGACCACGGACCCCAAGCCTCCATCCCCCTCCAACTCACCCGACTATTCTATACCCACAGATTGGAGACACCATACCCTCCTTCCCAGGCCACTAGGTCGCACAAAGAGGATGTCACTCTTAGTCAGGGTCCCAGGAAACCAGGTGAGGGTAGGCAGCAAGGTACATTAGGAGGCAGTCGGCAAATGAGGTCGGCATCCACTCAAAATGATCACCCACAGAATGCGAAGCAGATGCACGCAGAGAGCATTAGACAGTCACACCAAAGGGGTCCCCAAGCACCTCCTTAAATCAGCCCAGTTCTGCAAAGCACAGGGGGGGGGCACACAGTCTCTTGACCCGCTTCTGATCATTCTCTGAAGCGTACCTCCAGCCCAGTCAGTCTCTCTCACTCCCCTGGCCTGAGCCGGGCAATATTACTTGGCAACACAGGGTCTTTGGAAAAGGCCGGTTGAGGAGAGGGCATTTGGTTTATCGCGTTGCGGGCCAAGTAAGGGAGCAGTTGCTGAATGGAAAAAGAACAAAGGGGGTGCTTTTCGGAAGGAGGAGGCATCCCGTCAGGTGCATATTGATCAGAGTCACCGCCAGGCAATGCAGGCGCAATGTCGGATGCACGATTATATGAGTCGCACCATACTGTTCCGGTTACGCACAATGAGTTACAAATTCCGTACCTCCCTGGAAATAAGTTATAAATAGCAACCTATGAATCGGACATCATATGCAATGAGCGTGCAGTTGGTGTGTGGCACAAGAGAGATGTGGCACGATCGATATAGCGGGCCACACTGGATCATGCAACCGATGAATCCGCTCATCAGCAACTAGACACTTATGCCTGCCAAGGTCCCCACGATGCAGGGTCCACACACCTTAGATGCAGGCCAGAGTTTATGGCTCTGCCCACTGGAATCAAGTCTCCAGGAACAATTCTTAGTTCTACGCCCACACTGCGCTACCTGTTAGAATCCAGCAGACCATGTGGGCACTTGAGAGGGCAGTACGAGTCAGGTGTCGCAGGTAGACGCTGTGGGTGTCTCTTAGGAGGTCTTTGATGTCCCTGAGACCTCACAAAGAACAGGGGGCAAGCTCAACAAGGCCTTGGAGAGCAGATTTCAGGGTGGCACACAGCAGCGGGTAGTTGGCCCAGGCCAGCCTCTATTCAGGAAGGGCGCACAGTCCCTTTCAACGGCGGTAATCCTCCTTGTGCACAACATAGTCCTCTGGCAGTGTGCACCACGTCGTTCCAGGTCCTCTGGTCCTTCGTCCCACAAGCATATCTCTGCCCATCCGAAGTGTGGCACCTGTAGTTATACTGCAGTGTGCCTTTGAGGTTGGGGGTTGTTCTAAGGGTCTCTCTTTGAACCAGAGATGTCTCCCCTACATTTCAGTCCTGTCTGCCATGAGACTGTGGAATGCAGATCTTTATCTTTTGTGGGTCCATGATCATGCTCCAGGGAACAAGGGGCATATTTACAATAAAGCGGCACAGCATACTGTTAAGCCAAGAAGGCTAACAACACGCTTCGTCGCTTCAGTAATGAAGGGCTGCACCAGATTTACTAGAATATAGTGCAGCTCTGCGTTTCCCACTGCGCTGCAGCTAACTTTAGCTGCCGAGCACCGACGCAGGCACCCTTGTTCCATAGGGCAAGGGCGCCCGTAGTGAGGGAAAGATTGTTTATGTGCAGGAAGGTCACCCTTCCTGCACATAATCAATCCTTAAATGCCATTTTGTAACTTCAAGGAGTGCTGCTTAATTCAGCACACATAGAAGTAGTAAAACAGCTTTTTTTTTTAAAACCAATGTTCATGTGCGGGCGTGGCGTTTTGCTGTTTCTATGTGTGCTTCACACGTAGCTTACTGCTCCTAATTGTGGCCCACCTCCAATTCATGCTGCCCTTGTAAATAGGGGGCAGCGTCAAAATCAATGGGTGTTGCGGTGGAACGCCGACCGCAACACCCATTGCCCTTCCCTTTCACGCTTAATACAGCATGAAAGGAGGCCTTATTTACAAGGCAGCATTGAGCCATATTAGGTGGCTTAACGCTGCCTTGTAAATAAGCCGAGGCCCCTGTCGCCATCACAATATCACTAAAAGTGAGAGTGTGGCGTCGATAGGGGCTTGTAAATATGACCCCAAGTGTCAAAACCCCTTCCACCAATCTCGCCAGCCCGCCGGCAGATGACAGAGGTCTGTCGTTCCAGTTGCATGGCCAGTGGTTTATGGCTGTCGCTGGGGAATGCCCGGATGTGCTCCCCCAACCTCCGGTGTGGACTGGATTCAAGCACCAAGGCACAAGTTTAGAGAACAGAAATGCCCACTTTCTAGTAGTAGGATTTCTGAGCGAATTACGACCACTGGCAAAGAGTTGTTGCTGCGAACCCAATGACAGGAAACATTACGAGGCTGCTCCACTGTAATCCACTATCGCAGCCGGAGGTGATTTCAACCTTTTCCCCGTGTTAGCAGATGGGAAGAGCGAACTTCATAGGAAGCGAAAACACACGTGGGTATTCCTCACAATCTGGGCAGGAGACACACCTTTAATGTGTTTATTTATTTGTTTGAAAAGTCTTATATAGTGTAAACAAGACCCATCAGGGCATATGAGCGCTGTACATTGAGGCTGAAAAGTTATGCAGGTAAAGAAGAAAATCATAGACATATAAGCGGTTACATCACATGCCCACTGTAGAAAATAATAGAAATAAATGCAGTTACATCAGATGCACATTGCATGGTAGGTAAGTAAGGTCAATGCTGTGAAGCGATTAACAATAGTTTGTATGGTTACAGGTCTATTGTCTCAAGTCAATTCAGGAGCAATCCTTTGACTAAGTGAGGGCAGAATTCACATAGCAGCGCTACGCAGCACTCCGCAAAGCCGCAAAAAAACTTCACAATGCTACTCAGACTTCCGCAAGTGGGCAGAGTTGCTTGTCCCGTTCATTCGTGTGGCAGTTCCGCCATACGGCAACGCGGATTGTGTATTCGAGTGGAAATATCACACAAACTTTACCACACGGTCGCACATGGGCACGGCCATCTTGTTTCTTTCTCTTTTATGGTACTGCGGCCTACTTTTTGATCCTTCTTTATTTCTTTTAATCCTTGTTTTCTAAAACATTTTTTTCTGATCTTTTTCATTTATTATCTTATCCTCTGTCTTCCTAAGTGTATATTTTGCATTTGTTTCTGTGTTTTTGTGTTTTAGTGAGTTTTGCACTTTATTTTTTCTCTATACCTCCTTCTTCATTTTGTTTTACTACCTTCTCTCTTCCTATTTTTGTAACACTTTCTACTTTTTCTTTCTCCTGCCCCCCCCCCCCCAGCATCAAGGCAGAGAAGCGTGCCATGAAAAAGGCGGCAACCAAGAGCTACGTTCCTTGCAGGAGACGACGCCCGGAAGTGGTGCAGCAGCCCTGGGCTTTTGTGCTCGAAGTTGAAGGTGGCAGCTCTTGTTTTTGTTGTGCAGCACCACCTCCCCACTACCCTGGCAGCAGGTGGCAGGCCAGGGTCTGAGTACAGGCTCCGGGAGCGCGAGCAGCACTAGGCGAGGGTGCGCCGGGCAGTGTATCACTGCTTTGGGGTCCGGCGCACCCACAATCAGCTGATGCACCAGTGGTCCTATGTCCTCGACCGAGAGCAGGACCTGCTGGACCTGCTAGGGGTTGAGGTCGCGGGGTTCGGTGAGTAGCTAATTATTATTAATATTATTATTTGTGTGTTCTGTGCTATTGCAAATATTTGTTTCATAAATAGCAAGCATGCTGCTCACATGCAGGTAAGTTACATTTACAAATCTTACATTATGTGATTGTTATTCTAGACAGGTGCTCGGCGCTACCTAATCGTATTTGTTTGTGACTTTGGGCTGATTATGTAAGAATTTAAGTAATGCAGACTAGAGAGAGACTCCTTTCCTTTGTCCTGTCACTAAGATAGTGGTAGTTAGTATTAGTAATTTAGCGTTGCGGGTCCTCTCACTTCAGTTCTTAAAACTTTTTTGTAGCTTGTACAGTGACAAGCAACCAACCAATGTGGTGTATGCAGCCGTCCATCTATGCATTTAAAGACAAAATGCAGACTTAGTGAATAGGCCTGTCAAAGGGGGTTGGGAATGATTGCGAATTAGATTGGAATTTAGAAGAAACATCATTTGTTGCAATTCATTAGTAGTTCCAAAGTCTTTGGAATAGGTGGACTAGGAAGGTTTAGGAAATATGGAATAAATAGATAGACCTCCATACTAGTCTACTACTAGTCGATCTGGTTTAGGAAAATTCAAAGTTATTGCCGTTTCCTGTCCAAAAAATCCTTTTGGAGAGATTACTAATTTACAAGCAACCATTTTTTGTCTCTTTAATTATTTCTTACATCAGCATCCAGGGGACAGAGGTCTTCTGAGATGGGTGCGGGGTGGGATGGAGGTGCCTCCCAGGAAGAACGCTCCTCGGCCGATGGCTCTGCTGGCCCCAGTAAGTCCTATTGTTAATATATTTCCTAACTTTTACTGCTCCTTAATTTGAACTATTTTCTACCTGTTTCCTAATTTAATTTTTTTACAAATCCTCTTCCATCTATCCATTTCTAAAATCTTGTTATCCCTGAATTATCTTATTTACTAAGTTTTTTTTATATTTCTAGTGTCTGTATTTGACCTCAAACTGCCTCTGTCTGTACTAGTCTGTCTGTAGCTTCCTTTCTTCTGGTTTTCCAGCCAGTTTTCCCCCTCCCCTTATATATTTTGTGGACTGCCTAGTGGTTGCACTGTAAGACTCAGAGAATCCACTTACTACTCCTAGTACTGCTACCATGCCGTGCAGATTGCATGCCCAAGTAAGTTTGTTGAGATGTAAGGCTTTATTTTACTTTCTCATGTCATTGCTCAATTAGTAAAACGAGAGAGTGGCCGTGGTCACGTTGTACACTCCAAAGTTGGGCCTTCTTCTTATCTAGGCCTACTATGATTATCAGCAGTTGATGGTGAGCTGAGTACCGTGCACCATGGCTGGAAGGAAGTATGAGGAGGAGGAGGACGGCCCCAGGGCATTTGCCAACCAAGACCTTATGTCCAGTTGTCCACTCATAGCTTTTCAAAACCTCAGATCTCAGATGCCTCAATAGCTTTGCCACTCCAGTCCTTTACAGGTTGTCTTCTTGAGAGGCTTTTAAAAAATTGGCACCAACAAAATCCCCAACCTGATATTTTCCATAGAAGATGCTGTCTCTATCTGAATTGTAGTGATTTATGTGGGGTATTTTCAATTATGCCACAAAAAAATTAATAAATAAGGGAGGCGCATCTGGCATCTAAAAAATGCGTAATGTTTTTTCTAGCCCCACAGACCACCAGTGCCGGGGACAGCGGGAATGGCGGCGCCAACCGGGAGCAGATGCAGCAGCTGTAGGGGGTGAGACAGCGGCAGTGGTGGTAAGCCATATTGCTTGCTTATTGACATTTGATTATATACTCACTGCAAGGGTGTACACTGTCCTGTTGAGATGTGTGATAAGTCGAACACAACCCTCTTTACTTAGCATATACAAAGGGAGTTGAGTAAATAATGGCCTCTTCTGTCTTCAACTCAGTACAGGAAGTTTCATAAAGAGACCTAGAGGTTGATGGAAAAGGGAACGAAGGATGGAAGGAGGAAGGAAGGGTGAAATGTGATAGGACTGAAAGAGAAGGATTTGTGGGTGAAAGTGCCAGATGCATATACTACAGGTGGCTGATAGGATGCATGGGTGGGTGAAGAATGAATGAAAGGTGAAAGGATGCCTGCCTCTGTGGGTGAAAGTATATGGGTGAAAGGAATCCTCCGGGGGGTTTGATGGGTCAAAGGATGCATGGGTGGTTAAATGACAAATGTATTAAGGTAAATGATTTGTTGAGAATGAGAGCCAGGTTTGGATGGACGGACATATGGATGGATGGATGGATGGTATTCATAGGTGAAGACTGGATGGAGAGAATGTAAACAGTGACTTAGAAGTAAGCGATCCAAGGGTGAAGAATAAAAATACTAGAAGAACAATAAAATGATGAATGGAAAAATCCATGGGAAGTAGAGTAAACAAGGAATGTGTTTTTCTATCAAGGTATTTGATTCAAAGGGTTGAGGTGGCATTTCATATTACTCCCTTGACTCACAGTAGTTTGTTAGGGCAACATATAATATGTATCCTTCCAAGTACCCACCGATTATCATTAATCGCTCCCTCCGAGTCCCTACCCATGGCATTTACCAGTGACAGCCGTGGGTGACCTATCGGCTGCATGGTTACATTGGCGGCACTGCAACGTTGGCTGTGCAATGTGCGTCTGCCTCAGTTAATGTGTAGGCCCCTTAACAAATGTCATGCTAATGATAAACAGTTGTGTTTCCCTTCGCTCCCAGTGCCCACTCAGTCACTTCCTAGCACATAAGTGACCCTTGTCCTAACTTCCTTGTTCTGTCCCAGCCTTCAATAAAACTTGAAAGAATCATTCTTTGCATGCGCCACTTTCCTCTGGCCAAGTGATATATTTTATTATTGCTTCCATAATGTATTAAGTCAGTTGAAATGTTTCCCTTTCAACGATTGCTGAACAACATGACTCACTACAAGCAAAAGCTTAGGCAGTTGATGATCATTATCAGTTAAACGTCTACCCATCCGGCCTAGTCCCTCTAGCTTACTTGCAGTCGACTAAGTTAATAAATATTTTCCTTGCTGGCAAGCAAATCTATTTTGTTGAAAACAAGTAATGTCAAATGTGGTGAGGGAGGGTGAAGCCAGGGAGTAAAGTGGGAACAAAGAGTAGGTGACTTTGCATTTTAAGGATGGGATAGTCAGTGATGAACGAATGAGCCAAATACAACCTCCTGTTCCTTAATCCTTTCCCTGACCTGTAGGGCCATGGGCAGGCAGGAGGACGTCTGTCTGCATAGTTGTCTTCTTTATAGTTAGTAGTACCTCACGTGACGTATATCGTTCATAGTAACTACTCATCTGCCTTGTTATAGTCGGGGTGACATTGAGGCATTTAACAGGACATGGCCATGATAGGGAAAGAGATAATTGTCTAGTACAGCTGCGCCACCTGTCGACAGTAGCAAAGTAATGCAACACGAGTATGTCTGTCTAGGGCGCAAGCTGAGCTGGCATGCCTACCTTAATTTAGCTAAACAAGAGAGAGAAGAAGAATACTTGTATACTCCATAGTGCCTAGTAGTAGTAATGCCTGAAACTCTAATCACATCAAAGTTGAATGAGCCAAGGAATCCAGGATACCAGCAAATGTTATGTACTGCTAGTGCTACGGTGACACTATACCATTTTATGTGTTACTATTTTGATAAGAGTATTGGCTACAATTTGTCTTTTTTCTTTTTTAATATTGCTACTCCTGCCAGTTAACTATCGCCCTCACAACCCAACAGGCAGGAGGTAGCAGCCAGGACCTGGCAAAGGAAGCTGGAGGCCATCAGGGCAGAATATCAGAGGTTGGTGGCCCAGGAGGAGGAGGAGGAGGAGGAGGAGGAGGAGGAGGAAGAGGAGGAGGCGGCAGCTGCAGCTTCCTTCAATGCCCCGGGCCCCAACCAGGTCCCATTGCCTCCGGTAGTACGGCGCCATGGTCAGGCAGCCGCCCGCCACCAGTCAGCAACCACTGCTGCTCCACCCCATAAACTCTATAGAGCCTTTCAGCCCTGCATGCTCCAGAGGATGGCGTGCCTGGAAGCCTGGATGGAGGTGCGTTTCAAAAAGTTAGAGCGGGATCACATGGCCCGCCGCTCGGCCTCTCTTGCCCCTTTTTAATCTTTTGTTTGGTGGATGGGATTTGTTGGTGAGAGGGTGGGAATGTGGGATTGAGCAATTTTAGGGTTTTCTTATTTAGTTCTGCTTCATGGACAATTCCATTTTTGGACTTTTACTTGGGACAATGCTTACTTTGTACATTAAGTGGTGTTAGGGAGAGCAATGGGCCACGTGTTTTGGGTTTAGTTTATATTTGTTAGGGAAATTAAGTTTTTATAGGTGTACATATGATTTAAGTCTTCTTGGGGGAGTTACTGCTTTATATCCCACTGCTGCCTTCGCTGCAGACCCACAGCCAGTTTTTAAAATCTGCTGATAGTGTAACACCAACAAAATAGTTATGCGGTGCCATCACTTGTCCTTCTACACACCGACCCGCCAACTAAGATCCTCCAATCAAGCCCTCGCCGCAGTTCTGCGCATCCACAAATCCACCATGGGAGGAAGATCCTTCTCCTACTTGGCGGCCAAAACCTGGAATTCTCTCCCCAATCACCTCCACCTTACCCAGAACCACAATTCCTTCAGGAAGGAACTTAAAACCTGGCTATTCGATAAATAATGCCCCCCTTCCCCAAGCGCCTTGAGACCCTCTGGGTGAGTAGTGCGCTATACAAATTCCTGAACTTGAACTTGAACTTGTCCTACCACTCTCTCCTCCTAGTCTCTGCATTCTACAACTCTATTAATGCCTAATGACTCGGAGGGGGCGTGGGGGTGGGAATTTCCATTGTATATAGATTATTGCGTGGTGCAAATAGGTAGTTGAATTGCCCCGAACCACACCGTACTTTGCCATAGCAAGTGAAGGTATATTTATACCTTGAAGGTGTTTAGGAATGCCAGAATTGATGTAAAAGTCAGGCATGAGAACGTCATGAATGAACCCATAAGGAATAGATGTTCATGCATAATAAATGAGTTCTTGGAGGAATCAATATCCAGGCTGGGGGATGTCGCTTCTGCTTAAGAGTCTGGTTTTCCAAGAACTCGTTGTGATGTTGATTTATTTATTTATTTATTTAATTTCTTATATAGCGCAGGAATAGACTCCTTACGGAGTATCTCCGCGCTATGCTCGTAGAATGTATATAGAGAGGAGGTGTAATGGCTGAGCTGTAGTCTGGTAAGCAGAAACGATCCAATTATTCTTCTAGGAATAGTAAGGTTTTTAACTTTTTCCTGAAGGTGGAGTGGTTCAAGGTTTGCCTTAAGCTAAAGGGCAAGTTGTTCCAGTGGGTGGGCCCCACTAAGGAGAAGGCACGTCCACCTTGTCTGGTCTTTTTTACAAGAGGGGTTTTCACCAGCAGTTGGTTACTTGAGCGCAAGGATCTTTCAGGTTTGTAGGGATGTAGTATTTGACTCAGATATTTGGGGCCGTTTCCGAACAAGCATTTGTGAACGGTGCAACAGGTTTTGAATTTGACACGTTGCCGTATTGGCAGCCAGTGGAGTTCTCTCAGTAAAGGCTTGGAGGGGGTTCGTGGAGGGGCATTCAGAATCAGTCTTGCCGCCGTGTTCTGTACCACCTGTAGACGGTTTATGGCATCCTCGTTAGCTTGTATCAGGAGCCCGTTACAGTAATCGAGGCGACTTATTACCATAGTTTGTACAAGAACGGATGGAAGTAGCCATGCCTGTATTTGGGTAGCATGGGCTATGCCTAAATAAGGGTTTGATTTCTATGCCTATATAAGGGCAATGTGAATTGTAC
Source organism: Lissotriton helveticus (assembly GCF_964261635.1). Taxonomy (NCBI): domain Eukaryota; kingdom Metazoa; phylum Chordata; class Amphibia; order Caudata; family Salamandridae; genus Lissotriton; species Lissotriton helveticus. The sequence goes on along the minus strand of NC_136065.1, from coordinate 2,126,239,126 downwards.
CTGTGTAAGTGCATGAATCGGGAAAAATCATACGGAATCTAAATCGATACACAACAGCACAGTAAGTGACTCAATAACTTTGATGTCCAGTAAGTGATTCATCTTTGAAAAAAGAACTTTATTAGATAAATAAATCCATTGGAATAATGATAAACAAAGGTATGTGCAAACAGCACTTTACAAAGACTGTATATAAATTATAATACAAAGCCAAGCAGCACTAAGGCTATTTTATTAATACCAGGCAACCACCTAGTCCAATCAATCAATCACTCAGGGTTTGTAAAGTGCGGCCACTCACCTGTGGGGGGTCTCAAGGCGCTGTGGGGGCACAGAGGATCAGACCAAGTGCTGAATTCATCTGAAGAGCCAGGTCATGAGGCTGATGTGCGACGGGCGGTCCCACGGGGGCATTTGAAGCTCCGCACCAGAGGCCTTCGGAAGAGCGTGACGAACGGATCCCCACCCAGGAGCCTCCCCCTGCACTCCATGTACACAAAAGGCCAGATTAGCACCAGTTGTGTTACAACCAGTGAGCAGTAGCACCACGTCAAGGTTCTGACCATTGCTACTGACCATTCACACCATTCATACGGGGGCCTACAACACCCCTTCCCCCTGGGAGCCCTTTCTTCTTCATTGGACACCATGCCCCCACCCTCCACCCCATAAAGACCCTCATTCACACCATTCATAACCCAAGGACTCAGGCGTACGCTGGGAAGCCCCCTCCGAGACCCCCCAGCGTATCGCGGCAGATCCAGGACACACGCTGGGGCCCTGAGAGGGTGCCAAAGAGACAATGCAGCGGGGGCCAAGGTGAGCCCCTACCTGGCCCCTCCCAGGGTGGAGGAGAATCGGCGGGGAGCGTGAGTGCGGAGGGCACTCGAACTCGACAAGCACCGAAGCTCCCCCGCAGCCTGCTCCCTCACTGCCCACCACTAGGTGTGGTGCAGCGGCCAGAGCAGCTGACTTCAGAGCACAGGGTTCAGGGTTCGATACTCGGCTCTGGTGGCAGCTCAGCTCAGCACCGTGTGACTCCGGGCAATAGCTCACTTAACTTCCACGACGACCCCCAGCACTTTGAGACTCGGAAGGGTGAGTAGTTTGCGCTTTACAAATACAGATTTAGAAATAAATCCATATTTGTAAAGCGCGAACTACTCACCCTCAGGGGTCTCAAGGCACTGGGGGGCCGTCGTGGAAATTAAGTGAGTTATTGCCCAGAGTCTCATGGTGCTGAGATGAGCTGCCGCCGGGGCCAGGGATCGAACCCTGTGCTCCGAAGTCAGCTGCCCTGACCTCTGCACCACACCTCTCACTGCCCCCTCTGGATATATAGGCTTGCAGGAGTGACATCACAGAGGAAGGGGGGGCAGGATGTACAGGGCTGGTGGAGTGACATCACAGAGGAAGGGGGGGACAGGATTTGCAGGCCAGGGGGAGTGACATCAGAGAGGAAGGGTGGGGGGTCAGGATGTACAGAGCTTGGGTAGTGACATCACAGAGGAAACATGGGGGACAGGATATGTAGGCCTGGAGAGTGACATCACAGAGGAGGAGGGGACAGGATATGCAGGTGCGAGGGAGTAAGGGGCGGGATATAAAGGCCTTGGGGAGTGATATAACAGGAGAAGGAGGGGACAGGATATGCAGCACTGGGGGAGTGACATCACAGAGGAAGGGTGGACAAGATATGCTGGTTTGAGGCAGTGGCATGGCAGAGAAACAACACTTAGCGCATATGTGCAGTGAGTGTGGCATCTTGGCATCAAAGTCTGTCAGGAAACAAGGTCAAGCGGCGATTGCAGCTCGTAGTATGGCTTTAAAATGGAAATAGCAGTTTTCGAAGCATTTCCATACCTAAAACAATCCTCGTTATTTAAGAATTAGACCTGGAGGCTCTATTCATTTATGAATTCACAGATCAAGGAGAGGATGTGGGAGAGAGGCGATCAATGAAATGTGGTTTGGGGGAAAACGCACGGGGCTTCATATAGGGCCACATTTACAAATTCCAGTACTTGTAAAGCGCACAATTACCCAAAGGTGTCAAGGCGCTGGGGGCCATCGGGGACATTAAGCGAGCTATTACCCAGAGTCACACGGTGCTGGGCTGATCTTCCGCCGGCACCGGGGATCAAACCATGAGTCCCCGGGTTCTGGAGTCAGTCGCCCTAGCCGCTGCGCCACACCTATTCCGTATAGGGCCATATTTACAAGGGAGTAACGCGGCACAGAGCCGCAAGCCATTTGGCTGCACCGCGCTGTGTCTCTTCCGAAGCAAAGGGATGCATTTACAACAATTGGATGTATCCTTGAGCTCTCCCCTGTGCGGGCGCATAATTGGCTCCCATGTGCCAACGCTGACACCCTCGCACCATGGTGCAAGGGTACCTGCGTTGCGGGGATGATTGTTTTTGTGCAGGGTGGGACACCTTCCTGCACAAAAACAATCACAAGAGGTCTTTTCTTCTGTCTGTGTGTGCTGCAGAATGCAGCGTGCACAGCAAGAGGAAACAACACGGAGAAATACAAGTATTTCCCCTCGTTGCACCTCCTGACGACTCCCCTGGGGAGGCGTAGGATTCCAATGCATTCCCAGATGTACGAAACGTTGTAAATCTGGGAGTGCGGCAGAATCCATGGGTGTGCTTGTGGTGCTCGGCTGCCTGATTGTGTGCCGGCGCTAGCGAGAGGGGAGGAGAGTGCTGTATCTCTGTGGATACGGTGCTCTCCTGCTCTCTCCTCCTCATGCAGTGCAGTGCAGCACCTTTGGTGCTGCGCTGCGTTTCTTGGCATCTTTCTAAGTCTGGACCTTGGAGTGTCAGAGAAGAAGTGTTTATAGGAACACATTGAGCAGTGTTGGAACTGGCACTTTCTGGCTGGGTGAGGCAGTACCCCAGCCGGGCGGAACCTACCACTCTCGTCAGGGGCGGGTGATTACACACACTTTGTATCCTGCGCTCACCCTTGGGTAGCGTGGCACTGAGCAGTCAGGCTTAGCACAGAGGCAATATGTAAAGCATTGACACAGCACTCACTCACAATAAAGAGCCTGAGCGTCACAAAATAAACTTCACATGTTTGTATTCAACACACAATAATCAACACAACATGAACATCTTGTATTTCTGGGTCTACATGACATTCAGAATTATTACTAGCAGTACTAGGCCAGGGTTCAAATGACATCAGGAATATGCAACCCCAGGGCATCCCTAGCAATTCTATTATTCAATACTTTAGAGGTAGAGGGTGCACCCGGGTCACAACAATATCAGAAACATTTACATTGACAGAATTACATCACTTTTTAGCAGCACCGCGGGCCGAGGCCATGCTGAGAAAAAACAATGCCAAACGCAATGCTCTTTTGGAAAGAAAGGAACGTATCAGACAAACTGCCGTCCAGTGCCGTGAATCACAGACGGTTCCCCACTGCCCCTCCCACACACACTGGCTTCACAGCACTACACGGTGCAATGGATATCAGACAGGTCCATATAGAAGCACTCGCAAAACATATGCCCTCAGCACCCTACTGCGGTGCAACTGATTGATTACACACTGCAGACCACGGACCCCAAGCCTCCATCCCCCTCCAACTCACCCGACTATTCTATACCCACAGATTGGAGACACCATACCCTCCTTCTCAGGCCACTAGGTCGCACAAAGATGATGTCACTCTTAGTCAGGGTCCCAGGAAACCAGGTGAGGGTAGGCAGCAAGGTACATTAGGAGGCAGTCGGCAAATGAGGTCGGGCATCCACTCAAAATGATCACCCACAGAATGCGAAGCAGATACACGCCGAGGGCGTTAGACAGTCACACCAAAGGGGTCCCCAAGCACCTCCTGAGAACAGCCCAGTTTTGCAAAGCACAGGGGGGGCACGCAGTCTCTTGACCCGCTTCTGATCATTCTCTGAAGCGTTCCTCCAGCCCAGTCAGTCTCTCTCACTCCCCTGGCCTGAGCCAGGCAATATTACTTGGCAACACAGGGTCTTTGGAAAAGGCCGGTTGAGGAGAGGGCATTTGGTTTGTCGCGTTGCGGGCCAAGTAAGGGAGCAGTTGCTGAATGGAAAAAGAATGAAGGGGGTGCATTTCGGAAGGAGTAGGCATCCCGTCAGGTGCATATTGATCAGAGTCACCGCCAGCCAATCCAGGCACAATGTCGGATGCACGATTATATGAGTCGCACCATACTGTTCCGGTTACGCACAATGAGTTACAAATTCCGTACCTCCCTGGAAATAAGTCAATGCACGTCGATTTTGGCCACACCACACAGCTTGGATCACACACACACCATGAAGTGTCTCAAGGTCTGTACCTCCCTGGAAGTGATGCACAAAGTCCGGTGCACACCGATATTGGTCGCACCAGACATTTCCTGTCAAACATACAGGCACAAGTTTTACAGGTAGAATGGGTCACTACTATGGTTATCCCCCCACCTCCAAGGGTCGCAACCTATGAATCAGACACCACACGCAATGAGCGTGCAGTTGGTGTGTGGCACAAAAACCGATGAATCCGCTCATAACCAACTAAACACTTATGCCTGCCAAGGTCCCCACGATGCAGGGTCCACACACCTTAGATGCAGGCCAGAGTTTAGGGCTCTGCCCAATGGAATCAAGTCTCCAGGCACAATTCTTAGTTCTACGCCCACACTGCGCTACCTGTTAGAATCCAGCAGACAATGTGGGCACTTGAGAGGGCACTACGTGTCAGGTGTCACAGGTAGACGCTGTGGGTGTCTCTTAGGAGGTCTTTGATGTCCCTGAGACCTCAGAAAGAACAGGGGGCAAGCTCAACAAGCCCTTGGAGAGCAGATTTCAGGGTGGCACACAGCAGCGGGTAGTTGGCCCAGGCCAGCCTCTGTTCAGGAAGGGCGCACAGTCCCTTTCAATGGCGGTAATCCTCCTTGTGCACAACATAGTCCTCTGGCAGTGTGCACCACGTCGTTCCAGGTTCTCTGGTCCTTCGTCCCCACAAGCATATCTCTGCCCACCTGAAGTGTGGCACCTGTAGTTATACTACCGTGTGCCTTTGAGGTTGGGGGTTGTTCTAAGGGTCTCTCTTTGAACCAGAGATGTCTCCCCTAAACTTCAGTCCTGTCTGCCATGAGACTGTGGAATGCAGATCTTTATCTTTTGTGGGTCCATGATCTGGCTCCAGGGAACAAGGGGCATATTTACAATAAAGCGGCACAGCATACTGTTAAGCCAAGAAGGCTAACAACACGCTCCGTCGCTTTAGAAACGAAGGGCTGCACCAGATTTACTAGAATATGGTGCAGCTCTGCGCTTCCCACTGCGCTGCAGCTAACTTTAGCTGCCGAGCACCGACGCAGGCACCCTTGTTCCATAGTGCAAGGGTGCCTGTAGTGAGGGGAAGATTGTTTATGTGCAGGAAGGTCACCCTTCCTGCACATAATCAATCCTTAAATGCCATTTTGTAACTTCTAGGAGTGCTGCTTAATGCAGCACACATACAAGTAGCAAAACAGCTTTTTTTTTTTAAATGTTTATGTGCGGGCACGGCGCTTTGCTGTTTCTATGTGTGCTTCACACGTAGCTGACATGGAAACAGCAAAACCCAGAAGAAATAAAGCATTTCTCCTCGTTACGCCTGTTTAAGACCAGGTTTTCCCTGCTCCTAATTGTGGCCCACCTCCAATTCATGCTGCCCTTGTAAATAGGAGGCAGCATCAAAATCAATGGGTGTTGCGGTGGAACGCCGACCGCAACACCCAGTGCCCTTCCCTTTCACACTAAATACAGCATGAAAGGAGGCCTTATTTACAAGGCAGCATTAAGCCATATTAAGTGGCTTAACGCTGCCTTGTAAATAAGCCGAGGCCCCTGTCGCCATCACAATATCACTAAAAGTGAGAGTGTGGCGTCCATAGGGGCTTGTAAATATGCCCCCAAGTGTCAAAACCCCTTCCACCAATCTCGCCAGCCCGCAGATGACAAAGGTCTGTCGTTCCAGTTGCAGGCCCAGTGTTTTATGGCTGTCGCTGGGGAATGCCCGGATGTGCTCCCCCAGCCTCCGGTGTGGACTGGATTCAAGCACCAAGGCACAAAAAGAGTTTAGAGAACAGAAATGGCCACTTTCTAGTAGTAGGATTTCTGAGCAAATTACGACAAAGCCGTCTTTACCACGGGCAAAGAGTTGTTGCTGCGAACCCAATGACAGGAAACATTATGAGGCTGCTCCACTGTAATCCACTATCGCAGCCGGAGGTGATTTCAACCCTTTCCCCGTGTTAGCAGATGGGAAGAGCGAACTTCATAGGAAGCGAAAACACACGTGGGTATTCCTCACTATCTGGGCAGGAGACACACCTTTAATTTGTTTGTTTATTTGTTTGAACAAGACCCGTCAGGGTATGTGAGCGCTGTACATTGAGGCTGAAAAGTTATGCAGGTGAAGAAGAAAATCATAGACATAAAAGCGGTAACATCACATGCCCACTGTAGAAAATAATAGAAATAAATGCAGTTACATCAGATGCACATTGCATGGTAGGTAAGTAAGGTCAATGCTGTGAAGCGATTGACAATAGTTTGTATGGTTACAGGTCTATTGTCTCAGGTGACTATTCAGGAGCAATTCTTTGACTAAGGGTGGGCAGAGTTCACATAGCAGCGCTACCCAGCACTCCGCAAAGCCGGAAAAAAACTTCACCATGCTACGCAGACTTCCGCAAGTGGGCGGAGTTGCTTGTCCCATTCGTTTGTGTGGCGTATTTGAGTGGAAATATCACACAAACTTTACCACACGGTCGCCAGGGCCGGACTGGGAACCAAAACCGGCCCTGGCAAAGTGCTCGGTCGGCCCCCCACCCTCCAGGGGGGGTTGGGGTGCGACTGCGCTCTTTGCCAGGGCCGGTTTTCGGCCGATTTTGTTACAGGGCCGTTTTGCTGCAAAAACGGCCCTGTAACAAAAACGGCCCCCAGGGGCCCAAAACCGGCCCCCACCCTTGTGGCGCACCGGGGGATTGCCCGGTGCCCGCAACGGCCAGTCCGGGCCTGACGGTCGCGCATGGGCACGGCCATCTTGTTTCTTTCTCTTTTATGGTACTGGGGCCTACTTTCTGATCCTTCTTTAATTCTTGTAATCCTTGTTTTATAAAACATTTTTTTCTGATCTTTTTTATTTATTATCTTATCCTCTGTCTTCCTCAGTGTATATTTTGCATTTGTTTCTGCGTTTTTGTGTTTTAGTGAGTTTTGCACTTTATTTTTTCTCTATGCCTCCTTCTTAATTTTGTTTTACTACCTACTCTCTTCCTATTTTTGTAACACTTTCTACTTTTTCTTTCTTCTGCCCCCTCCCCTCCCCAGCATCAAGGCAGAGAAGCGCGCCATCAAAAAGGCGGCAACCAAGATCTACGTTCCTTGCGGAAGACGACGCCCGGAAGTGGTGCAGCAGCCCTGGGCCTTGTTTTCGAAGGTGAAGGTTGCAGCAGTTGTTTTGTTTGTGCAGCGCCACCTCCCCTCCACCCTGGCAGCAGGTGGCAGGCCTGGGTCTGAGTACAGGCACCGGGAGCGCGAGCAGTACTAGGCGAGGGTGCGCCGGGCTGATTTCGGGTCCGGCGCACCCACTATCAGCTGACGCACCAGTGGTCCTATGTCCTGGACCGAGAGCAGGATCTGCTGGACCTGCTAGGGGTTGAGGTCTCGGGGTTCGGTGAGTAGCTAATTATTAATAATATTATTATTTGTGTGTTCTGTGCTATTGCAAATATTTTTTTCATAAATAGCAAGCATGCTGCTCACATGCAGGTAAGTTACATTTACAAATGTTACATTATGTGATTGTTATTCTAGACAGGCGCTCGGCGCTACCTAATCGTATTTGTTTGTGACTTTGGGCTGATTATGTAAGAATTGAAATAATGCAAACTAGAGAAAGACTCCTTTCCTTTGTCCTGTCACTAAGACAGTGGTAGTTAGTATTAGTAATTTAGCGTTGCGGGTCCTCTCAATTCAGTTCTTAAAACTTTTTTGTAGCTTGTACAGTGACAAGCAACCAACCAATGTGGTGTATGCACGCGTCGATCTATGCATTTAAAGACAAAATTCAGACTTAGTGAATTGGCCTGTCAAAGCGGGTTGGGAATGATTGCGAATTAGATTGGAATTTAGAAGCAAACATCATTTGTTGCAATTCATTAGTAGTTCCAAAGTCTTTGGAACAGGTGGACTAGGAAGGTTTAGGAAATATGGAATAAATAGATAGACCTCGATACTAGTCTACTACTAGTCGATCTGGTTTAGGAAAATTCAATGTTATTGCCGTTTCCTGTCCAAAAAATCCTTTTGGAGAGATTACTTATTACAAGCAACCATTTTTTGTCTCTTAAATTATATCTTACATCAGCATCCAGGGGACAGAGGTCTTCTGAGACGGGTGCGGGGGGGATGGAGGTGCCTCCCAGGAAGAACGCTCCTCAGCCGATGGCTCTGCTTTCCCCAGTAAGTCCTATTGTTAATATATTTCCTAACTTTTACTGCTCCTTAATTTGAACTATTTTCTACCTGTTTCCTAATATTATTTTTTTACAAATCCTCTTCCATCTGTCCATTTCTAAAATCTTGTTAACCCTGAATTATCTTATTTACTAAGTTATTTTATATTTCTAGTGTCTGTATTTGACCTCAAACTGCCTCTGTCTGTACTAGTCTGTCTGTAGCTTCCTTTCTTCTGGGTTTCCAGCCAGTTTTCCCTCTCCACTTATATATTTTGTGGACTACCTAGTGGTTGTACTGTAAGACTCAGAGAATCCACGTACTACTCCTAAGACTACTACCATGCCGTACAGATTGCATGCCAAAGTAAGGTATTGTAGGCATGTTTGTTGAGATGTAAGGCTTTATTTTACTTTCTCATGTCATTGCTCAATTAGTAAAACGAGAGAGTGGCCGTGGTCACGTTGTACACTCCAAAGTTGGGCCTTCTTCTTATCTAGGCCTACTATGATTAGCAGCAGTTGATGGTGAGCTGATTACCGTGCACCATGGCTGGAAGGAAGTATGAGGAGGAGGAGGAGGACGGCCCCAGGGCATTTGCCAATCAAGACCTTATGTCCAGTTGTCCACTCTTATAGCTTTTCAAAAACTCAGATCTCAGATGCCTCAATAGCTTTGCCACTCTGTTGTAACCTGCCCCATGGTTTTACCCACACCTTAACGCTCCCCCCTACGCCTACTCTCCTCTTGGTACAGCCCTGCTGTCACCTGAAGGCAGCGATAGAATGTTGGGTTGTGTGAGGCTTAGCCGTCAAGCTGGGAGCATCTGTGTTTAATAGAACTCAATAAACGTTCTTAAACCTATTTACGTGTAGATCTTATTTACTACACTTTTGGTGACGTTGGACAAGGAGCTGAGACAGGGTCAGCGAGGTGTCTCTCCCCTGTAGCTGTTGATGAGAATAAACTGGTGACTTACCCTTCCTGGTGCCGAATTCCCTAAAGTTGGAGACCGAAGATTACAGGGAAACCAGGACAATTCGTTGATTAATGCAGAAGTTCATCCAGGTGATCTCCTTCGGGACGCAGCAAGAAAAGTTGAGTATCGCCTGGCTGAAGATGAGCTGGTGCTGCGCGTGGGAGAAGAATCAAGGCTACCGATGTGTCTGCCGACTGGGGGTGACCTGTACAGGAGGTTCTTCTGATCGATATTCACTGAGGTGTGCCCCGCGTAAGAGATTGCAGCAGGATTCGGGGAGCCTGATCAAGTGTTGACGGGGAGCGGAGGTGCTTTCGAGAAGTTTGCCTGGCGAACACGACGCGGCGAAAGTCTTAGTGTGGCATTGTTTCGCCCCTGTCATCGAGCGTGAACTTTGTGAGGAAACCGCTTCGTTACTTTCTTCGTTTGGGTGGACTGGTGTGCACGGCGTGTGAGGCATCGGACTCGGGTGAGGAGGAATGCGAAGTCGGACTGATTCTGACGAGGCGTCGACGCTCTCCACAGGAAGTTCCCGCCCTGGACAATAAACTTTGCTTGCAATTGGTTTGGTGAGGGGAATCGAGTGAAAAAGAAAGAGGACTCGTTTAGTCCCTCTAGCCTTTGGTTTAATGACTGCAGTGTTTAGTAGGAAAGTGGTTAAAAGAAAGTAAATTTCACCCCACGGGGTGGAAGAAAGAAAATATAGGTATATTGAATTTACACTTCACAGGAAGGGAAAATTAAATAAAGAAGCTTTAAGCTGGCAAGCCCGCCCTGCCTTTGGGGAAGCATTTAGGGATAGTTACCTGTGCTAGCTGGAGTGAATCCTATTTTTATGGCCATGGCAGGGGCAGAAATGAGCCAGCCTCCACCTTTCTTAAATGAACTGGGTGAGCCTGACATTCCATGGAAAAGATGGGAAGGTATATTCAAGTCCTACCTCATAGCTATTGGGGGAGGTAATTACAACAATGTGAGAAAGCAACATATATTACTGCATAATTTGGGTATTCATGGCAGGAAAGTGTTTGAGGACATAACTGGCAGGCAGGTAGATGATGAACAAGAAGAGGTGGAAGGGACAAATGTATATGAGTATACGTTAATGAAATTGGAGGAACATTTTAAAATTAAACTGAATGTGGTACCTGAGAGGCACAAATTTTACAAAAGGGCGCAAAAGAAAGATGAAAAGGTCACTAACTACGTTGCGGTCCTGAGGGGCCTATCTGCCACGTGTGAATTTGGGGCTTTAACGGACTCTATGATAAGAGACCAGATTGTTAGATGCACTAATGACCCTAGGATACAGGAGGAACTCCTTACAAGAAACCCTGACCTAGAGGAAGCTCTGAGTAATTGCTAAAGGTTTAGAGCACACTGCGTTGTGCATGAGGGAGATGAAAATACATGATGGGGCAACAAGAGAGAAAAATGAGAGCAAAGGAGTACAAGAGGGGGAGACAGTTTGCAAAGTCGGGGAGAAGGCAAGGAGTAGTCAACGCAGCAATATACAAGGGTTATTATGTTACAAATGTGGTAGTCCCAATCACCTGGCAAACAACTGGAAGTGTCCTGCAAGAGATATGATATGTAGGAAATGCAACAGGAGGGGGCACTTTTCAAAAGTGTGTAAGAATTTCAATCCAAAAGTACACATGGTGGAAAATGTAGAAATTGATGATGGGGGAGAGAAAACCTTCATATTTCAGTGGGGGATGGAGAAGAAAATGAATGTAATGAATATCCGAAATGTGAAATTACCCTGGATGGAGAGAGAGTTGAAGTTTTTGCGGATTCTTGCTCCCCTTATACGCTAATAGACAAATGCGTGTTTGAAGAAAAATTTGCAAAATATGGGGTGGAACTAGAGAAAGCTGAGATATGTCCAGTAGGCTACTACAAGGAACGTATACCATTAGAGGGAATGGCTAAAATGAGGATAACATTTAAGGATAGGCACACGGTGGGGAAAGTGTATGTCACCTCAAGGGGTTCTAACCTCCTGGGATGGAAGCACCAGAAGGAACTAGGGATTAAGCTTGATCCCAACAATAGAGAGCAAGTGCTTTTAGTGGAACCACCCAGTATTGATGAAAACCTGACCAAGGAATTTAAGGAGGTATTTAATGATAAGCTGGGGGTGTTAAAGAACTATATGCACAAAATTACGCTTAAGGAAGGGGCTGTACCGGTAGTACATAAAACACGATCCATTCCTTTGCGAATGAAGGAGCCATTGAAAAATGAGTTGGATAAACTGGTCAGCCAAGGGGTGATCAAGGAGATAGAAAGTGCAGCTTGGTTGGCTCCGGTTGTTATCACGACCAAGGATGGAGGAAAGAACATTAGGCTGTGTGTAGACCTGAATGCAAATATTCAAGTAGACCGATACCCCCTCCCGAGAATCGGAGAGATGTTGAGCACTATACAAGGGGCTAGATTCTTTAGTGTGTTGGACTTGTCCTCAGCCTACTATCAGATAGAGCTGCATCCGGAGTCACAGTCTCTGACGGCATTCACAACTCCCTTTGGAAACTTCAAATTTCTACAGATGCCATTTGGGTTGGCGTCGGCAGCTGCAGTCTTCCAACGTGTGATGTAGCACATTCTCAAGGACTGCGGAAAAACTATGTGCTTCCAGGATGACATCCTGATTTATGGCTCCAATGAAAAGGAACACAGTGCGAACATAAAAAGAGTGCTATGGAGATTGAAGGAGGTAGGGTTCACCACCAGAGTGAGCAAGTGCAAGTTGGGGGTGAGCTCAGTGGATTACTTGGGCCACACAATTTCGGAAGAAGGCATCAAACCTAAATGTGACCTTGTCAACGCCGTTAGAGATGCTCCAACGCCAACAAACAGAGAGGAGGTGGTGTCATTTCTAGGCCTGGCGGAGTACATGGCGAAATTCATCAAAGATTTTGCCTCCAGATCTTATTCTTTGAGAGAATTGGTAAAGAAAGACAGCATCTTCAGCTGGGGAGAAAAACAAGAGACGGCGTTCAGAGATATAAAGAATGCTATCATACAGGCACCCTTTAGAGGGAAATTCGATCCTGAAAGAGACATAATAATTACTACAGATGCAAGTAACCGCGGAATAGGCGCAACCTTAGCACAACAAAGGGAGAAGGAGTTAAGAGTGGTAGCTTTCGCTTCCAGAACCTTCACCTCTCCGGAAGCCAACTATTCCACGGTGGAAAAGGAAGCCCTAGCTGTTTATTGGGCAGTCAAACATTTCAAGTTCTACGTGTGGGGAGTTCGATTTGAGGTGCATACGGACCACAAGCCACTGGTACCTTTGTTCACCAAGAAGAACATGGAAGAAATGACCCCGCGCATAGCGAAGTGGGTGTTGGGCCTGCAAGGATATAATTTCAGAGCAGTGTACATACCGGGCCAACAAAACAGGGTGGCGGATTTCCTTTCAAGGGCTCCCATCCGCTGTGAGGCAGAGGAAGAAAAGGTGGATGACGCCATTTTGGAAATAGGTGTAGCAGCATTGGCAAAAGAAGAATGGGAAAAACAAATGGAAAAGGATGAAACCTTGAAGAAGGTAAAGAAGTATATTGGGTCAGGATGGCCCCAGAGGTGCAAGGAACTGAGTACAGAAATTCAACCGTATTGGAACGTAAGAGAAGACCTCTCGGTGGACGCTAATTTTATCTTGAAGTCGGGGAAACTAGTTCCTCCAGAGGGTATGAAGAATCAAGTGATCACCTTGGCCCATGAAGGTCATTTAGGCAGAAGTCTATGCAAGTCAAGGTTAAGAGCAGACTACTGGTTCCTGGAAATGGACCGAGAGATGGAGGAAAAGGTACGAGATTGTTATGCGTGTAGCTTAAGCGACAAGTCAAAAGTATCTAAACATTCTCCCTTGATTCCCGTGGAAGTACCAATGGCCCCTTGGATGAAATTGGGCTTCGTCATTACGGGACCCATTCGTGGAAGGGGCTCACAGGACTGGTACCTATTCGTGATGATTGACTATTACTCAAACTGGATAACTCATAAGGTAGTAATTAATATCAACACAAAGTCATTGATAAGATTCCTTAAAGAGGTGTTCACAAAAGAGGGTATTCCTTCAACGTTGATAACTGACAATGGAGTACAACTGTTCTCAGAGGAAATGAAAGAGTTTCTAAAAGACTGCTCGATAACTCATATCTGCACTCCGCTGTATTGTCCTAAGGCGAATGGCAAAGTGGAAAGGGCCAGCCGTTTGTTGAAGGAATATATTAATCTGGCCAGCAAGTCGGGGAAAAACGTGGAGGACGCCATCATGGAAACTCTGTGGGCCTATCATACCACTCCCAACTCAATTACGGGACATTCACCGTTCGAGTTGATGAGAGGAAGAAAAGCTGGATCAAAACTGTCCCCGAATTGGATGGGGAAAGGTGGTCATGTGGAGGTGGATCAGGAGGAAATGAGAAAGAAAATTGAAGACATGCAAAGCAAATACAAGGATTGGTACGACAGAAAGTGGGGTACAAGGGAGAAGAACCTCAAAGAAGGACAGATGGTGTACATCAGAAAGCCGGACAGGATGGGGAAAAGAGAGGAAAGATTCTACGCCCCAGGGAAAATAAGGGAAGTCAAGAGCAATGTGGTAGTCATGGAGGACGGGAAAATGTGGAGTCAAGACCAAGTAGTCCCTGTTACCATTAGAAAAAACTAGATAGGTGAGGGGGTTTCAGAGTCCGGTGACAGATGGCAGGAGAGGGGGGAGAGAAGAGAAAGTCACAGGAAAAGAACCACCCCGTCCTGCCACAGGCAGTATAACATGAGGTAATGGCTCGCCCTGCCACCTAGGGATGGGGCACATGAGATCTCCTGTCAGGTTAATCTAGGCATGAACCTAGGAAAGGGTCTTCTGCGCAAGACTCAATGTTATGGTGTTGTTGTACATTACATATTAGTTGTCCTCCCCCTCTCCGGCGCTTATCTGTTCTAACCTCTCCCTCTCTCTCTCTCTCCCTCACTCTCTCTCGCTCTTTCTCTCCGTTTCTTCACATCTTTGTCTTCCTCCCTCTCCTGCTCGCCCTTACGCTCCCTTCCGCCTGTGGCCCCGCTCACTCACCCTCTTTTGGTCTCCTTAGGGAGGATGATGTGTTGTAACCTGCCCCATGGTTTTACCCACACCTTAACGCTCCCCCCTACGCCTACTCTCCTCTTGGTACAGCCCTGCTGTCACCTGAAGGCAGCGATAGAATGTTGGGTTGTGTGAGGCTTAGCCGTCAAGCTGGGAGCATCTGTGTTTAATAGAACTCAATAAACGTTCTTAAACCCATTTACGTGTAGATCTTATTTACTACACACTCCAGTCCTTTACAGATTGTCTTCTTGAGAGGCTTTTAAAAAATTGGCACCAACAAAATCCCCAACCTGATATTTTTAGTAGAAGATGCTATCTGTATCTGAATTGTAGTGATTTATGTGGGGTATTTTCAATTATGCTACAAAAAAATAAATAAATAGGCGCATCTGGCATCTAAAAAATGCGTAATGTTTTTTCTAGCCGCACAGACCACCAGTGCCGGGGACAGCGGGAATGGGAGCGCCAGCCGGTAGCAGATGCAGCAGCTGTAGGGGGTGAGACAGCGGCAGTGGTGGTAAGCCATATTGCTTGCTTATTGACAATTGATTATATACTCACTGCAAGGGTGTACACTGTCCTGTTGAGATGTGTGATAAGTCGAACACAACCCTCTTTACTTAGCATATACAAAGGGAGTTGAGTAAATAATGGCCTCTTCTGTCTTCAACTCAGTACAGGAAGTTTCATAAAGAGTCAGACCCTGGAGGTTGATGGAAAAGGGAGAGAAGGATGGAAGGAGGAAGGAAGGGTGAAATGTAATAGGACTGAAAGAGAAGGATTTGTGGGTGAAACTGCCAGATGCATATACTATAGGTGGCTGATAGGATGCATGGGTGGGTGAAGAATGAATGAAAGGTGAAAGTGTTGAAAATTAGTACGTTTTGGTGAACATTATCTGCGCCATCTTGCCTCTTCCCCTGATGCCACACTTTTGTCGTGCGCGCCCGCCATTTTTTAAGATGTCCCGATCAGAACGAACCCTTTTGCATGCCGCTGGCCCCTGGCATAGCCCTTCGCCTTCACTAAGCCTGCACGCTGACCACCCCCTACTAGCACCTGCCTTGAGTCATAAACCCCTCTTCGGCGCTGCTCTGCCCCAGGCCCTCATCCTGTTCCCAGCGCGACACCCCCCTGCTTCCCTATCATGATCTCCGGCCCTTAGATGCAAACCCCCTTCTTCCCCGTGTGCCCGTTTTGTCTTCCCCGTTCCCAGGCCGACACCCAGCTCTGCCGATACCATTCCTTGCCCCTCCCCGTACAATAGAAAGTTTCCCCCATCAAAGGATCCCCGGGTTGATCAAAGCCATGAGATCCGATCAAACCCCCCACATTCCGTGAATCGGCGGAATATCCAGCTGCGTGATACTCATCACCTGTTGTGACTAGGGTGGGGACTTCTACTGTAGATATGTGTGGGAACGGGCCCAAAAGGGGGATTCCGGGAATGTCTTTCCGTATATCAAAGCTTTGTCATGTGTATGTAAACTGTAATAAAAACCACAAACACTGTATATAAGGGGCCAGGCCTCAAACGTAAGTTAGAACACCTCAGAACGATACCTTCTGCCGGTTTTGTTGTGTTCTCCTCCGGAGAGAATAAAAACCTTGTTTCCTGCTTTCCAGTCTCCAGCGCCTGCCTCTTCATTGATTAAATGACTAGAGGGTCACAGAGGCAATACCGCCGGGCAAATATCGATTGTCCCCGACCCGACCCAGGTTTTAACAATTGGCGTCCCAAACGTGGGGCCCATCAGCGACTCGTGGATCCAGTGGGAGAGGTCCCGACGACAGAGTGAACGACTGCAACGATCGGGAGAGCTCTTGCCCAATAGACCCTCGTCTGGCAGCCGATCATCCGAACTTCACTAGTTCCGAACAGACCTCTCTCGAGTGATCTACGGTCCTGACTGGGGACCATCAGGAGTGCCGTGAGAAATACGAGAAAAAGAGGACGATCGGGCGCTGGATTCGGAAGACAGGAAACTGTCCACATGGTCCGGGTAAGGTCGTGTAATCACGACAAGTTGCGAAATGATTGCTTGATTGTTTGATTGTTTAAAAATACTAGTATTGCTCTTTATTTATTTGGAGATTCACTGTCTACAAACGGAGAAACAACGGGCTCTCTCTTTGCAAGCAGTGGAGGATAGGTAGGGCAGTAGCCGTGCTTATTTTTTCTCCCCCACTCAATAATTACTTGAAACTGAACTGTTGTTCGCAAAACTATTGTTTCCTGGAGATTCCCTGTCTGCAAACAGGGAAGAGACCACCCTTTTTGCAGATAGTGAAAAGGGTAGGTAACGCAGATCTTTGCGGACCTACTCATTCTCCCCATTGTTATTTATTGGTCTTTTTGTTATTTTTGATCCATGAGGTATTCACTGCCTGCAAACAACGTTGAATAGAAATATTCTGTCCAGTCTTTGCACCTAGTGATAAGATAGGCAGTGCTGACTTTTTAGTCCCTCGTTACGAGCTGTCATGTCTGTCTTCTCCCCACTGATTAATAGCCTGTTTAGCCCGGACCGTGTATTAGAGGTGGACCATATAGCTCCACTAGAAGGCACCCCTAATAAGGACATGTTCATAAACTATGGATTAGTCACCATAGCCTATAATAAATTGTGGCACAGGTATACCGAAGAGAGTCAAGACAAACAGTGGCCACTGGCAGGATCCTTTGACCTTGATAAAATAGAAACGTTAGAAATAGCCCTTCGAAATAATAAGACAACGCCAATTATGCTCGACAGTCTCGGTATGTGGCGCAGAGAGGCTATGCAACGACAGAGAAAAGACGAGGACAAACCAAGTAGAGAAATATACCGACAGGACAACCCCAGGACACCGCTACCCACAACTTATCCCCCGACACTATGCAAAAGACGACCAGACTTAGGGCCAGACCAATGCGCTTTTTGTAGGTATGTCGGACACTGGAAAGCCCAATGCCCGACTCTACTGAGCGTGAGTAAAGGCAAAGGGCCGACAGGAACGACAGACCGGCAGTACGAGAAAAAGCGCGAGACAAAGAAGAACCCGACTTACATAGACAGACCAGACAGAACCACCACGTTCGATTATGCCCGATGGCACAGAT
The DNA here is from genome assembly GCF_964261635.1 of Lissotriton helveticus. Classification (NCBI taxonomy): domain Eukaryota; kingdom Metazoa; phylum Chordata; class Amphibia; order Caudata; family Salamandridae; genus Lissotriton; species Lissotriton helveticus. The sequence goes on along the minus strand of NC_136065.1, from coordinate 2,126,221,451 downwards.
TTCGCCAGGACAATTTCAGCGGCATGCTCAAGTTCTCCTAGGTCGGGCAACGACAAGACGGGAACCCAGCCTCGTTTCAAATTCACAGACGGAAAGAGATAATTATAACCAATAACTGTTTTATATTCGTCTTGGGTCTTTGTATGTCGTACTTGTACTGTCCCCCGTCTGAGTTTGTGTGTATGTAATGTACAAATCTGCGTCATCCCTCTACACGTGTTTCCGTGTTACTCAACCTCTGTTAGCAGAAACTTAGCATAAAAGCAAACCTGGAAAGAAAGAAATGGTAAAACAAAATCCGTAGACCATTAATGAACTTGAACTTTTAATTTAGCACAACAAACAAGGAATAATAACGGTAAACTGTAGAAAATGAAAGTCAAACAGAACATTCGCCCCCCCCCCCATTCTGGAACCTTCCAAAGTAGGGCAGGGTTACGGCTACGCCCAACCAACGGCAACCCATATAAGGCGGGCCCGGCCGCCAACTCTTGGTCAGGAAATCTTAACGTATGGGGGAGCCGGAGGAGAGGCAGGAGCCAGCAGCCGGGGCAGTTGTAGGTAGTCCCACCACATGTATCTTCAGCCAGCCGCAACGGGCCTGGATAGACTTAAGTAGTCCCGCCACATGTCCAGAGAAGAACGAGGCACCTCTTCCTTTTCTCTTCCGTAACAGCCGCAGCAGCTCTGGACGGCGGGATGTCCTGCACGTACCTCCACAACAATTTGTCCAAGTTGGGCTGGGAGGGAGAGGCGACGCGGACGAGCCTCTCCCACCTCCACCGATAGGAGGTCTCCCAGCCCCCGGCCCGACGCCGAACACCCCCAGTCAGGCGATGGTGCCAATACTTCCACAGCACCGAACACACCATGGTGGCACCCCAGTACTTGCGCAGCACCGAACGTGCAATGGTGGCCATATTTTCGGAACACCGAACCTGCAATGACTGCACTGATACTCGTGCCGCGCCGAATGCGCGCCACAGGTGGCCATACTCCCACAGCACTGAGCACAGGACTTGGGGAACACCGGATGTGGAGAGACCTTCACGCGGGGCGATGAAAAAGAACAGCATGGAGTGCACCGGGAGAAGGAGACGGCGCGAACGAGTCTCCCTTGCCCCCCCCCAGGTGGGGGCATCACAGCTGCACCCCAGCTGAACGTCCCGCTTTCACACAACAGGGACCTCTTCCGTTCACTCCGAAGGATCTCTCCCACTCTTGCAAACTCGACGAGAGTGGCCCCTGTAGGGCCTCAAAATGGCGTCTGGGTCCGCTGGAAGGCGGGCCCCGGCCACTAGAGTAACTTTGACCAGCAATATAACTCGAACATTTGCCCCCTGGAGCACGAGCCCCCATCTCCGACAGCATCTCCGCAGCCTTGAAGATCCTACAAAGGTCCCCGGCGGAACCTTCGGCCTTTGCAGGCTTCCGGTAAGGGACGGCTGCCTTGATCGCCAACGAAACAAACATGACATTGCCACTCCTTCTGTTAGCATGAATTCTAGAACTGCCGAAAAGGACTCTGGTCCAAACTGCCAGTAATAGGAAACATTTCCCCCTGATGCTGCTTCCGGACTGAGCCGGCCCCGCCCAAAACAGCGCTGGTATCAATCGGAACTTACGAACACCTCGTGGTGTTCCTTCGCACTAATATAAACTTGATGTTCTGAGATTTTATATGATCCTTTGTACACTTGACTAGAAAAGACAAGGAGAACTCACTCGACGAACAGTATGAAAAGATCCCCGTTACAAATGTTGATTACAAATGTACAATGTATTATATTTTTATAACTGATGTAAGCCTCATTTACGACGCACACGTACGGTATGCATATAGGAAATCTGATTACAACTATTATGATTATGCTTCTAAAAATGCCCCCGATCCCCCCAGCCAATTGATAGACGTTTTAGTTTCTTACAAATGAATGAGTAAAACTTTCCGATGTTTTTATTGCTGCAAACGACACCCCCCTCTGTACGCACTTTAGCCATTACCACGACCGGCCAAATACGACCGCACCCTCATAATCCACATGCTGAAATGATTTTGCAAAATAAAGTTTTTGAAACTATGGACGGGTATTGCATGCTTTATTTTAAGAATGTGGGATCGGTGGGAAAGTTCTTTTCTGTGCACCCTACTCTGCTCTCTCTTTAAGGTTAAAAGAAGATGGTTGCCCAGCCCTGGAGGACGGATCAGATCGACAACACGACACTCCGCCTTCAAAGTACGCGACTGACTCATGAACTCTCGCGTAGAGGAAGACCTTGACTTCCAAGGATGGGTAAAACGAACGGCGTAAATGAGGGAATGTAAAAGGAGGGTGAAATGAAATAATGTAAATGTGATAAAGTACAACGTTCCAAAGTATCAGGGAACGGAGCTGACCCAAGAACCGAAGAACCTTAGAACGCCACAGCGCTGAAAGAGGTGTAAGGATCCCGATAGTGAGGTACATCCTTTTGACTAGATACCTCGCACTAAGCACCTCTGGTTTCCTTTTTACGTTTCCCCGCACACGACCTATATGGACGCACTACCCCCCCCCGACTCCAGAAACCATGTCCCCGGGGACCCTGCCCCGAGGAGGAAAGACGAGTAAGAGGTAAGTAAAGGACTTATGAATCCATGTATTTGAATATGCGCGAATGCTGTCTCCCCCACCCCCCCCCTTTTTTTTCCCTCCCTCTGCAGGTTACATCAGAGATTACAGCCGAGGTGTGGCGAAGATCTGAAGTCTTGCCATGTCTAATACACGAAGCGGACTAGCGCCGCAAGGTGGTGTCTAAGCGCGCCTGCAAACTACTCACGTATCGAACAAACCCGAAAAATTAGCACAACCTGATAAAAAGTGATCACCCTTAAACCAGACCGGACGAATGAACCCATGTCACGTATGATGCGAAACTATGAGGGAATGTGTGTGTGTGACTGAGGCGTCGACCCAACTGGTCGAAGGACCGAGAATGCGAGAAGTGCGACAAAATGGTACCTCCTTTCTTCTTTCCTTTTCTCAAGGCACGTCCCCTCTACCCTGTCTAATGCTCAAACTGCATGATTACATGATTCTAACGCAGACCCGTGAATGCCCTTTACTGTGTAATGCACTAAATAGCCTTTCTTGAATACACTGCCACCCTCTCTGTTGCACGTGTACTATTTAGCCTGCCGTTGCGCTCTCTCTCTCTCTCTCTCTCTCTCTCTCTCTCTCTCTCTCTCTCTCTCTCTCTCTCTCTCTCTCTCTCTCTCTCTCTCTCTCTCTCCCCCCCCCCCCTCTATTTTTGCACTCCCACTCTTCCGAGTGATTAGCCCCGAAATTGGCAGACTGCCACCCCTAGCACACCACCTAATTGGCTTCAAATACCGTCAGTATTTGCACAAAAACTTGTCTTTAATACAATCACCCTGAGGCCGCGTCATTACCTCTCCTTTTCCACTATAAGTCAATGAACCGAGGTTGGGCCGTAAGGGAAAGGACAGGTAAGACGACAGAGGTTCCCTAATCTGACCCAAAATAAGGGAACTACATGTCAACGGCTCCTATGGTATAAAACAAGAACCTCAGAATACGCGACCCTCCCCTCCCCGAATTGTCGCAATACCCAAACCGGAAAAATGATCACCCCTGTTACCTCCCCTGTATCAGCCGCCCAAAAACTGGAAGTATGAAACTACCCCTCGTTTCCGGTTGTGAGAGATGGGTCGATTTATGCCCTTACCACAAGTTTCCTATGTCCCTGGTTGTTCCCCATAAAACCCCTGTCCTTCCTAATTAAGTAATCGGGCTGTAAAAGGTTACGTAGGATCCAGAGTGATGTTTTACAAGGTTAACAGACTAGTCCAAGGTAAAGAAATCATCGAAATGAACCCCGTGGTAGTTGAAAAGCAGGATGCGTCGATAGAAAGGAAATGTTTAGCCATGTTCGTCTCTCAGCAAAATACCTGTGTAGTGCCATGTTGACGACTCACAGTACCCTTTGTAAATATAAAACTCTAGAGAACGGCATATCTTTGCCAGGTTCGTCTCACGAAGGTGGGTCACCATCAGATGAACTGTCGTGACTGTAATAACTAATTGTAAAGGAAAGTCATAGTAAATCCAACAGGCCCGTCACCGGTCATTCATATGCCAGTTGTGAACACTAATATAACGGGCATTTTTCATTCTTTGCCTGGAGCTGGGAGAGAAATAGACTTTTTGATTATCTTCATCTGCAAATTCTCTAAAGACTGTCTTTTCAAACTTGTTTAAGGGTACTGCTGTTGGAGGAGAGAAGGACCGGATGTGGGAGCACGAGGCCTGACTGCAGACTAAGGAACACCTGCGACATTAGCCAAGGCGAGACCACGACAGAAAAGAGCTGCAGGGCGAGGCACTGTTTTCGACAACATGAGAAGAAAGGGTCGACCTGATGCCCCTGCTCGATGTCCAGTGTCTGTCGACAAGTCCCCGCTCTCTGAATTCGGTCACACGCCCGCCTATTTGAAGTCTCTCGTTCCCCTAGTTTGTTCCTAATTTGGCCTTGCTCCATCCCCCCTTTTTTCCTCTGACTTACCCTATGGACTGTTTTGTACGCTCTTCTTCCATCTGAACTTTCTGACAATCACCTCAAAGGACACAGGGCGAAAAAGGACCTTTCCGACCAGAAACGCGAGGAAAGGGTCGTGCCCTGCAACGCAGAACTTAGAACAGAGCTGGACTTGTAGCTCCACCGCCGGTGCTCAACAGCGCCAACGAAAGGCAACAAAGAATGATGAGAACTCGTTAAACTTCGAACATTTGACATCCCCAATCGCCGTTTCTACTGAACCTCGTTTCTCTCCCAGCCGCCATTGTATTGATCATGCTCCAATCCGAACCTGATATATATATAATAACCTGCCAGTATGAAATATCCTTGCTGCTCTCGCTACAGAATCGTTTTTGTATTGCATTCCTATGACTTTCCTGCTAAACAAATTGATCAAAGTTTATCAAATAGGCCCACCTCCTAAAAACTAGAAATGTTAAAATGTATTGTTTACAACTCTTTTCCTCTAGGGTTCCTACCGTTTTCTCTCTCATGCCCACCACAATAGAACCGAGTAGAAAATGAACCAGCAAGATGTCTTGAATATGTTAAAGGGAGGACTGTTGAAAATTAGTATGTTTTGGTGAACATTATCTGCGCCATCTTGCCTCTTCCCCTGATGCCACACTTTTGTCGTGCGCGCCCGCCATTTTTTAAGATGTCCCGATCAGAACGAACCCTTTTGCATGCCGCTGGCCCCTGGCATAGCCCTTCACCTTCACTAAGCCTGCACGCTGACCACCCCCTACTAGCACCTGCCTTGAGTCATAAACCCCTCTTCGGCGCTGCTCTGCCCCAGGCCCTCATCCTGTTCCCAGCGCGACACCCCCCTGCTTCCCTATCATGATCTCCGGCCCTTAGATGCAAACCCCCTTCTTCCCCGTGTGCCCGTTTTGTCTTCCCCGTTCCCAGGCCGACACCCAGCTCTGCCGATACCATTCCTTGCCCCTCCCCGTACAATAGAAAGTTTCCCCCATCAAAGGATCCCCGGGTTGATCAAAGCCATGAGATCCGATCAAACCCCCCACATTCCGTGAATCGGCGGAATATCCAGCTGCGTGATACTCATCACCTGTTGTGACTAGGGTGGGGACTTCTACTGTAGATATGTGTGGGAACGGGCCCAAAAGGGGGATTCCGGGAATGTCTTTCCGTATATCAAAGCTTTGTCATGTGTATGTAAACTGTAATAAAAACCACAAACACTGTATATAAGGGGCCAGGCCTCAAACGTAAGTTAGAACACCTCAGAACGATACCTTCTGCCGGTTTTGTTGTGTTCTCCTCCGGAGAGAATAAAAACCTTGTTTCCTGCTTTCCAGTCTCCAGCGCCTGCCTCTTCATTGATTAAATGACTAGAGGGTCACAGAGGCAATACCGCCGGGCAAATATCGATTGTCCCCGACCCGACCCAGGTTTTAACAAAAGGATGCCTGCCTCTGTGGGTGAAAGTATATGGGTGAAAGGAATCCTCTGGGGGGTTTGATGGGTCAAAGGATGCATGGGTGGTTAAATGGCAAATGTATCATGGTAAATGATTTGTTGCGAATGAGAGCCAGGTTTGGATGGACGGACATGTGAATGGACGCTCTTTCAGGGTACTAGGAGCCAAACTTTGGAACACCCTGCCAGTGAACATTCGTTCATTGGAAAATCTGTCTGCCTTCCAGAAAGCCATCAAAACCTACCTATTCCCTTCCCCTTAGGCCTCCCAGCTTTCTTTTCCTTCTGTCCTCCGTTGAGTTTCTGTGGTTCTTTAGCGCCGGGACGCCTCTTTGCTAGGGCAGCTGTTTGCGCTTTATCAAATAATAACATAACATAACATGGATGGATGGTATTAATAGGTTAAGACTGGATGGAGAGAATTTAAAACTTAAACAGTGACTTAGAAGATCCATGGGAAGAAGAGTGAACAAGAAATGTGCTTTTCCATCAAGATATTTGATTCAAAGGGTTGAGGTGGCATTTCATATTACTCCCTTGACTCACAGTAGTTTTTTAGGGCAACATATAATTTGTATCCTTCCAAGTACCCCCCGATTATCATTTATCGCCCCCTCCGAGTCCCTACCCATGGCATTTACCAGTGACAGCCGTGGGTGACCTATCGGCTGCATGGTTACATTGGCGGCACTGCATTGTTGACTGTGCAATGTGCGTCTGCCTCAGTTAATGTGTAGGCCCCTTAACAAATGTCATGCTAATGCGAAAGATAGACAGTTGTGTTTCCCTTCGCTCCCAGTGCCCACACAGTCACTTCCTAGCACATAAGTAACCCTTGTCCGAACCTCCTTGTTCTGTCCCAGCCTTCAATAAAAATCATTCTTTGCATGCGCCACTTTCCTCTGGCCAAGTGATATATTTTATTATTGCTTCCATAATGTATTACTCAGTTGAAATTTTTCCCTTTCAACAATTGCTGAACAACATGACTCACTACAAGCAAAAGCTTAGGCAGTTGATGATAATGGTCAGTTAAACGTCTACCTATCCGGCCTACTCCCTCTAGCTTACTTGCAGTCGACTAAGTTAATAAATATTTTCCTTGCTGGCAAGCAAATCTATTTTGTTGAAAACAAGTAATGTCAAATGTGGTGAGGGAGGGTGAAGCCAGGGAGTGAAGTGGGAACAAAGAGTAGGTGACTTTGCATTTTAAGGATGGGATAGTCAGTGATGAACGAATGAGCCAAATACAACCTCCTGTTCCTTAATCCTTTCCCTGACCTATAGGGCCATGGGCAGACAGGAGGACGTCTGTCTGCATAGTTGTCTTCTTTATAGTTAGTAGTACCTCACGTGACGTATATCGTTCATAGTAACTATTCATCTGCCTTGTTATAGTCAGGGTGACATTGAGGCATTTAACAGGGCATGGCCATGATAGGGAAAGAGATAATTGTCTAGTACAGCTGCACCACCTGTAGACAGTAGCAAAGTAATGCAACACGAGTATGTCTGTCGCTGAGCTGGCATGCCTACCTTAATTTAGCTAAACAGGAGAGAGAGAAGAAGAATACTTGTATACTATGTAGTGCCTAGTAGTAGTAATGCCTGAAACTCTAATCACATCAAAGTTGAATGAGCCAAGGAATCGAGGATACCAGCAAATGTTATGTACTGCTAGTGCTACGGTGACACTATACCATTTTATGTGTTACTATTTTGATAAGAGTATTGGTAACAATTTGTCCTTTTTCTTTTTTTAATATTGCTACTCCTGCCAGTTCACTATCCCCCTCACAACCCAACAGGCAGGAGGTAGCATCCAGGACCTGGCAAAGGAAGCTGGAGGCCATCAGGGCCGAATATCAGAGGCTGGTGGCCCAGGAGGAGGAGGAGGAGGAGGAGGAGGAGGAGGAGGAGGCGGCAGCTGCAGCTTCCTTCAATGCCCCGGGCCCAGCCTCCGGTAGTACGGGGCCATGGTCAGGCAGCCGCCCGCCACCAGTCAGCAACCACTGCTGCTCCCCCCCATAAACTCGATAGAGCCTTTCAGCCCTACATGCTCCAGAGGATGACGTGCCTCGAAGTCAGGATGGAGGAGCGTTTCAACAGTTTAGAGAGGGATCACATAGCCCGCCGCTCTGCCTCTCTTGCCCCTTTTTAATCTTTTGTTTGGTGGATGGGATGTGTTGGGAAGAGGGTGGGAATGTGGGATTGAGCAATTTTAGGGTTTTCTTATTTAGTTCTGCTTTATGGGCAATTACATTTTTGGACTTTTACTTTGGACAAAGCTTATTTTGGACATTACTTGGTGTTAGGGAGAGCAATGGGCCACGTGTTGTGGGTTTAGTTTATATTTGTTAGGGAAATTAAGTTTTAATAGGTGTACATATAATTTAAGTCTTCTGGGGGAGTTACTGCTTTATATTGTTATGTGGGAATCTAGGACCCTAGTGTAATTTTCCCGATTCATGCCCATATATAGGTATAATTCACTCAATCCTTATATAGGCTTAGGAATCATTGCCCTATTTAGTCTTAGCCTGTGCAGCCCAAATACGGCATGGCTACTTCCACTAAACTCCGAGAATCCACAACGATTTCTTGGAAAAACCAGCCTTCAGCAGTCAGGGACATCCCCCTGCTTGAATACTAATTTATCCAAGAACTCCTGGAGTTTTCAAGGAACTGAGGCACTAGTGACGATATTATGTCCCATCTTACGTCAAACTTGGCACCTTCAAAGTATAAATATGCCTACATTTGCCCAGTCAAACACACAGTGGTTTAGGAGCAGATCGACTAACTACTTGCCCGACGTCCTGCTGCTGCAAGTGCCGATGGAAGCCGACCCTCCAACTGACGCACTGAGAAGACGCTGTCTTTTCTCTTGCAGAGAAATCCAGCTCCGGTGTTTCCAGACTACCCTTGCGGGTTGCTGGGAGACCGAGTCCTGAGAGAGAGATACAAGTCCTCTATCATTCTAAAACCAAGGTACGGAGCTGATTAGACCCATAGAGAATTCTTGGAACAGATTTTTGGCAGAAAATTACCAGACTTCAGCTACACCACACTTACTCCTCCCTCGTACTAGCCTTAGGTTCGGTACACCGCGGTAAGCGTATTTTAGAAGCACCAGTTGAGTACTTTTATCCACTATTTTATCACTGTATGTATTTTTAAAAAAAATCTTTTTATTAAACATAAACAATAACAAATAAACAAGACCATCGTGCCAAAGATATCAGCAAAAACATGATCAGAGAACGTAGATTCCAACATTAGAGAAGTATGAAGGAGTGCATGAAAGGGCTCAGGTCACATCCAATTCCTCCCGAACTAGATCAATTTCTGGTGGTGTACAAATATCCCCACGATATGCATTCCAAGCCTCCCATATCTTCCCCCATTTGCGGGGTCTCCCCCTGGCTACATACACCGATCTCTCCCGAAGCATGCACCAGTCAAGGTCCTCCACCCATTTCCTTAGCTGAGAAGCTCGACCAGCGCCCCACAATGTTATGTTATGTTAACTCCATTTTTAAGCGCACAGCTGCCCCAGCTAAGAGGCGTCCCGGCGCTGCTCCTGGAAAGAAACACAACACACACCGAGCAAAAGGAAGAATCCAGAATAAGAAGGATTAGCAGCTATTTGGGAAAATATACGTTTTTACGGCTTTCCTGAATGTCAAAAGGTCATCAAGGGCACGCAAATGGGCAGGGAGAGAGTTCCAGAGTTTAGGGGCAAGCACTCTAAAAGAGCGACCGCCAGATCTACTCCTTACAAAACGAGGGACTACAGCTAAATTTTGTCCACAGGATCTCAGCATACTGGGGGGGTATAAGGAAGAATGAGATGTTACAATATCTGGGGAGAGGCAAGTTTTAATATCTTAAAAACAAGACATAGAGTCTTGAATTCTATCCTCTGAGGCACAGGCAGCCAGTGAAGCTTGGTAATAGTGCTTCTAGCAAAGCAGAATCTAGGGAGACTGACTAAAGCCCTAGCTGCCGCGTTCTGAACGCGCTGCAATCTCATAATTTCAGCCTGATTGGCCCCAAGTAGCAACGAGCTTGCATAGTCGAGCCTAGACAATATGACTGCCTGAATAATCAATTGGCGAGTCGGGGCATCAAAAAATTTCAGCACCGGTCTGAGCCCCCGTAGATAACCAAAGCAGATCGCAGCTATTTTCTTGGTATGACAAGAGAAACTGAGCATAGAATCTAGCCAAACGCCTAGATTTTTCACCTCATCAACCGGGATCGGAGCGATGACAACTGAGCGATGACAACTGAGCGATGTTTCTCTTGGCAACCATACATGCGAGGGTGACCCAAAGCCTACCATGAGTTGAGAGATCGGTAGGTTCCCATACATTATGCAGGCAAAGGCGTGCCTCAAGTGCGAGCGGTACACTCCACACCTCACTCATTTTCTCATGTATCTTAGTCCAATAGTTTTGGATCTCCGGGCACTCCCACAAAATATGCAAAAATGTTCCAGTCAAACCACATCCCCTACGGCAATCTGCATTTGAAGCGAGCCCCATACGACAGAGCCCCAGGACCGTGGTATAGGACCGGTGAAGGATCCTAAGCTGCACCAGACGGAGTCTCATGGAGATCGCCACTTCCCGAGGGGACGACACAGCCTCCCCCCAGTCTTCATCATCCAAAACCAAAGCATCCGCAATCCATTGTTCCCGGACCCTCACTAGCGGATCCTCAGTGTGGTTGACCAATTTCTTGTAAACCAGAGAGATCGCCTTGGTAGGGAGATACCCATCCAAAATTCGATCCTCCAGCGGAGAGGCCACCGGCGGCTTCACATCACCTGGGATAGCCGATGCCAGCGCGTGCTTAATCTGGAGATAATGATACTGCTCACTGTCATTCAGTTGGTGTCTGGCTTGTGACTCCGCAAAGGTCAATATCCCCTCCTTGCCCCACATGTCTCAGACCTGCGAGATGCCAATCAAGTCCCAGCGATCAAACCCCTTCGACTTCCACAAACTACCCAAAGCTTCCGAATTCCACAATGGCGTGGCCATTGTTATCTTACCATCCCATTTGAGAGCTCGGTTAGTCTGATGCCACGCCCGCGTCGAGACCGGCGTCAGACCCAGCAGAGGGTACCTGCCACGTCTAGCATACAAACCCTTAAGTAGTCACCCCCCGGCAGCTGGCCACTATCCATGGCATACCCGGGGTCAGCCGGAGAGCCATAGACCGCATGATTGATAGGGGCTAATTGGGAGGCCCAGTAATATTTCCTGACATTGGGTAGTCCAATCCCACCGTCGTACCAGGGTAACATCAATTTGGATAGTGCAATCCGCGGTTTCCCGGACCAAAGAAGATGACGCTGCAGCGATTCTATCTCATTATAATAAGAGTGGGGTATGGGGTCGAAAGAGTTCTGTAAGGCATATAAGAACCGGGGAAGCGCCATCATTTTTAAAAAAAACGCACGACCCAGCAAGGAAAGCGGCAACTACCTCCATTTTGCAATATCACAACGGAGTCTAGACAAGGGGGGACCCAAATTGGCGTCAAAACGCACCTTAGGATCTTTGGAGACGTAAATTCCAAGGTAACGAAAACCGACCAGTTTGATTTTTACCGGACAATTAATTGGGACTCTAGGGGGGTCACTGCTCAACACGAAAAGGACCGACTTCGCCCAGTTTATAGCGGAACCCGAGTACCTTCCATAAATTGCCAAGATATCCATAAAAACTATAAGGGACTGCCGTGGGGAGGTCAGGTATATGAGTATATTGTCCGCAAAAAGCGAGATTTTATCCTCCCACTCCAGAGTCCATCGCAGACCTTTGATCGATCGGTCCCAACGTACCCAAGCCGCGAGCGGCTCCAGGGCCAAAGCAAACAAAAGTGGTGAAAGGGGACATCCCTGACGGGTGCCCCTCCACCGTTGAAAATCGGGGGACTCATGGTTATTCACCACCACTCGGGCCAACGGAGCTGAGTATAAAAGGCGGATGCAACGTATGAATTCTGGTTCCAACACCGCAAACAGGTAAAACCATTCCACCTTGTCGAACGCCATAGTGGCGTCTAGTGACAGAAGCACCGCCGGCTGTTGAATGCGAGAAGCAGTCGCCACTACCCCATGAAGTCTACGAAGGTTAAGAGCAGTATTACGGCGCGGCATGAAGCCGGACTGATCCGGGTGTACCAATTCTGAGACAACTTTTACCAACCTGTTGGCAAGCAACTTGGCCAAGACCTTAGGCTCCGCATTTAGGAGGGAAATCGGTTGATAGGAGGAGCACTCCAACCGAGGTTTGCCATCTTTATAAATTACAACAATATCAACAATGCTTTGGTCGTAAGGTAATATGCCACTCTCTCTTCTCTCGAGATACATATCTTTTAGGAATGGGGCCAGACGATCTGCATTCAGTTTGTACAATTCTGTTGGTATACCATTTGGGCCAGAGGCCTTCCTGGAGTGAAACCCCTGGATAGCCATCGCGACCTCGTCGTTGGTGATAGCGGAATCCAGAAACTCCCTATGTTCAACTGACAAAGCGGGCATTGGAAAATCACGGATAACCTCCTCATTCTCCTCCACAGTGTAAAGTCACGTCGAAGTATAGACCTCCTCGTAATATTGAGCAAACTCATCCACTATAGCCTGTGGGTCTGTAGTGACACCCGAGCCCGCTGTTTGCAGCTCCGGCACCAGACGCGATCCCCAGTCTCCCTTCTCCAGCCACGCAATCAATTTCCCCGCCTTATCGCCATGTTCATAAATTCTACTTTGTGTGTTGGCATGTTGCTCCTTCGCCTTATCGAGTGCCAGATGTTTGTACTCATCTTTAAGGAGATCTAGGCGGTGGACCGCCCCCAAATCTCTGTCAATGGCGACCTCCCGCTCCAAGACCGCAAGCTCCGCCTCAATCCTATCAATTTCCGCCCTACTCTTTTTCTTCTGCCCAGAGATAAGAGAGAGCGCCTCCCCCCTGACAACAGTCTTGTAGGCCTCCCAGAGGGAGCAGCCAGAATTAACTGTGCCCGAGTTCTCCCGGAAGTACCTATCCGTTACACGTACCAACTCCTTTTTGGTAGTAGGGTCTCTCAATCTCCAGGCGCTAATTAGGGCTATCCTAGCCACATTACCCTGTCCAATTTTTAACTGAAGCCAAATCGGCGAGTGATCAGATACCCCTCTAGCCAGATGACTCACTTCCTGAACAAACATCGCCTGCGACGCAGGCACCAACACATAATCAATCCTAGAAAAAGAGTGATGTGCCGCCGACACATGTGTATATTCCGAAGCGCCAGGGTGCCGGAGTCTCCACCCATCAACCATGCCTGTCGCAGAGAGAAAGTCCGACAACCATCTACGAGAGGGCAACAACACACGAGAGGGGTACCTGTCCAACTCACCGTCCATCACCGCATTCAAGTCTCCCCCGAGCACAATAACACCAGTGGGCAACAACAAAAACACCCTGCTCAGGTCGCGAAAGGTGTCGGACTGCAACGCGGGGGGAACATATATTGAAAGGAACGTGACCAGCCTACCCTCCCAGAGCCCCGAGATGCCAATATATCGGCCTCGGTTATCAGACCAAGTCGCTTGTATAGTGAACGGAAAGGAGTTTTTAACTAAGATTCCAACCCCTCTAGAGCCTGAGGTGAAACCGGCATGGGCGACTTGTTTGTATCCCCCCGGTGTAAAGCCATACATCGCTTACCCAGAAGGTGGGTCTCCTGTAGCAAAACCGCATCTGGCGATCAGCGTCTGATTAGTTGCCCCACCATAGCACGCTTGATCTTATCTCCCAAACCATTCACATTCCAACTGAGGACGGATATGCCCAAACCCAACCTAGTGGAAGCCATACTCATCCCCCGAAAATCCTGATGCATTCCGTGACACCCATAGCAAACGACGGTCATAAACAAACAAACAATTAAATAACCACTTAAACTAACTCGCCGACCCCCCGCCCTGCACCCCTGCATGCAACGTATGCACATCCCCAACCAGCAGTGTGCCTGTCTCCCCAAAACAAACTAAGTAATCTAAAAGTAGAAAACGGAGGAGGAACTTACAACAGGCCACCAACCTCCACAATCCCAACCAGCAATCCAACCCATCGGTAATGTTCAAGAGAAAAGGAAAACCCCCAAAAATATTAAGTGTATCGATGGGGTAATAAACGCCCCAATCAAACCAGCACTTCCACCCCCCCAGTCCAATTGACACGAGTTGTCCGTCCTGGTGTCTCCCTCCATATCGGGCCCCTGTACACGATCCAGCCAATCTGCCGCAGCCTCAGGGTGGTCAAAAAAACAAGCTTTACCATCACGCTCGACCCGAAGGCGGGCCAGTCTTCTTTTAATTGCCATAAAGCCTTGCCGTTGTTTCTGGACTGTCTGGGTAAAGTCAGGGAAAAAAAAGCAAAGAAGCGTTCTCAAAAGCCAGAGGCCCGGAGGATCTTGCCGTCTGTAGGATGGCGTCCCGATCCTGAAAGTTCACAATTCGTGCGATCATAGGACGAGGGAGCGCCCCAGTCTTTGGGCATCCACCAGGAGCTCTATGGGCTCTTTCCACAGTGAAAAAGTTACTGAGGCCCTTGGGTTTCAGGTATTTCAGGATAAGATCCTCCACAAAGAGGTCCGGGGCCTGTCCCTCCGATCTCTCCGGTACGCCAAGGATGCGGATGTTGTTGCGCCTTGCTCGCCCTTCATATTCATCCAGCTTTCGATCTGATTGAATCCGAGATGTCTTCAGGGCTCTCACCTCCCGCTGAAGTTCCGACACATCGTCGGTGAGGCTTGTTGTTTTAATTTCAAGTGACTTGACCTTCTCCGTAGTTTTGGTCAGGTCAGCATGAATAAGGCCCACCTCGACGGTCACCGTGTCCAATTTGGAGTCCATCTTGCCAAGGGAGGACTGCATCCCGGTGATCGCCGCCATCGGATCCTTCATCGTCGTGTCCTCACCAGAGGGGACACCCTCCTGGCTACCCACTTGAATCGTCTCTCCTCCACCGGGCGGCACTTGGAGAAACTATATTTTTCCAATCTGTTGGACTGGACCACTCTGGAGGTCCTCGACGTTTTCGGTGGTAGCTTTTCAGTGTCCCCTTTCGACACCATTGTCGCTCCTAACTGGGCACCTCCTCCGCCGACCGAACAAGGTTGAATAAATACGTCTCCAAGTCAATCCGATCCTCCAAATGCGGACAGCTCCGTCCCAGCTGAGGAGCACAGTGCGAACAAGTCTATGAGGGGGACCCTGAGGCCCCGCTGGTATAACTCGACTTCCATGAAACCAGTGCCACCGAGCCCTTCCGGTCTCACTCGCCATTGTTGTTGAACTCCAGAGCGGGCAGTGCCACACGCAGGGTCCCGGTGACGTTCCCAGAAGGCCCAAAAAGTTCAGACAACAGTAAAAGAACACCGGAGCTCCTAAATCGTTCAAAATTTCACCTGGTGGCTCAGGTGCTGGTCTCCCACCCAGTGGTAGGGACAGGGCTCAGGATAATGTGCCGGATGGCAAGTCAGGATGTGGCGGCTGGCGGAGCCGATGCTCAAGCGGCCATCTTGGTCACTGGCGCGGCTCCTCCCCCACTGTATGTATTTTATGCATTTTATGTATTCTATGTTTATGGCTTAGAAACCGTATCATGCTCTTACAGTACTATTTTATAATACTATTTGTATTATATGCATTGTACTTCTTAACTAGCATTTCAATTGTAGCAGTGCATTTCTTATGCTTAAGAAATAAGACTGTTCAATAAATACTTTTATTGAAAACGCCCGTCTCTCTATTTCTAAGCAACTCTGGTGAAACGAAGCATGCACATCTGACTGAGTGAAATAGCGTCTATTGTTACCGCGACTCTAGACATACGTTTCATGCTGGGGAAACACAGTTGTCATGTTATATGGTTGTCAGCGACTAATCCCTTCTTGTATTTTCGAGAAAGTTTCTAGTGACCTCTGAGCTAGCTGGCACTCACAGTTAAGTCTAATATATTCGGCAGAGACCAAGTCCACTTAAGTCCTACGTCTAAGCTGCAGGATATATTATTCCAATGCGCAGAGCCTATTGGGAATATAGGAACTACACTACATGGCGCCCAACGTTTGGTCAGGCGATAATTTAATGATAGATACTAGAGTAACTCAGTCGTGCTTTTCACACAGACCCCTTTTCTCCTGTAAAAACTCCAAAAGACGTCTGGAGTGGGTGAAAGGATAATATCCGCCAAAACTTAGTAGGACTAACGAAGAATTAGCTGCAGCAGCAGCTCAAGCGATCTTAGATGACGCTGTTATCTTAGAAAATGACACAGATGCTATACTGCGCCCGGTAAATGTAAGGAAAAGTATAACTTACAAACTGATAAATAATGGAGTATCAGCAAGAGGTGGCCGAGTAATCTTTGTCATGGAAGCACATGAATATCGGCAAACAGAGGTATTCTATTCATGGATTCAGTTTCCAGCAGCAAATGCAGGAACACGTGAGTTCCACTACTACAAAGCAGAGGAACCTCCAGCGGAATACATTCTTTTCGAGGATGCTGAAATTCCATTAACTTAACAAGAGCATCAGCTCTGGTTTAAAGGTGCCCTACAACATCAAAATCACATTACCAGGCTCGGTCTACTAGGTAGACCAGGAGCAACATGGCCGCTACTGGCCAGCTATACACCACATCCAGACATTGAAAGGATGTCAGATGCAGAATTGTTAGCTCAGCTAAAACAATTAATTGAAATACATAGACAATTGGTTCAATATGTCATGCGGACATTAACAGTCCAAGCAGCTTTAAGAATTCCACAGCACACCCCTCACCAGGGGAACACAAATAAAATCACACCACAGACTAATTATGGGCGAAATTTGTGAAATCCCGGTTCGCGAATTCGCATGAAAGCGATTTCGCGGTCCGCGAAATCCGCATATTTGCGAAATTTTTTTTTTGCTTGTTTGCGGGCTTTTTGCTGGATTTTTTCAGCGCGGCTACCGCAAGGTTACCGATGCGGTCGTACATGGGCTAGTTGCATGCTCGTGTTGTGCAATTGCGTGTTCGCGTCCGTTTTTGCGTGCTCGCGGACAAAAGTCTTGCGACCAAGCAAAAAAATCTGCAAGCTTGCGAATTGCGAATTTTTTGACAAATTTGCGCGATTCGCAGAACGGATTTTACGCCCATGCTTACCACAGACTATACAGTCAGTCATTGGTAAATTAGCAGCAAAACGAGAACAAATTCCGTTCTGGTTAGCACAAAAAATTACTCAATTAGAGGCAGTATTTCCTGATAGTACGCCTCATGAGAAACAGAGGATTCTGACAATCTGTTTACCCATGGGGATTGCACCACACATAGAGGACTGTGACACTTGGGGTACAATCTTTGCTTCAATCTACACTAAAACACATGGTGTTCCGTCCATGGCGGTAAAACCAGATGTTCTACGACAGATTCAAAATGAATACGGTCCAGAACCGGCATTAAATCTAGGTATGAAATTACTGAAAGATTTCAAACAGGTCTCGGCTATACTATTAGCCAACATTAAAGGTGAAGCAGCATCAGTGGCAATCCGCCAGAAATTAAAAGAAACAGACATTACTGAGCAACCATTTAAGCTTGCCAGAATTATTGAAAAATCCTATGAAGAACTAGGTAGAGATAGCATGGGTGGGAAACCACTAAAACCACAACTAACAGAGAATCCTGAAAAAACTTTTATTAAAAATAATCTCACTACTCCTAAAAAGAAGTGGGAGAACACTAAACAAACGCATCCTAGAGAGAAGCATTCCCAGTCCAGAGGAAGATCTCCCCAACGAGGAGGTAGGTCTCCCCAACGGGAGCCCTCTGAAAAGAGGTACAACCTCAGAAATAGGGATACTTTAAGAAAACCCGATAGATTTCAAGGTAATGATACATGTTCCTCTCGTACCTTTCAGACTTCAATGCAGAAATCAGAAAGAAGAGGACGGTCAGAACAGAAAGAAGAACGCGTGAAGTCCAAAGACGAACAGTACGTTCCAAAAAATAAGAAAACTCAATTCACCAAGAAGAAGGTAGCAAGTGTAAAGATCAGACATGCCGAGGATTCTGAGGACACAACTCAAGAACGGGGAATGGGCTCAGACAATGCTAGACAGCGCAGCAGAAGTAACTGTAGTTCGCAAGATCCTGAAGGATCATCTGGAGACAGTGGACTTGAATGAATGCATTCAAGTTGAAACTGCCGACACCAGGGTTAGTGTACCCCACAAGTTATATGAAGTAACACTCCGGATGGAGGGGGACTTAACTAGAAAAATAAAAGCTCTCTTTTGGGACAAGCTTTCCAAGGTTATGACATACTTCTAGCTGAAAGAGACTGGCCACCTGCAGTTGTTAGGGAGTGCCCACACGGCGAAGAGATAATTATGCCAGCCTTCTCAAATCACATTCCAATTCATAAAAAATATACATAGGCCAGGAAATGGGCACTAGCTCAAGCTCCAGCATTATATAAAAAGCACGTAGGATGGGATGAGGATTCTCCTCAACACAAAATCCAGTTAAAAAATCAACCTACTGCTCGGAGGCAGTATCCAGTCAAGCAAGAGGCTAAAAAACAAATCAGGGAGATCTTAGATCAACTTGAATATCAAGGGGTGATTGGAATATGCACCTCATCTATGAACAATCCTTTGTTTCCTGTCTCCAAGCCAGACAATTCATATTGTCTAGTTTTGGATTACAGACACCTAAACTCTTGTTGCAAAACATTTGCAGTACAAAATGCACACAGTGCAGCACTGATGAATAACATCGTGCGCAAAAAATATAAAACCACATTAGACATTTCAAATGGGTTTTTCTGTCAAAACATTGCACCGGAAAGTAGGCACTCGACCGCTTTCTCAATCTTGGGGACATAGCGACAATTTTGCCGTCTCCCCCAGGGATTCAAGAATAGTCCAGGGTTATTTTCAGCCAGAGTAACAGAAATACTACAAATGTACGATGATGAGGCATTATCTTATGTTGATGACATTTATCTTACAGACGATGACTTGGACGTGCACTTGAAAAGAGGGAACACCATAATACTTGGGTTCGCTTCTGAAGGGTACAAATTCAATTTTAAGAAATCACGAATTGCCCACCTCAACGTCCTATTCTTAGGATATGAGTTGTCAAGTGAAGGCAAAAGCCTGGCAGCAAACTTTCTTGAGAAATGTGCGCTGCTCCAACCTCCAAAGACGCTGAAAATCTTACAGTCAACTCTAGGTTTCCTGAATTTTGGAAGAACTTATGTTCTGAATTACGCAGAAAGGGTTAAACCTCTCTACAAACTAATCAAATCTGATTTCAAACCAACAAATTGGACTTAGAAACATACAGAAATTTTGTGTTCAGTACAAACAGACATGTTAGCAAAAATGCGCGCAATCTCGTGATCCGTGTCATCCCAGGGAAATGCGGATTCACATACCTGACCTTTAATGAAGGAGAAAAGGTACCAATTGCATTCAAATCACACTTGTACACACAAGCTGAAATGAAATTCACTTCAACAGAAAAAATTCTGACAGCGGTTCAAACTGCAATAGCAAAAGAGAGAGCTCTCGCGCAGGGTAAACGCATAATGATCGTTACACCTGTACCTGCCTTAGAAGCAGTGACGAAAGCGAGCATTCCAAATGACATAGCTTTACATTCGAGATGGATACAATGGGTTAACTCTCTTGCTGCAACAGACGTTGAATACGTTTTTGACCCCTACTTGAAGACACAAGAATTCCTACAATACGAATACGAATGTCCCCTGCCGACCGAAATTCTGCCTCTAGAACATTACGGCTGTATAATATATACAGACGGATCAGCACAGCCCGCGATTGGGGGTAAACAAGCTTATAGTGCTGCGTGTGTGATCGTTAAAGGTCGTTGGCGCGAAGGTAAATTCAGACCTATGGTCACTAAAACTCAATCACTCGGAGACTGTACAGCTCAGCAAGCTGAACTACAGGCTTTCAAGATGGCGTATGAAAATACTGATCGCGAATTCCCCACACTAATAGTGTGCGATTCGTATTTCTGCGTTGAATCTTATAACAAAAACTTGCAGAACTGGGTTCGAAACGGTTTCAAAATTTTTAAAGGTGGCACAATTAAGCATAAAACGCTTTGGGAACAAGCAGTTCTTTTACAGAAAGAACTAGAAAAGACTCACATGATTCATACACTGAGTCATCAGCATGATGGCGTTCACGTTGCAGGGAATTAATTGGCTGATGAAGCCGCGAAGGCAGCTGTGCAAACGGCTTCCGTAGCTACACACAATCGTTCGAAAAAAGTAATAGATGGTGAAACGCTATTAGCAGTAAAAGCCTCAATGGCAGAAAATCATGCAGCGTTACCTCTGAACTATCCACTCGGTAATACATACATAATTGATGCAAACTCCGTTCCTTTTGCTCAAATCCCTGGAGTGGGGGACAGAGTAATTCCAAACAGGAATCGGAGAGCTGCTTTGGTACATGAAGCACATATGGGAGAGGGTCTGAGACATCAAGGGATCTTGAAATCTCTAATAGAATTAGAAAAGTTGTACTGGTGGCCGAGACTGGGGGTTGATGTGTACAATCTCGCAACTTATTGCCCTAACTGCAACAGAAACCGCAGCAGCGAAAGCCACCAGGTACCTGACTACAGAGTAGCCAGCCCAGTTCAGATACCATTGCTAGACAGCGTTAGGCTATCTACTTGCAAACGTCTCAATGGACTAATGCAGCCCCACATCTACTAGGACAAGATTTTTTGGATATGGCCCCAGCGCTCGGCTGATGCCAGAACTGTTATGAAGGATTTGTGAGTCTTTATCGGCACATAGGCAATTGGCACGCTACATTCTGACCAGGGTCCTGCGTTTAGCTCTCGAGCTTACAAGGAGGCCATGGCTAGCTTGGGCGTTGCATTGCGGTATTCTAGCCCCTTCTCCAAATCATTAATGTAGATGTTAAATAAAAAAGGGGCAAGGACACACCCTTGTCTCTCTCCCCTCGCAATTTTGAACATTCTAGTGCATTCCCCTTTTTTACCGTATCTAATCGTGGCCCTTGCACCATTATACAGCTCTCTGAGGAATTGAATAATATTAGCATCAACACCCAGCCTAACTAAAATTAACCACAGTTTACTGTTTGTGACACAGTCAAAGGCGGGGGTCAGGTCCACAAAGGTTAAGTATATCCGGCCACCTTTAGCCTTAGTGTATTTCTCAAGGAGAATAAAGAGATTGAGACATTGATCTGTAGTCCCAACTCCTTCTCTGAAACCATATTGTAGATCACTAATGATCTTATGCTCCTCTGCCCAAAGATGCAACCTATTTAGAATAACCCTTCCAATAATTTTTATTGTCGAATCAAGTAAGGATATTGGACGATAGGACACACAGCTGGACCTATCGTCTTTTTTAAAAATGGGTACTATAATTGACTCGTACCATTAATCAACAAGTCCCACAGAGCAGCCCGCGTTAAAAGTTCCTGTAAGCAGTGGCGCCCATAGAGATTTGTTGTTTTTAAAAATATCAATAGGGACGCCATCTGGGCCGGGTGCCTTGCCCCCTTGGCTTAAATTAATGCCCTTGATTACTTCGTCTAGGGTAAAATTAAGCCCCTCTTTACTCATTGGCAAATTAATCGTATCCATTTCAGTCGATTCAGGCAATGGTTCAGCTAATGGTGCAGAGGTGCTGTAGAGAGTTTCAAAATGGCTTACCCAATCATTCTCAGAGATAGCAATCTCCATCCGTGCCTTTGTGCTATCCTTGAGGTACGGTGCATTGACTGCCTTCCAAAAGGCTGTCATATCTTTCAATTGAGAAGCTTCAATCAATGCCTCCCAAGCTTCCAACTTTAGCATTTCCCTCCTTTTTTTGTGTGCAGTTTTATAGGTTTTACGGAGCTCCCTAATCTGTTTCTGCTCTCTAGCCTGACAACACAGGGCCCGTTTTAAATTGGAGTATGCCTTGGTGCACGCTGAATCAAACCAGCCCCTATTTTTACATTTTGTGTTCTTTATATCGACCCACAGGCTGTTCTTAATACATGTTGTAATTTGCCTGAAACTATTAATGGTTTCAGTGTTGTCATCATCCATATCCAGACAAACGCTGAAACTCATTTTACAGGCCTTAATTAAATTACACAGGAATTGTTCAGGTACGACTTTCATCCATTTTAAGGCGTATCCGTTCTGTCGAGATATATCAATATCTCTCGAGTATAACCTGGATGTATCATCAGTTGTAGGGACAGCACCTGGATCAGCTATTTCTACCCTGTTGGGGAAATGGTCGCTAAGGGGTGAATCCAACGTACAGTAATTGGAAACTCTGTCGCCATAACATGAGGAGATCAGGATAAAATCAATTATCGAAGATGCCCCTCGGCCCATAAAGGTGGTAGAGAAAGCAACCTGTGGCTGACACAGTTTGTCAGCAAAACCTAGATCATTCATAAACAGAATTTCGTTAATGGCATCCCCCGTAACTGTATGCTCAAAATGTGCCAGGGTAGACTCCCTATCCACCGTAAAGCCACAGTTCCCTGTTTCATCACTATTACAGAGAGCACAATTAAAATCACCCCCCATATAACTACAAATGTTTTGCTTTTATTACAGATTAGACTATTCAGCTCATGTTTCAGGGCTTTAAGGACTTCAAGAATATCTACTAAATGGATATTATTATATATATTTACTAACAAGATACAAAAGGTGTTACTCTTATGCAGTCCAACTATATGATAAAAACAATTATTAAAAAGTCTCCAGACTAATACATTTAAAACAATTTGAGACATACGTACAGAGCCCCCCTCTGGCTCTGCCATGTGTTGAGCCAACAGCAGGGGTAAATATCGTTTTAAAACCATTAATGTGATACACTTCCTCGGCCCAAGTTTCTTGTACACATATAACGTCGTGTTCATTGATAAGTTTGACCCAGAGTGGATTATCTAATTTAGCTCTGAGTCCGGAAATGTTCCAAAAGATGATCGACCATTTATCCCCAATATTAGTATTAGGATCACTAAGGGGGTACTCTACCTCATCAGAATCACTGCCCATTTCCACCTCAATGGTGCTTCCATCCCCCGTGGTCAAAGTGCCAGTCCTATCAAAATGTACTGGCTCCTTACTAACATTGATTAAGGATGATTGATCACAGATATTTAGAATCGCCTGGTTGGCCGTCCGTGGAGGGTTCTGGGTGTTAACCATGCTAGGAAGAGTACCCTTCTCCTTTATTGGTCAATCCACCTCCCCTAGGCCTGACAAGGGTTCATAGTAATTACCAGTTGGTACATTAAATTCGCCCCCTGCCAGATGATAGTTACCACCCTGATAAAGAGAGTGGTGCAATGAGCCTCTATTATTAGGTGGAATCAAGGGGGCATTAAGATGGTTTCCTGGAAGAGAGTAATGTGATCCATACTGGGGGTTATAGGGCCTCTGCCTGGATAATATGGCGGAGGCCGATGGATAGAAGTAACTTAAATCAAGGGAGAAGATACCTCCAGAGGTGTGGTGATTTGTAAAACCGCGAATAAACTGTACCACACGGGGATCTCTGAAGTTTACTATGATACAGTCTCCTTCAATAACCTTAGCTTGATAGCCCATCCAGCTTACTCTCCTTACATTTAAAATTTCCCCATGTAAGTCTGGTCTGAGCGGGCGGTTTTCCCTAGCCAAAACATGACTTTATTTTTTACTTCGTAAAAGGATTCAGCCCTATCATGCTTCCATTCAGGGACACCAGCCAGCACGATGACATATGGGTATGAATCTGGGGGGTCATTAAAGCTGTTCCTGGTTCCCTTGGATCTAGATGGCAGAGCTTTATCTGCTACCACTAACGGTTCCACGTTCTCCATACCCATCATAGATCTATCTGTCTGTCTATCGACTTGACCTCCTTTTACCACTGGTCTGAAAGCCTGGGAGGCCTTATGTGTTGTATTTCCACTATCTAGCTTTGATGTTTCCTTGGATTTTAAACCTGGCTTCTCATTAGGTAATAGGGACTTCAATTCTGTAGGTATTGTGGTGGTACTGTCATGCGAGGTTTTAGCTCCCAGCAACTTCTTTAGAATGACAGAGTTGGCCTTGGTAATTTTCTCGAGTAATCCCAGCTGTTCGCTTAATTTTTTAGAGCGTTCCACTAAAGGTAAAATAAGGGATCTAACCAGATGTTCAACATTTACTAGCGAGCACTCTTTACTCCTCTCATCATTAGTTAATATTTCTATTATGTCATCAGAGGGGTTATGGTGTATAAGACCTTCTTCCTCAACCTGCGCTAATCTGTTAGGCCTGTCCTCAATCGTCGTATCCCTACATATTGGCGAGGCGACTTTTTTCTTCTTAGTGCTCCCGCCTATTTGTTGCTTCCCGCCACGTTTGCGTTTTAAGTTAGGGGCAAGATCAGACACGTGTTCTGATGTAGTTTGTTCAATCGTGTTCTTACTTGCCATATGCGGGCCATTACTTAAACCAGAGGCAGCTCTGGGATAAACCATTAATGAGTCAATACTAGGTTCTCGCCCACTAAAGTCCAAAACTGTTGATGAATCTTCCTGTTGCTGGGATAAGATATCGTGTAGGGCGCCAGTGGAAGCTAGTCGGTCGGGTGAAGGTACTAGAGCTATCCCCCCGAGTGATGATCTTCTCAGGAACATAGGATCAAGAGAAATACGACGTTGGGTCAGAGCTATCTCCTTCTCTAATGCAGAAGCCGCCCTTGTGATGAAGGCATCTAGGATGCCAGTTAGGCCCCCCCACCCCTGTTCCCTGGTTTAATGGGTTTCGGATTTTTTGGGGCCATTGACCGTAACTTTGAACCTTAAGGTGGTATCACAAGATTTAAATACACAAAACAGTAAATTAACAAATATATATTAGTACAATAAAACTCTATTAAACACAGTGCAAAAAGTCTTACGAATACGGGAGACTCAAGGGATATAGCCCAGTCCAGTCTCTTCCTGTCTCTGACGGGCTCAGATGGGCCCGCCCTTGGCCCGGGGCTTCACCCGGCTCGTCCCGCGATGCGCGGTGCTGGTGCAGGATTTGAAGCACCTGTGGAGGGCGTGGCGGGAAGGTGCCTCCTAGCCCCGTTGGTTTATGGGCGATGTAGTTTTTCCTCCCTTATGGCCACCAGTCCCCGAAACAGCAAGCATTTCCCGTGAAGCGGGAAACGCGAGAAGTGACTAAGTGGACAGATAACAAGTTCAGATGGTGCTGTAAAAACAGGGAGCGTGGTTCTCCTCCTTTTCGTAGCCCCCGTGATCCAGAGAACAGTCCTTTACGCTGAAACAGCAGCCGGAGTTTCCCGCGATGCGCGGTGCTGGTGCAGGATTTGAAGCACCTGTGGAGGGCGTGGCGGGAAGGTGCCTCCTAGCCCTGTTGGTTTATGGGGGATGTAATTTGCCCTCCCTTATGGCCACCAGTCCCCCAAACAGCGAGCGTTTCCCATGAAGCGGGAAACGCGAGAAGTGACCAAGTGGACAGATAACAAGTTCAGATGGCGCTGAAATGGGGAGCGTGGTTCTCCTCCTTTTCGTAGCCCCCGTAATCCAGAGAACAGTCCTGTTAGGTATATGCGCGGTGCTGGTGCAGGATTTGAAGCACCTGTGGAGGGCGTGGCGGGAAGGTGCCTCCTAGCCCCTTTGGTTTATGGGCGATGTAGTTTTTCCTCCCTTATGGCCACCAATCCCCCAAACAGCAAGTGACTAAGTGGACAGATAACAAGTTCAGAGTATCAAATCTGGCAGAACCCACCCTTTCTCCACTTCTGGTGCCAGACTGGTAGTGCATACAAGAAGGGATACCAAGCCTTCTATAGAACCTCCCTCAGAGTATCAAATCCACCAGAATCCACCCTTTCTCCACTTCTCGTGCCAGGGCAGGGAGTACAAGAAGGGATACCAAGCCTACTTCAGAACCTCCCTCAGATCAAATCCAGCAGAACCCATCCTTTCTCCACTTCTGGTGCCAGACTGGCAGGGAGTACAAGAAGGGATACCAAGCCTTCTCCAGAACCTCCCTCAGAGTATCAAATCCAGCAGAACCCACCCTTTCTCCACTTCTGGTGCCAGGGCAGGGAGTACAAGAAGGGATACAAACCTTCTATAGAACCTCCCTCAGAGTATCAAATCCAGCAAAACCCACCCTTTCTCCACTTCCCGTGCCAGGGCAGGGAGTACAAGAAGGGATACCAAGCCTTCTCCAGAACCTCCCTCAGAGTATCAAATCCAGCAGAACCCACCCTTTCTCCACTTCTGGTGCCAGGGCAGGGAGTACAAGAAGGGATACCAAGCCTTCTCCAGAACCTCCCTCAGAGTATCAAATCCAGCAGAACCCACCCTTTCTCCACTTCTGGTGCCAGAGCGGCAGTGAGTACAAGAAGGGGAACCAAGCCTCGTCCAGAACCTCCCTCAGAGTATCAAATCAAGCAGAACCCACCCTTTCTCCACTTCCAGTGCCAGGGCAGGGGGTACAAGAAGGGATACCAAGCCTACTCCAGAACCTCCCTCAGAGTATCAAATCCAGCAGAATCCACCCTTTCTCCACTTCTGGTGCTAGGGCGGCGGTGTTGGGCCCTGGCTTATCTCTAGGAAGTGGGTGCTAGCAGTTAAATCTTACTCCAGGGGTGAGACGGTGATCGAAACTCAGATGGTACGGCATTGTAGTGTAGTTCCTATATCCCTGATAGGCTCCGCGCGGATTGGAATAACATACACTATCTCTTTCCCGGGACTCGATCTCTAACACCCTGCAAGGGGAGTCAGAAACACTGGAGCTGGATTCTCAGCAAGGAGGACTGCTTCTGGTCAGTGCGTCAGCTGGAGAGTCGGCTTCCTTCGGGACTTTCTGTGGCGAGCCGCGCCGTGCAAATAGGTAGTTGAACAGCACCGAACCACACCGTGCTTTGCCATAGCAAGTGAAGGTATATTTATACCTTGAAGGTGTTTAGGAATGCCAGAATTGACGTAAAAGTCGGGCATGAGAACATCATGAATGAACCCATAAGGAATAGATGTTCATGCATAATAAATTAGTTCTTGGAGAAATCAATATCCAGGCCGGGGGAAGTCGCTTCTGCTTAAGAGTCTGGTTTTCCAAGAACTCGTTGTGACGTTGATGAACGGATGGAAGTAGCCATGTCTGTATTTGGGTAGCATGGGCTATGCCTAAATAAGGGCTTCATTTCTATGCCTATATAAGGGCAATGTGAATTGTACCAATATAAGGGCATGAATCGGGAACATTTATACGGAATCTAAATTGATACACAACAGCACAGTAAGTGACACTCAATAACTTTGATGTCCAGTAAGTGATTCATCTTTGAAAATAGAACTTTATTAGATAAATAAATCCATTGGAATAATGATAAACAAAGCTATGTGCAAACAGCACTTTACAAAGACTGTATATAAATTATAATACAAAGCCAAGCAGCACTAAGGCTATTTTATTAATACCAGGCAACCGCCTAGTCCAATCAATCAATCACTCAGAGTTTGTAAAGTGTGGCTACTCACCTGTGGGGGTCTCAAGGCGCTGTGGGGGCACAGAGGATCAGACCAAGTGCTGAATTCATCTGAAGAGCCAGGTCATGAGGCTGATGTGCGACGGGTGGTCCCACGGGGGCATTTGAAGCTCCGCACCAGATGCCTTCAGAAGAGCGTGACGAACGGCTCCCCACCCAGGAGCCTCCCCCCGCACTCCATGCACACAAAAGGCCAGATTAGCACCAGTTGTGTTACAACCAGTGAGCAGTAGCACCACGTCAAGGTTCTGACCATTGCTACTGACCATTCACACCATTCATACGGGAGCCTATAACACCCCTTCCCCCTGGGAGCCTTCTCTTCTTTATTGGACACCATGCCCCCACCCTCCACCCCATAAAGACCCTCATTCACACCATTCATAACCCAAGGACTCAGGCGTACGCTGGGAAGCCCCCTCCGAGACCCCCCAGCGTATCGCGGCAGATCCAGGACACACGCTGGGGCCCTGAGAGGGTGCCAAAGAGACAATGCAGCGGGGGCCAAGGTGAGCCCCTACCTGGCCCCTCCCAGGGTGGAGGAGAATCGGCGGGGAGCGTGAGTGCGGAGGGCACTCGAACTCGACAAGCACCGAAGCTCCCCCGCAGCCTGCTCCCTCACTGCCCACCACTAGGTGTGGTGCAGCGGCCAGGGCAGCTGACTTCAGAGCACAGGGTTCAGGGTTCGATACCCGGCTCTGGTGGCAGCTCAGCTCAGCACCATGTGACTCTGGGCAATCGCTCACTTAACTTCCACGACGACCCCCAGCACTTTGAGACTCGGAAGGGTGAGTAGTCTGCGCTTTACAAATACAGATTTAGAAATAAATCCATATTTGTAAAGCGTGAACTACTCACCCTCAGGGGTCTCAAGGCACTGGGGGGCCGTCGTGGAAATTAAGTGAGTTATTGCCCAGAGTCACATGGTGCTGAGCTGAGCTGCCGCCGGGGCCAGGGATCGAACCCTGTGCTCCGAAGTCAGCTGCCCTGACCACTGCACCACACCTCTCACTGCCCCCTCTGGATATATAGGCTTGCAGGAGTGACATCACAAAGGAAGGGGGGGCAGGATGTACAGGGCTGGTGGAGTGACATCACAAAGGAAGGGGGGGCAGGATGTACAGGGCTGGTGGAGTGACATCACAGACGAAGGGGGGACAGGATTTGCAGGCCAGGGGAGTGACATCACAGACGAAGGGGGGACAGGATTTGCAGGCCAGGGGGAGTGACATCACAGACAAAGGGGGGGACAGGATTTGCAGGCCAGGGGGAGTGACATCACAGACGAAGGGGGGGACAGGATTTGCAGGCCAGGGGAGTGACATCACAGACGAAGGGGGGACAGGATTTGCTGGCCAGGGGGAGTGACATCACAGACAAAGGGGGGGACAGGATTTGCAGGCCAGGGGGAGTGACATCACAGACGAAGGGGGGGACAGGATTTGCAGGTCAGGGGGAGTGACATCACAGACGAAGGGGGGGACAGGATTTGCAAGCCAGGGGGAGTGACATCACAAATGAAGGGGGACACAGGATTTGCAGGCCAGGGGGAGTGACATCACAGACGAAGGGGGGGACAGGATTTGCAGGCCAGGGGGAGTGACATCACAGACGAAGGGTGGACAGGATTTGCAGGCCAGGGGAGTGACATCACAGACGAAGGGGGGACAGGATTTGCAGGCCAGGGGGAGTGACATCACAGACGAAGGGGGGGAAAGGATTTGCAGGCCAGGGGGAGTGACATCACAGATGAAGGGGGGGACAGGATTTGCAGGCCAGGGGGAGTGACATCACAGACGAAGGGGGGACAGGATTTGCAGGCCAGGGGGAGTGACATCAGAGAGGAAGGGTGGGGGGACAGGATGTACAGAGATGGGGGAGTGACATCACAGAGGAGGAGGGGACAGGATATGCAGGTGCGAGGGTGTAAGGGGCGGGATATAAAGGCCTTGGGGAGTGATATAACAGGAGAAGGAGGGGACAGGATATGCAGCACTGGGGGAGTGACATCACAGAGGAAGGGTGGACAAGATATGCTGGTTTGAGGCAGTGGCATGGCAGAGAAACAACACTTAGCGCATATGTGCAGTGAGTGTGGCATCTTGGCATCAAAGTCTGTCAGGAAACAAGGTCAAGCGGCGATTGCAGCTAGTAGTATGGCTTTAAAATGGAAATAGCAGTTTTCGAAGCATTTCCATACCTAAAACAATCTTCGTCGTTTAAGAATTAGACCTGGAGGCGCTATTCATTTATGAATTCACAGATCAAGAAGAGGATGTGGAAGAGAGGCGTTCAATGAAATTTGGTTTGGTGGAAAACGTACGGGGCTTCATATAGGGCCACATTTACAAATTCCAGTACTTGTAAAGCGCACAATTACCCAAAGGAGTCAAGGCGCTGGGGGCCGTCGGGGAGATTAAGCGAGCTATTGCCCAGAGTCACACGGTGCTGGACTGATCTTCCGCCGGCGCCGGGGATCAAACCATGAGTCCCGGGTTCTGGAGTCAGTCGCTCTAGCCGCTGCGCCACACCTCTTCCGTACAGGGCCATATTTACAAGGAAGTAACGCGGCACAGAGCCGCAAGCCATTTGGCTGCACCGCACTGTGTTACTTCCGAAGCAAAGGGATGCATTTACAACAATTTGACGTATCCTTGATCTCTCCCCTGCGCGGGCGCACAATTGGCTCCCATGTGCCAACGCTGACACCCTCGCACCATGGTGCAAGGGTGCCTGCGTTGCGGGGATGATTGTTTTTGTGCAGGGTGGGACACCTTCCTGCACAAAAGCAATCACAAGAGGTCTTTTCTTCTTTCTGTGTGTGCGGCAGAATGCAGCCTGCATAGCAAGAGGAAACAACAAGGAGAAATACAAGTATTTCCCCTCGTTGCACCTCCTTACGACTCCCCTGGGGGGCGTAGGATTCCGACGCATTCCCAGATGTACGAAACGTTGTAAATCTGGGAGTGCGGCAGAATCCATGGGTGTGCTTGTGGTGCTCGGCTGCCTGATTGTGTGCCGGCGCTAGCGAGAGGGCAGGAGAGTGCTGTATCTCTGTGGATACGGTGCTCTCCTGCTCTCTCCTCCTCATGCAGTGCAGCGTAGCAACCTTTGGTGCTGCGCTGCGTTTCGTGGCATCTTTCTAAGTCTGGACCTTGGAGTGTCAGAGAAGAAGTGTTTATAGGAACACATTGAGCAGTGTTGGAACTGGCACTTTCTGGCTGGGTGAGGCAGTACCCCAGCCTGGCAGAACCTACCACTCTTGTCAGGGGCGGGTGATTACACACACTTTGTATCCTGCGCTCACCCTTGGGTAGCGAGGCCTGAGCACTCAGGCTTACCACAGAGGCAATATGTAAAGCATTGACACAGCACTCACTCACAATAAAGAGCCTGAGCGTCACAAAATAAACTTCACACGTTTGTATTCAACACACAATAATCAACACAACATGAACATCTTGTATTTCTGGGTCTACATGGCATTCAGAATTATTACTAGCAGTACTGGGCCCAGCCGGGTTCAAATGACATCAAGAATATGCAACCCCAGGGCATCCCTAGCAATTCTTATTATTCAATACTTTAGAGGTAGAGGGTGCACCCGGGTCACAACAATATCAGAAACATTTACATAGACAGAATTACATCACTTTTAGCAGCACCGCGGGCCGAGGCCGTGCTGAGAAGAAACAATGCCAAACGCAATGCTCTTTTGGAAAGAAAGGAACGTATCAGACAAACTGCCGTCCAGTGCCATGAATCACAGACGGTTCCCCACTGCCCCTCCCACACACACTGGCTTCACACCACTACGCGGTGCAATGGATATCAGACAGGTCCATATAGAAGCACTCGCAAAACATATGCCCTCAGCACCCTCCTGCGGTGCAACTGATTGATTACACACTGCAGACCACGGACCCCAAGCCTCCATCCCCCTCCAACTCACCCGACTATTCTATACCCACAGATTGGAGACACCGTGCCCTCCTTCCCAGGCCACTAGGTCGCACAAAGATGATGTCACTCTTAGTC
Source organism: Lissotriton helveticus (assembly GCF_964261635.1). Taxonomy (NCBI): domain Eukaryota; kingdom Metazoa; phylum Chordata; class Amphibia; order Caudata; family Salamandridae; genus Lissotriton; species Lissotriton helveticus. The sequence goes on along the minus strand of NC_136065.1, from coordinate 2,126,189,747 downwards.
AGGGTCCCAGGAAACCAGGTGAGGGTAGGCAGCAAGGTACATTAGGAGGCCGTCGGCAAATGAGGTCGGGCATCCACTCAAAATGATCACCCACAGAATGCGAAGCAGATACACGCCGAGGGCGTTAGACAGTCACACCAACGGGGTCCCCAAGCACCTCCTGAGATCAGCCCAGTGTTGCAAAGCAACGGGGGGGCACGCAGTCTCTTGACCCGCTTCTGATCATTCTCTGAAGCATTCCTCCAGCCCAGTCAGTCTCTCTCACTCCCCTGGCCTGAGCCAGGCAATATTACTTGGCAACACAGGGTCTTTGGAAAAGGTCGCTTGAGGAGAGGGCATTTGGTTCGTTGCATTGCGGGCAAGTAAGGGAGCAGTTGCTAAATGGAAAAAGAATGAAGGGGTGCATTTCGGAAGGAGGAGGCATCCCGTCAGGTGCATATTGATCAGAGTCACCGCCAGGCAATCCAGGCACAATGTCGGATGCACGATTATATGAGTCGCACCATACTGTTCTGGTTACGCACAATGAGTTACAAATTCCGTACCTCCCTGAAAATAAGACAATGCACGTTGATTTTGGCCACACCACACAGCTTGGGTCACACACACACCATGAAGTGTCTCAAGGTCTGTACCTCCCTGGAAATGAGGCACAAATTCCGGTGCACACCGATATTGTTTGCACCAGACATTTCCTGTCAAACATACAGGCACAAGTTTTACAGGTAGAATGGGTCACTACTATGGTTATGCCCCACCTCCAAGGGTCGCAACCTATGAATCAGACACCACACGCAATGAGCGTGCAGTTGGTGTGTGGCACAAGAGAGATGTGGCACGATCGATATAGCGGGCCATGCTGTATCTCGCAACCGATGAATACGCTCATCACCAACTAGACACTTATGCCTGCCAAGGTCCCCACGATGCAGGGTCCACACACCTTAGATGCAGGCCAGAGTTTAGGGCTCTGCCCAATGGAATCAAGTCTCGAGGCATAATTCTTAGTTCTACGCCCACACTGCGCTACCTGTTAGAATCCAGCAGACAATGTGGGCACTTGAGAGGGCACTACGAGTCAGGTGTCGCAGGTAGACGCTGTGGGTATCTCTTAGGAGGTCTTTGATGTCCCTGAGACCTCAGAAAGAACAGGGGGCAAGCTCAACAAGCCCTTGGAGAGCAGATTTCAGGGTGGCACACAGCAGCGGGTAGTTGGCCCAGGCCAGCCTCTATTCAGGAAGGGCGCACAGCCCATTTCAATGGCGGTAATCCCCCTTGTGCACAACATAGTCCTCTGGCAGTGTGCACCACGTCGTTCCAGGTTCTCTGGTCCTTCGTCCCACAAGCATATCTCTGCCCATCCGAAGTGTGGCACCTGTAGTTATACTACAGTGTGCCTTTGAGGTTGGGGGTTGTTCTAAGGGTCTCTCTTTGAACCAGAGATGTCTCCCCTACATTTCAGTCCTGTCTGCCATGAGACTGTGGAATGCAGATCTTTATCTTTTGTGGGTCCATGGTCTGAATCCAGAGACCAAGGGGCATATTTACAATAAAGCGGCACAGCATACTGTTAAGCCAAGAAGGCTAACAACATGCTTCGTCGCTTTAGAAACGAAGGGCTGCACCAGATTTACGAGAATATGGTGCAGCTCTGTGCTTCCCACTGCGCTGCAGCTAACGTTAGCTGCAGAGCACCAATGCAGGCAGCCTTGTTCCATAGTGCAAGGGTGCCTGTAGTGAGGGGAAGATTGTTTATGTGCAGGAAGGTCACCCTTCCTGCACATAATCAATCCTTAAATGCCATTGTGTAACTTCAAGGAGTGCTGCTTAATGCAGCGCACATAGAAGTAGCAAAACAGCTTTGATTATGTGCGGGCGTGGCGTTTTGCTGTTTCCATGTGTGCTTCACACGTAGCTGACATGGAAACAGCAAAAACCAGAAGAAAAAAGCATTTCTCCTCGTTACGCCTGTTTAAGACCAGGTTTTCCCTGCTCCTAATTGTGGCCCACCTCCAATTCATGCTGCCCTTGTAAATAGGGGGCAGCATCAAAATCAATGGGTGTTGCGGTAAAACGCCGACCGCAACACCCATTGCCCTTTCACACTAAATACAGCATGAAAGGAGGCCTTATTTACAAGGCAGCATTAAGCCATATTAAGTGGCTTAACGATGCCTTGTAAATAAGGCGAGTCCCCTTTCGCCATCACAATATCACTAAAAGTGAGATTGTGGTGTCGATAGGGGCTTGTAAATATGCCCCCAAGTGTCAAAACCCCCTCCCCCAACCTCCGGTGTGGACTGGATTCAAGCACCAAGGCACAAGTTTAGAGAACAGAAATGCCCACTTTCTAGTAGTAGGATTTCTGAGCGAATTACGACAAAGCCGCCTTTACCACTGGCAAAGAGTTGTTGCTGCGAACCCAATGACAGGAAAAATTATGAGGCCGCTCCACTGTAATCCACTATCGCAGCCTGAGGTGATTTCAACCTTTTCCCCGTGTTAGCAGATGGGAAGAGCGAACTTCGTAAGAAGCGAAAACACACGTGGGTATTCCTCACTATCTGGCAGGAGACACACCTTTAATTTGTTTATTTATTTGTTTGAAAAGTCTTATATAATGTGAACAAGACCCATCAGGGTATATGAGCGCTGTACATTGAGGCTGAAAAGTTATGCAGGTAAAGAAGAAAATCATAGACATATAAGCGATTACATCACATGTCCACTGTAGAAAATAATAGAAATAAATGCAGTTACATCAGATGCACATTGCATGGTAGGTAAGTAAGGTCAATGCTGTGAAGCGATTGACAATAGTTTGTATGGTTACAGGTCTATTGTCTCAGGTGACTATTCAGGAGCAACCAATTTGGTGTATGCAGCCGTCCATCTATGCATTTAAAGGCAAAATGCGGACTTAGTGAATTGGCCTGTCAAAGGGGGTTGGGAATGATTGCGAATTAGATTGGAAGTTAGAAGCAAACATAATTTGTTGCAATTCATTAGTAGTTCCAAAGTCTTTGGAATAGGTGGACTAGGAAGGTTTAGGAAATATGGAATAAATAGATAGGATGGTCTGCGCCCTCGATACTAGTCTACTACTAGTCAATCTGATTTAGGAAAGTTATTGCTGTTTCCTGTGCAAAAAATCTTTTTGGAGAGAGTACTTATTTACAAGCAACCATTTTTTGTCTCTTTAATTATGTCTTACATCAGCATCCAGGGAAAAGAGGTCTTCTGAGACGGGTGCGGGAGGGATGGAGGTGCCTCCCAGGAAGAACGCTCCTCGGCCGATGGCTCTGCTGGCCCCAGTAAGTCCTCCTATTGTTAATATATTTCCTAACTTTTACTGCTCTTTAATTTGAACTATTTTCTACCTGTGTCCTAATTTAATTTTTTTACAAATCCTCTTCCATCTATCCATTTCTAAAATCTGGTTGTCCCAGAATTATCTTATTTACTGAGTTATTTTATATTTCTAGTGTCTGTATTTGACCCCAAACTGCCTCTGTCTGTACTAGTCTGTCTGTAGCTTCCTTTCTTCTGGTTTTCCAGACAGTTTCCCCTCTCCCCTTATATATTTTGTGGACTGCCTAGTGGTTTTACCGTACGACTCAAAGAATCCACTTACTACTCCCAGTACTACTACCATGCCGTGCAGATTGCATGCCCAAGTAAGGTATTCTACGCATGTTTGTTGAGATGCAAAGGCTTTATTTTACTTTCTCATGTCATTGCTCAATTAGTAAAACGAGAGAGTGGCCGTGTTCACGTTGTACACTCCAAAGTTGGGCCTTCTTCTTATCTTGGCCTACTATGATTAGCAGCAGTTGATGGTGAACTGATTACCGTGCACCATGGCTGGAATGAAGTATGAGGAGGAGGAGGACGGCCCCAGGGCATTTGCCAACCAAGACCTTATGTCCAGTTGTCTACTCTTATAGCTTTTCAAAACCTCAGATCTCAGATGCCTCAATAGCTTTGCCACTCCAGTCCTTTACAGGTTGTCTTCTTGAGAGGCTGTTAAAAAATAGAAGATGTGTTCTGTATCTGAATTATAGTGATTTATGTGGGGTATTTTAAATGATGCCACAAAAAATAAATAAATAGGGGAGGCGCATCTGGCATCTAAAAAATGCGTTATTCTTTTTTCTAGCCGCACAGACCACCAGTGCCGGGGACAGCGGGAATGGGGGCGCCAGCTGGGAGCAGATGCAGCAGCTGTAGGGGGTGAGACAGCGGCATTGGTGGTAAGCCATATTGCTTGCTTATTTTCAATTGATTATATACTCACTGCAAGGGTGTACACTGTCCTGTTGAGATGTGTGATAAGTCGAACACAACCCTCTTTTCTTAGCATATACAAAGGGAGTTGAGTAAATAATGGCCTCTTCTGTCTTCAACTCAGTGCAGGAAGTTTCATAAAGAGTCGGACCCTAGAGGTTGATGGGAAAGGGAAAGAAGGATGGAAGGAGGAAGGAAGGGTGAAATGTAATAGGACTGAAAGAGAAGGATGTGTATGTGAAAGTGCCAGATGCATATACTATAGGTGGCTGATAGGATGCATGGGTGGGTGAAGAATGAATGAAAGGTGAAAGGATGCCTGCCTCTGTGGGTGAAAGTATATGGGTGAAAGGAATCCTCCGGGGGGTTTTGTAGTATGTTTATCTAGGGACCTGTATCGATACTCCTATTTCTGACCCTTGTCCGGTTATAATTCACTAATATCCATACAACGGCACAGAAACCAGTTTCATAAATTAGTCATAGCGCATGCTGTCACATTAAGCAAGCACTATTCCTCCAGCCCCCTAGAAAGCACACCGAGTTCTTAAACAAATCCAAGCCTCGAGCAAACCTGGAAAATCCCCGCCTGCTATGTTTTGATTTAGTCCAAGAACTCCTGCAAAGCACTGCAAGAACGCTCAGTTCTTAGTGACATCCTTATTGACGTCTTATGTCCATCCTTACGTCAAACCCAGCACCTCTCAGGTATAAATATACCAACGCTGCCCTAAGCAGAGACACGGTGGTGATGAGCCTGGAGCAGCGACCACTTGCCGGAGAGCCCAGCTGATGCGAGAGCCCACGGACGCTGCCCCTCCCCTTTTGACGCGCTGAGGAAGACGCTGTCTTTTCTCTTGCCGAGAAATCCAGCCTCCAGCGTTTCCAGCCCACCTTCGCGGGTGACTGGGATACCGAGTCCTGAGAAAGAGATACCAGCCCTCCAGCCTTCTAAATCCCAGGTACTGAACTGACTAAACCCTTACAGAGAATTCTTGAGTCAGATTCTTGGCAAAACAAACTTAACTTAAACTGCTACTTACTTACTCCCTCCCATGTATTAGGCTTAGGTCAGGTACACCGGGGTAGGCGTAGTTAGAAGCACCAGTTGAGTACGATTAGTCAATGTATATATGTATGTATATCTTTTATCCATTTTAAAGTATCATATGGCTAAGAAACCATATCAATGCTTTTACAGTATTATTTCATAATCCTGCTTTTACTGTATGCACTTTCTTAACTATAAGTATTGCAATTGTAGCGATTCATTTCTCTTGTATGAGAAAAGAGACTGATCAATAAATAACACCTTTTATTGAAAACGCCCGTCTCTCCTTTTCTCTACAATCTGGTGAAACTAAGTATGCACGTATTGACTGAGTAAAATAGCTGTCTTTTGTTTTCACACGACTCTAGAGATATACTCTTGATCAGGGAGAGCAAAGTTGTCATGTTCTATGGTTGTCAGAAACTAGGGGCCAGATGTAGGTAGCCAAATACCGGTCGGTAACGGCCGAATTCGGCCGTTACCGACCGGTATTTGGCTTTTGAGATGTAGGTGGGTCTGAATTTACAGAATCGGTATATTTACCAATTCGGTAAATTTACCACTTCGGTATTTTACCGAATCGGTAAATATACCGATTCTGTAAATCCATATGTAGGTGGGACTCTTCAGAGTCCCAAAGGCCCTACAAATTCGGTATTTTAACACCCAATCCAATTGGGTGTTAAAATACCGAATTCAGGTGTGCATGCACATGTGTGCATGCACACCTAGCCATGTGACAGACAGACATGCCCTTAGGGCATGTCTGTGTGCCACATGGCGCACATGCCTATTTTTGGGGTGCCAGAGGGTGTCAAAGTGACACCCCCTGCACCCTTGCTAAAATCGGTATTTACCGATTCTGTAATTACATAATCGGTATTGCCCATTGATTCCTATGGGCTTCACAGCCCATAGGAATCAATAGGAAATACCGATTCGGTATTTCCAGATTCCGTAAATACCGAATCTTAACGATTCGGTATTTCCACATCTGGAAATACCTACATCTCCCCCCTTCATATGTACCACTTCTTAAATACCGAATCGGTAAAATTCGGTATTTAAGAAGTGGTAAATCTATCCTACCTACATCTGGCCCTCAATCCCTTCTTGTCTATCCAGGGAGGTTAAACTCCTCCTTGCCTATTCGAGAAAGTTTCTAGTGAACTCTGAGCTAGCTGGCACACAAAACTTAAGTCTAATATCGTCAGTAGAAGACCTAGTTAACCTCTGTCCTACGTCTATACTATTGAAGATATTATTCCAATGCGCAGAGCCTATTGGGAATATAGGAACTACACTACAGTTTGACGGGTCAAAGGATGCATGAGTGGTTAAATGACAAATGTATTATGGTAAATAATTTGTTGAGAATGAGAGCCACGTTTGGATGGATGGCCATATGGATGGATGGATGGATGGTATTCATAGGTGAAGACTGGATGGAGAGAATGTAAACAGTGACTTAGAAGTAAGCGATCCAAGGGTGAATAATAAAAATACTAGAAGAACAATAAAATGATGAATGGAAATCCATGGGAAGAAGAGTAAACAAGGAATGTGTTTTTCTATCAAGGTATTTGATTCAAAGGGTTGAGGTGGCATTTCATATTACTCACTTGACTCACAGTCGTTTTTTAGGGCAACATATGATATGTATTCTTCCAAGTACCCACCGATTATCATTAATCGCCCCCTCCGAGTCCCTACCCATGGCATTTACCAGTGACAGCCGTGGGTGACCTATCGGCTGCATGGTTACATTGGCGGCACTGCATTGTTGGCTGTGCAATGTGCGTAGGCCTCAGTTAATGTGTAGGCCCCTTAACAAATGTCATGCTAATGCGAAAGATAAACAGTTGTGTTTCCCTTCACTCCCAGTGCCCTCTCAGTCACTTCCTAGCACATAAGTAACCCTTTTCCTAACTTCCTTGTTCTGTCCCAGCCCTCAATAAAACTTGAAAAAATCATTCTTTGCCTGCGCCACTTTCCTCTGGCCAAATGATATATTTTATTATTGCCTCCATAACGTATTACTCAGTTGAAATTTTTCCCTTTCAACAATTGCTGAATAACATGACTCACTACAAGCAAAAGCTTAGGCAGTTGATGATAATGATCAGTTAAACGTCTACCCATCCGGCCTAGTCCCTCTAGCTTACTAGCAGTCGACTAAGTTAATAAATATTTTCCTTGCTGGCAAGCAAATCTATTTTGTTGAAAACAAGTAATGTCAAATGTGGTGAGGGAGGGTGAAGACAGGGAGTGAAGTGGGAACAAAGAGTAGGTGACTTTGCATTTTAAGGATGGGATAGTCAGTGATGAACGAACGAGCCAAATACAACCTCCTGTTCCTCAATCCTTTCCCTGACCTGTAGGGCCATGGGCAGACAGGAGGACGTCTGTCTGCATAGTTGTCTTCTTTATAGTTAGTAGTACCTCACGTGACGTATATCGTTCATAGTAACTATTCATCTGCCTTGTTATAGTCAGGGTGAAATTGAGGCATTTAACAGCGCATGGCCATGATAGGGAATGAGATAATTGTCTAGTACAGCTGCGCCACCTGAAGACAGTAGCAAAGTAATGCAACACGAGTGTGTCTGTCTAGGGCGCAAGCTGAGCTGGCATGCCTACCTTAATTTAGCTAAACAAGAGAGAGAAGAAGAATACTTGTATACTCCATAGTGCCTAGTAGTAGTAATGCCTGAAACTCTAATCACATCAAAGTTGAATGAGCCAAGGAATCGAGGATACCAGCAACTGTTATGTACTGCTAGTGCTACGGTGACACTATACCATTTTATGGGTTACTATTTTGATAAGAGTACTGGTTACAATTTGTCCTTTTTCTTTTTTTAATATTGCTACTCCTGCCTATTCACTATCACCCTCACAACCCAACAGGCAGGAGGTAGCAGCCAGGACCTGGCAAAGGAAGCTGGAGGCCATCAGGGTTGAATATCAGAGGCTGGTGGCCCAGGAGGAGGAGGAGGAGGAGGAGGAGGCGGCAGCTGCAGCTTTCTTCAATGCCCCGGGCCCCAGCCAGGCCCCATTGCGTCCGGTAGTACGGCGCCATGGTGAGGCTGCCGCCCGCCACCAGTCAGCAACCACTGCTGCTCCCCCCCAATAAACTCGATAGAGCCTTTCAGCCCTGCATGCTCCAGAGGATGACGTGCCTCGAAGTCAGGATGGAGGAGCGTTTCAACAGGTTAGAGAGGGATCACATAGCCCGCCGCTCGTCATCTCTTGCCCCTTTTTAATCTTTTGTTTGGTGGATGGGATGTGTTGGGGAGAGGGTGGGAATGTGGGATTGAGCAATTTTAGGGTTTTCTTATTTAGTTCTGCTTTATGGACAATTACATTTTTGGACTTTTACTTTGGACAAAGCTTACTTTGGACATTATCTGGTGTTAGGGAGAGCAATGGGCCACGTGTTGTGGGTTTAGTTTGAGCATGGGCGAATTTTGCGAACTCGCGATTCACGAATTTGTAGATTTGCGAATTTGCGATCCGCTAAATTCACGAATTTGTGCAAATTTGCGGATTTTGTATATTTTTGCGTGTTCGCGGGGCGCTTTGCGTGTTCGCGGGGCGTTTTGGCATGTTCGCGGGGCGCTTCTGGTTCTTCACTGCCACCCTCTTGTTTTTTATGCCCTTCTGCCCTCTGTACCACTCGTTTTTGTGCCTTTCTGCCCTCTGCCCCACTCCTGTTTGTGCCCTTTGGCCCTCTGCCCCACTCGTTTTTGTGCTCTTCTGCCCTCTGCCCAACTCGTTTTTGTGGTCTTCTGCCCTCTGCCCCACTCGTTTCTGCCCTCTGTCCCACTCGTTTTTGTGCTCTTCTGCCCTCTGCCCAACTCGTTTTTGTGGTCTTCTGCCCTCTGCCCCACTCGTGTTTGTGCCCTCTGCCCCACTCGTTTTTGTGCTCTTCTGCTCTCTGCCCAACTCGTTTTTGTGGTCTTCTGCCCTCTGCCCCACTCGTTTCTACCCTCTGTCCCACTCGTTTTTGTGCTCTTCTGCCCTCTGCCCAACTCGTTTCTGCCCTCTGTCCCACTCGTTTTTGTGCTCTTCTGCCCTCTGCCCAACTCGTTTTTGTGCTCTTCTGCCCTCTGCTACACTCGTTTCTGCTCTCTGTCCCACTCGTTTTTGTGCTCTTCTGCCCTCTGCCCAACAAGTTTTTGTGGTTTTCTGCCCTGTGCCCTACTCGTTTATGCCCTCTGTCCCACTCGTTTTTGTGCTCTTCTGCCCTCTGCCAAACTCGTTTTTGTGGTCTTCTGCCCTCTGCCCCACTCGTTTCTGCCCTCTGTCCCACTCGTTTTTGTGCTCTTCTGCCCTCTGCCCCACTCGTTTCTGCCCTCTGTCCCACTCATTTTTGTGCTCTTCTGCCTTCTGCCCAACTCGTTTTTGTGGTCTTCTGCCCTCTTCCCCACTCGTTTCTGCCCTCTGTCCCACTCGTTTTTGTGCTCTTCTGCCCTCTGCCCCACTCGTTTCTGCCCTCTGTCCCACTCGTTTTTGTGCTCTTCTGCCCTCTGCCCAACTAATCTTTGTGGTCTTCTGCCCTCTGCCCCACTCGTTTCTGCCCCCTGTCCCATTCGTTTTTGTGCTCTTCTGCCCTCTGCCCAACTCGTTTTTGTGGTCTTCTTCCCTCTGCCCCACTCGTTTCTGCCCTCTGTCCCACTTGTTTTTTTGTGCTCTTCTGCCCTCTGCCCAACTCGTTTTTGTGGTCTTCTGCCCTCTGCCCCATTCGTTTCTGTGCCCTTCTGCCCTCTGCCCCACTTGTCTTTTGTCCCCTTCTGCCCTCTGTCCCACTTTGTGCCCTTCTGCCCTCAGCCCCACTTACAATGGCGCCGGCAAGCTGCCAGCGCCATTCTAAAATAGCTACAAAGTCAGCTTCAACAGGAAGCACTAATAGATAAAGTAAAGAAGGTGTTCGAGTTGAAGGTCAAATTAAGTTACACAATCATTAATCACCCCGAGTTTGGGGTGATTAATGATTGTGTAACTGAATTTGAGCTTCAACTCGAGCACCTGCCCAGTAATATTTCCTGACATTGGGTAGTCCAATCCCACCGTCGTACCAGGGTAACATCAATTTGGATAGTGCAATCCGCGGATACCTGGCCCAAAGAAGCTGACGCTGCAGCGATTCTATCTCATTAAAATAAGAGGGGGGTATGGGGTCGAAAGAGTTCTGTAAGGCATATAAGAACGGGGAAGCGCCATCATTTTGAAAAAAAACACACGACCCAGCAAGGAAAGCGGTAACTCCCTCCATTTTGCAATATCACAACGGAGTCTAGACAAGGGGGGACCCAAATTGGCGTCAAAACGCACCTTAGGATCTTTGGAGTCATAAATTCCAAGGTAACGAAAACCGACCAGTTCAATTTTTACCGGACAATTAAGTGGGACTCTAGGGGGGTCACCGCTCAACACGAAAAGGACCAACTTCGCCCAGTTGATAGCGGAACCCGAGTACCTTCCATAAATTGCCAAGATATCCATAAAAACTATAAGGGACTGCCGGGGGGAGGTCAGGTACAGGAGTATATCGTCCGCATAAAGCGAGATTTTGGGGTCGAAAGAGTTCTGTAAGGCATATAAGAACCGGGGAAGCGCCATCATTTTGAAAAAAAACGCACGACCCAGCAAGGAAAGCGGCAACTCCCTCCATTTTGCAATATCACAACGGAGTCTAGACAAGGGGGGACCCAAATTGGCGTCAAAACGCACCTTAGGATCTTTGGAGTCGTAAATTCCAAGGTAACGAAAACCGACCAGTTCGATATTTACCGGACAATTAACTGGGACTCTAGGGGGGTCACCGCTCAACACGAAAAGGACCGACTTCGCCCAGTTGATAGCGGAACCCGAGTACCTTCCATAAATTGCCAAGATATCCATAAAAACTATAAGGGACTGCCGGGGGGAGGTCAGGTAAAGGAGTATATCGTGCGCATAAAGCGAGATTTTGGGGTCGAAAGAGTTCTGTAAGGCATATAAGAACCGAGGAAGCGCCATCATTTTGAAAAAAAACGCACGACCCAGCAAGGAAAGCGGCAACGCCCTCCATTTTGCAATATGACAACGGAGTCTAGACAAGGGGGGACCCAAATTGGCGTCAAAACGCACCTTAGGATCTTTGGAGTCGTAAATTCCAAGGTAACGAAAACCGACCAGTTTGATTTTTACCGGAAAATTAACTGGGACTCTAGGGGAGTCACCGCTCAACACGAAAAGGACCGACTTCGCCCAGTTGATAGCGGAACCCGAGTACCTTCCATAAATTGCCAAGATATCCATAAAAATTATAAGGGACTGCCAGGGGGGAGGTCAGGTAAAGGAGTATATGGTCCCCATAAAGCAAGATTTTATCCTCCCACTCCAGAGTCCATCGCGGACCTTTGATCGATCGGTCCCAACGTACCCGCGAGCGGCTCCAGGGCCAAAGCAAACAAAAGTGGTGAAAGGGGACATCCCTGACGGGTGCCTCTCGCCAGCTGAAAATCGCAGGACTTATGGTTATTCACCACCACTCAGGCCAACTGAGCTGAGTATAAAAGGCGGATCCAACGTATGAATTCTGGTCCAAACCCCAACTTCTCCAACACCGCAAATAGGTAAAACCATTCCACCCTGTCGAACGCCATAGTGGCGTCTAGTGACAGAAGCACCGCCGGCTCGTGAATGCAAGAAGCAGTCGCCACTACCCCATGATGTCTACGAAGGTTAAGAGCAGTATTACGGCGCGGCATGAAGCCGGACTGATCCGGGTGTACCAATTCTGACAACTTTTACCAACCTGGCAAGCAACATGGCCAACACTTTAGGCTCCGCATTTAGGACGGAAATCGGTCGATAGGAGGAGCACTCCAACTGAGGTTTGCCATCTTTATAAATTACAACAATATTAGCGATGCGTTGGTCGTAAGGTGATACGCCACTCTCTCTACTCTCGAGATGCATATCTTTTAGGAATGGGGCCAGACGATCTGCATTCAGTTTGTACAATTCTATTGGTATACCATTCGGGCCCGAGGCCTTCCCGGAGTGAACCCCCTGGATAGCCATCGCAACCACGTTGTTGGTGATAGCGGAATCCAGAAACTCCATATGTTCAACTGACAAAGCGGGAATTGGAATATCACGGATAACCTCCTGATTCTCCTCCACAGTGTAAAGTCCCGTCGAAGTATAGACCTCCTCGTAATATCGAGCAAACTCATCCACTATAGCCTGGGGGTCTGTCGTGACACCCGAGCCCGCTGTTTGCAGCTCCGGCACCAGACGCGATCCCCAGTCTCCCTTCTCCAGCCACGCAATCAATTTCCCTGCCTTATCGCCATGTTCATAAATTCTACTTTGTGTGTTGGCATGTTGCTCCTTCGCCTTATTGCGCGCCAGATGTTTGTACTCATCTTTAAGGAGATCTAGGCGGTGGACCACCCCCAAATCTCTGTCAGCGGCGACCTCCTGCTCCAAGACCGCAAGCTCCGCCTCAATCCTATCAATTTCCGCCCTACTCTTTTTCTTCTGCCCAGAGATAAGAGAGAGCGCCTCCCCCCTGACAACAGTCTTGTAGGCCTCTCAGAGGGAGCAGCCAGAATCAACTGTGCCCGAGTTCTCCCGTACCAACTCCTTTTTGGTAGTAGGGTCTCTAAATCTCCAGGCGCTAATTAGGGCTATCCTAGCCACATTACCCTGTCCAATTTTTAACTGAAGCTAAATCGGCGAGTGATCAGATACCCCTCTAGCCAGATGACTCACTTCCTGAACAAACATCGCCTGCGACGCAGGCACCAACACATAATCAATCCTAGAAAAAGAGTGATGTGCTGCCGACACATGTGTATATTCCGAAGCGCTGGGGTGCCGGAGTCTCCACCCATCAACCATGCCAGTCGCAGAGAGAAAGTCCGACAACCATCTATGAGAGGGCAACAACACACGAGAGGGGTACCTGTCCAACTCACCGTCCATCACCGCTTTGAAGTCTCCCCCGAGCACAATAACACCAGTGGGCAACGACAAAAACACCCTGCTCAGGTCGCAAAAGGTGTCGGACTGCAACGCGGGGGGAACATATATTGAAAGGAACGTGACCAGCCTACCCTCCCAGAGCCCCGATATATCGGCCTCGGTTATCAGACCAAGTCGCTTGTATAGTGAATGCAAATGAGTTTTTAACTAAGATTCCAACCCCTCTAGAGCCTGAGGTGAAACCGGCAAGGGCCACTAGTTTGTATCCCCCCCCCCGGTGTAAAGCCGTACATCGCTTACCCAGAAGGTGGGTCTCCTGTAGCAAAACCACATCTGGCGATCGGCGTCTGATTAGTTGCCCCACTATAGCACGCTTGATCTTATCTCCCAAACCATTCACATTCCAACTGAGGACGGATATGCCCAAACCCAACCTAGTGGAAGCCATACTCATCCCCCGAAACTCCTGATGCATTCCGTGACACCCATAGCAAATGACGGTCATAAACAAAACACAAACAAACAATCAAATAACCATTTAAACTAACTCGCCGACCCCCCGACCTGCACCCCTGCATGCAACGTATGCACATCCCCAATCAAAAGAGCACTTCCATCACCCCAGTCCAATTTACACGAGTAGAGGGAAAGTCTCTATTCCTCGCTGTCCATCCTGGTGTCTCCCTCCATATCGGGCCCCTGTACACGATCCAGCCAGTCTGCCACAGCCTCAGGGTGGTCAAAAACCAAGCTCTACCATCACGCTCGAGCCGAAGGCGGGCCGGGAACAGCATAGAGTACTTGATTTCCGAGGCTCGCAGTCTTCTTTTAATTGCCATAAAGCCTTGCCTTGGTTTCTAGACTGTCTGGGTAAAGTCAGGGAAAAAAAGCAAAGAAGCGTTCTCAAAAGCCAGAGGCCCGGAGGATCTTGCCTTCTGTAGGATGGCGTCCCGATCCTGAAAGTTCAAAATTTGTGCGATCATAGGACGAGGGAGCGCCCCAGTCTTTGGGCGCCCACCAGGAGCTCTATGGGCTCTTTCCACAGTGAAAAAGCTACTAAGGCCCTTGGGTTTCAGGTGTTTCAGGATAAGATCCTCTACAAAGAGGTTCGGGGCCTGTCCCTACGATCTCTCCGGTACGCCAAGGATGCGGATGTTGTTGCGCCTTGCTCACCCTTCATATTCATTAGCTTTCGATCTGATTGAATCCGAGATGTCTTCAGGGCTCTCACCTCCCGCTGAAGTTCCGACACATCGTCCGTGAGGCTTGTGTTTTAATTTCAAGTGACTTGACCTTCTCCGTAGTTTTGGTCAGGTCAGCACGGATAAGGCCCACCTCGATGGTCACCGTGTCCAATTTGGAGTCTATCTTACCAAGGGAGGACTGAATCCCGGTGATCGCCGCCATCAGATCCTTCATCGTCAGGTCCTCACCAGAGGGGACACCCTCCTGACTACCCGCTTGAATGCGTCTCTCCTCCACCGGGGAGCCCTTGGAGAAACTATATCTTTCCAATCTGTTGGACTGGACCACTCTGGAGGTCCTCGACGTTTTCGGCGGTAGCTTTTCAGTGTCCCCTTTCGACGCCATTGTCGCTCCTAACTGGGCACCTCCTCCGCCGATCGAACAAGGCCGAATAAATACGTCTCCAAGTCAATCCGATCCTCCAAACGCGGACAGCTCCGTCCCAGCTGAGGAGCACAGTGCGAACAAGTCTAGGAGGGTGACCCTGAGGCCCCGCTAGTACAACTCAACTTCCGTGAAACCAGTGCCACCGAGCACTTCCGGTCTCACTAGCCATTGTTGTTGAACTCCAGAGTGGGCAGTGCCACACGCAGGGTCCCGGTGACGTTCCCAGAAGGCCCAAAAAGTTCAGACGACAGTATAAGAACACCGGAGCTCCTAAATTGTTCAAAATTTCACCTGGTGGCTCGGGTGCTGGTCCCCCACCCAGTGGTAGGGACAGGGCTCAGGATAATGTGCCGGATGCAAGTCAGGATGTGGCGGCTAGCGGAGCCGATGCTCAAGCGGCCATCTTGGTCGCTGGCGCGGCTCCTGCCCCACTGTATGTATTTTATGCATTTTATTGTTGGGGTTCAAGGGGGCCTGGTTCCTTCTGTTTAGTTCCCCATTAGCGGTTTTTCTTAATAGTGCCAAGTGCATATGCGAATTTATGGACGCTCCCTAGAGCTCGCTTTAAAAGGGGGCTGCCAACAGGAAACAGGTGCTTGGTTTCTTTATTGGTCCCTTGCTGTGTGTTTCCTGTTCCTGTGGTTCTACCTTGTTTCCCTTCCTTCGAGCTCCTTTCCAGCGGTCTTTTCTAGTGCTGGGTTTTGATCCCCTTTTTCCCCTGCTTCCTTGTTTTCCTATTCCCTTGGGCATTTCAGAACCCTTTATTGGGGACCTGTTTTTGATCTTCGGTGACGTTCTGGGATTCGCGGCTGCGTTTCCTTTGAGTTTTAACGTCCCGTTATTATCCCTTTTTTGTATCCAAACCATCTTGTTATACGCTGTGTTTGGGTGGTTTCACGAAGGAGCTGAATAACGGCCGTTTTTGTGCTACCTTCGTGTTGTTTTGTAGATTCCAGGGGTTTTTGGGTGTTTTTCGTATTCCTTTTGATACCATTTTTCCCCTGTCCTTTTTTGTCCTAAGAATTGTGAATTCCACCTCCTTTGTCATTCTCGGTGTTTCCCGAGGGGGCGTGGTTGGTCTGTGGTTACGCAAGAAACAACCAATGCGATTGCAGTGGAAGAATTCCTGTTTCGTATCAAGTCACTCCCGTTTGTTATCTGGGGTAAGCAGGGAGGTCGGTGGTTTGTGTGTGTACTTGGCACTGGTAATAGTAGTAGGGGTGTGTTTAATCTTGTCTCCTTATTTCATTTTAGCGGTCTCGTCTGTGTCAAGCTGTCAGCTGCCAAGAAGCCAGAGGAGACGAGTTGTGTTCCCCAAGACCTTGGGTTCCCTTGTTTTGTTACCCACCTTCTCCCGGTGTCGTGTTCTCCACCATCCGTTTTGAATGCGGGTGTTGGGGGTCATGGTGAGGGTAGAGGATTGGGACGTTCTTCACTCCTGCGGTGTTGGGCCGGTCGGCAACGGAACATTTATGTATTCTATGTTTATGGCTTAGAAACCGTATCATGCTCTTACAGTACTATTTTATAATACTATTCGTATTATATGCATTGTAAATGTAAATGTAAATTGATACTTGTATAGCGCACTACTCACCCGCAAGGGTCTCAAGGCGCTTGTACAAATACCGCTGTGGAACCCATCTTGGCTTTACCTGTGAGGTGTCCACTCCTGGGCACCCCCGAGGTGGAGGCCAGGCATCCTTAGCGTTGTGGGGGCCGTTGTGGAGATTAAGCAAGCTATTGCTCAGAGTTGCAGAGTGGTACTCCATGATTGGAATAGGCACCGAGGCGAGAATTATCAGGTCCGTGGAATTTTGAGCCCAGGACCCGCCGAGGCAGGGAATTGAACCCTGGTCCCGGGCTAGACCTCTGCATCAGGGTCTGCCGCTCTAACCATTGAGCCACACTTCTTCACTCATTGTACTTCTTAACATTTCAATTGTAGCAGTGCATTTCTTATGCTTAAGAAATAAGACTGTTCAATGAATACTTTTATTGAAAACGCCCGTCTCTCTATAACTAAGCAACTCTGGTGAAACAAAGCATGCACATCTGACTGAGTGAAGTAGCGTCTATTGTTACCGCGACTCTAGAGATACATTTCATTCTGGGGAAACAAAGTTGTCATGTTATATGGTTGTCGGAGACTAATCCCTTCTTGTATTTTCGAGAAAGTTTCTAGTGACCTCTGAGCTAGCTGGCACTCACAATTAAGTCTAATATATTCGGCAGAGACCTAGTCGACTTAAGTCCTACGTCTAAGCTGCAGGATATATTATTCCAATGCGCAGAGCCTATTGGGAATATAGGAACTACACTACATGGCGCTCAACGTTTGGTAAGGCGATAATTTAATGCTAGACACTAGAGTAACTCAGTCGTGCTTTTCACACAGACCCCTTTTCTCCCGTAAAAACTCCAAAAGACGTCTGGAGTGGGTGAAAGGATAATATCCGCCAAAACTGAGTAGGACTGATGAAGAATTAGCTGCAGCAGCAGCTCAAGCGATCTTAGATGACGCTGCTATCTCAGAAAATGACACAGATGCTATACTGCTCCCGGTAAATGTAAGGAAAAGTATAACTTACAAACTGATAAATAATGGAGTATCAGCAAGAGGTGGCAGAGTAATCTTTGTCATAGAAGCACATAAATATCGGATTCAGTTTCCAGCAGCAAATTTGGGAACACGTGAGTTCCACTACTACAAAGCAGAGGAACCTCCAGCGGAATACGTTCCTTTCGAGGATGTTGAAATTCCATTAACTTACCAAGAGCATCAGCTCTGGTTTAAAGGCGCCCTACAACATTAAAATCACATAACCAGGCTCGGTCTACTAGGTAGACCAGAAGCAACATGGCCGGTACTGGCCAGCTATACACCACATCCAGATATTGAAAGGATGTCAGATGCAGAACTGTTACCTCAGCTAAAACAATTAATTGAAATACATAGACAATTGGTTCAATATGTCATGCGGACATTAACAGTCCAACCAGCTTTAAGAATTCCACAGCAGACCCCTCACCAGGGGAACACAAATAAAATCACACCACAGACTAATTATGGGCGGTCCGCGAAATCCGCATATTTGCAAATTATTTTTTTTTGCTTGTTCGCGGGCTTTTTGCGTGTTCGCGGGATTTTTTCAGCACGGCTACCGCGAGGTTACCCATGCGGTCGTACATGGGCTAGTTGCATGCTCGCGTTGTGCAATTGCGTGTTCGCATCCGTTTTTGAGTGCTCGCGGACAAAAAGTCTTGCGACCAAGCAAAAAAATCTGCAAGCTTGCGAATTGCGAATTTTTTGACAAATTTGCGCGATTCGCGGAACGCGAATTTGTAAAAAAATTGCAAATTCCGCGAGCGGAACGGATTTTACGCCCATGCTTACCACAGACTATACACACAGTCATTGGTAAACTAGCATCAAAACTAGAACAAATTCCATTCTGGTTAGCACAAAAAATTAGAGGCAGTATTTCCTGATAGTACGCCTCATGAGAAACACAGGATTCTGACAATCTGTTTATCCATGGGGATTGCACCACACATAGAGGACTGTGACACTTGGGGTACAGTCTTTGCTTCAATCTACACTAAAACACATGGTGTTCCATCCATGGCGGTAAAACCAGATGTTCTGAGACAGATTCAAAATGAATACGGACTAGAACCGGCCCTAAATCTAGGTATGAAATTACTGAAAGATTTCAAACAGGTCTTGGCTATACTATTAGCCAACATTAAAGGTGAAGCAGCATCAGTGGCAATCCGCCAGAAATTAAAAGAAACAGACATTACTGAGCAACCATTTGAGCTTGCCAGAATTATTGAAAATTCCTATGAAGAACTAGGTAGAGATAGTTTGGGTGGGAAACCACTAAAACCACAACTAACAGAGAATCCTGAAAAAACTTTTATTAAAAATAATCTCACTACTCCTAAAAGGAAGTGGGAGAACACTAAACAAACGCTTCCTAGAGAGAAGCATTCCCAGTCCAGAGGAAGATCTCGCCAACGAGGAGGTAGATCTCCCCAACGGGAGCCCTCTGAAAAGAGGTACAACCTCAGAAATAGGGATACTTTAAGCAAACCTGATAGATTTCAAGATAATGATACACGTTCCTCTCGTACCTTTCAGACTTCAATGCAGAAATCAGAAAGAAGAGGACGGTCAGAACAGAAAGAAGAACGCGTGAAGTCCAAAGACGAACAGTACGTTCCAAAAAATAAGAAAACTCAATTCACCAAGAAGAAGGTAGCAAGTGTAAAGATCAGACATGCCGAGGATTCTGAGGACACAACTCAAGAACGGGGAATGGGCTCAGACAATGCTAGACAGCGCAGCAGAAGTAACTGTAGTTCGCAAGATCCTGAAGGATCATCTAGATACAGTGGACTTGAATGAATGCATTCAAGTTGAAACTGCCGACACCAGGGTTAGTGTACCCCACAAGTTATATGAACTAACACTCCGGATGGAGGGGGACTTAACTAGAAAAATAAAAGCTCTCTTTTGGGACAAGCTTTCCAAGGGTTATGACATACTTCTAGCTGAAAGAGACTGGCCAACTGCAGTTGTTAGGGAGTGCCCACACGCCGAAGAGATAATTATGCCAGCCTTCTCAAATCACAATCCAATTCATAAAAAATATACATATGCCAGGAAATGGGCACTAGCTCAAGCTCCAGCATTATATAAAAATAACGTAGGATGGGATGAGGATTCTCCTCTCCACAAAATCCAGTTAAAAAATCAACCTACTGCTCAGAGGCAGTATCCAGTCAAGCAAGAAGCTAAAAAACAAGTCAGGGAGATCTTAGATCAACTTGAATATCAAGGGGTGATTGAAACATGCACCTCATCTATGAACAATCCTTTGTTTACTGTCTCCAAGCCAGACAATTCATATTGTCTAGTTTTGGATTACAGACACCTAAACTCTTGTTGCAAAACATTTGCAGTACAAAATGCACATCGGTGCAGCACTGATGAATAACATCGTGCACAAAAAATATAAAACCACATTAGACATTTCAAATGGGTTTTTCTGTCAAAACATTGCACCGGAAAGTAGGCACTTGACCGCTTTCTCAATCTTGGGGACACAGGGACAATTTTACCGTCTCCACCAGGGATTCACGAATAGTCCAGGGTTATTTTCAGCCAGAGTAACAGAAATACTACAAATGTACGATGATGAGGCATAATCTTATGTCGATGACATCTATCTTACAGACGATGACTTGGACGTGCACTTGAAAAGAGGGAACACCATAATACTTGGGTTCGCTACTGAAGGGTACACATTCAATTTTAAGAAATCACGAATTGCCCACCTCAACGTCCTATTCTTAGGATATAAGTTGTCAAGTGAAGGCAAAAGCCTGGCAGCAAACTTTCTTGAGAAATGTGCGCTGCTCCAACTTCCAAAGACGCTGAAAAACTTACAGTCAATTCTAGGTTTCCTGAATTTTGGAAGAACTTATGCTCTGAATTACGTAGAAAGGGTTAAACCTCTCTACAAACTAATCAAACCTGATTTCAAACCAACAAATTGGACTTAGAAACATACAGAAATTTAGTGTTCAGTACAAACGGACATGTTAGCAAAAACACAATTAGATACTCGCAACAATGTGCGCAATCTCGTGATCCGTGTCATCCCAGGGAAATGCGGATTCACATACCTGACCTTTAATGAAGGAGAAAAGGTACCAATTGCATTCAAATCACACTTGTACACACAAGCTGAAATGAAATTCACTTCAACAGAAAAAATTCTGACAGCGGTTCAAACTGCAGTAGCAAAAGAGAGAGCTCTCGCGCAGGGTAAACGCATAATGATCGTTACACCTGCACCTGCCTTAGAAGCAGTGACAAAAGCGAGCATTTCAAATGACATAGCTTTACATCCGAGATGGATACAATGGGTTAACTCTCTTGCTGCAAGAGACGTTGAATACGTTTTTGACCCCTACTTGAAGACACAAGAATTCCTACAATGCGAATACGAATGTCCCCTGCCGACCGAAATTCTGCCTCTAGAACATTGCGGCTGTATAATATATACAGACGGATCAGCACAGCCCGCGATTGGGGGTAAACAAGCTTATAGTGCTGCGTGCGCAATCGTTAAAGGTCGTTGGCACGAAGATAAATTCGGACCTATAGTCACTAAAACTCAATCACTCAGAGACTGTACAGCTCAGCGAGCTGAACTACAGGCTTTCAAGATGGCGTTTGAAAATACCGATCGCGAATTCCCCACACTAATAGTGTGCGATTCGTATATCTGCGTTGAATCTTATAACAAAAACTTGCAGAACTGGGTTCGAAACAGTTTCAAAAATTTAAAAGGTGGCACAATTAAGCATAAAACGCTTTGGGAACAAGTAGTTCTTTTACAGAAAGAACTAGAAAAGACTCACGTGATTCATACACTGAATCATCAGCGTGATGGCGTTCACGTTGCAGGGAATTCATTGGCTGATGAAGCCGCGAAGGCAGCTGTGCAAACGGCTTCCGTAGCTACACTCAATCGTTCGAAAAAAGTAATAGATGGTGAAACACTATTAGCAGTAAAAGCCTCAATGGAAGGAAATCATGCAGCATTACCTCTGAACTATCCACTCGGTAATACATACATAATTGATGCAAACTCCGTTCCTTTTGCTCAAATCCCTGGAGTGGGGGACAGAGTAATTCCAAACAGGAATCGGAGAGCTGCTTTGGTACATGAAGCACATATGGGAGAGGATCTGAGACATCAAGGGATCTTGAAATCTCTTATAGAATTAGAAAAGATGTACTGGTGGCTGAGACTGGGGGTTGATGTGTACAATCTCGCAACTTATTGCCCTAACTGCAACAGAAACCGCAGCAGCGAAAGCCACCAGATACCTGACTACAGAGTAGCCAGCCCAGTTCAGATACCATTGCTAGACAGCGTTAGGCTATCTACCTGCAAATGTCTCAATGTACTAATGCAGCCCCACATCTACTAGGACAAGATTTATTTGGATATGGCACCAGCGCTCGGCTGACGCCAGAACTGTTAAAAAGGATTTGCGAGTCTTTATCCGCACATACGCAATTGGCACGCTACATTCTGACCAGGGTCCTGCGTTTAGCTCTCGAGCTTACAAGGAGGCCATGGCTAGCTTGGGCGTTGCATTGCGATATTCTAGTCCCTTCCATCCTGAGGGTAATGCGGTAGTGGAAAGCAAAAAACGTGACATAAAGCAATCCATAACAGTTAAGGTATTAGGTTCGGGTGATGGGTGGGTCAAACGTCTAATAAGTGTCCAACGTAGTCTTAACAATCTGCCAAGAAATTCTCTGGGTAGAGTCACTCCGTATGAACTAATGTTTGGTACTAGAATGATAATCGAAGACCTTGATTGTCAGACTTCAGCGGTGGAACAAAAGCCTTTGATGTCAAAGATCGTTTGACTGTTTTACAGGACTTAAATGAAACAAGAAGAAGTCTGAGTAATACAATACAGAAGCAAACGCCCACTAAAGACAAACCACCTGTCCCAGCAAGGCCTGTCTGGATTCCAAAGAGTGGGGATCTAGTCAGAGAGAAAATCGCGGTGAAGAAGGAATTTGGGCCTTCTTACAGAAAAGCAGTACCTGTCTTGGCAATCCAAGGAACAAGATCAGTAGTACTACCGCCCCTTGCTGGTAAAAGGGAGAACAGAGTTGTATCCATCGACCTGGTCAAACCACAACATGTGGCCGATAATAAGTAGTAGGCCCAGTGGACTCCCGAGAAGTAGCAGACGACCGAATCTTGCTACAATCCAAGAGGTTCCAACTGAAAGACTTATCACTTTTGATAAACCTGCAGTACGAAAAGAAGGACTATACAATAAAGCCATGGAACTTGTAACTCTGGAAACCCAAATAACAGTTAGTCAAGACACGGCTGTCTACAATGATGTGACATCTGACTATACAAACATGGCGAAACAAGAAACAGCTCCAGTGATTTCAAGTAATCCTGATGCGATCCCAACAATTGACAGAACTGCTTCTGGCTACTTTATCAACTTCAATAACCTTTCTGAGGATCCCAGTGAACCTGAAGATAAGCCAGCAAAGACAAACTTAAAGAAAAAAGTAACAGAACTCTTTCATCTACTAGAAAAAACATATCTGGTTTCACCATGGATTGAATTTTGGATTGGATTAGGTGTTTTCCTCCTGCTTTGGCTCGTAATAGTGTTAAGCTTGGGAAGGATGATTGATGGAAAATATAGTACTATGGACACAGCAAGTAAGAAAATCAACTTGGTCCTGAAACCTTACAAATCATCTCATTGTGAAAGAAGAGGCCTGTCAGCAGTGAACATCTCAGCCGTTCCTATACCTGGGGGTATAGCATGGGACAGAACTGATTATGACATCTATGGTCCGGTGGAATTATTGAAGATTTTACATCAGTTTAAGGTTTCTTTGAATGACTTTGTCGCACCCAGTAAATTTTCTGTTGATTGGGACTTTAAGACTGTTAACAACATGATGAAAGATTTAGAAATGTCAGCTAAATTTACAGAACATGACTACTTAGAAGGGTCATCAGATTATGAACAAATGTATTGTTTTAATCATTATGGTCAGCATTATTTGCATAAATCTGCAAGCCCTAGAAATGTGTTTCACTACAATCAATGGGAACATTGTCCTACTCCGCCGAAAGGCAACTATAAAACATTTCAAGAAAAGTTTTCGTACTTCTCCGGGTTTAATGTTACCAATCCAGAAACGTTTTATTTTAAAAATATAAATAAGACAGGAATGAAAACGATGTTGACCAATACTAAACAAATTTATTCGGCAAACTTTTATGCTCAATTGTCTGCATTAGGGTTTAACATTTGGAAAGACAATATTGAGACAAAAACAATCTGGGGCACTAAAGATTGACAGGTAAAAGGTATAGAAGCCTTATTCAGAGTCTGCATCGTCCCAGAACAAATTATGTTTTTAAATGACACTGTTCAACAAACTTCTTGTCTTGGGCTAGCTAAGATAAAAGATTTAAATAAACCGTCTATACCTAAACCCACATCTGAAAGTCATAATGCTACAGAAGAGGAGGTAGACGTACCCGATATTTTAAAACAGAACAGAACAAATCCTGATTGGAAAAAATGGTTAATCTAGCCCACAGACACAAATAACTGTCAAGATAGATTCCTGATCAAGACACAAGGGTTCACAGTGAATAGGCCAGATCCAAGATATTCCCAGAGACAACATCCAGGGATAGTAACCACTTACAGTGTAGGGCAGCTGTGCCTTGAGTGGCTTCAGAAATCTACACTTCCAGAAATTAAACAACACTTATCTTTACTTAAAGAAAGCAATGATTTGCGAGATTTCTTAATGGGGCCTCACAAACCACGGCAAAAACGTTTCATATACGCCGGAATATATGCGGCGTACAACGAAATATGGAAAGTGACGCAAATGGAAACTGCAGAAAAAATACGAGAAATTGATCGTATACATTTGGAAAAAAGCCTCTCTGTAGTGGACAATGGGTTAACGACTCTGTCCTCCAGAATGTATTCTTTCGACAGCATTGTGTCATCTGCCATTGACATCATAGAACAAGACTTGTTAATGTTACAACATGGCCAGTCTCAATTACGTTCTATCATGCTGCTGGGCTGGACGTTGCAAAATCTGCTTTCAGGCTATGTGCCATGGCATCTAATCAAATCAAATCAAAAGACTTTATTCGGTTATATCAGATAAATAACCATAAAAGTACATAGAATCACAGCTTTATAAAAACAATCCACGTATTTACACAGTTAACTCAGATGATGATAATAAATACAGACAAACAGACATCGAGGGGTCATTCAAGTAACAAAAATTTAATTATTATGGAATTAAGGGTATAAAATACATTATTAAGAAAAGCTGAAACAGATGCCACTGTAAACATATCATCGAGCTTCAGAAATACTAAAAACGCTAGTCGACATTGTCTTAGATTCAGACATCCAAAAATAGGTATTATCCACCTTTTCCTTGATCTTGAATAAAATTTACAGAAAAATAAAATATGTATATCAGATTGGGTGGACAAGTCGTCACAGGGACATTTACAGATACAACTTGACCAATCATTGGTGACAGGAAAGCTGAGCAGCCTAAACAGAATCCCAAATCTAAGTCTGATGAGTAAGAACCTGACATGATCTTTCATCTGCAGGGTTAGAAAAGGCTGAATGGCCTGCGATGTTAGTATTGATTGATGAAAGATCACCGATTTTTTAGTGAACTAAATTTTTTCCCTGCGGTTCTCCAAATGCAAGATGCATAGTTTTTTCAGTACTTTTCTTGGGATATGAGTTATAGATGTGGGGTCATCATAAAAATCAGAGTGACCAATGTTTGCGAGAAATGACTTAATGTATCTCAACCACTTCACCCGTCGGACGCAGTCCAATTTCAAGGCATCCCTCAGAATGAGCCGATTTAAATGGCACTCGTCAGTTGTCCACACCCTGTGCCACAAAAGTACAGGCTGTACTTTTATAAAGTCTTCTAAATAAGACAAGCCAAGTTGAGTGTGACAGTTGTGGGTGGACATGCTCTCGGGATAGATAAAAGATAGCGCAAAAAGCCATTTTCGGTCAGCTGTAAAGTTTGAAACGTTACCATCCCCCCATATTCCCGCCCCATAGGTTGCAACCGCAACACAACTGGCTTTTTAAATACACAGGAGTTCCTTGGCTGGTTTCTCCCCCAGCTTTTTAGTAAATAGTTTTAGAGCCATAATATACTTTTCACAGCACTTCCCCACTGACCTGAGCTATCAAACAGAATTCCCAGGTAGGGAAAAGTTGAGGTGTGATCTAGATGTTTGGAGCCTATAAACATGGTTC
Source organism: Lissotriton helveticus (assembly GCF_964261635.1). Taxonomy (NCBI): domain Eukaryota; kingdom Metazoa; phylum Chordata; class Amphibia; order Caudata; family Salamandridae; genus Lissotriton; species Lissotriton helveticus. The sequence continues at coordinate 2,126,163,874 of NC_136065.1, read as the reverse complement.
TAATTTTCTTGTTGGCTCCTTTACCACAATTCATACAAAAGGTTTTGGCACTGTTGACCTTTAGGTCCAAGTTGGTCATAAAGGTAGAGAAAGAGGAAATCATGGTCTGCATCGCAACAGGGGTCCTTGCCATCAGGACGGCATCGTCAGCATAAATAAGTGCAAGGATTTGACGATTTGATGCAATAGGCATATCTTGGCAGTCCTGTAGCAAGGTTTTGTCCAAATCGTTAATGTAGATGTTAAATAAAAAAGGGGCAAGGACACATCCTTGTCTCACTCCCCTCGCAATTTTGAACATTCTAGTGCATTCCCCTTTTTTACCGTATCTAATCGTGGCCCTTGCACCATTATACAGCTCTCTGAGGAATTGAATAATATTAGCACCAACACCCAGCCTAACTAAAATTAACCACAGTTTACTGTGAGTGACACAGTCAAAGGCGGAGGTCAGGTCCACAAAGGCTAAGTACATCCGGCCGCCTTTAGCCTTAGTGTATTTCTCAAGGAGGATAAAGAGATTGAGACATTGATCTGTAGTCCCAACTCCTTCTCTAAAACCATATTGTAGATCACTAATGATCTTATGCTCCTCTGCCCAAAGATGCAACCTATTTAGAATAACCCTTCCAATAATTTTTATTGTCGAATCAAGTAAGGATATTGGACGATAGGACACACAACTAGACCTATCGCCTTTTTTAAAAATGGGTACTATAATTGACTCGTACCATTAATCAACAAGTCCCACAGAGCAGGCAGCGTTAAAAGTTCTTGTAAGCAGTGGCGCCCATAGAGATATGTTGGGACGCCATCTGGGCCGGGTGTCTTGCCCCCTTGGCTTAATTTATTGCCCTTGATTACTTCGTCTAGGGTAATATGAAGCCCCTCTTTACTCATTGGCAAATTAATCGTATCCATTTCAGTCGATTCAGGCAATGGTTCAGCTAATGGTGCAGAGGTGCTGTAGAGAGTTTCAAAATGGCTTACCCATTCATTCTCAGAGATAGCAATCTCCATCCGTGCCTTTGTGCTATCCTTGAGGTACGGTGCATTGACTGCCTTCCAAAAGGCTGTCATATCTTTCAATTGAGAAGCTTCAATCAATGCCTCCCAAGCTTCCAACTTTAGCATTTCCCTCCTTTTTTTGTGCAGTTTTATAGGTTTTACGGAGCTCCCTAATCTGTTTCTGCTCTCTAGCGTGACAACACAGGGCCCGTTTTAAATTGGAGTATACCTTGGTGCACGCTGAATCAAACCAGCCCCTATTTTTACGTTTTGTGTTCTTTATATCGACCCACAGGCTGTTCTTAATACATGTTGTAATTTGCCTGAAACTATTAATGGTTTCAGTGTTGTCAGGATCCATATCCAGACAAACGCTGAAACTCATTTTACAGGCCTTAATTAATTACACAGGAATTTTTCAGGTACGACGTTCATCCATTTTAAGGCGTATCCATTCTGTCGAGATATATCAATATCTCTCGAGTATAACCTGGATGTATCATCAGTTGTAGGGACAGCACCTGGATCAGCTATTTATACCCTGTTGGAAAAATGGTCGCTAAGGGGGGAATCCAACGTACAGTAATTGGAAACTCTGTCGCCATAACATGAGGAGATCAGGATAAAATCAATTATCGAAGATGCCCCTCGGCCCATAAAGGTGGTAGAGAAAGCAACCTGTGGCTGACACAGTTTGTTAACAAAACCTAGATCATTCATGAACAGAATTTCGTTAAGGGCATCCCCCGTAACTGTATGCTCAAAATGTGCCAGGGTAGACTCCCTATCCACCGTAAGGCCACAGTTCCCCGTTTCATCACTATTACAGAGAGCACAATTAAAATCACCCCCCCCATATAACTACAAATTCTTTGCTTTCATTACAGATTAGACTATTCAGCTCATGTTTCAGGGCTATAAGGACTTCAAGAATATCTACTAAAGGGATATTATTATATATATTTACTAACAAGATACAAAAGGTGTTACTCATATGCAGTCCAACTATATGATAAAAACAATTATTATAAAAAGTCTCCAGACTAATACATTTAAAACAATTTGAGACATACGTACAGAGCCCCCCTCTGGCTCTGCCGTGTGTTGAGCCAACAGCAGGGGTAAATATCGTTTTAAAACCATTAATGTGATACACTTCCTTGGCCCATGTTTCTTGTACACATATAACGTCGTGTTCATTGATAAGTTTGAACCAGAGTGGATTATCTAATTTAGCTCTGAGTCCGGCAATGTTCCAAAAGATGATCGACCATTTACCCCCAAAATTAGTATTAGGATCACTAAGGGGGTACTCTACCTCATCAGAATCACTGCCCATTTCCACCTCAATCGTGCTTCCATCCCCCGTGGTCAAAGTGCCAGTCCTAACATTGATTAAGGATGATTGATCACAGATATTTAAAATTGCCTGGTTGGCCGTCCGTGTAGAGTTCTGGGTGTTAACCATGCTAGGAAGAGTACCCTTCTCCTTTATTGGTCAATCCACCTCCCCTAGGCATGACAAGGGTTCATAGTAATTACCAGTTGGAACATTAAATTCGCCCCCTGCCAGATGATAGTTACCACCCTGATAAAGAGAGTGGTGCAATGAGCCTCTATTATTAGGTGGAATCAAGGGGGCATTAAGATGGTGTCCTGGAAGAGAGTAATGTGATCCATACTGGGGGTTATAGGGCCTCTGCCTGGATAATATGGCTGAGGCCAATGGATAGAAGTAACTTAAATCAAGGGAGAAGATACCTCCAGAGGTGTGGTGATTCGTAAAACCGCGAATAAACTGTACCACACGGGGATCTCTGAAGTTTACTATGATACAGTCTCCTTCAATATCCTTAGCTTGATAGCCCATCCAGCTTACTCTCCTTACATTTAAAATGTTCCCATGTAAGTCTGGTCTGAGCGGGCGGTTTTCCCTAGCCAAAACATGACTTTATTTTTTAATTCGTAAAAGGATTCAGCCCTATCATGCTTCCATTCAGGGACACCAGCCAGCACGATGACATATGGGTATGAATTTGGGGGGTCATTAAAGCTCTTCCTAGTTCCCTTGGATCTAGATGGCAGAGCTTTATCCGCTACCACTAACGGTTCCACTTTCTCCATACCCATCATAGATCTATCTGTCTGTCTATCGACTTGACCTCCTTTTACCACTGGTCTGAAAGCCTGGGAGGCCTTATGTGTTGTATTTCCACTATCTAGCTTTGATGTTTCCTTGGATTTTAAACCTGGCTTCTCATTAGGTAATAGGGACTTCAATTCTGTAGGTATTGTGGTGGTACTGTCATGCGAGGTTTTAGTTCCCAGCAACTTCTTTAGAATGACAGAGTTGGCCTTGGTAATTTTCTCGAGTAATCCCAGCTGTTCGCTTAATTTTTTAGAGCATTCCACTAAAGGTAAAATAAGGGATCTAACCAGATGTTCAACATTTACTAGCGAGCACTCTTTACTCCTCTCATCATTAGTTAATATTTCTATTATGTCATCAGAGGGGTTATGGGGTATAAGACCTTCTTCCTCAACCTGCGCTAATCTGTTAGGCCTGTCCTCAATCGTCTTATCCCTACATATTGGCGAGGCGACTTTTTTCTTCTTAGTGCTCCCACCTATTTGTTGCTTCCCGCCACGTTTGCGTTTTAAGTTAGGGGCAAGATCAGACACGTGTTCTGATGTAGTTTGTTCAATCGTGTTCTTACTTGCCATATGCGGGCTATTACTTAAACGAAAGGCAGCTCTGGGATATACCATTAATGAGTCAATACTAGGTTCTAGCCCACTAAAGTCCAAAACTGTTGATGAATCTTCCTGTTGCTGGGGTAAGATATCGTGTAGGGCGCCAGTGGAAGCTAGTCGGTCGGGTGAAGGTACTAGAGCTATCCCCCCGAGTGATGATCTTCTCAGGAACATAGGATCAAGAGAAATACGACGTTGGGTCAGAGCTATCTCCTTCTCTAATGCAGAAGCCGCCCTTGTGATGAAGGCATCTAGGGTGCCAGTTAGACCCCCCCCCCCACCCCTGTTCCCTGGTTTAATGGGTTTCGGATTTTTTGGGGCCATTGACCGTAACTTTGAACCTTAAGGTGGTATCACAAGATTTAAATACACAAAACAGTAAATTAACAAATATATATTAGTACAATAAAACTCTATTAAACACAGTGCAAAAAGTCTTACGAATACGGGAGACTCAAGGGATATAGCCCAGTCCAGTCTCTTCCTGTCTCTGATGGGCTCAGATGGGCCCGCCCTTGGCCCGGGGCTTCGCCCTGCTCGTCCCGCGATGCGCGGTGCTGGTGCAGGATTTGAAGCACCTGTGGAGGGCGTGGGAAGGTGCCTCCTAGCCCCGTTGGTCTATGGGCGATGTAGTTTGTCCTCCCTTATGGCCACCAATCCCCCAAACAGCGAGCGTTTTACCCGCGAAGCGGGAAACGCGAGAAGTGACTAAGGGCCAGATGTAGGTGGCCGTTTCAGGCCATTTACCGACCGGTAACGGCCGATTTTGGCCGTTATCGATCGGTAAATGGGTGACAGGTATGTAGGGGGCATTTTTTTACCGATTCTATAAAATAAAAATTCGGTAAATTTACCGAATCTGAGGCACCCAGATGTAGGTGGGGCTCTCTGAATCCAATTTGATGGTAAAATACCGATTCCGATGTGCATGCACATGTGTGCATGCACACCTATGCCATGTGACAGGCAGACCTGCCCTTAGGGCATGTATGCCTGCCACATGGCACCCGAGCCTGTTTTGGGGGGGCCAGAGGGTGTCAAAGTGACACCCCCTGCAACCTTGTGAAAATCGGTATTTACCGATTCGGTAAATACCGATTCGGTAATGCCCATTCATTCCTATGGGCTTCAAAGCCCATAGGAATGAATGGGCATTACCGATTCGGTATTTACCGAATCGGTAAATACCGCATTTTTCCAATTCGTTATTCCAGCACATCTGGAATACCTACATATCCACCCCTCAGATTTACCAATTCTTAATTACCGAATCAGTAAAATTCGGTAATTTTCGGTAATTAAGAATCGATAAATCTATTCTACCTACATCTGGCCCTTGGTGGACAGATGGCGCTGTAAAAACGGGGAGCGTGGTTCTCCTCCTTTTCATAGCCCCCGTAATCCAGAGAACAGTCCTTTACACTGAAACAACAGCCGGAGCATCTAATCAATACCACGTCATTGTTTACTGCATTTAACCTTACAGATAAACAAATCTCTTTGGCACAAAGAGGAGCAGACTATACGGTGTTGAGCATTGAAAAGCTCGAAAGATTACAATTAACAGTTTCTGAGAAGCCTGTCATTGAATGGATAATTCATGGCACCATTACGATACCAGTGACGTCTTTCCTGTTTCAGTATTCTCTGGAGCATATACCAGTGGGCCTGTATGAAAGGTTGGGTAAAGAATACATTAAGTCGACCTGGGTTTTACCATACACACACAGATGTTGGAATGGGGCACATGAAGTGTTCCTTAGTGGTAAGAATTGTAAAAACTCACTGAGTGGTACACTTTTGTGCCAGGGGATTAATTTGCACGGAGCCTGCGACGGTTCTGCAAATAACCTCTCTTGCTACCTGCACGGTTCGCCCTCCACAGACAGCGATAGTACCAATTTTCAGGCAGCTATCCAATGGCAGCTACGTTATGCTTGACAATCACAGCTGTTGTGGCATGTTGCCAGGAAAAAGTTATCTCGTAACTGTGTCATCCACGATCACTTGTTGTATGCAAGTATTGTATCTAAAAAGTGAGACAGAAAGTGAGACGGCTTTATGGCCTTCACTGAATATCTCTTCTATACGAATTGATACTTTAAGCAGAATGAAAGCTATTCTTTTACAAAAAAATGTGCCACTGACCTCGTCTAGAGAAACGTATGATCTGCAAGTAGCAAGGTCTTCTGCAGAGATACATGCATTATTATCAACAAACTGCCCAGTACATTTCGCAGAAATGTTAAGTCAAATCTTAAACATGTCTGATACCAGTGGCATCGCACATGTATTTAAGACGATTTTTTCGGGACTGTTAACACCATTTGAAGCAGTCCTCTGCATTTTTCCAAATTTCGTGCACTCTGTGTTCGGCGGCCTGCCTCTCATCTTGGGGCTAGTAGCAGGAATTCTATTTTTATTCCTTCTGCTGCGATATAGCAAGTCCGGTCACCAGCAACACCGAAACTACCATGGAAAAATGCCTCATTGCAATGAGATATCGTGAAAGGATTTCACAGATTCTTGGCTTGGCTCGTTTAAGAGATCTGAACACAACGTGGTTTCTAAAGTTCAGACCAATCTGGCAAGATTGCATCTTACCTGTTTTTCGATGCCTGCTTTGCGGACAGGAATGCGTGTTGGACATTTGTCTTACACTTCCATCAGTACTGCCATCAGATGTTGACGCTTTGCTAGGTCCAGTAACGGCTCATGCATCATGTTGCCCCCAATGGCTGCCTATTCTGATGACGGCATTCATTGAGGTCTCACCCGCAAGTCTAACTGAGGGTGAGATACGAGAAACTACAGGCAAACAGGTACCATCTACTATGGACATTGCTAATGCATCAAACGCTGACGGCGATGATCCACACTTCTGCACTTTTGATCTGCTAACTGAAGTGGTTCCACTTTCACCTACCATGGTAGACGGTTTCTTAGCGAGCCTAGATAATCAGATGTTTTCTCCTGACACTCCTGAGAATAACTTTTGATTATTTCACACAGCGTCCCCTGAATTCGGCCTTCATTTTTCAACACAATCCACTAATTTGAACTTTTTCCAAATTAGAACTTTTGGCACAAAGTAATCGGCTTAAAGTAGAACTTTTCTTAGAGAAAGAGATTTCGTGTTTGAACTTCCTAAAATGACAACATTTGGCTTCAACCTCGAAAACAAACACAGTTAAAAACTTATGCTATGGGACAGATTTCAGGTATCAATTGATGAATGTACTTTTGTTTTATTTAATGAGAGAATATATGCTCATGATTTATGCTTGATTTCATATGACGCCTATAACTTTTGCATGGTATACACCTGTTACAACGCATTTTTTACTCCGCACTACCATTACAACGCGACTTTTACTCCGCATACCGTTACAACGCATTGCGCTGGGGGGCGCTGTAGGATAGGGAATAAGTTTAATTTTCTATCCAACACCTTCCCTAGTGTCCACTATGCGTTGTAACGGTATGCGGAGTAAAAGTCGCGTTGTAATGGTCTGCGGAGTAATAGTATGCGTTATAACATCATACATCCCTTTTGCATACAGTATATACTCATTTCATGTGAACAAACCTATTCAAATGCATTTTTGCATTTTGGGGTGGGATTGTGAACACTTTGCTTTAGATATATTCAGTGCTTAGGTGTTATTGAACTTAATAATCGTGGAGTGGGTGTTATGTGGGAATCTAGGACCCTAGTGTAATTTTCCCGATTCATGCCCATATATAGGTATAATTCACCCAATCCTTATATAGGCATAGGAATCATTGCCTTATTTAGTCTTAGCCTGTGCATCCCAAATACGGCATGGCTACTTCCACTAAACTCTGAGAATCCACAACGATTTCTTTGAAAAACCAGCCTTCAGCAGTCAGGGACTTCCCCCTGCTTGAATACTAATTTATCCAAGAACTCCTGGAGTTTTCAAGGAACTGAGTCACTAGTGACGATATTATGTCCAATCTTACGTCAAACTCGGCACCTTGAAAGTATAAATATGCCTACATTTTCACTGTCAAACACACGGTGGTTTAGGAGCAGATCGACATACTACTTGCCCGACGCCCTGCTGCTGCAAGTGCCGATGGAAGCCTACCCTCCAACTGACGCGCTGAGGAGACGCTAACTTTTCTCTTGCCGAGAAATCCAGCTCCGGTGTTTCCAGGCTACCCTTGCGGGTTGCTGGGAGATCGAGTCCTCAGAGAGAGATACAAGACCTCTATCATTCTAAAACCAAGGTACAGAGTTGATTAGAGCCTTAGAGAATTCTTGGAACAGGTTTTTGGCAGAAAATTACTAGACTTAAGCTCCACCACACTTACTCCTCCCTCGTACTAGCCTAGGTTAGGTACACCGGGGTAGGCGTATTTTAGAAGCACCAATTGAGTACTTTTAGAAACTATTTTATCACTATATGTATTTTATGCATTTTATGTATTCTATGTTTATGGCTCAGAAACCATATCATGCTCTTACAGTACAGTGCATTGTACTTCTTAACTAGCATTTCAAATGTAGAAGTGCATTTCATATGCTTAAGAAATAAGACTGTTCAATAAATACTTTTATTAAAAACACCGTCTCTCTATTTCTAGGCAACTCTGGTGAAATGAAGCATGCACATCTGACTGAGTGAAATAGCCGTCTATTGTTTCCGCGACTCTAGAGATAAGTTTCATTCTGGAAAAACAAAGTTGTCATGTTATATGGTTGTCAGAGACTAATCCCTTCTTGTATTTTCAAAAAAGTTTCTAGTGACCTCTGAGCTAGCTGGCACTCACAATTAAGTCTAATATATTTGGTAGAGACCTAGTCGACTTACGTCCTACGTCTAAGCTGCAGGATATATTATTCCAATGCGCAGAGCCTATTGGGAATATAGGAACTACACTACAATATCCCACTGCTGCCTTCGCTGCAGACCCACAGCAAGTTTTTAAAATCTGCTGATAGTGTAACACCAACAAAATAGTTATGCGGTGCCATCACTTGTCCTACCACTCTCTCCTCCTAGTCTCTGCATTCTGCAACTCTATTAATGCCTAAGGACTCGGAGGGGTGTGGAGGTGGGAATTTCCATTGTATATAGATTATTGAAAAACAACATTAAATCCTCCACATTGTTCTCTTACCTGCGATTATTAAGTGAAGTGATGGCTTCATGGTTTACCAAGGGGCCATGGTGGTGGTAGTAGACAGTAGTAGCATAGCCCTCCCTTACCCCACACACCTGGCATTATGACCCACATTGCACTCCAAACTACACGCGCAGAGCCCCGTGATGCTGCAGCAAAAGGTGAACCTGCCCTTAAAACAGTGTCACCGGGTCTGGCCCATCTTGACATCGGTAAAGCCTTGCACACGTGCCTCAGACCATCCTACCTCCAATAAAGGTCTTCTGCTTGTATCTGCCCCTCATCAGGGGTCTTTGCTCGTATGACACAATCACTCCAGCACTCCGAGAATTCCACTGGGTCCCACTTCCCTCATGCATACTCGGTGCCTACCTTACACAGCTGTCAACACCAGCAGCGACCCACCACACCTGGCTGCTAAGGTGAACACCTCCAGTATTGTGGCAGACATAGCAAACCTAAGAGGACCATTTTTATTGAAGGACAGAAGCTCGAATTTGCTAAGCACTTTTCTTATCTTGGTATACCTTTTGCCCAAGATGAGACGTGGACCAAAGCTATGTCTAGGAAAAAACTTGAGCTGCTACGATCGACTGCTGCTCTTAAAATCTTTTCAAATAAATTAGGGACCAGACCACCTGTAGAATTAATTAAAATCTACAAAGCTAAGTGTGTGGCTGGCGCTACCTATGGTAGTGGGGTTTGGGGTTTTGCAAATCCTGCACCCATCCAGATGGCTGAAAATTCATTTTTAAAATATATGTTGGCACTTCCCAAAAGCTCCTCTAATTATAATTGCCATGCAGAACTGGGTCTTCCTTATATTACTGACCTAATTAAACTAGAGCCTGTGCTATTATGGCACAGACTCTGGACACAGGAAGCAACTCATTTAAATAGAGATGTTCTGACTGACATTTTAAAATTAGAGGGAGCCATAAAGATACCTTGGGTAAATTACGTTCGCAATTTTTTAAAGGACATGGGGAGAGAAGATTACTTCTTGAACCCCACCAATATTTCAGCTATCTCGTTTCACTTACTCGTTATTGCTGCCATCTTTGTGGCTGCGGAGTGGTGCAACGGACGTTTCTATACTACTTCAGGTGATAGGGGCGTCCGGGGACAATCAATTCTTCTAGTACGTTGTAGAAGTCAAGAGCGGACAGTGGGACTGAACAAGAACAGCGTCACGGTCAGCGTCGTTGTGATGATCCACAGGAATTTCAAAAACGTGCTGCTCAGTTAACAACAGTGATGTCTCAAAGCACCTTGCACCACAGCGCCGTGAGGGGAACGGTTCTGAGCCCTCACAGGATCACCAGCAGTCAGGGGGCTTTTCGGTCGGCACGGGAGCAGCGGGAACCACATCCCCCAGCTGCCCCGGCCGGCGCAGGACCAGTGACGCCACAACAGCGCCCGGAGGCGCTACAAAGTCCGAGGGGAGCCTCCCGCCCGCGGGACGCGCGCGGGCGGCGCAGGGCGGAGCCCGGGCAGAGGGCGGGCCGTCTGTGGTCGTCAGGGGACGCCAGAGGACAGGACAGGCCGGACCCCTAACATCTACGTCGCCAGAATGGGTAAGAGAAAACTGCAGACCTCGATTACAGGGGGCACTAGTAAAGTTAAAATTGCCCGTAAAACAAATGCCTCTGAAAGCATCATGACATACTTAACATCAGCGGTGGGGAAGCTAAACAAAGAAATTGCCGAGAAAGAACGAGAACTTGGGTTGGAAGGTGCATTAATTGACCCCAAAGAGTCAATGTTACCCCTAGAACCTAAGGTTATCATCACCGCTGCCCATGACACTGTACCTGAGCACCAAAACATTGTGCACCAAGAAGACCCTTTAGTTGCATTTGAGGCCCCTGAGTGTGCCCAAATCCCGGAGGGGGGAACACAAAACATGCAAAAAAACAGAAAAATTGCGAGACCAAAACGCAAGCTTTACGGTTTAGAGCTAACACAAAATCACGACAACCCTCAACCAAGCTTGAAGGCACAATAAAAGACATGATTGAAAGGGTTCTAACAGATACCCTCGAAACTACGTTGATTAAGATTTCAAGTGATATTGTTGAAACACTAAAAGACTGTGTATCTGGTATATTAAGTAAATGTGATAGAATGAACTCGCTGTTACTTCAAAAGGTAACGGAGCATCTTGCCTTAGACTCACAACTGCCCCTGATACAACAAAGCCAACCTATGGAGGAGTCTAATAGTGCAGCGATTATGCCTAATCCAATACCTTTGCCACATACTTTTATACCGGATCCCACAAACAATTCTAAATCCGTAGATAAAACATTGCATACATTTCGCAAGCATATTCCTGACCCCAAGCATAACCATAGACTTCACGCCATTGAAGAGGACGACTCTAAGAGAATTAGCCAAAGATCGGGTAATGGACAATATCTAAAAACAAGGATAAACTTACCCCCAGAGGCAACTCCGTTTGTGGCGGTACTGGTCAATGTACCGAGGCTTAAACCAGGAGAGTTAGAAACTGAGCAAACTCTTATGGAAAACGTAAAGAGCTGGTGCGATACAAATTGCTCAGGCCCAAGTGACATTTCAGCATCTATAAGCTTGGTAAGAAGAGTAGCTTGGTTGGGTCCGACCGCCAAATGCTTTTCTGAGGACTGTGTCATCATAAACTTTAGGAATCCACATGTTTGCTCTAGGCTATTTTGGGACGCCACAAATATTACACTTGGACAAATTCGTGCAGTCCCATTAGGTTTTTTCTACCCTCGCCCAGTACAACAAACTCCCCTGCTGACCATGAATACAAGGAAAAACACCCAACGACATAATGCTCACCTAGCTACTTGGGCAACTCAACCACTAAGCTCCCTATTGACCCAAAACTTCACATACCCAGTGGCCTCTACACCTGTTTTGGAACTGAGAAACAGTTTTGCTGTCTTATCAGAACTTGATGCTAATAATTGACTGTCCCCACAGGAGGGGGTGGAGGAACAGCCCTGTAAAATCACAGAAACCAGAAATTTGAAACTAATGACTTGGAACATTTCTGGTCTCCAAGCCAAAAGGGAAGATACACTATGGCTGGAAATTATAAAACAACATGATGTGGTTGCATTACAAGAAACTTGGGACACTGAATGTAACTTTTGGGTAGAAGGTTATGTATCCTTTTTCTTAGCAGCACAAAAGTCACATAGGGGGAGAAGCAAGGGAGGTCTAGGGCTCTTAATTTCAGTGAGCCACATGGGGGTGATGAAAACTATAAATGTAAACTCTCCCAATTGCCAAGCTTTAGAGGTTGTGATGAATACGGGGGAAAAAATCCTCTATGTAAATTTTTATAATTCATTAGAAGGTTCACAAGGTAGTGAAAATATCCTTATGTTGACCGAATTTTTAAACGACTATAAAAAGAGTCAATCTACATTTGTTCATTATATACTTTTAGGTGATTTTAACACACATTTATGTGAATTGAACTGTCATTATGATGTTTGCCTGGAAGACGATTATTTGACTCACTCGCACTTTGAACATTCAGCAAAAGGGGGTGCCTTAGAAGAACTGCTGATAGATCTTGATATCTCAGAACCCGTTTTTGTGAACCCCAAAGACAGAGTGGCAACATATAGTGCCAGGGGTAGTAATACTATTATTGATTTCATTTTTGGGTCACCCAGTATCCTTAAAAATGTCATCTTCTATAATGCAACTCAGACGACATTTAGCGACCATAACCCGGTTATTATGGAACTAATTAACAGTAACCCAACCATAATAAATACTGGACTACAACCAACTTATTCTACAAAAATCCGGGCTCATGACCAGGGTAGACGAGTCAAATGGTCTAAGATCATCCCAGATGACTTTTTTAATGATTTGTGTGACAAAGTAGGATTAGAATTAAACATTTGCAGAGATCCATTGACTACTGGAGGGAATGTTATAAATGCCTTTGAAGTTATATGTAAAAATGTTGTACAGATACTCACGTGTAAACCCAATCTTAAGCCTCGCAAAGCATATGGGTGGTTCAACGCCGATTGCTCCAAGGCTCATACAATTTTACTAGATGCCTTGAAAAGTACACCGCGCAATACTGCAGAGGTGAAAAGACTTAGGAGGGAGTATAAAATAACGACCGAGGCACGTAAGAGTGAAATTAAAGCCAAGGCTTGGGAATCATTATATGATAGACTGACCTTGAGGGACAGTGCCAAGTTTTGGTCTATAGTGAATACACCACTGTTTAATGGCAGAGAAAATGAGGTGGTGGAAGTCAACATCACTGAGAAACAGTGGCTGGACCATTTTGAGATTATTTATGGCAGTAAGATCACAACAACTCCTTTCACCCCTATAGAATCTATAATCCCAGAAACCACATTGAGAATTACGGTGAAAGAAGTACAAAATGCCATAGAAAACACAGCAGGTGGTAAGGCCCCCGGCCCGGACGGGGTTCCCGCTGATATGTATAAGGCACACTCTCATGTGTGGTCCATAGCCCTTGCAAATGTTTTTAACCTAGTCTGTATGGACAAATCTAATATACCTACATCCTGGTCACACTCCGTCATTATCCCAATTTTTAAAAAAGGTCAAAGGGGAGACCCTAGGTGTTACAGACCGATATTGTTGATCGATTCGTCATTTAAGATTCTAGGCAAAGTCATTTTAAACAAAATTAATAAGTGGGAAAAAGAAAACGAAATTTTATGCAATACCCAATATGGGTTTAGAACCGGGAGGGGCACTGAGGACCAGTGTCTTAATCTGTATATGACCATCTGTAAATATACTGTTGCTGCGAGGGGGTCGATTCATCTGGCTTTTATGGACCTGTCCACAGCCTTCGACTTAGTTAATAGGTCGAAGCTGTGGACAATGCTCATGGAGTTGGGTTTGGACCCAGCACTTGTAAATTTCCTAGCCTATTTGCACAGAGATTTGACTGCATCAGTGCGTATGACAATGGATGGAAAATGCACCGCTGGCTTTAGATCAGCTAGAGGGGTAAGACAGGGGTGCATCCTAGCCCCCATGTTGTTTTCTTTGTATATCAACTCATTATATTCAATTCTATCAACTGTTACCCCAGATATACCTAGCATGGATGGGTTCCCCTTGCCCGTACTGATGTATGCCGATGACACGGTCCTTATTTGTAGAACCCCAAATGGATTACAGCTGCTTCTTGACTCATTTGGGATTTTTATGCAGAAATTAGACCTGGTAGTAAATATGGAAAAGTCACACGTTATGTCACTGGGGAAAGGAAAGAAAACTACAAAAACCTTGCGATGTAACGGTGTAATACTGTCCAAAGTTAAAACATTTACATACCTAGGCGTAATATTCGATGACCTGGGCACCTGGACTCCCCAGATTACAAATAAAGCGTTGGCTGTGCGCAGGTCGTTTGCAGCCATATTGAATTTCGCTAAAAGACTGGGAGGGAAACCCACAGAAGCCATACTCACCCTGTATAGAGCCAAAACTTTGGCCCTAGCAAGATATGGGGCTGGGATCTGGGGCTATAAGGATCTTGCCCCAATTCAGAAAGAAGAGAACAAATCCATGCGTTCTCTATTGGGTTTACCACAGTCTACCCCCTCCTTTGCTGTCCACACGGAACTAGGGTTAGGTTATATTGAGGATGCACTTAATATAGCCCCTCTACTTCTTTGGGTGAAATTATGGCTGAATCCTAGTCTGACTTTAAATCGCAAAATTATCAGCGATTGTATGGGGAGAGATAGAGCCAAAGACATAAAATGGTTGAAACATATTAAAACCGTAGCTACACAATTGGGCCGCCCGTAATTATACTTTAACCCCGAAAGCCTGTGTAAAGATGATGTCACATGGATAAAAGTTCAATTTATGAATTATAGAAATGTCCATCGTGAAGGTCTGGAAATTGAGAAAACTACAGTAAGGGCACACTACACAGTAATATCAACTATGACAATTCAGCCTTATTTGATTGTAGTGAACAGGCCATATCATCGATGGCTATTGACGAAATTCCGTTTTAACCAGATGCATCTTTTATTAGGTGAATATCTGAAATGGAGTATGCCTAGGGATAATGCTCCTTGTAAATGTGATGGTTTCACTGATCAAGATCTGATACACTTTGTCTTTTTTTGTCCCTTTTTTGTTGAGGGAAGGAAAAAATATATCATACCACTTCTGAGGGACAAGGGATTTATGCAAGTGAAACCTGCATTGTTGTTTTTACAACTTATGGAGACCCCTATTGTGATGTTCGGGGTTGCTAATTTCTTGGTAGCATCGATGCGAGCTAAACGACATAGAGTGTTGAATACTCCAATGATGGAATGCATTCTGGAGTAGCCCAAGTTTAGATTTAACTTTATCCTGTTAAGAGTTGTTCATTTACTTTCTCCCTGTTGTGATCAAGCGTTAGGATGAAGTAATAAGGCAAATGAAACTACTTATAACTGTAATATGATGGTTTTAGGGTATATGAATTATTTTTAAATGATAACTGTTTCTGACTTTTTCCTACTCAATTGTTCTTAACCGTTTTTAATCAATTGCTTATAATTGAATTGCATTGTTGATTAGTGTTTGTAAGTGTTTTTTTTGTATAATTATGTGCGTAGTATACTTTTATGATTTTAAAATAATCGAATAAAGTATTTTTGACTCTGACTCTGACTCTATCTCGTGGAAAGAGTTGAAAAGCGAGCGTCTAGCTCTCTTGGATTCTCTTAGAATTGCTACGGAGATCCTAAAACCTTCTGTCCTACAGCATCAAATGGTTTTAACGACTTTTAAAATTCAGCCCTATCTAATAGATGTGTCCAATAAATATGAGCGTTTTTTACTCTCACGTTTTAGATTTGGTATTTTCCACAGACTGGTTAGTTTTCCTACGACTAACAATTGGATGCATGATCTACCTCTTTGTCCCTGCGATAATGTTTCACCTCAGAGTACTACCCATGTTTTCCTATTCTGTAAATTTTATGGCGCAATGAGAAAAAATGTTCTATTGCCATTTTTAAGAGAATTAGGATATCGTCAGTGTCGACTGGCATTCCTTAATATTCAATGTCTTGATAACCATTTAGGTGTAGCAACAACAACTCTGTATTTAAAAAATGTGTTGTGCATTAGAAAAAGCATGGACATTTAAAATGCACTTTATATTTAAATTCCATTATTGGATCCTGAATCCCTCGAAATTGATTAACTCCTTGAAATTGATGAATTTTTGTACTGTAATTGTCTGTTTTTAATATTGTAAATAATGTTTTTTCATTCTGTACTTTTATGATTGCTTCCAACAATCGAAATAAAGATATTTGATTTTTTTTTTTACATCGGTAAAGCCTTTCACACGTGCCTCACACCATCCTACCTCCAATAAAGGTCTTCTGCTTGTATCTGCCCCTCATCAGGGGTCTTTGCTCGTATGACACAATCACTCCAGCACTCCGAGAAGTCCACTGGGTCCCACTTCCCTCATGCATACCCGGTGCCTCCCTTAAACAGCTGTCAACACCAGCAGCGACCCACCACACCTGGCTGCTAAGGTGAACACCTCCAGAGGAACACGCACAACATGCAACCACAGCATCATCAGGTGGGCAGTGAGGGCAAGAAGGAAGAGATACGAACCTTCAGAACCTCCCTCAGAGTATCAAATCCAGCAGAACCCACCCTTTCTCCACTTCTGGTGCCAGGGCACGGGGTACAAGAAGGGATACAAAACCTTCTCCAGAACCTCCCTTAGAGTATCAAATCCAGCAGAACCCACCATTTCTCCACTTCTCGTGCCAGGGCAGGGGGTACAAGAAGGGATACCAAGCCTACTCCAGAACCTCCCTCAGAGTATCAAATCCAGCAGAACCCACCCTTTCTCCACTTCTGGTGCCAGGGCAGGGAGTGCAAGAAGGGATACCAAGCCTTCTCCAGAACCTCCCTCAGAGTATCAAATCCAGCAGAACCCACCCTTTCTCCACTTCTGGTGCTAGGGCAGGGGGTACAAGAAGGGATACCAAGCCTTCTCCAGAACCTCCCTCAGAGTATCAAATCCAGCAGAACCCACCCTTTCTCCACTTCTGGTGCCAGAGCAGGGGGTACAAGAAGGGATACCAAGCCTTCTATAGAACCTCCCTCAGAGTATCAAATCCAGCAGAACCCTTTCTCCACTTCTGGTGCCAGAGCGGCGGTGTTGGGCCCTTGCTCATCTCTAGGAAGTGGGTCAGAGCAGTTAAATCTTAGTCCAGGGGTGAGACGGTGATCGAAACTCAGATGGTATGGCACTGTAGTGTGGTTCCTATATCCCTGATAGGCTCTGCGCATTGGAATAACATACACTATAGATTTGACATGGGACTGATGTCAGTATGTCTCTATCGAGTACATTAAACTTAATTGTGTGTGTGCCAGTTAGCTTAGAGGTCACTAGAAACTTCTCAAATAAACAAGAAGGGATTAGTCTCTGACAACCACATAAACATGACAACTTTGTTTCCCTTAGAGTCAGAACAATTTCTTCAGAGTCTTGGAAACATTAGAGAACTATTTCACTCACTCAATCGTGCATGCTTCATTTCTACAGAGTTGCACAGAAATAGTGAGACGGGCGTACAAGGGTTTATTGAACAGTCTTATTTCTCATGCAAGAGAAATGAACTGCTACAATCGTAAGGCAGAATGCGAAATAGAATATGTACAGCGTTAGCAGTAATATAAAATAATATTGTAATAGCATGTTTTTGCGGCTATCACATATTCATTAAAATACATACATAAATAACACAGGCTAAAATACTCAACTGGTGCTTCTAAAATAATCCTACCCCAGTGTACCTAACCTAAGTCTAGAATGAGGGAAGAAGTAGGTGCTGGTTTAGCTATAGTCTAGTTTAGTTGTGCCAAGAATTGCCAAAGGTTTCTCTAGGTTCTAATCAGCTCCATACCTTAGAATGACAGAGGTTTGTATCTCTTTCCCGGGACTCGATCTCTAACACCCTGCAAGGGGAGTCAGAAACACTGGAGCTGGATTCTCAGCAAAGAGGACCGCTTCTGGTCAGTGCAACAGCTGGAGAGTCGGGACTTGCTGTGGCGAGCCGCGCCGTACAAATAGGTAGTTGAACTGCACCGAACCACACCGTGCTTTGCCATAGCAAGTGAAGGTATATTTATACCTTGAAGGTGTTTTGGAATGCCAGAATTGACGTAAAAGTCGGGCATGAGAACGCCATGAATGAACCCACAAGGAATAGATGTTCATGCATAATAAATGAGTTCTTGGAGAAATCAATATCCAGCCTGGGGGAAGTCCCTTCTGCTTAAGAGTCTGGTTTTCCAATAACTGGTTGTGACGTTGATAAACGGATGGAAGTAGCCATGCCTGTATTTGGGTAGCATGGGCTATGCCTAAATAAGGGCTTGATTTCTATGCCTATATAAGGGCAACGCGAATTGCACCTATATAAGGGCATGAATCGTTCGAAAATTCATACAGAATCTAAATCGATACACAACAGCACAGTAAGTGACACTCAGTAACTTTGATGTCCAGTAAGTGATTCATCTTTACTACTCAGCAAGAGATAGTGGGGCTGACCTGGCTGGTGTGCTTATCTTTGCCTGTGCTGACCTGTTGTTCGTCGAGGGATTTGGACGTTTGCCTGCCTGCAAGGACGCGGCTCTCATCGGAGAGTTGCAGCGGGTGAATCAAAGACCCGCCCTGACCGCCCACACCGCTGCGGGACTGCGAGGCAGTCCATCCACCTGCAGCCTCTTCCCGCAGCGGCCCCGCCCCATCTCTGGGAGGATATAAACAGGCAACCAGTCTCGCGCAGCGGGACGCGCGCGGGACGAAGCTCGGGCGAAGACTGGGCAAAGACTGGGCCGTTTCAGGCCGTTCCAGACCGAACAAGACCGGACCGGGCCATCTTCTTTGGCTGTATTTGTCACGGTACCCTACATTATTAAGTATTTGATTAATCGCTACCCACCTTTTAAATCATGTCTGTTCGTGAAACACGGAGCATGGCCACTAAAACTGGGAAAAAGGCTACAGGGACCCTGGATGACTTTATTACAAGGACTAGTTTATCTATTGATAATGAGATCACTAAACTTCAACATAGAGTCTCCCTGGAGTTAGAGTCTGCAAGAAGGCTGTCAACCGAACTAGCATTAAGGAAAAAATCCTCATTGGGTAGCATTGCCTTTTCGAAAACTCCTGAGCGTACCTCTGGCCCCGCACCAATCATCACCTTGGCCGAGGTACATTCCATTCCCGAGGAATCAGCTCCCTCCGTCAACCATGAAGTAGACCCCTCGAGGCTATCCGTCAGTGTTGTATCTGAAAGTATTCCATCATCAGATCCACTGACTGAGATCGTTGAGGGGGAAAAGGTGTCGGGGGAAGCAGCTCTGAATAAAACCCAGGGAGCCGCCAAGGCAGTACCCAAACAAAAGAGAAAACGTAAACATCTATCTGTGTATGCTAGGAAAAAGGCTAAGGTAGCCTTAAGCCAATGTATCCCAGGGCGGGCTCCTCAACAATCTATTGTTATAGCTACAAATGGGTCTGATCAGACGCTCCCAACTACACAAAGTAGTAATGACAACATAGAGGCACTTAACTCGGATTTAAGGGTCGACCTTTTTGTTGACGAAGGTGAGAAAACTTCCATATCCATGGATGATCCACAAGGGGACAGGGAAGAGTTTTTGAAATTAGTATGGGAAATGCTTAAAAAACGTCTTAGGCCGTTAGAAGTTAGGCTAACTGGAATTGAAAATCAACTACTTGAGGTGGAAAAAAGTGTTATAACGTTAGCAAGCTTAAGCTTTAATGGTAGTGATATCCCCACACATGTTCCGATCATGGCCCCTGTGGTATCCTCGAACACAAAACCATCTAGTGTACAGCATCAAAAAGAGGGAGCAGTAAAAAACACAAGTACAAATCTGACAGCAAGTACCCAAATAAAACCTAATGCTACACCCTCGAACCTGCCATCTGCTAACATTATTAGTAAACCTTCATCGAAGGTTTCTGTACAAAGTAAAAAATCACAGTTGGCAAATGTTGCTATCACCCATTCTTCTGCCCCCAAGACTTCCGTCTTGCAGAAGTTCTCATCTAATATACCTCCTAACGACCATACTACCCTGGGCTTTAATAAATCCTTGGGTGATAGATCTTTTGCCAACAGAACAAACACACATAATCATCAATCGGCCCATGCTTATAACAACTTCAAGGGAGGATATATTGACCTGCCCCCTGATGCCAGTCCTTTTGTAATTGTTCTTACTGGGGTACCCGAATTGGAAAACCAATATGAAGAGAACTTCTCATCCCTAAAAAATAAGGTGATCTATTGGTTAAACTCAAACAAACCAATTCCAAACCATATGAAAAGTAAAATTCTTATGGTTCGCAGGGTACCATGGGTCAGTCCCATAGCAAAGTCAATTTCGGGTGACTGTATAGTTATTTCATTCGAGGAACCCCATAGTGCTGACCAGATTTGTGCATGGAAATCATATGGAGACACATCATCTATTATAGCTAGACCCTTATCATTTTTTTATCCCCCACCCAGGCCCTTAATCTACGGGTCAAACTGGAATACTGTTAAACAACATTATGGTTATGCACCAAATCCGGCCAGACAGGTTGACCGAAATATGTGGACTGGAATTCCCACTCTCAATAGGTTCAGCTGCCTGGATGCAGTTGACTGACTTGAGACCGTGCCAGATTGTATTTCAAAGTTATATGACACCTATTGTACACTCAGTGTTGGGTGCATTTATCCTAGTTCTAGAAATAGCACTCAGATCACGGAAAGCCTTTCAGTAGCGAACCCAGTATGCCACGACATGCATGAGGGTTGTTTTGGTGATGAAACTAGTACCGTAGTAGGGGCCTTGAGCACCGAAGCAGAGAACCAAACAGTCGACCGACAGCTAGATAGAGTAGATCCTCTGTTGGAATCAGTGATGCCCATTGATGATTGTAATTTTTCTGGTAGTGGGCCAACCCCAAAGTTGCTTTTCCTGTCATGGAATATTGCTGGAGTAGGCAAAAATCTGAAAGACCCCGAATGGGCAGATTATGTTGATTCCAGCGATTTCTGCTTATTGCAAGAAACTTGGGCAATGGACATTCCACACAGGATGGGATATAAAACCTTTGGTAATGAGGCAGTTCAGTCTGACAGGGGGAGGCCATCCGGGGGATTGATCATATGGCTCAAAGTCACTTTAGCAATAAGGGTTGAACCTGTAGATACAGGAACCCCTGATATTTTGGCCTTAAAAATTGTAACCGCAAAGGGGGATGAATATTATATTGTTAATGTTTACAATAGACCTCTTGGTCGTTCCAAGGTATCACTTACTTTGGAAACCTTGGATTCCTTCCTGAAAAGGGTGGTTGGCGACGTCCCTGTAATTCTGGGAGGCGATTTAAATTGTAATTTTGAACCAATCCTTGGAATTACTGATGTCTTTGAGGATGAAGACCAAGCATATAATATTCCCCAGCTCGATTCCTCAAACTACGTTCAATGCACTACTCTGGCGGTCCAACTACTGAGGCTAACTGTCGATCATGGTCTCAGAGCATGTAACGGCCGCCTGCCATCCGACCTAACCAAACAGCCAACCTTTGTGAAATCCAAAAGTAATCTGGATTTCATTCTTGTCTCATTAAGTATTTGGCATTATATGATTGATTTTAAAGTGGTAAACAGGGATGAAAGTGATCACTATCCTCTGGAACTTCATATCGATGCATACATGCTCAGCGACATCTCTGCCCCTATATCGACTGAGATTGCCAATGGTAAAATGTGTGAACAGATTCACATTAACAATAATAGACGTGCCTTAAAATGGCCGCATATCTTATCTGAAGGTAAGAGCTTAGCATCGGTCTACTCACTTTTTGGCACGATGTTCGCGCCTATAGTTGGACAACCCTTCTTACCTGACCACTATGATCATTTTGTTGAACTACATAAGGTTTTTTTTAATGAACTAAGATCCTATATGTCCAAAATGCCTAGGAAAAAGCAACAAAATGTACGAGTGGGTTGCCACGGGAAACTCTGGTATGACCACTCATGCAGGATGGCTAAGAGGAAGCTCTTAAATGCCATTAAAAACAATTCAAAAGAAGATGTCAGACTTGCAAGGGAAGAGTATAAGTATGTTCAAAAAATCTCGAAAAAATCATGGGAAGAGTCAATCTGGGCTGATATGTTGACTGCTGCAAAACTTAATGATAATGTTGTCTTTTGGAGGTTGGTAGCAAATGGGGGGCATGCAGGCAGAGTTGTGAAGGACACGTTCCTAGATGAATTGATTTTTTAAAAATTGTATTTTCTTGTGTCACCAATTTCACAAACTGTATTTTTAAAGCGCACTCACCCGTCTGGCACCTCCGTAGCGGGCTCGAGATACGCCTAAACAGCGACCCCTTCGCTGCACCGAACCAAGCAAAAACAAACATTTTTGCCGCCATTGACGGCGAGGAATCGAGGCCACGCCTACCTTCAGGCCACGCCCACCCGCCCCCTTTTTCTACCTATAAGGATGTGCAATCACCGGACGCGCAGCGGACGGGCGCAGCGGGCGCGCCGTCAGCGCGCCGAAGGCGCGCCAAAGGCAAGCCCGTCTGGGCCCGTCCGGGCCCAGCCGGCCTTAGGCCCTGCCACTCCGCCCTTGTCAGACTGGACTTACACCCGTGAGGAACTATTAGCCTTAAACATCAAAAAAAATCCCTCCTGCACGCACATCTTGAAGGGTGATATGCAATTCTCCGGATGCAACCTCTGCTATCCTGCCGAACAAACCTCGGCACCCAAGGGCTTGCTCCTAGGCCTACTTAACTGCAGGTCGCTCGTGAAACACTCGCACGAAGTGAACCTCTTAATCACTAACTACGCCCTAGATATTCTGTTCCTCACAGAAACGTGGCTCACTCCGAGCAGTGGCCCCGACACCGTCCTAGCACTCCCCCCGGGTACTTCATGTGCTCATTGAATAGACCTGAGGGCAGGGGAGGTGGACTAGCTATAATCCTTAAGGACGGCCTCACCTGTAGAACATCTGATGGTAACATCAAGGGATACGAAAGCTGCCACTTCACGATACAAATCTCTGCAGTTACCTCACTGTCAGGAACACTGGTATACCGCCCGCCTGGCAATCTAGCAGACTTTCCAAATAAAATCACGGAGCAGACCTCCATTAAATGTACGTCAACCACCAATTACGTATTATTGGGAGACTTTAATGTACACTTCCTGGACCCGGCTGACAAACAGGCCAGTGAACTACTTCAAGACTTCGCCTCAATGGGCCTTGACCTTAAAAACCCACAGGCCACTCACGAAAGAGGGCAACTGCTTGATCCCATCCTCTCCAATATCCCCGATCTGAAAATCCTTGATCATATCCCCCTTCCTTGGACAGACCACTTCCTGGTCCCCCTCACATGGGACATTATTACTCCGCCCCCTCAACCCCCCAAAATAAGAACGTATACCAGGCGATGGCAGAAACTGGAACCAGACAAATGGGCAGCTAAACTCAGGGAAAATGTCCCTGACCCCTCTCATAACACCGTAGCAGGGGACAAAGAATTTAACACCTGGATCACCCAATCGCTCGACGCCATTCTGCCTAAAACTCACTCTCTGAAACACACCAAGAGAGTGAACCCCTCACCCTGGTATACCCCGGAACTCAACCTCCTGCGCAAAGCTTGTAAAAAGAACGAACGCCTCTGGAGGAAGGAAAAAACAGAAGGGAAAAAAGAAATGTTCCGTACCTCTGTAAAATCCTACAAAAAAGAGCTCCGTAGCACTAAAATCTTCTTTTACGAGAATAGAATTAGAAACGCGGCTTGCTCAGCTCATGAAACCTACTCCGTTCTCAAAGAACTCCTTCACGCCCCCGATCCCCCACTTAAATCTCTCGACCCCAAAGAAGCTGAAGCCAAATGTAACAACTTGGCCACCTTCTTTGACGAGAAGATTCAAAAAATTCTTCTTGCTATTCCCTCCCCCGAACTGGCTCACTTGGACCAGGATCTAACCATCATCATCTCTAATCCACCCCTGCCACCGGCCAGCCCTCAACCCTCCCTGGACATCTTTGGCCCTGTAACAACGGAAGAGGTAGGGGCAACCTTGGCCTCAATCAAAAGTGGTTCCCCCCTCGACCCTGCACCCCTCCGCTTCCTGAAAAAGGTATCGAGTACCATCATCCCCCCCCTCACGGCCTTAATCAACTCCTCCCTTTCGGAAGGTATAGTTCCCCTTAGCTGGAAAGCGGCAGCAGTTAAAGGCCTTTTAAAAAAACCCTCCCTAGACTCACAGGACCTCTCCAACTATAGGCCCATTTCCCTTCTCCCAGGAAATAGTAAAGTCGCGGAGAAGCTGGTTAACAAGCAATTGTCATTCTACTTGGAGAGCAATAACCTATTAGGGATCTCCCAGACAGGGTTTCGTCCAGGCCAGGGCACGGACATCGCCCTCCTGGCAGCAGTGGAGAAGGCCAGAAGCATTTTGGATACGGGAGGATCAGTGGCAGTGATCCTCCTGGACCTCAGTGCGGCCTTCGACACTGTAGACCACCTTACCCTAATCCACCGACTGGGAGAAATTGGACTGAAGGGTATGGCTTTGAAGTGGCTAAAATCCTTCCTATCCGGACGTTCCTTTCAGGTACGGGAAAATGACAGCCACTCACCCTTTATCCCGCTCCGATGTGGAGTACCGCAGGGCTCTTCCCTGAGCCCTACGTTATTCAACGTTTACATGGCCCCATTGGAGAAGAGGGTCAGCTCGTTCGGCGTATCAGTTAATAATTACGCCGACGACACCCAGTTGGTCGTAACCCTCTCACACCCCCACCACACCCCCTCCGACCTTCACAGCTGCCTCTCCGAAGTCTACCGATGGATGAATCTTTCTTCGCTAAAATTAAATGGGTCCAAGACAGAGATACTGCTGATGGGACACAAGGGGCCCTCCCTGTCACCTAACCTTTGGCCCAGCTGCCTAGGTAACCCTCCCGCACCCAAGGATGAGGTCAAAAGCCTAGGTGTATGGATCGAGAAGGACATGAGCTTTAAAACTCAAGCAAAAAGGACGGCAGGGACATGCTTTGGCTTACTCAGAGCCTGCAGGAAGATCTTTCCCTTGCTCCCCGAAACCGCAAGGAGGCTCCTCATCCAGGGTCTAATTCTGGCAAGATTGGACTACTGTAACGCCATCTACCTGGGAGCTCCCGAAACCACCCTTAACACTCTTCAGAAAGTCCAAAATGCCGCTGCCCGTCTACTTACGGACACACCGGCAAGATCCTCTGCTAGGCCAGCGCTGAAGTCCCTCCACTGGCTCCCAGTCAGAGAAAGGGTGGTCTTCAAGGCCCTCTGTTTGGCCCATAAAACCCTTAACAACAATGCCCCCCCCTCCTGAAAGAACTCCTAATTCCCTACAAAGCGGAGAGAGATCTCCGCTCTAGTGGAGAAAATCTGATCTCGGTCCCAAGAGTCAAAAAGGCCAGGACCGGTGGCCGTCGTTTTTCGGTCCACACGGCCAAACATTGGAACCAACTACCACGGAGACTAAGGACAGAACTGAACTACCTCCAGTTCAGAAAAACTTTAAAAACTCTTCTTTTCCCGCAAATATAATCCCGTCAGATGGCAGAAACCTTTGGAGAAGCAGGTTTTAGCGCTGGGATGCTCTTCGAGTTACTACGCGCTTTATAAAACCATTAAATAAATAAATAAATAAATTGACATGGGTGACACACTTTACATCTCTGTACAAACAATATGATAGTGGTGTCGATGAGATTCCATGGCTACTTCCACCTTCTGAATGTCTTGATTTCACTTTGGATGAAACAAAAAGGGCAATCAATGAACTAAAAAATAGGAAAGCTCCTGGCCCTGATAAAATACCGGGCGACCTCTACAAGCACGAAATTGAAGTTTGGGCTCCTTATATAAATCGTTTGTTTAATGCTTTGTCCAAAAATTGTAAATTCCCTGATAGCTGGCGTGCAGCAGAAGTTGTTTTAATTTTTAAAAAGGGGAATAGATCTGTTCCTTCAAATTACAGACCTATTAGTTTAATGGACACCCTGCAAAAACTCTATGCCAAGCATTTATTATTCCGGATAAATGATTGGCTGGAGGAGTCAACAATACTTTCTAAATTTCAAGCAGGCTTTAGGAGTAAGATCAGTACCATAGATCAGGTCTTCAGATTTTGTTGTATATATTGGAAATATGTGCACATTAGAAAAGGTCATTTGTATGTAGCTTTCGTAGATTTGAGAGCGGCATTTGACCTTGTTCCTCACAACCTGCTCTGGAGATCCTTAAATGAAGCCGGCCTGCCAGGGAGTCTTTTGGTACAAATAATTGAGTTGCACGCTAGAAATTATGCCAACATTAGATGGGGCCCAAATGGTGAACTGACGCGTAACATTCCAATTGAGCGTGGTGTCCGGCAAGGATGCGTCTTGGCCCCCACCCTATTTTCTATATTTGTCAATGATGTTCCTGATCATTTAAATGCTTGTAGCAATGATTCACCACAGCTTAACGGAGAGAGGGTGCCTGCGTTGCTCTTCGCGGATGATACCATCTTAATATCCCAAACCAAGAAGGGCCTCCAGGCACTCTTAAACTCCTTTAGTAGCTACTGCGTGACCAAAGGACTAGAAATAAACGTTGACAAAACTAAATGTATGGCATTGAACCCTAGTAGACCGGACAGAGGGAATCTGATCTTGAATGGCCAAACTTTAGGAACTGTGGATAATTTTTCCTATCTGGGGGTAGTACTCGATTCGAACCTAACATGGAAGGCACAAATCGAGAAAAGCAGGGTGTCATATGCCCACAATGTCAAACCAATAATTAATAAATTGAATGCCAGTACAAGTAAGAGCGTAACCCCTGTGCTTGAACTCTTTAAATTTAAAATTCAAGCAGCTGCACTATATGGGGCTGAGATATGGGGACCATGGGCCAAGGAGAGCTTTCAAGGCCTGGATAACAAATTCATGACAACAATTGTAAGGGTTCCCACTAGTACACCATTAATTCCCCTCCAATTTGATCTGAATTTTAAACGGACTGATTATTTGACCATCATAAGACCATTAATGTTTTGGATAAGGATTTGGTCCACCCCAGAATTGCTAGATTATAGGAATGGCCTTCGAGAGTTATTGAATCTGGACTCTTTTAATTCTATCCTATGGTTTGGGCATATTAGAAAATGGCTCACAAAGCTGGGCTTGTATCCGTTGTGGGAAAATCCAGAGAATTTACCACCTTACGCCAAGTCCATAGTAAAGAGAGCCTTTTGGTCTTATATGACTAATAGGCTTGCACATGAAAGTAAAACTGGGACCCTAATACAAGATTTCTTATCCTTTAAAGATGAACCCTGTTTTGAATCCTTTTTGGACGAAATAGAGCCCCCTGTTGCGAAGTCTCTTTTTCTGAAATTCAGGTATGGGAATCTTATGTTGAACTTTAACATAGAACGTTGGTCAAAGAAAAAATTGGAATGTCTGAACAGCAAAAGTGGGAGATGTCCAATGTGCTCAGTCTTTTGTATGGAGAACGAGGTCCACATGTTGTTTATATGTAAAGCGTATTCGAAAGCCCGAAAAAGATGGCTAAAACCCATGTGTGCGCTCCTAGGAACTAGATCTTGTCTCACAGCATATAGGATCTTAAAAACTAATACTGCCCAGTTTATTGTATTCAGTATCAGTAGGTTCCTCTACTCTGTGTATATTGTTCGCAGGAAATTTGGTCAGATGCTTTGAGTAGGACTCCTTTACAAGCTTATATTTCTGCTGCTAAATGAAACATGTTTTAAAGAGGCTGGAGAAAAATTAATTTTGTATTGTATTTTAAAATTCAATTGTTTTTAAAAGTATTGATGTACGTATATTTCTATGATCCTCCGTTTTATGTATATATAAATGTGTGTCTTTTATGGCCAACCGGCCGAAATAAAGAAATAAAGAAAGATTCATCTTTGAAAAAAGAACTTTATTAGATAAATAAATCCATTGCAATAATGATAAAGAAAGCTATGTGCAAACAGCACTTTACAAAGACTGTATATAAATTATAATACAAAGCCAAGCAGCACTAAGGCTATTTTATTAATACCAGGCAACCGCCTAGTCCAATCAATCAATCACTCAGAGTTTGTAAAGTGCGGCTACTCACCTGTGGGGGTCTCAAGGCGCTGTGGGGGCACAGAGGATCAGACCAAGTGCTGAATTCATCTGAAGAGCAGCTCATGAGGCTGATGTGCGACGGGTGGTCCCACGGGGGCATTTGAAGCTCCTCACCAGATGCCTTCGGAAGAGCGTGACGAACGGATCCCCACCCAGGAGCCTCCCCCTGCACTCCATGCACACAAAAGGCCAGATTAGCACCAGTTGTGTTACAACCAGTGAGCAGTAGCACCACGTCAAGGTTCTGACCATTGCTACTGACCATTCACACCATTCATACGGGGGCCTACAACACCCCTTCCCCCTGGGAGCCCTTTCTTCTTTATTGGACACCATGCCCCCACCCTCCACCCCATAAAGACCCTCATTCACACCATTCATAACCCAAGGACTCAGGCGTACGCTGGGAAGCCCCCTCCGAGACCCCCCAGCGTATCGCGGCAGATCCAGGACACACGCTGGGGCCCTGAGAGGGTGCCAAAGAGACAATGCAGCGGGGGCCAAGGTGAGCCCCTACCTGGCCCCTCCCAGGGTGGAGGAGAATCGGCGGGGAGCGTGAGTGCGGAGGGCACTTTAACTCGCCAAGCACCGAAGCTCCCCCGCAGCCTGCTCCCTCACTGCCCACCACTCGGTGTGGTGCAGCGGCCAGGGCAGCTGACTTCAGAGCACAGGGTTCAGGGTTCGATACCCGGCTCTGGTGGCAGCTCAGCTCAGCACCATGTGACTCTGGGCAATAGCTCACTTAACTTCCACGACGACCCCCAGCACTTTGAGACTCGGAAGGGTGAGTAGTTTGCGCTTTACAAATACAGATTTAGAAATAAATCCATATTTGTAATGCGCAAACTACTCACCCTCAGGGGTCTCAAGGCGCTGGGGGGCGTCGGGGTGATTACGTGAGTTATTGCCCAGAGTCTCATTGTGCTGAGCTGAGCTGCCGCCGGGCCAGGGATCGAACCCTGTGCTCTGAAGTCAGCTGCCCTGACCTCTGCACCACACCTCTCACTGCCCCCTCTGGATATATAGGCTTGCAGGAGTGACATCACAAAGGAAGGGGGGGCCAGGATGTACAGGGCTGGTGGAGTGACATCACAGACGAAGGGGGGGACAGGATTTGCAGGCCAGGGGGAGTGACATCACAGACGAAAGGGGGGGACAGGATTTGCAGGCCAGGGGGAGTGACATCACAGACGAAGGGGGGGCCTGTATTTGGGTAGCATGGGCTATGCCTAAATAAGGGTCTGATTTCTATGCCTATAAAAGGGCAATGTGAATTGTACCTATATAAGGGCATGAATCGGGAACATTCATACGGAATCTAAATCGATACACAACAGCACAGTAAGTGACACTCAATAACTTTTGTTGTAAACAAATCTAGGACCCTAGTGTAACTTTCCCCGATTCATGCCCTTATATAGGTATTCTTTACCCTATCCTTTTATAGGCATAGAAATCATTACCATATTCGGCCTGAGCCTTACAGCCCAAATACTGCAAGGCTACTTCCACTAAGTTCCGAGAATTCACAACGATTTCTTGGAAAAACCCGCCTTCAGCAGCTAGGATCTTCCCACTGCTTGAATATTAAGTTATCCAAGAAATCCTGGAGTTTTCTGGAAATTGAACCTTTGAGTGACGTTATTAAGTCCAAATCAGAGGTACAAATCACCTGAGTGGACATATATTGTTCTTCCACCAGTTGTTGAAGTAAATAGCAGTCAAGAAAATCTGTATGACCCAAAATCAATTGGGAAAAGTGAGTAAAAAGGTAATCTAAGAGAAAGGATAGGTGTTCAAAGTATATGATATTAAAGTAAAAAGTCTGAAGTCCTGTGAGACGTTTTTTGTAAATATAGAAGAGGTCGGAGTTGACACAAAGTCGAAGAAAATTTGTTAGAAAATCTAATTTAGCATTATTTAGAATAGAAATTGACACAAGGTGGAAGAAAACTTGTTAGAGTGCTAAGTGGTGTGAAATCTATAGGTGACACAAGGTCGAAGAAACGGTGTTAGGGAAAATGATAATGAACAATCACAGAACGAAATGTTCTATTTTTAGAAAATGGTGCAGTTGTTTTTCCATATGCATGGGGTTGATGACTATACTATGGATAATTTTAGCTATTTCCAAACTAATTGAACGCAATTGAAACAGAATTGAGCTCAAGTAAGCCAATTGAGAAAGAAAACGTGCATGAGAGTTGTGTACAAGGCAGAGCTGCATCAAGATAGGTCTATTAGTGACTACACCAAAAATACTTTTTCAAAGTTATTGTTGGAGTACACTAAAACAATGAATGTTGATGACTGATATGTTTGTGTAAAGTTGCCAGCATCAGTGTCAGAAGGGGCGACCTATCACCACCTTCCTCTTACTTATGGAGTAACTTGTAGTGTAATTTCAAGTTTGTTTTATAAGACTGGGAAATTGGAGTATCATTATTCCAATGTAGATGAGATATTTGCGAAATTAAAGATTGATAATACACTAAATAAAAGAAATTATGCAGAGGTAATGATAGAATATTTTCTAGAAGTAGATGAGTTAACCCATGAGTATGCATTTAATAATAATTTGACATGTAAAATGAGAGTTGAAGAGAAGACATTCTTAAACATGGTTGAGGAAAGAAGAATTGCTTATAAACGAAAAGAGAGGGTGAAGCATGCAAAGTCAAAATATTACACGTTTGATGATGAGAACATTGAGGATAAAAATGTGAATGTAGCAATCAATATAGATGCACCAATGTTGGGAAAAATTTGTATCAGAAGAGATAATTCAATGTATGACAATTATTTTGTGGGTGCGAGTTAATGTGAAGACACCTATAGAATCATAGGAGGTTGGGGATTTAAAGGAAATGATCCTGTTTTCCCTGGAATTTATTTTATATGTCGGAATAGAGCCTATTATAGACTGCCAGACCACTGGTATGGGACATGTTATGTGGGTTTGGTCTTTCCAAAAAATGTCCATGTAGATAGAGGTACTAATGGAAAGCATGAGATAGGTGAAGTTTTAAGTAGAAAAAGGAGAGAGAGTGGCTTAGAAATAATAGGAGATGTATTTGGAGCAATGATACCAGCAGTGGAAAATTCGTTTAATGCAAATAGAATCAGAAAATTGTCCACAATAGTTGATAAATTATCAACAGATACAGCAGGAGGATTCCTAATGGTAGATACTGAAATGGTTGCTATGAGAGCTATGGTTGTGCAAAACAGACTTGCCCTTGACATAATTTTAGCAAAAGAGGGAGGAGTCTGTGGAATGTTGAAAGTTCAACATTGTTGCACTTACATTCCAGATAAAAGTCAGAATATTGAGAATTATATTATAAATATTACAGATTTGCATAAAGAAATTGAACCACTGGAGGTTGAAGGTGTCCTTGTAAGGCTGGGTAAAAGCTTCTCAGCAATTAAACATTGGTTTCAAGAAATAGGTAGTTCAAGTATAGGTAAGATACTAATTCCAATAACAGCTATAGTGATACTGATTTTCTTTATAAGGTTATGCTGTTCACATCTAACATGGGCTTCGATTGGAATTCATAGAGCATATTATCAAGACCATTATCGCCGCTTTATCGGCAGTTTCCTGCCGATATAAGTGGCGATAATGTATCGCCTGTCGTTGATAATATGCCCCAAGGTTTTTAAGAATTCAAAAGAAAAGGAGACAAAATTATAGATGTTATTAACAAAAAGAAGTTGAAACATGTTCTGCTAATTTTTCAAAATTTTGAGGGTATTTGGTGATAGAATCACCAGATGAGGGAATTGATGGAGCGAGGTGGCAAACACAAAATATTGTGTACCCCTCGTAAAGTTAATGTCCCATAACATTAATATTGACTGATTGCATGTTTTGCGAAATTAACTAACCATAGAATAAAGTGCATACATTATTTTTATTATTACACATGGGGAGAACTAACTTTGCTTGCATTCTGCAAATAAACCCAGCTAATATGTATTGTTATTGTGTTGTGAATTAATGCACAGCTTGGAAAATAATCAAAATGCAATTTAAATGTGCTTATTGTATTCATTTATGTGGTGGAGAGGTCGAAATGTAAGTATAAAATGCATTTATGTGGCTTATTTGCTATGTAACAACTAACTGGGAAACATTAGTTAGGTGGGAGGTAAACAGAATGGGTTTAAAATTCAATAATTAATATAAATCTGTGTTTGTTTTCACGATAGTTCCAAAAGTGGCCTCTGAGGCCTGTACAACAAAGATGGACGCTTGGGTAAACTGTGAGCAAGAACTGAACTGCGCAGGCGCGCCAAAACCTGCAAGTCAGAGTGAACTGCCTGTGCTCGAGGAGGTTCACGGCTGATGTGGCCCGGAACCTAGGATGGGTGCCAAACCTGGGCGACTGAACGTTGAGATCATGAGAATATTGCCTGATGTTGCCACTCAAGGAAATGGCGAGGCCAAAGACTGTCCTAAAACAAAGACTTATTATTTCTTGCTGACACGCTGTGAAAATGATGTTGTAATGGTGAAGAGATGCTCACCCACCCGGGTTTTGTCCAATGACAGCCCAAATAAGTGGTGTTAGTTACATTTTAGATAGATTAAGTTAGGGATTTAGGGTATAAAAACCCCTGGTTTTGTCTAGTTGGGATCGCTTTTTTTTTTTTTTTTTGTAGAGTTTTATATAGCGCGAACTAGAACCGAACCGAATCAGTTATCAGAGCGCTTTACATAGCACCAGTTACGTTACATGAGGACACACTTTCATTTTAGGCACGGGGAGATTAAGTGATTTGCCCAGAATCACAGGGGTTTTTTGACGTCGTTACCGAAACTCGAACCCAGATCCCCAGGTCCGAGGTCGAGCGCCTTAGCCGTTAGGCCAACCCCTCTTTTTCAATTTCCATCGGAGATGCTGCCCGATTGCTGACCGATTCCTGGATGTAAGACTTCTAATGGTTTTTCTTCCTTGTTTGCTTTGCAGGATTGAAGGATAAGATGAGGGTGTTAGTTAGGGATGTTAGGAGAGAATGACTTTGGAACTATCTGTTCTTTGCTAATCTTTAACTGTTTTCTAAAATAAAGCGATTCTTTTTCTGAGCTCTAAATATAATGATCATTTTGAAATAAAGTTTAAGATTTTACTGAATAAAGATTTACTAATGCCTAGATGTCAGACATGATAAAGTTTTGCTTTCAATAAAAATTAGATAAATGAAGAAGTAAGAGCTGGTCTTTGAATTCTTCCTACGCCTAATTTTCATTCTAGCAGATCCATTGCCATTATGGTGGTGTGTCTGAATAATTTAAGTCTGAATAAAACCATGGTAAAATGTTTTTAAATCCGCAGGTGTAAATAATGAATAGTTAAATAGGTTTAGACGCTCCACCTAAATGTTACAGCGTTTCTCTACTGCGGTTCACCAGAGCCTTGAAGCCGAGTGTAAGTGAACAGGGTAAATGCGCAGTGCTATGGGCCCCACTGATGCATGATTTGTGTGTTTTATGGTTTCAGTGTAATGGTGAGTGTTAATTAGAAATGATTTCTGGAGCCGCGCTGTAGCAAAATCTTAGGGCAGCAAACATGTACATACATGTGTGCATGTGTCAGTCTGATTCCAGGTGCCACAATTGAACTCCGTATGCTAACACTTGCGGCCACATGCATCAAAGTGCCCATTTGTGATTTCTTATTTGCGAAAATTAAGGAATCGCAATTAAGAAATCGCAAATTGGTATGCATTAAGAACTCGCAATTTTATTTGCGATTTCTTAATTTTCCTTAATTGCGATTCACAATTTGCGAATCGCAATTAAGGAATCCCTTCCAATTGATTCCTTTGGGCCTAGAGGCCCATAGGAATGAATGGGAAGACAATCTCAATTTGCGATTCGCAATTAGCTAATCGCAAATTGAGATTGCGATTTCAAGGGTACAGGGGTGTCCAAAGGACACCCTGTTGCACCCCTGAAATCAATCTATGCACATATGTTGTGCACACACATGCCCCTAGGGCATGTGTGTGCACAACATGACAGTTTGAAAAATGCACAAAATTGCATTTTTCTAATTTTTCGCGAATTACCATGAGGTCCAACCTCATGGTAATTTTTTCGTCCTAATTGCGAATTCGCAATTTTTTTAAGTGTCATGCATTGCATTTAAAGAATCGCAAATTTCGATTCCTTAAATGCAAACGCATTTTTAGAAATCGCAAAAAATAGCGATTTCTTGCATTTTTTGTTAATGCTTCCCAAATAGTGATTTATGAATCGCAAACGGCCGCATTTTGCGATTCGCACCGTTTGCGATTCCTAAATCACTTGATGCATGTGGCCGTAAGTGAACACAAAGGCCTCAAAGCGCTGTAACCCTACAGTCTCTGCACGGACCGACATGCACTGCTCGACTTCCAATCCCGGCTCCCCCTTGAACACCGTGTGATCCTCCGTACATCGGAGGCCTTCGTGCATCTTTTTCCTTAAACAAGCAGTTTGAGAGCGCCTCGAAGTCCTTGGGAACAACAAGCTGATGTATAAAATAACATGGTTTCACATTCACTCCTAATCTAGGCTCTTTAAAGGAGGAACATGACGCTTCAGGTGCCTCGAGGCAGCGCCGCCAGGGATTGGAGGACGTTTCATGGGTTAACCTCTGACCTTCGAGAAATGTCGCTCCGTTCGGAGGTCGAATCGTTCACTTCATTGAGACACTAACACGTGAAGGTGTTTATTTTTAAAGTCTTTCTGTTTTCCTGACAGTTGTTGCCCGAGTTACATCTTCTGATGCCCCCCCCTCCCCCCCCCCCCCCTGAAGGGTTTATGACGTTCACTGCCCCCCCCCCCCCCCCCCAGTGTCTATGACGTGCACTGACCCGCGCAGGATCACACGCCGCGTCGGTGGCACCGGGCACAGCGCTCAGAGAGCCTGAGAGGAGCTATGGGGCAGCCGTGGACACGGAGGGCAGAAAGAACAGGCAGCGCCAGGGCGAGGACGGGCAGTGCCCTCTGTTCCTGGAAACAGCTCTCGGAGAAAGCAGAGAACCAGCTGTGCCACAGGGTACATGGGGAATGGGGACTTTCATCTGATGGCACAGAGGCGAGGCCTGGCACAGCGCCCAGAGGCGAGGCCTGGCACAGGGGAGGGGGGTACATCACACAGCGCCCAGAGGCGAGGCCTGGCACAGGGGAGGGGGTACATCACACAGCACCCAGAGGCGAGGCCTGGCACAGGGGAGGAGGGGGGTACATCACACAGCGCTCAGAGGCGAGGCCTGGCACAGGGGAGGGGGGTACATCACACAGCGCCCAGAGGCAAGGCCTAGCACAAGGGAGGGGGGTACATCACAGTGCGGCCAGAGGCGAGGCCTGGCACATGGGAGGGGGTACATCTCACAGCGCCCAGAGGCGAGGCCTGGCACAGGGGAGGAGGGTACATCACACAGCGCCCAGAGACTAGGCATGGCACAGGGGAGTAGGGTCCATCACACAGCACCCAGGGGCGAGGCCTGGCACAGGGGAGGGGGGTACATCACACAGCGCCCAGAGGCGAGGCCTGGCACAGGGGGCTGGGGGGGTACACCACACAGCGCCTAGAGGTGAGGCCTGGCACAGGGGAGGAAGGTACATCACACAGCGCCCAGAGGCGAGGCCTGGCACAGGAGAGGAGGAGGGTACATCACACAGTGCCCAGAGGCAAGGCCTGGCACAGGGGAGGGGGGTACATCACACAGCGCCCAGAGGCGAGGCCTGGCACAGGGGGGGGGTACATCACACAACGCCCAGAGGCGAGGCCTGGCAGAGGGGAGGGGGGTACATCACACAGCGCCCAGAGGCGAGGCCTGGCGCAGGGGAGGGGGGTACATCACACAGCACCCAGAGGCGAGGCCTGGCACAATGGAGGGGGGTACATCACACAGCGCCCAATGGCGAAGCCTGGCACAGGGGAGGAGGAGGGTACATCACACATCGCCCAGAGGCGAGGCCTGGCACAGAGGAGGAGGGTACATCACACAGCGCCCAGAGGCGAGGCCTGGCACAGAGGAGGGGGTACATCACACAGCGCCCAGAGGCGAGGCCTGGCACAGCGCCCAGAGGCGAGGCCTGGCACTGGGGAGGAGGGTACATCACACAGCGCCCAGAGGCGAGGCCTGGCACAGGGGAGGGGGGTACATCACACAGCGCCCAGAGGCGTGGCCTTGCACAGAGGAGAGGGGTACATCACACAGCGCCCAGAGGCGAGGCCTGGCACAGAGGAGAGGGGTACATAACACAGCGCCCAGAGGCGAGGCCTGGCACAGCGCCCAAAGGCGAGGCCTGGCACTGGGGAGGAGGGTACATCACACAGTGCCCAGAGGTGAGGCCTGGCACAGGGGAGGAGGGTACATCACACAGCGCCCAGAGGCGTGGCCTGGCACAGAGGAGAGGGGTACATCACACAGCGCCTAGAGGCAAGGCCTGGCACAGGGGAGAGGGTACATCACACAGCGCCCAGAGGCGAGGCCTGGCACAGGGGAGGGGGGTACATCACACAGCACCCAGAGGCAAGGCCTGGCACTGGGGAGGAGAGTACATCACACAGCGCCCAGAGGCGAGGCCTGGCACAGGGGAGGGGGGTACATCACACAGCGCCCAGAGGCAAGGCCTGGCACAGGTTAGGAGGGGGGTACATCACACAGCGCCCAGAGGCGATGCCTGGCACAGAAGAGGGGGGTACATCACACAGCGCCCAGAGGCGTGGCCTGGCACAGGGTAGGAGGGGGGTACATCACACAGCGCCCAGAGGCGAGGCCTGGCACAGAAGAGGGGGGTACACCACACAGCGCCCAGAGGCGAGGCCTGGCACAGGGGATGGGGGTACATCACACAGCGCCCAGAGGCAAGGCCTGGCACAGGTGAGGGGGGTACATCAGACAGCGCCCAGAGGCGAGGCCTGGCACAGGGGGCCGGGGGGGGGGTACAGCACACAACGCCAAGAGGTGAGGCCTGGCACAGGGGAGGGGGTACATCACACAGCACCCAGTGGCAAGGCGCAGGGGAGGGGGGCACATCACACAGAGCCCAGAGGCGAGGCCTGGCACAGGGGAGGAAGGTACATCACACAGCACCCAGAGGTGAGGCCTGGCACAGGAGAGGAGGAGGGTACATCACACAGCACCCAGAGGCAATGCCTGGCACAGGGGAGGGGGGTACATCACACAGCGCCCAGAGGCGAGGCCTGGCACAGGGGGGGGGGGGTACGTCACACAACGCCCAGAGGCGAGGCCTGGCAGAGGGGAGGGGGGTACATCACACAGCGCCCAGAGGCGAGGCCTGGCACAGGGGAGGGGGGTACATCACACAGCACCCAGAGGCGAGGCCTGGCACAAGGGAGGGGGGTACATCACACAGCACCCAGAGGCGAGGCCTGGCACAGGGGAGGAGGGTACATCACACAGCGCCCAATGGCGAAGCCTGGCACAGGGAAGGAGGAGTGTACATCACACAGCGCCCAGAGGCGAGGCCTGGCACAGGGGAGGAGGAGGGTACATCACACAGCGCCCAGAGGCGAGGCCTGGCACAGAGGAGGGGGTACATCACACAGCGCCCAGAGGCGAGGCCTGGCACAGCGCCCAGAGGCGAGGCCTGGCACTGGGGAGGAGGGTACATCACACAGCGCCCAGAGGCGAGGCCTGGCACAGGTTAGGAGGGGGGTACATCACACAGCGCTCAGAGGCGATGCCTGGCACAGAAGAGGGGGGTACATCACACAGCGCCCAGAGGCGTGGCCTGGCACAGGGTAGGAGGGGGGTACATCACACTGCGCCCAGAGGCGAGGCCTGGCACAGAAGAGGGGGGTACACCACACAGCGCCCAGAGGCGAGGCCTGGCACAGGGGATGGGGGTACATCACACAGCGCCCAGAGGCAAGGCCTGGCACAGGTGAGGGGGGTACATCAGACAGCGCCCAGAGGCGAGGCCTGGCACAGGGGGCCGGGGGGGGGGGGTACAGCACACAACGCCAAGAGGTGAGGCCTGGCACAGGGGAGGGGGTACATCACACAGCACCCAGTGGCAAGGCGCAGGGGAGGGGGGCACATCACACAGAGCCCAGAGGCGAGGCCTGGCACAGGGGAGGAAGGTAAATCACACAGCACCCAGAGGCGAGGCCTGGCACAGGAGAGGAGGAGGGTACATCACACAGCACCCAGAGGCAATGCCTGGCACAGGGGAGGGGGGTACATCACACAGCGCCCAGAGGCGAGGCCTGGCACAGGGGGGGGGGTACGTCACACAACGCCCAGAGGCGAGGCCTGGCAGAGGGGAGGGGGGTACATCACACAGCGCCCAGAGGCGAGGCCTGGCACAGGGGAGGGGGGTACATCACACAGCACCCAGAGGCGAGGCCTGGCACAAGGGAGGGGGGTACATCACACAGCACCCAGAGGCGAGGCCTGGCACAGAGGAGGGGGTACATCACACAGCGCCCAGAGGCGAGGCCTGGCACAGCGCCCAGAGGCGAGGCCTGGCACTGGGGAGGAGGGTACATCACACAGTGCCCAGAGGCGAGGCCTGGCACAGGGGAGGGGGGTACATCACACAGTGCCTGAGGCGTGGTCTGGCACAGAGGAGAGGGGTACATCACACAGCGCCCAGAGGCAAGGGCTGGCACAGGGGAGAGGGTACATCACACAGTGACCAGAGGCGAGGCCTGGCACAGGGGAGGGGGGTACATGACACCGCGCCCAGAGGCGTGGCCTGGCACAGAGGAGAGGGGTACATCACACAGCGCCCAGAGGCAAGGCCTGGCACAGGGGAGAGGGTACATCACACAGCACCCAGAGGCGAGGCCTGGCACAGGGGAGGGGGGTACATCACACAGCACCCAGAGGCGAGGCCTGGCACTGGGGAGGAGGGTACATCACACAGCGCCCAGAGACGAGGCCTGGCACAGAGGAGGGGGGTACATCACACAGCGCCCAGAGGCATGGCCTGGCACAGGTGAGGAGGGGGGGTACACCAGACAGCGCCCAGAGGCGAGGCCTGGCACAGGGGAGGGGGTACATCACACAGCGCCCAGAGGCGAGGCCTGGCACAGGGGAGGAGGGTACATCACACAGCGCCCAGAGGCGAGGCCTGGCACAGGGGACGGGGGTACATCACACAGCGCCCAGAGGCGTGGCCTGTCACAGGGTACGAGGGGGGTACATCACACAGCGCACAGAGGCGAGGCCTGGCACAGAAGAGGGGGTGTTGGACAGGCCACATGAAGGGCCGCTCTCCCCCGGCCCAACCAGGCCCGAACCAGCCACGCAAGTACCACACACCACCATTGCACGTCCACCGTCCCCGCAGGGACCCCTACACTCGAACCTGTTGACCGCGTAGGCCGACCCACTACCGGCCTGCGCGCCCATCCTGGGCGCCATCTTGGACACTCCACCACGAGGCCGCCTGGCCCCCGATCGACCTCAACCCTGGGCCTGGCCAGGCCTCAGACATCCCGGCACCAACATCCACCCAGGAGGTGAGCGGGCTACTTGGTCAGTCAATGGGAGCAGGAGGTGTCGATGGCTCTCCCCCGCCAAGTGCCGCTCGCCCATCGCCTCCCCGGGCGCTGGCTCCACCCCCCTGCTGGGTGTCTGAACCCCCTCATCCCGGACCTCCCGACCTCCAAGTGCGAGGGTCCGGACATCAAAGCACACCAGCCCTATAACTGGGGCAGCTCCAGAGCAGGACGGGAGTTGTATCTTGGAGTCGAGAGACGCAAAGAAGAACTCATCCTTGACGGACTACTGGCGCTGCCGTAGCTCTGTCTTGTGCACCCTCGTCTTGCCTGCTGGCGCTGCCGCGGCTTTGGGAACCACCCTATCCTTCATCATCGTCGGGACCTGCTGGCGTGGCCGCGGACCGTTTGTAACTACCACCTTCATCGGGACCTGCTGGCTCTGCCGCGGACCGTCGTCTTCCTTCATCCATCTCGGGACCTGCTGGCTCCGCCGCGGCCCGTTCATCTACGCCACCGAGCTCGAGGATTGAGAGCTATTTTCCATCTTTTTGGTAACAAGACTGTCCCGCTACCCTTTTCCCAACCAGAGACCAGAATAGAGGGGACCCCTGAGTCCAGACCTCCTTGTACCATTCTACCGTACTCGAAGAATTGTCTATAAAGTATCGTTGAACTTTATCATTGTGTGGTGTCCGTCTGTGGGGGGGAAGTTACTTGTCTGTACGATTCACTGGAGACGGCTCTCCCCGGAGACCTCTCCCCGTAGCCTCGGCCGACCCTCCCGGTCCGTCTAACATTGGTGGCCAGCGACGGGATCCGAATCACCGCATAAACCGTACAGAGAGTAGCTCACCCCACGGCGAATCACGATGTCAACTAAAGACAGCGGATCAACGGAGAAATTCCAGATGGAGAAATTGGGCGAGTACAGCCATCGTGAACTTAAACAGTTCTGTATCGAATTAGGTATCGCTACCACCGGACTAAATACCAAAGATGACTTTAAGCAGGCCCTGGAATCTTGGGCAGAAACCGGGGCTGCCGGAACCCCCGATCAAGACATCGCAGCACAAACCCCCATGGCCCCTGAAGAACGAAGAACGGGTCTCTCGCCAGACGAGATCCAGGAACGAGAAAGAACCCGACTACACGAGCTGGAAATGGCCCGGCTCAAAATGGACGTTGAACTAAAGTTGGCCGAACAGAAAATCAACTTAGAGCACCTGCGTCTCCGAGAAGAAAGAGAGGAGAAACAGAGACAAAGGGAGCTCGAGGAAAAGAAACTGGCATATGAACATGAGCGGAAATTGGCTGAAATCGACCTACGCAAACAGAATAAAGAAACAGGGATGCCCGAGCAACCCCACACTCCAGGGGCAACAGAGAAGAAGGTACACATCCCCAAGGATGTCGTTCGAGAATACTTCCGAGAGGACGACATCCAGCAATGGTTTAAGGCCTATGAAATCGCTATGACTGCACACCGGATCGATAGAAGCGATTGGGGGGCCGGTCTGTGGGGGAGATTCCTCAATGAGGGCCGCGACGCCCTGCTGCAACTCCCGGACCAGCAGATGACCTCCTATGACCATATGAAAGCTGCACTCCTCACCCGCTATGGCCTCACACCCGAGATGTACCGTCAGAGGTTCCGAGACTGCACCCGCATCCCAGGTACAACTTGGGTGGACTATGTCAATTACTTTAGCCGAGCCTTCGAGGGCTGGATCAAAGGAAGCAAGGTCACAACCTACGAACAACTGTTCAATCTTATGGTATGGGAGCATCTGTCGAACAATTGCTTCATTGAACTTCGCCAGCACCTCCTCGACAGCAAGTTAACGGATCCCCGGCAGCTCGCAGCCGAAGCAGACCGGTGGGAGATCACCAGAGTGAGTCGAAATGGGTCCTCCGAACAGAACCGGAACAACAATGGTCAGCACCGTCCCCGAGGAGGTGGAGGCCAAGGACGCGGAAGAAGCAACGCTCCGGTCACCCCCACTACCAGCCCCACCCCCCCGGCCAACCGGGGCAGCACCCCAGCGCGACCGGGACATCGAGCCAATGTTACCTGCCATCGATGTCAACGAGTCGGACACTATGCAAACGACCCAAACTGCCCCCAGTACCAGAGCCCAAGACCCCGCCAAGTAGCCGCTGCTGCTCTGGGGGAGGAACGGATCTCAGAGGAACAAGAAGAATATGAACAGGAACACCAAGAATGGGAGCCAGCCGCCATGGCTCTCGCCTGCCTAGGGGGGAGAGACATGGTCCCGCGGGTCCCCCTACCCGCTAATACCCAGAAGTACAGCCAATGGGTGGGCATCAATGGACGCCGGGCTGAAGCCCTTCGTGACACTGGGGCCAGTGTAACAGCCGTCCGCTGTCACCTGGTGACCCCCGAACAATACTTACCAAACATTCTCTGCCCTGTACGTTCAGCCGATAACTCAGAAAGTCTGTGTCGGATGGCCTGCGTCCCCTTCGAATGGGGAGGGGTCTCCGGCATGTTGAAGGTGACGGTCCGAGATGATGCCCCCGTAGACTGCCTCCTGGGTAATGACCTGGAAAGCTCTCCATGGGCAGCAGTCGAACGAAAGGAGCACCTGGGGATGCTGGGCGTCCCGGACTGGGCGTGCGTCACCACCCGGTCCATGACCGCCCGTGCCAACACCCGCCCAGAGGAACTCGAATGGCCGGCGCCACCGCCTCCGGTCGCCCCCGCCGAAACCACCGACCGTGACGTCCCCCCCGAACCAGCTCAACCTCCAGACCTCGCTAACCTCGACCAGTGGCCTCAAGAGGGGGGGCCCACGCAAGAACAATTTCGCCAAGAACAAAAGACCTGTCCCTCCCTCGAAGGACTCCGCCAGCAAGCGCTAGCCCAAAGCGCAGGGGATACCTCCGGAACTCACTGGGTCTACTGGGACAATGATCTGCTGTACAGTGAGCAAAGAATCGCGGAGCTGGGGGCCAGCCGAGTCCTAGTGGTACCCCTCCGTTTTAGAGACTTTCTGCTAAACCTGGCCCACGATGTCCCCCTGGCAGGACACTTGGGTCAAGACAAAACCTATAGCCGCCTGGTGACCCACTTCTTCTGGCCCAAAATGAGGGACAATGTACACCAGCATTGCCGATCCTGCCCCACGTGCCAAGCCAGTGGGAAGAGCGGCCGCAAACTGAAAGCCCCCCTGCAACCTTTTCCCGTGGTCACCACCCCGTTCGAGAGGGTCGGAATCGATATCGTAGGGCCCCTGGACCCGCGCACAAAACAAGGCCATCGATTCATCCTGGTGCTAGTGGACCACGCCACCCGCTACCCGGAGGCTGTTCCCCTGCGGACTGTGACAGCCCCGGTAGTCGGCCGGGCTCTGATGGGGATCTTCTCCCGAGTGGGCTTCCCCCGGGAGGTCGTCAGTGACAGAGGCACGAACTTTATTTCGAAATATATGAAATCTCTCTGGCAACAGTGCGGGGTTACCTACCGGTTCATGACCCCCTATCACCCTCAAGGAAACGGACTCGTTGAGCGGTTCAACCGCACGCTCAAAGGGATGATCGGGGGGTTGGAAGAGCCCCTCCGTCGCCAGTGGGATGTACTGTTGCCGTGCCTTCTCTTCGCATATCGAGAGGTTCCCCAGAAGTCCCTGGGCTTCAGCCCATTTGAACTGCTATATGGACACCCCGTGCGCGGGCCGCTCAGCCTAGTTAAGGAAGGCTGGGAGATGCCCCCTCTAAAGAACCCACCAGATGTTTTCCGCTACCTCCTAACACTCCGCAACCAGACCCGGCGATTCCGAGAACTAGCAAAAGCCAACCTAGAGGCCAGCCAGGAGGACATGAAAAGGTGGTATGACCGGAATGCCTCCTCCATCGAATTTGAACCTGGGCAACAGGTATGGGTGATGTCCCCCACCGAACCCTGCGCCCTACAAGACAAGTGGACAGGGCCCTTCAAGGTGGTCGAGCGCAAGGGTCCGGCTACCTATCTCATCGACTTGGAATCTTCCCGGAACCCCCTCCGGGTCCTCCACGCTAACAGACTGAAACCGCACTTTGTACGGACAGAACTCAGCCTCCTGATGGCCACAGACAATGGGGCTGAAGAGGACTCCGAGCCCCTCCCGGACCTCCTACGAACGCGGGAGAAAGACGGTTCCGTAGATGGGGTCCGACTCTCAGAGGCCCTCACCCGAGAGCAACACCAGGAGTGCCAAGTTCTCCTGTCACAATTCGCCAGCCTGTTCTCCCTAACCCCAGGTGTCACTTCCTGGTGTACGCACGATGTGGACACAGGGGACAGCCCCCCTATCCGCCACCGGGCCTACCGCGTGCCAGATCGGGTACGGGCCTGCATCCAGGAGGAAGTAGCCAAAATGCTCACGCTCGGGGTCATCGAGCCCTCAGACAGCCCCTGGGCCAGCCCTGTAGTACTGGTCCCCAAAGCAGCTGCCCCCGGCACCCCCCCAGAACTCCGGTTCTGCGTCGACTACCGGGGCTTGAATGCGGTCACCAGGACAGACGCACATCCCATCCCCCGGGCAGATGAACTAATCGACCGCATGGGAGCTGCCCGCTACCTCAGTATCTTCGACCTGACGGCGGGCTACTGGCAAATCGGCCTCACACCCCGGGCACAAGAACGTTCTGCCTTTTCCACGCCCGATGGCCATTACCATTTCACAGTCATGCCCTTCGGCATGAAGAATGCCCCAGCAACGTTCCAACGGCTCGTCAATCAGGTCCTGGCGGGGCTCGAAGGATTCAGCGCCGCCTACTTAGACGACATCGCTGTATACAGCAACCAGTGGTCCGAGCACCTCCACCACCTCCGAGCAGTACTGCACGCCCTTCAGCAAGCTGGCCTCACGATCAAGGCCAGCAAATGTCAAATTGGGCAAGGGTCTGTAACCTACCTCGGGCACCAGGTGGGAAGCGGCCTGGTGGCCCCTCTGCAGCTAAAAATTGCCGCCATCCAGTCCTGGCAGCCCCCCACTACCCAGACCGAGGTACGAGCCTTCCTGGGCCTCACGGGCTATTACCGAAGGTTCGTGAAAGACTATGGTACTATCGTGAGGCCCCTCACAGAGCTCACGTCAAAAAATCAGCCCCAGAAAGTCAACTGGACCCCAGAGTGTCAAGCTGCATTTGAACAATTGAAAGCCGCCATGTGCTCCACCCCTGTGCTCCAGGCCCCCGACTACAGCCGGGAGTTCATCGTCCAGA
This sequence comes from Lissotriton helveticus, assembly GCF_964261635.1. Taxonomy (NCBI): domain Eukaryota; kingdom Metazoa; phylum Chordata; class Amphibia; order Caudata; family Salamandridae; genus Lissotriton; species Lissotriton helveticus. The sequence goes on along the minus strand of NC_136065.1, from coordinate 2,126,118,941 downwards.
CGGATGCCTCCGACCATGGCATTGGGGCAGTCCTGTCCCAAGTGAACACCGAAGGCCATGACCAGCCGGTGGCCTTCATCAGCCGGCGACTCCTACCACGGGAACAACGCTGGAGCACCATAGAGAGGGAGGCCTTCGCGGTGGTATGGGCCCTCAAGAAGCTCCGGCCCTACCTTTTTGGCACACCCTTTCGGGTACAGACCGACCACCGACCCCTGCAGTGGCTGATGCAGATGCGGGGGGAAAACCCGAAGTTACTACGCTGGTCCATCTCCCTACAAGGGATGGACTTCACAGTTGAACATCGGCCTGGGCCCGATCACGCCAATGCAGATGGCCTGTCCCGGTTCTTCCGCCTCGACGAGAAGAGTCCCCAAGAGAATGGGTAACTCTCCCCGCCTTCAGCTGGGGGGGACGCATGTTGGACAGGCCACATGAAGGGCCGCTCTCCCCCGGCCCAACCAGGCCCGAACCAGCCACGCAAGTACCACACACCACCATTGCACGTCCACCGTCCCCGCAGGGACCCCTACACTCGAACCTGTTGACCGCGTAGGCCGACCCACTACCGGCCTGCGCGCCCATCCTGGGCGCCATCTTGGACACTCCACCACGAGGCCGCCTGGCCCCCGATCGACCTCAACCCTGGGCCTGGCCAGGCCTCAGACATCCCGGCACCAACATCCACCCAGGAGGTGAGCGGGCTACTTGGTCAGTCAATGGGAGCAGGAGGTGTCGATGGCTCTCCCCCGCCAAGTGCCGCTCGCCCATCGCCTCCCCGGGCGCTGGCTCCACCCCCCTGCTGGGTGTCTGAACCCCCTCATCCCGGACCTCCCGACCTCCAAGTGCGAGGGTCCGGACATCAAAGCACACCAGCCCTATAACTGGGGCAGCTCCAGAGCAGGACGGGAGTTGTATCTTGGAGTCGAGAGACGCAAAGAAGAACTCATCCTTGACGGACTACTGGCGCTGCCGTAGCTCTGTCTTGTGCACCCTCGTCTTGCCTGCTGGCGCTGCCGCGGCTTTGGGAACCACCCTATCCTTCATCATCGTCGGGACCTGCTGGCGTGGCCGCGGACCGTTTGTAACTACCACCTTCATCGGGACCTGCTGGCTCTGCCGCGGACCGTCGTCTTCCTTCATCCATCTCGGGACCTGCTGGCTCCGCCGCGGCCCGTTCATCTACGCCACCGAGCTCGAGGATTGAGAGCTATTTTCCATCTTTTTGGTAACAAGACTGTCCCGCTACCCTTTTCCCAACCAGAGACCAGAATAGAGGGGACCCCTGAGTCCAGACCTCCTTGTACCATTCTACCGTACTCGAAGAATTGTCTATAAAGTATCGTTGAACTTTATCATTGTGTGGTGTCCGTCTGTGGGGGGGAAGTTACTTGTCTGTACGATTCACTGGAGACGGCTCTCCCCGGAGACCTCTCCCCGTAGCCTCGGCCGACCCTCCCGGTCCGTCTAACAGGGGGGTACACCACACAGCTCCCAGGGGCGAGGCCTGGCACAGGGGAGGAGGGTACATCACACAGCGCCCAGAGGCGAGGCCTGGCACTGGGGAGGAGGGTACATCACACAGCGCCCAGAGGCGAGGCCTGGCACTGGGGAGGAGGGTACATCACACAGCGCCCAGAGGCGAGGCCTGGCACAGAGGAGGGGGGTACATCACACAGCGCCCAGAGGCATGGCCTGGCACAGGTGAGGAGGGGGGGTACACCAGACAGCGCCCAGAGGCAAGGCCTGGCACATGGGAGGGGGTACATCTCACAGCGCCCAGAGGCGAGGCCTGGCACAGGGGAGGAGGGTACATCACACAGCGCCCAGAGGCGAGGCCTGGCACAGGGGAGGGGGGTACATCACACAGCGCCCAGAGGCGTGGCCTGGCACAGGGTACGAGGGGGGTACATCACACAGCGCACAGAGGCGAGGCCTGGCACAGAAGAGGGGGTACATCACACAGCTCCCAGAGGCGAGGCCTGGCACAGGGGAGGAGGGTACATCACACAACGCTTTGGCCTTGCAACATTTTTGTCATGGGTATGGTCCATCAGGTCAAAACGGCTATTAATTACTGTTTGATTGATCAACTTTTAATTCTATGACCGATTGATAAATGGTTATTTCTTTTAAAGATTGTTGGGATCCTGTTTTATGCTATGGAATCTGGCCATTTTAAATTCGTATTTGTTACAATGCTTTTAATTTTTTGGGGGGAGAAAAACTTTTAGTGAATGTAAATCTCTTCTAAATGGACCCATGTTGTATTTTTCATGAGTTGCTTTTATGATGTAACAATCGAAATAAAGCCGATGAACTGAACTGAACTGTTAAACTAGGGGAAGCAACAGAGAGCATTGTGAGGCGGTGCACACTATCATTAGTTGGGAGTGGAGTGCAGGGAAAGGCGCAGGAAGTGTCAAGAGAGAGGCAGGGAGTGTCAATAGATGTTTGGGGAGTGTTAAACTACATTAGGGGTCGTAGAGTGTTCTGAGGAGGTCACAGTGTCACTAGAGAGGACCACAGTGTCAGGATAGGGACAGGGAGTGTAAGAAGAAGGACTTAGGGTAACAGGAGAACAGCAGTGTAGGAGGCTGGCTTAGTAAATGGTTCACGCTTATTCAAGCGGTGCAAATTGCACTAATCCAGGCAACACGTACGGTGATTTTGGTGGCCTCGGATAACCACAGGAGGCTCTCAGAGTGGTAACTGCGGAGAGCAGCCTTCAGCCTTATCTTACAGGAGTGTTCAGCAGCGTGTTTCATGGAGGTAGGTTACACGAAAAAGAACCGCACATATACTTATAGGGTTTAAGTGCCGCGACCTCAGATACACAAGAACGTATATTTGTTGTGAGAGGTGCTGTCACCAGCTCACACAGGCTGCAAGGGCAGACCTGCAGTCACAGTTTGAGTGGACTCTGATGGGTGGCACAGTACATGCGCCGGCCCATGGGAGACACCTGGTGTACCTATGCCCTGGGTAACTCAGTACCATATACTAGGGACTTACAAGGGTACACCAGTAGCCAATTGTGGATGTACAGAAGTACTTACCATGGTCAATTTAGGGGAAAAGAACAGTGACTGGGGTCCTGATTAACAGGATCCCCGTCAGACTAGTCACAAACACACTGAAACCAAGAAAAGAGTGGGGGTAACCATGAAAGCAGATCCTACTTTCCCACAGGAAGGCAGTGTCCAGATAGGGGAAGGGAGTGTCTATAGAGGGTCAGGGAGTGTCTGTAGAGGGTCAGGGAGTGTCTGTAGAGGGTCAGTGAGTGCCTGTAGAGGGGCGGGGAGTGTCTGTAGAGGGGCAGGGAGTGTCTATAGAGGGGCAGGGAGTGTCTGTAGAGGGGCAGGGAGTGTCTGTAGAGGGGCAGGGGGTGTCTGTAGAGGGTCAGTGAGTGCCTGTGGAGGGGCAGGGAGAGTCTACAGAGGGGCAGGGAGTATCTGTAGAGGGGCAGGGAGTGTCTGTAGAGGGTCAGTGAGCGCCTTTAGAGGGGCAGAGAGTGTCTGTAGAGGGGCAGTGAGTGCCTGTGGAGGGGCAGGGAGTGTCTGTAGAGGGGCGGGGAGTGTCTGTAGAGGGATAGTGATTGTCTGTAGAGGGGCAGGGAGTGTCTGTAGAGGGGCAGGGAGTGTCTGTAGAGGGGCAGGGAGTGTCTGTAGAGGGGCAGGGAGTGTCTGTAGAGGGGCAGGGAGTGTATGTAGAGGGTCAGTGAGTGCCTGTGGAGGGGCAGTGAGTGCCTGTGGAGGGGCAGGGAGTCTCTGTAGAGGGTCAGTGAGTGCCTGTAGAGGGGCAGGGAGTGCCGGTAGAGGGGCGGGGAGTGTCTGTAGAGGGGCAGGGAGTGTCTGTAGAGGGGCAGGGAGTGCCGGTAGAGGGGCAGGGAGTGTCTGTAGAGGGGCAGGGAGTGTCTGTAGAGGGTCAGTGAGTGCCTGTAGAGGGGCAGGGAGTGCCGGTAGAGGGGCAGGGAGTGTCTGTAGAGGGGCAGGGAGTGTCTGTAGAGGGTCAGTGAGTGCCTGTAGAGGGGCAGGGAGTGCCGGTAGAGGGGCGGGGAGTGTCTGTAGAGGGGCAGGGAGTGTCTGTAGAGGGGCAGGGAGTGCCGGTAGAGGGGCAGGGAGTGTCTGTAGAGGGGCAGGGAGTGTCTGTAGAGGGTCAGTGAGTGTCTGTAGAGGGGCAGGGAGTGTCTATAAAGGGGCAGGGAGTGCCTATAGAGGGGCAAGGAGTGTCTGTACAGGGCTTTAGAAAAATGGACAGCACCCTTCAAAGTTGAATATACAATTTTTTGATGAAAGAAGTCTTAGTATTTGTTAAGACACATATGACATTATCATGCTTGTTTTCCCAATGAATATATACACAAAAGACTTTAGATCTTCAATTTTCTTTCTTTTATTCAGTTTTTCATTTTCTTTTAAAATGATCAATGATAGCCAAAAAGCCAACGCGTTTCATCCGTCACCGGACTTCTTCAGGGCTGAATCAACGCATAGTATTCAAATTCATCAATGCTGCATAGTTTTGTCTCAAATAAACGTTATAAAAATGTCAAAAGGAGAGTCCATTTCTTATGTATGGAGTTGTGATAGTTCAAAGCGATGTCATGATAAGGTGTAGCATCGATATTTTGAATTGGCCAAGGTAAGCCGAAAAACCGCAACGACGAACGTGACAACAGGTCCTCTGGTGTCTGTACAGGGGCAGGGAGTGTCTGTAGAGGGGCAGGGAGTGTCTGTAGAGGGGCAGCGAGTGCCTGTAGAGGGGCAGGGAGTGCCTGTAGAGGGTCAGTGAGTGCCTGTAGAGGGGCACGGAGTGTCCTTAGAGGGTCAGTGAGTGCCTGTAGCGGGGCAGGGAGTGTCTGTAGAGGGGCAGGGAGTGTCTGTAGAGGGACAGGGAGTGTCTGAAGAGGGGCAGGGAGTGTCTGTAGAGGGGCAGAAAGTGTCTGTAGAGGGTCAGTGAGTGCCTGTAGAGTGACAGGGAGTGTCTGTAGAGGTACAGGGAGTGTCTGTAGAAGGTCAGTGAGTGTCTGTAGAGGGGCAGGGAGTGTCTGTAGAGGGGCAGGGAGTGTCTGTAGAGGGTCAGTGAGTGCCTGTAGAGTGTCAGGGAGTGTCTGTAGAGGTACAGGGAGTGTCTGTAGAAGGTCAGTGAGTGTCTGTAGAGGGGCAGCGAGTGCCAGGAGAAGGGCAAGAAGCACGAGAAGGCATTGAGTGTCAGGGAGGGGATGTCACTAGGGGAGCAGGGAGCCATTACAGGGCTGTCTCAAAGGAATCTTGGCTGCTTCACGCCACAGATATCTGTGTAAAGTCCTCCCTTGCCCCACACACCTGGCATTATGACCCACATTGCACTCCAAACTAGACCCGCAGAGCCCCGTGATGCTGCAGCAAAAGGTGAACCTGTCCTTAAAACAGTGTCACTGGGTCTGGCCCATCTTGACATCGGTAAAGCCTTGCACACGTGCCTCAGACCATCCTACCTCCAATAAAGGTCTTCTGCTTGTATCTGCCCCTCATCAGGGGTCTTTGCTCGTATGACACAATCACTCCAGCACTCTGAGAAGTCCACTGGGTCCCACTTCCCTAATGCATACCCGGTGCCTCCCTTGCACAGCTGTCAACACCAGCAGCGACTCACCACACCTGGCTGCTAAGGTGAACACCTCCAGAGGAACGCGCACAACATGCAACTGCAGCATCGCCAGGCGGGCAGTGAGGGCAAGAAGGAAGAGATACAAACCTTCAGAACCTCCCTCAGAGTATCAAACCCAGCAACACCCGCCCTTTCTCCACTTCTGGTGCCAGGGCAGGGAGTACAAGAAGGGATACCAAGCCTTCTATAGAACCTCCCTCAGAGTATCAAATCCACCAGAACCCACCCTTTCTCCACTTCTGGTGCCAGAGCGGCGGTGAGTACAAGAAGGGATACCAAACCATCTCCAGAACCTCCCTCAGAGTATCAAATCCAGCAGAACCCACCCTTTCTCCACTTCTGGTGCCAGAGCGGCGGTGAGTACAAGAAGGGATACCAAACCGTCTCCAGAACCTCCCTCAGAGTATCAAATCCAGCAGAACCCACCCTTTCTCCACTTCTGGTGCTAGGGCAGGGAGTACAAGAAGGGATACCAAGCCTTCTCTAGAACCTCCCTCAGAGTATTAAATCCAGCAGAACCCACCCTTTCTCCACTTCTGGTGCCAGACTGGCAGTGAGTGCAAGAAGGGATACCAAGCCTTCTCCAGAACCTCCCTCAGAGTATCAAATCCAGCAGAATCCACCCTTTCTCCACTTCCCGTGCCAGACTGGCAGTGAGTACAAGAAGGGATACCAAGCCTTCTATATAGCCTCCCTCAGGGCATCAAATCCAGCAGAACCCACCCTTTCTCCACTTCTGGTGCCTGAGTAGCGGTGTTCGGCCCTTGCTTATCTCTAGGAAGTGGGTGCTAGCAGTTAAATCTTACTCCAGGGGTGCGACGGTGATCGAAATTCAGATGGTACGGCACTGTAGTGTAGTTCCTATATCCCTGATAGGCTCTGCGCATTGGAATAACAAACACTATAGATTTGACATGGGACTGATGTCAGTATGTCTCTATCGAGTACATTAAACTTAATTGTGTGTGTGCCAGTTAGCTTAGAGGTCACTAGAAACTTCTCAAATAAACAAGAAGGGATTAGTCTCTGACAACCACATAAACATGACAACTTTGTTTCCCTTAGAGTCGGAACAATATCTTCAGAGTCGTGGAAGCAATAGATAACTATTTCACTCACTCAATCGTGCATGCTTCGTTTCTACAGAGTTGCACAGAAATAGTGAGACGGGCGTTTCAATAAAAGGGTTTATTGAACAGTCTCATTTCTCATGCAAGAGAAATGAACTGCTACAATCGTAAGACAGAATGTGAAATAGAATATGTACAGCGTTAGCAGTAACATAAAATAATATTGTAATAGCATGTTTTTGCGGCTATCATATATTCATTAAAATACATACACAAATAGCACAGGCTAAAATACTCAACTGGTGCTTCTAAAATAATCCTACCCCAGTGTACCTAACCTAAGTCTAGAACGAGGGAAGAAGTAGGTGCTGTTTTAGCTATAGTCTAGTTTAGTTGTGCCAAGAATTGCCAAAGGTTTCTCTAGGCTCTAATCAGCTCCATACCTTAGAATGAGAGAGGTTTGTATCTCTTTCCCGGGACTCGATCTCTAACACCCCGCAAGGGGAGTCAGAAACACTGGAGCTGGATTCTCGGCTGGAGGATGACAGCTTCTGGTCAGTGCGTCAGCTGGAGAGTCGGCTTCTTTCGGTACTTGCTGTGGCGAGCCGCGTCGTGCAAGTAGGTAGTTGAACTGCACTGAATCACACCGTGCTTTGCCATAGCAAGTGAAGGTATATTTATACCTTGAAGGTGTTTTGGAATGCCAGAATTGACGTAAAAGTCGGGCATGAGAAGTCATGAATGAACCCACAAGGAATAGATGTTCATGCATAATAAATGAGTTCTTGGAGAAATCAATATCCAGACTGGGGGAAGTCCCTTCTGCTTAAGAGTCTGGTTTTCCAAGAACTCGTTGTGATGTTTATGAACAGATGGAAGTAGCCATGCCTGTATTTGGGTAGCATGGGCTATGCCTAAATAAGGGCTTGATTTCTATGCCTATATAAGGGCAATATGAATTTTACCTATATAAGGGCATGAATCGGGAAAATTCATACAGAATCTAAATCAATACACAACAGCACAGTAAGTGACACTCAATAACTTTGATGTCCAGTAAGTGATTCATCTTTGAAAAAAGAACTTTATTAGATAAATAAATCCATTGGAATAATGATAAACAAAGCTATGTGCAAACAGCACTTTACAAAGACTGTATATAAATTATAATACAAAGCCAAGCAGCACTAAGGCTATTTTATTAATACCAGGCAACCGCCTAGTCCAATCAATCAATCACTCAGAATTTGTAAAGTGCGGCTACTCACCTGTGGGGGTCTCAAGGCGCTGAGGGGGCACAGAGGATCAGACCAAGTGCTGAATTCATCTGAAGAGCCAGGTCATGAGGCTGATGTGCGACGGGTGGTCCCACGGGGGCATTTGAAGCTCCGCACCAGATGCCTTCGGAAGAGCGTGACGAACGGATCCCCACCCAGGAGCCTCCCCCTGCACTCCATGCACACAAAAGGCCAGATTAGCACCGGTTGTGTTACAACCAGTGAGCAGTAGCACCACGTCAAGGTTCTGACCATTGCTACTGACCATTCACACCATTCATACGGGGGCCTACAACACCCCTTCCCCCTGGGAGCCCTTTCTTCTTTATTGGACACCATGCCCCCACCCTCCACCCCATAAAGACCCTCATTCACACCATTCATAACCCAAGGACTCAGGCGTACGCTGGGAAGCCCCCTCCGAGACCCCCCAGCGTATCGCGGCAGATCCAGGACACACGCTGGGGCCCTGAGAGGGTGCCAAAGAGACAATGCAGCGGGGGCCAAGGTGAGCCCCTACCTGGCCCCTCCCAGGGTGGAGGAGAATCGGCGGGGAGCATGAGTGCGGAGGGCACTTTAACTCGCCAAGCACCGAAGCTCCCCCGCAGCCTGCTCCCTCACTGCCCACCACTAGGTGTGGTGCAGCGGCCAGAGCAGCTGACTTCAGAGCACAGGGTTCAGGGTTCGATACCCGGCTCTGGTGGCAGCTCAGCTCAGCACCATGTGACTCTGGGCAATAGCTCACTTAACTTCCACGACGACCCCCAGCACCTTGAGACCCGGAAGGGTGAGTAGTCTGCGCTTTACAAATACAGATTTAGAAATAAATCCATATTTGTAAAGCGCGAACTACTCACCCTCAGGGGTCTCAAGGCACTGGGGGGCCGTCGTGGAAATTAAGTGAGTTATTGCCCAGAGTCACATGGTGCTGAGCTGAGCTGCCGCCGGGGCCAGGGATCGAACCCTGTGCTCCGAAGTCAGCTGCCCTGACCTCTGGACCACACCTCTCACTGCCCCCTCTGGATATATAGGCTTGCAGGAGTGACATCACAAAGGAAGGGGGGGCAGGATGTACAGGGCTGGTGGAGTGACATCACAGACGAAGGGGGGGACAGGATTTGCAGGCCAGGGGGAGTGACATCACAGACGAAGGGGGGGACAGGCTTTGCAGGCCAGGGGGAGTGACATCACAGACGAAGGGGGGACAGGATTTGCAGGCCAGGGGGAGTGACATCACAGACAAAGGGGGGGACAGGATTTGCAGGCCAGGGGGAGTGACATCACAGACGATGGGGGGGACAGGATTTGCAGGCCAGGGGGAGGGACATCAGAGAGTAAGGGTGGGGGGACAGGATGTACAGAGATGGGGGAGTGACATCACAGAGGAAACATGGGGGACTGGATATGTAGGCCTGGAGAGTGACATCACAGACGAAGGGGGGGACAGGATTTGCAGGCCAGGGGGAGTGACATCTTAGACGAAGGGGTGGACAGGATTTGCAGGCCAGGGGGAGTGACATCAGAGAGGAGGAGGGGACAGGATATGCAGGTGCGAGGGAGTAAGGGGCAGGATATAAAGGCCTTGGGGAGTGATATAACAGGAGAAGGAGGGGACAGGATATGCAGCACTGGGGGAGTGACATCACAGAGGAAGGGTGGACAAGATATGCTGCTTTGAGGCAGTGGCATGGCAGAGAAACAACACTTAGCGCATATGTGCAGTGAGTGTGGCATATTGGCATCAAAGTCTGTCAGGAAACAAGGTCAAGCGGCGATTGCAGCTAGTAGTATGGCTTTAAAATGGAAATAGCAGTTTTCGAAGCATTTCCATACCTAAAACAATCCTCGTCGTTTAAGAATGAGACCTGGAGGCTCTATTCATTTATGAATTCACAGATCAAGGAGAGGATGTGGGAGAGAGGCGATCAATGAAATTTGGTTTGGTGGAAAACGTACGGGGCTTCATATAGGGCCACATTTACAAATGCCAGTACTTGTAAAGCGCACAATTACCCAAAGGTGTCAAGGCGCTGGGGGCCGTCGGGGAGATTAAGCGAGCTATTACCCAGAGTCACACGGTGCTGGGCTGATCTTCCGCCGGCACCGCGGATCAAACCATGAGTCCCCGGGTTCCGGAGTCAGTCGCCCTGGCCGCGGCGCCAAACCTCTTCGTATAGGGCCATATTTACAAGGAAGTAACGCGGCACAGAGCCGCAAGCCAAGAGAGAGGCAGGGAGTGTCACTAGATGTTTGGGGAGTGTTAAACTACATTAGGGGTCGTAGAGTGTTCTAAGGAGGTGCACAGTGTCACTAGAGAGGACCGCAGTGTCAGGATAGGGACAGGGAGTGTAAGAAGAAGGACTTAGGGTAACAGGAGAACAGCAGTGTAGGAGGCTGGCTTAGTAAATGGTTCACGCTTATTTAAGCGGTGCAAATTGCACTCATCCAGGCAACATGTACCGTGATTTTGGTGCCTCTGATAACCACAGGAGGCTCTCAGAGTAGTAACTGCGGAGAGCAGCCTTAAGCCTTATCTTACAGGAGTGTTCAGCAGCATGTTTCATGGAGGTAGGTTACACGAAAAAGAACCCCACATATACTTATAGGGTTTAAGAGCCGCGACCTCAGATATACAAAACCGTATATTTGTTGTGAGAGGTGCTGTCACCAGCTCACACAGGCTGCAAGGGCAGACCTGCAGTCACAGTTTGAGTGGACTCTGATGGGTGGCACAGTACATGCGCCAGCCCATGGGAGACACCTGGGGTACCTATGCCCTGGGTAACTCAGTACCATATACTAGGGACTTACAAGGGTACACCAGTAGCCAATTGTGGATGTACAGAAGTACTTACCTTGGTCAATTTAGAGGAAAAGAACAGTGACTGGGGTGCTGATTAACAGGATCCCCGTCAGAATATTCAAAAACACACTGAAACCAAGAAAAGATTGGGGGTAACCATGAAAGTAGATCCTACTTTCCTACAGGCAGGCAGTGTCCAGATAGGGGCAGGGAGTGTCTGTAGAGGGTCAGGGAGTGTCTGTAGATGGGCAGGGAGTGTCTGTAGAGGGTCAGGGAGTATCTGTAGATGGGCAGGGAGTGTCTATAGAGGGGCAGGGCATGTCTGTAGAGGGGCAGGGAGCGTCTGTAGAGGGGCAGGGAGTGTCTGTAGAGGGGCAGGGAGTGTCTACAGAGGGGCAGGGAGTGTCTGCAGAGGGTCAGTGAGCGCCTGTAGAGGGGCAGAGAGTGTCTGTAGAGGGGCAGGGAGAGTCCTGTAGAGGGTCAAGGAGTATCTGTAGATGGGCAGGGAGTGTCTGTAGAGGGGCAGGGAGTGTCTGTAGAGGGGCAGGGAGTGTCTAGAGAGGGGCAGGGCTTGTCTATAGAGGGGCAGGGCGTGTCTCGAGAGGGGCAGGGAGTGTCTGTAGAGGGGCAGAGAGTGTCTGCAGAGGGCAGAGAGTGTCTGTAGAGGGTCAGGGAGTGTCCAGAGAGGGGCAGAGAGTGTTTGTAGAGGGTCAGGGAGTATCGGTAGAGGGTCAAGGAGTGTCTGTAGAGAGGGCAGGGAGTATCTGTAGATGGGCAGGGAGTGTCTTTAGAGGGGCAGGGAGTGTCTAGATGTGGAATTTTAGTTTATGAACTGAACATCATCTGCGCCATCTTGTCCATTCCTCAGACTCACGTATGAACATACACGACAGCCATTTTAGGTACCATGATCTCCCTGTTCACGATCGATCATCAGCGCACTTCCCTGACCCTGCAAGCCTCCCCCATGCTCTCTGGCTGACCCCGCACCCACATGCGCAAGTCATGAACCCTCCTCTTCCACATGACTCTGTCTCTAGGAATCACACCTCGCGCCTGACCAACACCTCCTTTCCTTCCATGAATGCCCCTCTTTCGATAAATACACTGACCCTTTCTTTCATGAATACCTCTCCTTTGATGACCCCTTCCTTTGAGCCCGATTGTCTGTACGGACCGCTGGTCATCCCTTGGCCTGGGGATACAGTTTATTGCCTTCCACTGTATGCACTCGACCCTTTTCAACGAAGCTACTATTGATCATGGTTTCCCCACCCCTTGAGATTCGATCAGGCGCACACATTCCAAAGGAATCGGCGGAACACTCAGCTGCATGATAAGCCTCCTCTTATTGTATGGGGGGTGAGGACCTCTACTGTAGCCACGTGTTGGAAAGAGCCGGAACTGGAGGAGGGGGGGGGTACCGGGGATGTCATCTGTCGCTACCTCACAATGTCTTTATTGTAATAAAGAACGGTCTCATTCATAAAGCAGTGTATAAAAGGTCGGGCCTCAGAGAGGCTTTCAGAGAGCACCTCGAGACGATACCTTGTTGTCCTATCTGATGTGTTCTGCTCCGTCGGAATAAAACGTGTTTCCTGTCTTCCTGTCTCCAGCGCCTGCCTCTTTATTTTTGATAATCTTCATAAGGTATTAGAGGCGTTTAACGCCGGGCAAAATTACTTAAGAAACATCGACTAAATCGCCTGACCATTTTTGCTGACCTTCAACAATTGGCGTCCCAACGTGTGGGGCCCATCAGCGACACGTGGATCCGGTGGGAGAGGTCCCAACGACAGAGTGAACGACTGCAACGATCGGAAGAGCTCCTGTCCGATAGACCCTCGTCTGACAGCCGATCATCTGAACTTCACTGGTTCCGAGCAGACCTCTCCCCGAGTGATCTACGGTCCTGACTGGGAACCATCAGGAGTGCCACGGTAGCAGCAGAGAGTAGAGGACGATCGGACGCTGGAAGCGGAAGACGAGAAACTGTCCATACGGTCCGGGTAAGGTCGTGTAACACGACAAACTAAGAAATATTTGATTGTTTGATTGAAAATACTAGTATTACTCTCCGAATTGTTGCTTCTCTTGGAGATTCTCTGTCTGCAAACTGAGAGGGATAAAAGTATTCTCTCTTCCTGTGCATGCAGCGAAGGGTAGGTAACGCAGGCTTTTGCCCCCGTTGTAATCCGTCGTGCCTATCTTTTCTCCCCCACTGATTGATTGTTTGCCCGATCATTGTTTGTTCGAGGATTGTTTTTCTCGAGAATTCTCTGTCTACAAACGGGGAAGGGTAAAAAGTATTCTGTCCTCCTTTGCAGATTGTGAAGAATAGGTAGTGCAGGCTTTTGCCCCCGTTGTAACCCGTCGCGCCTATTTCTTTCTCGCCACTGATTGTTTGATTGAACGAACATTAATTGTTCGATATTGGTTCTCTCTTTGGGTATTCCCTATTTGCGAATACTGCAGAATAAAAATATTCTGTCTAGTCTTCGCGAAGTAGTGAAGGATAGGTAGTGCAGACTTTTGTCCCCGTTGTAACCCGTCATGCGTATCTTCTCCCCATTGGTCAGTAGTTGGATCAACCCGGACCGCTTATTAGAGATGAACCATCCAGCTCCATTGGAAGGCACCCCTAATAAGGACATGTTCACTAAACAAGGACTAGTCGCTATAGCTTATAGTAAGTTATGGCATAAATATACGAAAAGGGACCCCGAAAGTCAGTGGCCACTGATAGGCTCCTTTGATGATCATAAAATAAAAGCGCTAGAAACAGCTGTTAGAATAAATAAGGCAACACCCACTATGCTCGATAGTATCGGCATGTGGCGCAAAGAAGCAGAGCAACGAAGGAAAAGAGAAGAAACAAAAATAGGGAAAGAATTACGAAAGGCAGCCCACCTGGCAGCGAAGGAACTAGATGAAGAGATAAAAAGGAGAGAGGAAGTTAGACAAATGCAAGAATCAGGGTCAACAGGCCAATGCCCTGTTAGGACCCCCTCTACGCTCTACCCAGAAATGCCCTCCAAACAACGGGCAAACGACGAGTTACTGCTAGGTCCTCCGATCATCTACATGCCCCCTCCTTATGCCCCCTGCCAGCCACTGGCACAGCACCTACCAGTCCTGAGTGCGGACGAGGGTGACCCTAGCGCTAGTGCCCCGGCTCTTACGGCCTTCGCACCAGCCACATCGGGAACATCAGATGAACTCGAGACTAGCAAGCAGCTAACGGCAAGACCAAATAGGTTGAGCAAAGATGAGCGGGATGGGATTGATAAGATAGCAAAGACACTGGTAGAACGGAAAGAGAGCGAAGAATATGCGATGGATATGTGCAATTCACATGCCGGTAGCCACAGGCGGCATTTCATTTTACGGTTCAGCTACCACACCCTGAACGCATATGAGGACAGGTATCAGAATAAGGGTCCTGCTAAAATGACGGCTCTATATAGAAAGATCGATGTTGGAGATGGGACTGAACATGATGTGACGGACCTCTTCATGCAAATGCTTGAAGTCTTCCGCCACCTCACTGAACAGAAGCCAGAGGTTAAGCTCACAGTCTCTGAAACGGCTGAGCCCCCATTAGAAGTAGCCAACACTATGATGCCTATCAGAGAAGCCGCCCCCTACTGGGTTCCCCCAAGAGGTCAGGGAACCAACGACGATATTAACCACGCAGATGCAAAAGGGAGGGTTGTGTACAACTGGGTTTATCAACCATGGGATCGACAAGATATTTTAACCTTTAGGCAAACCCTGCCCGATTTAAGAAAGAACCCGACAGCATTTTATACCGAACTAAGTACAGCCTTGGGCTCAACCATAATGACTCTAGAGGACATTGATTTGTTTTTTGGGTTATGTCTGCCGGCTGACGTGTGGAAGCAAATCCGGAAGGCCAACCACACAGATCTGTTTGGACATACCTGGAATCAACTCGGTGAACTAGATAGGCAGCGAGAGCCCGGTAGGAAACCTGTAAAAGACATACTGGAACTCCCGGACAAAATAGTGCAGAAGCTAAAGACATTGATCCCAGAGAGAAAGGTAGACTGGTCGATAGTCACGGCTTGCCGTCAGAAACCCCAGGAAGATGTATCAGAGTATTTCTCCCGATTTGAGACAGTATTCTCCGATTACAGTGGCCAAGACATGACCACCGCAACCGGACAGCACCTATTCGTGCAAAACTACGTAAAGGGGCTATTACAAGAGGTCTCCCAGAAGTTACAGACAAGCGAGAGTAGTTGGGGGGCCTCAAAACCTGCAGCTATCCTTCAGATGGCTCAGTATTACGAACACCAAAAGAACGAGAACGAGAGGGCAACTGAGAGAAAGAAAAAGGACTTAAAAGAACGAGTGATGATTGCTCAATTACAGGGAGTGACTAGAGGAAGGGAGCAGTATAGGAGAAACTACCAGTCGAATGCCCCTAGAAATCCACCCCCTAGAGACTGCACACCCACACCTGGCGCTCCACGAACAGACCTCGATGAGAACCAGTGTGCGTTTTGCAAAGGATTTGGCCACTGGAAGTCTCAGTGCCCGGTCCTCCGAGAAACAATTAAGAATAACGAGACAAGGGATATGGCAAATGGCTCCAGGACAAGAGGGCAGGGACGAGGGCACACCCACGACACCAACAGTAACCAACCTGGCAGACCGAATACATTTGACCGCCCCCGACAGAATCAGTGCCAACAGTCCGGCTGCGACAATGCTCACGACTTTGCATAGGACTGCCAAGGGCGAGGGAGGGATCCAGTCGAGCTCTGTGTTGACCAGCAAGGTCCTTACGTCACCGCTAAGGTCCTGGGTACAAAGTCTCCATTTTTGGTAGACACTGGAGGGACACGTAGTGTATTATCAAAGCGACTGATTCCAAGGGCACCCTTGTCTGGCTCACACATTACATCGATAGGTTTCGATGGAACGCCCTCCACTAATCCCCTGTCCGTACCTATCTCCTTTGACCTAGGAAACAACCCCACGGACACAACATTTCTGCTCTCCTCCAACTCCCCTGACGCCATTATGGGTATTGACTTGCTAAAACATTTCCAAGCTACTATTAGGTGTTCCCCAGATGGAGTCCGAGTCATCCTGTACGACAACCCGAGCATGTCCAGATCCTGCCCCGCACGACATATGTACTCTATCACTGATGCTGACCTAACCTTGCTCGACACCCTACCCCTGTACCTGTGGGCCAGCAACGACTCGGATTTAGGACGAATGATGATCGATCCTGTGCACATAACTGTCCGACCAGACGCCATACTCCCGAAACTCCCACAGTACCGGGTATCGCCCGAAGGCGAGAAGGCATTGGTAGCGATTATTCAGTCCTTGGTAGATGCAGGAGTGGTAGAGGAAGTGGTTAGTAATGTTTGCAACAGCCCTATCCTACCCATTGTTAAGAAGCAAGGTGAGGGAGATGAGAAAGCGTACCGCTTCATCATCGACCTGCGAGAAGTCAACAAAGTGGTAGTGCCACAGTACCCCGTAGTCTCAGACATCACCACCATTCTGACCCTCATCCCGTCCACTGCCACCACCTTCACCGTTATCGATCTCAAGAATGCATTTTTCTCTATCCCCATCCATCCAGACAGCCGCTACCTCTTCGGCTTCACATTAAGAAACCGTTCGTACCGATTTTGTAGAGCTCCCCAGGGCTATACTGAAAGTCCCAGCATTTACAGCCAGGCCCTCAAAAGACAGCTGGACGCCATCCAGCTACCAGATGGAGTGGTGTTGATCCAATATGTCGATGATATCCTTTTGGCGGCCGACACCACTCCTCTTGCAATCACAGCCACCATCCAACTCTTGCATTTTCTTGCGGAGAATGGCCACAAAGTCTCCAAAAAGAAACTGCAGTTCTGCCAACCTCAAGTGACCTACCTAGGCCATCTCCTGTCCAAAGAAGGGAGGAAACTTACACCCGACCGAATCCAGACCATCCTAGACACCCCCATCCCGAAAACACAGAAGCAAGTCCGTTCATTGGTGGGCCTTACCTCTTTTTGCCGACAATGGTTACCAAATTTCAGTCTAGTCATAAAACCCCTACTTTCCCTGTTGGCCAAAGATGTTCCCTTCCCACTCCCTTGGACCCCCGTATGCCAAGCGTCCTTTAAGGAGCTGCGGGATGCCCTTTGCTCGGCACCCGTCCTAGGAACGCCAGATTACTCCAAGCCCTTCTCTCTCTTCACTCACGAAAGGGAGGGATGTGCATTGTCTGTTCTAACTCAGCCCACCGGCTCCAAACAACGCCCTTGTGCCTACTTCTCTGCCACTCTTGACCCAGTCGCCAGAGCTTTACCTGCCTGCCTTCGAGCAGTAGCCGCCGCTGCTGTCTCTATCCGTCAGAGTGAGGAAATTGTACTTTCAAACTCTCTCACGGTGTTAGTACCCCACGCAGTTGACACCCTTTTGAACCAGACCAAGACCCAACACCTGACTAGTGCACGACTGATGGGGTACGAATTGACTCTACTTGCACCCCATATCACTCTGAAGAGATGCACGACTTTGAATCCTGCTACACTGTTGCCCTTGCCTGAAAATGACCCCGATGTGCCCCCTATACACGACTGTGTGACCCTCATGGACGAACAGACCAGGAGTAGAATTGACCTTAGAGACACTGCTTTTACAGACCCTGATGGAGAACTATGGGTAGACGGTTCTTGTATCAAACTCCCAGACGGCACCACTTCAGCTGCCTATGCGGTGACGACAGCCCGAACAGTAGTTGAAACAGCCCGTATCACGCAACGATCCGCACAGGCAGCAAAACTAATTGCCCTCACACGAGCATGCATTATAGCAGCAGGAACCACGGCGAACATTTACACGGACAGCCAGTATGCCTTCGGGTGGTTCACCATTTTGGGCTCTTGTGGAGGGAAAGGGGATTCCTGACGTCCCACGGCACACCCATTCTCCATGGAGATCTAGTCTCCGCCCTGATTGAAGCAGTTCTCCTCCCCAAGCGATTAGCAGTGATCAAATGTCAGGCACACAAGAAGGTGACAGACTTAGTTGGACAAGAAAATGCACTAGCCGACATCACTGCCCGAACCACAGCTGAGAATAGGACGACGACACGCATGTACGTGACCAGGTCACAAGCAGAAAAATGGACTGACGCTAGGGAAACGATTAGGGACATCCAGTCGGCCAGCACACCTGACGAACTGACTGAGTGGGCACGGGTGGGTTTAAAGGACGACGAAGGCTGCTGGCGGACAAGGGACACAAACAAGTGGTTGCTGCCTGACTCATACTTGATCCCCATACTGACTATGGCACACTCCCCTGCACACATAGGTTCTGCCCCCGTGATTGAACTCATTTCCAAAGTCTGGCACAACAACAAAATCCCCGACTCAGCCAAACGCCTGGTCCAGCAGTGCCTTATCTGCCTACAACACAACCCCGGGAAAGGAACTGTGGTACCCCGGGGAGGGTTTGGGACCCCCGACCACCCCTTTGAAGTCCTTCAGATGGATTACATCCAGCTGGAGAGATGCCAAGGCTTGAAGTATGTACTAGTCATTGTATGCGCCTTCAGCAAATGGGTGGAAGCCTATCCAACCCGTGATAACACTGCCATGACTACTGCCAAAGTACTACTGAAAGAGTTTTTCCCTCGCTACGGCCTTTGCCGAATTTTATGGAGCGACAATGGCCCCCACTTCATAGCTGAAGTTATCAAACTAATCCTGAAGGGACTGGGAGTAAAACAAAGGTTCCATGCGGTCTTCCACCCCAATCCGCTGGCCTAGTTGAGCGACACAATGCTACACTGAAACTGAAACTGTCAAAAATAGTGGCCACCACAGGACTTAAGTGGCCAGATGCCCTCCCACTGGCATTGCTATCGATGCGCTCCACTCCCACTAAGCACCACTTGACCCCCTACGAGGTGGTGTTTGGGCGACCAATGAACCTCTGGACTGCCCCCGAACCAACCTCCATTCACGACGTCCCCGACGTCCTGCTGTCAGATTATTTGTGCAAATTAACTAAAACGTTGTCTGTCATTCATCAACAGGTGCAGCAGGCCATCCCCGATGCTTCCAGGGGCCCCGGTCACGATATCCAACCGGGAGATTATGTTCTAGTCCGGAACTTTCAACGAGCGAAGAGTCTGGGACCCCGGTGGACGGGCCCCTGGCAAGTACTGATCACCACTCGGACGGCTCTTCGAGTGGAGGGAAAGAGGCACTGGCTGCACGGCCATCACTGTAAGAAGGTCTCCTCGACCCTGGCCACGACAGAAAACGTCGACACCCAAGAAGAGCTCCTGAACAAAGACCGACCGTCACTGAACTGCTATCCTGATACAGAGGCACTTGAACTTGCAAAATTCTCTGACCCCACTGTGCCATCCCGGGAAGGGTATTTCCTGCGTCGAAAGGGGGAGCTTCGGCTAAGTAGACCACGGACTAAGTTAAAATCTCAGAACGGTGACCTAAAACAACTAAGGGTCACCTGGAGAGAAGCTAAACAAAGTCTGTGGTTCTGCCCACTACCGAGCACCTTGAAGATGAAGATGATGGAAGCGCCAGACAAGAAGATGATGGAAGCGCCAGACAAGAAGATGATGGACACAACCGGAAATACCCACTACAGGAACCCAAAGACTGACAATTTGCACAAATCAAAGACAATCGCCTACTTCATCCTTTTCCTCTTTTGCCTCCTCCTCATGACTTCCGTCTGGATCTTGGAGGACAGCACACCCGCTCATCAGATATTGCTGGCCACTGTACAGCCAACCACCATGAAAGAGCATCACTTGATCCCCCTTTCGCCTCAGCTCCGAGAGAGGCGTAGGGAGT
The DNA here is from genome assembly GCF_964261635.1 of Lissotriton helveticus. Lineage (NCBI taxonomy): Eukaryota > Metazoa > Chordata > Amphibia > Caudata > Salamandridae > Lissotriton > Lissotriton helveticus. The sequence goes on along the minus strand of NC_136065.1, from coordinate 2,126,099,266 downwards.
TCTGGAACAATTCCTTCGTGCAAATGCTGCACAACCTTGCTACAAATGCCACGAACTGCTGGATCTGCGGGTTGCTCCCGCATGCCACTGAACACTCCATACCTTTCATCCCTTCTCCTTTCTCAGTTCATGGCTCCTGCCTCGCCTGGTTGATCCTCTTGCAGGAGAGCCACAAGGACAACGCCGCTTCTGGTCAGACAGTGTCACACTTCTACTATGGGTTCTGGCTGAACAAAACAGGAAGAACGTCTGCCCCCATTTGTCCTGCGGCCTCAGGTTCCGCCTTTCTTATGAACATCCCTGCCAAAGAAAGAGTCGAAATGCAAGTGCTCCATAATCCAGCCAGACACACCTTCTCCCACCTGTGGAAGCAAACGGCTGCCACCCTGACCGTGGCCCTGTCTGTCATCAATGTCACAGGACTCGTGTGTCTCGAAGGCCAGGGAACGCAGTTGGTGGGTCACAGTTCCTGCCGCATCACCAGAACATTGGTCTCAGTTGATCCTCCTTCCTTTGTTGCTTCTCCGAATATGTACTTTGTTTGTGGCACCAAAGCTTACACCTGGCTCCCGAAAGGTTGGAGGGGTACGTGCTACATCGCCTTCATTCTTCCTCCCACGTATGTGGCCTCAGCCTACCATCACCGGCAAAAGCGCGCCGGAGACGTTGAACAAGCCGACTCCACCGGAGCACAGTTCCTGGATGCAGCAAAGGGACTTGTTCCTCTGTGGGGCCAATGGCAAATAGCCGCGCTATCCAACACCTAACTCAGGCACTAGAAACAACCATCAACATCACGGCTGGCATCCTCGCTAACAACACGGCTGAGCTTCAGGCAGTCCGCCTGGTGGCTCTCCAAAACCGCCTTCTTCTAGATGTGATTCTGGCCGACCGTGGAGGAGCATGCCGCATCATCGGCTCCAGCTGTTGCACCTACGTGCCAGATAACTCGCCTTCAGTCTACAAAGCAATTGAACACCTCCACAGACTATCCTCAGAGGTTCATCAAGAGCAAGAAGGATGGTCGCTTGGAGGCTGGTTTTGGGACACTTTGAAGGACTGGGGATGGAGATTGTTTACATTTATACTGATACCAGTCGTGGTACTGTGTGGGTGCTGCTTAGGTATTCAATGTCTGCCACCTTTGTGTTCACTCATTTCTAACTGTATGTGCCCTAAGACTTTGGACTTCAGACCTGAGCACATGAGTCCCCTCTATGAGATAGAGATACGTGGTCTTATGGGGATAGATCCGAATTGACAAGCTGGCGAGACATGTTAAAAGGGAGGACTGTGGAATTTTAGTTTATGAACTGAACATCATCTGCGCCATCTTGTCCATTCCTCAGACTCACGTATGAACATACACGACAGCCATTTTAGGTACCATGATCTCCCTGTTCACGATCGATCATCAGCGCACTTCCCTGACCCTGCAAGCCTCCCCCATGCACTCTGGCTGACCCCGCACCCACATGCGCAAGTCATGAACCCTCCTCTTCCACATGACTCTGTCTCTAGGAATCACACCTCGCGCCTGACCAACACCTCCTTTCCTTCCATGAATGCCCCTCTTTCGATAAATACACTGACCCTTTCTTTCATGAATACCTCTCCTTTGATGACCACTTCCTTTGAGCCCGATTGTCTGTACGGACCGCTGGTCATCCCTTGGCCTGGGGATACAGTTTATTGCCTTCCACTGTATGCACTCGACCCTTTTCAACGAAGCTACTATTGATCATGGTTTTCCCACCCCTTGAGATTCGATCAGGCGCACACATTCCAAAGGAATCGGCGGAACACTCAGCTGCATGATAAGCCTCCTCTTATTGTATGGGGGGTGAGGACCTCTACTGTAGCCACGTGTTGGAAAGAGCCGGAACTGGAGGAGGGGGGGGGGGGTACCGGGGATGTCATCTGTCGCTACCTCACAATGTCTTTATTGTAATAAAGAACGGTCTCATTCATAAAGCAGTGTATAAAAGGTCGGGCCTCAGAGAGGCTTTCAGAGAGCACCTCGAGACGATACCTTGTTGTCCGATCTGATGTGTTCTGCTCCGTCGGAATAAAACGTGTTTCCTGTCTTCCTGTCTCCATCGCCTGCCTCTTTATTTTTGATAATCTTCATAAGGTATTAGAGGCGTTTAACGCCGGGCAAAATTACTTAAGAAACATCGACTAAATCGCCTGACCATTTTTGCTGACCTTCAACATAGAGAGGGGCAGGGCTTGTCTATAGAGGGGCAGGGCGTGTCTCTAGAGGGGCAGAGAGTGTCTGCAGAGGGCAGAGAGTGTCTGTAGAGGGTCAGGGAGTGTCCAGAGAGGGGCAATGAGTGTCTGTAGAGGGTCAGGGAGTATCGGTAGAGGGTATGGGAGTGTCTGTAGAGAGGGCAGGGAGTATCTGTAGAGGGTCAGTGTGTGTCTGTAGAGGGGCAGGGAGTGTCTGTAGAGGGGCAGGGAGTGTCTATAGAGGGGCAGGGAATGTCTGTAGAGGGGCAGGGAGTGTCTGTAGAGGGGCAGAGAGTGCCTTTAGAGGGGCAGGGAGAGTCCTGTAGAGGGGCAGGGAGTGTCTGTAGAGGGGCAGGGAGTGTCTATAGAGGGGCAGGGAGTGTCTGTAGAGGGGCAGGGAGTATCTGTAGAGGGGCAGAGAGTGTCTGTAGAGGGACAGAGAGTGTCTGTAGAGGGGCAGGGAGTGTCTGTAGAGGGGCAGTGAGTATCTGTAGAGGGACAGGGAGTGTCTGTAGAGGGGCAGGGTATCTGTAGAAGGGCAAGGAGTGTCTGTAGAGGGCCAGGGAGTGTCTGTAGAGGGGCAGGGTATCTGTAGAAGGGTAGGGAGTGTCTGTATAGGGACAGAGAGTGCCTGTAGAGGGCCAGGGAGTGTCTGTAGAGGGGCAGGGAGTATCTGTAGAGGGGTGGAGAGTGTCTGTAGAGGGGCAGGGAGTATCGGTAGAGGGTCAGGGAGTGTCTGTAGAGAGGGCAGGGAGTATCTGTAGAGGGTCAGTGTGTGTCTGTAGAGGGGCAGGGAGTGTCTGTAGAGGGGCAGGGAATGTCTGTAGAGGGGCAGGGAGTGTCTGTAGATGGGCAGGGAGTGCCTGTAGGGGGTCAGTGAGTGCCTGTAGAGGGACAGGGAGTGCCTGTAGAGGGGCAGGGAGTGTCTGTAGAGGGGCAGGGAATGTCTGTAGAGGGGCAGGGAGTGTCTGTAGAGGGGCAGAGAGTGCCTTTAGAGGGGCAGGGAGAGTCCTGTAGAGGGGCAGGGAGTGTCTGTAGAGGGGCAGGGAGTGTCTATAGAGGGGCAGGGAGTGTCTGTAGAGGGGCAGGGAGTATCTGTAGAGGGGCAGAGAGTGTCTGTAGAGGGACAGAGAGTGTCTGTAGAGGGGCAGGGAGTGTCTGTAGAGGGGCAGTGAGTATCTGTAGAGGGACAGGGAGTGTCTGTAGAGGGGCAGGGTATCTGTAGAAGGGCAAGGAGTGTCTGTAGAGGGCCAGGGAGTGTCTGTAGAGGGGCAGGGTATCTGTAGAAGGGTAGGGAGTGTCTGTAGAGGGACAGAGAGTGCCTGTAGAGGGCCAGGGAGTGTCTGTAGAGGGGCAGGGAGTATCTGTAGAGGGGTGGAGAGTGTCTGTAGAGGGGCAGGGTTTCTGTAGAAGGGCAGGGAGTGTCTGTAGAGGGACAGAGAGTGCCTGTCGAGGGCCAGGGAGTGTCTGTAGAGGGGCAGGGAGTATCTGTAGAGGGGCGGAGAGTGTCTGTAGAGGGGCAGGGTATCTGTAGAAGGGCAGGGAGTGTCTGTAGAGGGGCAGGGGGAGTCCTGTAGAGGGGCAGGGAGTGTCTGTAGAGGGGCAGGGAGAGTCCTGTAGAGGAGCAGGGAGTGTCTGTAGAGAGTCAGTGGGTGTCTGTAGAGGGGCAGGGAATGTCTGTAGAGGGGCAGGGAGTGTCTGTAGAGGGTCAGAGAGTGCCTGTAGAGGGGCAGGGAGAGTACTGTAGAGGGGCAGGGAGTGTCTGTAGAGGGGCAGGGAGTGTCTATAGAGGGGCAGGGAGTGTCTGTAGAGGGGCAGGGAGTGTCTGAAGAGAGTCAGTGGGTGTCTGTAGAGGGGCAGGGAATGTCTGTAGAGGGGCAGGGAGTGTCTGTAGACGGGCAGAGAGTGCCTGTAGAGGGGCAGGGAGAGTACTGTAGAGGGGCAGGGAGTGTCTGTAGAGGGGCAGGGAGTGTCTATAGAGGGGCAGGGAGTGTCTGTAGAGGGGCAGAGAGTGTCTGTAGAGGGACAGAGAGTGCCTGTACAGGGGCAGGGAGTGTCTGTAGAGGGGCAGGGAGTATCTGTAGAGGGGCGGAGAGTGTCTGTAGATGGGCAGGGTATCTGTAGAAGGGCAGGGAGTGTCTTTAGAGGGACAGAGAGTGCCTGTAGAGGGGCAGGGAGTGTCTGTAGAGGGGCAGGGAGTTTCTGTAGAGGGGCGGAGAGTGTCTGTAGAGGGGCAGGGTATCTGTAGAAGGGCAGGGAGTGTCTGTAGAGGGGCAGGAAGAGTCCTGTAGAGGAGCAGGGAGAGTCTGTAGAGGGTCAGTGAGTGTCTGTAGAGGGGCAGGGAGTGTCTGTAGAGGGGCAGGGAGTGTCTGTAGAGGGGCAGGGAGTATCTATAGAGGGGCGGGGCGTGTCTGTAGAGGGTCAGTGAGTGCCTGTAGAGGGGCAGGGAGTGTCTGTAGAGGGGCAGGGAGTGTCCGTAGAGGGGCAGAGAGTGTCTGTAGAGGGGCAGAGTATCTGTAGAGGGGCGGAGAGTGTCTGTAGATGGGCAGGGTATCTGTAGAAGGGCAGGGAGTGTCTTTAGAGGGACAGAGAGTGCCTGTAGAGGGGCAGGGAGTGTCTGTAGAGGGGCAGGAAGAGTCCTGTAGAGGAGCAGGGAGAGTCTGTAGAGGGTCAGTGAGTGTCTGTAGAGGGGCAGGGAGTGTCTGTAGAGGGGCAGGGAGTATCTATAGAGGGGCGGGGCGTGTCTGTAGAAGGTCAGTGAGTGCCTGTAGAGGGGCAGGGTATCTGTAGAAGGGTAGGGAGTGTCTGTAGAGGGACAGAGATTGCCTGTAGAGGGCCAGGGAGTGTCTGTAGAGGGGCAGGGAGTATCTGTAGAGGGGTGGAGAGTGTCTGTAGAGGGGCAGGGAGTATCGGTAGAGGGTCAGGGAGTGTCTGTAGAGAGGGCAGGGAGTATCTGTAGAGGGTCAGTGTGTGTCTGTAGAGGGGCAGGGAGTGTCTGTAGAGGGGCAGGGAATGTCTGTAGAGGGGCAGGGAGTGTCTGTAGATGGGCAGGGAGTGCCTGTAGGGGGTCAGTGAGTGCCTGTAGAGGGACAGGGAGTGCCTGTAGAGGGGCAGGGAGTGTCTGTAGAGGGGCAGGGAATGTCTGTAGAGGGGCAGGGAGTGTCTTTAGAGGGGCAGAGAGTGCCTTTAGAGGGGCAGGGAGAGTCCTGTAGAGGGGCAGGGAGTGTCTGTAGAGGGACAGAGAGTGTCTGTAGAGGGGCAGGGAGTGTCTGTAGAGGGGCAGTGAGTATCTGTAGAGGGACAGGGAGTGTCTGTAGAGGGGCAGGGTATCTGTAGAAGGGCAAGGAGTGTCTGTAGAGGGCCAGGGAGTGTCTGTAGAGGGGCAGGGTATCTGTAGAAGGGTAGGGAGTGTCTGTAGAGGGACAGAGAGTGCCTGTATAGGGCCAGGGAGTGTCTGTAGAGGGGCAGGGAGTATCTGTAGAGGGGTGGAGAGTGTCTGTAGAGGGGCAGGGTTTCTGTAGAAGGGCAGGGAGTGTCTGTAGAGGGACAGAGAGTGCCTGTCGAGGGCCAGGGAGTGTCTGTAGAGGGGCAGGGAGTATCTGTAGAGGGGCGGAGAGTGTCTGTAGAGGGGCAGGGTATCTGTAGAAGGGCAGGGATTGTCTGTAGAGGGGCAGGGGGAGTCCTGTAGAGGGGCAGGGAGTGTCTGTAGAGGGGCAGGGAGAGTCCTGTAGAGGAGCAGGGAGTGTCTGTAGAGAGTCAGTGGGTGTCTGTAGAGGGGCAGGGAATGTCTGTAGAGGGGCAGGGAGTGTCTGTAGAGGGGCAGAGAGTGCCTGTAGAGGGGCAGGGAGAGTACTGTAGAGGGGCAGGGAGTGTCTGTAGAGGGGCAGGGAGTGTCTATAGAGGGGCAGGGAGTGTCTGTAGAGGGGCAGGGAGTGTCTGAAGAGAGTCAGTGGGTGTCTGTAGAGGGGCAGGGAATGTCTGTAGAGGGGCAGGGAGTGTCTGTAGACGGGCAGAGAGTGCCTGTAGAGGGGCAGGGAGAGTACTGTAGAGGGGCAGGGAGTGTCTGTAGAGGGGCAGGGAGTGTCTATAGAGGGGCAGGGAGTGTCTGTAGAGGGGCAGAGAGTGTCTGTAGAGGGACAGAGAGTGCCTGTACAGGGGCAGGGAGTGTCTGTAGAGGGGCAGGGAGTATCTGTAGAGGGGCGGAGAGTGTCTGTAGATGGGCAGGTTATCTGTAGAAGGGCAGGGAGTGTCTTTAGAGGGACAGAGAGTGCCTGTAGAGGGGCAGGGAGTGTCTGTAGAGGGGCAGGGAGTTTCTGTAGAGGGGCGGAGAGTGTCTGTAGAGGGGCAGGGTATCTCTAGAAGGGCAGGGAGTGTCTGTAGAGGGGCAGGAAGAGTCCTGTAGAGGAGCAGGGAGAGTCTGTAGAGGGTCAGTGAGTGTCTGTAGAGGGGCAGGGAGTGTCTGTAGAGGGGCAGAGAGTGTCTATAGAGGAGCAGGGAGAGTCCTGTAGAGGGGCAGGGAGTGTCTGTAGAGGGGCAGGGAGTATCTATAGAGGGGCGGGGCGTGTCTGTAGAGGGTCAGTGAGTGCCTGTAGAGGGGCAGGGAGTGTCTGTAGAGGGGCAGGGAGTGTCCGTAGAGGGGCAGAGAGTGTCTGTAGAGGGGCAGAGTATCTGTAGAGGGGCGGAGAGTGTCTGTAGATGGGCAGGGTATCTGTAGAAGGGCAGGGAGTGTCTTTAGAGGGACAGAGAGTGCCTGTAGAGGGGCAGGGAGTGTCTGTAGAGGGGCAGGGAGTTTCTGTAGAGGGGCGGAGAGTGTCTGTAGAGGGGCAGGGTATCTGTAGAAGGGCAGGGAGTGTCTGTAGAGGGGCAGGAAGAGTCCTGTAGAGGAGCAGGGAGAGTCTGTAGAGGGTCAGTGAGTGTCTGTAGAGGGGCAGGGAGTGTCTGTAGAGGGGCAGGGAGTATCTATAGAGGGGCGGGGCGTGTCTGTAGAGGGTCAGTGAGTGCCTGTAGAGGGGCAGGGTATCTGTAGAAGGGTAGGGAGTGTCTGTAGAGGGACAGAGAGTGCCTGTAGAGGGCCAGGGAGTGTCTGTAGAGGGGCAGGGAGTATCTGTAGAGGGGTGGAGAGTGTCTGTAGAGGGGCAGGGAGTATCGGTAGAGGGTCAGGGAGTGTCTGTAGAGAGGGCAGGGAGTATCTGTAGAGGGTCAGTGTGTGTCTGTAGAGGGGCAGGGAGTGTCTGTAGAGGGGCAGGGAATGTCTGTAGAGGGGCAGGGAGTGTCTGTAGATGGGCAGGGAGTGCCTGTAGGGGGTCAGTGAGTGCCTGTAGAGGGACAGGGAGTGCCTGTAGAGGGGCAGGGAGTGTCTGTAGAGGGGCAGGGAATGTCTGTAGAGGGGCAGGGAGTGTCTGTAGAGGGGCAGAGAGTGCCTTTAGAGGGGCAGGGAGAGTCCTGTAGAGGGGCAGGGAGGGTCTGTAGAGGGGCAGGGAGTGTCTATAGAGGGGCAGGGAGTGTCTGTAGAGGGGCAGGGAGTATCTGTAGAGGGGCAGAGAGTGTCTGTAGAGGGACAGAGAGTGTCTGTAGAGGGGCAGGGAGTGTCTGTAGAGGGGCAGTGAGTATCTGTAGAGGGACAGGGAGTGTCTGTAGAGGGGCAGGGTATCTGTAGAAGGGCAAGGAGTGTCTGTAGAGGGCCAGGGAGTGTCTGTAGAGGGGCAGGGTATCTGTAGAAGGGTAGGGAGTGTCTGTAGAGGGACAGAGAGTGCCTGTAGAGGGCCAGGGAGTGTCTGTAGAGGGGTAGGGAGTATCTGTAGAGGGGTGGAGAGTGTCTGTAGAGGGGCAGGGTTTCTGTAGAAGGGCAGGGAGTGTCTGTAGAGGGACAGAGAGTGCCTGTCGAGGGCCAGGGAGTGTCTGTAGAGGGGCAGGGAGTATCTGTAGAGGGGCGGAGAGTGTCTGTAGAGGGGCAGGGTATCTGTAGAAGGGCAGGGAGTGTCTGTAGAGGGGCAGGGGGAGTCCTGTAGAGGGGCAGGGAGTGTCTGTAGAGGGGCAGGGAGAGTCCTGTAGAGGAGCAGGGAGTGTCTGTAGAGAGTCAGTGGGTGTCTGTAGAGGGGCAGGGAATGTCTGTAGAGGGGCAGGGAGTGTCTGTAGAGGGGCAGAGAGTGCCTGTAGAGGGGCAGGGAGAGTACTGTAGAGGGGCAGGGAGTGTCTGTAGAGGGGCAGGGAGTGTCTATAGAGGGGCAGGGAGTGTCTGTAGAGGGGCAGGGAGTGTCTGAAGAGAGTCAGTGGGTGTCTGTAGAGGGGCAGGGAATGTCTGTAGAGGGGCAGGGAGTGTCTGTAGACGGGCAGAGAGTGCCTGTAGAGGGGCAGGGAGAGTACTGTAGAGGGGCAGGGAGTGTCTGTAGAGGGGCAGGGAGTGTCTATAGAGGGGCAGGGAGTGTCTGTAGAGGGGCAGAGAGTGTCTGTAGAGGGACAGAGAGTGCCTGTACAGGGGCAGGGAGTGTCTGTAGAGGGGCAGGGAGTATCTGTAGAGGGGCGGAGAGTGTCTGTAGATGGGCAGGGTATCTGTAGAAGGGCAGGGAGTGTCTTTAGAGGGACAGAGAGTGCCTGTAGAGGGGCAGGGAGTGTCTGTAGAGGGGCAGGGAGTTTCTGTAGAGTGGCGGAGAGTGTCTGTAGAGGGGCAGGGTATCTGTAGAAGGGCAGGGAGTGTCTGTAGAGGGGCAGGAAGAGTCCTGTAGAGGAGCAGGGAGAGTCTGTAGAGGGTCAGTGAGTGTCTGTAGAGGGGCAGGGAGTGTCTGTAGAGGGGCAGAGAGTGTCTATAGAGGAGCAGGGAGAGTCCTGTAGAGGGGCAGGGAGTGTCTGTAGAGGGGCAGGGAGTATCTATAGAGGGGCGGGGCGTGTCTGTAGAGGGTCAGTGAGTGCCTGTAGAGGGGCAGGGAGTGTCTGTAGAGGGGCAGGGAGTGTCCGTAGAGGGGCAGAGAGTGTCTGTAGAGGGGCAGAGTATCTGTAGAGGGGCGGAGAGTGTCTGTAGATGGGCAGGGTATCTGTAGAAGGGCAGGGAGTGTCTTTAGAGGGACAGAGAGTGCCTGTAGAGGGGCAGGGAGTGTCTGTAGAGGGGCAGGGAGTTTCTGTAGAGGGGCGGAGAGTGTCTGTAGAGGGGCAGGGTATCTGTAGAAGGGCAGGGAGTGTCTGTAGAGGGGCAGGAAGAGTCCTGTAGAGGAGCAGTGAGAGTCTGTAGAGGGTCAGTGAATGTCTGTAGAGGGGCAGGGAGTGTCTGTAGAGGGGCAGGGAGTATCTATAGAGGGGCGGGGCGTGTCTGTAGAGGGTCAGTGAGTGCCTGTAGAGGGGCAGGGAGTGTCTGTAGAGGGGCAGGGAGTGTCTGTAGAGGGGCAGAGAGTGTCTGTAGAGGGGCAGAGTATCTGTAGAGGGGCAGGGAGTGTCTGTAGAGGGGCAGGAGTGTCTGTAGAGGGGCAGGGAGTGTCTGTAGAGGGATAGTGATTGTCTGTAGAGGGTCAGTGAGTGTCTGTAGAGGGTCAGGTAGTGTCTATAGAGGGGCAGGGAGTGTCTGTAGGGGGTCAGTGAGTGCCTGTAGAGGGACAGGGAGTGTCTGTAGAGGGGCAGGGAATGCCTGTAGAGGGACAGGGAGTGCCTGTAGAGGGGCAGGGAGTGTCTGTAGATGGGCAGGGAGTGTCTGTAGAGGGGCAGGGAGTGTCTGTAGAGGGTCAGCGAGTGCCTGTAGAGGGGCAGGGAGTGTCTGTTCAGGGTCAGTGAGTGTCTGTAGAGGGGCAGGGAGTGTCTGTAGATGGGCAGGGAGTGCCTGTAGGGGGTCAGTGAGTGCCTGTAGAGGGGCAGGGAGTGCCTGTAGAGGGGCAGGGAGTGTCTTTAGAGGGGCAGAGAATGTCTGTAGAGGAGCAGGGACAGTCCTGTAGAGGGGCAGGGAGTGTCTGTAGAGGGGCAGGGAGTGTCTATAGAGGGGCAAGGCGTGTCTGTAGAGGGGCGGAGTACCTGTAGAGGGGCAGGGAGAGTCCTGTAGAGGAGCAGGGAGAGTCCTGTAGAGGGGCAGGGAGTGTCTGTAGAGAGTCAGTGAGTGTCTGTAGAGGGGCAGGGAATGTCTGTAGAGGGGCAGGGAGTGTCTGTAGAGGGACAGAGAGTGCCTGTAGAGGGGCAGGGAGAGTCCTGTAGAGGGGCAGGGAGTGTCTGTAGAGGGGCAGGGAGTGTCTATAGAGGGGCAGGGCGTGTCTGTAGAGGGTCAGTGAGTGCCTGTAGAGGGGCAGGGAGTGTCTGTAGAGGGGCAGGAAGTATCTGTAGAGGGACAGAGAGTGTCTCTAGAGGGGCAGGGAGTGTCTGTAGAGGGGCAGGGAGCGTCTGTAGAGGGTCAGTGAGTGCCTGTAGAGCGGCAGAAAATGTCTGTTCAGGGTCAGTGAGTGTCTGTAGAGGGGCAGGCAGTGTCTGTAGGTGGGCAGGGAGTGCCTGTAGGGGGTCAGTGAGTGCCTGTAGAGGGGCAGGGAGTGCCTGTAGAGGGGCCGGGAGTGTCTGTAGAGGGGCAGGGAGAGTCCTGTAGAGGAGCAGGGAGAGTCTTGTAGAGGGGCAGGGAGTGTCTTGTGGTTCTGAAAAATTCTGAACTCGTGTAATAATTCTGGACTCGAGAATTAAACTTCATCATAGCATGACGAATTTAGTATCAAAAGACCGAGAATGACGAGTACACCATGTACAAGCATTTTCAGCATATTCGAGTGACGATTTCACCTCGAAATCGTCATTATCATTCTGAACCCTCGGCTTCCATTTTATGTATGGCAGCCATTTTGTGAGTTGCCCTTTACATAGGCTTATAATCCAGCTAAATTCGATTCCAAAAGGACACGTACACCTTAATCGACTTTTCTATGACCTGTGCAAGTTGGAACCATTGCCCCTGGCCGAACCTGTTAGGTCAGTTCCTCTCCCAGTGGCCGAATGAGATAACATCAAGGCACAACAGGCCATAAACCCATTTCATCGCACACACCCTGCCGAATCTTGCTCACACCTGTCCCTGCTCTTTAATCTCACTTGCTTTATGATGGGGAGGTGCTCGTTTTTATTGGGGATCCACCAATATCTGATGAAATGTTGGGCCTTGCCGGGTGATTTGTTGTGGGCTGGCCGAAGTGAAATATGGACATGTCATCATGACTCTGCTTTTCCTTTGTAACAAAGAAATGTGAATAGTTTACTGTAAATTCGAAGAATGTTTGCCTAAAGCACAATATTTTGTATAAAAAGAGAAGCCTGACTTTGTAGGATTGAGCAGTCTCCTGAGAATATACATCCCGTGTGTTGTACTTCTAGGACGCTTGTTACCTTGGTTGCAGCCAATAAAATCGATCCTTGACTTGACCTAGAAGACTCTGAGTTTCTGTGGTCTGAATCAGGAAAGAACCCGAGGTCTTTGGGTGTACCCTGGCACCGCTGGGTTGCCGGTTCAGTACCGGTTTTGAAAAACCCAGTACCTCAGTTGGCGCCCAACGTGGGGCGATACCAGCGGTACCAGTCCAGCCAGAGGTTCGTGAGGAGCTTTGTGTGAAAATTCTGGAGGACGTCCAACCACTTCATCGACCCCTGCATGTCGACATGGTCCGAAGGTCTTTGCTGCGAGGTTCCCCGCTTCCCGACGGCTACAAAGGTCTGCTGCCCTGGCTATCGCCCTAATTTGGACCCTTGAAGTTTGGTAGAGCGAAACACTAAGACGAGTCTTCTGGTGACATCATCGATATCTCAGTTAAGTATAAGTGGAGCGTCTCCCAGTCCTTAGTTGGTCTTAGTCTTGGGTATCCTTTGGGATCATTTTTGGAACTTGCAAGTGCCAAAGCTGAAGGACTCGTGTATTCACGAGAAATATCGTAATCGATAATCCTTTGAAGTTTGGAGCTAGACTAGAGAGCGAAGATGCCTGGTCTTAGACTTGGAAATTTGTTTTGTCTTGGTTGTAATAATAGGGACTCCCGATTGGAGGACTCATGTCCGGTTCCTCCGGTTGGAACTCCAACTTACGAATTATATGTGAAACATGGAGTAGGCCCCATCACATACAATGAAGTGTGGATCAAATACACCAGAAAAGATGGTGTTTTAAAATGGCCCCAATATGGTAGCTTAGACACAGAAATCCTAGATAACCTTGAAGTTAAACTTTTCAAAAAGAAAGCCCGGCCGGCGATGTTTGACTCTTTTCACCTATGGCGTAAAGAGGCCAAACAGAAGGAAATTAAATTAGAGAAGAAAAATAAGAGAGAAAGGGGTATTTCGGTAATACAAGCTGCTATGCAGTTTAAAGACAATGAAGAAGAACAGATGAGTGAGCAGTTGCACAGGCAACATAAAATTGCGATAGATAAGTGCTATCCAGTTTTGCCGCGTCCCAAGAAAGATGCAGCAAAAGACCTTGAGAAAGATTCGTTAATGGGGCATTTGTTAAGTTCGCCACCCCCCTATGCACAAACTGCCACGGTGCCTCCGCAACCTTTAGTAGCGTCACCTATGGTTGTTATGCCTCCTCCTCCACAGCACCCACCAGCTGTTCTTCAGCTGGCTCCCGCTCCTTCGGTGCAGCCTCCTTAAGGCCCACCGATTACATTGCTTCACCTGTGCCTTCTACGATTTTGCCTAGTGCACCTTCTATTTTTCCTGATGCTCCCTCTGCTATTGCCTCTACTTCTGCCTTATCTCACCCTGTTTTTCGGCCCGTCCTTCCGTCAGTTTCTCCTTCCGTTCGACAGAGAAGGGCCAACACTGTTACTAATATTCTCTCACCCTTCCTCGGGTCGTCTACTACGACCCCTAACACGGAATGAAGACAGTTGCGGAGTCAACTGCCTGACTATCAAGAGAGAGATTTACTGAATCATTTAGCGCATAAATGGGTTATGGACACTGTAAGGTATGATGTAGAGTCTGTCATGGAAGTCTTCCGTCAATGGGAAGCACCGAAACAGAGATACGTTTTTGAACAAATGTGTGTTTTCCTCTGTGAAGATTTAGAAGACAATGATTTGGAATGCAACCCGCCCGAGTTGTGTCGTGTGCGTTTCGATTTCGCAGAGGGCATGATTGTAGGTCGCGATGTCGAGAGAGCAGTTGAGATATTGTTATCATATCGGAGTAAGGGGAGCACTTCTGGATCGCAATCTGAGCATGGTGCATCCGGTAGGAAAAAGGCGCGACAATACCCCATGAGAGAAGTTCCCCCACAATGGAGAGAGGGTGACACAACTGCTAACCCACCTATTCTGCTACAATTTCAGCGTGTGTGGGTACATGTCCCATGGAAGCAAGCTGAAGTTTTAGCCCTTAAACAGACATTACCTGATCCCCGTAAAAATCCTGCAGGGTATTACAAAGAATTATCACAGACTGCTGGGTCATGTATCATGAATTTAGCCGATATCGATATGTTATTTGGAAATGTTGTTCCACAGCTTTTATGGGGTAAGATTCGTCATACAGATCATGATCAGGAATTAGGTGACTCATGGGCTAATATTGCTGCTGCAGATGCCCTACAAATTGGTGGTGCTAAACCTGAGCCTTTGGTAGCAGACCTCCCTGGCAGGATTATTAATTACATGAAAACTATAATGCCTGCCATGCGAGTAAATTGGGATAAATTGTCTGCGTGTAAGCAGAAGAAAGATGAAACGGTGTCAGATTTCTTCACCAGGTTTGAAGAAACGTTTGTCGACCACAGTGGTCAAGATATGGCCACAGAAGGTGGTCAGAGATTGTTCGTCGATAAATTTGTGCACAATCTGCTTCCCGAGTTGTGTAAAAAGTTAAAAGATTCAGAGAGTTCATGGGCAGTTTCCTCTTCAGCACAGATATTGGCTACTGCCCAATATTACGAAAATCGAGACAAAGATGAGAAAGATAGAGCAGAAAAGAAAACTAAAGAGCTGAAAACAAAGGTTTTGTTACAGCAAGCATATCCGCCACGTGGTGGTAGTGGTCAGAATAATGGTGGTCAGAATAACTATCAGAGTAATTATCAGCAGCCCCAACAGTATCAGAGGAACTCGCAAAGAGTCGAGTATACTCAACCACGTGTCCCTGTAGGCCCCAACCAATGTTCATATTGCAAGGAAGAGGGTCATTTCAAGTACAATTGCCCTATTCTGTTACAGCGCGCAAATGGTGGTTCAAACACAAGAGGTTGTGGTGTTCAGCAAACGCCTAGAGGTAGAGGACATGGAAACGTCCCCCAGAACGCACGTCCCCTTCCACCTCAAAATTCTATGAATAGGTTAGATCAGCAGAGTAACGCATCTGGCAGGACAGCTCAATACTATGTTGATGATTATTATACAGAAGATGAGTATTTGGAAGGTAATGATTGCTAGGAAAGCCATAGACAAAGAGAGGGAGTTGTTTCAGTTCCAGTAGATCAGAATGGACCGTACGTTGAGGTGATTACATCAGGTGTGTCAGAACCTTTTCTGTTGGATACTGGTGCTACAAAGAGTTCTATTATGCACTCCAAACTCCCTGGCGCACCTTTGTCTGGCGAAACGAATGTTTCTGTAGGTTTTTCTGGTGCCCCAGTTAGAAATCCAATTTCTGACCCTTTGACTCTTTCTGTTGGGCCTTGTGAATTAGAAGCTCCCCTTATTCTGACAACAGGTTGTGGTGAAAACTTGTTGGGACTAGATCTGTTAAAAAGATTGTATGCGACTTTGTACTATTCTCCTTCAGGAGTACAACTTACTTTAGGTAAGAAAGTGGTTTCTCCAATGTATTTGTCAAGGGATAAACTTCAAACAGAATTGTCGTTTCTTCCTGATAGTCTTTGGGCTACTGGTCCTAATGATGTGGGCCTTTTAGAAATACCACCATATGTTGTAACATTGAAAGCCAATGTTAAAATGCCACGAATTCCCCAATATAGAATTTCTAGTGAAGGTGAGAAAGCTTTGCTAGCGATCGTTTACGAGCTAATTGAAAAAGATGTGATTGGAGAGACAAGAGGCAACGTTTGCAATAGTCCTGTTCTGCCTGTTTTAAAACGAACTGATCCCTCTCAGCCACCTGTGTACAGATTTGTGATTGATCTTAGAGAGGTGAATAAAATAGTTGTGCCACAATTTCCAGTTGTCCCCGACATTACTGCATTATGGACTATGATTCAAGCTTCTGCCACCTGGTTTTCGGTGATTGACTTGAAGAATGCTTTCTTCAGCATCCCGATTGCTGAGGAGAGCAGGCATATTTTTTCCTTCAGTTTAGGAGGACGCAGCTTCCGCTTTAATCGCGCTCCCCAGGGCTACTGTGAAAGTCCATCAATATATAGTCAAGCTCTGAAAACACAACTTGATACGATTGTTTTACCTGATGGTGCTACTCTCATTCAGTATGTCGATGATTTACTTGTTGCTGCAGATACTGAGGAAATATGTAAGAAAGCCACGTTGTCTTTGTTGCATCATTTGTGTGATTTGCATCACAAGGTGCCACTTTCCAAATTACAATATTGTCGACAAGAAGTGACCTACTTAGGTCACCTCTTATCGAAGGAGGGAAGGAAACTGACCCCAGAAAGAATACAGGCAATAGCGAAATTGAGTGTGCCAAGAACACAGAGAGAAGTCCGTGCTTTCTTGGGCATTACATCGTACTGTAGACAGTGGATTCCAAATGTTTCATTATTGGCCAAACCTTTGGTAGCATTAACGTGTAAAGATACACCCAATCCCATTCCTTGGTCTGAAGAGTGTCAGAAAAGTTTTTCTGAATTGCGCACAGCATTATGTTCGGCTCCTGTGTTCGGTACCCCCAACTACAGTAAGCCCTTTACATTATATGTCCATGAGAAGGAAGGTTGTGCATTGTCAGTGTTGACTCAATTGTTTGGGGACAAACAACGTCCATGCGCATATTTTTCATCAACTTTGGATCCAGTAGCTAGAGCATTGCCAAGTTGTTTAAGAGCCACAGCGGCAGCAGCTGTTTCTATTCGGCAGTCTGCTGGTCTAGTAATGAATAATACACTAGTCGTGATGGTCCCACATGCAGTAGACACGTTGTTAAATAGAACCAAGACACAGCACTTAACTAGTGCTCGATTGTCAGGTTACGAATTAACATTGTTAGCTAGTCATGTGCACATAAAAAGGTGCAACACTTTAAACCTAGCTACGTTGCTGCCAATTGTAGAGGAATCAGATGCTTCAGAACAGCATGATTGTTTTCTTAGAACAGAAGAAGAGACATAATTCAGCTCAAGCAGCAGAATTGATTGCACTTACAAGAGCATGTGTGTTGTCAAAAGGAATGAAAGTGACTGTCTATACCGACAGTCAGTACGCATTTGGAGTGGCTCACAGTTTTGGACGATTGTGGAAAGAACGTGGGTTCCTGACTTCGCATGGAGCTAAGATTCAGCATGGTCAATTGGTGAATGAGCTTCTTGAATCACTGACCTTGCCTCTGCAAGTGGCGGTTGTAAAATGTAGTGCTCACAAGAAGGTGACTGATGATGTTGGTCGTGGAAATGCATTTGCTGATGAAATCGCGAAAGAAACTGCAAGGAATGTAATGAGCCGAATGTATGTTGCAGGCCCTGCAAGATGGGCTGGTGATGTTGGAATGTGTGAAGACACGATAGAGAGTGTGAAGTCCATTCAAGCTGAGGCCACAGAGAAAGAGTTGAGCACGTGGAGAGAAAATACGGGTAGAATGGACGCAAATGGTTGCTGGATTGAATTGTCAGAGCATCAGAGATGGTTGTTACCCGATGCATATGTACTTGCTGTGGTTACAATGGCTCATGGAATGGCTCACATCAGTGTGAAAGGGATTTGTAAGTTGTTGACTCCAGTATGGCAAAATGTAGGAATTCCCAAGTGTGCAGAGAATGTCGTCAAGAATTGCATGGTGTGTCTGAAACACAATCCTGGTAGGGGAACCCCAACTCCAGCTGGTTGTTTTGCACCTCCTACGTATCCGTTTGAGGTTTTGCAGCTAGATTTCATTCACATGGAGAGGTGCAACAATTTAAAATACATACTCGTTGTTGTTTGTGCCTTCTCAAAATGAGTAGAAGCATACCCCCTAAAAGACAACACTGCCTTATCCACAGCTAAAGCCCTTGCGAAAGAGTTCTTCCCCAGGTTTGGAATGCCTAGAATGGTCTGGAGTGATAATGGAAGTGAATTTGTGGGTTGTGTGATGAAGAATGTATGTGAAGGGCTAGGCATCCGACAGAAGTTCCACGCTGCAAATCACCCCCAATCAGCTGGATTAGTAGAATGCTACAATGGCACTTTAAAACTTAAATTGGCCAAAATTCAAGCGAGCACAGGTCGTAAATGGCCTGATGCTCTACCCCTAGCACTCCTATCAACCAGAATGACTGTGCATTCACGATTGAAACTTAGTCCCTATGAGATTGTTTTTGGCCGCCCGGCCAATATATGGGGAGTGCCTAGACCCACCAAGTTCAGCGAGATCGAACACCCTGTTTTGCTTGATTATCTGTACGAATTGACGGCTAAATTGCGTGTTTTGCATCAACAGGTTCACGACACCCTGCCTCCGGTCTCTGAGACTCCAGGACATCGGATCGACCCTGGATCCTGGATGTTGGTCAAGAACTTCCAGAGAACGAAGAACGACCAGCCCAGGTGGACCGGACCGCACCTCGTCCTTCTTTCCACAATATCGGCAGTTCGAGTGGAAGGGAAGAAGCACTGGATCCACGGGGTCCATTGTAGAAGGATCCCTTTACCTCTGCCTTATGACCAGTGGGTCCAGAAGGGTGTCGCTGACTCAAAAACTGAAACCGTGCTACGTTTCCTACCTTTCAGTGATGCACGTGTAAAAGGAACACTGACTGAACAAGAGAGTGACAATATTTTGCAACCAGCAGTATCACCATCAAAGCGGTTGAACACTACAGAGCCTGAACTCTTGTTTCAGGATCAAACAGTACCTGGAAGAAAACGTTACAATTTGAGACCGAGACCTATGGACAAATAAAACCTTTTTTTTCTTCCCCCTGCTATTTTTTGAAGTGCAGCTCTCCCATCCAGGAAACTTGCTTATTTTTGTTTTTTGAACCGCCATCCGGGTTCCGCTGCTAGGGCCGCGATTGCTTAAAGTCTTTGGGGTGCAGCTGACGACGTTAGGTCGGCAGTTCTGGCTGGTCTAAGGGAGTTGCCCTAGACTGACAGAAGCATTCCTTAGCAGAATCAACCTCCCGTCGCGGGCAGCACTTTAGAGAGGATGGAGTTTTCCGAGATGGAGAGACCTGCCAAGGAAATGAACTTTAAACACACGATCTGTAATATAATGACAAAGAAAAGCTTTTTGATATTGTGCATTTTCATGTTATTCAGTGTAATGATATTTTTAATAAGTTATGTGTTATTCTCTTTTCGAGTAACATTTGCACCCACTACATCGCCTATATCTCCTCCTTCTACTGTTTCCCCACACTCTTTTCAACCCCTTCCTGAACACGAATCAGCTAGGAGATTAGAGTTTATTAATAACTCCTTTGTTCAGCTTTTGCACCAGCACCAACTTGTAATGAACACGACTAACTGTTGGGTGTGCGGTCTTATGTCTCACACAACAGATAAGGGTATCCCTTATCTGGTCCTGCCATTCAGCCACAATGGTTCTGTGTGGGCATATAGAACGATGTTCATATATGCTCGTGAAGTCCACCCCCTACATTCTATAGAAGACAATCCTAAGAATAGTGCTCTGGTTAAGGGTATAGTGGACATGATCAAGGAAGTTGTTTCCCACGAAACTACCCCTGAAGATGAGACACTTGCCTATATAGGATGGAACGTGACCGGATATGGAGCTACTCTGAGTGAGAAACAGCAAGCTAAGATATCTTCCCCGATTTGGGTTGTACCCCATCAGGGTCACCTGTGTCTGCAAGGTGCTGGCAAGAATCCCAGAGCTCAGTTAGGGAAGAGTGTCTGTACTGAAACATATGTTTTTGGGTCTCAGACTTCCCCTGCGTTTTTAGCAGCTAAGGGTACCTATTTCATCTGCCATGATAGAGCCTATACATGGTTGCCCCCTGACTTTTCGGGCTCGTGTTTTGTTTCGTTCCTGTTGCCTCCCACCTACACAGCAGCGGCAGACTACCACAGGACAAGGACAGTTAGAGGTGTCTTGAGCAAAGAAGACACTGCAGGACAAGAGTTTGGGGACTTTGCAAAGGGTTTTCTGCCGTTCTGCGGATCCATGGCTAACAGCAGGAACATAAGGCAATTGACAAGGATAGTTAAGTCCACCGTAATAGAGACTGCTGGTGCCCTTAGTAACTTTATTGCTGAGCTCCAGTCGGATCGTCTTATGACCCTTCAGAACAGGGTCGCACTAGATGTCATACTTGCAGACCGAGGTGGGGTATGTAGATTGATCCAATCGAGTTGCTGTGTTTTCATCCCAGATAACGCTCCAACAGTGTACCAGGCCATCTCCAAACTGCATAAAATTTCCGAATCTATTCATGTGGATAAAAGAGATTGATCGTTAATGGGATGGTTCTGGGAGCTGATATCCGGCTGGGGATGGAAAATTCTGATGGTCATTGGGATGGTCTTAGCCATTCTTTTCCTGTTCTGTCTGTGCGTACAGTGTGCTCCTGCAATATGTGGCCTCTGTGTTACATCATGTGTAAGGAAGCCTGTATCAAGAGACTAACTAAGTACTAGAATGATGTTACAGCAACATCTCAATGACTTTAGGAATATAGATCTGGACTCAGATTAGCATGAGGATAGATTAATTGCCTATGTAAGGGCAAAAGGAGGGTTTGTGGTTCTGAAAAATTCTGAACTCGTGTAATAATTCTGGACTCGAGAATTAAACTTTATCATAGCATGACGAATTTAGTATCAAAAGACCGAGAATGACGAGTACACCATGTACAAGCATTTTCAGCATATTCGAGTGACGATTTCACCTCGAAATCGTCATTATCCTTCTGAACCCTCGGCTTCCATTTTATGTATGGCAGCCACTTTGTGAGTTGCCCTTTACATAGGCTTATAATCCAGCTAAATTCGATTCCAAAAGGACACGTACACCTTAATCGACTTTTCTATGACCTGTGCAAGTTGGAACCATTGCCCCAGGCCGAACCTGTTAGGTCAGTTCCTCTCCCAGTGGCCGAATGAGATAGCATCAAGGCACAACAGGCCATAAACCCATTTCATCGCACACACCCTGCCGAATCTTGCTCACACCTGTCCCGGCTTTTTTCTCTCACTTGCTTTATGATGGGGAGGTGCTCGTTTTTATTGGGGGTCCACCGATATCTGATGAAATGTTGGGCCTTCCCAGGGGATTTGTTGTGGGCTGGCCAAAGTGAAATATGGACATGTCATCATGACTCTGCTTTTCCTTTGTAACAAAGAAATGTGAATAGTATACTGTAAATTCGAAGAATGTTTGCCTAAAGCACAATATTTTCTATAAAAAGAGAAGCCTGACTTTGTAGGATTGAGCAGTCTCCTGAGAATATACATCCCGTGCGTTGTACTTCTAGGACGCTTGTTACCTTGGTTGCAGCCAATAAAATCGATCCTTGACTTCACCTAGAAGACTCTGAGTTTCTGTGGTCTGAATCAGGAAAGAACCCGAGGTCTTTGGGTGTACCCTGGCACCCCAGGGTTGCCGGTTCAGTACCGGTTTTGAAAAACCCAGTACCTCAGTCTGTAGAGGGTCAGTGAGTGTCTGTAGAGGGTTCTGGGAGTGTCTGTAGAGGGGCAGGGAGTGTCTGTAGAGGGTCAGTGAGTGCCTGTAGAGGGGCAGGGAGTGTCTGTTCAGGGTCAGTGAGTGTCTGTAGAGGGGCAGGGAGTGTCTGTAGATGGGCAGGGAGTGCCTGTAGGGGGTCAGTGAGTGCCTGTAGAGGGGCAAGGAGTGCCTGTAGAGGGGCAGGGAGTGTCTTTAGAGGGGCAGAGAATGTCTGTAGAGGGGCAGGGAGTGCCTGTAGAGGGGCAGGGAGTGTCTGTAGAGGGGCAGGGAGTGTCTGTAGAGGGGCAGGGAGAGTCCTGTAGAGGAGCAGGGAGAGTCT
Organism: Lissotriton helveticus; assembly: GCF_964261635.1. NCBI lineage: Eukaryota > Metazoa > Chordata > Amphibia > Caudata > Salamandridae > Lissotriton > Lissotriton helveticus. The sequence continues at coordinate 2,126,077,971 of NC_136065.1, read as the reverse complement.
TGTAGAGGGGCAGGGAGTGTCTGTAGAGGGGAAAGGCGTGTCTGTAGAGGGGCAGAGTATCTGTAGAGGGGCAGGCAGAGTCCTGTAGAGGAGCAGGGAGAGTCCTGTAGAGGGGCAGGGAGTGTCTGTAGAGAGTCAGTGAGTGTCTGTAGAGGGGCAGGGAATGTCAGCAGTGGGGCAGGGAGTGTCTGTAGAGGGGCAGAGAGTGCCTGTAGAGGGGCAGGGAGAGTCCTGTAGAGGGGAAGGGAGTGACTGTAGAGCGGCAGGGAGTATCTATAGAGGGGCAGGGCGTGTCTGTAGAGGGTCAGTGAGTGCCTGTAGAGGGGCAGGGAGTGTCTGTAGAGGGGCAGGGAGTATCTGTATAGGGACAGAGAGTGTCTGTAGAGGGGCAGGGAGTGTCTGTAGAGGGGCAGGGAGCGTCTGTAGAGGGTCAGTGAGTGCCTGTAGAGGGGCAGGGAGTGTCTGTTCAGGGTCAGTGAGTGTCTGTAGAGAGCAGGGAGTGTCTGTAGATGTGCAGGGAGTGCCTGTAGGGGGTCTGTGAGTGCCTGTAGAGGGGCAGGGAGTGCCTGTAGAGGGGTAGGGAGTGTCTGTAGAGGGGCAGGGAGAGTCCTGTAGAGGAGCAGGGAGAGTCTTGTAGAGGGGCAGGGAGTGTCTGTAGAGGGTCAGTGAGTGTCTGTAGAGGGTTCTGGGAGTGTCTGTAGAGGGGCAGGGAGTGTCTGCAGAGGGTCAGTGAGTGTCTGTAGTGGGACAGGGAGTGTCTGTAGATGGGCAGGGAGTGCCTGTAGGGGGTCAGTAACTGCCTGTAGAGGGGCAGGGAGTGCCTGTACAGGGGCAGGGAGTGTCTGTAGAGGGGCAGGGAGAGTCCTGTAGAGGAGCAGGGAGTGTCTGTAGAGGGGCAGAGAGTGTCTATAGTGGGGCAGGGAGTGCCTGTAGAGGGGCAGTGAGTGTCTGTAGAGGGGCAGGGAGAGTCCTGTAGAGGAGCAGGGAGAGTCTTGTAGAGGGGCAGGGAGTGTCTGTAGAGGGGCAGAGAGTGTCTATAGTGGGGCAGGGAGTGCCTGTAGAGGGGCAGGGAGTGTCTGTAGAGGGGCAGGGAGAGTCCTGTAGAGGAGCAGGGAGAGTCTGTAGAGGGGCAGGGAGATTCCTGTAGAGGAGTAGGGAGAGTCTTGTAGAGGGGCAGGGAGTGTCTGTAGAGGGTCGGTGAGTGTCTGTAGAGGGTTCTGGGAGTGTCTGTAGAGGGGCAGGGAGTGTCTGTAGAGGGTCAGTGAGTGCCTGTAGAGGGGCAGGAAGTGTCTGTTCAGGGTCAGTGAGTGTCTGTAGAGGGGCAGAGTATCTGTAGAGGGGCAGGCAGAGTCCTGTAGAGGAGCAGGGAGAGTCCTGTAGAGGGGCAGGGAGTGTCTGTAGAGAGTCAGTGAGTGTCTGTAGAGGGGCAGGAAATGTCTGTAGAGGGGCAGGGAGTGTCTGTAGAGGGGCAGAGAGTGCCTGTAGAGGGGCAGGGAGATTCCTGTAGAGGGGAAGGGAGTGTCTGTAGAGGGGCAGGGAGTGTCTATAGAGGGGCAGGGCGTGTCTGTAGAGGGTCAGTGAGTGCCTGTAGAGGGTCAGTGAGTGTCTGTAGAGGGGCAGGGAGTATCTGTATAGGGACAGAGAGTGTCTGTAGAGGGGCAGGGAGTGTCTGTAGAGGGGCAGGGAGCGTCTGTAGAGGGTCAGTGAGTGCCTGTAGAGGGACAGGGAGTGTCTGTTCAGGGTCTGTGAGTGTCTGTAGAGGGGCAGGGAGTGTCTGTAGATGGGCTGGGAGTGCCTGTAGGGGGTCAGTGAGTGCCTGTAGAGGGGCAGGGAGTGCCTGTAGAGGGGCAGGGAGTGTCTGTAGAGGGGCAGGGAGAGTCTTGTAGAGGGACAGGGAGTGTCTGTAGAGGGTCAGTGAGTGTCTTGTGGTTCTGAAAAATCTGGGTTCATATTATAGTTCTGGACTCGAGAATAAAAACTTCGTCGAAATAGGACGAATTTGGTATCAAAAGACCGAGAATGACGAGTACATCAAGTACATGTATTTTCGGCATATTCGAGTGACGATTTCACCTCGAAATCGTCATTTCTAAACCCTTAGCTGCATGTTGCCCTTTACATAGGCCTTAATCCAGTCGAATTTGATTCCACAAGGACACATACTGATTAATCGACTTCTTCCTGACCCCAGTACAAGTTAGAACCATTGCCCCAGGCCGAGCTCGTTAGGTCAGTTCCCTCCCAGTGGCCGAGCAAGATAGCATCTAAGCCCAACCAGCCATAAAGCCATTTCAGCACGCACACCTGCCATATCTCGCTCACATCTTTCTCCACTCCTTTTCCTCACTTATTTTATGGTGGGGAGGTGACCGTTTTTATTAGGGGTCCAGCGATATCTGATGAAATGTTGAGCCTTGCCGGATGATTTGTTATGAGCAGCACGACGTGAAATATGTACATGTCATCATGACTCTGCTTTTCTTTTGTAAACAGTAACCATAAATGAAATACCACGAATCCAAGGAATGTATTGCTCAAGGCTGAATATTAGGTATAAGAAGAGAAGCCTGACTTTGTGAAAGTGTGCAGTCTCCTGAATATACTGGTATTGTACTTCTAGGACCCTGTCACCTTGGTTGCAGCCAATAAACTAATCTTTGACTTCACCTGGAAGACTCTGAAGTTTCTGTGGGTCTGACTCAGGAGAACCCGAGGTCTCTGGTGTGTTGATCCCCTGGCACCGCTGGGTTACCGGTTCTGTACCGGTTCTTAAAAACCCAGTACCTCATTTGGCGCCCAGCGTTGGGGCGATTCCAGTGGTACCAATCAGCCTGAAGATCGTGAGGAGCTTCGTGTGAAAATTCCGGAGGAGGGCCCACCACCTCATCGACCCCTGCATGTCGACGTGGTCCGAAGGTCTTTACTGCGAGGTTCCCCGCTTCTCGACGGCTACAAGGACTGCTGCCCTGGCTATCGCCCTGATGTTGGACCCTTGAAATTTTCGGTAGAGCGAAACGCTGAGACGAGTCTTCTGGTGAAGCCATCGATATTTTCAGTTAAGTATAAGTGGAGCGTCTCCTAGTCCTTAGCTGGACTTACTTTTTGTTATCTTAGAGATACATAAAGGTTTTTATTGGTTCTTGCAAGCACCATAACCGAAGGATTCGTGTTTTCACGAGCAATATCGTAATCGATAACTCCTTTGAAGTTTTGGAACTAGACTAGAGAGAAAGGATGCCTAGTCTTAGACTCGGGAATTTGTTTTGTCTTGGTAATAATAATAGGGACTCCCGATTGGAGGACTCATGTCCGGTTCCTCCAGTTGGAACTCCGACTTACGAGCTATACGTTAAACATGGAGTAGGCCCCATCGTTTACAACGAGGTATGGATTAAATACACTAGGAAAGACGGTGTTTTTAAATGGCCCCAATATGGTAGCTTTGATTCTGAAATTTTAGACAACCTTGAAGTTAAACTCTTCAAAAAGAAAGCCCGGCCGGCGATGTTTGACTCTTTCCGCATATGGCGCAAAGAAGCCAAACAAAAAGAAATTAAATTAGCTAAGAAAAATAAGAGAGAAGAGGGACTTTCAGTAATGCAAGCTGCCGTGCAGTTTAAAGATAATGAGGAAGATCAGATAAATGAACAATTGCGCAGGCAACGTAAAATGGCAATAGATAAATGCTATCCAGTTTTGCCGTCTCTTCAGCAAGGGACAGTAAAAGAGCGTGAAAAAGACCAATTAATGTCGCAATTATTATCTTCACCACCGCCCTATGCGCAGAATGCTACAGCACCCCCGCAACCTTTAGTTGCACAAGCTGCGCCTCTGGCTTTTCCACAGCACCCACCAGCTGTTCTTCAGCTGGCTCCTACTTCTTCGGTGCAGCCTCCTCCAGGCCCACCGACCACTTCTGTTTCACCTGTGTCTTCTACGATTTTGCCTACTGTACTTTCTACAACTCCTAATGCCCCTTCTATGATTTTGCCTAGTACCACATCTATTATTCCTCATACCTCTTCTGCCATCTCTGCATCCGCTTTATCTCACCCCGTTCTTTCATCTGTTTGTTCTTCCGTTTCACCTTCCTTTCAGCAGAAAATGGCCAGTACTGTTACTAATCTTCTTTTACCACTTTTTGGGTCGCCCGCCACGACCCCTAACATAGGAAGAAGACAGTTGCGAAGTCAACTGCCCGATTATCAGGAGAGAGATTCCCTGAATAGTTTAGCTCGGAAATGGGTCTTGGACACTGCAAAATATGATTTACAGTCTGTCATGGAAGTTTTCCATCAATGGGAAACAGCGACACAGAGATATGTGTTCGAACAAATGTGTGTCTTTCTTGGTGAAGATTTAGAGGACAATGATCAGGATTGCCTCCCACAAGAGATGTGTCGTATAAGGTTTAAGTTTAGTCTGGGTATGATTATAGGTCCCGATGTAGAAGAAGCAGTTGAAATGCTATTATCATATCGAAGTAAGGGAAGTACTTCTGGGTCACCATCGGAATCTAGTGCATCTAGTAGGAAAAAGGCACGACAATACCCTATGAGAGAAGTTCCCCCACAATGGAGAGAGGGTGACGCGACAGCTGTCCCACCTGTCCTGCCCCACTTTCACCGAGTATGGGTACATGTTCCATGGAAGCGAGCTGAAGTTTTAGCACTCAAACAAACACTACCAGATCCGCGTAAAAATCCTGCAGGGTACTATAAAGAATTGTCGCAAACTGCTGGGTCATGTATTATGAATTTAGCCGATATCGATATGTTATTCGGGAACGTTGTTCCACAGCCTTTATGGGGAAAAATTCGTCATGAAGATCACGACCAGGAATTAGGTGACACGTGGGCTAATATTACTGTTGCAGATGCACGACAAGTTGGTGGTGCCAAGCCTGAGCCTCTGATAGCGGAACTACCTGGTAGAATAGTAGATTACATGAAAACAATAATGCCTGCAATACGCGTAAATTGGGATAAGTTATCTGCATGCAAGCAAAAGAAAGAAGAAACTGTGTCAGATTTCTTCACCAGATTTGAAGAAACATTCATTGACCACAGCGGTCAAGACATGACCACAGAAGGTGGTCAGAGATTGTTTGTCGATAAATTTGTGCACAATCTACTTCCAGACTTGTGTAGAAAATTGAAAGATTCGGAAAGTTCTTGGGCAGTCTCATCTTCAGCCCAGATATTAGCTACCGCACAGTACTACGAGAATAGAGACAAGGATGAGAAAGATAAAGTAGAGAAGAAAACTAGAGAACTCAAAACGAAGGTTTTGCTACAGCAAGCCTATCCGCCACGAGGTGGTGGTAATAAAAATAACAATGGTCAGAATAACTACCGGAACACTTTTCAGCAGCCTCAGAGAAACTTGCAGAGATTCGAGTACGATCAAAACCGCGTAGGTCCCAATCAGTGTTTATACTGCAAACAAGAAGGTCATTACAAGTATGACTGTCCTGCCCTGCCGCAACGTACAAACGAGATTTCTGGCGTAAGAGGTCGTGGTAGTCAGCAAGCGCCTAGAGGTAGAGGGCGTGGAAACACCCCTCAGGACGCACGTCCCCTTCCACCACAAAACTCTATGAACAGGTTTGACCAGCAAAATAACGTATCTGACAGGACAGCTCAATACTACGTCGATGAGTATTACACAGAAAATGAGCAGTGGGAGAGTAATGATTGCTAGGATAGCCTTAGACAAGGAGAGGGAGTTGTTTCAGTTCCAGTAGATCAGAGTGGACCTTACGTTGAGGTGATTACATCGGGTGTGTCAGAACCTTTTCTGTTGGATACTGGTGCTACAAAGAGTTCTATTATGCACTCCAAACTCCCTGGCGCACCTTTGTCTGGCGAAATGAACGTTTCCGTAGGTTTTTCTGGCGCCCCGGTTAGAAATCCGATTTCTGACCCTTTATCTCTTTCTGTTGGTCCTTGTGAATTCGAAGCACCCCTTATTTTGACAACAGGTTATGGTGAAAATTTGCTAGGATTAGATTTGCTAAAAAGATTGTATGCGACTTTGTACTGTTCTCCCTCAGGAGTACAACTGACTTTAGGTAAGAAAGTGGTTTCTCCAATATATTTGTCGAGAAATACGCTTCCAGCAGAATTGGCACTCCTTCCGGATATTCTTTGGGCTACTGGTCCAAATGATGTGGGTCTTTTAGAAATTCCACCATATGTTGTAACATTGAAGTCGAATGTCAAAATGCCACGAATTCCCCAATACAGAATATCCAATGAGGGCGAAAAAGCTTTGCTAGCGATTGTTCACGAGTTGATTGAAAAAGACGTAATTGAAGAAACACGAGGAAATGTTTGCAATAGTCCTGTTCTGCCTGTTTTGAAACGAACTGACCCTTCTCAGCCACCTGTGTATTGATTCGTGATTGATCTTAGGGAAGTAAATAAGATAGTGGTGCCACAATTCCCAGTTGTCCCCGACATTATAACATTATTGACTATGATTCCAGCCTCTGCATCCTGGTTTTCGGTGATTGACCTGAAGAATGCTTTCTTCAGTATCCCGATTGCTGAGGAAAGCAGGGATATTTTTTCCTTTAGTTTAGGTGGTCGCAGTTTCCGCTTTAAACGCGCTCCTCAAGGCTACTGTGAAAGCCCCTCAATATACAGTCAAGCTCAGAAAAGTCAGCTCGACGCAATGATTTTGCCCAAAGGTTCCACCCTCGTACAGTACGTGGACGATTTGCTCATAGCTGCGGATACTGAGAAAATATGTAAAATGGCCACGTTGGCACTACTGCGTCATCTATGTGATCTACATCACAAGGTGTCACTTTCCAAGCTTCAATATTGCCGACAAGAAGTGACCTACTTAGGTCATCTCTTATCGAAGGAGGGAAGGAAACTGACCCCAGAAAGAATTCAGGCAATAGCTAAATTAAATGTGCCAAGAACGCAGAGAGAAGTACGCGCTTTCTTGGGCATTACATCGTACTGTAGACAGTGGATTCCAAATTTTTTGTTATTAGCCAAACCCTTATTGGCACTAACGTGTACAAATACACCCAATCCCATTCCTTGGTCCGATGAGTGTCAGAAAAGTTTTCTCGAATTACGCACAGCATTATGTTCGGCCCCTGTGTTAGGTAACCCCAACTACAGTAAACCTTTCACATTGTATGTCCACGAGAAGGGGGGTTGTGCATTGTCCGTGCTGACTCAGTTATACGGAGATAGACAGCGGCCATGCGCCTATTTTTCGTCAACTTTGGTTCCGGTAGCACGAGCATTGCCAAGTTGTCTAAGGGCCACAGCAGCAGCAGCTGTTTCTATTCGACAGTCTGCAGGGCTAGTAATGAATAATACACTAATCGTGATGGTCCCGCATGCAGTAGACACATTGTTAAATAGGACCAAGACACAGCACTTAACTAGTGCTCGACTGTCCAGTTATGAATTGACACTACTAGCAAGCCATGTGCACATCAAAAGGTGCAGTACTCTGAACATAGCCACCTTGTTACCAATTGCTGAGGAATCGGATGCTTCAGAACAGCACGATTGTTTCCTCAGAACGGAGGAGGAGACAAAAGGGAGAGTTGATCTATTCGATACTCCTCTCGCCGAATGTGATGGTACATTATGGGTGGATGGTTCATGCTTTAAACTCCCAAATGGTAACGTGACTACAGCGTATGCTGTCACAACTTTGCACACAATCGTTGAAACTGCGCGAATACCACATGGTTCAGCTCAAGCCGCCGAACTCGTGGCGTTAACGAGAGCGTGTGTGTTATCAAAAGGAATAAAAGTGACTGTCTATACCGACAGTCAGTATGCTTTTGGAGTGGCTCACAGTTTTGGACGACTGTGGAGAGAACGTGGGTTCCTGACGTAGCATGGAGCTAAGATTCAGCATGGTCAGTTGGTGAATGAGCTTCTTGAATCACTGACGTTGCCCCTGAAAGTAGCAGTTGTGAAATGTAGTGCACACAGGAAAGTGATTGATGATGTTGGTCGTGGAAATGCATTTGCTGATGAAACTGCTAAGGAAACGGCAAAGAATATGATGAGCCGAATGTATGTTGCGAGCCCAGAAAGATGGACTGGTGATGTTGGAATATGTGAAGACACGATAGAAAGTGTGAAGTCCATCCAAGCTGAGGCCACGGAGAAAGAGTTAAGCATGTGGAGAGAAAGTACAGGGAGAATGGATGCAAATGGTTGTTGGATTGAATCGACAGAGCAACAGAGATGGTTGTTACCTGATGCATATGTGCTTGCAATGGTTACAATGGCTCATGGGATGGCCCATATCAGCGCAAAAGGGATTTGCGACTTGTTGGCCCCAGTGTGGAAGAATTCAGGGATTCCCAAGTGTGCAGAGAATGTTGTCAAGAATTGCATGGTATGTCTGAAGCACAATCCTGGTAGGGGAACCCCAACTCCAGCTGGTCATTTTGCACCTCCTACGTATCCGTTCGAGGTTTTGCAGCTAGATTTCATACACATGGAGAGGTGCAACAACTTAAAATATGTGCTCGTGGTTGTTTGCGCCTTCTCAAGGTGGGTAGAAGCCTATCCCCTAAGGGACAATACCGCCTTGTCCACAGCGAAAGCCCTTGTGAAAGAGTTCTTCCCCAGGTTCGGAATGCCTAGAATGGTCTGGTCGGACAACGGAAGTGAATTTGTGGGTTGTGTGATGAAAAGAGTGTGTGAAGGGCTAGGTATTAGTCAGAAGTTCCACGCTGCAAAGCACCCCCAATCAGCTGGATTAGTGGAATGTTACAATGGCACGCTTAAACTTAAATTGGCCAAAATCCAAGCGAGCACAGGTCTTAAATGGCCTGACGCTCTACCCTTAGCACTCCTATCCACCAGAACGACTGTGCATTCGCGAATGAAACTCAGCCCCTATGAAATAATCTTTGGTCGGCCAGCCAACATATGGGGAGTGCCTAGGCCCACGAAGTTTAGCGAGCTACAACACCCCATTTTGCTCGACTATCTGTATGAATTGACGGCTAAATTGCGTGTTTTATATCAACAGGTCCACAACACCTTGCCTCCAGTTTCCGAGACACCGGGTCACTCCATTGACCCCGGCTCCTGGGTACTGGTCAAGAATTTCCAGAGGACAAGAAACGACCAGCCCAGATGGACCGGACCACACCTCGTTCTCCTGTCTACAAGGTCGACCGTTAGAGTGGAGGGGAAGGCCAATTGGGTCCACGGGATCCATTGTAAGAAAATACCTTTCCCTCTGCCACATGACCAATGGGTCCGGACAGGAGGCACTGACTCAAAGCGCTCAACTGATGAACGCGTAAAAGACGCCAAACGTGATTGTGAAAATGGGAACATTTTTCAAGAAACTACGCCGCCATCAGAACAATTGAACTCTGTGGAACCTGAGCTACTCTTTCCGGACCAGACAGCACCCGGGAAAAGACGCTATAATTTGCGACCGAGAAAAACAGACTAAAGTAAAAGTGATTTTTATGATTCGAGAGAAAAACCTGTGGACTAATAAAATACGTTTTTTTTCCCCAAATCCTATTTTTAAAAGTGCAGATTCTCCCATCTAGGTAACTTGCTTGTTTTTGTTTTTCTTGAACCGCCATCCGGGTTCCGCTGCTAGGGTCGCGGTTGATTAAAGACTTTTGGGTGCAGCTGACAACAATAGGTTGCTGGTTCCAGTTGGTCGAAGGGAGCCACCCTAGACTGACGGAAGCGCCCTTTAGCAGAAACAACCTACCGCCGCGGGCAGCACCTTAGAGAGGATGGAGTTTCCTGGTGTGGAGAGAACTGCCAAACAAATGAACTTTAAGCAGAGACTTTTGAAAACAATGAGAAAGAAATTTTTTATAATAATGTGTATTTTTATGCTATTTAGCGTAATGGTGTTTTTGATAAGCTATGTTTTATTCTCTTTTCATGTGACATTCACGCCTACTGCATCGCCCATACCTCCCCCTACTGTTTCCTCTCATTCTTTCCACTCTTTGCCTGACCACGAATCAAATAGGAGATTAGAGTTCATTAATAACTCCTTCGTTCAGCTATTACACCAACACCAACTTGTAATGAACACAACCAACTGTTGGGTGTGTGGTCTCATGCCCCACACCACGGATAGAGGTATCCCCTATTTGGTCCTGCCATTTAGTCGCAATGGGTCAGTATGGGCATATAGAACAATGTTCATATATGCACGAGAAATCCAACCCCTACGTTCTGTAAAAGACAACCTCAAGACTAGCGCCCTAGTCAAGGGTATAGTTGACATGATCAAGGAAGTAACTTCTTACGAAGATACCCCGGATGATGAGATACTTGCATATGTAGGTTGGAATGTGACCGGATATGGCGCTACATTAAGTGAGAAGCAGCAAGCTAAGAGATCGTCCCCTATCTGGATCGTACCCCATCAAGGTCACCTGTGTCTACAAGGTGTTGGTAGGAATCCCAGAGCTCAGCTAGGGAAGAGTGTCTGCACAGAAACGTACGTTTTTGGATCTCAGACTTCCCCTGCCTTTTCAGCCGCAAAGGGTACTTACTTTATCTGCCACGATAGAGCCTATACATGGTTGCCCCTGACTTCTCGGGCTCATGTTTTGTTTCATTTCTGCTACCTCCCACCTACACAGCAGCGGCGGATTACCATCGGACAAGGGTAGTTAGAGGCGTTTTTAGTAAAGAAGACACTGCTGGTCAAGAGTTTGGTGACTTTGCAATGGGTATTCTGCCGTTCTGGGGAGCCATGGTTAACAGCAGAAACATCAGGCAATTGACAAGGGTAGTTGAATCCACCGTGATTGAAACTGCTGGTGCCCTTAGTAACCTGACTGCTGAACTCCAGTCGGATCGACTAATGACCCTTCAGAACCGGGTCGCTTTGGATGTAATACTTGCGGACCGGGGTGGAGTATGCAAATTGATCCAGTCCAGTTGTTGCATTTTTATTCCAGATAATGCTCCAACAGTGTACGGGGCCATCTCCAAACTGCATAAGATTTCCGAATCTATTCATGTGGATAAAGGAGATTGGTCATTAATGGGATGGTTCTGGGGACTGATATCTGCCTGGGGATGGAAAATTCTGATGGTCATTGGGATGGTCTTAGCCATTCTTTTCCTGTTCTGTCTATGTGTACAGTGTGCTCCTACAATATGTGGCCTCTGTGCTACATCATGTGTAAGGAAGCCTGTGTCAAGACACGAGCTCAGCACTAGAATGATGTTGCAGCAACATCTCAATGACTTTAGGAATATAGATCTGGACTCAGATTAACATGAGGATAGATTAATTGCCTATGTAAGGGCAAAAGGAGGGTCTGTGGTTCTGAAAAATCTGGGTTCATATTATAGTTCTGGACTCGAGAATAAAAACTTCGTCGAAATAGGACGAATTTGGTATCAAAAGACCGAGAATGACGAGTACATCAAGTACATGTATTTTCGGCATATTCGAGTGACGATTTCACCTCGAAATCGTCATTTCTAAACCCTTAGCTGCATGTTGCCCTTTACATAGGCCTTAATCCAGTCGAATTTGATTCCACAAGGACACATACTTCTTAATCGACTTCTTCCTGACCCCAGTACAAGTTAGAACCATTGCCCCAGGCCGAGCTCGTTAGGTCAGTTCCCTCCCAGTGGCCGAGCAAGATAGCATCTAAGCCCAACCAGCCATAAAGCCATTTCAGCACGCACACCTGCCATATCTCGCTCACATCTTTCTCCACTCCTTTTCCTCACTTATTTTATGGTGGGGAGGTGACCGTTTTTATTAGGGGTCCAGCGATATCTGATGAAATGTTGAGCCTTGCCGGATGATTTGTTATGAGCAGCACGACGTGAAATATGTACATGTCATCATGACTCTGCTTTTCTTTTGTAAACAGTAACCATAAATGAAATACCACGAATCCAAGGAATGTATTGCTCAAGGCTGAATATTAGGTATAAGAAGAGAAGCCTGACTTTGTGAAAGTGTGCAGTCTCCTGAATATACTGGTATTGTACTTTTAGGACCCTGTCACCTTGGTTGCAGCCAATAAACTAATCTTTGACTTCACCTGGAAGACTCTGAAGTTTCTGTGGGTCTGACTCAGGAGAACCCGAGGTCTCTGGTGTGTTGATCCCCTGGCACCGCTGGGTTACCGGTTCTGTACCGGTTCTTAAAAACCCAGTACCTCAGTCTGTAGAGGGTTCTGGGAGTGTCTGTAGAGGGGCAGGGAGTGTCTGTAGAGGGTCAGTGAGTGCCTGTAGAGGGGCAGGGAGTGTCTGTTCAGGGTCAGTGAGTGTCTGTAGAGGGGCAGGTAGTGTCTGTAGATGGGCAGGGAGTGCCTGTAGGGGGTCAGTGACTGCCTGTAGAGGGGCAGGGAGTGCCTGTACAGCGGCAGGGAGTGTCTGTAGAGAGGCAGAGAGTGTCTATAGTGGGGCAGGGAGTGCCTGTAGAGGGGCAGGGAGTGTCTGTAGAGGGGCAGGGAGAGTCCTGTAGAGGAGCAGGGAGAGTCTGTAGAAAGGCAGGGAGAGTCCTGTAGAGGAGCAGGGAGAGTCTAGTAGAGGGGCAGGGAGTGTCTGTAGAGGGTCAGTGAGTGTCTGTAGAGGGTTCTGGGAGTGTCTGTAGAGGGGCAGGGAGTGTCTGTAGAGGGTCAGTGAGTGCCTGTAGAGGGGCAGGGAGTGTCTGTTCAGGGTCAGTGAGTGTCTGTAGAGCGGCAGGGAGTGTCTGTAGAGGGGCAGAGAGTGTCTATAGTGGGGCAGGGAGTGCCTGTAGAGGGGCAGGGAGTGTCTGTAGAGGGTTCTGGGAGTGTCTGTAGAGGGGCAGGGAGAGTCTAGTAGAGGGGCAGGGAGTGTCTGTAGAGGGTCAGTGAGTGTCTGTAGAGGGTCAGTCAGTGTCTGTAGAGGGTTCTGGGAGTGTCTGTAGAGGGGCAGGGAGTGTCTGTAGGGGGTCAGTGACTGCCTGTAAAGCGGCAGGGAGTGCCTGTACAGGGGCAGGGAGTGTCTGTAGAGGGGCAGAGAGTGTCTGTAGTGGGGCAGGGAGTGCCTGTAGAGGGGCAGGGAGTGTCTGTAGAGAGGCAGGGAGAGTCCTGTAGAGGAGCAGGGAGAGTCTTGTAGAGGGGCAGGGAGTGTCTGTAGAGGGGCAGAGAGTGTCTATAGTGGGGCAGGGAGTGCCTGTAGAGGGGCAGGGAGTGTCTGTAGAGGGGCAGGGAGAGTCCTGTAGAGGAGCAGTGAGAGTCTTGTAGAGGGGCAGGGAGTGTCTGTAGAGGGTTAGTGAGTGTCTGTAGAGGGTTCTGGGAGTGTCTGTACAGGGGCAGCGAGTGTCTGTAGAGGGTCAGTGAGTGCCTGTAGAGGGGCAGGGAGTGTCTGTTCAGGGTCAGTGAGTGTCTGTAGAGCGGCAGGGAGTGTCTGTAGATGGGCAGGGAGTGCCTGTAGGGGGTCAGTGACTGCCTGTAAAGGGGCAGGGAGTGCATGTACAGGGGCAGGGAGTGTCTGTAGAGGGGCAGAGAGTGTCTATAGTGGGGCAGGGAATGCCTGTAGAGGGGCAGGGAGTGTCTGTAGAGGGGCAGGGAGAGTCCTGTAGAGGAGCAGGGAGAGTCTTGTAGAGGGGCATTGAGTGTCTGTAGAGGGGCAGAGAGTGTCTATAGTGGGGCAGGGAGTGCCTGTAGAGGGGCAGGGAGTGTCTGTAGAGGGGCAGGGAGAGTCCTGTAGAGGAGCAAGGAGAGTCTGTAGAGGGGCAGGGAGAGTCCTGTAGAGGAGCAGGGAGAGTCTTGTAGAGGGGCAGGGAGTGTCTGTAGAGGGTCAGTGAGTGTGTGTAGAGGGTTCTGGGAGTGTCTGTAGAGGGGCAGGGAGTGTCTGTAGAGGGTCAGTGAGTGCCTGTAGAGGGGCAGGGAGTGTCTGTTCAGGGTCAGTGAGTGTCTGTAGAGCGGCAGGGAGTGTCTGTAGATGGGCAGGGAGTGCCTGTAGGGGGTCAGTGACTGCCTGTAAAGGGGCAGGGAGTGACTGTACAGGGGAAAGGAGTGTCTGTAGAGGGGCAGAGATTGTCTATAGTGGGGCAGGGAGTGCCTGTAGAGGGGCAGGGAGTGTCTGTAGAGGGGCAGGGAGAGTCCTGTAGAGGAGCAGGGAGAGTCTTGTAGAGGGGCAGGGAGTGTCTGTAGAGGAGCAGAGAGTGTCTATATTGGGACAGGGAGTGCCTGTAGACGGGCAGGGAGTGTCTGTAGAGGGGCAGGGAGAGTCCTATAGAGGAGCAGGGAGAGTCTTGTAGAGGGGCAGGGAGTGTCTGTAGAGGGTCAGTGAGTGTCTGTAGAGGGTTCTGGGAGTGTCTGTAGAGGGGCAGGGAGTGTCTGTAGAGGGTCAGTGGGTGCCTGTAGAGGAGCAGGGAGTGTCTGTTCAGGGTCAGTGAGTGTCTGTAGAGGGGCAGGGAGTGTCTGTAGATGGGCAGGGAGTGCCTGTAGGGGGTCAGTGACTGCCTGTAGAGGGGCAGGGAGTGCCTGTACAGGGGCAGGGAGTGTCTGTAGAGGGTCAGTGAGTGCCTGTAGAGGGGCAGGGAGTGTCTGTTCAGGGTCAGTGAGTGTCTGTAGAGGGGCAGAGTATCTGTAGAGGGGCAGGCAGAGTCCTGTAGAGGAGCAGGGAGAGTCCTGTAGAGGGGCAGGGAGTGTCTGTAGAGAGTCAGTGAGTGTCTGTAGAGGGGCAGGGAATATCTGTAGAGGGGCAGGGAGTGTCTGTAGAGGGGCAGAGAGTGCCTGTAGAGGGGCAGGGAGATTCCTGTAGAGGGGAAGGGAGTGTCTGTAGAGGGGCAGGGAGTGACTATAGAGGGGCAGGGCGTGTCTGTAGAGGGTCAGTGAGTGCCTGTAGAGGGGCAGGGAGTGTCTGTAGAGGGGCAGGGAGTATCTGTATAGGGACAGAGAGTGTCTGTAGAGGGGCAGGGAGTGTCTGTAGAGGGGCAGGGAGCGTCTGTAGAGGGTCAGTGAGTGCCTGTAGAGGGACAGGGAGTGTCTGTTCAGGGTCTGTGAGTGTCTGTAGAGGGGCAGGGAGTGTCTGTAGATGGGCAGGGAGTGCCTGTAGGGGGTCAGTGAGTGCCTGTAGAGGGGCAGGGAGTGCCTGTAGAGGGGCAGGGAGTGTCTGTAGAGGGGCAGGGAGAGTCTTGTAGAGGGACAGGGAGTGTCTGTAGAGGGTCAGTGAGTGTCTGTAGAGGGTTCTGGGAGTGTCTGTAGAGGGGCAGGGAGTGTCTGTAGAGGGTCAGTGAGTGCCTGTAGAGGGGCAGGGAGTGTCTGTTCAGGGTCAGTGAGTGTCTGTAGAGGGGCAGGTAGTGTCTGTAGTTGGGCAGGGAGTGCCTGTAGGGGGTCAGTGACTGCCTGTAGAGGGGCAGGGAGTGCCTGTACAGCGGCAGGGAGTGTCTGTAGAGGGGCAGAGAGTGTCTATAGTGGGGCAGGGAGTGCCTGTAGAGGGGCAGGGAGTGTCTGTAGAGAGGCAGGGAGAGTCCTGTAGAGGAGCAGGGAGAGTCTTGTAGAGGGGCAGGGAGTGTCTGTAGAGGGGCAGAGAGTGTCTATAGTGGGGCAGGGAGTGCCTGTAGAGGGGCAGGGAGTGTCTGTAGAGGGGCAGGGAGAGTCCTGTAGAGGAGCAGGGAGAGTCTGTAGAAAGGCAGGGAGAGTCCTGTAGAGGAGCAGGGAGAGTCTAGTAGAGGGGCAGGGAGTGTCTGTAGAGGGTCAGTGAGTGTCTGTAGAGGGTTCTGGGAGTGTCTGTAGAGGGGCAGGGAGTGTCTGTAGAGGGTCAGTGAGTGCCTGTAGAGGGGCAGGGAGTGTCTGTTCAGGGTCAGTGAGTGTCTGTAGAGCGGCAGGGAGTGTCTGTAGAGGGGCAGAGAGTGTCTATAGTGGGGCAGGGAGTGCCTGTAGAGGGGCAGGGAGTGTCTGTAGAGGGTTCTGGGAGTGTCTGTAGAGGGGCAGGGAGAGTCTAGTAGAGGGGCAGGGAGTGTCTGTAGAGGGTCAGTGAGTGTCTGTAGAGGGTCAGTCAGTGTCTGTAGAGGGTTCTGGGAGTGTCTGTAGAGGGGCAGGGAGTGTCTGTAGGCGGTCAGTGACTGCCTGTAAAGCGGCAGGGAGTGCCTGTACAGGGGCAGGGAGTGTCTGTAGAGGGGCAGAGAGTGTCTATAGTGGGGCAGGGAGTGCATGTAGAGGGGCAGGGAGTGTCTGTAGAGAGGCAGGGAGAGTCCTGTAGAGGAGCAGGGAGAGTCTTGTAGAGGGGCAGGAAGTGTCTGTAGAGGGGCAGAGAGTGTCTATAGTGGGGCAGGGAGTGCCTGTAGAGGGGCAGGGAGTGTCTGTAGAGGGGCAGGGAGAGTCCTGTAGAGGAGCAGGGAGAGTCTTGTAGAGGGGCAGGGAGTGTCTGTAGAGGGTTAGTGAGTGTCTGTAGAGGGTTCTGGGAGTGTCTGTACAGGGGCAGGGAGTGTCTGTAGAGGGTCAGTGAGTGCCTGTAGAGGGGCAGGGAGTGTCTGTTCAGGGTCAGTGAGTGTCTGTAGAGCGGCAGGGAGTGTCTGTAGATGGGCAGGGAGTGCCTGTAGGGGGTCAGTGACTGCCTGTAAAGGGGCAGGGAGTGCCTGTACAGGGGCAGGGAGTGTCTGTAGAGGGGCAGAGAGTGTCTATAGTGGGGCAGGGAATGCCTGTAGAGGGGCAGGGAGTGTCTGTAGAGGGGCAGGGAGAGTCCTGTAGAGGAGCAGGGAGAGTCTTGTAGAGGGGCATTGAGTGTCTGTAGAGGGGCAGAGAGTGTCTATAGTGGGGCAGGGAGTGCCTGTAGAGGGGCAGGGAGTGTCTGTAGAGGGGCAGGGAGAGTCCTGTAGAGGAGCAAGGAGAGTCTGTAGAGGGGCAGGGAGAGTCCTGTAGAGGAGCAGGGAGAGTCTTGTAGAGGGGCAGGGAGTGTCTGTAGAGGGTCAGTGAGTGTGTGTAGAGGGTTCTGGGAGTGTCTGTAGAGGGGCAGGGAGTGTCTGTAGAGGGTCAGTGAGTGCCTGTAGAGGGGCAGGGAGTGTCTGTTCAGGGTCAGTGAGTGTCTGTAGAGCGGCAGGGAGTGTCTGTAGATGGGCAGGGAGTGCCTGTAGGGGGTCAGTGACTGCCTGTAAAGCGGCAGGGAGTGCCTGTACAGGGGAAAGGAGTGTCTGTAGAGGGGCAGAGAGTGTCTATAGTGGGGCAGGGAGTGCCTGTAGAGGGGCAGGGAGTGTCTGTAGAGGCGCAGGGAGAGTCCTGTAGAGGAGCAGGGAGAGTCTTGTAGAGGGGCAGGGAGTGTCTGTAGAGGAGCAGAGAGTGTCTATAGTGGGACAGGGAGTGCCTGTAGACGGGCAGGGAGTGTCTGTAGAGGGGCAGGGAGAGTCCTATAGAGGAGCAGGGAGAGTCTTGTAGAGGGGCAGGGAGTGTCTGTAGAGGGTCAGTGAGTGTCTGTAGAGGGTTCTGGGAGTGTCTGTAGAGGGGCAGGGAGTGTCTGTAGAGGGTCAGTGGGTGCCTGTAGAGGAGCAGGGAGTGTCTGTTCAGGGTCAGTGAGTGTCTGTAGAGGGGCAGGGAGTGTCTGTAGATGGGCAGGGAGTGCCTGTAGGGGGTCAGTGACTGCCTGTAGAGGGGCAGGGAGTGCCTGTACAGGGGCAGGGAGTGTCTGTAGAGGGGCAGGGAGAGTCCTGTAGAGGAGCAGGGAGAGTCTTGTAGAGGGGCAGGGAGTGTCTGTAGAGGGTCAGTGAGTGTCTGTAGACGGTCAGGGAGTGTCTGTAGAGGGGCAGAGAGAGTCTGTAGAGGGGCAGAGAGTGTCTGTAGAGGGGCAGGGAGTGTCTATAGAGGGGCAGGGAGAGTCCTGTAGAGGGGCAGGGAGTGTCTGTAGAGGGGCAGAGAGTGTCTATAGTGGGACAGGGCGTGTCTGTAGAGGGGCAGAGTATCTGTAGAGGGGCTGAGACTGTCTGTAGAGAGTCAGTGAGTGTCTGTAGAGGGGCAGGGGATGTCTGTAGAGGGGCAGGGAGTGTCTGTAGAGGGGCAGAGAGTGCCTGTAGAGTGGCAGGGAGAGTCCTGTAGAGGGGCAGGCAGTGTCTGTAGAGGGGCAGGGAGTGTCTATGGAGGGGCAGGGCGTGTCTGTAGAGGGTCAGTGAGTGCCTTTAGAGGGGCAGAGAGTGTCTGTAGAGGGGCAGGGAGTGTCTGTAGAGGGGCAGGGAGTATCTGTAGAGGGGCAGAGAGTGTCTGTAGAGGGGCAGGGTATCTGTAGAGGGGCAGGGAGTGTCTGTAGAGGGGCAGAGAGTGTCTGTAGAGGGGCAGGTAGAGTCCTGTAGAGTGGCAGGGAGTGTATGTAGAGAGTCAGTGAGTGTCTGTAGAGTAGCAGGGAATGTCTGTTGAGGGGCAGGGAGTGTCTGTAGAGGGGCAGAGAGTGTCTGTAGAGGGGCAGGGAGAGTCCTGTAGAGGAGCGGGGAGAGTCTGTAGAGGGTCAGTGAGTGTCTGTAGAGGGGCAGGGAGTGTGTAGAGGGGCAGGGAGTGTCTGTAGAGGGGCAGGGAGTGTCTATAGAGGAACAGGGAGAGTCCTGTAAAGGGGCAGGGAGTGTCTGTCGAGGGGCAGGGAGAGTCCTGTAGAGGAGCAGGGAGTGTCTGTAGTGGGGCAGAGTATCTGTAGAGGGGCAGGGAGTGTCTATAAAGGGGCAGGGAGTGTCTGTAGAGGGGCAGGGAGTGTCTGTAGAGGGGCAGGGAGTGTCTGTAGAAGGTCAGTGAGTGTCTGTAGAGGGGCAGCGAGTGCCAGGAGAAGGGCAAGAAGCACGAGAAGGCATGGAGTGTCAGGGAGGGGATGTCACTAGGGGAGCAGGGAGCCATTACAGGGCAGTCTCAAAGGAATCTTGGCTGCTTCATGCCACAGATTTCTGTGTAAAGTCCTCCCTTGCCCCACACACATGGCATTATGACCCACATTGCACTCCAAACTACACGCGCAGAGCCCCGTGATGCTGCAGCAAAAGGTGAACCTGTCCTTAAAACAGTGTCACTGGGTCTGGCCCATCTTGACATCGGTAAAGCCTTGCACACGTGCCTCAGACCATCCTACCTCCAATAAAGGTCTTCTGCTTGTATCTGCCCCTCATCATGGGTCTTTGCTTGTATGAAACAATCACTCCAGCACTCCGAGAAGTCCACTGGGTCCCACTTCCCTCATGCATACCCGGTGCCTCCCATACACAGCTGTCAACACCAGCAGCGACCCACCACACCTGGCTGCTAAGGTGAACACCTTCAGAGGAACACGCACAACATGCAACCGCAGCATCCCCAGGCGGACAGTGAGGGCAAGAAGGAAGAGATACAAACTTTCTCCAGAACCTCCCTCAGAGTATCAAATCCAGCAGAACCCACCCTTTCTCCACTTCCGAGGCCAGTGCGGGGAGTACAAGAAGGGATACCAAGCCTTCTCCAGAACCTCCCTCAGAGTATCAAAACCAGCAGAACCCACCCTTTCTCCACTTCTGGTGCCAGGGCAGGGAGTGCAAGAAGGGATACCAAGCCTTCTCCAGAACCTCCCTCAGAGAGTCAAAACCAGCAGAACCCACCCTTTCTCCACTTCTGGTGCCAGGGCAGGGAGTACAAGAAGGGATACCAAGCCTACTCCAGAACCTCCCTCAGAGTATCAAATCCAGCAGAACCCACCCTTTCTCCACTTCCGAGGCCAGTGCGGGGAGTACAAGAAGGGATACCAAGCCTTCTCCAGAACCTCCCTCAGAGTATCAAAACCAGCAGAACCCACCCTTTCTCCACTTCTGGTGCCAGGGCAGGGAGTGCAAGAAGGGATACCAAGCCTTCTCCAGAACCTCCCTCAGAGAGTCAAAACCAGCAGAACCCACCCTTTCTCCACTTCTGGTGCCAGGGCAGGGAGTACAAGAAGGGATACCAAGCCTACTCCAGAACCTCCCTCAGAGTATCAAATCCAGCAGAACCCACCCTTTCTCCTCTTCTGGTGCCAGAGCGGCGGTGTTGGGCCCTTGCTTATCTCTAGGAAGTGGGTGCTAGCAGTTAAATCTTACTCCAGGGGTGAGACAGGGATCGAAACTCAGATGGTACGGCACTGTAGTGTAGTTCCTATATCCCTGATAGGCTCCGCGCGGATTGGAATAACATACACTATAGATTTGACATGCGACTGATGTCAGTATGTCTCTATCGAGTACATTAAACTTAATTGTGTGTGTGCCAGTTAGCTCAGAGGACAGTAGAAACTTCTCGAATAAGCAAGAAGGGATTAGTCTCTGACAACCACATAAACATAACAACTTTGTTTCCTTTAGAGTCGGAACAATATCTTCAGAGTCGTGGAAACAATAGATAACTATTTCACTCACTTAATCGTGCATGCTTACTTTCTACAGAGTTGCACAGAAATAGTGAGAGGGGCGTTTCAATAAAAGGGTTCATTGAACAGTCTTATTTCTCATGCAAGAGAAATGAACTGCTACAATTGTAAGACAGAATGCGAAATAGAATATGTACAGCATTAGCAGTAATATAAAATAATATTGTAATAGCATGTTTTTGCGGCTGTCACATATTCATTAAAATTTATACATAAATAACACAGGCTAAAATACTCAACTGGTGCTTCTAAAATAATCCTATCCCAGTGTACCTAACCTAAGTCTAGAATGAGGGAAGAAGTAGGTGCTGTTTTAGCCATAGTCTAGTTTAGTTGTGCCAAAAATTGCCAAAGGTTTCTCTAGGCACAAATCAGCTCCATACCTTAGAATGATAGAGGTTTGTATCTCTTTCCCGGGACTCGATCTCTAACACCTTGCAAGGTCAGTAACACTGGAGCTGGATTCTCAGCAAGGATGACAACTTCTGGTCAGTGCGTCAGCTGGAGAGTCGGCTTCCTTTGGGACTTGCTGTGGCGAGCCGCGTTGTGCAAGTAGGTAGTTGAACTGCACCGAACAACACCGTGCTTTGCCATAGCAAGTGAAGGTATATTTATACCTTGAATGTGTTTAGGAATGCCAGAATTGACGTAAAAGTCAGGCATGAGAACGTCATGAATGAACCCCTAAGGAATAGATGTTCATGCATATTAAATGAGTTCTTGTAGAAATCAATATCCAGCCGGGGGGAAGTCCCTTCTGCTTAAGAGTCTGGTTTTCCAAGAACTCGTTGTGACGTTGATGAACGGATGGAAGTAGCCATGCCTGTATTTGGGTAGCATGGGCTATGCCTAAATAAGGGCTTGATTTCTATGCCTATATAAGGGCAACGCGAATTGCACCTATATAATGGCATGAATCGGGAAAATTCATACGGAATCTAAATCGATACACAACAGCACAGTAAGTGACACTCAATAACTTTGATGTCCAGTAAGTGATTCATCTTTGAAAAAAGAACTTTATTAGATAAATAAATCCATTGGAATAATGATAAACAAAGCTATGTGCAAACAGCACTTTACAAAGACTGTATATAAATTATAATACAAAGCCAAGCAGCACTAAGGCTATTTTATTAATACCAGGCTACCGCCTAGTCCAATCAATCAATCACTCAGAGTTTGTAAAGTGCGGCTACTCACCTGTGGGGGTCTCAAGGCGCTGTGGGGGCACAGAGGATCAGACCAAGTACTGAATTCATCTGAAGAGCCAGGTCATGAACCTGATGTGCGACGGGTGGTCCCACAGGGGCATTTGAAGCTCCGCACCAGAGTCCTTCGGAAGAGCGTGACGAACGGATCCCCACCCAGGAGCCTCCCCCCGCACTCCATGCACACAAAAGGCCAGATTAGCACCAGTTGTGTTACAACCAGTGAGCAGTAGCACCACGTCAAAGTTCTGACCATTGCTACTGACCATTCACACCATTCATACGGGGGCCTACAACACCCCTTCCCCCTGGGAGCCTCTTCTTCTTTATTGGACACCATGCCCCCACCCTCCACCCCATAAAGACCCTCATTCACACCATTCATAACCCAAGGACTCAGGCGTACGCTGGGAAGCCCCCTCCGAGACCCCCCAGCGTATCGCGGCAGATCCAGGACACACGCTGGGGCCCTGAGAGGGTGCCAAAGAGACAATGCAGCGGGGGCCAAGGTGAGCCCCTACCTGGCCCCTCCCAGGGTGGAGGAGAATCGGCGGGGAGCGTGAGTGCGGAGGGCACTCGAACTCGCCAAGCACCGAAGCTCCCCCGCAGCCTGCTCCCTCACTGCCCACCACTAGGTGTGGCGCAGCGGCCAGAGCAGCTGACTTCAGAGCACAGGGTTCAGGGTTCGATACCCGGCTCTGGTGGCAGCTCAGCTCAGCACCATGTGACTCTGGGCAATAGCTCACTTAACTTCCACGACGACCCCCAGCACTTTGAGACTCGGAAGGGAGAGTAGTTTGCGCTTTACAAATACAGATTTAGAAATAAATCCATATTTGTAAAGCGCGAACTACTCACCCTCAGGGGGTCTCAAGGCACTGGGGGGCCGTCGTGGAAATTAAGTGAGCTATTGCCCAGAGTCTCATGGTGCTGAGCTGAGCTGCCGCCGGGGCCAGGGATTGAACCCTGTGCTCCGAAGTCAGCTGCTCTGGCCGCTGCACCACACCTCTCACTGCCCCCTCTGGATATATAGGCTTGCAGGAGTGACATCACAATGGAAGGGGGGGCAGGATGTACAAGGGTGGTGGAGGGACATCACAAAGGAAGGGGGGACAGGATGTACAGGGCTGGGGGAGTGACATCACAGACGAAGGGGGGACAGGATTTGCAGGCCAGGGGGAGTGACATCACAGACGAAGGGGGTGACAGGATTTGCAGGCCTGGAGAGTGACATCACAGAGGAGGAGGGGACAGGATATGCAGGTGCGAGGGAGTAAGGGGCAGGATATAAAGGCCTTGGGGAGTGATATAACAGGAGAAGGAGGGGACAGGATATGCAGCACTGGGGGAGTGACATCACAGAGGAAGGGTGGACAAGATATGCTGGTTTGAGGCAGTGGCATGGCAGAGAAACAACACTTAGCGCATATGTGCAGTGAGAGTGGCATCTTGGCATCAAAGTCTGTCAGGAAACAAGGTCAAGCGGCGATTGCAGCTCGTAGTATGGCTTTAATATGGAAATAGCAGTTTTCGAAGCATTTCCATACCTAAAACAATCCTCGTCGTTTAAGAATTAGACCTGGAGGCTCTATTCATTTATGAATTCACAGATCAAGAAGAGGATGTGGGAGAGAGGCGATCAATGAAATTTGGTTTGGTGGAAAACGTACGGGGCTTCATATAGGGCCACATTTACAAATTCCAGTACTTGTAAAGCGCACAATTACCCAAAGGTGTCAAGGCGCTGGGGGCCGTCGGGGAGATTAAGCGAGCTATTACCCAGAGTCACACTGTGCTGGGCTGATCTTCCGCCGGCACCGGGGATCAAACCATGAGTCCCCGGGTTCTGGAGTCAGTCGCCCTAGCCGCTGCGCCACACCTCTTCAGTATAGGGCCATATTTACAAGGAAGTAACGCGGCACAGAGCCACAAGCCAAGAGAGAGGCAGGGAGTGTCACTAGATGTTTGGGGAGTGTTAAACTACATTAGGGGTCGTAGAGTGTTCTAAGGAGGTGCACAGTGTCACTAGAGAGGACCGCAGTGTCAGGATAGGGACAGGGAGTGTAAGAAGAAGGACTTAGTGTAACAGGAGAACAGCAGTGTAGGAGGCTGGCTTAGTAAATGGTTCACGCTTATTTAAGTGGTGCAAATTGCACTAATCCAGGCAACGCGTACGGGGATGTTGGTGGCCTCTGATAACCACAGGAACCTCTCAAAGTAGTAACTGCGGAGAGCAGCCTTAAGCCTTATCTTAAAGAAGTGTTCAGCAGCATGTTTCATGGAGGTCGGTCACACGAAAAAGAACCCCACATATACTTATAGGGTTTAAGAGCCGCGACCTCAGATATACAAAAACGTATATTTGTTGTGAGAGGTGCTGTCACCAGCTCACACAGGCTGCAAGGGCAGACCTGCAGTCACAGTTTGAGTGGACTCTGATGGGTGGCACAGTACATGCGCCAGCCCATGGGAGACACCTGGGGTACCTATGATGGAGCGGTAATTTCTTCTGGTAGTTTCTCAATGCAAAACCCTCATGCTACCTCTAATTTACCGCTCAAAAGGTGTTGGGCCCTTCACACCATGTATTACCTTCAGGAGATTTTAAATAATCATGAACAGTAAAAACTGAAATTATTATTCAAGCCAATAAAGAGAGTTGTTGAGTATTTTAAAGGGTTTTTTTTTCTAATCAAAAGTTAAGTTTCTTCTCTGACCCTTTATTCATTAGTAAAATATCAATCAGGTTACAGAATTTGGAGAACAGGAAAAATAGCATTAATAAAGAACACATTACAGTCTGCATACAAGCATAACATGTAGGGAAGAAAATGTGGCGCAAAATTCTTAAAGAGTTTGTAAGAAAAAATAGTCTTGCAAAGCTAATCAATAATTAAATAGTTTGCAAAAATCTCCCATTAAGAGAAATAAATGCATAAATCAAATAAATCTTTTTAGACCTAATTAATTAGTCAAATCTTAAAGTTTAGCATCTAAATCTAAAGAGCCTTTCTATCTGTTGCTGCTCTGTGCATCTCTGTGTCTAAAGAGGAAAGCAGCCCACCCTTCACAAGCCTCAAAGGAATGTGGCCTGCAGTGCCAAGATATGACGTGGAAGCAAGAAACCTCCCCCTCACTCTCCTCGGACGCACCTCCTCTTCAGCAATCTCCCGGGACGTTTCGCGTACCTAACCCATAGAAGCCAGCTGAGCTGAGAAAGCCAGCCCCCTCCAGAGAGGACATTATTTTATACTCTAATTATTGACAGACTACACAAAGATGTAGCATCTTTCAGGAAAACCTGTACGTGATTGGTCAGTCATGATGGCATGAGTTCTCACTACCCTGACTCATTCTAAAATCCTGACTTTAACAGTTTTAACAAAAGAAGCATACATGAATAACTACATTTATAAACATTTGCAACATTTACTAGGAAAAATGTTTCATTCTAATTCTCTTCCTTCCCTTCTCAGCGCAGTAGGACGGATACTTTAGTTAGCTGGTACATTGGCACAGGGACAAGAATCTACAGTTCAAGATGTCCTTCACTTCTTGTCATGAGGAAAGCTGCCACAGTCTGCGCATGCTCCCTTCTCATTAAATTGCAAGCCATAGCCTTGATGGATTCACAGGCAGCCATGTTTTGTGTAGGCCCCAAAAATAAAACAAACACAAAGATAATATTAATTTCATGTAAATCAGCCCATTATGTTTCCCAACTCCATACTAATACCCCTTATAAATGTTTACCTAGCCAAGCTATTAGTTTCAAGCAGCTTTTCTATTATTTATGACAACATGCAAAAATGTGCAATGTGCAAAATAGCATTTTCATGCTGTAGTGTAAATTTTAAAAGCACACCCAATTAATATAGTGCACCCAGTTAATACAACACACACAGCAACATGCTTTAGTGTTTTAGATAGCTTTTCATGCAAAAAAGCATTTAGTCCCTGTGTAGTGTTTGGTGCATTATTAATTCACAGACATTATAAAAAGGGGTGTTATTAACTGAAAAAATGTATCAAAATATGCTACAAGTCAAAGTCTTTTAAGACAGAAATAGTGAATTGCAAGGATGAGTTGGGAAGAGAGAAACACATTCCATTAATCTTCAAAGCTAAAAAGGCCACTTTTCTCTAGACTGTAAAAAAACACATGTTAATTCAGCACAAGCATTTCAGACTGACTAGGCCTCACTTTCATGTTATTCATGTGCCATGTTTTTAACTTGCACCAAAATGTGCGTGGCAATTTAAATGCAGTCTGTGTGTAGCACAAAAATAAAACAATGCCTGACTGCAGATGAAATCTGCTCCATCAATCCACCCTTCTGATGATTCAAATCATAATAAAATGATTTATAATTCATCACACATATTTCATTTCAAAAGTGACTTTCTTTTCTTTTTTTAATTGCAAAAGCTGAGCATATAACAATGTTACTTCTAATTCTAAGGCAAACACACGTTTGGTCTGTAATCAGATCATATATAGCCAAGCTCAAATGTTTTAGTGCAGGGTTCTGTAAGTAGCTTCTTGGAACAGTTAGTCTTCTTTAAAATAAGTAACTAAAATAATAAAAAAGAATTCAACAGGACAGTTTCAGCATTTCTTTGCTCTTTGTCATCAGCTTGCCATCAGAATGGCTCATACAGTGTGGCATTATGTACCTTTTTCCATGCAAATTAGACTACTTAGGTGCTGAGAAACTCTGACAGAGCACCATCAACCCTTTGCACTTTTTCAACCAATGCCTTTCACTCTTATTTTCACTTTGATCAGATTCAGATGTTTCACCGCAGCATCTCTCAGATCAAAACCGTTGCACCATCCATTATGCAGATCTTGTGTAGCAGCTGCAATCCGGTGAGAAACTGCACACTGTACATCAACCAGACCTACACAGCAATGGCTAGTGTTCTCCTCAGTGTTTTCCACAAGTGCATTTGCATATGCATTTTCAAGCCACTTTAGTGTTGCTGAAACCCAGTCTTTTGCAAAAGGTAACTCTGTACTGCCATTGTGTTGCTTTATTCTGTTTGACACTTCAGGCAGATAGCTACAATCCATTCCTTGTCCAATCTGTTGTTCTGCACTCATTATCTTTGAGACCCCATTATGATCTGATTTCAGAGAAACTGGCAATCTATACCTGGGCATCAGTCTTTGCAATGACACATTTGTCACTTTGCAGTTGTCATTTTTTTCAAAAATAGTTCTGATACAACCCTGTTGCGCTGCTTCAAAAACATTTTCTTGAGCCTCTTTTAATTCAACTGTGAAGATTCCATTGAATGTATGTACTAACAGAACACAAATTTGTGCAACTGAATTAGCATTTCTCTCTCCCATGACAACAGTGACTCCCAATTGAGCAGATATACTGCATGTTATGGTAAGGGCAATCAACTTCGAATTTAGGGCTGGGGTAATTACTAAAAGCCATGAAGCTTTGACAACATCATGTATAAGGAGCACAGCATGTGCTGCTTTTAATGTGTCACCTTTCAAACTTGGGCCATCTACAATATGGACATTGTTGGGCTGACTCAGACGTTCATCCTTAAAGTCTGAATTTGGCTTTATGCATATTTTCATGATATTTAGACACTCATATTCAGTTTCATCAAAATACAATTCATTTGCTGACATTTCTGTGAAGTTTGGGTCAAAGGTCATTGGGCAATACATCACAGACCTTTGAACAGAGTCCTCTTTTTCAATAGGCAATGAGAGAGCGCAGCCCTCCCTCTCACTGCAAATTAGTGTATTTTCTTTCAAATAAACTTTCATTCCTAGTGCTGGGGCGCGACATGTTTTCTCTTTCAACTCTAGGAATGCTTTTGTGCAATTGTTGTTCAATGGAAGCGGATCAGACACACCTGAGTGTGTCAGCCTCAGTAAAGGCTTAGCCACTAGGGAAAGGTTTAGTAACCACTCTCTACAGCAGCTAACCATTCCCAAAAATGCCCTGACTTCTTTCAGAATTTGAGGTGGATTTTTCTTGCAAATCATTTCCACCTTCTCTGGTGACACCTTTCTACCTCCCTTTCCAATTTTGTGTCCCAGACATTTATCTTCTTTTTGACAGTACTCCTGACTATTCTCATGCAATGGCACTGTGACATGAACTTTGCAAAAATCAATAAAAATAAGCCATTCTTCACCACATGGAATGTGAAAAAATATATTGGCTGGATTCGGTACCACAGGACAACATGGAAAAAATATGCTTTTAATCTCCTGCACTATTCAGTTCTTTTCATTTATTTTCAGTGAACCTGTGATCAGAAAGTTACACAAACTTCCAATCAGTTCCATCAAAAATCCTTTTATTGGTAAAATTCCTGCGAATGATGGTATTCCTGAATACATGTCATCTTGTTCTAATTTTAATAAGACATGTTCTGCACATTTTAATAATCTGGCATCCTTCTCTGTGAACTCTCTTATTTCTGTGTTTATTATTTTTTCCAAAGCAGAAGGTAATTTTTCAACTGTCTTTTCTGAAAATAATGTTACAGCTGTCTCTTGTTGGGCCATTTTAAAATGTAAATCCTCTTCAGGAATCTGAAAATTAACATTATCTGATGTACAGTAATCTGTGCTGCTTAATTTGCAAAATAATTGTTTTCTTGCTAGGCCTGAGTCACAGACAACAGTTTTGCAATTTTACTCAAATGGGCCTATTTTTGGTGCACATTTTTCTAAAACTGGGTTTGTAATTTCTTTGTTTAAAACTCCTGCAACTAAATATGGACTTTCCACTGCCTTCACAATGGACTTGGTAAATTCAGAATTGTGAGGGTTAAAACTCTCATTTGCAAACAGAGCAACCTGTTGGACTGGGTTCTGATTTTGCCTCTGGAAATAATTCACATTTGCTCTGGACACCTCATTTAAATTAACTTTAGCATTTTCCATATTTTGTGGGACCATTTGTGCTTGACAAATTCCTGCCATTGGTACCTGTACTGACATTTGCATTTGCTTAGCTGGCATATTTTGCATCTGCATTTCTCCATGATTTTGTGCATTATGTTTAAATTTATTTTTCTTCTTCCAATGCTCAAATCTGTTATAAAGATGGCAAAAGGACACATTTTCCAGCAGTACAACATCCATACCTGAATTTGCACAACCAAAACACCTTTACTTCCATCCTGTGTTCTTTTAATCTGTACCCAATCAACATCCTTTGCTGGCACTCTGCCCTTCAGGAAAGTAATCACTGCTATATTTTCCTCCATTACAACAGAAAATGATGGTGCATTCATGCAAACCCTTTTCATTGTCTCTTCACCTGGCCTTTCCACAACTTTGAATTCAAACCACAATTTAGTCTGCATGTCAATGTAAAAGAACATTTCCAAATTAATGCACAACTCTTTTAACATTTCATCAAATCCATCAACGTGTGGGTACCACAGCATATGTCTGTCTCTCAATTTTGGGAATGTGTTCAGAAATGCTGCAAGTTCACTTTTATTCTGGGGCATAGGAACATGCACTTCTCCCACCATTTCTCTCAATGAGTAAGCAAAAGCTTCTCCCTCATTCTGCTTATTATTTTTCTCAACTAGATCTGGTGGCTTCTTTTCCTTATCCAGTTTCCTTGCAAGGTCTGGTGGTTTCTTTTTCTTCTCATGTTTTCTTGCCCATTTGTCTCCTAATTTCTCAAACCCATTGCATTTAAACATATATTTTTATTTCTGCAATGTGCAAATGCATTCCTGAAGAACACATTTTCTCATGTGCTTCATCATCCATGTGTACCCTAAAACTTTTCTGAGATGGAAAACTTCCTGAACCATCAGTTTCATATTTTTGAGCCAAATCTGTCAGTCCCTTATGTGTAGTTAATGCACATGCAGCTGTTTCCTTACTCAGGGAAATTACTTCTTTTTCCTGACACTGGTTCACATTTTCATGATTTAAACAGCAAGGACTGTTAATTTCTCCATGTTCTAATGTTGAATTTAAAACACTAAGCTGTTTCTCTTTTTCAGGGCCTGTGTTAATATGTTCTCCCATGTTTTCTATCTTTTTAATCACTGCTGCTTCCTCAAAGCAGGTTTGAGAAATCCCATTTTCAAATATATTAATTTTATCTTGGGCTGCAGATGTTGTAAATACCATTTTTCCCTCACTTTTCAGTGCTTGGGGTAATTTCTGTTCAATATCTGTGTATTCTGAGTTTCTGAAATAACCCCTTGCAAAATCACTGATTCTGCAGCTCTGTGAACCTTTTCAGTAAGGACCATATTAATTGGGACAGTCATAATTTTTCTAGGCGTTATCTGTGCATCTGCAGTTTGTAAGTCTTGAACTGAATCAGGCACATTTAAAGCAGTAACACCTGAGGTATCACTGTCAGTACTGAATCAACAGGTAATGGGTCAATATAAAATGTCTGCACAGTTCTCTCAGTCTGTATTTCTCTCTGTTCAACAGAAGCAGTAGCCCCTGTAGTATTTACTGGTATACTATTTTCAGTATTATTAATGGGAACCACATGAAGTGGTGGACACTCAGATAACAATGCATCCATTATTTCATCCCCTGAATTATTATTTATTTGAAGCTCTTTATCATCATTAATTCCCTTCTCCTGCATTTGGTGCTTTACCTTTTCATCCTCACTTGCTTTCTCTCTTGGTGTCTTTTCCCATATGCTTAAGGCCTCAAATTGTGCAGCTTTAGATGGTGTCTTTATTTCACATAACACTTCCCTTAATTTGTCAATAATTTGCAATTCAAAAGTACCATCTTTTGGAAACCTCAAAGCACCTTCTTTTTCAGTAATCTTGCACCATTGGTGAACCCACATACATGTGTTTTGTCCCAAATTGGTAGACATAAAATGCACAGGTGTTCCTTCAGGAGCATCACCAATAAAAAACAAATTTTTCACTTTACCTCCTAACAGCTTCTTTAAACCTTCAAACATTTTCATTTTTGCAATAGTTCAATGCAAGTTCTTTTCTCCAAAGCTGTCAGTCTCAATTTTAGTCAGTTTTACTCCTACTGACCCTCCACAAAATCTTACTGCAATATTTCTCTTAATCAATAACTCTGTTAGTAACAACATAAATACATTTGCTATTCTGTCTGTTGTGCTAAATAAAGGATAGATTTATATTCACTGCGAGTAACACATTCCGCTTACCCTTCACAAAGTAAGACTTTCCGTTTACTCTTCAAACACTGCAGGTAAATCCCTTCCGCTTACCTTTCACTCAAGCTCAGAAGAACCTGCTACTCCTTTGGACTTATCCTTCAGGATATATCTTAGGCCAAAGTTTCACCAGCGAACACTTTTGCTGTCAATCAAGCTCAGAAGAACCTGCTACTCCTTTGGTGTGACCCTTTCTAGGTGATATCAGACCAAAGTTTCACCAGCGAACTCTTTGCTATCAATCACTCACACAGAAAATAGTCCCTAATTTAACACTGCCAGCCCTACCTAGCTTCTCAGTGTTATTCCAACAGACGAGTAACCTCAGTGCAGTGTGGCTTCCATTTACCACCCGCTATTCCTTCCCGGGATTCCACAGGTGTGCATACCTGCGTGTTCCAGACAACATAGAACAAGACACTAACTTAACATGAAGAGTTAAAACATGTTATCAATAACCAAAAAAGTATGTCCTATGAAATTACCAATATAATCAATAACACCACGAATTCAAAATAAGCAAAATTTCACCAACAGTAAAAAAAAAAAAAATATTTTGAACACTTCAAAAATACATGCTAGCATATTAACAACATTTCAGAACACTATTGATACTCACACCACTTCTTGCATCACCTGCCAGTACTGCTTTGCCAGTCTTCAGGTTTTGAGCATTGGAGTCAGGAATCAGGACTTGGACATTTATCTAACTTGGGCAAATATTTTATTTCCCTTCTAAGGTCAATGATCCATTAGTTGAATAGTTGATGGTAAAATCAATAATCATTAATCACCAAACTAATCAATAATGACCATCCTCTGATTACCAAAAACTGATGGAGCGGTAATTTCTTCTGGTAGTTTCTCAATGCAAAACCCTCATGCTACCTCTAATTTACCGCTCAAAAGGTGTTGGGCCCTTCACACCATATATTACCTTCAGGAGATTTTAAATAATCATGAACAGTAAAAACTGAAATTATTATTCAAGCCAATAAAGAGAGTTGTTGAGTATTTTAAAGGGTTTTATTTTCTAATCAAAAGTTAAGTTTCTTCTCTGACCCTTTATTCATTAGTAAAATATCAATCAGGTTACAGAATTTGGAGAACAGGAAAAATAGCATTAATAAAGAACACATTACAGTCTGCATACAAGCATAACATGTAGGGAAGAAAATGTGGCGCAAAATTCTTAAAGAGTTTGTAAGAAAAAATAGTCTTGCAAAGCTAATCAATAATTAAATAGTTTGCAAAAATCTCCCATTAAGAGAAATAAATGCATAAATCAAATAAATCTTTTTAGACCTAATTAATTAGTCAAAGCTTAAAGTTTAGCATCTAAATCTAAAGAGCCTTTCTATCTGTTGCTGCTCTGTGCATCTCTGTGTCTAAAGAGGAAAGCAGCCCACCCTTCACAGGCCTCAAAGGAATGTGGCCTGCAGTGCCAAGATATGATGTGGAAGCAAGAAACCTCCCCCTGAATCTCCTCGGACGCACCTCCCCTTCAGCAATCTCCCGGGACGTTTCTCGTACCTAACCCATAGAAGCCAGCTGAGCTGAGAAAAGCAAGCCCCCATCCAGAGAGGACATTATTTTATACTCTAATTATTGACAGACTACACAAAGATGTAACATCTTTCAGGAAAACCTGTACGTGATTGGTCAGTCATGATGGCATGAGTTCTCGCTACCCTGACTCATTCTAAAATCCTGACGTTACCAGTTTTAACAAAAGAAGCATACATGAATAACTACATTTATAAACATTTGCAACATTTACTAGGAAAAATGTTTCATTCTAATTCTCTTCCTTCCCTTTTTCAGCGCAGTAGGACGGATACTTTAGTTAGCTGGTACATTGGCATAGTCACAAGAATCTACAGTTCAAGATGTCCTTCACTTCTTTTCATGAGGAAAGCTGCCACAGTCTGCGCATGCTCCCTTCTCATTAAATTGCAAGCCATAGCCTTGATGGATTCACAGGCAGCCATGTTTTGTGTATGCCCCAAAAATAAAACAAACACAAAGATAATATTAATTTCATGTAAATCAGCCCATTATGTTTCCCAACTCCATACTAATACCCCTTATAAATGTTTACCTAGCCAAGCTATTAGTTTCAAGCAGCTTTTCTATTATTTATGACAACATGCAAAAATGTGCAATGTGCAAAATAGCATTTTCATGCTGTAGTGCAAATTTTAAAAGCACACACAATTAATATAGTGCACCCAGTTAATACAACACACACAGCAACATGCTTTAGTGTTTTAGATAGCTTTTCATGCAAAAAAGCATTTAGTCCCTGTGTAGTGTTTGGTGCATTATTAATTCACACACATTATAAAAAGAGGTGTTATTAACTGAAAATATTTATCAAAATATGCTACAAGTCAAAGTCTTTTAAGACAGAAATAGTGAATTGCAAGGATGAGCTGGGAAGAGAGAAACACATTCCATTAATCTGCAAAGCTAAAAAGGCCACTTTTCTCTAGACTGTAAAAAAAACACATGTTAATTCAGCACAAGCATTTCAGACTGACTAGGCCTCACTTTCATGTTTTTCATGTGCCATGTGTTTAACTTGCACCAAAATGTGCGTGGCAATTTAAATGCAGTCTGTGTGTAGCACAAAAATAGAACAATGCCTGACTGCAGATGAACGTGCTCCATCAATCCACTACTCTCTTCAAAAGTATTCATGGTTTTTACTCTGAAACCTTAACCTTACGAATGAGCCTAGGCATGCAGTACTACACTGTTATTAATTGTATTCGTTTATTTTGTAATTTTGGAAAATGTTTTCTCCAAATGTGTCCTGTTAGTGAGCACTTAATCTTTCACTCCGCAAAAGATTTACCACTCAAATATGGCGGCCTCTCCACACCCTCGGGTTGGCACACCAAATAGTCCCTCCCCGCTTTCCACTACGAGAGATCTGTTGACTAATAGAACCGGCTCCCTCAGGTGCACACATCCGCCATCCGGCATACCAGACGGGCCCCATTCGCCGCCCCACAGCGTCTCTATCACGGTAAGCCATCCTCAGGCCCCCGCCTCCACTACCACCCGCCCCTCCCTGGTTACTTCGGCTAACTGAGCCTGCCTTCATTTTAGAAACGCCAAGAACCTGTTCGCCCCACCGCGCGCGGCCAAAAAACCACGCCAGGCACAAGCAAGCCAACATTCACCCCGCAACGGGCCCCATCTGCCGCCCGACGTCGTGTCCATTACGGATAAGCAAACCCACAGCACTGGCCTCACCCCTTGCACTCCCTTGCTAATTGGCCAGCCCGGTCAACCTGTATCCTAAAAAACTTCTCCTCCACAGGACCTTCAAGCACCAGCTCGCCCCATTGTGTGTGTGAACTCCTTCAATACTAGGCACAACAGCACGCCAGGTGACCGCCCCTCACACCAAGGTAAACCCAAATCCACCGCGCCCGGCACGGCTCTATAGTTCCAGAGCTCTTATTAATTTATTTCTGTTTAAATCACTCCTCAGTGCCTGGTTCGGATCTCTCTCACCCAAGATGCCTCAGGAGGCTGCCCATACATAATTGTCAGGCGCCCCAGGTAAAGTATCTCACATATCCTCTCCAACTTAGCAGCAATGGCTGTTGCCCCCGCTAATTACAATTATCCTTCCAGATGGACTGATGCCTCCCGCAATTTGGTC
The DNA here is from genome assembly GCF_964261635.1 of Lissotriton helveticus. Taxonomy (NCBI): domain Eukaryota; kingdom Metazoa; phylum Chordata; class Amphibia; order Caudata; family Salamandridae; genus Lissotriton; species Lissotriton helveticus. The sequence continues at coordinate 2,126,043,572 of NC_136065.1, read as the reverse complement.
CTCCCACGCCGCGACCGCACTTCCAACAAGTGCACCGGTTAGTCGGGCCCCCTTATTGTATTTCGTACCGCCTTATCACAATCACTCTTCTTCGTACTACCGCCGTATGTAGTCATGACCACGCCACGCCGAATCTACCGCGTATGGAGTCACGATCACGTAACGCTTCCCCTAGTCATCCCGCTGCAATTTTACCAGCGTCCACGCAATTGTCATACACCTCGCTCGAATCTGACCTTTTCACAAGCACGCTCAGTTGCATGATTACTGAGACACAACACAAAAAATTAGCACATCGCCACCCGTGCCCTTTTGTGATAGTTCGCACTGCGTCCACAGCACCTTCATTTATTGAAAAGGGTGCACTGTAGAGTAATGTAACTGACATGTTGTAAATATGTTTATGAATTTTCCCTGAGATAACTTGTGTCTCTATCCCCCTCCCCCTTTTTCCTGTTTAATCTTGCAGGCTTGTTTAAAAATACATTCGGGCAATAGATTTATTATAGTCCTGAAGATGATCCCAATTTAATTTTTTGGAGACAGGGATCGAAACGTAACGTCGACAGTTTGTGCAGTACTGCTTCTTTTTTCAATCTTGTTATATGTGTTGCAGTTACTGTCGGTTCTGAGCTTAAGAAAAACTTCATTGTACTTTAAGCCACCGTTTCTCTCCAACTTGTTTGCCTGTTATTCTATTCTCCCCCCTGTATTGTCTTTTCCTTTCCCTGACTTGGTACAGGCTTGTGCCCAGTAAATTGTGGCTTGCTCCACTTCCTAATCCTTGTATATATGCACCAATTTTCAAAATAAATATCCCCTTGTCCGGCTGGACATTGGAGTAAAAGATACGTAGTCTTTATTTTAAGCCTATGCTCATTCCCACATGTTATATCTTCCTAAAGCCTAGGACCTTTGTTAACTTTAAACATGCAGATGAAATCTGCTCCATCACCTATGCCCTGGGTAACTCAGTACCATATACTAGGGACTTACAAGGGTAAACCAGTAGCCAATTGTGGATGTACAGAAGTACTTACCATGGTCAATTTAGGGAAAAAGAACAGTGACTGGGGTCCTGATTACCAGGATCCCCGTCAGACTAGTCACAAACACACTGAAACCAAGAAAAGAGTGGGGGTAACCATGAAAGTAGATCCTACTTTCCTACAGGCAGGCAGTGTCCAGATAGGGGCAGGGAGTGTCTGTAGAGGGGCAGGCAGTGTCCAGATAGGGGCAGGGAGTGTCTGTAGAGGGTCAGGGAGTATCGGTAGAGGGTCAGGGAGTGTCTGTAGAGGGGCAGGGAGTGTCTGTAGAGGGGCAGGGAGTATCGGTAGAGGGTCAGGGAGTGTCTGTAGAGGTGCAGGGAGTGTCTGTAGAGGGTCAGGGAGTATCGGTAGAGGGTCAGGGAGTGTCTGTAGAGGGGCAGGGAGTATCTGTAGATGGGAAGGGAGTGCCTGTAGGGGGTCAGTGAGTGCCTGTAGAGGGGCAGGGAGTGTCTGTCGGGGATCAGTGAGTGCCTGTAGAGGGGCAGGGAGTGTCTGTAGAGGGTCAGTGAGTGTCTGTAGAGGGGCAGGGAGTATCTGTAGATGGGAAGGGAGTGCCTGTAGGGGGTCAGTGAGTGCCTGTAGAGGGGCAGGGAGTGTCTGTCGGGGGTCAGTGAGTGCCTGTAGAGGGGCAGGGAGTGTCTGTAGAGGAGCAGGGAGAGTCCTGTAGAGGGGCAGGGAGTGTCTGTAGAGGGTCAGTGAGTGTCTGTAGAGGGGCAGGGAGTATCTGTAGATGGGAAGGGAGTGCCTGTAGGGGGTCAGTGAGTGCCTGTAGAGGGGCAGGGAGTGTCTGTCGGGGGTCAGTGAGTGCCTGTAGAGGGGCAGGGAGTGTCTGTAGAGGAGCAGGGAGAGTCCTGTAGAGGAGCAGGGTGTAATATGTACACATGTGTTATACACGCGCTCACACGCGCGCACGCTAATGTTTGTGTACAGCTAATGTTTATGTACACACGCATTTGCATGCGCTCTTGTTTTCTTTCAATTCCGACTTCATGCGCACACTTCCTGTTAGGTGCGCATGAGGTCTAATGATATGATATTGTTTAAATATGCATTCTCGTGAGGGCGACCTGACTCTCTGGCATGGACGGTTTCACTTGTCAGTTGCCGTTCATGCTCCGGGGAGGAAGGACGCACTCCCGTGGTGTTCTCTCTACTTACTTGAAATAAATCCACTTTTCTCATCTACTGATCCCTGTGGATTATTTTCCCTAGGAAAACATCACCTTTACAATTGGCGACGATTTTCGGCCTTTTTGTGGATTTCTAAACATCACCATTCATTTGTGCCTCTCAAGCTTCACTCGATCTGCTCCTTCAACTGCTCCCTCTCTCTGGTAAGGCTTTACAACCAGAAAGGAAACACGTGATTCAGCTTTGAGCCTCCGAGCCTCGTTTCTCTTAAGGGGAGTGCCTGCTTTACAAAGACCTCTTCCAATTGGTTTTCTCTCGTGCGGCCACGCCCCCAAATGAAACGATTGGCTTGTCACCTTTTCCTACTTGTTTAGGGAATTGGAGCATGATCGTGTCTTTGAAAACGATTTTACTGTCTTCAAAAACAAACCGGAGCACAATTCTTCTCTTTAAAGGAACTGTAAGTCTGAAAAGAAAGTATTACTTTCGTTCTTTCTTCCTTATTTATACTTTCACTCAAAGAAAAGTGAGTAATACATTTTTAATTAACAATTTAAGTAAAAGAAAGAGTTAAGCTTCATTTTTACAAATCAAAACTTTTATCTGTAATGGCAAAACAAGAAATATTTCAATTAGAACATTTCTTACCTCATCAGGGTAAACCTAAAGAACCCTGGAAACTCTGGATTAAATCTTTTGAAAACTATTTGGTAGCCATAGACGCAGAGGAATATTCAGCTAAACGCAACACAAAGAGTTGGACGTGAGACTTTCAATAATTTGCCACTCACTATTCCACCTGCAGATGGAGGTGAAGGATGGAATGTATATACGGATGCTATCCAGAGATTAAATAAGACATTTTTGGAACAGCCAAGTGTGATGCTAGAAAGATTTAACGTTAGAAAGAAGAAACAGAGTTCAGATGAATCTGTTGAAGACTATATATCAGTTCTCAGAAATTTGGCACCTGAATGTAACTTTGGTGCTGAATTAGACTATCATATAAGAGACCAATTTGTTTACTCTTGTTTTCATAAGAAGATACAAGAAAGGATTCTTAGTTGCAGAGACCCAACTTTGACTGAGGTCATTGTCATGGCAAAGGGAATAGAGAGATCCATCATCACCTCTTCTTGCTTGAATCAAGAAAATGTTTCTCCTATTAATGTTGTTGAACATGATGCTTCTGTTAATATTATTTCTTAAAGGTCACGCTTTTCAAAGCCTTTTCAAGCGAGACAAAACAAAACGTCATCATATTGTTAAAGGTGTGGATCTAGATCGCACTTAGGCGATAGTCCCATTTGCCCAGCTTAAGGCAAAAAGTGTACTAAATGTGGCAAAACTGGTCATTTTTATAGTGTCTGTAAAAGCAAGAGAGTTGTCAGAGTCAGTTCTCTAGATACCAGAGAAATTTCAAATGAAAACTCTGCTGAACATAGTCTCATTCTTTCTAATAGTATGGAAAGAATGATGCTTTCTGTTGACATTGATATTGTAGATTTAAATTCTTCAGAAAAAAAGGTCAAAGAACCATTAGCTGAATTTATGATTGGTGATTTAAAATTAGAAATGATGGTAGATTCTGGAGCTCCAGTCACGATCATTTCTGACACTTTGTTTGAGAAACACTGGCCTGGTAAAGTATTAGAGGAATTGGATATTATTCCCAAAGGTTATGCGGGTCAAAAAATTGAAATGTATGGGTATTTTATTGAGTTTTTGTCTTGTTTGGGGAGAAAAATTTCTACAAAAGTTTATGTGGCACTTCAAGGTAAGCTCTTTATTGGATGGCAAGATTTAGCTAAGATGGGCTTAAAATTAGTTCCTGGTGCTGAAAATCCCATTCAAATCAATAATGATGTTTCTATTGATATCATAGATAGTTCTGAAACAAGTGATGCTTCATCTTTCACAGGAAAGATTCTAAATTAATTCTCAGATGTTTTCACAACACGCATTGGTAAGATTACTAAGGTGGAACATTTTATAAAGTTAAAAGAGAATGCCATTCCCATTGTACATAAAGCTAGGCCTATTCCTTTAAGTGTGAGAACTGATTTGAAGGTTTTACTTGACAAATTAGTGGAAGAAGGAATCATAACTCCTACAGACTCCTCTGAATGGGTGAGTCCCATTGTTATTGTGCGGAAAAAAGATAATTTGATTCGTTTGTGTGCTGATTTACGCTCACTGAACAAAAACATAGTAGTAGACTGCCACCCATTGCCCAAAATTCAAGATCTATTATCATATATTGCAGGTGCCACATGTTTTTCCATTCTGGATTTGAAATCGGCATATCATCAAATTCCTTTATCCACACCTTCCACTGACCTTACAACCTTCATAACACCCTTTGGTGCATTTAAATACCTTAGGTTACCCTTTGGTTTAGCCTCTGCGGCGAGTGTGTTCCAGAGGTTCATGGATCACATGTTAGCTGGCATTGCTTCAGTTCAGGCTTACCAGGATGATGTCCTTATTTACTCAAAAAACAAGAATGAACACATTATTACTCTAAGGAAAGTACTTGAGAAATTCAAGGAATTTGGAGTTACACTTGGTACGGATAAGTGCAAATTTATGGTTCAGTCACTAGATTATTTAGGGCATACCATCTCAGCTTCTGGAATCAGCCCGAAGTGTTCTCTTACAAAGGCCATTGATGAAGTAGTAATTCCTCATACCAAAGATTTGCTTAGGTCATTTCTGGGCATGACGGAATATTATTCTAGATTCATATCCAACTACGCTCAGGTGGTTCAACCATTACGCCTTTTGTTAAAGAAAAATATTCAGTTTACATGGAATGATGATGCACAGAATGCGTTTGAATTAATTAAAAAGTTAATTCTTCAGGCTCCTGCTTTATCGCCATTTTCACCTGGTTACAAATGTATATTATCGGTAGATGCGAGCCAAAAAGGATTAGGAGCTGTCTTATCTCAATGGGTGAATGGAAAAGAGAACACAGTGGGTTTCTCTTCCAGATCCCTCTCTATTGCTGAATCTAACTATAGCACGATAGAGAGGGAGGCTTTAGCTTGTACCTGGGCTGTGGAAAAGTTTAGGACTTTTATTTGGGGTACACAATTTGATATTCTGTCAGACCACAAACCCCTAATTCATTTACTATCAGGCAACGGAACAGGTAAAGCTTCGTCAAGGTTGGTAAGATTATTATCACGCTTGCATGAGTATAATTTTATTATTAAGTATATTCCGGGTGGTCGAAATGGCAGAGCGGACTGTTTGTCAAGATTGTCTTTAAAGGATGACTATTTGCCTTCAAGGTTTGATGATGTAGAATGTGTAGTTGCCACCATTGAGGATGTTATCACTGATCTTCCTCATATAACAAAGGATGATTGGATAAAAGCTTTTGTAGAAGATTCTACTCTTCTAGCTGTTAAGAACATGATTGTAACTGGCTGGCCTAGAGAAAGGTCATTACCATCTCCTTTAAAATCTTTTGCGCAAGTCAGTGAAGAACTGTCCATAGTTGAGAGTTTGATTATGCGTGGAGATTTAGCAGTACCTCCTTTTTCCTTACGGAAAATTATTTTTGACATAACACATGAGGGCCACTTAGGCATAGGTGCGACAGCTAGAAGGTTGAAAGAAAGTTTTTGGTGGCCTGCCTTAGAGTCTGATGTTACCAACTGGGTAAATGCTTGTAGTACATGTCTTGTTTCAGACAAGCACTGGAAGATTGCAAAACTTCCATTACACAATGTACCAACACCTGAGGAAGCTTGGTTGAAAGTCGCATTAGATTTTGCAGGCCCCTTTGATCTACTCCCCAATGATAAAAAGTACATTTTGGTATTAGTTGATTATTATTCAAAATGGGTGGAGTTTGAGTTTTGTTCCTCAGCTTCTTCTAGTGCTGTGATCAACTTTTTATCTAGAATTTTTATGACTGAGGGTTTTCCCAAAGAGGTAGTAACTGAAAATGGTTCTCATTTTACCTCAACAAGTATGGAAACATTTTTCTTGTCTCATGACATTAAGCATTTGACGGTTGCTTTGTATTCCCCAGCAGCTAACGGTTTAGTTGAACGAATGAATAGGGTCATAAAAGAAGGAATACAGACAGCTTTAGCTGAGAGAGTTCCTGTGGATGTTTTTCTAAAAAAGAAACTTTGGGCATATCTCATTACTCCACACACGACCTCTGGTGTTTCCCCCTTTAGACTTTTGAGAAAAAGGGAACCAAATGGTACTTTGTGTCCTTCATGGATTAAGGATTTAAAGAAAAGTGACAACTCATGTTTGGTTTGTAAAGATAAAGAAAGAATGCTCAAGAGTGTGGCTTTCAAGCAAGCTGCTCAGAAGAAATATTATGATGGTAGGAAATACAAAAGTGATTCTGATTTTGTAATTGGAGATTGGGTATTGATCAAGTCTCCAATGAAAGTTAAGAAAGGTCTTTCCAGGTTTTCCCTTCCAGTACAGGTATTGAAAACTTCAAAATGATCTTTGTTTCTTGGTCAAAGAGGTTGGTGAAGTAAAAGGGTTTTGGTAAAATTAACACCAGATCAAGCGAGAAAGATTATTGATAAAAAAAGAAGTCTTACCTGATGATTTGCACTTTTCACATTTTTTGGAGGATTTGGGTGTACAAAATGAGTTTCCTCTTGAACCTGATTTTGAGCCTGAACTTCAAAGTGTACAAAATGAGTTTCCTCAAGATCAAGTTGAACGGTGTCAGGAGTTAGGAAACTCTTTGGTTAATCCAATACTGTCAACTAATTCTTTATGTACTGATGTTGCGTGTACTGAACAAATAAGACCAACACGTAATTGCTCTTTTCCTTCAAGTTACAAGGATTTTTATTTGTCTTAACTTTCTTCATTTGTTTATGAAAGGGGAAGGGTGATGTAATATGTACACATGTGTTATACACGCGCTCACACGCGCGCACGCTAATGTTTATGTACAGCTAATGTTTATGTACACGCGCATTTGCATGCGCTCTTGTTTTCTTTCAATTCCGACTTCATCCGCACACTTCCTGTTAGGTGCGCATGAGGTCTAATGATATGATATTGTTTAAATATGCATTCTCGTGAGGGCGGCCTGACTCTCTCGCGTGGACGGTTTCACTTGTCAGTTGCCGGTCATGCTCCGGAGAGGAAGGACGCACTCCCGTGGTGTTCTGTCTACTTACTTGAAATAAATCCACTTTTCTCATCTACTGATCCCTGTGGATTATTTTCCCTTGGAAAACATCACCTTTACACAGGGAGAGTTCTGTGGAGGGGCAGGGAGTGTCTGTAGAGGGTCAGTGAGTGTATGTAGAGGGGCAGGGAGTGTCTGTAGAGGGGCAGGGAGAGTCCTGTAGAGGAGCAGGGAGAGTCCTGTAGAGGGGCAGGGAGTGTCTGTAGAGGGTCAGTGAGTGTATGTAGAGGGGATGGGAGTGTCTGTAGAGGGGCAGGGAGTTAGAGGGGCAGGGAGTGTCTGTAGAGGGGCAGGGAGTGTCTGTAGAGGAGCAGGTAGAGTCCTATAGAGGGGCTGGGAGTGTCTCTAGAGGGGCAGGGTGTGTCTGTAGAGGGGCAGAGTATCTCTAGAGGGGCAGGAAGTGTCTGTAGAGGGTCAGTGAGTGTATGTAGAGAGGCAGAGAGTATCTGTAGAGGAGCAGAGAGAGACCTGTAGAGGGGCAGGGAGTGTCTGTAGAGGGGCAGGGAGTGTCTGTAGAGGGGCAGGGAGAGTCCTGTAGAGGAGCAGGGAGAGTCCTGTAGAGGGGCAGGGAGTGTCTGTAGAGGGTCAGTGAGTTTATGTAGAGGGGCAGGGAGTGTCTGTAGAGGGGCAGAGAGTGTCTGTAGAGGGGCAGGGAGTTAGAGGGGCAGGGAGTGTCTGTAGAGGGGCAGGGAGTGTCTGTAGAGGAGCAGGGAGAGTCTGTAGAGGGGCAGGGAGTTAGAGGGGCAGGGAGTGTCTGTAGAGGGGCAGGGAGTGTCTGTAGAGGAGCAGGGAAAGTCCTGTAGAGGGGCAGGGAGTTTCTGTAGAGGGGCAGGGAGTTAGAGGGGCAGGGAGTGTCTGTAGAGGGACGGGGAGTGTCTGTAGAGGAGCAGGGAGAGTCCTGTAGAGGGGCAGGGAGTGTCTGTAGAGGGTCAGTGAGTGTATGTAGAGGGGCAGGGAGTGTCTGTAGCAGTGCAGAGAGTATCTGTAGAGGAGCAGAGAGAGACCTGTAGAGGGGCAGGGAGTGTCTGTAGAGGGGCAGGGAGTGTCTGTAGAGGGGCAGGGAGAGTCCTGTAGAGGAGCAGGGAGAGTCCTGTAGAGGGGCAGGGAGTGTCTGTAAAGGAGCAGGGAGAGTCCTGTAGAGGGGCAGGAAGTGTCTGTAGAGGGTCAGGGAGTGTCTGTAGAGGGGCAGGGAGTTAGAGGGGCAGGGAGTGTCTGTAGAGGGGCAGGGAGTGTCTGTAGAGGAGCAGGGAGAGTCCTGTAGAGGGGCAGGGAGTGTCTGTAGAGGGGCAGGGAGTGTCTGTAGAGGGGCATGGAGTGTCTGTAGAGGAGCAGGGAGAGTTCTGTAGAGGGGCAGGGAGTGTCTGTAGAGGGGCAGGAAGTGTCGATATAGGGGCAGGGCGTGTCTGTAGAGGGTCAGTGAGTGCCTGTAGAGGGGCAGGGAGTGTCTGTAGAGGGGCAGGGAGTGTCTGTAGAGGGGCAGAGAGTGTCTGTAGAGGGGCAGGGAGTGTCTGTAGAGGGATAGTGATTGTCTGTAGAGGGTCAGTGAGTGTCTGTAGAGGGGCAGGCAGTGTCTATAGAGGGCCAGGTAGTGTCTGTAGGGGGTCAGTGAGTGTCTGTAGAGGGGCAGGGAATGTCTGTAGAGGGGCAGGGAGTGCCTGTGGAGGGGCAGGGAGTGTCTGTAGAGGGGCAGGGAGTGCCTGCAGAGGGGCAGGGAGTATCTGTAGAGGGGCAGGGAGTGTCTGTAGAGGGGCAGGGAGTGCCTGTAGAGGGGCAGGGAGTGTCTGTAGAGGGTCAGTGAGTGCCTGTAGAGGGGCAGGGAGTGTCTGTAGAGGGGCAAGTAGTGTCTGTAGAAGGTCAGTGAGTGTCTGTAGAGGGGCAGCTGTAGTACTGAAAATTCTGGACCCGTGTTATGAACATCATCGTAGCCTGACGATTTTGATATCAGAAGACCGAGAATGGCTAGTAGTCTATGCACAAGCATTTTCGTTATGTTCGAGTGACGATTTCACCCTGAAATCGTAGTTTTCGTCCTGAACCCTCGGGTTTCATCTTGTGAACGGCAGCCATTTTGTGAGTTGCCCTAACATAGGCAGATGACTAAGGCCAAACACGCTTCTGAAGGACACGTACACCTTTGCTGACTTCTCCGTGACCTGGGCAAGCTGACTGCACTGCCCAAGGCCAAACCTGTTCGGTCAGTTCCTCTCCCAGTGGCCGAACGAGATAGTATCAAGGCACAACATGCCATAAACCTTTCATCGCACACGAACCATGCCTAATCTTACACACACCTGTCCCTGTTTCCTACTTTATGGCTTGCTTTACGAGGAGGAGGTGCCTGTTTTTATTGGGGGTCCACCGATATCTGATGGAAGTTCTGGGCCTTGCCAGGTAATTAATTGTGGGCTGGACAAACTGAAATGTGGGCTTGTCATCATGACTCTGCTTTTTCTTTGTAGTGAAAATATTTGAATGGTCAACTGTAAAACAAAGAATGTTTGCCTAAAGCGTAATATTTTGCATAAAAAGAGAAGGCTGGCTTTGTAAGATTGAGCAGTCTCCTGAGAATATACACTGTGTTGTACTTCTAGGACGCCTGTTACTTGGTTGCAGCCAATAAATTCGATCTTTGACTTCACCTAGAAGACTCTGTGTTTCTGTAGTCTGAAACAGGAAGAACCCGAAGTCTTAGCGCGTTGTCCCTGGAACCGCTGGGTTACCGGTTCAGTACCGGTTCTAAAAAACCCAGTACTTCAGTTGGCGCCCAACGTGGGCCGATTTCAGCGGTACCGGTCCAAGCCAGAGGTTCGGGAGGAGCTTCGTGTGAAAATTCTGGAGGAAGGCCGCCACTTCATCGACCCCTGCATGTCGACGTGGTCCGAAAGTCTTTGCTGCGAGGTTCCACGCTTCCCGACGGCTACGAAGGACTACTGCCCTGACTATCGCCCTGTTTTGGACCCTTGATGTTGGTAGAGCAAAACGATAGACGAGTCTTCTGGTGACGTCATCGATACCTCAGTTAAGTATAAGTGGAGCGTCTCCCAGTCCTTAGTTGGTTCTTAGTTTGGGTATCCCCCTGGGATCTTTGATTTGGAACTTGCAAGTACCAAAGCCGAAGGACTCGTGTATTCACGAGACTATCGTATTCGATAATCCTTTGAAGTTTGAAGCTAGACTAGAGAGCGAAGATGCCTGGTCTTAGCAGACTTGGAAATTTGTTTTGTCTTGGTTGTAATAGGGATTCCCGATTGGAGGACTAGTGTCCGGTTCCTCCGATTGGAACTCCAACCTATGAACTGTATGTGAAACATGGAGTAGGCCCCATCACATACAATGAAGTGTGGATCCGATACACCCGCAAAGACGGTGTTTTAAAACGGCCCCAATATGGTAGCTTTGACACGAAGGTTTTGGATAACCTTGAGGTTAAACTTTTTAAGAAGAAAGCCCGGCCGGCGATGTTTGACTCTTTCCGCCTATGGCGTAAGGAAGCCAAACAGAAGGAAATTAAATTAGCGAAGAAAAATAAGAGAGAAAGGGGTATCTCGATAATGCAGGCTGCTAGGCAGTTTAAAGATAACAAAGAAGAACAAGCAAGTGAGCAGTTGCACAGGCAACGTAAAATGCTAATCGATAAAAGTTATCCAGTTTTGCCGCCTCTTCAGCAAGATGCAGCAAAAGAACTTGAAAAAGACCCCTTAATGTCACATTTATTGAGTTCGCCACCCCCCTATGCGCAGCGTGCTACAGCACCTCCGCAACCTTTAGTTGTGCAGCAACCTCCGGTTGTTGTACCTCAGGTTCTTCCACAAACACCAGCTGTTCTCCAGTTGGCTCCTACTCTTCCGGTGCAGCCTCCTCAAGGGCCACCGACTTTGACATCTGCTCTGCCTTTACTTCCTACAACTTTGACAACTACACCGACTCCCACTCCTGGTATTCCTTCTGACACTGCCTCTGCATCTGCCTCGCCTCACCCTGCTTTTCCGCTTGTCTTTTCATCAACTTCTCCCTCTGTTCGACAAAGAGTGACTAGCACGGTCACTAGTCTTCTATATCCCTTCTTTGAGGCAGCAAGTACGACCCCTACCTCAGAGCGTACACAGTTGCGTAGTCAACTGCCTGATTCCAGGGAGAAGGAAACGTTGAATTATTTGGCACGTAAATGGGTTACTGACTCAACGGGTTACGACCTAAGGTCTGTTATGGATGTCTTCCATCAGTGGGAAGCACCGAAGCAGAGATACGTTTTTGAGAAAATGTGTGTTTTTCTGTGTGAGGATTTAGAGGACAACGATTTGGAACCTAATCCGCCCGAGTTGAGCCGTGTACGGTTCGAGTTCTCAAAGGGGACAATTGTGGGTCCAGATGTTGAGAAAGCGGTTGCGACATTGTTATCCTTCAGGAGTGAAGGCTTTTCTCGTTCATTGTTTGACTCCTCTGTTAAAGAGAAGGTGAGACAGTACCCCATGAGAGAAGTTCCCCCGGTATGGAAGGACGCCTTTGCGGCTGACCTAGCTAATAACATTGATGCTGTACCAGCACATTTTCAGCGTGTTTGGGTACATGTTCCTTGGAAGCGAGCTGAAGTCTTGGCCCTTAAACAGACATTGCCTGATCCCCGTAAAAATCCTGCGGGGTATTACAAGGAGTTATCGCAAACTGCAGGTTCATGCATCATGAATTTAGCGGACATAGACATGTTGTTTGGGAACGTTGTTCCACAGCCTTTGTGGGGGAAGATTCGTCATGCGGATCATGATCAAGAGTTAGGTGACTCATGGTCTAATATTACTGCTGCAGATGGCCGACAAGTTGGTGGTGCTAAACCTGAGCCTTTAGTAGCAGACCTCCCTGGTAGGATTATAAATTACATGAAAACTTTAATGCCTGCTATGCGTGTGAATTGGGATAAGTTGTCTGCGTGTAAGCAGAAGAAAGATGAAACGGTGTCTGATTTCTTCACCAGGTTTGAAGAAACGTTTGTCGACCACAGTGGTCAGGATATGAGTACAGAAGGTGGTCAACGGTTGTTCGTTGACAAGTTTGTGCACAATTTGTTACCAGAATTATGTAAAAAGTTGAAGGATTCAGAGAGTTCTTGGGCCGTCTCCTTTTCAGCACAGATATTGGCTACTTCACAGTATTATAAAAATAGGGATAAAGATGAGAAAGATAGAGCAGACAGGAAAACTAAAGAGTTGAAAACGAAGGTTCTGTTACAGCAAGCGTATCCGCCACGTGATGGCCACAATAACTATCAGTAACACCAACAGTATCAAAGAAACTCGCAAAGGGTCGAGTTTTCTCAACCACGTGTTCCTGTAGGTCCTAATCAGTGTTCGTATTGTAAAGAGGAGGGTCATTTCAAGTATAGTTGCCCTGTTTTGTTGCAGCGTATGAACGGTGTTTCTGGTGCAAGAGGTCGAGGTGTTCAACAAGCGCCTAGAGGTAGAGGACGTGGTAATTTCCCCCAGAACGCGCGTTCCCTTCCGCCTCAAAATTCAATGAATAGGTTTGATCAACAGCATAACGCGTCTGGTAGGATGGCTCAGTACTATGCTGATGACTACTATGCAGAAGATGAGAATATGGAAGGTAATGATTGCTAGGACAGCCATAGACAAAGAGAGGGAGTTGTTTCAGTTCCAGTAGATCAGAGTGGACCTTATGTTGAGGTGATTACATCAGGTGTGTCGGAGCCTTTTCTGTTGGATACTGGTGCCACAAAGAGTTCTATAATGCACTCTAAACTCCCTGGCGCACCTTTGTCTCGCAAAATGAATGTTTCAGTAGGTTTTTCTGGCGCCCCGGTTAGGAACCCGATTTCTAGTGCTATGTCCCTTTCTGTTGGACCTTGTGAATTCAAAGCACCCCTTATTCTGACGACAGGTTGTGGTGAAAACTTGTTAGGACTGGATTTGTTGAAAAGATTGTATGCGACCTTGTATTGTTCTCCTTCGGAAGTACAACTTACACTGGGTAAGAAAGTGGTCTCTTCAATGTACTTGTCAAAGGATAAATTTCCGACCGAATTGTCATCTCTCCCCGATATTCTTTGGGCTACTGATCCTAACGATGTGGGTCTCTTGGAAATACCGCCATATGTTGTGACATTGAAAGCCAATGTTAAAATGCCACGCATTCCCCAATATAACATTTCTAGTGAAGGTGAGAAAGCGTTGCTAGCGATCATTTACGATATGATCGAAAGAGATGTGATTGAAGAGACAAGAGGCAACGTTTGCAATAGTCCTGTTCTGCCTGTTCTGAAGCGTACTGATCCTTCTCTGCCGCCTGTTTACAGATTTGTGATTGATCTTAGAGAAGTGAATAAGATTGTTGTGCCACAATTTCCAGTTGTTCCTGACATCACTGCCCTATTGACTATGGTTCCAGCTTCTGCCACTTGGTTTTCTGTGATTGACTTGAAGAATGCTTTCTTCAGCATCCCGATTGCCGAGGAGAGTAGGGATATTTTTGGCTTCAGTTTAGGAGGACGAAGCTTCCGCTTCAAACGCGCTCCCCAAGGCTACTGTGAAAGTCCATCGATATATAGTCAGGCTTTAAAGACACAACTTGATACGATTGTTTTACCCGATGGCGCTACCCTTATTCAGTACGTTGATGATTTGCTCGTTGCTGTAGATACTGAGGAAATTTGTAAAGAAGCAACGTTGTCGTTGTTGCGTCATTTGTCTGATTTACATCACAAAGTGTCTCTTTCCAAATTGCAATATTGTCGACAAGAAGTGACCTACTTAGGTCATCTCTTATCGAAGGAGGGAAGGAAACTGACCCCAGAAAGAATTCAGGCAATAGCAAAATTGAGTGTGCCAAGAACACAGAGAGAAGTGCGTGCTTTCCTAGGTATTACATCATATTGCAGACAATGGATACCGAATTTTTCTTTGTTGGCCAAACCTTTGGTGGCATTAACTTGTAAAGATACACCGAATCCCCTTCCATGGTCTGAAGAGTGTCAGAAAACCTTTTCCGAATTGCGTGATGCATTATGTTCGGCTCCTGTGTTGGGTACCCCCGACTACAGTAAGCCTTTTACATTATATGTCCATGAGAAAGAAGGTTGTGCATTATCGGTGTTGACACAGTTGTTCGGAGACAAGCAGCGTCCATGCGCGTATTTTCGTCGACTTTGGATCCGGTAGCTAAAGCGTTGCCGAGTTGCTTAAGAGCCACAGTGGCAGCAGCTGTTTCTATTCGACAGTCTGCTGGTCTGGTGATGAATAATACATTGATTGTGACGGTTCCACATGCAGTGGACACATTGTTAAATAGGACCAAGACACAGCATTTAACTAGTGCTCGATTGTCAGGTTACGAGTTAACCCTGTTAGCGAGTCATGTGCACATAAAGAGATGCAACACGTTAAATCCAGCTACGTTGTTGCCGATTGTAGCAGAGTTAGATGCTTCTGAACAGCATGATTGTTTTCTCAGAACAGAAGAAGAAACGAAAGGGAGAATAGATCTTCAGGACACTCCTCCTGTAAAGTGTGATGGTACCTTATGGGTGGATGGTTCATGCTTCAAGCTTCCGAATGGAGATCCGACTGCAGCATATGCTGTCACGACTTTGCATATGATTGTTGAAGCTGCACGTATCCCACATAATTCAGCTCAAGCAGCAGAATTGATTGCACTTACGAGAGCGTGTGTGTTGTCGAAAGGAATGAAAGTGACCATTTATACAGACAGCCAGTATGCATTCGGTGTGGCTCACAGTTTTGGACGATTGTGGAAGGAACGTGGGCTTCTGACTTCACATGGAGCTAAGATACAGCATGGTCAATTGGTGAATGAGCTTCTCGAGTCACTTACTTTGCCATTGCAGGTTGCGATTGTGAAATGCAGTGCGCACAAAAAGGTTACTGACAATGTTGGTCGTGGAAATGCATTTGCTGATGAAGTCGCAAAAGAAACAGCAAGGGATGTGATGAGTCGAATGTATGTTGCATGCCCTGCAAGATGGGTTGGTGACGTTGGAATGTGTGAAGATACGATAGAGAGCGTGAAATCTATTCAAGCTGAAGCTACAGAAAAAGAATTGAGTGTGTGGAGAGAAAGTAAGGGTAAATTGGATGCGAATAGTTGTTGGGTTGAATTGTCAGAGCATCAGAGATGGTTGTTACCCGATGCGTATGTGCTTGCAGTGGTTACAATGGCTCATGGAATGGCTCATATCAGTGTGAAAGGGATTTGTAAGTTGTTGGCTCCGGTATGGCAAAATGATGGAATTCCTAAGTGTGCAGAGAATGTAGTCAAGAATTGCATGGTGTGTCTGAAATACAACCCTGGTAGGGGAACCCCAACTCCAGCTGGTCATTTTGCGCCTCCTACGTATCCGTTGGAGGTTTTGCAGCTAGATTTCATCCACATGGAAAGGTGCAACAATCTGAAATACGTACTCGTTGTTGCTTGTACCTTTTCGAGATGGGTAGAAGTGTATCCCCTGAAAGACAACAATGCCTTCTCCACGGCTAAAGCCCTTGTCAAAGAATTCTTCCCTAGATTTGGAATGCCGAGAATGGTCTGGAGTGACAATGGGAGTGAATTTGTGGGTCAAGTAATGAAGAAAGTATGTGAAGGGCTAGGCATCCAACAGAAATTTCACGCTGCAAATCACCCCCAATCAGCTGGACTAGTAGAGTGCTACAATGGCACATTGAAACTAAAATTGGCCAAGATTTAAGCGAGCACCGGCCTTAAATGGCCTGACGCCCTGCCTTTAGCACTCCTCTCAACCAGAATGACTGTGCATTCGCGAGTGGGACTTAGTCCATATGAGATTGTGTTCGGCCGTCCGGCCAACATATGGGGAGTGCCAAGGCCAACTAAATTCAGTGAAATAGAACACCCTGTGCTGCTTGATTACTTGTACGAATTGACGGCTAAATTGCGTGTTTTACACCAACAGGTTCACGATACTCTGCCTCAGGTCTCTGAAGCTCCAGGACATCCGATCGATCCTGGATCCTGGTCAAAAATTTTCAGCGAACGAAGAACGACCAGCCCCGGTGGACCGGCCCTCATCTCGTCCTTCTGTCTACGAGATGAGCTGTTCGGGTGGAAGGGAAGAAGCACTGGATCCACGGTGTACACTGCAAGAGGGTACCTTTGCCTCTGCCGTACGACCAGTGGGTCCAGGAGGGCGTCGCTGACTCAGAGACTGAAACTGTGCCTCGATTTCTGCCTTTTAGTGTGAGGTTCCGTGACGATTTTACTCGTGTTTGTAACATTGTCGTAAATACATAATTTTGGTATCAGTGGACCGCAAATGATCCATTTAGTATATCCTGGTGTTTTCGCTATGCTACGAGCAAGAGCACTCCAGTTACAAACACATTTCTGTTCTACCCATGGCATCCATCTTAGAACACGGAAGCCATTTTGTATTCCTTGCCCTCACATAGTCAATGGACACACAATGACCTCTTTTCATTTAAGGACACGTAGGCTTTAGCCGGCGATTCACCTTGCGAGTGACACGTGCACCTTAGGCCAGCAACGCTGTGGCAGCATGACTCGGCAAGAGCTGCCTCCCCAGCCTGAGGCCAGTCCTGCTATACTGGTTCTTGTGTTCGTTGGCCTGATCATGATTAGGCGGCCGAAGCTGGTAACCGTGCCCATTTACGACCCACAAACATCTCTTATCCTGTCTTTCTATCTTCCACACCTGGCTCTGCTCCTTTCCTTCTGGGCCTTTATTAGGGGGAGGTAACGAAATTTACGATGAGGCGGTCCGGGTCTTGAATGAAGAATTGACATGGGATTATGATGGACTAGTGGGAACCCCTCATTCGTAATGTTTTGACATCAGATACTGTTGACGATTCCTGTGCAACGCCAAATATTTATTGTTTAAGACACGAATGTTTAGAACTGTGGTAACATGTAAAGAATTTGCCCCGAGCAGAATATTTAGTATATAAGGAACAACCCTCTTTGTACAAATTGAACAGGCTCCTAGACACTGCTCGTGTGCAGTTTCTGTGACTTCTGTGTCCCTGCAGTAATAAACCTTTGGTCTTTGACGCCACCATCGAGAAGCCCGTGTTTCTGTTTGTTTGTGCACCGAGACAGGTTGAACTCCGGGGTCTTCGGGTGTTGTCCCTGACACCTCTGGACGGAACCAAAAAGTCCAGAACTCCAATTGGCGCCCAACGTGGGGCGACGTCATTCGGTACCGGTCCAAAAGCCTGAAGAGTTCGAGGAGCTTCGTGTGAAGATTTCAGAGGGAGGCGCCCCACTTCATCGATCCCGGCATATCGCAAAAGTGGCCCCGACGTTCTCTTCCACGAGGGTTCCCGTTCAGACGGCTGCAGTGGTCCGTTGCCTTGACCGTCGCCCTGTCTTGGACCCGAGGTGCAGTCCTTAGTACGGCGAGACGTGACGGGTTTCTCCTTGGTGACGTCTTCAGTACCTCAGTTAAGTATTTTGTGAGGGTTGCTCCTGTTTGGATAATCCTTTTAGTTCTCAGTTCAGTTCAGTTCTGTAAGATTATCACTGGTTATTCTGGTTACGATAATCATTCTGTTCAGTTCAGGTATCGATACATTTGTCAGTTCTGGTAGGCCTAAGTTCTTGGTTCAAGTGCGCATCTTTTCTGTTTGTGTCTTGTTTGTTTTGTGTTCCGGATTATAAAATGGTAAGTCGGAAAAATTGTATGTTGCCTTGTTTTAGTTGCAACAGTGATTCCCAGTTGGAGGACTCGTGTTTGGTTCCTCCGATTGGAACTCCCCTTTATGATCTATATTGCAAATTTGGTGTGGGCCCTATCTCTTATAACGAGGTATGGATCCGCTTCACAGAGAAAGATGGTGTCCTTAGTTGGCCACTACATGGTAGTTTTGAACCTGAAGTTCTCGATAATCTAGAAAGAAGGTTGTTTAAGAAGAAAGCCCGGCCGGCAATGTTTGATTCTTTCCGTTATTGGCGAAAAGAATCTAAACAGAGAGAAATTAAAAAGTTGAAGAAAGAACAGAAAGAGCAAGAGTTGACTTTAGAACAGTCTGCTAGGCAGCTGAAACTCAACGAGTCTGAAAAAGCGATGGAGGTGGCCAATAGAGAGCGTAATTTAGCGATAGACAAGTGCTATCCTGCTTTACCATCGAGTACGGCTAAGATAGTAGAGGACCCTGAAAAGGATCCCCTGTTGTCTTACTTGTTACGATCACCCCCACCGTATGCACAGGGTGCTACGGCTCCACCTATACCGAATGTTCAATTACCGGTTGCTGGACAACCTGGTGTTCCCGCTCCCCTGAATCAAGTTCCTGTACCTCCTGTGGTCAATATTAATGTTCCTTCGACAACCCCTCTTCCAGGGTTGCCGGCTTCTTTACCTATACCTGTATCGCTCACACCTGCTAGTTCACAAGCTATTTTTCCTGCTACTCCTACTGTTCCTAATCTATCTGTTCCAACTGCTACTCTATTTACTGCCTCTGCTAATATTATGACTCCGCTTTCTGTTCGTCGGAGAATCACTGATTCTGTCTCTAATATTCTATCTCCCTTCTATAAAACTCTGATTAAGACTCCTACCTCTGACTCTGTACAGAGGCGTAGTCAGCTTCCCAGTACTGAAGAAAGAGGAATATTAGATTCCACTGCTCTTAGATGGGTTTCGAAAGTTGGAAGATATAATGTACAAGATGTATTAGATACATTTATGCAATGGAATGAACCGACACAACGATATGTGTTCGATGAAATGTGTTTCCTTCTACGTGAGGAATTGGAAGAGGATGACCCTGAATCAAATCTAGAAGAATTAATTAATGTTCAGAAAGAGTTTGCTGCAGGTATGATAGTTGGACAAAATATAAAAGAAGCGATGGAACTGGTTCTAAGTTATAGAACCGACTCATCCCTTCGTTCACCAAGAGAGTTAGGGAAACGCAGTACGAAACAAAATCGTCAATACCCAATGAGAGAGGTTCCACCAATTTGGCGTGAAGCTGTGCAAGCTAATGTAAACCTTGGTATTGCAGCCGCTCCGGCACAATTCCAGAGAGTATGGATACATATTCCATGGAAGCGAGCTGAAGTATTAGCAGTGAAACAGGCCTTGCCAGATCCGCGTAAAAATCCTGCAGGGTACTACAAAGAGTTGGCTCAAACAGTTGACGCTTGTGTATTGAATCTTGCTGACATAGATCTGCTATTTGGTAATGTAGTACCGCAACCAATTTGGGCTAAAATTCGTAAAGAGAATCATCCAGTTGCCCTAGGTGGTGACTGGGCAGCTATAATTGCAGCGGATGGTCAACAAATAGGTGGTTCCAAACCAGAACCCCTAATTGCTAATTTGCCTGGTAGAATAATCGATTTAATGAAAACCTTGATGCCAGCATTGCGCGTTAACTGGGACAAATTGTCCGCGTGCAAACAAAAGAAAGACGAAAGCGTCTCAGACTTTTTCACAAGATTCGAGGAGACTTTCGTGGATCATAGTGGTCAGGATATGAGCACAGAAGGAGGCCAGAGATTATTTGTTGATAAATTTGTGCACAATCTGTTACCAGAACTTAGTGGTAAATTAAAGAATTCTGAAAGTGCGTGGGCTGTCTCTACGACTGCGCAAATACTTGCGACTGCCCAGTACTATGAAAATAGGGATAAAGAAGAGAAGGAAAAATCAGATAAAAAGACGAAAGATTTAAAAACTAAAGTACTTTTACAGCAAGCTTATCCGCCTCGCACAAATCAGACGAATATGCAGCAAGGGTCATATCAAAGAACGGAATATAATTTTCAAAGACCACAATACCAATGGAATCAATGTGCTTATTGCAAAGTGGAAGGTCATTACAAAAATGAGTGTCCAGTTCGGGCACAAAATAATGCTGCGGCAGCTCAGAGAGGTCGTGGTAGTTCTATGCAAAACTCTAGAGGTCGAGGACGAGGTGCTATGCCTCCGCAGACGAGTGATCGCCCTTCTAATTATTTCGACCAGCGAAATGGACAATCTGCCCAACAGAATAGGTCTCCACAATACCATGTTGAAGACTATTATGAAGCTAGTGAGGAAGTTCAGCAAAGTGAGTACTAGGACAGCCATGGACAAAGAGAGGGAGTAGTATCAGTTCCAGTAGATCAAAGTGGGCCTTATGTCGCAGTAGCAACATCAGGTATAGTCGAACCGTTTCTGTTGGATACTGGTGCAGCAAAAAGTTCTATCATACATGCGAAACTCCCTGGCGCACCTTTGTCTGGCTCAACAAACGTTTCAGTAGGTTTTTCGGGCGCCCCTGTTCACAACCCTGTTTCTGGTCCTTTGTCTATTTCTGTTGGACCCTGTCAATTGAAAGCACCCCTGATTTTGACGACAGGTTGTAACGAAAATCTGCTTGGTTTAGACTTGTTAAAACGCCTGTACGCGACATTGTACTGTTCTCCAGCAGGAGTACAGCTTACGTTGGGTAAAAGAATAATCTCTCCGATGTACTTGTCGATGGATGCGCTCCCACCAGAGCTGCGTTCACTCCCTGATACTCTTTGGGCGACTGGTCCTAATGACGTAGGTCTATTGGAAATTCCACCCTATATAGTAACTTTGAAAGCAAATGTCAAACTTCCACGAATTCCACAATACAGAATCTCTAGTGAAGGTGAGCGTGCGCTCCTACTGATAGTGCATGATCTGATTGAGAAAGACGTTATAGAAGAAACTAGAGGTAATGTCTGTAATAGTCCTGTACTGCCTATTTTGAAACGAACTGACCCTACAAAACCTCCAGTATATAGGTTTGTAATTGATCTCAGAGAGGTTAATAAAATTGTGATTCCACAGTTTCCTGTGGTTCCAGACATTACTGCATTGTTAACGTTGATTCCTGCTACAGCAGCATGGTTTTCGGTTGTCGACTTGAAAAATGCCTTTTTCAGCATTCCGATAGCCGAAGAAAGCAGAGATATCTTCGGTTTCTCTCTAGGAGGACGAAGCTTTAGGTTTAAACGCGCTCCACAAGGCTATTGTGAAAGCCCATCCATTTACAGTCAAGCATTAAAAAGCCAGTTAGATTCCTTCGTACTTCCTCTTGGTTCTGCTTTAGTACAATATGTCGATGATCTTCTGGTGGCTGCTGATGACAAGGAAACTTGCAAAACAGCTACGATTTCTTTATTGCATCACTTGTCAGATTTGAATCACAAGGTGTCACCTTCAAAAATGCAATACTGCTGCCAAGAAGTGACCTACCTAGGTCATCTCTTGTCAAAGGAGGGAAGGAAGTTGACCCCAGAGAGAATAAAAGCAATTACACAGATGAATGTTCCTAGCACGCAGAGAGAAGTACGTGCCTTTTTAGGTATTACCTCATATTGTAGGCAATGGATCCCAAATTTTTCTCTTTTAGCAAAACCATTGGTAGCCTTGACTGGGAAAGGTGTTCCGAGTCCGGTACCATGGTCTGCTGAATGTCAGCAGAGTTTTTCTGAGTTACGAAATGCACTATGTTCAGCACCTGTATTGGGTACACCCGACTACAGTAAGCCATTCACGCTCTATGTCCACGAGAGAGAAGGTTGTGCATTGAGTGTTTTGACGCAGAAATTTGGTGATAAACAACGCCCTTGTGCGTATTTTTCATCAACGTTAGATCCGGTAGCCAGAGCATTGCCTAGTTGCTTGAGAGCTACAGCCGCAGCTGCAGCTTCCATTCGACAATCTGCTGGTTTAGTAATGAACAACATGCTAGTAGTTATGGTTCCTCATGCTGTGGATACACTCATGAACCGAACCAAGACGCAACACCTTACCAGTGCTAGATTATCAGGTTATGAACTGACACTGTTAGCTAGTCATATTCAGATCAAAAGATGCAATGTATTGAATCCAGCAACATTGTTGCCGACTAGCCAAGAGTCGAGTGATTCCGAACCACACGACTGTTATTTCAAAACTGAGGAAGAAACAAAAGGACGAATTGATCTAAAAAACACTCCGTTGTCAGATCCAGATGGCACGCTGTATGTTGATGGGTCTTGCTTCAAATTGGAGAATGGTGATGTGACTGCTGCTTATGCAGTAACGACCTTGAGTACGATTGTGGAGACTGCAAGAGTGAGTCAGAATTCTGCCCAGGCTGCAGAATTGATCGCGCTAACAAGAGCGTGCGTTTTAGCTAAGGGAAAGAGAGTGAATGTGTTCACAGATAGTCAGTACGCGTTCGGCGTGGCCCATAGTTTTGGCCGCTTGTGGAAAGAGAGAGGTTTCATTACGTCCCATGGGACTAAGATTCAACATGGCCAGCTAGTTAATGACTTGTTGGAATCTCTAACCTTGCCGACTGAAGTTGCGATTGTGAAATGCAGTGCTCATAAAGCAATCACGGATGATGTTGGTCGTGGGAATGCTTTTGCTGATGAGACTGCAAAACAGACAGCTAGAAATATGATGAGTAGAATGTATGTTGCAACGTCTGCAAGATGGATTTCTGAGTCTGGAATGTGTGAGGACACAGTGGAAAGCGTGAAGGAAATTCAGAAAGAGGCGACTGAGGAGGAAAAACTTGCATGGAGAGAGAGCACGGGTAAATTGGACTCGAGTGGGTGTTGGATTGACTTGTCGGAACAACAGCGTTGGATGTTGCCTGATGCGTATGTGCTTGCAGTAGTGACGATGGCACATGGAACAGCGCACATCAGTTCAAAAGGGATCTGTAAGATGTTGGCTCCGGTCTGGAAGAATGATGGGATTAGTAAGTGTGCAGAGAGAGTGGTGAGAAATTGTATGGTATGCTTGATGCATAATCCTGGCAAGGGAATCCCCACACCTGTAGGTCACTTCGCTCCTCCTTCCTGCCCCTTTGAAGTGATCCAGCTAGACTTCATTCACATGGATCGTTGTAATAACCTGAAATACGTCCTAGTGGTAGTTTGTGCTTTCTCCAGATGGATCGAAGCATACCCGCTAAAGGACAATACTGCCTTATCCACTGCCAAAATTCTTCTTAAAGAATACTTCCCCAGATACGGAATGCCACGGATTGTATGGTCAGATAACGGAAGTGAGTTCGTAGGGAAAGTTATGCAGAGTGTGTGTGCCGGCCTAGGGATTAGACAGAAGTTTCATAGTGCGAATCATCCCCAGTCCGCGGGTTTAGTCGAGGGTTACAATGGCACCCTTAAACTGAAACTTGCTAAGATACAAGCATCCACGGGTTTGTCCTGGCCAGACGCATTGCCGTTGGCTTTGCTATCAACAAGAGCAACCGTACATTCTAGAGTAGGGCTTAGTCCTTATGAAATAGTTTTTGGCCGTCCTGCAAATGTTTGGGGGGTACCTAGACCAAAAGAATTCAAACAGCTGGAATACCCAATGTTAATTGATTACCTTTTCGACTTGACTGCTAAATTGAGTCTTATTCACCAACAGGTTTTCGATGCATTGCCAAAGCCACCGGAGAGTCCAGGCCATCAGCTGAAACCGGGTGATCAGGTGGTCATCAAAAATTTTGCAAGAACGAAAAATCTTCAGCCCAGATTCATTGGCCCTTTCCAAGTCCTACTAGCAACGAGAACTGCTATTCGTGTGGCCGGAAGGAAGAACTGGATCCATACGACACATGCCAAACGTGTGCCTCTGCCACTTCCTTACGACAACTGGGTAAAGAAAGGAATCGGTGCCTCTGAAACGGAACAAATCCCCAGGTTCATACCTTTCAGCGATGCAGAACTGATCACGGATTCACCAAATTCTGACTCTCCTCCTGAAACTGCTCTTTTGAACCCTGAACATTTGCCATCTGCACCAAAAGAACATTTGCCATCTGCGAACGTGAACATTGCATCGTCAGCTGAAAATACATTGTTTCCAGATCAGACAGCTCCTGCAAAACTGAGATACAACTTACGTTCTCGCAATATGGACAAATAAAGCAGGAAACTGCCTATTTTCAGATTTGAATTTGCTATACATTGCCTCCAGCCAGGAAGTTTGCTAATACTTTGTATTGTTTCTTTTTTTTTGTTTTAAAATTGCCTTGCCGTCTGGGTAGCCGTAGGGTCGTGGCTGTGTGCCTAGTTGAATCTGCGGGGGTCAGACACAAGGTCGATCTTTCTGTTAGTTCTGGGAACTCCCAGGGCTGATAGAGGCATTTTCATCTACGTACACATCATCAGTGGTCGCGAACGGTCGTAGAAGATGGAGCTTCCTGAGCTGCAACGAGAAAATGTAATTTATGTTCGCAGAAATAGACTGTACCGAATACTTCACAGCAAATGCTTTCTAATGCAATGTGCAGTTACGTTTTTAATCGTTTTGATAACGTTGGTGGGTGGAATCATCTTTGGTGTACATTTGATTTTTATGCCAGTAACTACAGTACCTCCCCTTGATCCTACTACTTCTACGGTTTCTTCTATGCATTCTTTTCACTCATTTCCTGAACACGAACAAGCTCGACGCTCAGAATTTATTAACAATACATTTGTACAGCTCTTGCATCAACACCAACTGGTAGTTAATACTACAGACTGCTGGGTGTGCGGCTTGATACCTCACACTATGGATAAAGGCATTCCCTATTTAGTCTTGCCTTTTAGCTACAATGGATCATTTCAGGCCTTTCAGACCATTTTTTCATATGCCCTTGAGACCTATCCTCCGCGTCCACCACGGTCCACTAAATACAACTCAGCCAACAAAGCTTTAGTCCAGGGAATTATTGATATGATTAAAGACGTCAATAATACTCCATCTTACCCTAGAGATGAATTACGGGTGTATTTGAGTTGGAACTCTACAGAGTATCGCCTTAGTTTGGGAGAAAGCAAGCGTAAAAGCTCCACTTCAGTTTGGGTCGTGCCTCACCGAGGTCAAGTCTGTTTGCAAGGAAATGGGAGAAATCCGAGAGCTCAGCTAGGGAGGAGTGAGTGCGTTGAGACTTACGTATTTCCGTCTAACTCCTCCCCTGCCTTTCTGACTGCTAGGGGTACCTACTTCATCTGTCAGGACAGAGCTTATACATGGCTGCCTGCTGACTTCTCAGGTTCATGTTATATTGCTCGATTGTTACCTCCGACATACACTGCTTCTTCAGATTATCACAAGACCAGAGTAGCAAGAGGTGTCTTCAGCAAGGAAGATACCGCTGGTCAAGAAGCTGGAGACTTTTTCAAAGGTTTCCTTCCGTTTTGGGGGCCTATGGCCAATAGTAGAAATCTACGTCAACTAACACGGGTAGTTGAATCTACTATTACAGAAACTGCTGGTGCCCTTAGTAACTTAACAGCTGAGCTTCAGGCGGATCGTCTCATGACGTTGCAGAACCGTATGGTTCTAGACGTAATACTTGCAGATCGAGGTGGGGTATGCAGAATGATCCAATCGAGCTGCTGTGTCTTTATTCCAAATAATGCTCCAACAGTCTATGAAGCAATCTCTAAGCTACACAAGATTTCCGACTCTATACACGTAGATAAGGGAAACTGGTCCTTCATGGAGTGGTTTTGGACTCTGGTATCAGCGTGGGGATGGAAGGTTCTGATGGTCATTGGTGTCATCCTAGTATTTCTGTTCTCGTGCTGTCTTATTATCCAATGTGGTCCCGCTCTGTGTAGTCTCTGTGCTGCAACCTGTTTCAGAAAACCACCTGCATTAGGAGAAAAGGCACGAGACAGGATGATGATACAACAACATGTCACTGACCTAATGAGCATAGAATTAGACTCTGACTCTGATATAGACTGAGTAATTGCCTATGTAAGGGCAAAAGGAGGGCTGAGGTTCCGTGACGATTTTACTCGTGTTTGTAACATTGTCGTAAATACATAATTTTGGTATCAGTGGACCGCAAATGATCCATTTAGTATATCCTGGTGTTTTCGCTATGCTACGAGCAAGAGCACTCCAGTTACAAACACATTTCTGTTCTACCCATGGCATCCATCTTAGAACACGGAAGCCATTTTGTATTCCTTGCCCTCACATAGTCAATGGACACACAATGACCTCTTTTCATTTAAGGACACGTAGGCTTTAGCCGGCGATTCACCTTGCGAGTGACACGTGCACCTTAGGCCAGCAACGCTGTGGCAGCATGACTCGGCAAGAGCTGCCTCCCCAGCCTGAGGCCAGTCCTGCTATACTGGTTCTTGTGTTCGTTGGCCTGATCATGATTAGGCGGCCGAAGCTGGTAACCGTGCCCATTTACGACCCACAAACATCTCTTATCCTGTCTTTCTATCTTCCACACCTGGCTCTGCTCCTTTCCTTCTGGGCCTTTATTAGGGGGAGGTAACGAAATTTACGATGAGGCGGTCCGGGTCTTGAATGAAGAATTGACATGGGATTATGATGGACTAGTGGGAACCCCTCATTCGTAATGTTTTGACATCAGATACTGTTGACGATTCCTGTGCAACGCCAAATATTTATTGTTTAAGACACGAATGTTTAGAACTGTGGTAACATGTAAAGAATTTGCCCCGAGCAGAATATTTAGTATATAAGGAACAACCCTCTTTGTACAAATTGAACAGGCTCCTAGACACTGCTCGTGTGCAGTTTCTGTGACTTCTGTGTCCCTGCAGTAATAAACCTTTGGTCTTTGACGCCACCATCGAGAAGCCCGTGTTTCTGTTTGTTTGTGCACCGAGACAGGTTGAACTCCGGGGTCTTCGGGTGTTGTCCCTGACACCTCTGGACGGAACCAAAAAGTCCAGAACTCCAAGTGATGCACGTATAAAAGGAACAATTTCTGAGACAGAAAGTGACAATCTCTTGCAAGAAGCTGTGCCACCATCAATCAGATTGGACACTACAGAACCTGAACTCCTTTTCCAAGACCAGACAATACCTGGAAAGAAAAGATATAATTTGAGGCCGAGAACTATGGACAAATAAAATACTCTTTTCTTTTGCTAAATTTTGAAAGTGCAGCTCTCTCATCTGAGAAACTTTTTTTATTTTTGTTTTTCGAACCACCATCCGGGTTCCGCTGTAGGGTCGCGGTTGTCCAAGTCTTTGGGGTGCAGCCGAAGATGTTAGGTCGACGGTTCTGGTTGGTCTAAGGGAGTTGCCCTGGACTGACAGAAGCATCCTTTAGCATAGAACACCCTACCACCGTGAGCAGCAATTACAGAGGATGGAGTTTTTCCAGATGGAGAGACCTGCCAAAGCAATGAACTTTAAAGCCAGAATATGTCAAATGATGACCACGAAACGCTTTTTGATACTATGCATTTTTATGTTATTCAGTACAATGATGTTTTTTTATAGGATATATGTTATTCTCTTTTCAAGTGACATTCGCACCCACTACATCGCCCATACCTCCTCCTTCTACTATTTCCTCACATTCTTTTCAACCTCTTCCTGAACATGAGTCTGCTAGGAGATTAGAGTTTATTAATAACTCCTTTGTTCAGCTTTTGCATCAACACCAACTAGTAATAAACACAACTAACTGTTGGGTGTGTGGCCTTATGCCTCATACAATGGACAAAGGTATCCCCTATCTGGTCCTGCCATTCAGCCATAATGGTTCTGTGTGGGCATACAGAACAATGTTCATCTACGCACATGAGACCTACCCCCTACGTTCTGTGACAGACAATCCTAAGAATAGTGCTCTAGTTAAGGGTATAGTAGATATGATTAAGGAAGATATTTCCTATGAGACTATCCCGAGAGATGAGACACTAGTATACATAGGATGGAACGTGACCGGATATGGAGCTACTCTAAGTGAGAAACAGCAAGCTAAGAGATCTTCCCCGATTTGGATTGTATCCCACCAGGGTCACTTATGTTTGCAAGGTATTGGCAAGAATCCCAGAGCTCAGTTAGGGAAGAGTATCTGTACTGAAACGTATGTTTTTGCGTCTCAGACTTCCCCTTCGTTCTTAGCAGCTAAGGGTACCTATTTCATCTGCCATGATAGAGCCTATACCTGGTTGCCCCCTGACTTTTCGGGCACATGTTTTGTTTTGTTCCTGTTGCCTCCCACCTACACCGCTACGGCAGATTACCATAAGACAAGGATAGTTAGAGGTGTCCTCAGTAAAGAAGACACTGCAGGACAAGAATTTGGAGACTTTGTGAAAGGTTTTCTGCCGTTCTGGGGACCCATGGTTAACAGCAGGAACATTAGGCAGTTGACGAGGGTGGTTGAGTCCACCGTAGTTGAAACTGCCGGTGCAATTAGTAACTTGACTGCTGAGCTCCAGTCGGATCGTCTTATGACCCTTCAGAACTATGGCGTAAGGAAGCCAAACAGAAGGAAATTAAATTAGCGAAGAAAAATAAGAGAGAAAGGGGTATCTCGATAATGCAGGCTGCTAGGCAGTTTAAAGATAACAAAGAAGAACAAGCAAGTGAGCACTTGCACAGGCAACGTAAAATGGTAATCGATAAATGTTATCCAGTTTTGCCGCCTCTTCAGCAAGATGCAGCAAAATGACTTGAAAAAGACCCCTTAATGTCACATTTATTGAATTCGCCACCCCCCTATGCGCAGAGTGCTACAGCACCTCCGCAACCTTTAGTTGTGCAGCAACCTCCGGTTGTTGTACCTCACGTTCTTCCACAGCCACCAGCTGTTCTCCAGTTGGCTCCTACTCTTCCGGTGCAGCCTCCTCAAGGGCCACCGACTTTGACATCTGCTCTGCCTTTACTTCCTACAACTTTGACAACTATATCGACTCCCACTCCTGATATTCCTTCTGACACTGCCTCTGCATCTGCCTCGCCTCACCCTGCTTTTCCGCTTGTCTTTTCATCAACTTCTCCCTCTGTTCGACAAAGAGTGACTAGCACGGTCACTAGTCTTCTATATCCCTTCTTTGGGGCAGCAAGTAGTACCCCTACCTCAGAGCGTACACTGTTGCGTAGTCAACTGCCTGATTCCAGGGAGAAGGAAACATTGAATTATTTGGCACGTAAATGGGTTACTGACTCAACGGGTTACGACCTAAGGTCTGTTATGGATGTCTTCCATCAGTGGGAAGCACCGAAGCAGAGATACATTTTTGAGAAAATGTGTGTTTTTCTGTGTGAGGATTTAGAGGACAACGATTTAGAACCTAATCCGCCCGAGTTGAGCCGTGTACGGTTCGAGTTCTCAAAGGGGACAATTGTGGGTCCAGATGTTGAGAAAGCGGTTGCGACATTGTTATCCTTCAGGAGTGAAGGCTTTTCTCGTTCATTGTTTGACTCCTCTGTTAAAGAGAAGGTGAGACAGTACCCCATGAGAGAAGTTCCCCCGGTATGGAAGGACGCCTTTGCGGCTGACCTAGCTAATAACGTTGATGCTGTACCAGCACATTTTCAGCGTGTTTGGGTACATGTTCCTTGGAAGCGAGCTGAAGTCTTGGCCCTTAAACAGACATTGCCTGATCCCCGTAAAAATCCTGCGGGGTATTACAAGGAGTTATCGCAAACTGCAGGTTCATGCATCATGAATTTAGCGGACATAGACATGTTGTTTGGGAACGTTGTTCCACAGCCTTTGTGGGGCAAGATTCGTCATGCGGATCATGATCAAGAGTTAGGTGACTCATGGTCTAATATTACTGCTGCAGATGGCCGACAAGTTGGTGGTGCTAAACCTGAGCCTTTAGTAGCAGACCTCCCTGGTAGGATTACAAATTACATGAAAACTTTAATGCCTGCTATGCGTGTGAATTGGGATAAGTTGTCTGCATGTAAGCAGAAGAAAGATGAAACGGTGTCTGATTTCTTCACCAGGTTTGAAGAAACGTTTGTCGACCACAGTGGTCAAGATATGAGTACAGAAGGTGGTCAACGGTTGTTCGTTGACAAGTTTGTGCACAATTTGTTACCAGAATTATGTAAAAAGTTGAAGGATTCAGAGAGTTCTTGGGCCGTCTCCTCTTCAGCACAGATATTGGCTACTTCACAGTATTATGAAAATAGGGATAAAGATGAGAAAGATAGAGCAGACAGGAAAACTAAAGAGTTGAAAACGAAGGCTCTGTTACAGCAAGCGTATCCGCCACGTGATGGCCACAATAACTATCAGCAACCCCAACAGTATCAAAGAAACTCGCAAAGGGTCGAGTTTTCTCAACCACGTGTTCCTGTAGGTCCTAATCAGTGTTCATATTGTAAAGAGGAGGTTCATTTCAAGTATAGTTGCCCTGTTTTGTTGCAGCGTATGAACGGTGTTTCTGGTGCAAGAGGTCGAGGTGTTCAACAAGCGCCTAGAGGTAGAGGACGTGGTAATTTCCCCCAGAACGCGCGTTCCCTTCCGCCTCAAAATTCAATGAATAGGTTTGATCAACAGCATAACGCGTCTGGTAGGACGGCTCAGTACTATGCTGATGACTACTATGCAGAAGATGAGAATATGGAAGGTAATGATTGCTAGGACAGCCATAGACAAAGAGAGGGAGTTGTTTCAGTTCCAGTAGATCAGAGTGGGCCTTACGTTGAGGTGATTACATCAGGTGTGTCAGAGCCTTTTCTGTTGGATACTGGTGCCACAAAGACTTCTATAATGCACTCTAAACACCCTGGCGCACCTTTGTCTGGCGAAATGAATGTTTCAGTAGGTTTTTCTGGCGCCCCGGTTAGGAACCCGATTTCTAGTGGTATGTCCCTTTCTGTTGGACCTTGTGAATTCAAAGCACCCCTTATTCTGAAAACAGTTTGTGGTGAAAACTTGTTAGGACTGGATTTGTTGAAAAGATTGTATGCGACCTTGTATTGTTCTCCTTCGGGAGTACAACTTACACTGGGTAAGAAAGTGGTCTCTTCAATGTACTTGTCAAAGGATAAACTTCCGACCGAATTGTCATCTCTCCCCGATATTCTTTGGGCTACTGGTCCTAACGATGTGGGTCTCTTGGAAATACCGCCATATGTTGTGACATTGAAAGCCAATGTTAAAATGCCGCGCATTCCCCAATATAAAATTTCTAGTGAAGGTGAGAAAGCGTTGCTAGCGATCATTTACGATCTGATCGAAAGAGATGTGATTGAAGAGACAAGAGGCAACATTTGCAATAGTCCTGTTCTGCCTGTTCTGAAGCGTACTGATCCTTCTCAGCCACCTGTTTACAGATTTGTGATTGATCTTAGAGAAGTGAATAAGATTGTTGTGCCACAATTTCCAGTTGTTCCTGACATCACTGCCCTATTGACTATGGTTCCAGCTTCTGCCACTTGGTTTTCGGTGATTGACTTGAAGAATGCTTTCTTCAGCATCCCGATTGCCGAGGAGAGTAGGGATATTTTTGGCTTGAGTTTAGGAGGACGAAGCTTCCGCTTCAAACGCGCTCCCCAAGGCTACTGTGAAAGTCCATCGATATATAGTCAGGCTTTAAAGACACAACTTGATACGATTGTTTTACCCGATGGCGCTACCCTTATTCAGTACGTTGATGATATGCTCGTTGCTGCAGATACTGAGGAAATTTGTAAAGAAGCAACGTTGTCGTTGTTGCGTCATTTGTCTGATTTACATCACAAAGTGTCTCTTTCCAAATTGCAATATTGTCGACAAGAAGTGACCTACTTAGGTCATCTCTTATCGAATGAGGGAAGGAAACTGACCCCAGAAAGAATTCAGGCAATAGCGAAATTGAGTGTGCCAAGAACACAGAGAGAAGTGCGTGCTTTCCTAGGTATTACATCATATTGCAGACAATGGATACCGAATTTTTCTTTGTTGGCCAAACCTTTGGTGGCTTTAACTTGTAAAGATACACCGAATCCCCTTCCATGGTCTGAAGAGTGTCAGAAAAGCTTTTCCGAATTGCGTGATGCATTATGTTCGGCTCCTGTGTTGGGTACCCCCGACTACAGTAAGCCTTTTACATTATATGTCCATGAGAAAGAAGGTTGTGCATTATCATTGTTGACACAGTTGTTCGGAGACAAGCAGCGTCCATGCGCGTATTTTCGGCGACTTTGGATCCGGTAGCTAAAGCGTTGCCGAGTTGCTTAAGAGCCACAGTGGCAGCAGCTGTTTCTATTCGACAGTCTGCTGGTCTGGTGATGAATAATACATTGATTGTGACGGTTCCACATGCAGTGGACACATTGTTAAATAGGACCAAGACACAGCACTTAACTAGTGCTCGATTGTCAGGTTACGAGTTAACCCTGTTAGCGAGTCATGTGCACATAAAGAGATGCAACACGTTAAATCCAGCTACGTTGTTGCCGATTGTAGCAGAGTTAGATGTTTCTGAACAGCATGATTGTTTTCTGAGAACAGAAGAAGAAACGAAAGGGAGAATAGATCTTCAGGACACTCCTCTTGTAAAGTGTGATGGTACCTTATGGGTGGATGGTTCGTGCTTCAAGCTTCCGAATAGAAATCCGACTGCAGCATATGCTGTCACGACTTTGCATATGATTGTTGAAGCTGCACGCATCCCACATAATTCAGCTCAAGCAGCAGAATTGATTGCACTTACGAGAGCGTGTGTGTTGTCGAAAGGAATGAAAGTGACCATTTATACAGACAGCCAGTATGCATTCGGTGTGGCTCACAGTTTTGGACGATTGTGGAAGGAACGTGGGTTTCTGACTTCACATGGAGCTAAGATACAGCATGGTCAATTGGTGAATGAGCTTCTCGAGTCACTTACTTTGCCGTTGCAGGTTACGATTGTGAAATGCAGTGCGCACAAAAAGGTTACTGACGATGTTGGTCGTGGAAATGCATTTGCTGATGAAGTCGCAAAAGAATCAGCAAGGGATGTGATGAGTCGAATGTATGTTGCAGGCCCTGCAAGATGGGTTGGTGACGTTGGAATGTGTGAAGATACGATAGAGAGCATGAAATCTATTCAAGCTGAAGCTACAGAAAAAGAATTGAGTGTGTGGAGAGAAAGTAAGGATAAATTGGATGGGAATAGTTGTTGGGTTGAATTGTCTGAGCATCAGAGATGGTTGTTACCCGATGCATATGTGCTTGCAGTGGTTACAATGGCTCATGGAATGGCTCATATCAGTGTGAAAGGGATTTGTAAGTTGTTGGCTCCGGTATGGCAAAATGCTGGAATTCCTAATTGTGCAGAGAATGTAGTCAAGAATTGCATGGAGTGTCTGAAATACAACCCTGGTAGGGGAACCCCAACTCCAGCTGGTCATTTTGCGCCTCCTACGTATCCGTTCGAGGGTTTGCAGCTAGATTTCATCCACATGGAAAGGTGCAACAATCTGAAATACGTACTCGTTGTTGTTTGTGCCTTTTCGAGATGGGTAGAAGCGTATCCCCTGAAAGACAACAATGCCTTCTCCACGGCTAAAGCCCTTGTCAAAGAATTCTTCCCTAGATTTGGAATGCCGAGAATGGTCTGGAGTGACAATGGGAGTGAATTTGTGGGTCAAGTGATGAAGAAAATATGTGAAGGGCTAGGCATCCAACAGAAATTTCACGCTGCAAATCACCCCCAATCAGCTGGACTAGTAGAGTGCTACAATGGCACATTGAAACTAAAATTGGCCAAGATTCAAGCGAGCACCGGCCTTAAATGGCCTGACGCCCTGCCTTTAGCACTCCTCTCAACCAGAATGACTGTGCATTCGCGAGTGGGACTTAGTCCATATGAGATTGTGTTCGGCCGTCCGGCCAACATATGGGGAGTGCCAAGGCCAACTAAATTCAGTGAAATAGAACACCCTGTGCTGCTTGATTACTTGTACGAATTGACGGCTAAATTGCGTGTTTTACACCAACAGGTTCACGATACTCTGCCTCAGGTCTCTGAAGCTCCAGGACATCCGATCGATCCAGGATCCTGGATCCTGGGTGCTGGTCAAAAATTTTCAGCCAACGAAGAACGACCAGCCCCGGTGGACCGGCCCTCATCTCGTCCTTCTGTCTACGAGATGAGCTGTTCGGGTGGAAGGGAAGAAGCACTGGATCCACGGTGTACACTGCAAGAGGGTACCTTTGCCTCTGCCGTACGACCAGTGGGTCCAGGAGGGCGTCGCTGACTCAGAGACTGAAACTGTGCCTCGATTTCTGCCTTTTAGTGATGCACGTATAAAAGGAACCATTTCTGAGACAGAAAGTGACAATCTCTTGCAAGAAGCTGTGCCACCATCAATCAGATTGGACACTACAGAACCTGAACTCCTTTTCCAAGACCAGACAATACCTGGAAAGAAAAGATATAATTTGAGGCCGAGAACTATGGACAAATAAAATACTCTTTTCTTTTGCTAAATTTTGAAAGTGCAGCTCTCTCATCTGAGAAACTTTTTTTATTTTTGTTTTTCGAACCACCATCCGGGTTCCGCTGTAGGGTCACGGTTGCCCAAGTCTTTGGGGTGCAGCCGAAGACGTTAGGTCGACGGTTCTGGTTGGTCTAAGGGAGTTGCCCTGGACTGACAGAAGCATCCTTTAGCATAGAACACCCTACCACCGTGAGCAGCAATTACAGAGGATGGAGTTTTTCCAGATGGAGAGACCTGCCAAAGCAATGAACTTTAAAGCCAGAATATGTCAAATGATGACCACGAAACGCTTTTTGATACTATGCATTTTTATGTTATTCAGTACAATGATGTTTTTTATAGGATATATGTTATTCTCTTTTCAAGTGACATTCGCACCCACTACATCGCCCATACCTCCTCCTTCTACTATTTCCTCACATTCTTTTCAACCTCTTCCTGAACATGAGTCTGCTAGGAGATTAGAGTTTATTAATAACTCCTTTGTTCAGCTTTTGCATCAACACCAACTAGTAATAAACACAACTAACTGTTGGGTGTGTGGCCTTATGCCTCATACAATGGACAAAGGTATCCCCTATCTGGTCCTGCCATTCAGCCATAATGGTTCTGTGTGGGCATACAGAACAATGTTCATCTACGCACATGCGACCTACCCCCTACGTTCTGTGACAGACAATCCTAAGAATAGTGCTCTAGTTAAGGGTATAGTAGATATGATTAAGGAAGATATTTCCTATGAGACTATCCCGAGAGATGAGACACTAGTATACATAGGATGGAACGTGACCGGATATGGAGCTACTCTAAGTGAGAAACAGCAAGCTAAGAGATCTTCCCCGATTTGGATTGTACCCCACCAGGGTCACTTATGTCTGCAAGGTATTGGCAAGAATCCCAGAGTCAGGGTCACTTATGTCTGCAAGGTATTGGCAAGAATCCCAGAGCTCAGTTAGGGAAGAGTATCTGTACTGAAACGTATGTTTTTGCGTCTCAGACTTCCCCTTCGTTCTTAGCAGCTAAGGGTACCTATTTCATTTGCCTTGATAGAGCCTATACCTGGTTGCCCCCTGACTTTTCGGGCACATGTTTTGTTTCGTTCCTGTTGCCTCCCACCTACACCGCTACGGCAGATTACCATAAGACAAGGATAGTTAGAGGTGTCCTCAGTAAAGAAGACACTGCAGGACAAGAATTTGGAGACTTTGTGAAAGGTTTTCTGCCATTCTGGGGACCCATGGTTAACAGCAGGAACATTAGGCAGTTGACGAGGGTGGTTGAGTCCACCGTAGTTGAAACTGCCGGTGCCCTTAGTAACTTGACTGCTGAGCTCCAGTCGGATCGTCTTATGACCCTTCAGAACATGGTCGCGTTAGACGTCATCCTTGCAGACCGAGGTGGGGTTTGTAGAGTGATCCAATCGAGTTGCTGTGTTTTCATTCCAGATAACGCTCTAACAGTGTACCAGGCCATTTCCAAGCTGCATAAGATTTCCGAATCTATACATGTGGACAAAGGAGATTGGTCGTTAATGGGATGGTTCTGGGAACTGGTATCCGGCTGGGGATGGAAAATTCTGATGGTCATTGGGATGGTCTTAGCCATTCTTTTCCTGTTCTGTCTATGCGTACAGTGTGCTCCTGCAATATGTGGTCTCTGTGCTACATCGTGTGTAAGCAAACCTGTATCGAGGGACGAGCTAAGTAATAGGATGATGCTACAGCAGCATCTCAATGACTTTAGGAATATAGACCTAGACTCAGATTAGCGTGAGTATAGGTTAGGATTTGGAACTTGTTAGTCCTCATCACTGAGGTACAGGTTGGATACAAGTGAGCAAAGGACCCGCGTTTAAGCAGACCCTAAGGGCCAAAGGAGGGTCTGTAGTACTGAAAATTCTGGACCCGTGTTATAAACATCATCGTAGCCTGACGATTTTGATATCAGAAGACCGAGAATGGCTAGTAGTCTATACACAAGCATTTTCGTTATGTTCGAGTGACGATTTCACCCTGAAATCGTAGTTTTCGTCCTGAACCCTCGGGTTCCATCTTGTGAACGGCAGCCATTTTGTGAGTTGCCCTCACATAGGCAGATGACTAAGGCCAAACACGCTTCTGAAGGACACGTACACCTTTGCTGACTTCTCCGTGACCTGGGCAAGCTGACTGCACTGCCCAAGGCCAAACCTGTTCGGTCAGTTCCTCTCCCAGTGGCCGAACGAGATAGTATCAAGGCACAACATGCCATAAACCTTTCATCGCACACGAACCATGCCTAATCTTACACACCTGTCCCTGTTTCCTACTTGATGGCTTGCTTTACGAGGAGGAGGTGCCCGTTTTTATTGGGGGTCCACCGATATCTGATGGGGAAGTTCTGGGCCTTGCCGGGTAATTAATTGTGGGCTGGACAAACTG
This sequence comes from Lissotriton helveticus, assembly GCF_964261635.1. NCBI lineage: Eukaryota > Metazoa > Chordata > Amphibia > Caudata > Salamandridae > Lissotriton > Lissotriton helveticus. The sequence goes on along the minus strand of NC_136065.1, from coordinate 2,126,006,591 downwards.
AAATGTGGGCTTGTCATCATGACTCTGCTTTTTCTTTGAGTGAAAACATTTGAATGGTCAACTGTAAAACAAAGAATGTTTGCCTAAAGCGTAATATTTTGTATAAAAAGAGAAGGCTGGCTTTGTAAGATTGAGCAGTCTCCTGAGAATATACACCGTGTTGTACTTCTAGGACGCCTGTTACTTGGTTGCAGCCAATAAATTCGATCTTTGACTTCACCTAGAAGACTCTGTGTTTCTGTAGTCTGAAACAGGAAGAACCCGAAGTCTTAGGGTGTTGTCCCTGGCACCACTGGGTTACCGGTTCAGTACCGGTTCTGAAAAACCCAGTACTTCACAGAGAGTGCCAGGAAAAGGGCAAGAAGCACGAGAAGGCATGGAGTGTCAGGGAGGGGATGTCACTAGGGGAGCAGGGAGTCATTACAGGGCTGTCTCAAAGGAATCTTGGCTGCTTCACGCCACAGATATCTGTGTAAAGTCCTCCCTTGCCCCACACACCTGACATTATGACCCACATTGCACTCCAAACTACACCCGCAGAGCCCCGTGATGCTGCAGCAAAAGGTGAACCTGCCCTTAAAACAGTGTCACTGGGTCTGGCCCATCTTGACATCGGTAAAGCCTTGCACTCGTGCCTCAGACCATCCTACCTCCAATAAAGGTCTTCTGCTTGTATCTGCCCCTCATCGGGGGTCTTTGCTCGTATGACACAATCACTCCAGCACTCCGAGAAGTCCACTGGGTCCCACTCTCCACATGCATCATCATTGAGACCCAGTGCCTCCCTTACACAGCTGTCAATACCAGCAGCGACCCACCACACCTGGCTGCTAAGGTCAACACCTCCAGAGGAACACGCACAACATGCAACCACCGCATCGCCAGGCGGGCACTGAGGGCAAGAAGGAAGAGATACAAGCCTTCTCCAGAACCTTCCTCAGAGTCTCAAATCCAGCAGAACCCACCCTTTCTCCGCTTCTCATGCCAGAGCAGGGGGTACAAGAAGGGATACCAAGCCTTCTATAGAACCTCCCTCCGAGTATCAAATCCAGCAGAATCCACCCTTTCTCCACTTCTGGTGCCAGGGCAGGGATTACAAGAAGGGATACCAAGCCTTCTATAGAACCTCCCTCAGAGTATCAAATCCAGCAGAACCCACACTTTCTCCACTTCTGGTGCCAGAGCGGCAGAGAGTACAAGAAGGGATACCAAGCCTTCTATAGAACCTCCCTCAGAGTATCAAATCCAGCAGAACCCACCCTTTCTCCGCTTCTGGTGCCAGAGCGGTGGTGTTGGGCCCTTGCTTATCTCTAGGAAGTGGGTGCTAGCAGTTAAATCTTACTCCAGGGGTAAGACGGTGATCGAAACTCAGATGGTACGGCACTGTAGTGTAGTTCCTATATCCCTGATAGGCTCCGCGCGGATTGGAATAACATACACTATAGATTTGACATGCGACTGATGTCAGTATGTCTCTATCGAGTACATTAAGCTTAATTGTGTGTGTGCCAGTTAGCTTAGAGGTCACTAGAAACTTCTCGAATAAACAAGAAGGGATTAATCTCTGACAACCACATAAACATGACAACTTTGTTTCCCTTAGAGTCGGAACAATATCTTCAGAGTCGTGGAAGCAATAGATAACTATTTCACTCACTTAATCGTGCATGCTTCATTTCTACAGAGTTGCACAGAAATAGTGAGACGGGCGTACAAGGGTTTATTGAACAGTCTTATTTCTCATGCAAGAGAAATGAACTGCTACAATCGAAGACAGAATGCGAAATAGAATATGTACAGCGTTAGCAGTAATATAAAATAATATTGTAATAGCATGTTTTTGCGGCGATCACATATTCATTAAAATACATACATAAATAACACAGGCTAAAATACTCAACTGGTGCTTCTAAAATTATCCTACCCCAGTGTACCTAACCTAAGTCTAGAATGAGGGAAGAAGTAGGTGCTGTTTTAGCTATAGTCTAGTTTACTTGTGCCAAGAATTGCGAAAGGTTTGTCTAGGCTCTAATCGGCTCCATACATTAGAATGACAGAGGTTTGTATCTCTTTCCCGGGACTCGATCTCTAACACCCCGCAAGGGGAGTCAGAAACACTGGAGCTGGATTCTCAGCAAGGAGGACCGCTTCTGGTCAGTGCGTCAGCTGGAGAGTCGTCTTCCTTCGGGACTTGCTGTGGCGAGCCGCGCCGTGCAAATAGGTAGTTGAACTGCACCGAACCACACCGTGCTTTGCCATAGCAAGTAAAGGTATATTTATGCCTTGAAGGTGTTTTGGAATGCCAGAATTGACGTAAAAGTCGGGCATGAGAACGTCATGAATGAACCCACAAGGAATAGATGTTCGTTAATGCATATTAAATGAGTTCTTCGAGAAATCAATATCCAGCCTGGGGGAAGTCGCTTCTGCTTAAGAGTCTGGTTTTCCAAGAACTCGTTGTGACGTTGATGAATGGATGGAAGTAGCCATGCCTGTATTTGGGTAGCATGGGCTATGCCTAAATAAGGGCTTGATTTCTATGCCTATATAAGGGCAATGCGAATTGTACCTATATAAGGGCATGAATCGGGAAAATTCATACAGAATCTAAATCGATACAGAACAGCACAGTAAGTGACACTCAATAACTTTGATGTCCAGTAAGTGATTCATCTTTGAAAATAGAACTTTATTAGATAAATAAATCCATTGGAATAATGATAAACAAAGCTAGGTGCAAACAGCACTTTACAAAGACTGTATATAAATTATAATACTAAGCCAAGCAGCACTAAGGCTATTTTATTAATACCAGGCAACCGCCTAGTCCAATCAATCAATCACTCAGAGTTTGTAAAGTGCGGCTACTCACCTGTGGGGTCTCAAGGCGCTGTGGGGGCACAGAGGATCAGACCAAGTGCTGAATTCATCTGAAGAGCAGATCATGAGGCTGATGTGCGACGGGTGGTCCCACGGGGGCATTTGAAGCTCCGCACCAGATGCCTTCGGAAGAGCGTGACGGACGGATCCCCACCCAGGAGCCTCCCCCTGCACTCCATGCACACAAAAGGCCAGATTAGCACCAGTTGTGTTACAACCAGTGAGCAGTAGCACCACGTCAAGGTTCTGACCATTGCTACTGACCATTCACACCATTCATACGGGGGCCTACAACACCCCTTCCCCCTGGGAGCCCTTTCTTCTTTATTGGACACCATGCCCCCACCCTCCACCCCATAAAGACCCTCATTCACACCATTCATAACCCAAGGACTCAGGCGTACGCTGGGAAGCACCCTCCGAGACCCCCCAGCGTATCGCGGCAGATCCAGGACACAGGCTGGGGCCCTGAGAGGGTGCCAAAGAGACAATGCAGCGGGGGCCAAGGTGAGCCCCTACCTGGCCCCTCCCAGGGTGGAGGAGAATCGGCGGGGAGCGTGAGCGCGGAGGGCACTCGAACTCGACAAGCACCGAAGCTCCCCCGCAGCCTGCTCCCTCACTGCCCACCACTAGGTGTGGTGCAGCGGCCAGAGCAGCTGACTTCAGAGCACAGGGTTCAGGGTTCGATACCCGGCTCTGGTGGCAGCTCAGCTCAGCACCATGTGACTCTGGGCAATAGCTCACTTAACTTCCACGACGACCCCCAGCACTTTGAGACCCGGAAGGGTGAGTAGTTTGCGCTTTACAAATACAGATTTAGAAATAAATCCGTATTTGTAAAGCGCGAACTACTCACCCTCAGGGGGTCTCAAGGCACTGGGGGGCCGTCGTGGAAATTAACTGAGTTATTGCCCAGAGTCTCATGGTGCTGAGCTGAGCTGCCGCCGGGGCCAGGGATCGAACCCTGTGCTCCGAAGTCAGCTGCCCTGACCTCTGACCACACCTCTCGCTGCCCCCTCTGGATATATAGGCTTGCAGGAGTGACATCACAAAGGAAGGGGGGGCAGGTTGTACAGGGCTGGTGGAGTGACATCACAGACAAAGGGGGGGACAGGATTTGCAGGCCAGGGGGAGTGACATCACAGACAAAGGGGGGGACAGGATTTGCAGGCCAGGGGGAGTGACATCACAGACGAAGGGGGGGACAGGATTTGCAGGCCAGGGGGAGTGACATCACAGACGAAGGGGGGGACAGGATTAGCAGGCCAGGGGGAGTGACATCACAGACGAAGGGGGGACATGATTAGCAGGCCAGGGGGAGTGACATCACAGACGAAGGGGGGGACAGGATTAGCAGGCCAGGGGGACTGACATCAGAGAGGAAGGGTGGGGGGACAGGATGTACAGAGCCGGGGGAGTGACATCACAGAGGAGGAGGGGGCAGGATATGTAGGTGTGAGGGAGTAAGGGGCAGGATATAAAGGCCTTGGGGAGTGATATAACAGGAGAAGGAGGGGACAGGATATGCAGCACTGGGGGAGTGACATCACAGAGGAAGGGTGGACAAGATATGCTGGTTTGAGGCAGTGGCATGGCAGAGAAACAACACTTAGCGCATATGTGCAGTGAGTGTGGCATCTTGGCATCAAAGTCTGTCCGGAAACAAGGTCAAGCGGCGATTGCAGCTAGTAGTATGGCTTTAAAATGGAAATAGCAGTTTTCGAAGCATGTCCATACCTAAAACAATCTTCATCGTTTAAGAATTAGACCTGGAGGCTCTATTCATTTATGAATGCACAGATCAAGAAGAGGATGTGGGAGAGAGGCGATCAATGAAATTTGGTTTGGTGGAAAACGTACGGGGCTTCATATAGGGCCACATTTACAAATTCCAGTACTTGTAAAGCGCACAATTACCCAAAGGAGTCAAGGCGCTGGGGGCCGTCGGGGAGATTAAGCGAGCTATTACCCAGAGTCACACGGTGCTGGGCTGATCTTCCGCCGGCACCGGGGATCAAACCATGAGTCCCCGGGTTCTGGAGTCAGTCGCCCTAGCCGCTGCGCCACACCTCTTCCGTATAGAGCCATATTTACAAGGAAGTAACGCGGCACAGATCCGCAAGCCATTTGGCTGCACCGTGCTGTGTCACTTCCGAAGCAAAGGGATGCGTTTACAGCAATTTGATGAATCCTTGAGCTCTCCCCTGCCCGGGCGCACAATTGGCTACCCTGGGCCAACGCCGACACATCCCCGCACCATGGTGCAAGGGTGCCTGCGTTGCGGGGATGATTGTTTTTGTGCAGGGTGGGACACCTTCCTGCACAAAAACAATCACAAGAGGTCTTTTCTTCTTTCTGTGCGTGCTGCAGAATGCAGCCTGCATAGCAAGAGGAAACAACAAAGAGAAATACAAGTATTTCCCCTCGTTGCACCGCCTTACGACTCCCCTGGGGAGGCGTCGGATTCCAACGCATTCCCAGATTTACGAAACGTTGTATATCCGGGAGTGTGGCAGAATCCATGGGTGTGCTTGTGGTGCTCGGCTGCCTGATCGTGTGCCGGCGCTAGCGAGAGGGGAGGAGCGTGCTGTATCTCTGTGGATATGGTGCTCTCCTGCTCTCTCCTCCTCATGCAGTGCAGCGTAGCAACCTATGGTGCTGCGCTGCGTTTCTTGGCATCTTTCTAAGTCTGGACCTTGGAGTGTCAGCGAAGAAGTGTTTGTAGGAACAGATTGAGCAGTGTTGGAACTGGCACTTTCTGGCTGTGTGAGGCAGTACCCCAGCCTGGCGGAACCTACCACTCTTGTCAGGGGCGGGTGATTACACACACTTTGTATCCTGGCTCACCCTTGGGTAGCGTGGCACTGAGCAGTCAGGCTTACCACAGAGGCAATATGTAAAGCATTGACACAGCACTCACTCACAATAAATAGCCTGAGCATCACAAAATAAACTTCACACGTTTGTATTCAACACACAATAATCAACACAACATGAACATCTTGTATTTCTGGGTCTAAATGACATTCAGAATTATTACTAGCAGTACTGGGCCCAGCCAGGTTCAAATGACATCAAGAATATGCAACCCCAGGGCATCCCTAGCAATTCTTATTATTCAATACTTTAGAGGTAGAGGGTGCACCCGGGTCACAACAATATCAGAAATATTTACATAGACAGAATTACATCACTTTTTAGCAGCACCGCGGGCCGAGGCCGTGCCGAGAAAAAACAATGCCAAACGCAATGCTCTTTTGGAAAGAAAGGAACGTATCAGACAAACTGCCGTCCAGTGCCATGAATCAGAGACGGTTTCCCACTGCCCCTCCCACACACACTGGCTTCACACCACTACGCGGTGCAATGGATATCAGACAGGTCCATATAGAAGCACTCGCAAAACATATGCCCTCAGCACCCTACTGCGGTGCAACTGATTGATTACACACTGCAGACCACGGACCCAAAGCCTCCATCCCCCTCCAACTCACCCGACTATTCTATACCCACAGATTGGAGACACCATGCCCTCCTTCTCAGGCCACTAGGTCGCACAAAGATGATGTCACTCTTAGTCAGGGTCCCAGGAAACCAGGTGAGGGTAGGCAGCAAGGTACATTAGGAGGCAGTCGGCAAATGAGGTCGGGCATCCACTCAAAATGATCACCCACAGAATGCGAAGCAGATACACGCCGAGGGCGTTAGACAGTCACACCAAAGGGGTCCCCAAGCACCTCCTGAGATCAGCCCAGTATTGCAAAGCACAGGGGGTGGCACGCAGTCTCTTGACCCGCTTCTGATCTTTCTCTGAAGCGTTCCTCCAGCCCAGTCAGTCTCTCTCACTCCCCTGGCCTGAGCCGGGCAATATTACTTGGCAACACAGTGTCTTTGGAAAAGGCCGGTTGAGGAGATGGCATTTGGTTTGTCGCGTTGCGGGCAAAGTAAGGGAGCAGTTGCTAAATGGAAAAAGAATGAAGGGGTGCATTTCGGAAGGAGGAGGCATCCCGTCAGGTGCATATTGATCAGAGTCACTGCCAGGCAATCCAGGCGCAATGTCGGATGCACGATTATATGAGTCGCACCATACTGTACCGGTTACGCACAATGAGTTACAAATTCCGTACCTCCCTGGAAATAAGTCAATGCACCTTGATTTTGGCCACACCACACAGCTTGGGTCACACACACACCATGAAGTGTCTCAAGGTCTGTACCTCCCTGGAAATGAGGCACAAAGTCCGGTGCACACCGATATTGGTCGCACCAGACATTTCCTGTCAAACATACAGGCACAAGTTTTATAGGTAGAATGGGTCACTACTGTGGTTATGCCCCCACCTCCAAGGGTCGCAACCTATGAATCAGACACCACACGCAATGAGCGTGCAGTTGGTGTGTGGCACAAGAGAGATGTGGCACAATCGATATAGCGGGCCACGGTGGATCACGCAACCGATGAATCTGCTCATCACCAACTCGACACTTATGCCTGCCAAGGTCCGCACGATGCAGGGTCCACACACCTTAGATGCAGGCCAGAATTTAGGGCTCTGCCCAATGGAATCAAGTCTCCAGGCACAATTCTTAGTTCTACGCCCACACTGCGCTACCTGTTAGAATCCAGCAGACAATGTGGGCACTTGAGAGGGCACTACGAGTCAGGTGTCGCAGGTAGACGCTGTGGGTGTCTCTTAGGAGGTCTTTGATGTCCCTGAGACCTCAGAAAGAACAGGGGGCAAGCTCAACAAGCCCTTGGAGAGCAGATTTCAGGGTGGCACACAGCAGCGGGTAGTTGGCCCAGGCCAGCCTCTATTCAGGAAGGGTGCACAGTCCCTTCCAATGGCGGTAATCCTCCTTGTGCACAACATAGTCCTCTGGCAGTGTGCACCACGTCGTTCCAGGTTCACTGGTCCTTCGTCCCCACAAGCATATCTCTGCCCATCCTAAGTGTGGCACCTGTAGTTATGCTACCGTGTGCCTTTGAGGTTGGGGGTTGTTCTAAGGGTCTCTCTTTGAACCAGAGATGTCTCCCCTAAATTTCAGTCCTGTCTGCCATGAGACTGTGGAATGCAGATCTTTATCTTTTGTGGGTCCATGATCTGGCTCCAGAGACCAAGGGGCATATTTACAATAAAGCGGCACAGCATACTGTTAAGCCAAGAAGGCGAACAACATGCTCCGTCGCTTTAGAAACGAAGGGCTGCACCAGATTTACTAGAATATGGTGCAGCTCTGCGTTTCCCACTGGGCTGCAGCTAACTGTAGCTGCCGAGCACCAATGCAGGCACCCTTGTTCCATAGTGCAAGGGTGCCTGTAGTGAGGGGAAGACTGTTTATGTGCAGGAAGGTCACCCTTCCTGCACATCATCAATCCTTAAATGCCATTGTGTAACTTCCAGGTGTGCTGCTTAATGCAGCACACATAGAAGTAGCAAAACAACTTTTAAAAAAAAATGTTCATGTGCGGGCGTGGCGTTTTGCTGTTTCTATGTGTGCTTCACACGCAGCTTACATGGAAACAGCAAAAACCAGAAGAAATAAAGCATTTCTCCTCGTTACGCCTGTTTAAAGACCAGGTTTTCCCTGCTCCGAATTGTGGCCCACCTCCAATTCATGCTGCCCTTGTAAATAGGGGGCAGCATCAAAATCAATGGGTGTTGCGGTGGAACGCCGACCGCAACAACCACTGCCCTTCCCTTTCACGCTAAATACAGCATGGAAGGAGGCCTTATTTACAAGGCAGCATTAAGCCATATTAAGTGGCTTAACGCTGCCTTGTAAATAAGGCGAGGCCCCTGTCGCCATCACAATATCACTAAAAGTGATAGAGGCTTGTAAATATGCCCCCAAGTGTTAAAACCACTTCCACAAATCTCGCCAGCCAGCCGGCAGATGACAGAGGTCTGTCGTTCCAGTTGCAGGCCCAGTGTTTTATGGCTGTCGCTGGGGAATGCCCGGATGTGCTCCCCGGGTGCCGCTCGAAGTTGTGTGGAGCTGCGAGGAGTGCTTGTCCCTTACCTGTGGGCAAAGAGGTTGTTGGATTTACGTGGGCGGAGAAGACCCGGCGTTGCAGCGGGACTGCGAGGACCCCAAGCGGCGTGCTGACCAGCCGCACCTGGTGACTCTTCCCGTTTGGCCACGCCCCCGGGGGACATAGGATATAAGACCACGCCCTCGGACGCGCATCGCGGGACGGCGCCGGGCGAAGCCCGGGCAAAGGGCGGGCCCTCTGAATCTGAGTGAGGCCGGGCTGGGCCTATGCTCTTCCTCTCTATATTTACGGACCTTATAGTAGGTGTACGTGTCTGTTATGGCCCAGAGTCCCGACAAAGTTTTCTCAGAAAAGATGGGGGGGTCGAATAATGGTACACTTGATAATTATTTTACAAGGGTCCCGACTGACCTAGAGAGGGAAAATTCCCTGGCAGAACGCCGGGCAGAGCGCCGGCGCTCTGTCGAATGTATGAAAAACAGGGCTCCCACAGACCCCTCGCTCCACGCTCTTTCCCCCAGTGTTGGATGTACTGGTAGTAATGAAGATCCTTTATCCTTAGAGAGAGTCCCACTGCTGTTACGAGACTGCACTCCCACACCCCTGGTCCTTACTGACCAGCCTATAAGTGATACCCCTCTTTCTAGTCCCATTAGTATAGGTGTCGACTTGACTACTCAGACCCCCGTCCGGGGTAAATCTGCTCAAAACAAGTTGAAGAAACCGGTGCCTGTCAAAGTCCATGGTCCACCACCATGTAAAAGAAGACGGAAGGCGGGGGACCTGCAAAAGCCCAAGATCAGTCATTCCGACTTTGGCAAATCTTCAAAGTATAGTACCAGAATTGCCCCGGCCCCAATGGCCGCACCAGCTAATATGTTAAACACGGCACTTCCCCTACCATTGGCACCAGCTGTAAAGGCAGTGAACACTACTGTTCCAACTGTTATTTCGGCTGACTCCCTGCTAAAGGAAGTACCTTCTGCCGTCTCACTGGATAGTATGGAACACCTAATAAGGTCTTTTATCCTACCCATATTAGAGAGGCTGAAGAGGGCTGAGAAAAGGCTTGAGGACATCGAGTCTGCAATTCGTAAAAACGATGGATCAACTAAGGCACTGGTGACTGGGGCTGTGCCACCCTCAGCCTTGGTGACATCATGTACTTCCAATGTCCCAAAAGTTACATCCCAATCTATTACATTCACACACCCTAAGCAGGAGAGGGCTCTACCCCCTAAGCAGGTAAACAAACCAGTTGTAAATGCAGCAAGTGAAGTTTCGAGGGGACCTGGAAAAGTATCTGCAGGAAACACACGGGAGGAGTGGGGAAGCATCAGATATGCCAGGGCACCAACGTACAAAGGGCCCCAGGTAGAACTTCCCCCTGAAGCTGTCCCCTTCGTGGTTGTTCTGACTGGGGTCCCTATATTGCCGGCTAATAAGAGGAAAGGGTACCTCCAGTTGAAAAATAAAATCATGCACTGGCTTAGCCAATTTAGACCACTCACACACAACATCTATGGTGAGATCGTGCACGTTTGGCGACTCCCTTGGCTGGGTAGTAGGGTTAAAGACACAGAGGAAGACCTAGTTGTTGTAAATTTTAGAGACCCACGAGCAGTCAACTATATACTAAACTGGCCCCTAGGTAGTGGTAGCAATTGTATCGTCCCTCGTCCTCTGACCCATTTTTACCCCAGATCTCTAGTGTTCCCCCCCCACCTATACCGGTGGTCAGGCACCCAATCAGTCTAACCCTTCAATACTGTACAACACCAGTCACTTGTCACATGCACTACACCCTTCACCTGTTGTCGATCCCTTTGGGTGGAACACTGTACCCCCTAGGTTTAACAGAAATACCAACAGGAGAATGGATCACCTGAGACCCTTTACACCCCTGGAGACTGTAAATAGGTTTGATGTGTTCTCAGGTATGGATGATTGTGATTGAAGATTACAGTCTAAACAGGGCACGGGTGACCAATCATATGCTACTGGCCTGGAAGGCATAGATTATGTGAGTTCTAAAGCAGCTACAATACAAATTTTGTCACCTTTGCCTTGGGGGCCAAATATGGCAACTAGATCTACACGGGGATTCTCATATTGTCTCCCTTCTCCCCCCGCCAAGGGTGTTACCCATGCGGAACCCCAACGTATTGAACCACCCACTGAGCTGGTGGATACCATTGCTGCTACCATGCTTGATCTCCCGGGTATTACTCCTAATGAGCATATATCTTGCCTGTCCATTCTCTCCTGGAATCTGGCAGGACTTCAGGGAAAACTAGACTCCCCTGAGTGGGGGTCTTTCATTGACACACAGGATGTATGCCTGTTTCAGGAGACATGGGCAAGGGAGGATAAATGGCGATCCGGCTATGCAGCCTTTTCAATTCCAGCCAAATGGGAGGGAAAGGGACGGCCTTGGGGGGGCCTTTGCATATGGGTGGCATCCTATTTGGGATGTAAGGCTAGGGTTCTTAAAACTAACTCTTTAGATGTACAGTGCGTGTTGTTGGAATGGTCAAACAATACTCAACTCGCGCTGATAAATGTGTATTCCAGACCGATGGGAATAACGAAGCCCTCACCTACCTTCGACGAGCTTTCTCTATTTCTGCCCACAATACCTCAGGGTGCCAGGATCCTCCTGGGGGGTGATTTTAACTGTCAGTATGAGCCGTTAACCCTAACTGTGGAGGGAGCGCTTCTGGAGGAGGATGACCAGTGGGGAATTCCGCAATTGGAAGGTCCCCCAGTAAAGCCATGGTCACCTTTAGCAACCCAAATCTTGGCACTTACCCTCAGTAATTCCCTGAGGGCCTGTAATGGCTGAATTAAGGGTGACATTCCTTCGAAACCCAGCTTCAATAAATCAGGGCAGGAGTCTCACCTGGATTATATCCTTGTTCAGATATCTGACTGGAACAAGGTTCTTGACTTTGCAGTAGTGCAAAGAAATGACAGCGACCATAATGCGCTGTTTCTTTCATTGGCCTCGCCCGGTGGTCCCATGGGTGAACAGCCGGCAGAGGCACCTTTGGATTCCAAACTATTTTTAACTAATGGCAGGCGCAGAGTGAGGTGGGACAAGTTCCTGGACAATTCCGCCCATATTTCCGAGCTCTATGCACGGATCCTCCCCATATTCGAACGTGTCGGGGCCCTTATTTCTCAACTCTCTCCAGCAGAACTGTTGCCCAAGTTGGGCACCCTCCACACGGAGCTGGTGGACACCTTGGTGGAACTTCTAAATCCAATTGTTCGGAAAGGGCCCCGCAGGGGGCAAAGAGCTACCTGGTTCAACTCAGCTTGTAGGAGGGCAAAGGCTGACCTCCTCGCTGTATTGAAGCACTCTAGGGACACAGGGCTAATTAAGATTAGGAGGGCGGAACTGAAGCAAGTAATCCATCATGCAAAGGTGGAATGGGACCATTCCAATTGGGAAAACATGCTGGCCTCTCTCAAGACCAGAGATGCTCGCAAATTCTGGCAGATAGTGAGAACAGGGTCTGCCAAGCCGACTCCAGCTTTGGAGGCCAATATAGCGGCTGAGGTGTGGGAGGACCACTTTCGCAGCCTCTATGAAGAGGTCATCCCTGGTTTGGCTAAGCTCCATGATGGGCTTTCGATTGATTATCTCCCACTTTCAGGTGGGCCAACCGCGCACTCTAACATTCTGGAGGGTGCCGAGCCAATGCAATTTTCATTGGGGGAGGTTCTTAATGTAATATCTAAGTTGCCATCGGGTAAAGCTCCCGGGTTAGATAAAATCCCAGGAGATCTATTTAAGCATCAACCCAGGGTTTGGGCCCCCTACCTACTGGAAGTTTTTAATGCAATCCTTGGGGGAATGGCGGTCCCTAGTACTTGGCTGGGGGCAGAGTTTGTCCCTATATTTAAGAAGGGATCTCCTCTGCTCCCAGCCAATTACAGGCCGATCAGCCTCATTGACGTCTCACAAAAAGTCTTCGCGAGACTGATACTTGACGGCCTGCAGGACAGGATGATAGACCACTCAATTTTAAGTACGTTCCAGGCTGGGTTTAGGAGTAAGGTTTCAACCACGGACCAAATTTTTCGTTTGGCCCTCCTCTTCTGGAAGACGGTGCGGGTGGAGGGCGGTACGCTCTACACCGTCTTTGTTGACCTCCGCGCAGCCTTTGATTTGGTTCCGCGGAGTAAACTATGGACGGTACTCTCCAACTTGGGTATCCCCCCCGATCTTTTAGATATCATTGTTCGCTTGCACACACACAATTATGCACAGGTGCGCTGTGGGAGGATGGGCAGCCTCTCAAAAAGATTTCCAGTTGGCAGAGGGGTAAGGCAGGGATGTGTCTTAGCACCCACCCTTTTTTGCCTCTTTGTCAACGGGGTAATCGATCACCTTAATAAGGTCCCCAACACAGACGCACCAAGGCTCGGCGGCAGCAGGGTGCCCGCAATTATGTTTGCGGATGACACCCTGCTGCTGTCGAAATCCCCAATGGGGATTCAGCGTATCTTGGAGGGTTTTGAGGCATTTTGTGGAGAGCATGGTCTCGAAATTAATGCTCTCAAAACCAAGTACATGATTTTTAACCCCCCCAAAAAAACTCGCCCTAATCCTACTATAGGCCTGAACAGGTTAGAAAGAGTGTATACGTTTGAGTATCTGGGTGTGACCAAGAATGATAAATTGGAATGGGGTGATCATCAAGCTAAGTCCCAGCTCAAACTAGCTCAAATAGCAGGAGGAATAATCAGGTTAGTTAATTCTAATAAATCATCTGCTAGACCGATAGGTCCCCCGCTGGAGATCTATAGACTCCAGGCCAGAGGTGCGATTCTCTATGGTAGCGAACTCTGGGGCCATGTCTGCAAAAAAGATCTAGTTATTGCTGAAAATAAGTTTCTCAGACAACTCCTAAAGTTACCGGCTAGCACTCCCCTTTTGCCCCTCAGATTGGATCTGGGCTTGAAACCACTGGACGAAGTACTGGGTGTAAAGCCTTTAACCTTTTGGCGAAGATTATGGTCCACTCCTGAGTTAGCCAACTATAGGCAGGAACTGCAGGAAATTCGTGCTCTTCCTACTATAGAGAACATCCCGTGGTTTAAATATCTAAAAACTGAGTTTGCCCGGCTGGGTCTTCCGACCCTCTGGAGCGATCCTGAAGCGGCGTGTCAGGGATTATCCCGTAAACATCTGGTGGCAACTTTCCATGCATGCAATCTTGCATCCCACATACAGGGTGGATCAGTGAAAGAATATCGACTGCCAAAATATCGACTACCCAAAATATCGAGGAAAAAATATCTACAACCAAAATATCGAGTTTGTATGTACAAACAGGTAAGTACAAAAATATCGAGTACAAAATATCGTTTACAAAAATATAGTTGTAAAAAATATCGACTTTAATAAAAACAATGTTTAATTACATTAATATAAAAAATTAATTACTAAAATATAATTAACAATACTTAAAATAACTTTTAATAATTAAATAATTAATGAAAGTAAAAAAATATTTTTTTTAATCATATTTCTTAAAACATATATATATATAGTAACAAAATTTAATTAAATAATAGCCAATATTATTAACGTACAAATACAAAAGAGTAAAAATTACTATTCCCACTGCAAAGAGTGCAACAGTGGATATATGACGTTACAACGCAACTTTTACAACGCACTACCATTACAACGTAAGTATTGGTAAGTATATAATAATTTTTTTAATTTAAATTATTTAAAATTATTTAAATATAATTTAATTTCATTTCATTTCATTAAATTAAATTAATGTAAATTTAATTTTACTTTATTTTTACACTGTACCCCTGTACCCCAAAAACCCAAAACTGACCCTGAACCCTAAAAAAACCTTTACCCAAAAACCCAAAACTGACCCTGAACCCTAAAAATACCCCTTTACCCAAAAACTTAAAACTGACCCTGAAGCCTAAAAATACCCCTTTACCCAAAAACTAAAAACTGACCCTGAACCCTAAAAATACCCCTTTACCCAAAAACCAAAAACTGACCCTGAACCCTAAAAATACCCCTTTACCCAAAAACCCAAAACTGACCCTGAACCCTAAAAATACCCCTTTACCCAAAAACTAAAAACTGACCCTGAACCCTAAAAATACCCCTCTACCCAAAAACTAAAAACTGACCCTGAACCCTAAAAATACCCCTTTACCCAAAAACTAAAAACTGACCCTGAACCCTAAAAATACCCCTTTACCCAAAAACTAAAAACTGACCCTGAACCCTAAAAAGACCCCTTTACCCAAAAACTAAAAACTGACCATGAACCCTAAAAATACCCCTTTACCCAAAAACCAAAAACTGACCCTGAACCCTAAAAATACCCCTTTACCCAAAAACCCAAAACTGACCCTGAACCCTAAAAATACCCCTTTACCCAAAAGCTAAAAACTGACCCTGAACCCTAAAAATACCTCTTTACCCAAAAACTAAAAACTGACCCTGAACCCTAAAAATACCCCTTTACCCAAAAACTAAAAACTGACCCTGAACCCTAAAAATACCCCTTTACCCAAAAACTAAAAACTGACCCTGAACCCTAAAAAGACCCCTTTACCCAAAAACTAAAAACTGACCCTGAACCCTAAAAATACTCCTTTACCCAAAAACTAAAAACTGACCCTGAACCCTAAAAATACCCCTTTACCCAAAAACTAAAAACTGACCCTGAACCCTAAAAATACCCCTTTAATTTAACATAATTAGCAATGAATCAATTAAATTAAATTAATTACCAATTACATTTTAAATAATTAACAAATATTATTTAATTACCAATTAATTAAATATTACTACCAATTAATACATTTACATATTTAATAAATAATAATTAAATTAATTCCCACCCTATTCCCCTATAAACCCACAACCCGCTACAAGAAATACATTATTTTAATTTACATAATTAGCAATTAATAAATTAAATTAAATTAATTACCAATTAAATTTGAAATAATTAACATATATTATTAAATTACCAATTAATTAATTATTACTACCAATTAATAAATTTACATATTTAATTAATTATAATTAAATTACTTCCCACCCTATTCCCCTATAAACCCACAACCCGCTACAGAATAAAATTACACAATAATTTAAAAAAAATCATTAATTAAAAATAATTATAACATAAAATGACACTTTTCACACATATTATAACATAAAAACACTATAAATAATTACATATTATTTAAAAACCGATATTTTTTACTATCTAGATTATATACTTGGATATTTTCACTTTCGATATTATTTACAGTCGATATTACTTCACTTACCTTAAAAACAATATTTTGGCTGTCGATATTCTGTCCTGTCGATATTTTCTCCAAACGATATTTAAAACTCGATATTCTGTCCAAACGATATTTTGGAGTCGATATTATGTCTGTGCACCATACAGGGTATATGCCCAGATTCCATAACTAACATTTTCCTTGGGGTCAAAGATTGCTACAAGTTTGAGACTGTTCTGGATGACATTTCCCCGAATCTTGCCAGGAAAATATACCTGCAATGGCGCTATGGCACCCTGCCGCTAAGAGCCTTCACCAGCAAATGGAAACAGCACTCCTTGGAAAACTGTCCCGGCTGCAATTGCAGGCTAGAAGATGAATTGCATCTAGTTTTCTTTTGTCCTGCCTACATTGCTGCTAGAAGGTTTTGGATAATTCCACTTTGTAAAAATCTAGGGTTTGCTAACTGCTCCGAGGCCTTTAGAATACTTAAGACTGACCTCTCAAGTGCAACTGTCTTTGCAGTGGCCAAATTTCTCGAAGCAGTGTGGCACAAGAGATTGTCTTCAATTTCTAGGGCACTCCAATCTTGATTCAGACAATGCACTAATTAGTGTAATAAATTTTTACGTACTTTGTCATTTTATGTTAGATCCTTAGTTGTTAGTGTTAAATCGTTTTTATTTTTCACATTCCGTAATATTATAGACTGTTTTTAAATATTAACTAGTTCTGAATCATCTGATTGTTTTAACACTATGATTCTGGTGTACTGGGGCCTTGTCTTGAGAACTATTAGCCTGTACCTGTGTGCTACCCCGTTATAAAGATTAACGAATTGTATTGCTCGCCCAACCTCCGATGTGGACTGGATTCAAGCACCAAAGCACAAAAAGAGTTTAGACAACAGAAATGCCCACTTTCTAGTAGTAGGATTTCTGAGCGAATTACGACAAAGCCGCCTTTACCACGGGCAAAGAGTTTTTGCTGCAAACCCAATGACAGGAAACATTATGAGGCTGCTCCACTGTAATCCACTATCGCAGCCTGAGGTGATTTCCACTGTTAGAAATGGGATTCCTGGCTGGCTGAGGTTGGCACCAAAGCCAGACAGAAATCACCACTCTAATCAGGGCAAGGGAACTACTCCTCAGAATGACCCCTCCTCACCCTTTTAGGTAGTGTGGCGCGAGCATACAAGGCTAAACTTCGGGGCGCTACAGTTAAGCATTTATGACCTTTCACAGTAAAACACACTGATTCCCCCCACAAATGGACACCAGGCTTTGGTTCTGTAAAAATACGTAATCTTTATATAAAAATATATGCAAGTAGAGAGATTATCACAAGACCTTATAACACGTTACTTTTGCTTTTGGGCCACCATATTTCAAAATAAAGATTCCTTTAGAACAATTCTCAAAACAGGTTTAGTTTACTTGGCGGTGATTTCGTGGATTAGTCGTCCCTCGGGCAGGGGGACGGCTCGTAGGAGTCTGGTGTGCCTGGGGGCAGCAGTGCGGCTTCGGGCCTTTACTGCAGCGGGTGTATGCACACAGGCATGCACGGCCCACAACCTCAGTACCGACTGTACTAGGGTCTCCCAAAGGGGGCGGCGCGGCCTGTAAAGTCTCTTAGGGGTGAAGCTGGGCAGCAGGGCACGTTCCTACGTGCGGGCGGCTGTCCCAGCGTCGATCACCAGCCTAAGAGGAATTCAGCGCGCTCCTAATGGCATGCGGGGGCAGAGGAGCAGGCAGCCTGACCCGGGGACAGAGAGCGACTCCAGCAGAGCGAGGCTCTCACGGGTAAAGGGCAGGCAAGCTCCCGAGTGCCACAGCCCTGGGAGGGGGCGATGGGGGCGCAGTCCCAGCTCCGGCGGGAGGCACACACAGCTCGAAGTACAAGGCGAGCGAAGGCACAAGGACCCACTGGTCCTGGGGTTACGTTCAGGGGGCAAGCTCAAACAAGCCCTTGGAGAAGGTCTCAAGCACAATTCTGCAAAGTCCTTTGTAGGTCTACTCTCCTTCCTCAGCAAGGCAGACAGCAGGCCAGTCCTTCAGCTTCTTCCTTTTAGTTGGGCAGAGGTTCGTTGTGGGAAACAGGATCTAGTTTCTTGGGAGCAGGGCTCCTACTTTTATACAGCTTTTCTTTTGTTCTGGCAGGCCAGGGGGCCTCTGCATAACTTCTTTCAGTCTCTGAGCACTGTGTTGGGTAAACTCTGGTCTTTCCTTTCAGGGAGCAGGGATGGCACATCAGATGCCCCACAGGAGGTGGAGCCAGCATTGTTTGGTCAGGGGCAGCCAGGAGTACTTTGTTGACAGGCTTCCCCCTTCCTGGACCAGGTGTCGGGCTGAGTCATCAGTCGCTCCCCAGGAGGTGGAGCCAGCATTGTGGTGGCAGAGCACAGCCCTATTCAGAGTCCAGGGGCACTTCCACCTCCCACCAAGGTGTAATCCTTGCATTCACCACCTGTCATCTCCCTTCCCTGTCACTCACACAACCCAGACAGTCAGATACACATCCTAGCAGAGGCGGGCTGAAATGGTTAGGCAAGCAAATGCTAGCTTTCTAAAAGTAGCATTTGCAAACACAGGATATTAAAATAAACTTTACTTAAAGAAGTATATTATTATTCTGAGTTCAGGCACACTAAACTTGACCTTCTACCATGTTCCCTGAGCCTGCTGGGATTATAGAGTGTAATAATTCCAGCAGCCCATCTTGGCCTAAGAGAACAGGTAGCCTTACAATAGTGAAAAACGAAATTGGCTGTAATTCACTATTAGGACATGCCACACACATCAGGGCATGTCCTACCTTACACTACAATGCACCCTGCCCTTGGGCCTACCATTGGGGTGACTAATATGAAGCAAAGGGAAGGTTTAGGGACTGGCAAGTGTGGGCACTTGCCTAGCCAGCGTGACAGTACCAGACTGCACACAGGTTCTGCAATGGCAGACCCTAGACACACTTTACAAGGCTGCTTCTGTGGGTGACGCAACCAGTGCTGCAGGCCAACTAGCAGTATTGGCATTCACAAGCCCTGGCACTCCTGGTGCACTTTACTGGGGACTGACAGTAAATCCAATGAGCCAATCACGGACATCAATCACATATACATTTTGCACAGGGAGAGTATATGCACTTTAGCACTGGTCAGCAGTGGTAAAGTGCCCAGAGTCATTAAACCAACAAAAACAGGTCAGAGAGAATATTGGAGGAAGGCAAAAAGTTCAGGGATAACCCTGCCAAGAGGGCCAAGTCCAACATCCACCATTTCCCCGTGTTAGCAGATGGGAAGACCGAAATTCATAGGAAGTGAAAACACACATGGGTATTCCTCACTATCTGGGCAGGAGACACACCTTTAATTTGTTTATTTATTTGTTTGAACAAGACCCATCAGGGTATATGAGCGCTGTACATTGAGGCTGTAAAGTTATGCAGGCAAAGAAGAAAATCATAGACATATGAGCGGTTACATCACATGCCCACTGTAGAAAATAATAGAAATAAATGCAGTTACATCAGATGCACATTGCATGGTAGGTAAGTAAGGTCAATGCTGTGAAGCGATTAACAATAGTTTGTATGTTTACAGGTCTATTGTCTCAGGTGACTATTCAGGAGCAATCCTTTGACTAAGGGTGGGCAGGGTTCACATAGCAACGCTACGCAGCACTCCGCAAAGCCGCAAAGAAACATCACCATGCTACGTAGACTTCCGCAAGTGGGCGGAGTTGCTTGTCCTGTTCGTTCATGTGGCGTTTCCGCCATACGGCAACGTGGATTGCGTATTCGAGTGGAAATATCACACAAACTTTACCACACGGTTGCGCATGGGCACGGCCATCTTGTTTCTTTCTCTTTTATGGTACTGGGGCCTACTTTTTGATCCTTCTTTAATTCTTGTAATCCTTGTTTTCTAAAACATTTTTTTCTGATTTTCTTATTTATTATCTTATCCTGTGTCTTCCTAAGTGTATATTTTGCATTTGTTTCTGCGTTTTTGTGTTTTTTTGAGTTTTGCACTTTATTTTTCTCTATACCTCCTTCTTAATTTTGTTTTACTACCTTCTCTCTTCCTATTTTTGTAACACTTTCTACTTTTTCTTTCTTCTGCTCCCCCCAGAATCAGGGCAGAGAAGCGTGCCATGAAAAAGGCGGCAACCAAGAGCTACGTTCCTTGCGGAAGACGACGCCCGGAAGTGGTGCAGCAGCCCTCGGCTTTTGTGCTCGAAGGTGAAGGTGGCAGCACTTGTTTTTTTTGTGCAGCGCCACCTCCCCTCTACCCTGGCAGCAGGTGGCAGGCCTGGGTCCGAGTACAGGCTCCGGGAGCGCGAGCAGTACTAGGCGAGGGTGCGCCGGGCTGATTTGGGGTCCGGCGCACCCACAATCAGCTGACGCACCAGTGGTCCTATGTCCTGGACCGAGAGCAGTACCTGCTGGACCTGCTAGGGGTTGAGGTTGCGGGGTTCGGTGAGTAGCTAATTATTAATAATATTATTTGTGTGTTCTGTGCTATTGCAAATATTTTTTTCATAAATAGCAAGCATGCTTCTCACATGCAGGTAAGTTATATTTACAAATCTTACATTATGTGATTGTTATTCTAGACAGGTGCTCGGCGCTACCTAATCGTATTTGTTTGTGACTTTGGGCTGATTATGTAAGAATTTAAGTAATACAGACTATCGAGAGACTCCTTTCCTTTGTCCTGTCACTAAGATAGTGGTAGTTAGTATTAGTAATTTAGCGTTGCGGGTCCTCTCACTTCAGTTCTTAAAACTTTTTTGTAGCTTGTACAGTGACAAGCAACCAACTAATTTGGTGTATGCATGCGTCCATCTATGCATTTAAAGACAAAATGCAGACTTAGTGAATTGGCCTGTCAAAGGGGGTTGATTGCGAATTAGATTGGAATTTAGAAGCAAACATCATTTGTTGCAATTCATTAGTAGTTCCAAAGTCTTTGGAATAGGTGGACTAGGAAGGTTTAGGAAAAATAGAATAAATAGATAGGACCTCCATACTAGTCTACTACTAGTCGATCTAGTTTAGGAAAATTCAATGTTATTGCCGTTTCCTGTCCAAAAAATCCTTTTGGAGAGATTACTTATTACAAGCAACCATTTTTTGTCTCTTAAATTATATCTTACATCAGCATCCAGGGGAAAGAGGTCTTCTGAGATGGGTGCCGGGGGATGGAGGTTCCTCCCAAAAAGAACGCTCCTCGGCTGATGGCTCTGCTGGCCCCAGTAAGTCCTCCTATTGTTAATATATTTTCTAACTTTTACTGCTCCTTAATTTGAACTATTTTCTACCTGTTTCCTAATTTTATTTTTTTTACAAATACTCTTCCATCTGTCCATTTCTAAAATCTTGTTATCCCTGAATTATCTTATTTACTAAGTTATTTTATATTTCTAGTGTCTGTATTTGACCTCAAACTGCCTCTGTCTCTACTATTCTGTCTGTAACTTCCTTTCTTCTGGTTTTCCAGCCATTTTTCCCTCCCCCTTATATATTTTGTGGACTGCCTAGTGGTTGTACTGTAAGACTCAGAGAATCCACTTACTACTCCTAGTACTACTACCATGCCGTGCAGATTGCATGCCCAAGTAAGGTATTCTACGCATGTTTGTTGAGATGCAAAGGCTTTATTTTACTTTCTCATGTCATTGCTCAATTAGTAAAACAAGAGAGTGGCCGTGGTCACGTTGTACACTCCAAAGTTGGGCCTTCTTCTTATCTAGGCCTACTATGATTAGCAGCAGTGGATGGTGAGCTGATTACCGTGCACCATGGCTGGAAGGAAGTATGAGGAGGAGGAGGACGGCCCCAGGGCATTTGCCAATCAAGACCTTATGTCCAGTTGTCCACTCTTATAGCTTTTCAAAACCTCAGATCTCAGATGCCTCAATAGCTTTGCCACTCCAGTCCTTTACAGATTGTCTTCTTGAGAGGCTTTTAAAAAATTGGCACCAACAAAATCCCCAACCTGATATTTTCCATAGAAGATGCTATCTGTATCTGAATTTTTGTGATTTTTGTGGGGTATTTTCAATTATGCCACAAAAAATAAATAAATAGGGGAGGCGCATCTGGCATCTAAAAAATGTGTAATGTTTTTTCTAGCCGCACAGACCACCAGTGCCGGGGACAGCGGGAATGGGGGCACCAGCCGGGAGCAGATGCAGCAGCTGTAGGGGGTGAGACAGCGGCAGTGGTGGTAAGCCATATTGCTTGCTTATTGACAATACAGATGTTGAACTCGGTGCAGGTCACTTATAGTGTAGCTTGTTTCTTGGTAGCAGCTGGCAGACAAAACAAAACTAAACTCCCTCCGATAAACAATCTCCAAACCGGATACTTTTTTGTAAATTTTGTACGCAGTGAATTTGCAAAATATACTGGAAAGTGTATTCTCCTTATCTAAATTTTTGTGAACTTGTTTTTATCTAATAACTTTCTCTCTTTTAATGTATTTTTTCTATGGATTCTTTCTTAGGATTTGCATTCATCTTTGAAACTTTAATTGTAAATTTAATTGTTTTTTAATTGTATTTTATTGCTTACGAACTCTGCACTGCTTTTATGGTTTAATTAGCCGAATAAAGTTATTTGACTGACTGACTGACTGACAATTGATTATATACTCACTGCAAGGGTGTACACTGTCCTGTTGAGATGTGTGATAAGTCAAACACAACCCTCTTTACTTAGCATATACAAAGGGAGTTGAGTAAATAATGGCCTCTTCTGTCTTCAACGCAGTACAGGAAGTTTCATAAAGAGTCGGACCCTAGAGGTTGATGGAAAAGGGAAAGAAGGATGGAAGGAGGAAGGAAGGGTGAAATGTAATAGGACTGAAAGAGAAGGATTTGTGGGTGAAAGTGCCAGAAGCATATACTATAGGTGGCTGATAGGATGCATGGGTGGGTGAAGAATGGATGAAAGGTGAAAGGATGCCTGCCTCTGTGGGTGAAAGTATATGGGTGAAAGGAATCCTCCGGGGGGTTTGATGGGTCAAAGGATGCATGGGTGGTTAAATGACAAATGTATTACGGTAAATGATTTGTTGAGAATGAGAGCCAGGTTTGGATGGATGGAGATATGGATGGACTTGTGGGACACCCCCGCGCCGCACGGCCACCAGCTGCTGCGTGTGCCCCCTGCCTGCCCTGTGCCTCGCTGCTGCCTCGTCTGCCGGTTGCCGGCTGCCCCCGCTGCGGGGATTGTTTTGCCTGGTTTTGTCAATCATTTGTGCCTGTTTTGTTTAACTTGGTCTCACTTCATTTTTCCCTTGTTTTGTCGTGTAGTTGTGCCTGTTTAGCTTAAATTCATTTTGCCCGTGTTTTTGCTCTCCTTCCTTGTTGTCCGCCTACCTCGCCGCCCTCCGCCCTCCCTTCCCGCCACCGCCGCTTGTCCCCGCCCCTTTTTTCTCTTCTGTAACCCTCCCCGCTCCCGCCTCCCAGCTGCTCCGCCCACCCGCGCACTTGGCCTTAAATGGCGACCGTGCGACGCAGGTGAGTGTGACCCACTTGTGGGACACCCCCGCGCCGCACGGCCACCAGCTGCTGCGTGTGCCCCCTGCCTGCCCTGTGCCTCGCTGCTGCCTCGTCTGCCGGTTGCCGGCTGCCCCCGCTGCGGGGATTGTTTTGCCTGGTTTTGTCAATCATTTGTGCCTGTTTTGTTTAACTTGGTCTCACTTCATTTTTCCCTTGTTTTGTCGTGTAGTTGTGCCTGTTTAGCTTAAATTCATTTTGCCCGTGTTTTTGCTCTCCTTCCTTGTTGTCCGCCTACCTCGCCGCCCTCCGCCCTCCCTTCCCGCCACCGCCGCTTGTCCCCGCCCCTTTTTTCTCTTCTGTAACCCTCCCCGCTCCCGCCTCCCAGCTGCTCCGCCCACCCGCGCACTTCGCCTTAAATGGCGACCGTGCGAACGCACAGCGGTCACGCGCAGTGGGCGCGCCGATTGTGCGCCGAAGGCGCGCCAAAGGTAAGCCCGTCTGTGCCCGTCCGCGACCGGACCGCGCCCAGCGCCAGGACCCCTGGACCGCGAGGATCCCGACCGACCCGCAGGACGTACTCAGCCGCCACCCTCAGCACACTCAACATCGGCCGACGCCCAGAGTGCCACCAAGCCACACCACGACGCACCCACGGACCCTTCAGCTGCCACGCCTGCACGTTCTCCTGCAGCCGGACCTGCCTCGCACCAGCACCCGCCAAGTCGAACACCAGCAGCACCCACCTCAAGTGCATCCTGCTCAACACCCGCTCCGTCCACAGACACGCCATCGAACTCTGGAACCTCCTAGACGCCACAGCCCCTGACGTTGCCTTCCTCACGGAGACCTGGATGAACGCCTCTTCAGCTCCCGACATCGCCATCGCTATCCCAGAGGGCTACAAGATCGTCCGGAGGGACCGAAACGCCAACCAGATGGGAGGAGGCATCGCCATCGTCCACAAGAACACCATCCATCTCACGACCAGCACCGACAACACCCTGACCAGTGCCGAACACCTGCATTTCCAGATCCACACCAACCCGAACACCACCCTCAGAGGCACCCTGATCTACCGACCTCCGGGACCACGCACACAATTCAGCGAGGACATCGCCGACTTCGTCAGCCCGCACGCCCTCCCCTCCGCTGACTACATCCTCCTGGGAGACCTCAACTTCCATCTAGAGAACAACAACGACCGCAACACCAGCACCCTGCTCGACAACCTCGCCAACCTGGGACTCAAACAACTGGTGTCCACCCCCACCCACCTCGCCGGACACACACTCGACGCAGTCTTCTCATCCAGCACAGACATCGACTTCAGCCGCGCCACTGAGCTTCAATGGACGGACCACAGCTGCGTCCACTTCACCTTCAAGAGAACGACGACCCACCACCACCAGCAACAGGCCGCCCGCAGAAGCTGGAACAAGATCACAGCACACCAGCTCGCCACCTCCCTGAGCCAGCACCCTCCTGCCAGCTCAACGAACCCCAGCCAGGCCGCGGACAACCTCACGAAGTGGATCAGCAACTGTGCGGACGAACTCGCCCCACTGAGGACCCCGCCTAGCAGACCCGGCAGCAAGAAGGCCCCATGGTTCACCGATGAACTCAAGAGCTCCAAGAAGAACTGCCGAGCCCTCGAGAAAGTCTGGAGAAGGGAACCGACACCGGACAACAGGACCTCCTTCAAACTTGCCACCCGGAAACACCACCAGCTGATCCGCGCCGCCAAGAAAACAGCATTCAAGGACCGGCTGGACAACAACGCACACAACTGCAAGGAACTCTTCAACATCGTGAAAGAGCTTTCCAACCCCAGCGCAGGAAACAACGACATCACCCCATCGCAAGACCTCTGCAACTCCCTCGCTTCATACTTCCACAACAAGATCACGGACATACACAACAGCTTCAACAACCAACCAACGCACACCATGACCGAACAACCACCCCCCACCACCACCCTCCACGCCTGGACCCCGATCAGCACCGAAGACACCATCCGCACGATGAACTCCATCCACTCCGGATCACCGACCGACCCCTGCCCTCACCACGTCTTCAACAAGGCCGACGCTGTCATCGCACCCCACCTGCGAGACATCATCAACACATCCTTTGACACCGCCACCTTCCCTGAGAGCTGGAAACACGCCGAACTCAGCGCTCTCCTAAAGAAACCAACAGCGGACCCCACCGACCTCAAGAATTATCGCCCCATCTCGCTCCTCCCGTTCCCAGCCAAAGTCATCGAGAAGACCGTCAACAAGCAACTGGCCGCCTTCCTCGAGACGAACGGATCCCTCGACCCCTCACAGTCCGGCTTCCGAGCCAACCACAGCACCGAGACCGCCCTCATCGCCGCCACCGATGACATCCGAGCCCTGATGGACAATGGAGAAACAGCGGCCCTCATACTCCTAGACCTCTCCGCGGCATTCGACACGGTCTGCCACCGCACCCTAGTCCGGCGCCTCAGCAACATCGGAATCCAGGACAAGGCGCTGGAATGGATCATCTCCTTCCTCGACGGAAGAACACAGAGAGTCCGCCTACCACCGTACAAGTCAGAGGCCTCCGAAGTCATCTGCGGCGTCCCCCAAGGATCATCTCTGAGCCCCACCCTCTTCAACGTCTACATGAGCCCCCTCGCGGCCATCGTACGCAAACACAACCTCAGCATAATCTCCTACGCCGACGACACCCAGCTGATCCTCTCCCTGACCAACGACCCCGCCGCCGCCAGAGCCAACCTGCACGAAGGGATGAAAGAGGTAGCCGAGTGGATGACGACCAGCCGCCTGAAACTGAACTCGGACAAGACGGAGGTCCTCATCCTGGGCTCCTCACCCTCCGCCTGGGACGACTCCTGGTGGCCTCCCGCCCTGGGCACCGCACCCAAACCGACGGACCACGCACGCAACCTGGGCTTCATCCTGGACTCCTCCCTCTCCATGACCAGACAAGTCAACGCCGTCTCCTCATCATGCTTCAACATCCTACGCATGCTACGGAAGATCTTCTGGTGGATCCCCACCGAGACCAGGAAGACCGTCACCCAGGCCCTCGTCACCAGCCGACTGGACTACGGCAACGCCCTCTACGCCGGTACCACCGCCAAGCTCCAGAAGAGACTCCAGCGGATCCAGAACGCCTCAGCCAGACTCATCCTCGACATCCCACGAACCAGCCACATCTCCGGACCTCTGAGAGACCTTCACTGGCTCCCCGTCAACAAAAGAATCACCTTCCGCCTCCTCACCCACGCACACAAAGCCCTACACGACCAAGGCCCAAGCTACCTCAACAGCCGAGTCAACTTCTACGCTCCGAAACGCCACCTCCGATCAGCCAACCACGCCCTCGCCGCCGTCCCCCGCATCCGAAGAGCGACAACAGGAGGAAGGTCCTTCTCCTACCTGGCCGCCAAGACCTGGAACTCCCTCCCGACCGACCTGCGCCTGACCCAAGACCACCTCTCCTTCAGGAAGAAGCTGAAGACCTGGCTGTTCGAGCAGTAGCGGCACCCCCCCCCCCCCCCCCCCCCCCAGCGCCTTGAGACCCTACGGGTATGTAGCGCGCTCTATAAATGCCATTGATTGATTGATTGATGGATGGATAGATGGTATTCATAGGTGAAGACTGGATGAGGAGAATGTAAAACTTAAACAGTGACTTGGAAGTAAGCGATCCAAGAGTAAAGAATAAAAATACTAGAAGAACAATAAAATGATGAATGGAAAATCCATGGGAAGAAGAGTGAACAAGAAATGTGTTTTTCTATCAAGGTATTTGATTCAAAGGGTTGAGGTGGCATTTCATATTACTCCCTTGACTCACAGTCGTTTTTTAGGGCAACATATAATATGTATCCTTCCAAGTACCCACCGATTATCATTAATCGCTCCCTCCGAGTCCCTACCCATGGCATTTACCAGTGACAACCGTCGGTGACCTATCGGCTGCATGGTTACATTGGCCGCACTGCATTGTTGGCTGTGCAATGTGCGTCTGCCTCAGTTAATGTATAGGCCCCTTAACAAATGTCATGCTAATGCGAAAGATAAACAGTTGTGTTTCCCTTCGCTCCTAGTGCCCACTCAGTCACTTCCTAGCACATAAGTAACCCTTTTCCTAACTTCCTTGTCCTGTCCCAGTCTTCAATAAAACTTGAAAAAATCATTCTTTGCATGCGCCACTTTCCTCTGGCCAAGTGGCATATTTTATTATTGCTTCCATAACGTATTACATCAGTTGAAATTTTTTCCTTTCAACAATTGCTGAACAACATGACTCACTACAAGCAAAAGCTTAGGCAGTTGATGATAATGATCAGTTAAACGTCTACCCATCCGGCCTAGTCCCTCCAGCTTACTTGCATTCGACTAAGTTAATAAATATTTTCCTTGCTGGCAAGCAAATCTATTTTGTTGAAAACAAGTAATGTCAAATGAGGTGAGGGAGGGTGAAGCCAGGGGGTAAAGTGGGAACAAAGAGTAGGTGACTTTGCATTTTAAGGATGGGATAGTCAGCGATGAACAAACGAGCCAAATACAACATCCTGTTCCTTAATCCTTTCCCTGACCTGTAGGGCCATGGGCAGACAGGAGGACGTCTGTCTGCATAGTTGTCTTCTTTATAGTTAGTAGTACCTCACGTGACGTATATCGTTCATAGTAACTATTCATCTGCCTTGTTATAGTCAGGGTGACATTGAGGCATTTAACAGGGCATGGCCATGATAGGGAATGAGATAATTGTCTAGTACAGCTGCGCCACCTGTAGACAGTAGCAAGTAATGCAACACGAGTATGTCTGTCTAGGGCGCAAGCTGAGCTGGCATGCCTACCTTAATTTAGCTAAACAAGTGAGAGGGAAGAAGAATACTTGTATACTCCATAGTGCCTAGTAGTAGTAATGCCTGAAACTCTAATCACATCAAAGTTGAATGAGCCAAGGAATCGGGGATACCAGCAAATGTTATGTACTGTCAGTCAGTCAAGAAACTTTATTCGAATGTTCATAGTAACATCCATAAAAGTACATTTCAATAAAAATTTACAATTAACACTTAAAATTCATGCATTATTAAGCGTCACTTAAAGTGAAAAAGATTACAGACAGTATATACAATACAATAAAAATGTTTAAATAAACATAGTTATATTAGTATAAAAATATATCTCTCAGCACAGCACATTTATCCCTCCATACTTGCCATAAATTTAATTGCAAGTTTTAAAAAACTACATACAAATAAAGTGCATTCATAGCTTAGTAATTGAAGGTAATAAAGTGCTGGGCGGATTTGTACAACATTCAATTGTTTGAGGATTGGTTTTAAGTATAGCTTCCTTTGTATAAAATAAACGGGGCAGATAAATAAGAAGTGTGCCAAATCTTGCGGAGACTTTTCGTCGCAGCCGCAAGGTGGCAATACTTGGCCTCGATGGGCCCCCCCTGGTGTGGCCAGTAGAAAATGAAATAGATCGAGGCGAAACCTCGTAAGCAGAAAGCGATCATAACCCGACATGGGCCATGACAGGTACGGTTCAATTTGTAAACTAGTTTTTAATAGCATATGTTTCCGGACACTGTCTTTTTTTAATTCAGTCTCCTCACGGGCTAAAAACCTAGAGGCTATGAAGGTCTTCTTCACATAAACAACATCAGATTTAGTGGTTCGCTCTGGGGATGCAAAAAGGTCTGGGCGTCCTAGATCAGATAAACATTTGCTGATATATCTGAGCCAGGGCACCTTAAGACCATTTTCCCATGTTAGTGCTTCTTTCAGAATTTGTTGGGTAAGGGGTATTTCAGTATTTGTCCAGCAATTCAGCCAACAGAGTATGGGATTTACGGCTATTCTGTCGCTCAAATAGGGCATACCCAATTCTTCATGGACAGAAAAATTACCTGTGCCCCTTGGTACCCTCAGGACCTGTTTTAAAAAGCTATTTTCTGCAACCTCTAGGCCTCTAAGGGAAGTGAACCCCCATAGCTCACTTCCATAGCATGCAATAGATACACTTTTTGCTTGGTAAAGTTGGAGCAATGCAGCCACTGGGCTATTTCCCATTTTTCTAGCAAGATCATGTATTGCTGCATTGGCCCTAATTACCTCACCCGTTTTCCTCTGTAATGCGGGTCCCCAATTCAGTTGATGGTCAAAAAGGACGCCCAGATAAGAGAATGTCTTAGCAGCGGGGATTTTCTCTCCATTGATGTAAAAGGAGTTTGGCTTTTTGCTCCCCAGGCCTACCTTCATGACATAGGATTTTGAGTTGTTAATACTCAGATCCCGCGACTTCATAAAGTCATGAAACGCTTTTAACAAAATTTGTAGGTCTGTTGCGGTCCTGGATATCAGGACTGCATCGTCCGCATAAAGCAGTACCGGCAGTCCTTTCCGCCCAACATAGGGATAATCAACTCCCGTACTCAAAAGACACTCCTCAAGATCGTTTATATACAGATTAAACAGGAATGGGGCTAGGATACACCCTTGGCGAACGCCCGGTGTATTCCAAAGTTCCTGGTCACTTTTAAGTCTTGTGTATATCTGACATTTGCTCTTGTGTCAGAGTGCAAGTCTGCTAAAAGATTAATTAGGTTTTGTTCTATACCCATTTTCGTCAGGGCATCCCATAGTCTACCTCGGTCCACACAGTCGAAAGCCGACGATAGATCCATGAATGCCATGTGAATTGTACCATTCCTAGCCATGGTGTATTTCCCCAGAATCATGTATAGGTTCAGACACCGGGTAATTGTAGAATGACCTGGCCTGAATCCATATTGAATTGGGGAAATTACGTTGTTTTCATCTGCCCAAGCTGTTAATCTGTTTAAAATTACACCCCCAACTACTTTAGCTACAGAATTAATTAAGGATATAGGCCTGTAGCAAAGTGGACTATTGCGGTTTCCTTTTTTAAACACGGGAACTATGGTAGAAGTTCCCAACGATTTGGGACAACCAGAAACTGCTGCAGCGTTAATTACTGCGGTAAGGACTGGAGCCCATAGTGTTGGACGTGATTTAAAGAGATCTGGGGGGAGGCCATCAGGGCCGGGAGCCTTATTACAGGTTAGTCCTTGAATACCTTTTTCTACCTCATTTATTGAAAATTGTAAAGAGTTCTCCATAGGAGTAATAGAATTATACACTGCCTGCGGCTTATCACTTTTAAAAATGATGCTAAAATGAGTGACCCAATCTTCTTCTGGGATATTTGTGCCAAGGGCCATATTGCTTGGATCGTCAAACAGAGGTTTATTAATGATTTCCCAGAACCTTGCGCTATTGCCCAAGGTATTGGGATCCAAGAGGGACTCCCAGGTTTTTACCTTTATCTCTTTTTTCCGTAGAGCAATGGCTTTTTTGTATAATACTCGCATAGCCTTAATGCATGCCAGGTCTCTGGGTCTGGCTTTTAACGCCGTTTTGAGATCTCTATTTGCTTTAGTGCAAGAATGGTCGAACCACTTTGGGTTCTTTCCAGCTTGCCCATTTGCTGGTATCATCAACAAAGACCCCACCTTGTCTGTAATCCCCTCAAAGGCAGACAAAGTTTGGCCTGGAGATGATGTAGGAGACAAACAAATTAAGAGGTCAGAACTGCAAAGATTGGTTATCGAGTTGTAAAAATTATCACAGTCCACCAGTGACCATTTTAGTCGACGTTTTCCATTAATACACTTTGTAGTTCCCCGCCCTTCGCTGCGTTTTCTTAAATCAAGAATGCCACCACCCAAGACGATGGAAATCGGGTTATGATCACTATGGGCATTTAATTGAATGCGAAAGTCCGAGGCAAAATTAGCAAGGTCTATAGATATCAGAATGTGGTCTATATACGAGCCATTTATATTGCCTTTATATGTGGGAACTTGAAAGAGAATGTGCTCCGCCGTCACAGACATGGCTGAAAATAAGTTGTTTCTATCCATCAAATTGTTAAGCAGAGTTCCACGCCTGGAGTGGTCAAAGTGAAAACCATTTAATCTGTTGCACCCTAGGTGTCCCATGGGCGTCTCTCCCGGGTTCCCACAGGGGTGGGTGTTAAATTCACCAGCAATCAACAGTTTTGTCGACAGGGACCTTTCGTTATCTGTAAGGAAGTCACTCAGCTTTAATAGATTACATTCTCCAGACTGATTTACTGCGTTATAAAAATTGATCAGAGTCAAAGTATGTTTACCCCTTTTCAGATCGAGAACTTGAATGTTCCTATTTCCTGTATATCGAATGTTTTTGTTGTGGGTAAGAGCCAAACTTATGTATATTGCCAGGCCCCCTCTTGCTCTTCCACTACTAGAGGGTTCAGCAGGGGTAAAAAAACGTTGGTATCCCTCGATGTGTGCAGTGTTGCTATCTACCAACTTATGTTTCTTGCAGGCATATCACTGCGTGTTGTTTAACGAAAGACAACCAGGTAGAGTCACAGACTTTGTCAGCCAAGCCTGCCGTATTCCAGGAAACCAGACTTGTATTACAGGGGAAGCTGATATCTACTTCAGACTCAATGGCCATGATAACAGGATTGGCAACTTTCAAGTGGATAGACTCTAATCGTTTGGCTACGTGATCTTCAGTGGGGTTATACTTATATTCTGTATTAGTTGGATCACAAATAGGAGCCTCTGGGTAATCTACGAATGATTCTGTTCTAATTTGTGGAGGTAGGCTCACTGATAGAATATTTGTTTCTGGGCCCATCTGCTCGAACAGTGAAAGACTTTCTATGATTTTAAAGTCATTTGGACCCTTTGTACCATCACTTTTGTCAGATGTTATCACATGATTGGCATTGTCTTTGTATGCAGAGGGGGTTCGTGGTTCAAATAGTCAATCAACCCCCTCCAGGTCACACTGCTCATAGAAAGCATTAAATCTATTTGAGATTGGGACATTGTACTGATTATTCGTGTATGAAGAAAGGGGTATTCCTGTTGGGGTACCTGATATATACCTTCCCTCCCTGTGTTGTAATCATTATAATTGCCTGTGATGTCCTAGTTTTGGTGTTGATTATTTTGGGGATAAAGCCCTCTCTGATCCCCTGGGGGATATAGGTACCTAATATTTGACCCACTGCCATTTGAGGGATAGAAATATCTGAGATCCATTGTGCGGATCAGACTGTTTATAGAACTATCTCTCCATCGAGTTATGTAACTTGCCAAACGAGGGCTTTTAAATGTAACAATGATACAATCTCCTTCGGTGGACTTAAATCTATATCCCACCCAATCTGCCCTCCTAACATGGGCTATGCGACCGTCAAGATGTGAGGGAAGCGGTCTATATGTGGTTAGCCAATGGCTCACCTTGTTTTTTAATTCCCCATGTGTTTCTGTTTTCCCCTCGCTCAACTTTGGGACGCCTATCATAACTATTGTAAATGGATGAGACTCAGGGGAGAGGTTAATGTGAATTGTTTTTTTTACGGGTTTCGGATTGTTTTTTTTCGAGGAGATCATTTGTAGGCATGTTTTGTAAAGCTATATGCCTTGGGGGTCCATGCTGGACAACATGTTTTTCCGTGCTTAGGCCCTCTGCCGCCCATTCACTCTCGTCGATTTCGACTAGGAGGGACTCGGGATCAGCAGTTGGGTCTAAGACTACTGCGGATACAATGTTGTTTGATGCATTTAAGTTATCGTTAGAGGCAATTGAGGATAAATCTATCAAAGGAGGGGGTGAGGGCTGTTTCTTGTTGTCATTATGGGGCGAATTTGTAGGATGAACACTTTTATTATTAGTCAATTTTGATAAACTTTTGACTGATTTCTCTTTTGTTGATAGTGATCTGAGTGTCTCTAGGACTAGGGCTATGTTCTTATTTTGTGTAACCTCAGATTTCTCGATAAATTCTTCCAGTTTAATTAATCTTTCTCGTATGGGTAACAAGAGAGACCTTATTAACTGTTCTAGTTGTAACAGAAGTGTATTATCGCCACTTGCAGTTGAGAGATCAGTCTGACTCGACCGATCTGTATTGCCGAGTGTATTTACTGGCTGCTGGAGTTCCATCAAGCTAGACGGTGATGTACTCTGATGAGTGAGTGTCTTATTTGTCTGTTTTGTTAATCTAAAGGTAGACCAAATATCCTTTGCTGACAACTTATATTTGCAGATTGGTCGGGAAAGTAATCTTCTGCTTGGTTTTAATTTTTTCCTATATCGACTTTTTGATTTAGTTGGCAAACTATCTTTTCCTTTTTCGCCCTCTGCTAAATTTATTGATGGTAAACCCCCCAGATGTTCCGCACACAATAAGTTTGTAAACGTGGTTTTAGGGGAGGAAGAAATCCTCAGTTGTACCTGTGGGCTGCAGATCAGTGGTTGGCTACCTTCCCCGCTATTGCAAATTATTGGTATGCTTGTATCTGCAGTCGATGTTTCTCTAGGTTGAGTACTTGGCAGTCCTGTAAAGGATTCCATTAGAAGCGAGTCCTGTGAGTTTATTGTAATATCAAGAGTATTAATAGCAGCAGTGGTGTGTAATGATAGGTCAGGAAAACATAGGTTGGGGGTTAGTGAGAGGCGTCTCTCTGTATTTTGAATTGCGTCTGCCACAACGCATATAGTTTTTTGCAGCATTTTGTCTATTGCAGTAAAAGTAGGAAGGGGTGTGGCGGGGGCCACTTTATTCCTTGTGGAGGATCTAGTAGCAATGGGAGTTTTTTTCACTTTCGTCATAATGTGGTGTGATCTCCTTAAATTTGTAAGTACATATGTGGCAAATTAGTACGAGTACCTTGGCTCTTTGTCGTAGATATCAGGTAATAAGGGGTATGACGCTAAACAAATGGACGAGGAATCAAGAGTGAATGAATAAATACCTTTCGTCATAAGCGATAGGGCGCTGGACCAGATCGAAAGGGGGGTGGCCCGTCCCGTCCTCCTAGGACCTCTGAGGGCCACAGAGGGCCCGCCCTTTGCCCGGGCTTAGCCCCGGCACTCCCGCGACGCTGGGGGCTCGGCGTCTTTATGGCCCCTCCTGGCGCTCAAGTGGCGTCAGGGCAGCGCGCCGCCGCAAAGGCTGCCGGGATACGTAGTCCCGGGGCGGCGGGGCGGTTGGTGGCGGTAACTTGCAGCGCTCCTGCGCTCGACCAGTGGATTATGCGGCTCGTGGATGGTGCTGGGCAATCTCTCTCCTCGTGACCCAGGTAAATTATGGCTCTCCCCCGCTCCACCGAGGGCTCGGCGTCTTTATGGCTCCTCCTGGCGCTCAAGTGGCGTCAGGGCAGCGCACCGCCGCAAAGGCTGCCGGGATACGTAGTCCCGGGGCGGCAGCGCGGTTGGTGGCGGTAACTTGCAGCGCTCCTGCGCTTGGCAAGTGGATTATGCGGCTCGTGGATGGTGCTGGGCAATCTCTCTCCTCGTGACCCAGGTAAATTATGGCTCTCCCCCGCTCCACCGAGGGCTCGGCATCTTTATGGCCCCTCCTGGCGCTCAAGTGGCGTCAGGGTAGCGCGCCGCCGCAAAGGCTGCCGGGATACGTAGTCCCGGGTCGGCGGCGATAACTTGCAGCACTCCTGCGCTCGACCAGTGGATTATGCGGCTCGTGGATGGTGCTGGGCAATCTATCTCCTCCTGACCCAGGTAAATTATGGCTCTCCCCGCTCCACCGTGGGCTCGGCGTCTTTATGGCCCTCCTGGCGCTCAAGTGGCATCAGGGCAGTGCGCCGCCGCAAAGGCTGCCGGGATACGTAGTCCCGGGGCGGCGGCGCGGTTGGTGGCGGTAACTTGCAGCGCTCCTGCGCTCGACCAGTGGATTATGCGGCTCGTGGATGGTGCTGGGCAATCTCTCTCCTCGTGACCCAGGTAAATTATGGCTCTCCCCCGCTCCACCGAGGGCTCGGCGTCTTTATGGCCCCTCCTGGCGCTCAAGTGGCGTCAGGGCAGCGCGCCGCCGCAAAGGCTGCCGGGATACGTAGTCCCGGGGCTGCGGCGCGGTTGGTGGCGGTAACTTGCAGCGCTCCTGCGCTCGACCAGTGGATTATGCGGCTCGTGGATGGTGCTGGGCAATCTCTCTCCTCGTGACCCAGGTAAATTATGGCTCTCCCCCGCTCCACCGAGGGCTCGGCGTCTTTATGGCCCCTCCTGGCGCTCAAGTGGCGTCAGGGTAGCGCGCCGCCGCAAAGGCTGCCGGGATACGTAGTCCCGGGTCGGCGGCGATAACTTGCAGCACTCCTGCGCTCGACCAGTGGATTATGCGGCTCGTGGATGGTGCTGGGCAATCTCTCTCCTCGTGACCCAGGTAAATTATGTTCTGCTAGTGCTACGGTGACACTGTACCATTTTATGTGTTACTATTTTGATAAGAGTATTGGTAACACTTTGTCCTTTTTCTTTTTTTAATATTGCTACTCCTGCCAATTCACTATCACCCTCACATCCCAACAGGCAGGAGGTAGCAGCCAAGACCTGGCAAAGGAAGCTGGAGGCCATCAGGGCCGAATATCAGAGGCTGGTGGCCCAGGAGGAGGAGGAGGAGGAGGAGGAGGAGGAGGAGGCAGCTGCAGCTTCCCTCAATGCCCCGGGCCCCAGCCAGGCCCCATTGCCTCCGGTAGTACGGCGCCATGGTCAGGAAGCCGCCCGCAACCAGTCAGCAACCACTGCTGCTCCCCCCCATAAACTCGATAGAGCCTTTCAGCCCTGCATGCTCCAGAGGATGA
Organism: Lissotriton helveticus; assembly: GCF_964261635.1. Lineage (NCBI taxonomy): Eukaryota > Metazoa > Chordata > Amphibia > Caudata > Salamandridae > Lissotriton > Lissotriton helveticus. Next base: position 2,125,970,204 of record NC_136065.1, on the reverse strand, counting down.
CGTGCCTTGAAGTCAGGATGGAGGAGCGTTTCAACAGGTTAGAGAGGGATCACATAGCCCGCCGCTCGGCCTCTCTTGCTCCTTTTTAATCTTTTGTTTGGTGGATGGGATGTGTTGGGGAGAGGGTGGGAATGTGGTATTGAGCAATTTTAGGGTTTTCTTATTTAGTTCTGTTTTATGGAAAATTACATTTTTGGACTTTTACTTTGGACAAAGCTTTCTTTGGACATTAACTGGTGTTAGGGAGAGCAATGGGCCACGTGTTGTGGGTTTAGTTTATATTTGTTTGGGAAATTAAGTTTTAATAGGTGTACATATGATTTAAGTCTTCTGGGGGAGTTACTGCTTTATATTGTTATGTGGGAATCTAGGACCCTAGTGTAATTTCCCCGATTCATGCCCATATATAGTTATAATTCACCCAATCCTTATATAGGCATAGGAATCATTGCCTTATTTAGTCTTAGCCTGTGCAGCCAAATACGGAATGGCTACTTCCACTAAACTCCGAGAATCCACAACGATTTCTTGGAAAAACCAGCCGTCAGCAGTCAGGGACTTCCCTCTACTTGAATACTAATTTATCCAAGAACTCCTGGAGTTTTCAAGGAACTGAGGCACTAGTGTCCAATCTTACGTCAAACTTGGCACCTTCAAAGTATAAATATGCCTACATTTGCCCAGTCAAACACACAGTGGTTTAGGAGCAGATCGACTAACTACTTGCCCGACGTCCTGCTGCTGCAAGTGCCGAAGGAAGCCGATCCTCCAACTGACGCACTGAGAAGATGTTGTCTTTTCTCTTCCCGAGAAATCCAGCTCCGGTGTTTCCAGGCTACCCTTGTAGGTTGCTGGGAGACCGAGTCCAGAGAGAGAGATACAAGACCTCTATCATTCTAAAACCAAGGTACGGAGCTGATTAGACCCGTAGAGAATTCTTGGAACAGATTTTTGGCAGAAAATTACTAGACTTCAGCTACACCACACTTACTCCTCCCTCGTACTAGCCTTAGGTTAGGTACACCGGGGTAAGCATATTTTAGAAGCACCAGTTGAGTACTTTTAGCCACTATTTTATCACTGTATGTATTTTTTTTAAAATCTTTTTATTAAACATAAACAATAACAAATAAACAAGACCATCGTGCCAAAGGTATCAGCAAAAACATGATCGGAGAACGTAGATTCCAACATTACAGACGTATGAAGGAGTGCATGAAAGGGCTTAGGTCACATCCCATTCCTCCTGAACTGGATCAATTTCTGATGGTGTACAAATATCCCCACGATATGCATTCCAAGCCTCCCATATCTTCCCCCATTTGCGGGGTCTCCCCCTGGCCACATACACCGATCTCTCCCGAAGCATGCACCAGTCAAGTTCCTTCATCCATTTCCTTATCTGAGGAGCTCGACCAGTGCCCCACAACTGAGCGATGTTTCTCTTGGCAACCATACATGCGAGGGTGACCCAAAGCCTACCATGAGTTGAGAGGCCGGTAGGTTCCCATACATTGAGCAGGCAACGGCGTGCCTTCAGTGCGATCGGTACACTCCACACCTCACTCATTTTCTCATGTATCTTAGTCCAATAGTTTTGGATCTCCGGGCACTCCCACAAAATATACAAAAATGTACCAGTCAAACCACATCCCCTACGGAAATCTGCATTTGAAGCGAGCCCCATATGACAGAGCCCCGGGACCGTGGTATAGGACCGGTGAAGGATCCTAAGCTGCACCAGACGGAGTCTCATGGAGATCGCCACTTCCCGAGGGGACGACACAGCCTCCCCCCAGTCTTCATCATCCAAAACCAAACCATCCGCAATCCATTGTTCCCGGACCCTCACTAGGGGATCCTCAGTGTGGTTGACCAATTTCTTGTAAACCAGAGAGATCGCCTTGGTAGGGAGATACCCATCCAAAATTCGATCCTCCAGCGGAGAGGCCACCGGCGGCTTCACATCACCTTGGATAGCTGCCGCCAGCGCGTGCTTAATCTGGAGATAACGATACTGCTCACTGTCATTCAGTTGGTGTCTGGCTTGTAACTCCGCAAAGGTCAATATCCCCTCCTTGCCCCACATGTCTCAGACCTGCGAGATTCCAATCAAGTCCCAGCGATCAAACCCCTTCGACTTCCACAAACTACCCAAAGCTTCCGAATTCCACAATGGTGTGGCCATTGTTATCTTACCATTCCATTTGAGAGCTCGGTTAGCCTCATGCCACACCCACGTCGAGACCGACGTCGGACCCAGCAGAGGGTACCTGCCACGTCTAGCATACAAAACCCTTAAGTAGTCACCCCCCGGCAGCTGGCCACGATCCATGGCATACCCGGGGTCAGCCGGAGAGCCATAGACCGCATGATTGATAGGGGCTAATTGGGAGGCCCAGTAATATTTCCTGACATTCGGTAGTCCAATCCCACGGTCGTACCAGGGTAACATCAATTTGGATAGTGCAATCCGCTGTTTCCCGGTCCAAAGAAGCTGACGCTGGAGCGATTCTATCTCATTAAAATAAGAGTGGGGTATGGGGTCGAAAGAGTTCTGTAAGGCATATAAGAACCGGGGAAGCGCCATCATTTTGAAAAAAAACGCATGACCCAGCAAGGAAAGCGGCAACTCCCTCCATTTTGCAATGTCACAACGGAGTCTAGACAAGGGGGGACCCAAATTGGCGTCAAAACGCACCTAAGGATCTTTGGAGACATAAATTCCAAGGTAACGAAAACCGATCAGTTCGATTTTTACTGGACAATTAACTGGGACTCTAGGGGGGTCACCGCTCAACACGAAGAGGACCGACTTCGCCCAGTTGATAGCGGAACCCGAGTACCTTCCATAAATTGGCAAGATATCCATAAAAACTATAAGGGACTGCCGGGGGGAGGTCAGGTATAGGAGTATATCGTCCGCATAAAGTGAGATTTTATCCTCCCACTCCAGAGTCCATGGCAGACCTTTGATCGATCGGTCCCAACTTACCCAAGCCGCGAGCGGCTCCAGGGCCAAAGCAAACAAAAGTGGTGAAAGGGGACATCCCTGATGGGTGCCCCTCCCCAGCTGAAAATCGCAGGACTTATGGTTATTCACCACCACTCGGGCCAACAGAGCTGAGTATAAAAGGCGGATGCAACGTATGAATTCTGGTCCAAACCCCAACTTCTCCAACACCGCAAACAGGTAAAACCATTCCACCCTGTCGAACGCCATAGTGGCGTCTAGTGATAGAAGCACTGACAGGCTCGTGAATGCGAGAAGCAGTCGCCACTACCCCATGAAGTCTACGAAGGTTAAGAGCAGTGTTGGAAATGGGATCCCTGGCTGGCCAGGGCTTTCGCCAAAGTCAGTCAGAGACCACCACTCCCAAGTCAGGGCAAGGGAGTTACACGCCAAGATAACCCCTGCTCACCCTCTAGGTAACGTGGCGCGAGCAGCAAGGCTAAACTTGGAGGCGATGTAAGTTAAGTATTTGCGCACGCACCCCAGCAACAACACCCAGGACCCACCACAAAGGAAGCTCCACACAAGGTTATATAAAAATAGCCTTTGTATTACACCAAAACACATTAGATAAAACACACACTTTACAATGTGCCAGAGGCACGGGCAGAATTTACAAGGGATTATTTACAAGACAGGGCCACCTGGACCACTGTCAGGAATCAGAAGTAACACTTTCAGAAATAGCACTTAGAATGTAGATCACTGTAGCACAAAAATATGACACAACCAGTAATCACTGGTAACAGGACCTCACTAGCACCACCTGTACTAGGGAGAAAACAACCCCCTACATATCACACTACCTGTAGGGGTGTAAGAACATAACACATGATGCAATGCATAACATTCATTCAGAGGTGTAAGGAAGGAAAACACATGATGCATCAACAATACATTCAGAGGTGTAAGCAAAATGAACAATTGCGCCAAACTCACGAAAGTCACCACCTGTGACTGCCCCTGTGTCCCAATGTCAGGGCCTAAACGTGGCAGTTGCCCACAAAGTGCTGGGCAACTGGTGCAGGGAAAGTTAGGGCAACGCTGGAGCCTCGTGGGCTCAAGAACCACCCCTGTGGCACTGCAGAGCCTCTCTGGGCTCCTGGACAAGAACTGGTGCCCTGAGCCTCTCTCAGGCTCTTCACAAGAATGGGCACTCGAGCCTCTCTGGGCTCGAAAAGCAAGGAAATGGCACCCTCAGAGCCTCTCTGGGCTCACAAAGCGAGACTGCCGCCTACTGGGCAGTGGGGTCCCTCACGGGGGACCTAGGAACAGCTGGAGAGCCACTCGGGGCTCAAAGACAACGGTGGGGCCAATGTGGGAGCCTCGCTGGGCTCTAGAGAAATGACTGTGGCACCCCAGAGCCTCTCTGGCTCTCAAAACGAATATGCCCCCTTGAGCCTCCTCTGGGCTCAACAACACAGGTAAGGCCCCCACGAGCCTTTCACTAGGGCTCTCGGTAACAGGGGCCGCCCCTCTGGGGCAGGGGGGTCCCGCACGGGCACCCGTGAACACGTGGGGCGCCTTTGGTGGGAGTCCCCCCCTCTGGGGGACTCGAGAATCACTTGAGGCCCGACGGGCCTCTCAGCACAAGTGACTCGCTCTGGAGGGGAGGGGCGGGCACTCACCGGTCTCGCGCAGTCTCCTCTGCCCGGCGGCTCTTCACGGGAGCTCCCGCTCCTCGGGGGCTCCCTTCCCGCACTTCTCCCTCTCTCTCCGGGGCTCTCCCTCGCTCTTGGGAGCCCCGGAGGGGAAGACCAGGCGCCGGCTCTCTCTCGCTCTGCAGCAGCAGGGCGGGACTTCCGGTTCGTGGGTCGGGGCCGCGCTCCGATTGGCCGACGGGCCCTAGAACTTCCGGGTCGTCGCGGGCAGCGCGGCGGCCCGTTTTCGGCACTTCCAGGTGGGGGGTGAGTTTACCGGGCTCCCTCGAGTTAAATTCTAGAAACAGCAGCAAATCACCGGGGCAATGCCGGGTGGGCACCGGCTTTCTTAAATAAATACTCCAATCGAGGTGGGCACTCGATCTGGCCACCACGAGCAGGGTGGGCACCTGCACAGCAATTGGTGCGCTCCCAAGCGCTACAAGCCAAATAAAGCGCTCTTAAGCACTATAAGTAAAATAAAGCGCTCCCAAGTGCCCTCAGCAAGCAGGGCAGAGTTCCAGCAAGTCCTTGGGCAAGGCAGGGGGGGCAAGGCTGGGCCCAGAGCCAGCACACTGGGTCTCCAGGCAGGGAGACACTCCAAGTGGCGGTCCTCTGGCCCAGCAGCAGCAGCAACAGCCCCCTCAGGATCCTGGAAAAGAACAACTTCTGTGGGGACGCAGCCCCATTTTTATACACCATTTTCCTTTGTCTGAAGGTGCAGGGTGGGGGCGGAACCAGTCGCAGCTGGTTCTTGAGTACTCTGTTTACCTCAACTACCCTCTCTATTCACTGGCAGGGCTTGGGTCATTAGACACACCACAGGGGGGCGGAGCCAGCATTGTGTGGGGAAAACCCAGCCCATCCAGGACACAGGTACACTCCTCCCACACATCACTCATGCTAATCTCCCACCCACCACCGGGCAGACCCATCCAGACTTCCTGGAGCCTGGCATGCCAGCCAGCTCCAGCCAATCACGCTCCAGCACCCTTACTGCACACGTACAGCCATGTCCAGGAATGACACTTCCCCACTAGACACATACATGCCGCATACACCATCTTGCAGCATTCACTCTCACGAGTTCACACATACCAGACTCGAGCCTGTACACCCCACGCATCAGGAACTACCAGGGACACATACATTCCCCATGCATTCCTACGGGCGGGCAGGCCTAGCTCAGCACATGCACTCAGAGTGCGCACGCACTTTCCACTGGGACACAGTGAAAGTGCGCAGAATCCCAAAAATCACCATTGCCAGGTAACCATTTCAAGCAAAAAGTCTAGGGGTGAACCTGCCCTAAGGGCCAAAGTCCAACACAACCCCCTTCCAGCCAAAATGCAGGGGAGACCAATCACCACCGTGATGGACTTCCCTGCTTGGGGCGATAGAACACGGACGCGGGCCCGCAACTGCAGGGACACCCTCCTGTTCTACGCCACGGTGAACCCATGGGATTCCTTCTAGAACCACTATCCGGACCAACTGGGCTACCCCACTGGTACTCCCAAGTTGTCCGCGGCCAGGACCAGGCCCTGGGCCACCCAGGTGCCACTGGTCCTTGCCAATTCACAGAGCGGGGGGTAGTAACCCCTGGCACATAGCGGCCATTTTCCACTCTTCCTGTCTGCAAGACAGGACTAGACTGCCACTGGTTCTCCAGCCTAGGGTCTATACCCTCAGGCGGACCAGGAGTCTCAGGGAAGGCTCTCCTCCCCCTACCTCTTCTTCTAGGGTTCCTCCTCCCTCTGCGAGGGGTACCCTTACAACGCCATTCCAACCCAGGGTTTAACCCCTCAGGTTGCACCGGGGTCAGAGGTGGGCTCTCCCACCCTCTGCACCCCCTTCCAGAGGTCTGCCCTCTCCCACCTGGAGAAGTTCCTCTGGAAGAAGAACCGGTCAGGACACTGGTTACAGTCATCCTACCCTTCAGGTCAGGCTGATCCTGAACCTGGCGTTCCAACCTCTGGTCTAAAACCTTCGGTGGAACAATTGCCTGGCACTCCAGGACTTCTGGGGACTTACACTCCATCCCCCTGAGGCTAACAAATGAGACATAAGTTGTGTGACTGTCTGTCTGGCGCAGATCTCCCGCCCTCTGTCCACCTGACAGTGCGTGACGATCCCCCAGACCAGAAGTGGCACCACCCATCTCCCCCCAAGAAGATCTAGCCCAACTGGCTAGTCCCTGACCCACTGGTCCTTCCACTGGGGAACTCATCCCCCAATCACTCCTCACGCTGGACTCCTGTACCCTCCCTACCGGAGCGGTACTGCCAGACTCTAGAACCATAGGAGCTCTGGTTACAGATGCTCCAGGTCCTCTACTCACTGGGAGATCTTCCTCAAATGGACTAACAGGACAGCCTAGGTCCCCAACCTGGTGTTCCCTACAGAAACCATCCAAGTCCTGAGGCAGGGCTTCGGGCGTCTGGGGAACCTCGGTATCCCCCTCACTCCTGCTCCACTGAGCCAGGCAGTGAGCCCCTACACCCTCCTCGCTATCCTGGGACCTAGCTGGGATACACTGAGCCTCTTCCACCACGCTGGGCTGGAGGATACCTGAACCACTACTTTTGGAGTCACTCCCTAATGACTCTAGAGAACCTTCATCACTCTCCCAGCGCTCTGCTTCCTCAGCAAGCGCCCAAGGACTAAGGGATTCAGACTTCAACAGGTGGTGGCGCAACTCTGGACAAACAACACTGAGCAACTGCTCCTTGAGAAACATATTCAGTACTCCGTCTCTCTCATCATCCGAGCTAGCCGCCAGCCAATCCCACATTGCATCAGAACAGTCATCCACAAAAAACCTCCACTTCTGTTGAGGCGGTTTCCTACTGCCCCTGAATTTCAACCTTAACTCCTCCTCTTGGGAACAAGGGACCATACGTTGGGCACGGGGTAGGGGACTTCCTGCACTGAAGCCTAAATAGCTGCCACCACTGGACTGAGCCCTCCCTGGGGAATCCAGAAAAATTAAAACTGCGCGCAGGGGATAGTCTATCCTCCAGAGCTACTTTGCCTCTGGTGGAGGCCCTCTCAGCCTCCTCTATCCTTTCCTGCACTAAGACCCTCTCGGTCTCTAGCTGTTGCTTCCTAAGCTCCAGCTGCGCCATAGCCTGGGCATGCTCCAACCTGAGCTTTTCTAAAGCCAGCTGGTGCTCCCTTTCTCTCCTCCTATCTTCCAGCTCCTCTGGGGACAGGGAAAGGGATGAGGCGCTGCCTCCTATGCTGGACCCAGCAAGGGACTCCCTATCTATGGGGTCTCTACTCTCTACTGGCGTCCAGGTGCTGTCATCTTCTTCCTCCTCTTCTGAATCTTCAGGGCTCCCCACAGACCCACCACCCTCCTGGTGTGGGGCCCAGACCCTTTCCTCACTGCGCTCACGATCCCATTGACCCTCTTGCCATCTGACCAGGCGGTCCCTAAGGTCGTACCAGTTTGACTCACCCCTCCCTATGTCTCTCTCGTCACAGAACCTTACCAGCTCCCACGTACTGTAGGTATCTAGATCACTGAAATCAAAGACAAGCTCCATCTTGGCAGGACGTTCTAGAGACAAGATCACACAGGGAACCTAGGGGTCTGAGCTAACACAGGAGTACACAATTCACAAAGGTATCAGCAAGCTCTCTACCCCAGAGAACTCACACTCACTTGCCTAGTGCCACACACCATTCATCCACACACAACCCCCCCCTCGGACTAGTAAGGCAGTTTCTACAACCCCTGACTTCTCAACCTGACCACAAGTGACACAGGTACCGACTCTGGGCGCAGGGCGGGGGACAAATGTACTGATACAATTGCACAATGATACCTTCAGGAGAAGAAAATATGAAACTTCAAAAAAAAAAACAATCCCCTAAAATGTGGTCATCTAAAATGCAGAGTTTTGTGGTGCAGCCAGTTGCTACTAAGGTACAACACAAACACAAATCCTTATCCTCACCGCTTGCCGCCAATGTTGGAAATGGGATCCCTGGCTGGCCAGGGCTTTCGCCAAAGTCAGTCAGAGACCACCACTCCCAAGTCAGGGCAAGGGAGTTACACGCCAAGATAACCCCTGCTCACCCTCTAGGTAACGTGGCGTGAGCAGCAAGGCTAAACTTGGGGGCGATGTAAGTTAAGTATTTGCGCACGCACCCCAGCAACAACACCCAGGACCCACCACAAAGGAAACTCCACACAAGGTTATATAAAAATAGCCTTTGTATTACACCAAAACACATTAGATAAAACACACACTTTACAATGTGCCAGAGGCACGGGCAGAATTTACAAGGGATTATTTACAAGACAGGGCCACCTGGACCACTGTCAGGAATCAGAAGTAACACTTTCAGAAATAGCACTTAGAATGTAGATCACTGTAGCACACAAATATGACACAACCAGTAATCACTGGTAACAGGACCTCACTAGCACCACCTGTACTAGGGAGAAAACAACCCCCTACATATCACACTACCTGTAGGGGTGTAAGAACATAACACGTGATGCAATGCATAACATTCATTCAGAGGTGTAAGGAAGGAAAACACATGATGCATCAACAATACATTCAGAGGTGTAAGCAAAATGAACAATTGCGCCAAACTCACGAAAGTCACCACCTGTGACTGTCCCTGTGTCCCAATGTCAGGGCCTAAACGTGGCAGTTGCCCACAAAGTGCTGGGCAACTGGTGCAGGGAAAGTTAGGGCAACGTTGGAGACTCGTGGGCTCAAGAACCACCCCTGTGGCACTGCAGAGCCTCTCTGGGCTCCTGGACAAGAACTGGTGCCCTGAGCCTCTCTCAGGCTCTTCACAAGAATGGGCACTCGAGCCTCTCTTGGCTCGAAAAGCAAGGAAATGGCACCCTCAGAGCCTCTCTGGGCTCACAAAGCGAGACTGCCGCCTACTGGGCAGTGGGGTCCCTCACGGGGGACCTAGGAACAGCTGGAGAGCCACTCGGGGCTCAAAGACAACGGTGGGGCCAATGTGGGAGCCTCGCTGGGCTCTAGAGAAATGACTGTGGCACCCCAGAGCCTCTCTGGCTCTCAAAACGAATATGCCCCCTTGAGCCTCCTCTGGGCTCAACAACACAGGTAAGGCCCCCACGAGCCTTTCACTAGGGCTCTCGGTAACAGGGGCCGCCCCTCTGGGGCAGGGGGGTCCCGCACGGGCACCCGTGAACACGTGGGGCGCCTTTGGTGGGAGTCCCCCCCTCTGGGGGTGGGGGCGGAACCAGTCGCAGCTGGTTCTTGAGTACTCTGTTTACCTCAACCACCCTCTCTATTCACTGGCAGGGCTTGGGTCATTAGACACACCACAGGGGGGCGGAGCCAGCTTTGTGTGGGGGAAACCCAGCCCATCCAGGACACAGGTACACTCCTCCCACACATCACTCATGCTAATCTCCCACCCACCACCAGGCAGACCCATCCAGACTTCCTGGAGCCTGGCATGCCAGCCAGCTCCAGCCAATCACGCTCCAGCACCCTTACTGCACAAGTACAGCCATGTCCAGGAATGACACTTCCCCACTAGACACATACATGCCGCATACACCATCTTGCAGCATTCACTCTCACGAGTTCACACATACCAGACTCGAGCCTGTACACCCCACGCATCAGGAACTACCAGGGACACATACATTCCCCATGCATTCCTATGGGCGGGCAGGCCTAGCTCAGCACATGCACTCAGAGTGCACACGCACTTTCCACTGGGACACAGTGAAAGTGCGCAGAATCCCAAAAATCACCATTGCCAGGTAACCATTTCAAGCAAAAAGTCTAGGGGTGAACCTGCCCTAAGGGCCAAAGTCCAACAAGCAGTATTACGGCGCGTCATGAAGCCGGACTGATCAGGGTGTACCAATTCTGAGACAACTTTTACCAACCTGTTGGCAAGAAACTTGGCCAAGACCTTAAGCTCCGCATTTAGTAGGGAAATCGGTCGATAGGAGGAGCACTCCAACCGAGGTTTGTCATCTTTATAAATTACAACAATATTAGCGATGCGTTGGTCGTAAGGTAATACGCCACTCTCTCTACTCTCGAGATACATATCTTTTAGGAATGGGGCCAGACTATCTGCATTCAGTTTGTACAATTCTATTGGTATACCATTCTGGCCCGAGGCCTTCCAGTAGTGAACCACCTGGATAGCCATCGCGACCTCGTCGTTGGTGATAGCGGAATCCAGAAACTCCCTATGTTCAACTGACAAAGCGGGCATTGGAATATCATGGATAACCTCCTCATTCTCCTCCACAGTGTAAAGTCCCGTCGAAGTATAGACCTCCTCGTAATATCGAGCAAACTCATCCACTATAGCCTGTGGGTCTGTCGTGACACCTGAGCCCGCTGTTTGCAGCTCCGGCACCAGACGCGATCCCCAGTCTCCCTTCTCCAGCCACGCAATCAATTTCCCCGCCTTATACGCCATGTTCATAAATTCTACTTTGTGTGTTGGCATGTTGCTCCTTCGCCTTATCGAGCGCCAGATGTTTGTACTCATCTTTAAGGAGATCTAGGTGGTGGACCGCCCCCAAATCTCTGTCAGCGGCGACCTCCTGCTCCAAGACCGCAAGCTCCGCCTCAATCCTATCAATTTCCACCCTACTCTTTTTTTTCTGCCCAGAGATAAGAGAGAGCGCCTCCCCCCTGACAACAGTCTTGTAGGCCTCCCAGAGGGAGCAGCCAGAATCAACTGTGCCCGAGTTCTCCCGGAAGTACCTATCCGTTACACGTACCAACTCCTTTTTGGTAGTAGGGTCTCTCAATCTCCAGGTGCTAATTGGGGCTATCCTAGCCACATTACCCTGTCCAATTGTTAACTGAAGCCAAATCGGCGAGTTCTCAGATACCCCTCTAGCCAGATGACTCACTTCCTGAACAAACATTGCCTGCGACGCAGGCACCAACACATAATCAATCCTAGAAAAAGAGTGATGTGCCACCGACACATGTGTATATTCCGAAGCGCCAGGGTGCCGGAGTCTCCACCCATCAACCATGCCAGTCGCAGAGAGAAAGTCCGACAACCATCTACGAGAGGGCAACAACACACGAGAGGGGTACCTGTCCAACTCACCATCCATCACCGCATTGAAGTCTCCCCCGAGCACAATAACACCAGTGGGCAACAACAAAAACACCCTGCTCAGGTCGCGAAAGGTGTCGGACTGCAACGCGGGGGGAACATATATTGAAAGGAACGTGACCAGCCTACCCTCCCAGAGCCCCGAGATGCCAATATATCGGCCTCGGTTATCAGACCAAGTCGCTTGTATAGTGAACAGAAAGGAGGTTTTAACTAAGATTCCAACCCCTCTAGAGCCTGAGGTGGAACCGGCTTGGGCCACTAGTTTGTATCCCCCCCGGTGTAAAGCCATACATCGCTTACCCAGAAGGTGGGTATCCTGTAGCAAAACCACATCTGGCGATCAGCGTCTGATTAGTTGCCCCACCATAGCACGCTTGATCTTATCTCCCAAACCATTCTGATTCCAACTGAGGACAGATATGCTCAAACCCAACCTAGTGGAAGCCATACTCATCCCCCGAAAATCGTGATGCATTCCGTGACACCCATAACAAACGACGGTCATAAACAAAACACAAACAAACAATCAAATAACCACTTAAACTAACTTGCCGACCCCCCGTCCTGCACCCCTGCATGCAACGTATGCACATCCCCAACCAGCAGTGTGCCTGTCTCCCCAAAACTAAGTAATCTAAAAGCAGAAAACTTAGGAGGACCTTACAACAGGCCACCAACCTCCACAATCCCAACCCGCTAACCACCCGATCGGTAATGTTCAAGAAAAAAGGAAAACCCCCAAAAATATTAAGTGTATCGATGGGCTAATAAACGCCCCAATCAAACCAGCACTTCCACCACCCCAGTCCAATTGACACGAGTAGAGGGAAAATCTCTATTCCTCGTTGTCCGTCCTGGTGTCTCCCTCCGTATCGGGCCCCTGTACACGATCCAGCCAGTCTGCCGCAGCCTCAGAGTGGTCAAAAACCAAGCTTTACCATCACGCTCGACCCGAAGGCGGGCCGGGAACAGCATAGAGTACTTGATTTCCGAGGCTCGCAATCTTCTTTTAATTGCCATAAAGCCTTGCCGTTGTTTCTGGACTGTCTGAGTAAAGTCAGGGAAAAAAAGCAAAGAAGCGTTCTCAAAAGCCAGAGGCCCGGAGGATCTTGCTGTCTGTAGGATGGCGTCCCGATCCCGAATGTTCAAAATTCGTGCGATCATAGGACGAGGGAGCACCCCAGTCTTTAGGCGTCCACCAGGAGCTCAATGGGCTCTTTCCACAGTGAAAAAGTTACTGAGGCCCTTGGGTTTCAGGTGTTTCAGGATAAGATCCTCCACAAAGAGGTCCGGGGCATGTCCCTCCAATCTCTCCGGTACGCCAAGGATGCGGATGTTGTTGCACCTTGCTCGCCCTTCATACTCATCCAGCTTTCGATCTGATTGAATCCGAGATGTCTTCAGGGCTCTCACCTCCCGCTGAAGTTCCGACACATCGTCCGTGAGGCTTGTTGTTTTAATTTCAAGTGACCTGACCTTCTCCGTAGTTTTGGTCATGTCAGCACGGATAAGGCCCACCTCGATGGTCACCGTGTCCAATTTGGAGTCCATCTTCCCAAGGGAGGACTGAATCCCGGTGATCGCCGCCATCAGATCCTTCATCGTCGGGTCCTCACCAGAGGGGACACCCTCCTGGCTACCCGCTTGAATGCGTCTCTCCTCCACCGGGGAGCCCTTGGAGAAACTATATTTTTCCAATCTGTTGGACTGGACCGCTCTGGAGGTCCTCGACGTTTTCGGTGGTAGCTTTTCAGTGTCCCCTTTTGACGCCATTGTCGCTCCTAACTGGGCACCTCCTCCGCCGATCGAACAAGGCCGAATAAATACGTCTCCAAGTCAATCCAATCCTCCAAAAGCGGACAGCTCCGTCCCAGCTGAGGAGCACAGTGCGAACAAGTCTATGAGGGGGACCCTGAGGCCCCTTTGGTATAACTCGACTTCCATGAAACCAGTGTCACCGAGCACTGCCGGTCTCACTCGCCTTTGTTGTTGAACTCCAGAGCGGGCAGTGCCACACGCAGGGTCCCGGTGATGTTCCCAGAAGGCCCAAAAAGTTCAGACGACAGTATAAGAACACCAGTGCTACTAAATCGTTCAAAATTTCACCTGGTGGCTTAGGAGCGGGTCCCCCACCCAGTGGTAGGGACAGGACTCAGGATAATGTGCCGGATGGCAAGTCAGGATGTGGCGGCTGGTGGAGCCGATGCTCAAGTGGCCATCTTGGTTGCTGGCACGGCTCCTCCCCCACTGTATGTAGTTTATGCATTTTATGTATTCTATGTTTATGGCTTAGAAACCATATCATGCTCTTACAGTACTATTTTATAATACTATTCGTATTATATGCATTGTACTTCTTAACTAGCATTTCAATTGTAGCAGTGCATTTCTTATGCTTAAGAAATAAGACTGTTCAATAAATACTTTTATTGTAAACGCCCGTCTCTCTATTTCTAAGCAACTCTGGTGAAACGAAGCATGCACATCTGACTGAGTGAAATAGCGTCTATTGTTACCGCGACTCTAGTGATACGTTTCATACTGGGGAAACAAAGATGTCATGTTATATGGTTGTCAGAGACTAATCCCTTCTTGTATTTTTGAGAAAGTTTCTAGTGACCTCTGAGCTAGCTGGCACTCACAATTAAGTCTAATATATTCGGCAGAGACCTAGTCGACTTAAGTCCTACGTCTAAGATGCAGGATATATTATTCCAATGCGCAGAGCCTATTGGGAATATAGGAACTACACTACATGGCGCCCAACATTTGGTAAGGCGATAATTTAATGCTAGATACTAGAGTAACTCAGTCGTGCTTTTCACACAGACCCCTTTTCTCCCGTAAAAACTCCAAAAGACGTCTGGAGTGGGTGAAAGGATAATATCCGCCAAAACTGAGTAGGACTGATGAAGAATTAGCTGCAGTCTCAGATGACGCTGCTATCTTAGAAAATGACACAGATGCTATACTGCTCCCGGTAAATATATGGAAAAGTATAACTTACAAACTGATAAATAATGGAGTATCAGCAAGAGGTGGCAGAGTAATCTTTGTCATGGAAGCACATGAATATCGGCAAACAGAGGTATTCTATTCATGGATTCAGTTTCCAGCAGCAAATGCGGGAACATGTGAGTTCCACTACTACAAAGCAGAGGAACCTCCAGCGGAATACGTCCCTTTCGAGGATGTTGAAATTCCATTAACTTACCAAGAGCATCAGCTCTGGTTTAAAGGCGCCCTACAACATCAAAATCACATTACCAGGCTCGGTCTACTGGGTAGACCAGGAGCAACATGGCCGGTACTGCCAGCTATACACCACATCCAGACATTGAAAGGATGTCAGATGCAGAATTGTTAGCTCAGCTAAAACAATTAATTGAAATACATAGACAATTGGTTCAATATGTAATGCGGACATTACCAGTCCAACCAGCTTTAAGAATTCCACAGCACACCCCTCACCAGGGGAACACAAATAAAATCAAACCACAGATTAATTATGGGTGAAATTTGCGAATTCGCGGTACGCGAATTCGCACGAAATCCGCATATTTGTGAATTATTTTTTTTTGCTTGTTCGCGGGCTTTTTGCGTGTTCGCAGGATTTTTTCAGTGCGGCTACTGCGAGGTTACCCATGCCGTCGTACATGGGCTATTTGCATGCTCGCATTGTGCAATTGCGTGTTCGCTTCCATTTTTGCGTGCTCGCAGACAAAAAGTCTTGCGACCAAGAAAAAAAATCTGCAAGCTTGCGAATTGCAATTTATTTTACAAATTTGCGCGATTCGAAGAACACGAATTTGTACAAAATTCGCAAATTCCGCGAGCGGAAAGGATTTTACGCCCATGCTTACCACAAACTATACAGTCAGTCATTGGTAAACTAGCAGCAAAACGAGAACAAATTCCGTTCTGGTTAGCACAAAAAATTACTCAATTAGAGGCAGTATTTCCTGATAGTACATGGCGGTAAAACCAGATGTTCTAAGACAGATTCAAAATTAATACGGTCCAGACCCGGCCTTAAATCTAGGTATGAAATTACTGAAAGATTTCAAACAGGTCTCGGCTATACTATTAGCCAACTTTAAAGGTGAAGCAGCATCAGTGGCAATCCGCCAGAAATTAAAAGAAACAGACATTACTGAACAACCATTTGAGCTTGCCAGAATTATTGAAAAATCCTATGAAGAACTAGGTAGAGAAAGTTTGGGTGGGAAACCACTAAAACCACAACTAACAGAGAATCCTGAAAAAACTTTTATAAAAAATAATCTCACTACTCCTAAAAAGAAGTGGGAGAACACTAAACAAACGCTTCCTAGAGAGAAGCATTCCCAGTCCAGAGGAAGATCTCCCCAACGAGGAGGTAGGTCTCCCCAACGGGAGCCCTCTGAAAAGAGGTACAACCTCAGAAATAGGGATACTTTAAGAAAACCTGATAGATTTCAAGATAATGATGCACGTTCCTCTCGTACCTTTCAGACTTCAATGCAGAAATCAGAAAGAAGAGGACGGTCAGAACAGAAAGAAGAACGCGTGAAGTCCAAAGACGAACAGCACGTTCCAAAAAATAAGAAAACTCAATTCACCAAGAAGAAGGTAGCAAGTGTAAAGATCAGACATGCCGAGGATTCTGAGGACACAACTCAAGAACGGGAAATGGGCTCAGACAATGCTAGACAGCGCAGCAGAAGTAACTGTAGTTCGCAAGATCCTGAAGGATCATCTGGAGACAGTGGACTTGAATGAATGCATTCAAGTTGAAACTGCCGACACCAGGGTTAGTGTACCCCACAAGTTATATGAAGTAACACTCCGGATGGAGGGGGACTTAACTAGAAAAATAAAAGCTCTCTTTTGGGACAAGCTTTCCAAGGGTTATGACATACTTCTAGCTGAAAGAGACTGGCCACCTGCAGTTGTTAGGGAGTGCCCACACGGCGAAGAGATAATTATGCCAGCCTTCTCAAATCACATTCCAATTCATAAAAAATATACAAATGCCAGGAAATAGGCACTAGCTCAAGCTCCAGCATTATATAAAAATCACGTAGGATGGGATGAGGATTCTCCTCACCACAAAAATCCGGTTAAAAAATCAACCTACTGCTCAGAGGCAGTATCCAGTCAAGCAAGAAGCTAAAAAACAAGTCAGGGAGATCTTAGATCAACTTGAATATCAAGGGGTGATTGAAACATGCACCTCATCTATGAACAATCCTTTGTTTCCTGTCTCCAAGCCAGACAATTCATATTGTCTAGTTTTGGATTACAGACACCTAAACTCTTGTTGCAAAACATTTGCAGTCCAAAATGCACACAGTGCAGCACTGATGAATAACATCGTGCCCAAAAAATATAAAACCACATTAGACATTTCAAATTGGTTTTTCTGTCAAAACATTGCACCGGAAAGTAGGCACTTGACCGCTTTCTCAATCTTGGGGATACAGCGACAATTTTGCCGTCTCCCCCAGGGATTCAAGAATAGTCCAGGGTTATTTTCAGCCAGAGTAACAGAAATACTACAAATGTACGATGATGACGCATTATCTTATGTCGATGACATCTATCTTACAGACGATGACTTGGACGTGCACTTGAAAAGAGGGAACACCATAATACTTGGGTTTGATTCTGAAGTGTACAAATTAAATTTTAAGAAATCACGAATTGCCCACCTCAACGTCCTATTCTTAGGATATGAGTTGTCAAGTGAAGGCAACAGCCTGGCAGCAAACTTTCTTGAGAAATGTGCGCTGCTCCAACCTCCAAAGATGCTGAAAAACTTACAGTCAATTCTAGGTTTCCTGAATTTTGGAAGAACTTATGTTCTGAATTACGCAGAAAGGGTTAAACCTCTCTATGAACTAATCAAACCTGATTTCAAACCAACAAATTGGACTTAGAAACATACAGAAATTTTGTGTTCATTTCAAACAGACATGTTAGCAAAAACACAATTAGATACTCGCAACAATGCGCGCAATCTCGTGATCCGTGTCATCCCAGGGAAATGCAGATTCTCATACCTGACCTTTAATGAAGGAGAAAAGGTACCAATTTCCTTCACATCCCACTTGTACACACAAGCTGAAATGAAATTCACTTCAACAGAAAAAATTCTGACAGCGGTTCAAACTGCAATAGCAAAAGAGAGAGCTCTCGCGCAGGTTAAACGCATAATGATCATTACACCTGTACCTGCCTTAGAAGCAGTGACGAAAGTGAGCATTCCAAATGACATAGCTAAACATCCGAGATGGATACAATGGGTTAACTCTCTTGCTGTAACAGACGTTGAATACGTTTTTGACCCCTACTTGAAGACAGAAGAATTCCTACAATGCGAATACAAATTTCTGCCTCTAGAACATTACGGCTGTATAATATATACAGACGGATCAGCACAGCCCGCGATTGGGGGTAAACAAGCTTATAGTGCTGCGTGCGCAATCGTTAAAGGTCGTTGGCGCGAAGGTAAATTCAGACCTATGGTCACTAAAACTCAATCACTCGGAGACTGTACAGCTCAGCGAGCTGAACTACAGGCTTTCAAGATGGCGTTTGAAAATACCGATGGCGAATTCCCCACACTAATAGTGTGCGATTCGTATTTCTGCGTTGAATCTTATAACAAAAACTTGCAGAACTGGGTTCGAAACGGTTTCAAAAATTTAAAAGGTGGCACAATTAAGCATAAAACGCTTTGGGAACAAGTAGTTCTTTTACAGAAAGAACTAGAAAAGACTCACGTGATTCATACACTGAGTCATCAGCGTGATGGCGTTCACGTTGCAGGGATTTCAATGGCTGATGAAGCCGCGAAGGCAGCTGTGCAAACAGCTTCCGTAGCTACACTCAATCGTTCGAAAAAAGTAATAGATGGTGAAACGCTATTAGCAGTAAAAGCCTCAATGGAAGGAAATCATGCAGTGTTACCTCTGAACTATCCACTTGGTAATACATACATAATTGATGCAAACTCTGTTCCTTTTGCTCAAATCCCTGGAGTGGGGGACAGAGTAATTCCAAACAGGAATCGGAGAGCTGCTTTGGTACATGAAGCACATATGGGAGAGGGTCTGAGACATCAAGGGATCTTGAAATCTCTAATAGAATTAGAAAAGATGTACTGGTGGCCGAGACTGGGGGTTGATGTGTACAATCTCGCAACTTATTGCCCTAACTGCAACAGAAACCGCAGCAGCGAAAGCCACCAGATACCTGACTACAGAGTAGCCAGCCCAATTCAGATACCATTGCTAGACAGCGTTAAGCTATCTACCTGCAAACGTCTCAATGGACTAATGCAGCCCCACATCTACTAGGACAAGATTTATTTGGATATGGCCCCAGCACTCGGCTGACGCCAGAACTGTTATAAAGGATTTGCGAGTCTTTATCGACACATACGCAATTTTCACGCTACATTCTGACCAGGGTCCTGCGTTTAGCTCTCGAGCTTACAAGGAGGCCATGGCTAGCTTGGGCGTTGCATTGCGGTATTCTAGTCCCGTCCATCCTGAGGGTAATGCGGTAGTGGAAAGAAAAAAACGTGACATAAAGCAATCCATAACAGCTAAGGTATTAGGTTCAGGTGATGGGTGGGTCAAACGTCTAATAAGTGTCCAACGTAGTCTTAACAATCTCCCAAGAAATTCTCTGGGTAGAGTCACTCCGTATGAACTAATGTTTGGTACTAGAATGATAATCGAAGACCTCGATTGTCAGACTTCAGTGGTGGAACAAAAGCCTTTGATGTCAAAGATCGTTTGACTGTTTTACAGGGCTTAAATGAAACAAGAAGAAGTCTGAGTAATACAATACAGAAGCAAACGCCCACTGGAGACAAACCACCTGTCCCAGCAAGGCCTGTCTGGATTTCAAAGATTGGGGATCTAGTCAGAGAGAAAATCGCGGTGAAGAAGGAATTTGGGCCTTCTTACAGAAAAGCAGTACCTGTCTTGGCAATCCAAGGAACAAGATCAGTAGTACTACCGCCCCTTGCTGGTAAAAGGGAGAACAGAGTTGTCTCCATCGACCTGGTCAAACCACAACATGTGGCCGATAATAAGTAGTAGGCCCAGTGGACTCCAGAGAAGTAGCAGACGACCGAATCTTGCTACAATCCAAGAGGTTCCAACTGAAAGACTTAGCACTTTTGATAAACCTGCAGTACGAAAAAAAAAGGACTATACAATAAAGCCATGGAACTTGTACCTCTGGAAACCCAAATAACAGTTCGTCAAGACACGCCTGTCTACAATGATGTGACATCTGACTATACAATCATGGCGAAACAAGAAACAGCTCCAGTGATTTCAAGTAATCCTGTTGCGATCCCAACAATTGACAGAACTGCTTCTGGCTACTTTATCAACTTCGATAACTTTTCTGAGGATCCCAGTGAACCTGAAGATAAGCCAGCAAAGACAAACTTAAAGAAAAAAGTAACATAACTCTTTCATCTACTAGAAAAAACATATCTGGTTTCACCATGGATTGAATTTTGGATTGGATTAGGTGTATTTTTCCTCCTGCTTTGGCTCATACTAGTGTTAAGCTTGGGAAGGATGATTGATGGAAAATATAGTACTATGGACACAGCAAGTAAGAAAATCAACTTGGTCCTGAAACCTTACAAATCATCTCATCGTGAAAGAAGAGGCCTGTCAGTGAACATCTCAGCCGTTTCAATACATGGGGTATAGCATGGGACAGAACTGATTATGACATTATGGTCCGGTGGAATTATTGAAGATTTCACATTAGTTTAAGGTTTCTTTGAATGACTTTGTCGCACCCAGTACATTTTCTGATGATTGAGATTTTAAGACTGTTAACAACATGATTAAAGATTTAGAAATGTCAGCTAAATTTACAGAACATGACTACTTAGAAGGGTCATCAGATTATGAACAAATGTATTGTTTTAATCATTATGGTCAGCATTATTTGCATAAATCTGCAAGCCCTAGAAATGTGTTTCACTACAATCAATGGGAACATTGTCCTACTCCGCCGAAAGGCAGCTATAAAACATTTCAAGGAAAGTTTTCGTTCTTCTCAGGGTTTAATGTTACCAATCCAGAAACGTTTTATTTTTAAAATTATAAATAAGACAGGAATGAAAACAATGTTGACCAATACTAAACAAATTTATTCGGCAAACTTTTAAGCTCAATTGTCTGAATTAGGGTTTAACTTTTGGAAAGACAATACTGAGACAAAAGCAATCTGGGGCACTAAAGATTGGCAGGTACAAGGTATAGAAGCCTTATTCAGAACCTGCTTCATCCCAGAGCAAATTATGTTTTTTAATGACACTGTTCAACAAACTTCTTGTCTTGGCCTAGCTAAGATAAAAGATTTAAATAAACCGTCTATACCTAAACCCACATCTGAAAGTCATAATGCTACAGAAGAGGAGGTAGACGTACCCTATATTTTAAAACAGAACAGAACAAATCCTGATTGGAAAAAAATGGTTAATCTGGCCCACAGACACAAATAACTGTCAAGATAGATTCCTGAACAAGACACAAGGGTTCACAGTGAATAGGCCAGATCCAAGATATTCCCAGAGACAACATCCAGGGATAGTAACCACTTACAGTGTAGGGAAGCTGTGCCTTGAGTGGCTTCAGAAATCTACACTTCCAGAAATTAAACAACACTTATCTTTTCTTAAAGAAGCCAATGATTTGCGAGATTTTTTAATGGGGCCTCAAAACCACGGCAAAAACGTTTCATATACGCCGGAATATATGCGGCATACAACGAAATATGGAAAGTGACGCAAATGGAAACTGCAAAAAGAATACGAGAAATTGATCATTTAAATTTAGAAAAAAGCCTCTCTGTAGTGGACAATGGGTTAACGGCTCTGTCCTCCAGAATTTATTCATTCGAAAGCATTGTGTCATCTGCCATTGACATCATAGAACAAGACTTGTTAATGTTACAACATGGCCAGTCTCAATTACGTTCTATCATGCTGCTGGGCTGGGCGTTGCAAAATCTGCTTTCAGGCTATGTGCCATGGCATCTAATCAAATCAAATCAAAAGACTTTATTCGGTTACTAGCAGCCCGTCCCGACGTTGTCCGGGGAGGAAATAGAATGTGTGCAATGGTTGTAATAGGCAAGCAAAATGTATTTTAAGATTTCACGGTATACAACATTTTTAGATGCGTTCTTTATCAATGAGTCTTTTACCTGTTTTGTGAAGTTGGTCATATACGGTAACGTTACTTGGTAATTTCTGTGCAATATGGGCGTCTGTTTATGCATGCACTGTTAGGAAGAGCGTTCGTGATGTGCCTCCTCCGCGGTAAAGTTTGCAGCTTGTGGGTGCTGTGTAGTCCATTGGGTATAGACTCCCCGACAGCGTTGTGGCTGACATTGTGTGGCTGTTGTAAATTCGTTTACGCTGAGACTGCAGTGCGTGACAGAGTGCTTGCGAGGCCTGCGCGTGTGGGAAATATCACTTTGTGAAATGTTTTTAATGGCCGCTGGTACGATGCCTCGCCTTAAGCCCCGCCTGAGCCCCGGAGCAATTTGTGAAAACGTTTTCATTCGCGAGCGTGTTTGTCCGCTGTAGTTGAGGGCAGTGTCAATTGCGAAGTGTGTGATCCTCGCTGGTAGGCTGACTCGCTGGTAGGCGTGAGCGTGAGTTCTCGCGGTAGTTCAGGGCACTGAAAATGGCAAGTGTGTAATATCCACTGCTACGCTGCCTCGCCTCTACCCCTGCCTGAGCCCCGAAGTATTTCCGCACCCCATTTACCAGTAATGCCGCATGAATGCTGCGCACCGTCAATGTCGCACCCATTGTTGTTTGACCACGCCCCTCTCACAATGCCCACGCCCCCAGGGAGTACTGTGAAGGGTTGTTTTTACCGCGACCATCGCTGACAGCACAACGCCCACGCCCACAAGGTACTACTTTACCCCTAAGGTTCTTTTACCTTTGTAAAGTCTATGGTGGGCAGCTGTATAGCCGATGTCCATCTGCTGCAACTGTCCTTTCCAATGCTGTATTGGGTGTTGTGATTGGTGCTGTACTTCTTGAGCTTACCCACCTCAAAGGTTTGGGCTCTCTCTTTATAATAGTAGTATGGATATCAGATAAATAACCATAAAAGTACATAGAATCACAACTTTATAAAAACAATCCACGTATTTACACAGTTGACTCAGATGATGATTATAAATACAGACAAACAGACATCGAGGGGTCATTCAAGTAACAAAAATTAAATTATTATGGAATTACGGGTATAAAATACATTATTAACAAAAGCTGAAACAGATGCCACTGTAAATATATCATCGAGCTTCAGTAATACTAAAAACGCTAGTCGACATTGTCTTAGATTCAGTCATCTAAAAATAGGTATTATCCACCTTTTCCTTAATCTTGGATAAAATTTACAGAAAAATAAAATATGTATATCAGATTGGGTGGACAAGTCGTCACAGGGACATTTACAGATACAACTTGACCAATCATTGGTGACAGGAAAGCTGAGCAGCCTAAACAGAATCCCGAATCTAAGTCTGATGAGTAAGAACCTGACATGATCTTTCATCTGCAGGGTAAGATAAGGCTGAATGGCCTGCGATGTTAGTATTGATTGATGAAAGATCACCGATTTTTTAGTGAACTCAATTGAATTTTAGTGAACTCAATTTTTCCCTGCGGTTCTCCAAATGCAAGATGCATAGTTTTTTCAGTACTTTTCTCGGGATATGAGTTTTAGATGGGGGGGTCATCATAAAAATCAGAGTGACCAATGTTAGCGAGAAATGACTTAATGTATCTCAACCACTTCACCCGTCGGACGCAGTCCAATTTCAAGGCATCCCTCAGAATGAGCCGATTTAAATGGCACTCGTCAGTTGTCCCCACCCTGTGCCACAAATGTACCGGCTGTACTTTTATAATGTCTTCTAAATAGGACAAGCCGAGTTCAGTGTGACAGTTGTGGGTGGACATGCTCTCGGGGATAGATAAAAGATAGCGCAAAAAGCCATTTTCGGTCAGCTGTAAAGTTGAAACGTTGCCGTCCCCCCATATTCCCGCCCCATAGGTTGCAACCGCAACACAACTGGCTTTATAAATACACAGGAGTTCCTTGACTGGTTTCTTCCCCAGCTTTTTAGTAAATAGTTTTAGAGCCATAATAGACTTAGCAAAAAGCAGGTTTCTACTTTTCACAGCACTTCCCCACTGACCTGAGCTATCAAACAGAATTCCCAGGTAGGGGAAAGTTGAGGTGTGATCTAGATGTTTGGAGCCTATAAACATGGTTCTAATTTTCTTGTTGGCTCCTTTACCACAATTCATACAAAAGGTTTTGGCACTGTTGACCTTTAGGTCCAAGTTGGTCATAAAGGTACAGAAAGAGGAAATCATGGTTTGCATCGCAACAGGGGTCCTTGCCATCAGGACGGCATCGTCAGCATAAATAAGCGCAGCGATTTGACGATTTGATGCAGTAGGCATATCTTGGCAGTCCTGTAGCAAGGTTTTCTCCAAATCGTTAATGTAGATGTTAAATAAAAAAGGGGCAAGGACACATCCTTGTCTCACTCCCCTCGCAATTTTGAACATTCTAGTGCATTCCACTTTTTTACCGTATCTAATTGTGGGCCTTGCACCATTATACAGCTCTCTGAGGAATTGAATAATATTAGCATCAACACCCGGCCTAACTAAAATTAACCACAGTTTACTGTGAGTGACACAGTCAAAGGCGGAGGTCAGGTCCACAAAGGTTAAGTACATCCGGCCGCCTTTAGCCTTAGTGTATTTCTCAAGGAGAATAAAGAGATTGAGGCATTGATCTGTAGTCCCAACTCCTTCTCTGAAACCATATTGTAGATCACTAATGATCTTATGCTCCTCTGCCCAAAGATGCAACCTATTTAGAATAACCCTTCCAATAATTTTTATTGTCGAATCAAGTAAGGATATTGGAGGATAGGACACACAGCTGGACCTATCACCTTGCTTAAAAATGGGTACTATAATTGACTCGTACCATTAATCAACAAGTCCCACAGAGCAGGCCGCGTTAAAAGTTCTTGTAAGCAGTGGCGCCCATAGAGATATGTTGTTTTTAAAAATATCAATAGGGACGCCATCTGGGCCGGGTGCCTTGCCCCCTTGGCTTAAATTAATGCCCTTGATTACTTCGTCTAGGGTAAAATTAAGCCCCTCTTTACTCATTGGCAAATTAATCGTATCCATTTCAGCCGATTCAGGCAATGGTTCAGCTAATGGTGCAGAGGTGCTGTAGAGAGTTTCAAAATGGCTTACCCAATCATTCTCAGAGATAGCAATCTCCATCCGTGCCTTTGTGCTATCCTTGAGAACGGTGCATTGACTGCCTTCCAAAAGGCTGTCATATCTTTCAATTGAGAAGCTTCAATCAATGCCTCCCAAGCTTCCAACTTTAGCATTTCCCTCCTTTTATTAGTGCAGTCTTATAGGTTTTACGGAGCTCCCTAATCTGTTTCTGCTCTCTAGCGTGACAACACAGGGCCCTTTTTAAATTGGAGTATGCCTTGGTGCATGCTGAATCAAACCAGCCCCAATTTTTACGTTTTGTGTTCTTTATATCGACCCACAGGCTGTTCTTAATACATGTTGTAATTTGCCTGAAACTATTAATGGTTTCAGTGTTGTCAGCATCCATATCCAGACAAACGCTGAAACTCATTTTACAGGCCTTAATTAAATTACACAGGTATCTTTCAGGTACGACTTTCATCCATTTTAAGGCGTATCCATTCTGTTGAGATATATCAATATCTCTCGAGTATAACCTGGATGTATCATCAGTTGTAGGGACAGCACCTGGATCAGCTATTTCTACCCTGTTGGGGAAATGGTCGCTAAGGGGGGAATCCAACGTACAGTAATTGGAAACTCTGTCAACATAACATGAGAAGATCAGGATAAAATCAATTATCGAACATGCCCCTCGGCCCATAAAGGTGGTAGAGAAAGCAACCTGTGGCTGACACAGTTTGTTAGCAAAACCTAGATCATTCATAAACAGAATTTCGTTAAGGGCATCCTCCGTAACTGTATGCTCAAAATGTGCCAGGGTAGACTCCCTATCCACCGTAAGGCCACAGTTCCCCGTTTCATCACTATTACAGAGAGCACAATTAAAATCACCCCCCCATATAACTACAAATTCTTTGCTTTCATTACAGATTAGACTATTCAGCTCACGCCGTGTGCTAAAGCAACTTCTCAATTCTTCACTATCTGAGTCATATGTCCCACAGGAGTGGAAGCATGCTATGATTGTTCCATTACTGAAAAAGGCTTGAGCTGATGTTGCCAACTTATCTAACATCAGGCCAATCTCATTGCTTCCCGTTCTTTCAAAGATCCTGGAAAGACATATTAATACGCAATTAACCCATCTTGTTGAGAGCTCGGGATTATTACATCCGTCTCAGTCAGGCTTTAGAGCGCATCATTCCACCGAAACCACACTTCTAGGAGTTACAGAGAGTCTGCGACACAGTGTCGATCGCGGAGAAACATCCGCTCTCATTCTTCTTGATTTGAGCGCGGCATTCGACACTGTGTCCCATTCCATCCTTCTTGCGACTCTTCAGTCCGTGGGAGTGGAGGGCGCTGCCCTAGCCTGGATAGCCTCTTTTTTAAGTGGCCGTACTTTTCAGGTCTTTTCTGCCTCTGCCTCCTCTATAATTTGTCCATCGGCGTACGGAGTTCCCCAGGGGTCTATACTTAGTCCTTTACTATTTAATATTTATGTGAGACCCCTGGCGACTATTGTGGAGGAAGCCGGTCTCACTTTATACTCCTATGCCGACGACACACAAATTATCTTTTCTCTTTCTAACAAGGAGTGCAATGAAACCTCTGCTTTGAAAGTTGGTTTGACCCGAGTCTCCGACTGGATGAAGAGCAATTTCTTGAAATTAAACGGTGATAAGACCGAGGTTGTGATACTGGGCAAGGGTAAGGATCTTTGGGGCCCCCACCATTGGCCCAAGGATATGGGATCTACCCCTCAGCCCGTCACTGTAGTACGCAATCTCGGGTTCCTCATTGATGATAAACTCACAATGAGACAGCAGGCTGTGAAGGTGGCTTCTATTTGTTTTGCCACTTTGAGATGGCTTCAAAAAATCTTGTGGATGTTGCCCTTCCACACAAAGAACCGTAGTCCAGGCATTGGTTGTTTCACGCCTGGATTATGGCACCGTCCTCTATCTTTTTTTTAAATTTTTTTGTTTATTTATTTATTATTATTTTTTTTGTCCTCATTTTGCGATTATATGTATAAGGAGTTTGTCGTGAGCCCGTTCCTTTTAACTATTGTGCCTTCACTGCCCCTTGTTAGCCATCCT
Organism: Lissotriton helveticus; assembly: GCF_964261635.1. NCBI lineage: Eukaryota > Metazoa > Chordata > Amphibia > Caudata > Salamandridae > Lissotriton > Lissotriton helveticus. The sequence goes on along the minus strand of NC_136065.1, from coordinate 2,125,943,024 downwards.
GAGGTGGGGAGTTTCCCTTGGATGTTATTAGTTCAGGGTCTCCTGTATCCTTTATCATTATCAATAATTCCGTTTTTGTGGGGTGATCTAGCCATCCCGGCTACTCGGCGGGAATCTTTCCCGTCTGAATTATTGTCTCCGCTTTAATCATTGGACTTTGTTTCCGGGGCCATATTCGTACAATTAGGTGCCTGATTCGTAGTAATTTTCCCAGATTTCCCAACATTTTTACTTTTTACTGGGTTTCCCCTTTCTATCACTTCTGTTTATTATTATTATGAAATTTAGCCAGTCCCCGTGTAAAGGAGGTGTTGGCTTGACCCAGTTTATGCATATCTCTCTCCTTGCTAGTAATACCAATACAAACAGCAGGTTTTCCTGTTGTTTTGTTAACTTACCCCGATCAATATTGGAGTCGATCCCAAAAATAACAAGAGTTATACTTACTTCCAGCTGTTTTCCCAGTGATAGACTCATCGTCTTACCGACTTCCTGCCAGAAGGAGTCAAGGAGGGGGCACTCTTTGAACATATGAAGATCATTTGCCCTTTCCAAACCACATTTAGGACAGGTCTTTATGCTGGCCCCCTTAAATTTTGATAGTCTTTTCAGTGTCCAATAAGCCCTGTGTATGGTGAATAGGTGGTTTCTCTTCAGGGTGGCCGGTTTTATGGTCGTCCAACATTTTTCCAGTGATCTTTGCCAGATATTTTGAAAGTCTAGATCTGCTATATCATCCCACCAGACTGTTTCTGGAATTAGGGAATCTTCTTCTCCTGCTGTAATTAGGGCCCAATACCATCTCGATATTTCCTTTTTAATTGGGATGATTTTCACCATTTCTTTCTCTATGTCCTCATTACCCTTTTCTTTCTCCGTGAGTGATTTAGCCCAGCTGTTGAGTTGGTAAAATTTGAATTTGGACACAGTTGAACTTGAAATTGTGTCTATTTGGTCCCAGGAAATTATGGTATTTTCTGTCATCAGCTGGCCCCATTTCTTGATTCCTGCAGCTTTAAGGGGCAAGGCCATAGAATCTTTCAAACTATCCGGTGTGCCCGGGGATTCCCATATAGGGGCCAACGAGCTATAGTAGGGAATGTTTAAAGTGCTTCTGACTTGATACCATAATTTTGCTGCATTGACTAGTATCTTTAACTTTATCTATTTGAAGAATTTTGGGTGTCCAAATTTATATAAAAAGTGATCTATTCTGCCTATCATATTTTGTAAGAAGTCGGGGTAAAACTGATAGTTCTTAAGAAGAGGACTCATGTTTTTGAACTGGAAAGCCCTGTAGTATTCAAAGAGGTCGGGACTGGCAGTTCCCCCTTGATCCTTTCCTCACCTTAGTTTTTTCCATGCGATCCTTGTTCCTTTGGATGACCAAATGAAGCTTGCGATTTCTCCCTGAATTTTCTTCAAATCATCTCTCTTGAATTCCAACGGTATTGTGTTAAAAAGGTAGGTGAATTTGGGGACAATGATCATTTTTATTGTGTTTGATCTTCCCAAGAAGCTAAGAGGTAGCCCATCCCATACCTTGAGCAATTTCCTAGTTTCTCCGATTATTCTGTCCAGGTTTATTTGGGGCACTTTTCCTATATCTTTAACCAATGTGATGCCTAAGTATTTTATTTTCTCTTTAGAGTGTGGGGTGCTGTGATGCGTGTTCCATCTCATGGACTCGGTTTTTGCCTGGTTTGTCAGATAGCCTGACACTCTACCAAAGTTAGCTATTGTATCCTCTATCGCTGCAGAGGAGCTCTGATAGTCATTCGTAAAGATCATCAGGTCATCTGCATACAGGGCCACCTTTTTGGACCATTTCCGATGTTTAAAAGGCATTTTTGAGGTGTGGGTTCTGAGAGAGCATGCCAGTGGCTCGATGTATAGATTGAACAGTCAGGGTGATAACGAACATCCTTGTCTTGTTCCTCTTTGTATAACGATATTGCTAGTGAGGCTCCCCTTGACTAGTATCTTTGCTCTTGGTCTTTTATAGATTTCTGCCACCATAAGGCTAAAACTCTCGCCTAGGTTGTATTTGCTAATAACCTTATTCAGGAATACCCAGTTGACCCTGTCAAATGTTTTAGCAGCATCAAAGGTGATTATGGTCAAGGGGATTTTTTCGCAGGTAGCTATGTTAATTGCAGCGAAGAGCTCATGGGTTATCTCTTGCAGCTGTCTTCCTTTTACAAATCCCTTTTGATCAGGGTTGATCAACTTTGTCATTACGAGGGCTAATCTCTTTGCCAGGACCTGCATAAAGATTTTATAATCACAGTTCAGTAGTGAAATGGGTCTGTATGACTCACAGATTGCTGGGTTTTTCCTTGCTTTTGAAATTATACTGATAGTCGCATCATTCCAAGAGTCGGGAATTTTATCTTGTTCTTTATAGATTTGATTTAGTAGTTCTGTTATTGGTGGGGCCAAGGTATCTCTCAAGGTTATGTAGAGCTCGTTGGGTATTGCGTCTGGGCCGGCTGCTTTCCCTTTTTTCAGACTTTTCATAACAGTTCTTACTTCTTTGATTGTAATTTCAGCGTTCAGTTCCTCTTTTTCCGCTTCCGTTAGTGAGGGGAGTGTTAAGAGATCTAGGTAGCTTGTTATCTGCTGCTCTGTAGGATTTGTGTCTTCCTTATACAAGCTGGAGAAGAAATTTGTGAACTCCTGCATTATAACAGAGTCCTCAGAACTTGGTTCATTATGGTTGTTCTGTTGAATGTTTATTATTTTATTCCTTGTTTGATCTTTCTTTGTTTTTCATGCCAGCATTTTACAGCATCCCTCTCCATATTCATGGTTAGATAGTTTGCTGGCTTCCCACCTTTTCCTTACTTTGTTCTCGAGGAGGTCCACTAGTTTCTCATTAAGTTGTTTCCTTTCCTTCTCTAGTGTGTCTTTGGTATCTGGAGCTTTCTCTACCGCGATTTGTATATCCAGAGCTTTTATATCTTTTCCATGCCACCAACTTCTTGCTTTGTGAGTCTGGATCTATATGCTCCCATACTTAGTAACTTTCCCCTGATAACAGTTTTATATGTATCCCAGGTATTTTGTTTAGATGTACCTGTTTGGTTTTCCTCAAAGAAAATTGCTGTAGCGATCTTTAGTTCTTCTAATGCCTGGGGTTCTAATAATATAGTGCGGTCAACCGTCCACCTGGATTGTGTATTGCTCTTTGTTATTTGTAGGGTTAGTTGGACCGCTGAGTAGTCTGACAAATGCGCTGGTAGATGTTCTATATTCATGACATTGCCTCGTAGGCTCGTGTTAATCAAGAAGGAATCTATTCTAGATCTGTGTCCCAATTTTTTATTATGAAAGGTATAGGGGTATTATTTGTCGCCCTTTTCTTTCCACATATCTATCAGTCCCAGGTCGCTTTTATAATTGCCTAACCACTCCCTCATTTTAGGTAGGTTTGCTTGTCTTCCTGGGCGGGATCTATCCATGTTAGGGTCAAGTAAGATGTTGTAGTCACCCCCTAAAATTATTGGAGCCGTTGTTGATAATAGTTCTGTGTAAAGCCTTTGAAGGGGGGTTGGATCGTCTAAGTTTGGCCCATAGTAGCCTGCTACTGTGAAAGTATTGTCATGTATTCTTACTTTGATTATGGCCCATCTTCCTTTGTTATCCACTACTTTGTGTTCAATTTTGGCTTTGAGTGATTTTTTGAGTATTATTGCTATGCCCTTAATGTTGCAATCCTGGTTAGTGCAGACATAGGCATCTACCCAGCTAAGTTTTTTCATTATTTGGTCCCATTCTGCACTTAATAAGTGCGTCTCTTGTAGTACGATTATCTCGCAGTCTACCTCTTTCAGGTATTCAAGAATCCTTCTTCTTCTACTCACTGTTCTTAGTCCATTCACGTTCCAAGAGAGAACTCTGAATTGTTTAGAATTTGTCGTCATTTCTTTTGTTGAATTGAGTGATATCTATACTTTTTTCATGTTTATGGGCCCGTGTACTCCTTTTAATATAATTTCTGAGGACATTTTTTTTTTCTTTTTTTTCCCCTACTTTGCTCCCCACCCGTGCTTTCTTTTTGTGTATATTTGTGCTTTTTTGTGAGGTTCATTATTTCCCACCCTGAGGAAGCCTCCCTTCTTCTTTTTGGGCGGTATTCTTCGCCCACTTTGAGCTCCTTGCTTACATTCTTTTATTGTTTCACCTTGCTTGGCTTTCTGTTTCGGACCGCAGCTGATCTTTTATTTGCCCTATGAAGATTTCTACCTCTCTGGGATCCTTGATGTTATGCATTTTATTTCTCCACATAATCCTCAGAGCTGCAGGGAATTTCATCTGAACAGTGGCGCCGGGGGATTTTAGTTCTTGCATGAATTGCCCTAGCTCCCACTGTCTATCCTGGGTAGCTTTGGACATATCTGATCGGATCCTGAAAGACCAATTTTTCTTGGTTATGTTACCGCATTTTAAACCTTCGCTTAAAATTCTTTCTTTCAGACTGTAGGATTTAAAGTTTATGAGGATTTTCCTTGGTTTTGTCCTCTCTTTATTTTTCCTAAAAGGATCTCAGTGAACTCTCTATATGTCCTCTATAAGGTTAGCTTCTTTTGCCCATGGAAAATATTCTTCCAGGAGTGAGATGGTGAAGTTTTTGATGTCCGTTCCTTCAAGGTTCTCCGGGACATTCAAAATCCTTAGGTTATTCCTTCTCGCCTGGTTCTCTAGCGATTCAAGCTTTTCTTTCATGCTAAGCAACAAACTGCAATGATGGACCCTTCCTAGAGTCAGCACCTGACTAACTTACGCCCAAAGATAATCGATATCCCTTAAATTAGTGAAGGGGATTGTGTGCACACCGAATGGCACCCATCATCACTGTGCCTATTCCCCTGGGGAATTTTAATACAATAGAAAAACAACCGCAAAGGTGCACCACAACAAATAAAATAATAAGTGCAAAAAGTGTTTAAGCACAATAAAGAAATATATCATGAAGGAATGTTGTTAGTCTTCTTTTAATCTTTAATTTTCAATTTGTGGTGAAACAAAAACAGCCGACGCGTTTCGTCCCAAGCCGGGACTTCTTCAGGGCTGTCGGCTTTGAAATTTGAAAATTTAAATACATAGACTCTAAGATTGTGATTTTTGCTTTTTCGTGTCTCCGCCTAAGGTCCAAATATCTTAAATTCGACATTGCTAACACACATCAGGAGTAAAGTTGCTGGGAAGGCAATCCTTGGACTCCAGTTCCCTTTACATTATCCTGCCTTCAAAAGCGACGTATTATAAAACTTAAAGGTAAATGACCTTTGCGTTCGGTTTAACAAGGGTATTTGTTGCTGGACGCAGTTGGTTCCCCCTCTCACTGGGCTCCTTAATATATAGAACTAGTCCACTTTCGATATGGGGTTTCCTCTTGTTTACTCTGTTTTCTTCTTCAATTTTCTCATTCCCTTTCTTAGTCTGGTCCCTCTCAGTGCTTCAAGTATATACTGCAGGCCCACTGTATTTATCTATCCCCCGTCAGATAGAATATGTTGGGTTGATATGCAATTACTACAAAATGATCCTCTGCAAATGTAAATAATGTTTATATATCCGTTTTTTAACATAATAAATTGTTCACACATATGTACATATTCTGATGTTTGGCTGTAACCCTAAGATTATAGACCATCTGTGGGCTAAGGCCTATGGATCAATGTAAATAGCTCCATGTCTATCGTAGGAAGGTTTTAAATTTGTTTGTTGTTGTTTAGATTGTCAGATTGTAAGTCATTTGTTGTACACAAAATTGATTGTATGTATATGTTTTTTACCGACAGCCCTGAAGAAGTCCCGGCTTGGGACGAAACGCGTCGGCTGTTTTTGTTTCACCACAAATTGAAAATTAAAGATTAAAAGAAGACTAACAACATTCCTTCATGATATATTTCTTTATTGTGCTTAAACACTTTTTGCACTTATTATTTTATTTGTTGTGGTGCACCTTTGCGGTTGTTTTTCTATTGTATTAAAATTCCCCAGGGGAATAGGCACAGTGATGATGGGTGCCATTCGGTGTGCACACAATCCCCTTCACTAATTTAAGGGATATCGATTATCTTTGGGCGTAAGTTAGTCAGGTGCTGACTCTAGGAAGGGTCCATCATTGCAGTTTGTTGCTTACTACAGTTCACCCTTAGTAGCACTGACACACCCAATATTAATACCACTCATTTATATTCGTATTTAAGTGAGACCTCTGTAAATAGATTGTCTCAAGCATGACTAGTTTCAAAGATAGACGCCAGGAGCTTGCCCAGGATTTATTCACACCTGGGGCCAAAACAATTGGCACAACAACTCTTAAAGAAGATGGTTTAAAGGCCAAATTCAAAAAATTGGAAAAACTAAAGATGAACGAGATGTCCCGTTGGTGGGATGGCACCACCTTGGGAAAGTATCTGGAGAATGAGAAAATTCCACGTGGGTTGAGGATACTCATCTTCCCCACGTTTGAAGACTTAGACACTGACCAACTAGAAGATTGGGAAAACAACCTACGGAACGCATCCTTTACTATGATGCGCATCCTAATCAAAAATGCTGAGAGAAAGGGAGCAAAAGCTCAGCAGGAAATAGAAGAATTGGAAAAGGAGCTGGCACAATCCGAATTAAAGGATGTGATAAAGAAAAATTATGCTATACTAGACGGGGTACTTGAAAAACACCAGATCTATCTAAGAGATAAAAAACTGAGGAAAATCAGGAGGGACGACAAGGATTATAGTGATGGGAGGGTATATACTTTCTCCAAAAAATACGATAAGGTGAAGATCCCGGGTGAGGGTAAGAGACAGAGAGTAGAGACCCCTGAATTGAGCTCTGCAAGTAGCATCACATCACTCTCCTCAGCCGCAAGTTCGGCCTCCACAACTGAACCAATAAGTTCCAATACATCTGACATAAGGCCCAATAATTTTTTATTGGAGATGGAGAGGTGGAGGTTGGGGGCACGACCGGCACACAGAGAATCTCCAAGACAAGAAGGGGAGGGAGGCTCTGGCGGAAACGCAAAGAGAAACTCCAAAAAACCAAACTTAGAATCAGTGGAGAGAATAACAAGATCCAAAAAGAAGGGGAACCAACCACAATAGTTAGAACTGAAGTTGATAACACAGCCAGGTCCATTGTTGTAAACCTATCAAAAAGAGCACTAAATCAAGATGAAATTTCTGTTCTTAACAAGGGTTTAGGTTTTTGCCCTAACCAAACAGGTGGAGATGTTGATTTATTTGTTGATTTAATGAAATTTGTTCGACTTGTTAAACTTAAAGATCACTTTGCACGTAATCCTACCAATCATGTTAATGTGAATAATGTCGAGAATGTCACAGATTACACTGTCAATGAAATAAATACACTACAAGCAATGATTTCTGTGGAACTCGATACTTCTATTGACATTGAAAATGTAAGAGAAGAATTGAATATTGTTGAAGATGTGTACATTGCAAGTGGATTAAAACCAAGATCTAAATACACCCCCACAGGTACTCATCCAAATATTGAAATTTTTCGTGAGAGAGTCACCCAATCCCTTTATCAAATGCTTGACAATCCGAAACGTCCTCCCCATTCTGAATATAATCTCACACGCATAGAGTCTGAAGCCCTAAAAACACTCCAGTCAGACGAAAAAATTGTCATTCGTGAAGCTGATAAAGGGGGTAACGTAATCATTATGGACAAGGAGGATTACATGAATGAAATTTCTCGTCAACTCTCTGACCCCACCTGTTACACTAGACTTGGTTTCAATCCTACTGAAGCACTCACATCTCATATAAATATGAGACTTACAGAATGGCGAGAGATAGGTTTACTAAGCGCTGAGGAGTGTCAATATTTGACAGTTACAACCCCTTCTTTTCCTTGCATTTATATACTCCCTAAAATTCATAAGGGAGGCCCTTTTCCACCTGGCCGTCCCATTATTTCGGGAGTCAATTCGCCCACAGAAAGACTATCTGAGTACGTTGATACCTTCATCCAGCCCATGGTACAAAATCTTCCGGCCTACTTGAGGGATACCAAAGATATATTGGGCAAACTGGAGGGTTTTGTGTGGACAGATACCCTACATCTCGTCACCTTAGATGTAGTTGGGCTTTACACATGTATCAAAAAAGAATTTGGAATAAGAGCCCTTGAAACTTTTCTGGACAAACGTTCAGCAGACCATATTTTGCACAATGGTGTCCTCCTCGAGATGACAGAAATCATACTGTCTAAAAACTTCTTTTTACATGATTCGACATGGTACCACCAAACACAAGGGACTGCGATGGGTTCCAGATTTGCTCCCGCTTACGCCGGCCTATTTATGGGCTGGTTTGAGCGGGAGCATGCATGGGGTCGCCACGCATCCAGGTGGATGAATAACATCATCTTCTGGGGAAGGTACATCGATGACGTGATCATGATCTGGGATGGACCTACCCCGGAACTTTTGGATTACTTTGGCTACCTCAATGATAATCCTTTCAATGTTCGTTTTACGATGACACACAATCAGAAATCCATCGATTTCCTTGATGTGAATTTTTTTGTAGAGAACAACAAAATCCAAAGCTGCACTCATCGCAAGGCGACTGCCTGCAACAGTATTCTACATTATGAGAGCGCACACCCCCGGCATGTAATCGAGAACATCCCGTATGGGGAAATGATTAGGATGCGCCGTAATTGCAGCATGGAGGACTCTTTTCTTCAGAATATCCAGGAGACTGAAAAACGATTTCTTGAGAGGGGTTACCCCAAAAAAATCTTGGAAAGAGCTAATAAAAAAGTCAAAAACATATCAAGACAAAGTACTTTAGCTCCCAAAACTAGACCAACAAATAGTAGTAGACCCCTTTCATTTAGCACACAGTTCTCTGATCAGAGCAGTAAAGTTTTCAACATTTTAAGAAAGCATTGGCATCTGATTGCGGACATACCGAGCCTCCAGGATTCGATCACCAAGACACCCAAAATATGCTACAGGAGAGGAAAAAACCTCCGCAACATCCTGTGCCCAAGCTACATAGAATCTAAAAAGCGGACTAACTGGTTAACCTCCTCCGCCAAAGGATTCTTCACATGTAGCAATTGCAACATGTGTGAGCTGGGTAGAAATAGAACTAAGGAATTCTGTTTCAATACGAACAAATCCTACACAATAGATCACCTGATCAACTGTAATACCAAATATGTTGTTTACATTTTGGGGTGTGGCTGCAACAAGATCTATGTGGGCAGCACCAAAAGAGCCCTAAAAGTCCGCATCCAGGAACATGTCCGGGCGAGACGTAATGGTGACATGAGGTATCCCATGTCCTATCATATGCAGGAATATCATGAAGACACAGAAAACATGTGGTTTATGGGCATTGATCATCAAGCCAGCCACCCAAGAGGAGGTAACAGGGAACTCGCATTAAGACAAAGGGAGGCGGGCTGGATATGTAGACTACGATGCATAGAACTCGGCCACAATACCGAGGATGAACTACATCATTTCCTTGCCTAGGCCGCCTGTTCAGTTTCACGCCTCCCCTTGGATTATGCCCGCCATATGGGAGATTTCTCTCCTTGTGCATATTAACAAAATTAGGATGATATGTCCTTATAATCTGTAAGATGATTCTAATTTTGGACCGGGAATTTGTAAATAGAAAACCTGTAAACGCCGTTTTCCTTTTTGGTTTGCATATAAACAAAGTTAGGATGACATGTCCCTATTTCTCTATGTTTTGCACGTAAACAAATTTAGGAGGACATGTCCTTATACTGTGTTTAAAGGTCCATATATTGGACTGTCAATTTGTAAATAGAGAACATGTATATGACTTACTCCTTTCTTTTTAAAGCACACTTGTGAATAGTTTTCATTTTTCAATCCGAGTGAACAATGTTATTTGGTTCCATTCGCAGCTTATCATGGCAGGCACGTAAAAGGTCCCAATTACTGACATATATCACTGTTGTTTATCTCCTGTCCTTCTGCACCTTGCAGACCTTCTCCTTTTCTCTTCTCACATAAACTAGTTCCTATTTAATCACACGAGGCTTGGGGGCTGCAGAACTATATTAATCCTAGTATATCTAATTAGGTTAGATGAGACTATATACTTCATGTCTTGTCGTTTCCCTTTCAGGGATTTATATCTTCTATTTGCAATGTAAATAGCAAAGTCTACTGATTATATTATCCGTGGGAACCGAGGCAAAGATGGCCGCCGTTTTTTCTTTTCATTTCCTACCCCTTACATTAGGGTTAATATCACCCATGTACATTATTCTCATCTTCTCTTTACAAATGTGTTTATTCTTCCCACGGTATTAGGTTATTTCATTAGATAGCACCAGGTGTGCTTATATCCGAGATTTATATAGAAATCGGATCCCTTTTATATCAATGCTCGTCGCACTAAAATACTGACAGCACACAGGGCCGTTTACAGTTTCCAACTGGCCCTTGTGGTTACCATTAAGGGTGCACACTTATTTAACAACGAGGCTCTAGGGGGTTAGGATCTAGACATACATGCCTCGTTTAGCCACTCCAAGATGGCCGCCACCACCTTATAGGCGTCTATAGTGCACTTTTGACAACTGGCGCTTCAGTTAGTATCACGCTTGGCCGTTTAAAATTTAAGCTCCTTTTCACTAGTTTCCTCTCCTCGTCTTTTCTTTATTATTTTGTTTGACGTGTGGACATTATTTAGGTCCTTTTATAGGACCGTTTTAGCATCGCGGTCACTAGGAAGGGCGGACACTCATCAAATATCAAGGCATATGTGGTCCGATCACAGGACCGAATCCAGCATCGCGGTTACCAAGAAGGGCGGACAGCCATAATATGATAAGGATTATGGGGGAAAGATTGCATATATACACGTTCCCTTTAGCCACTAAAAGATGGCCGCCATCACTACACATACCCTTATGTTGTCACTGCGTATTACCGAATTCCGGCGCAAAGGCGCCGGCGCAGCTATCCCAGGTGTGGACCCTTTACCTAATTGTTGCTAGTATATAACAGTGAAGATGGGCTCACTACATTTGAACACAACGTCGCAGGGGGTGTTTCGCTGTAACGAGGGATGTGGATGGACGCCGGTCGTTTTATCAGGAACGGTGAGTTTGTCGCGCTACTGGGTAACTTGGCTACCCTCCCTGTCAGTATTGGCTTGCAGGATTGGTAACTAGTTTAGGTCGTTGCTCACATTACCTGCTCAGCAAGACCTGTTGTCATTGAAGTTCAAGTGTTTCATTGCTTAGTTTTGGCCTTTGGTATAGGGGACATGCTTGTTTATAGTCAAAATTTTTCTCCTTTCAAATTAGAATTAGCATATCATTATGCTTAGCACCCCTATTTGACATACCTAAATAGCCAGTTCACCAGGTATCTTATTAATATTAGTCACAGTACTGGACCATTATCCAGGTGTGATTATAACGGACTATGTCTAAAGGGTGAGACACTAATTTGTAAATCTACATAGAAATGTATGCCAATAGATTTTTAGTGTTCTAGTCACACCCCACCATAATACAACATCATATTTACTCTTTTATTTGCCAGACCTGCTGTAATACAGTGCCCACACCCTACTCCCATGGACTAATAGGACTTCCAGTCCTCCACTAGATCTATAGATCACTCAGGTAATATTTATTTTCTACCAACCTTGGTTTCTGTGGCTTTCTCATTTTAATTACCGGTTATAGAGTGTGACCAAACTTTCCTCTTTAATGTTTTTCAGTAGTTGACCAAAGAAAGGTATATAATTAAGGTGGCAAGACTGTGCTCACCACTCAGGAAGAGTTGATAAACATTGCCATCTTCGCCTATTGGCATGTTTTCAGTAAGTAGACTGTAGAAAAGTAATATTAGATCTAAATGACCGAGGTTTACTGTCCCCCCCTTGTCTGTTACTAACTCATTGAGCATTGAAAATTTAAATACATAGACTCTAAGATTGTGATTTTTGCTTTTTCGTGTCTCCGCCTAAGGTCCAAATATCTTAAATTCGACATTGCTAACACACATCAGGAGTAAAGTTGCTGGGAAGGCAATCCTTGGACTCCAGTTCCCTTTACATTATCCTGCCTTCAAAAGCGACGTATTATAAAACTTAAAGGTAAATGACCTTTGCGTTCAGTTTAACAAGGGTATTTGTTGCTGGACGCAGTTGGTTCCCCCTCTCACTGGGCTCCTTAATATATAGAACTAGTCCACTTTCGATATGGGGTTTCCTCTTGTTTACTCTGTTTTCTTCTTCAATTTTCTCATTCCCTTTCTTAGTCTGGTCCCTCTCAGTGCTTCAAGTATATACTGCAGGCCCACTGTATTTATCTATCCCCCGTCAGATAGAATATGTTGGGTTGATATGCAATTACTACAAAATGATCCTCTGCAAATGTAAATAATGTTTATATATCCGTTTTTTAACATAATAAATTGTTCACACATATGTACATATTCTGATGTTTGGCTGTAACCCTAAGATTATAGACCATCTGTGGGCTAAGGCCTATGGATCAATGTAAATAGCTCCATGTCTATCGTAGGAAGGTTTTAAATTTGTTTGTTGTTGTTTAGATTGTCAGATTGTAAGTCATTTGTTGTACACAAAATTGATTGTATGTATATGTTTTTTACCGACAGCCCTGAAGAAGTCCCGGCTTGGGACGAAACGCGTCGGCTGTTTTTGTTTCACCACAAATTGAAAATTAAAGATTAAAAGAAGACTAACAACATTCCTTCATGATATATTTCTTTATTGTGCTTAAACACTTTTTGCACTTATTATTTTATTTGTTGTGGTGCACCTTTGCGGTTGTTTTTCTTTTCTTTCATGCTTTTATCATTGCCTCTGAGCTTCCTTATTTCCTTCTGGTTGGTATCAACTTTCTTGCTAAAAATATCTACCGCTGACTCAACAGCAGTCACTCTATCCCCAAGTGCATTTAGTTTTTGGTCCAGAGTCTCACATATCTCTTGTATCATATTTTGGTTGACCTCTGAAACTGAGAATTTTTCTCTCATTTCCCCTAGTATTTTATCCATGAATTTCTCCATGATCTTCCCTGTTTGTTCTACCACAGAGTGGGGTCCCTCCGGGTCCCTTGCCATTGACTCAGCCATGTTTAACAGGTTGGGACTTCCTGAAGTCTCCATTTGCGAATCTAAGGAGGTAATTGTTTCTTTGCTCATAATCCGGGGTTCTATATTACTCGGTTCCACTCTTTTGCCGGGATTTGTTGTTAAGGCGAATATTGCGTTTAAGACTGAGCATTCACCTGCAGAACTGGGTTTATCTTTGGGGTTGAGAGGGTTGACCCTTACTTGGGCCAGTTGCTGTACTTTAAAAAAGGATCTAAGGAGGCGCAAGTAGTTGTGGGGGGGGGGGGGAGATGGCGGCCGGCTAAGAGGTCCAGCCGGGAGCTCCGCGCTTACCACACCTAACCATGACCTGAACTAAGCAGTTCACCTACCTTGGCGACGCTCTTGCGGGGAATCTTTCAGAGAGGTGTATGGTCTGCCGGTTTCTTGTTCTACGGCTGTCGGAGTCGGTGATCTGGGGATGCGAAGCCACTTTCCCCGAACTGGTGCTGTGACTGGCAGCGTTCTCGCCGCTTATTCCGGGCTGTGGGCGGCGGCTTCTGGAGCAAGCAGAGGCTGCCGGAGCTCGATTGGGAGGATTACCTTCCTTTTCCGGGGCATAAGCGGCAGCGCGGGCGTAGCAGCAATACAGACAGCGGACCCGGAGCCCTTCCGGGTAAGGAGTGGAAGCGTTTCCAAACCACGACGAACTGAGGAGGAGGCTGCTGTGGCGAGCCGCGGAGAGGACTGCACACGAACAGAAGCAGCAGCGGGGAATTTCAAAGCGGAAAAGCTCTCCTCACAGCAAGCGAGACGACGAGACTTCATGAGCAAGGTACAGGGGGGGGTGATGGAGAGGGCGCTAAAAAGTTAGATCAGCTCGCTGGGGGTAGGGGAGGCAAAAAAGTAAGGAGGGGCAGGTGCGAAGGAGGAGGGGAAGTGGAAGAAGAAACAACACCTATTACAAGGGACACAACTGAACCACCAGAAACAACACTAAAAGCAGTAACTTCACAAGAAGGCCAAGAGGCTAGGGGCAGAGAGCAAACCCCAGCAGGAGTAGGTACAGGGGACGGGGGAGGCAATAGGTCAAGATCCAGTTACTGCCTTAGGAATAGGCAGTTTTCTAAGCAAAGCTTCCTCCCCCCAAATAAACAATCTGTGATTCCAAAAAACACCAAAAAAAAGCAAAAAGGGTCCACTAACCCCGTTCCATTGCAAAAAAAAGGCAAAACAGCAAAGGGGGAAGCTCAAACAGAGCAGAAAATTAAAGTGACCCCCTCTCTTAGATCCTTTTTTAAAGTACAGCAACGTCCTCTATCTTGGAGCCGATCCTACAACCATAAAGAAACTCTAGGTTGTTCCGAATGCGGCTGCCCGGCTCCTTCGCAATGTCCCTAGGAGAACATCTGCCTCTCTTGCACTTCGTGACCTTCATTGGCTCAAAATCCCGAGCCGAATTAAATTCAAAGCCCTTTGTCACGCTTTTAAAATGAAACAAGGCTCAGCCCCTAAATATCTTCAGGGCCTAGTTCAGGCCTACACGGCAAGTCGAAATCTGCGATCCTCAGGGAATGGTGATTTCTCCGTTCCCAGATTTAGGCTAGCAAAAATGGGAGGCCGCTCTTTTTCCCATCTGGGTCCTAAATTCTGGAATGCTCTTCCTGTGACCCTGAAGACGGAAACCAATCTTTTTCGTTTCCGCAAGGGACTCAAAACTTGGCTTTCTCAGCAGTGATTAGAAGCTACTTATCAGTAAAATCAGCATGTTAGTTCTTCTTCTTTAGTCTGTCCCTGGGCGCCGGGAAACCCACTGTGGGTAGCTGTGCGCATTATAAGTTTAAATAAATAAAATAAATAAATAAATGTTTCAGGGCTTTAAGGACTTCAAGAATATCTACTAAAGGGATATTATTATATATATTTACTAACAAGATACAAAAGGTGTTACTCATATGCAGTCCAACTATATGATAAAAACAATTATTATAAAAAGTCTCCAGACTAATACATTTAAAACAATTTGAGAAATACGTTCAGAGCCCTCCTCTGGCTCTGCCGTGTGTTGAGCCAACAGCAGGGGTAAATATCGTTTTAAAACCATTAATGTGATACACTTCCTTGGCCCATGTTTCTTATGTGGAGAAGCGTGGCTCAGTGGTTAGAGGCGGCAGACCCGGAAGCTGAGATCGACCGTGGACCAGGGTTCGATTCCCCGCCTCGGCAGGTCTCGGGCTCAAAATTCCACGGACTCGACAATTCTCGCTCTGGTGCCTACTCAACTCACGGGGTCACACTCTGCGACTCTGGGCAATAGCTTGCTTAATCTCCACTACGGCCCCTCGCGGCGGGATGCCTGGCTTTCACCTTGTGGACACCCTGCCGGGGTTTCTCACAGGGGAATACCAGGACGGGTTCCCTAAGCAAGCGCCGGGACGCTTACGGGCAGCTGTGCGCTTTACAAGTCCAGCACATTTACATTTACATTAACATTTACATTTGTACACATATAACGTCGTGTTCATTGATAAGTTTGACCCAGAGTGGATTATCTTATTTAGCTCTGAGTCCGGCAATGTTCCAAAAGATGATCGACCATTTATTCCCAATATTAGTATTAGGATCACTAAGGGGGTACTCTACCTCATCAGAATCACTGCCCATTTCCACCTCAATCGTGCTTCCATCCCCCGTGGTCAAAGTGCCAGTCCTATCAAAATGTACTGCCTCCTTACTAACATTGATTAAGGCTGATTGATCACAGATATATAAAATTACCTGGTTGGCCGTCCGTGGAGAGTTCTGGGTGTTAACCATGCTAGGAAGAGTACCCTTCTCCTTTATTGGTCAATCCGCCTCCCCTAGGCCTGACAAGGGTTCATGGTAATTACCAGTTGGAACACTAGCGCCTTGAGACCCTTACGGGTGAGTAGTTGCTCTTTAACAAACTCCTGATTGATTGGAACATTAAATTCGCCCCCTGCCAGATGATAGTTACCACCCTAATAAAGAGAGTGGTGCAATGGGCCTCTATTATTAGGTGGAATCAAGGGGGCATTAAGATGGTTTCCTGGAAGAGAGTAATGTGATCCATACTGGGGGTTATAGGGCCTCTGCCTGGATAATATGGTGGAGGCCGATGGATAGAAGTAACTTAAATAAGGGGAGAAGATACCTCCCGAGATGTGGTGATTTGTAAAACCGCGAATAAACTGTGCCACACGGGGATCTCTGAAGTTTACTATGATACAGTCTCCTTCAATATCCTTAGCTTGATAGCCCATCCAGCTTACTCTCCTTACAATTAAAATTTTCCCATGTAAGTCTGGTCTGAGCGGGCGGTTTTCCCTAGCCAAAACATGACTTTATTTTTTAATTCGTAAAAGGATTCAGCCCTATCATGCTTCCATTCAGGAACACCAGCCAGCACGATGACATATGGGTATGAATCCGGGGGGTCATTAAAGCTCTTCCTAGTTCCCTTGGATCTAGATGGCTGAGCTTTATCCGCTACCACTAACGGTTCCACTTTCTCCATACCCATCATAGATCTATCTGTCTGTCTATCGACTTGACCTCCTTTTACCACTGGTCTGAAAGCCTGGGAGGCCTTATGTGTTGTATTTCCACTATCTAGCTTTGATGTTTCCTTGGATTTTAAACCTGGCTTCTCATTAGGTAATAGGGACTTCAATTCTGTAGGTATTGTGGTGGTACTGTCATGCGAGGTTTTAGTTCCCAGCAACTTCTTTAGAATGACAGAGTTGGCCTTGGTAATTTTCTCGAGTAATCCCAGCTGTTCGCTTAATTTTTTAGAGCGTTCCACTAAAGGTAAAATAAGGGATCTAACCAGATGTTCAACATTTACTAGCGAGCACTCTTTACTCCTCTCATCATTAGTTAATATTTCTATTATGTCATCAGAGGGGTTATGGGGTATAAGACCTTCTTCCTCAACCTGCGCCAACCTGTTAGGCCTGACCTCAATCGTCTTATCCCTACATATTGGCGAGGTGACTTTTTTCTTCTTAGTGCTCCCGCCTTTTTGTTGCTTCCCGCCACGTTTGCGTTTTAAGTTAGGGGCAAGATCAGACACGTGTTCTGATGTAGTTTGTTCAATCGTGTTCTTACTTGCCATATGCGGGCCATTACTTAAACCAGAGGCAGCTCTGGGATATACCATTAATGAGTCAATACTAGGTTCTCGCCCACTAAAGTCCAAAACTGTTGATGAATCTTCCTGTTGCTGGGATAAGATATCGTGTAGGGCGCCAATGGAAGCTAGTCGGTCGGGTGAAGGTACTAGAGCTATCCCCCCGAGTGATGATCTTCTCAGGAACATAGGATCAAGAGAAATACGACGTTGGGTCAGAGCTATCTCCTTCTCTAATGCAGAAGCCGCCCTTGTGATGAAGGCATCGAGGTTGCCAGTTAGGGCCCCCACCCCTGTTCCCTAGTTTAATGGGTTTCTGGTTTTTTGGGGCCATTGACTGTAATTTTGAAACTCAAGGTGGTATCACAAGATTTAAATACACAAAACAGTAAATTAACAAATATATATTAGTACAATAAAACTCTATTAAACACAGTGCAAAAAGTCTTACGAATACGGGAGACTCAAGGGATATAGCCCAGTCCAGTCTCTTCCTGTCTCTGACGGGCTCAGACGGGCCCGCCCTTGGCCCGGGCTTCGCCCGGCTCGTCCCGCGATGCGCGGTGCTGGTGAAGGATTTGAAGCACCTGTGGAGGGCGTGGCGGGAAGGTGCCTCCTAGCCCCGTTGGTTTATGGGCGATGTAGTTTGTCCTCCCTTATGGCCACCAGTCCCCCAAACAGCGAGCGTTTCCCGTGAAGTGGGAAACGCGAGAAAAAACACAGTTAAAAACTTATGCTATGGGACAGATTTCAGGTATCAATTGATTAATGTACTTTCGTTTTATTTAATGAGAGAATATATGCTCATGATTTATGCTTGATTTCATATGACGCCTATAACTTTTGCATACAGTATATACTCATTTCATGTGAACAAACCTATTCAAATGCATTTTTGTATTTTGGGGTGGCACGGTTCGCCCTCCACAGAGATAGTACCAATTTTCAGGCAGCTATCCAATGGCAGCTACGTTATGCTTAACGATCACAGCTGTTGTGGCATGTTGCCAGGAAAAAGTTATATCGTAACTGTGTCATCCACGGTCACTTGTTGTATGCAAGTATTGTATCCAAAAAGTGAGACAGAAATGGAGACGGCTTTATGGCCTTCACTGAATATCTCTTCTATACGAATTGATACTTTAAGCAGAATGAAAGCCATTCTTTTACAAAAAAATGTGCCACTGACCTCGTCTAGAGAAACGTATGATCTGCAAGTAGCAAGGTCTTCTGCAGAGATACATGCATTATTATCAACAAACTGCCCAGTACATTTTGCAGAAATGTTAAGTCAAATCTTAAACATGTCTGATACCAGTGGCATCGCACATG
Source organism: Lissotriton helveticus (assembly GCF_964261635.1). Lineage (NCBI taxonomy): Eukaryota > Metazoa > Chordata > Amphibia > Caudata > Salamandridae > Lissotriton > Lissotriton helveticus. The sequence goes on along the minus strand of NC_136065.1, from coordinate 2,125,924,419 downwards.
TATTTAAGAGGATTTTTTCGGGACAGTTAACACCATTTGAAGCAGTCCTCTGTATTTTTCCAAATTTCGTGCACTCTGTGTTCGGCGGCCTGCCTCTCATCTTGGGACTAGTAGCAGGAATTCTATTTTAATTCCTTCTGCTCTGTTATGGCAAGTCCGGTCACCAACAACACTGAAACTACCATGGAACAATGCCTCCTTGCAATGAGATATCGTGAAAGGATTTCACAGATTCTTGGCTTGGCTCGTTTAAGAGATCCGAACACAACGTGGTTTCTATCGTTCAGACCAATCTGGCAAGATTGCATCTTACCTGTTCTTCGATGCCTGCTTTGCGGACAGGAATGCGTGTGGGACATTTGTCTTACACTTCCATCAGTACTGCCATCGGATGTTGACGCTTTGCTAGGTCCAGTAACGGCTCATGCATCATGTTGCCCCCAACGGCTGCCTATTCTGATGACGGCATTCATTGAGGTCTCACCGGCTAACTGAGGGTGAGATACGAGAAACTACAGGCAAACAGGTACCATCTACTACGGACATTGCTAATGCATCAAACGCTGACAGCGGTGATCCACACTTCTGCACTTTTGATCTGCTAACTGAAGTGGTTCCACTTTCACCTACCACGGTAGACGGTTTCTTAGCGAGCCTAGATAATCTGATGTTTTCTCCTGACACTCCTGAGAATAACTTTTGATTATTTCACACAGCGTTCCCTGAACTCTGCAAGTCGGCCTTCATTTTTCAACACAATCCACTAATTTGAACTTTTTCCAAAATAGAACTTTTGGCACAGAGTAATCTGCTTAAAGTAGAACTTTTCTTAGCGAAAGAGATTTCGTGTTTGAACTTCCTAAAATGACAATATTTGGCTTCAACCTCGAAAACAAACACAGTTAAAAACTTATGCTATGGGACAGATTTCAGGTATCAATTGATTAATGTACTTTCGTTTTATTTAATGAGAGAATTTATGCTCATGATTTATGCTTGATTTCATATGACGCCTATAACTTTTGCATACAGTATATACTGATTTCATGTGAACAAACCTATTCAAATGCATTTTTGTATTTTGGGGTGGGATTGTGAACACTTTGCTTTAGATATATTCAGTGCTTAGGTGTTATTGAACTTAATATTCGTGGAGTGGGTGTTATGTGGGAATCTAGGACCCTAGTGTAATTTTCCCGATTCATGCCCATATATAGGTATAATTCACCCAATCCTTATATAGGCATAGGAATCATTGTCTTATTTAGTCTTAGCCTGTGCATCCCAAATACGGCATGGCTACTTCCACTAAACTCCGAGAATCCACAACGATTTCTTGGAAAAACCAGCCGTCAGCAGTCAGGGACTTCCCCCTGCTTGAATACTAATTTATCCAAGAACTCCTGGAGTTTTCAAGGAACTGAGTCATTAGTGACGATATTATGTCCAATCTTACGTCAAACTCGGCACCTTCAAAGTGTAAATATGCCTACATTTGCCCAGTCAAACACACGGTGGTTTAGGAGCTTATCGACATACTACTTGTCCGACGCCCTGCTGCTGCAAGTGCCAATGGAAGCCGACCCTCCAATTGACCCACTGAGGAGAAGCAGTCTTTTCTCTTGCCGAGAAATCCAGCTCCGGTGTTTCCAGGCAACCCTTGCGGGTTGCTGGGAGATCGAGTCCTGAGAGAGAGATACAAGACCTCTATCATTCTAAAACCAAGGTACAGAGTTGATTAGACCCTTGGAGAATTCTTGGAACAGATTTTTGGCAGAAAATTACTAGACTTAAGCTCCACCACACTTACTCCTCCCTCGCACTAGCCTTAGGTTAGGTACACCGGGGTAGGCGTATTTTAGAAGCACCAATTGAGTACTTTTAGCCACTATTTTATCACTATATGTATTTTATGCATTTTATGTATTCTATGTTTATGGCTCAGAAACCATATCATGCTCTTACAGTACTATTTTATAATACTATTCGTATTATATGCATTGTACTTCTTAACTAGTATTTCAATTGTAGCAGTGCATTTCATATGCTTAAGAAATAAGACTTTTCAATAAATACTTTTATTAAAAACGCCCGTCTCTCTATTTCTAAGCAACTCTAGTGAAACGAAGCATGCACATCTGACTGAGTGAAATAGCCGTCTATTGTTTCCGCGACTCTGGAGATAAGTTTCATTCTGGAAAAACAAAGTTGTCATGTTATATGGTTATCAGAGACTAATCCCTTCTTGTATTTTCGAGAAAGTTTCTAGTGACCTCTGAGCTAGCTGGCACTCACAATTAAGTCTAATATATTCGGCAGAGACCTAGTCAACTTAAGTCCTACGTCTAAGCTGCAGGATATATTATTCCAATGCGCAGAGCCTATTGGGAATATAGGAACTACACTACAATATCCCACTGCTGCCTTCGCAGCAGACCCACAGCCAGTTTTTAAAATCTGCTGATAGTGTAACACCAACAAAATAGTTATGCGGTGCCATCACTTGTCCTACCACTCTCTCCTCCTAGTCTCGGCATTCTGCAACTCTATTAATACCTAAGGACTCGGAGGGGGTGTGTGGGTGGGAATTTCCATTGTATAGAGATTATTGAAGAACAACATTAAATCCTCCACATTCTTCTCTTTCCTGCGATGATTAGGTGAAGTGATGGCTTCATGGTTTACCAAGGGGCCATGGTGGTGGTAGTAGACAGTAGCAGCATAGCCCTCCCTTACCCCACACACCTGGCATTATGACCCACATTGCACTCCAAACTACACGCGCAGAGCCCCGTGATGCTGCAGCAAAACGTGAACCTGCCCTTAAAACAGTGTCACTGGGTTTGGCCCATCTTGACATCGGTAAAGCCTTGCACACGTGCCTCAGACCATCCTACCTCCAATAAAGGTCTTCTGCTTGTATCTGCCCCTCATCAGGGGTCTTTGCTCGTATGACACAATCACTCCAGCACTCTGAGAAGTCCACTGGGTCCCACTTCCCTCATGCATGGTGCCTCCCTTACACAGCTGTCAACTCCAGCAGCGACCCACCACACCTGGCTGCTAAGGTGAACACCTCCAGTATTGTGGCAGACATAGCAAACCTAAGAGGCCCATTTTTTATTGAAGGACAGAAGCTCGAATTTGCTAAGCACTTTTCTTATCTTGGTATACCTTTTGCCCAAGATGAGACGTGGACCCAAGCTATGTCTAGGAAAAATTTGAGCTGCTACGATCGACTGCTGCTCTTAAAATCTTTTCAAATAAATTAGGGACCAGACCACCTGTAGAATTAATTAAAATCTACAAAGCTAAGTGTGTGGCTGGCGCTACCTATGGTAGTGGGGTTTGGGGTTTTGCAAATTCTGCACCCATCCAGATGGCTGAAAATTCATTTTTAAAATATATGTTGGCACTTCCCAAAAGCTCCTCTAATTATAATTGCCATGCAGAACTGGCTCTTCCTTATATTACTGACCTAATTAAACTAGAGCCTGTGCTATTATGGCACAGACTCTGGACACAGGAAGCAACTCATTTAAATAGAGATGTTCTGACTGACATTTTAAAATTAGAGGGAGCCATAAAGATACCTTGGGTAAATTACGTTCGCAATTTTTTAAAGGACATGGGGAGAGAAGATTACTTCTTGAACCCCACCAATATTTCAGCTATCTCGTGGAAAGAGTTGAAAAGCGAGCGTCTAGCTCTCTTGGATTCTCATAGAATTGCTACGGAGATCCTAAAACCTTCTGTCCGACAGCAACAAATGGTTTTAACGACTTTTAAAATTCAGCCCTATCTAATACATGTGTCCAATAAATATGAGCGTTTTTTACTCTCACGTTTTAGATTTGGTATTTTCCACAGACTGGTTAGTTTTCCTACGACTAACAATTGGATGCATGATCTACCTCTTTGTCCCTGCGATAATGTTTCACCTCAGAGTACTACCCATGTTTTCCTATTCTGTAAATTTTATGGCGCAATGAGGAAAAATGATCTATTGCCATTTTTAAGAGAATTAGGATATCGTCAGTGTCGACTGGCAATCCTTAATATTCAATGCCTTGATAACCATTTAGGTGTAGCAACAACAACTCTGTATTTAAAAAATGTGTTGTGCATTAGAAAAAGCATGGACATTTAAAATGCACTTTATATTTAAATTCCATTATTGGATCCTGAATCCCTCGAAATTGATTAACTCCTTGAAATTGATGAATCTTTGTACTGTAATTATCTGTTTTTAATATTGTAAATAATGTTTTTTCATTCTGTACTGTTATGATTGCTTCCAACAATAGAAATAAAGATATATATATTTTGTTTTTACATCGGTAAAGCCTTTCACACGTGCCTCAGACCATCCTACCTCCAATAAAGGTCTTCTGCTTATATCTGCCCCTCATCAGGGGTCTTTGCTCGTCCACTGGGTCCCACTTCCCTCATGCATACCTGGTGCCTCCCTTACACAGCTGTCAACACCAGCAGCGACCCACCACACCTGGCTGCTAAGGTGAACACCTCCAGAGGAACACGCACAACATGCAACCACAGCATCGCCAGGCGGGCAGTGAGGGCAAGAAGGAGGAGATACAAACCTCCAGAACCTCCCCCAGAGTATCAAATCCAGCAGAACCCACCCTTTCTCCACTTCTCGTGCCAGGGCAGGGGGTACAAGAAGGGATACCAAGCCTACTCCAGAACCTCCCTCAGAGTATCAAATCCAGCAGAACCCACCCTTTCTCCACTTTTGGTGCCAGGGCAGGGAGTGCAAGAAGGGATACCAAGCCTTCTCCAGAACCTCCCTCAGAGTATCAAATCCAACAGAACCCACCCTTTCTCCACTTCTGGTGCCAGAGCGGCAGTGAGTACAAGAAGGGATACCAAGCCTTCTCCAGAACCTCCCTCAGAGTATCAAATCCAGCAGAACCCACCCTTTCTCCGCTTCTGGTGCTAGGGCAGGGGGTACAAGAAGGGATACCAAGCCTTCTCCAGAACCTCCCTCAGAGTATCAAATCCAGCAGAACCCACCCTTTCTCCACTTCTGGTGCCAGAGCAGGGGGTACAAGAAGGGATACCAAGCCTTCTATAGAGCCTTCCTCAGAGTATCAAATCCAGCAGAACCCACCTGTTCTCCACTTCCGGTGCCAGACTGGCAGTGAGTACAAGAAGGGATACCAAGCCTTCTCCAGAACCTCCCTCAGAGTATCAAATCCAGCAGAACCCACCCTTTCTCTACTTCTGGTGCCAGGGCAGGGGTACAAGAAGGGATACCAAGCCTTCTCCAGAACCTCCCTCAGAGTATCAAATCCAGCAGAACCCACCCTTTCTCCACTTCTGGTGCCAGGGCAGGGGGTACAAGAAGGGATACCAAGCCTTCTATAGAGCCTCCCTCAGAGTATCAAATCCACCAGAACCCACCCTTTCTCCACTTCTGGTGCCAGAGCGGCGGTGTTGGGCCCTTGCTTATCTCTAGGAAGTGGGTGCTAGCAGTTAAATCTTACTCCAGGGGTGCGACGGTGATCGAAACTCAGATGGTACGGCACTGTAGTGTGGTTCCTATATCCCTGATAGGCTCTGCGCATTGGAATAACATACACTATAGATTTGACATGCGACTGATGTCAGTATGTCTCTATCGAGTACATTAAACTTAATTGTGTGTGTGCCAGTTAGCTCAGAGGTCACTAGAAACTTCTCAAATAAACAAGAAGGGATTAGTCTCTGACAACCACATAAACATGACAACTTTGTTTCCCTTAGAGTCGGAACAATATCTTCAGAGTCGTGGAAACAATAGATAACTATTTGACTCACTCAATCGTGCATGCTTCGTTTCTACAGAGTTGCACAGAAATAGTGAGACGGGCATAAAAGGGTTCATTGAACAGACTTATTTCTCATGCATGAGAAATGAACTGCTACAATCGTAAGACAGAATGCGAAATAGAATATGTACAGCGTTAGCAGTAATATAAAATAATATTGTAATAGCATGTTTTTGTGGCAATCACAAATTCATTAAAATACATAAATAAATAACACAGGTTAAAATACTCAACTGGTGCTTCTAAAATAATCCTACCCCAGTGTACCTAACCTAAGTCTAGAACGAGGGAAGAAGTCGGTGCTGTTTTAGCTATAGTCTAGTTTAGTTGTGCCAAGAATTGCCAAAGGTTTCTCTAGGCTCTAATCAGCTCCATACCTTAGAATGACAGAGGTTTGTATCTCTTTCCCGGGACTCGATCTCTAACACCCTGCAAGGGGAGTCAGAAACACGGGAGCTGGATTCTCAGCAAGGAGGACAGCTTCTGGTCAGTGCGTCAGCTGGAGAGTCGGCTTCCTTCGGGACTTGCTGTGGCGAGCCGCGTCGTGCAAGTAGGTAGTTGAACTGCACCGAACCACACCGTGCTTTGCCATAGCAAGTAAAGGTATATTTATACCTTGAAGGTGTTTTGGAATGCCAGAATTGACGTAAAAGTCGGGCATGAGAACGTCATGAATGAACCCACAAGGAATAGATGTTCATGCATAATAAATGAGTTCTTGGAGAAATCAATATCCAGGCGCTGGGGGATGTCGCTTCTGCAAAAGAGTCTGGTTTTCCAAGAACTCGTTGTGACGTTGATGAACGGATGGAAGTAGCCATGCCTGTATTTGGGTAGCATGGGCTATGCCTAAATAAGGGCTTCATTTCTATGCCTATATAAGGGCAATGTGAATTGGACCTATATAAGGGCATGAATCGGGAACATTTAAACGGAATCTAAATCGATACACAACAGCACAGTAAGTGACACTCAATAACTTTGATGTCCAGTAAGTGATTCATCTTTGAAAAAAGAACTTTATTAGATAAATAAATCCATTGGAATAATGATAAACAAAGCTATGTGCAAACAGCACTTTACAAAGACTGTATATAAATTATAATACAAAGCCAAGCATCACTAAGGCTATTTTATTAATACCAGGCAACCGCCTAGTCCAATCAATCAATCACTCAGAGTTTGTAAAGTGCGGCTACTCACCTGTGGGGGTCTCAAGGCGCTGTGGGGGCACAGAGGATCAGACCAAGTGCTGAATTCATCTGAAGAGCCAGGTCATGAGGCTGATGTGCGACGGGTGGTCCCACGGGGGCATTTGAAGCTCCTCGCCAGATGCCTTCGGAAGAGCGTGACAAACGGATCCCCACCCAGGAGCCTCCCCCTGCACTCCATGCACACAAAAGGCCAGATTAGCACCAGTTGTGTTACAACCAGTGAGCAGTAGCACCACGTCAAGGTTCTGACCATTGCTACTGACCATTCACACCATTCATACGGGGGCCTACAACGCCCCTTCCCCCTGGGAGTCTTCTCTTCTTTATTGGACACCATGCCCCCACCCTCCACCCCATAAAGACCCTCATTCACACCATTCATAACCCAAGGACTCAGGCGTACGCTGGGAAGCCCCCTCCGAGACCCCCCAGCGTATCGCGGCAGATCCAGGACACAGGCTGGGGCCCTGAGAGGGTGCCAAAGAGACAATGCAGTGGGGGCCAAGGTAAGCCCCTACCTGGCCCCTCCCAGGGTGGAGGAGAATCGGCGGGGAGCATGAGTGCGGAGGGCACTTTAACTCACCAAGCACCGAAGCTCCCCCGCAGCCTGCTCCCTCACTGCCCACCACTAGGTGTGGTGCAGAGGCCAGGGCAGCTGACTTCAGTGCACAGGGTTCAGGGTTCGATACCCGGCTCTGGTGGCAGCTCAGCTCAGCACCATGTGACTCTGGGCAATAGCTCACTTAACTTCCACGACGACCCCCAGCACTTTGAGACTCGGAAGGGTGAGTAGTTTGCGCTTTACAAATACAGATTTAGAAATAAATCCATATTTGTAAAGCGCGAACTACTCACCCTCAGGGGGTCTCAAGGCACTGGGGGGCCGTCGTGGAAATTAAGTGAGTTATTGCCCAGAGTCTCATGGTGCTGAGCTGAGCTGCCGCCGGGGCAGGGATTGAACCCTGTGCTCCGAAGTCAGCTGCCCTGGCCTCTGCACCACACCTCTCACTGCCCCCTCTGGATATATAGGCTTGCAGGAGTGACATCACAAAGGAAGGGGGGGCAGGATGTACAGGGCTGGTGTAGTGACATCACAGACGAAGGGGGGGACAGGATTTGCAGGCCAGGGGGAGTGACATCACAGATGAAAGGGGGGGACAGGATTTGCAGGCCAGGGGGAGTGACATCACAGACGAAGGGGGCGGCTGTATTTGGGTAGCATGGGCTATGCCTAAATAAGGGTTTGATTTCTATGCCTATAAAAGGGCAATGTGAATTGTACCTATGTAAGGGCATGAATCGGGAACATTCATACGGAATCTAAATCGATACACAACAGCACAGTAAGTGACCCTCAATAACTTTTGTTGTAAACAAATCTAGGACCCTAGTGTAACTTTCCCCGATTCATGCCCTTATATAGGTATACTTTACCCTATCCTTTTATAGGCATAGAAATCATTACCATATTTGGCCTGAGCCTTACAGCCCAAATACTGCAAGGCTACTTCCACTAAGTTCCGAGAATTCACAACGATATCTTGGAAAAACCCGCCTTCAACAGCTAGGATCTTCCCCCTGCTTGAATATTAAGTTATCCAAGAAATCCTGGAGTGTGGGACTTGGCCCTTTCCCCAGAAGTTTTTCGTTTTTTACCCCTTTTAATTTAGAATGCCCCTATTGTAACAACAATGTATAGGCCTTGTGTAGTGAGGAAAGCCCTGTGTACTGTGAAACTGATGTTAAGATGCAGGTGTCTTATACCCCTAACATGGCTGCCACTGACCACTGCTGCTGCAGCGGGGTTAGTGGGCGCATTCTAGTGGCTAGGGCCTGGCTGGAACCCTCCAAACAATGTATCAACTTAGCCTGCCAGCCTGCCCACAGGTAGAATGGTGGAACCTCCTAGAACCCCCTGGAACCTTCTGGAACAGGTGAGGTGACACCAACTGCCACTGCCAACTGTCAACTGGCACTGTATAAGGAAAGGAAGGAAAACTTTCCTGTCAGAGTGACTGAGGGGAAGACCTGGGGAAGAACCTACGCAGGAGGATAGGCAGTGGGGGTCAGGGCAGGGTCTTATGATGCTGGAAATGACAGGGCCTAGAGTGCTGCTTTACAAGTGTTGAGGTATCCTGTTCCCCCCCCACTGACCTAACCCCGCGGAAGGGAACCCCCAGGGACCACTTGAGGGGATTGGCTGAGGAGATCTAACACCAGCCACCAACTTAACCCCCTTCAAGGAAACAAGAAACTAAAGGGCACAAGAAACATCACGCCAACAAGAAACTAAGCTTCTATTTACAAGGGCGCAAGAAACATCACGCCAACAAGAAACTAAGCCTCTATTTACAAGGGCGCAAGAAACCTAAAGCGCTAAGAAGAAATTAAATCATCACAGGACTTTTGAAGAAGCAAACAGGTATTGGCGCGGTACTGACCCTGCGTTTCCTGATGTCACCTGGGGTCTCCCTTGCTAATCTGCTACTGGGGTGTCACCTGTCCTGTATATCTAGCGCTGCCCTTGCTGACCCTGTGAAGAGCGCTGAAGTAATGGAGGGGGTTGCTGCCTTCTGAAGCGCTATATTTGCCTGAACTGCAGCACCCTGAACTGAATGTTATTAGACCTGCTGGTCTTGCCCCCACCTCGTGTGGGCCAAAGCGCTATAGCCCTGCACCCGGCTGTCTGTGAAGCGCTAGAATCCTGGGCGTGATTCCTGCCTGAAGCGCTATATTCTGTGGTGCCCTTCAGCAGCGCTACCTGGAATGAACTGTCTGCCGAGCGCTACCTCTGCTGTGAATTGCCTGCTATATCATAGCGCTGTGAATCCTGAAAAGCGCTATCCCCCTGAAGCGCTGTGTCACCAAGAACTTCTGTGGCTCTAGAAGTTGCTGCCTTCTGAAGCGCTGACTCCCTGCTCCCCCAACGCTCCTTTGCTGTCCCTGTGAAGAGTGCTGAGGTACTGAAGGGGGTTGCTGCCTTGTGAAGTGCTGTACCTGCAGGGTGCTATTATCTAAACCTGATTGCCTGCTGAAGCGCTGTCCCCAGCATTGCCTGTGGCCAAGCGCTGTCATGTGAGGAACTGAGGTAGTGCCCAGGGAAGCGCTGTAATTTCACTCCAAGCGCTTTCTTGAATGTCCCATAGAAGCGCTGTAATTGTGCCTCCAAGCGCTCTCTTGTAGGCCCCAGAGAAACGCTGTATTTTTGACCTTAAGTGCCCACCTGTTGGCCCCTATGTGCCTCTAGTGACGTGGAGGCCATTAAGTTACTGTTTATGCCTGAGGACAGGCTTGCCATTCATTAACTGTTTGGGCCCTGGTTCTGGCGTAGGCCTAAAGACATACTGAGTTCACCTGCGATGGCTTAGCCCTGCATAGGGGAGTCCAAGGCATAGTAAAATGCTCATTGAGAATGCTTTACTGTATTGCTTATTGAAATGTTCACCTTAATTAACAGAAATGTTTTACTAATCTAAAGCAAGGCCTGTGCTTGCTTAATGAGATGTTGCTCTCTAGCAATGAGTAATGTTCTATTTATAAGTTACTTAATGAAATGCCTATGCCTGATTCCTTCCCTGTAATGTTTACTCCTGATTAGGGGGATGTTACCTATGATTGGGGAAGAGTTTTGAAGTGGTTATTCCTGCTTGGAACCAGGATTATTCTGAACTATAGAAGTTTTATTACACCCCTGCCCCAGTGTTATAACCTCTACTTATTTACAGGATTACTCTTGGGTGCTGAAAGGTTTATGCCTGCTTAATGTAGGAATTAGAATGTTGATCCTAGCCTGGGGGTGGAAACGCCAACAGCTGCATAATGAACTGTGTCTGCTGACTAATGAAACATTTATTCATGTTGGTTGAAAGGTGGAGCACATGCCCACAGTTATGGAGTGAGGTGCTCCTTGCTTTAAAAGAAATGTTTACATTTACTAAAAGGCTTTACATGCATAAACCAAGTCTTCTAAGCTCAGGCTTGCCTGTTAAAAATGGTTATCTCTGCCTTGAAGAGTTGTTAACTGTTGATTGCTGAGTAGGGGAACGTTAATGCTATAAGGATATAGTTACACTGCCTAATGAGATGTTTTATCCGCAGTGGCGTGTTTTTATTCCTGCCATAGAAGTTTCATTCCTGCCTAAGGAAATGGTTAATGAAATGTTTTACCCTCAGTGAAGTGTTTTACTTCTGCTAAACTGATTATCTCTATTGCAGGAAATGTTTTACCTGTAAGCTCCTGATTAATAGGGGGAAGGCCCTGCCTGTTCAGGCATCAGGTAATAGGATGGTGTGTGATGCCTAAAGGAATACTTTATGCCTAATGAAAGGTGTTGACCTCATTTGAGGCAATGTTTACTCCTGCCCAGGGAAGGGTCTCATACCCCTGCTATAACAGAGATCTACTTACACCTGCTCAATGTAGGGATTTCTACTTCCCTGATGGAATGTTGGTGTAGCCCTGATACAGTTAAACCTGCACAAGGGGATGGTTACCTAGATTGCAATGTTTTCTCCTAGTTAGTGCTGGCTAATGCAATGGTTAGCTGGGCCCAATGAGAAGTTCTCCCAAAGGGATGCCCAACCTTGTTATATGGAATAATTATTCTTAATGAAATGTTTAATTCCTATTACAGGAGGAGAGTTACGTCCACATACTTTTGTGGCAAATGAAATGTTTCATATTTAAGGAAATGTTTGAACTACACTTAACGAATTGTTTATTCCTACAGCGGGGAGATGTTTCTGTTATGGAACTGTCCCTTTGTTTACCTGAGGAAATGGATATTGATGCTTAAGGCAGTGTTGTTCTTATGACTTTGAGATGTATTCCTTTCAGGTACTGACCAAGAAGCAAGGCGTAGGTCGGGCCTGTGTCCCACTAAAAATGTATTTAACTATTTATTGATCCAATATTTAATATTTATTGCAGAACGGATATTTATTCATCTAATATTGATCGCAAGTTTTGAGACACATGTATTTTAAATGAATTTATGATTTCCCTGATCCTGCTCTATCTATCTGATTATTTATCTTAATACAAATCACTTGTTTTTATACAAGCTCTGGAGTGGAGTCATTTATTGCGTGCCCAGGTTTCTGTCTCAGTGTGAGTGTGTGCTGCATGATCGCTTAACACATGTGCTTTCGGATGCCTACCCGCTCGTGCCATGCTACCCTAGGGGACTGGTGACCCCAGTTCCAACATGGAGTTTTCTGGGAATTGAACCTTTGAGTGACGTTATTAAGTCCAAATCAGAGGTACAAATCACCTGAGTGGACATATATTGTTCTTCCACCAGTTGTTGAAGCAAATAGCAGTCAAGGAAATCTGCATGACCCAAAATCAATTGGGAAAAGTGAGTAAAAAGGTCATCTAAGAGAAAGGATAGGTGTTCAAAGTATATGATATTAAAGTAAAAAGTCTGAAGTCCTGTGAGACGGTTTTTGTAAATATAGAAGTGGTCGGAGTTGACACAAGGTCGAAGAAAACTTGTTAGAAAATCTAATTATAGCATTATTTAGAATAGAAATTGACACAAGGTGGAAGAAAACTTGTTAGAGTGCTAAGTGGTGTGAAATCTATAGGTGACACAAGGTCGAAGAAACGGTGTTAGGGAAAATGACAATGAACAATCACAGAACGAAATGTTCTATTTTTAGAAAATGGTGCAGGTGTTTTTCCATATGCATGGGGTTGATGACTATACTATGGATAATTTTAGCTATTGTGATTCCTTTCCAAACTAATTGAACGAAATTAAAACAGAATGTGAGCTCAAGTAAGCCAATTGAGAAAGAAAAAGTGCCTGAGAGTTATGTGTACAAGGCAGAGCTGCATCAAGATAGGTCTATTAGTGATTTCACCAAAAATACCTTTTCAAAGTTATTGTTGGAGTACATTAAAACAATGAATGTTGACGAATGTTATGTTTGTGTAAAGTTGCCAGCATCAGTGTCAGAAGGGGTGACCGATCACCACGTTCCTCTTACTTATGGAGTAACTTGTAGTGTAATTTCAAGTTTGTTTTATAAGACTGGGAAATTGGAGTATCATTATTCCAATGTAGATGAGATATTTGTGAAATTAAAGATTGATAATACACTAAATAAAAGAAAATATGCAGAGGTAATGATAGAATATTTTCTAGAAGTAGACGAGCTAACCCATGAGTATGCATTTAATAATAATTTGACATGTAAAATGAGAGTTGAAGAGAAGACATTCTTAAACATGGTTGAGGAAAGAAGATTGCTTATAAACAAAAAGAGAAGGTGAAGCATGCGAAGTCAAAATATTACACGTTTGATGATGAGAACATTGAGGATAAAAATGTGAATGTAGCAATCAATATAGATGCACCAATGTTGGGAAAAATTTGCATCAGAAGAGATAATTCAATGTATGACAATTATTTTGTGGGTGTGAGTCAGTGTGAAGACACCTATAGAATTATAGGAGGTTGGGGATTTAAAGGAAATTATCCTGTTTTCCCTGGAATTTATTTTATATGTGGGAATAGAGCCTATTATAGACTGCCAGACCACTGGTATGGGACATGTTCTGTGGGTTTGGTCTTTCCCAAAAATTTCCATGTAGATAGAGGTACTAATGGAAAGCATGAGATAGGTGAAGTTTTAAGTAGAAAAAGGAGAGAGAGTGTCTTAGAAATAATAGGAGATGTATTTGGAGCACTGATACCAGCAGTGGGAAATTCGTTTAATGCAAATAGATTCAGAAAATTGTCCACAATAGTTGATAAATTATCAACAGATACAGCAGGAGGATTCCTAATGGTAGATACTGAAATGGTTGCTATGAGAGCTATGTTTATGCAAAACAGACTTGCCCTTGACCTAATTTTAGCAAAAGAAGGAGGAGTCTGTGGAATGTTGAAAGTTCAACATTGTTGCAACTACATTCCAGATAAAAGTCAGAATATTGAAAATTATATTATAAATATTACAGATTTGCATAAAGAAATAGAACCACTGGAGGTTGAAGGTGTCCTTGTAAGGCTTGGTAAAAGCTTCTCAGCAATTAAACATTGGTTTCAAGAAATAGGTAGTTCAGGTATAGGTAAGATACTAATTCCAATAACAGTTATAGTGATAGTGATTTTCTTTATAAGGTTATGCTGTTCACATCTAACATGGGCTCCTTCGATTGGAATTCATAGAGCATATTATCAAGACCATTATCGCCGCTTTATTGGCAGTTTCCTGCCAATAAAAGCGGCGATAATGTATCGCCTGTCGTTGATAATATGCCCCAAGGTTTTTAAGAATTCAAAAGAAAAGGAGACAAAATTATAGATGTTATTAACAAAAAGAAGTTGAAACATGTTCTGCTAAATTTTTCTAAATTTTGAGGGTTATTTGGGGATAGAATCACCAGATGAGGGAATTGATGGAGCGAGGTGGCAAACACAAAATTTTGTGTACCCCTCGTAAAGTTAATGTCCCATAACATTAATATTGACTGATTGCATGTTTTGCGAAATTAACTAACCATAGAATAAAGTGCGCACATTATTTTTATTATTACATGTGGGGAGAACTAACTTTGCTTGCATGTTGCAAATAAACCCAGCTAATATGTATTGTTATTGTGTTGTGAATTAATGCACAGCTTGGAAAATAATCAAAACGCAATTTAAATGTGCTTATTGTATTCGTTTATGTGGCGGAGAGGTCGAAATGTAAGTATAAAATGCATTTCTGTGGCTTATTTGCTAGGTAACAACTAACTGGGAAACATTAGTTAGGTGGGAGGTAAACAGAATGGGTTTAAAATTCAATCATTAATATAAATCTGTGTTTGTTTTCACGATAGTCCCAAAAGTGGCCTCTGAGGCCTGTACAAAGATGGACGCTTGGGTAAACTGTGAGCAAGAGCTGAACTGCGCAGGCGCCCCAAAACCTGCAAGTCAGAGTGAACTGCCTGTGCTCGAGGAGGTTCAAGGCTGATGTGGCCCGGAACCTAGGATGGTGCCAAACCTGGGCGACTGAACGTTGAGATCATGAGAATATTGCCTGATGTTGCCACTCAAGGAAATGGCTAGGCCAAAGACTGTCCTAAAACAAAGACTTATTATTTCTTGCTGACACGCTGTGAAAATGATGTTGTAATGGTGAAAAGATGCTCACCCACACCGATTTTGTCCAATGACAGCCCAAATAAGTGGTGTTAGTTACATTTTAGATAGATTAAGTTAGGGATTTAGGGTATAAAAACCCCTGTTTTTGTCTAGTCTGGGTCGCTTTTTCAATTTCCATCGGAGATGCTGCCCGATTGCTGACCGATTCCTGGATGTAAGACTTCTAATGGTTTTTCTTCCTTGTTTGCTTTGCAGGATTGAAGGATAAGATGAGGGCGTTAGTTAGGGATGTTAGGAGAGAATGACTTTGGAACTATCTGTTCTTTGCTAATCTTTAACTGTTTTCTAAAATAAGGCGATTCTTTTTCTTGAGCTCCAAATAAAATGATCCTTTTGAAATAAAGTTTAAGATTTTACTGAATAAAGATTTACTAATGCCTAGATGTCAGACATGATAAAGTTTTGCTTTGAATAAAAATCAGATAAATGAAGAAGTAAGAGCTGGTCTTTGAATTCTTCCTATGCCTAATTTTCATTCTAGCAGATCCATTGCCATTATGGTGGTGTGTCTGAATATTTTAAGTCTGAATAAAACCATGGTAAATTGTCTTTAAATCTGCAGGTGTAAATAATGAATAGTGAAATAGGTTTAGACGCTCCACCTAAATGTTACAGCGTTTCTCTGCCGCGGTTCACCAGAGCCTTGAAGCCGAGTGTAAGTGAACAGGGTAAAAGCGCAGTGCTATGGGCCCCACTGATGCATGATTTGTGTGTTTTAAGGTTTCAGGGTAATGGTGAGTGTTAATTAGAAATGATTTCTGGAGCCGCGCTCTAGCAAAATCTTAGGGCAGCAAACATGTACATACATGTGTGCATGTGTCAGTCTGATTCCAGGTGCCACAATTGAACTCCGTATGCTAACACTAGCGGCCACATGCATCAAAGTGCCCATTTGCGATTTCTTAATTGCGAAAATTAAGGAATCGCAATTAAGAAATCGCAAATTGGTATGCATTAAGAAATCGCAATTTTATTTGCGATTTCTTAATTTTCCTTAATTGCGATTCACAATTTGCGAATCGCAATTAAGGAATCCCTTCCCATTGATTCCTATGGGCCAAAAGGCCCATAGGAATGAATGGGAAGACAATCTCTATTTGCGATTCGCAATTATCTAATCGCAAATTGAGATTGCGATTTCAAGGGTGCAGGGGTGTCCAAAGGACACCCTGTTGCACCTCTGAAATCAATCTATGCACATATGTTGTGCACACAACATGACAGTTTGAAAAATGCACACAATTGCATTTTTCAAATTTTTCGCAAATTACCATGAGGTCCAACCTCATGGTAATTTTTTCGTCCTAATTGCGAATTCTCAATTTTTTTATGTGTCATGCTTTGCATTTAAGGAATCGCAAATTTCGATTCCTTAAATGCAATCGCATTTTTAGAAATCGCAAAAAATAATGATTTCTTGTATTTTTTGTTAATGCTTTCCAAATAGTGATTTAGGAATCGCAAACGGACGAATTTTGCGATTCGCACCTTTTTCGATTCCTCAATCACTTGATGCATGTGGCCGTAAGTGAACACAAAGCCCTCAAAGCGCTGTAACCCTACAGTCTCTGCACGTACCGACATGCACTGCTCGACTTCCAATCCCGGCTCCCCCTTGAGCACCGTGTGATCCTCCGCACATCGGAGGCCTTCGTGCATCTTTTCCCTTAAACAAGCAGTTTGAGAGCGCCTCGAAGTCCTTCGGAACAACCTGCTGATGTATAAAATACCATGGTTTCACATTCACTCCTACTCTAGGCTCTTTAAAGGAGGAACATGAGGCTTCAGGTGCCTCGAGGCAGCGCCGCCAGGGATTGGTGGACGTTTCATGGGTTAACCTCTGACCTTCGAGAAATGTCGCTCCTTTCGGAGGTCGAATCGTTCACTTCATTGAGACACTAACACGTGAAGGTGTTTATTTTTAAAGTCTTTATGTTTTCCTGACAGTTGTTGCCCGAGTTACATCTTCTGATGCCCCCCCCTGGGGAAGGGTTTATGACGTTCACTGCCCCCCCCCTCCCCGGCAGTGTCTATGACGTGCACTGACCCGCGCAGGATCAAACGCCGCGTCGGTGGCACCGGGCACAGCGCCCAGAGAGCCTGAGAGGAGCTATGGGGCAGCCGTGGACACGGAGGGCAGAAAGAACAGGCAGCGCCAGGGCGAGGACGGGCAGTGCCCTCTGTTCCTGGAAACAGCTCTCGGAGAAAGCAGAGAACCAGCTGTGCCACAGGGTACATGGGGAATGGGGACTTCCATCTGATGACACAGCGCCCAGAGGCGAGGCCTGACACAGGGGAGGAGGAGGGTACATCACACAGCGCCCAGAGGCGAGGCCTGGCACAGAAGAGGGGGTACAGCACAAGCGCCCAGAGGCGAGGCCTGGCACAGGGGAGAGGGTACATCACATAGCGCCCAGTGGCAGGGCCTGGCACAGGGGAGGAGGGGGGTACATCACACAGCGCCCAGAGGGGAGGCCTGGCACAGGGGAGGAGGGGGGTACATCACACAGCGCTCAGAGGCGAGGCCTGGCACAGGGGAGGGGGGTACATCACACAGCGCCCAGAGGCGAGGCCTGGCACTGGGGAGGAGGGTACATCACACAGCGCCCAGAGGCGAGGCCTGGCACAGGGGAGGGGGGTACATCACACAGCGCCCAGAGGCGAGGCCTGGCACAGGGGAGGAGGGTACATTACACAGCGCCCAGAGGCAAGGCCTGGCACAGGGGAGGAGGGTACATCACACAGCGCCCAGAGACGAGGCCTGGCACAGGGGAGGAGGTACATCACACAGCGCCCAGAGGCGAGGCCTGGCACAGGGGAGGAGGGGGGTACATCACACGGTGCCCAGAGGCGAGGCCAGGAACAGGGGAAGGGGGTACATCACACAGCGCCCAGAGGCGAGGCCTGACACAGGGGAGGGGGGTACATCACACAGCGCCCATAGGCGAGGCCTGGCACAGGGGAGGAGGGTACATCACACAGCGCCCAGAGGCAGGGCCTGGCACAGGAGAGGAGGGTACATCACACAGCGTCCAGAGGCGAGGTCTGGCAAAAGGGAGGAGGGTACATCACACAGCGCCCAGAGGCGAGGCCTTGTACTGGGGAGGAGGTACAGCACAAGCGCCCAGAGGCGAGGCCTGGCACAGGGGAGGGGGGTACATCACACAGCACCCAGAGGCGAGGCCTGGCACAGGGGGCTGGGGGGGTACACCACACAACGCCCAGAGGCGAGGCCTGGCACAGGGGAGGAGAGTACACCACATATCGCCCAGAGGCGAGGCCTGGCACAGGGTAGGAGGGGGGTACATCACACAGCGACCAGAGGCGAGGCCTGGCACAGAAGAGGGGGGTACATCACACAGCACCCAGAGGCGAGGCCTGGCACAGGGGAGGAGGGTACATCACACAGCGCCCAGAGGCGAGGCCTGGCACAGGGGAGGAGGAGGGTACATCACACAGCACCCAGAGGCAGGGCCTGGCACAGGAGAGGAGGAGGGTACATCACACAGCACCCAGAGGCGAGGCCTGGCACAGAAGAGGGGGGTACATCACACAGCGCCCAGAGGCAAGGCGCAGGGAAGAAGGGTATATCACACAGCGCCCAGAGGCGAGGCTGGCACAGGAGAGGAGGAGGGTACATCACACAGCACCCAGAGGCGAGGCCTGGCACAGAAGAGGGGGGTACATCACACAGCGCCCAGAGGCGAGGCCTGGCACAGGGGAGCAGGGTACATCACACAGCGCCCAGAGGCAAGGTCTGGCACAGGGGAGGAGAGTACACCACATATCTCCCAGAGGCGAGGCCTGGCACAGGGTAGGAGGGGGGTACATCACACAGCGCCCAGAGGCGAGACCTGGCACAGGGTAGGAGGGGGGTACATCACACAGCGCCCAGAGGCGAGGCCTGGCACAGAAGAGGGGGGTACATCACACAGCGCCCAGAGGCAAGGCCTGGAACAGGGGAGGAGGGGGGTACATCACACAGCGCCCAGAGGCGAGGCCTGGCACAGGGGAGGAGGGGGGTACATCACTGTTAGAAATTGGATCCCTGGCTGCTTTCGCCAAAGTCAGTCAGAGAACACCACTCCTAAGTCAGGGCAAGGGAGTTACACGCCAAGATAACCCCTGCTCACCCTCTAGGTAACGTGGCGCGAGCAGCAAGGCTGAACTTGGAGGCGATGTGAGTTAAGTATTTGCGCACGCACCCCAGCAACAACACCCAGGACCCACCACAAAGGAAACTCCACACAAGGTTATATCAAGTCAAGTCAAGTCAAGATAGCTTTATTCGGAATTATTAAAAGACCATAAAAGCACAATAAAAAATTCATATCATAAAAAGAATTTAGTCTATCTATGTACCAACAGGAAAAAACATTAAAAATGTAACAAACATTTATAGAAACGTTATAAAAAAGGCGATCCGAGGAACTCATATGATTAAAAATGCTCTTTAGCTGCTTGTATAAAGATTTCCACTTAGTATTAATTCATGGTGCCTCTTGTTCTAACCACATATTTCAGATATTTGGCAGTTATATTAACAGTAAGTTCATCGGGTAACATATATAGTCTGGTTAGGGCTGGTCTGCATTGACGCAGACCCCACAGTCTTAAAAGTGGAATCAAAAGTCTCTTTCTCCCCCAGTCATAATATTTACAAAAAAGAATAGTATGAATATTTGATTGGGTCGAGACGTCATCACATGGGCATTTTGTCAACAGCACCGACCAGTCATTTGGGGCAGGGAATGTCCCCATCCTAAAAAAACAGTCTGTTCTCATTCTGGTTAGAAGCATTCTTGTATAAATAGAAATTTCAGGCGCCAAGTACGGGTGTAGGCCTGGACCATGTAAGATGCGGCGATGGGAGACAATCGTTGGCTTATTGCCATCTAAATGCCACCTTCTCTCTTCCAATAGTTCGAGACAAGAATCTCTTAAGAGTTTTTTCGTGATTGAGGAACATGTACTCAGAGTTGTGAAAAATTCGGGATGCCCAATGGAATTCATAAAATTTTTAATATATTGCAGCCAGGTAATCTCCTTAGCCGCTGATTGTTTCATGCAGTCCTCAATCACGTCCCTGCTGAAGGTCGTCTCTTCCGCGGTCCAGATCTTATGCCACAGCATCGCTGGGGTGACCTGTTATGTACACGCAATGTAATTCTTTATGACAAATAGTGGTGGAAACAGATCTGGGGATGCTCAGACGTGAGTCCCAGGCTCTCCACACCACCGGAGTCAAGCTATCCAGGCTGATGAAGGCTGATAGCCAGAAACCGGTCCTTGGATGCTTGATTCCGGTCTGGGAAAGACATGGCTTGGTAGTTCGGACTGGACTGTTCCCATGAGGCACTGGGTCAGAGCTGATTTGCATATAGCCAGTGTCTAACCCAGGGTGGTGTGGAGTGCAAAAAAACGATGGATTTAGGCCCAGATCCTTGAACTGGGGTGAATGTATGACATTGTTCTACATTCTGTCCATCAACTGTGTTTTTTGCAACTTCACCCTGAGTGTGCTGGGGATGCTCAGACGTGAGTCCCAGGCTCTCCACACCACTGGAGTCAAGCTATCCAGGCTGATGAAGGCTGATAGCCAGAAACCGGTCCTTGGATGCTTGATTCCGGTCTGGGAAAGACATGGCTTGGTAGTTCGGACTGGACTGTTCCCATGAGGCACTGGGTCAGAGCTGATTTGCATATAGCCAGTGTCTAACCCAGGGTGGTGTGGAGTGCAAAAAAACGATGGATTTAGGCCCAGATCCTTGTACTGGGGTGAATGTATGACATTGTTCTACATTCTGTCCATCAACTGTGTTTTTTGCATCTTCACCCTGAGTGTGCTGGGGATGCTCAGACGTGAGTCCCAGGCTCTCCACACCACTGGAGTCAAGCTATCCAGGCTGATGAAGGCTGATAGCCAGAAACCGGTCCTTGGATGCTTGATTCCGGTCTGGGAAAGACATGGCTTGGTAGTTCGGACTGGACTGTTCCCATGAGGCACTGGGTCAGAGCTGATTTGCATATAGCCAGTGTCTAACCCAGGGTGGTGTGGAGTGCAAAAAAACGATGGATTTAGGCCCAGATCCTTGTACTGGGGTGAATGTATGACATTGTTCTACATTCTGTCCATCAACTGTGTTTTTTGCAACTTCACCCTGAGTGTGCTGGGGATGCTCAGACGTGAGTCCCAGGCTCTCCACACCACTGGAGTCAAGCTATCCAGGCTGAGGAAGGCTGATAGCCAGAAACCGGTCCTTAGATGCTTGATTCCGGTCTGGGAAAGACATGGCTTGGTAGTTCGGACTGGACTGTTCCCATGAGGCACTGGGTCAGAGCTGATTTGCATATAGCCAGTGTCTAACCCAGGGTGGTGTGGAGTGGAGTGCAAATAAACGATGGATTTAGGCCCAGATCCTTGTACTGGGGTGAATGTATGACATTGTTCTACATTCTGTCCATCAACTGTGTTTTTTGCAACTTCACCCTGAGTGTGCTGGGGATGCTCAGACGTGAGTCCCAGGCTCTCCACACCACCGGAGTCAAGCTATCCAGGCTGATGAAGGCTGATAGCCAGAAACCGGTCCTTGGATGCTTGATTCCGGTCTGGGAAAGACATGGCTTGGTAGTTCGGACTGGACTGTTCCCATGAGGCACTGGGTCAGAGCTGATTTGCATATAGCCAGTGTCTAACCCAGGGTGGTGTGGAGTGCAAAAAAACGATGGATTTAGGCCCAGATCCTTGAACTGGGGTGAATGTATGACATTGTTCTACATTCTGTCCATCAACTGTGTTTTTTGCAACTTCACCCTGAGTGTGCTGGGGATGCTCAGACGTGAGTCCCAGGCTCTCCACACCACTGGAGTCAAGCTATCCAGGCTGATGAAGGCTGATAGCCAGAAACCGGTCCTTGGATGCTTGATTCCGGTCTGGGAAAGACATGGCTTGGTAGTTCGGACTGGACTGTTCCCATGAGGCACTGGGTCAGAGCTGATTTGCATATAGCCAGTGTCTAACCCAGGGTGGTGTGGAGTGCAAAAAAACGATGGATTTAGGCCCAGATCCTTGTACTGGGGTGAATGTATGACATTGTTCTACATTCTGTCCATCAACTGTGTTTTTTGCATCTTCACCCTGAGTGTGCTGGGGATGCTCAGACGTGAGTCCCAGGCTCTCCACACCACTGGAGTCAAGCTATCCAGGCTGATGAAGGCTGATAGCCAGAAACCGGTCCTTGGATGCTTGATTCCGGTCTGGGAAAGACATGGCTTGGTAGTTCGGACTGGACTGTTCCCATGAGGCACTGGGTCAGAGCTGATTTGCATATAGCCAGTGTCTAACCCAGGGTGGTGTGGAGTGCAAAAAAACGATGGATTTAGGCCCAGATCCTTGTACTGGGGTGAATGTATGACATTGTTCTACATTCTGTCCATCAACTGTGTTTTTTGCAACTTCACCCTGAGTGTGCTGGGGATGCTCAGACATGAGTCCCAGGCTCTCCACACCACTGGAGTCAAGCTATCCAGGCTGATGAAGGCTGATAGCCAGAAACCGGTCCTTAGATGCTTGATTCCGGTCTGGGAAAGACATGGCTTGGTAGTTCGGACTGGACTGTTCCCATGAGGCACTGGGTCAGAGCTGATTTGCATATAGCCAGTGTCTAACCCAGGGTGGTGTGGAGTGGAGTGCAAATAAACGATGGATTTAGGCCCAGATCCTTGTACTGGGGTGAATGTATGACATTGTTCTACATTCTGTCCATCAACTGTGTTTTTTGCAACTTCACCCTGAGTGTGCTGGGGATGCTCAGACGTGAGTCCCAGGCTCTCCACACCACCGGAGTCAAGCTATCCAGGCTGATGAAGGCTGATAGCCAGAAACCGGTCCTTGGATGCTTGATTCCGGTCTGGGAAAGACATGGCTTGGTAGTTCGGACTGGACTGTTCCCATGAGGCACTGGGTCAGAGCTGATTTGCATATAGCCAGTGTCTAACCCAGGGTGGTGTGGAGTGCAAAAAAACGATGGATTTAGGCCCAGATCCTTGAACTGGGGTGAATGTATGACATTGTTCTACATTCTGTCCATCAACTGTGTTTTTTGCAACTTCACCCTGAGTGTGCTGGGGATGCTCAGACGTGAGTCCCAGGCTCTCCACACCACTGGAGTCAAGCTATCCAGGCTGATGAAGGCTGATAGCCAGAAACCGGTCCTTGGATGCTTGATTCCGGTCTGGGAAAGACATGGCTTGGTAGTTCGGACTGGACTGTTCCCATGAGGCACTGGGTCAGAGCTGATTTGCATATAGCCAGTGTCTAACCCAGGGTGGTGTGGAGGGCAAAAAAACGATGGATTTAGGCCCAGATCCTTGTACTGGGGTGAATGTATGACATTGTTCTACATTCTGTCCATCAACTGTGTTTTTTGCAACTTCACCCTGAGTGTGCTGGGGATGCTCAGACGTGAGTCCCATGCTCTCCACACCACTGGAGTCAAGCTATCCAGGCTGATGAAGGCTGATAGCCAGAAACCGGTCCTTGGATGCTTGATTCCGGTCTGGGAAAGACATGGCTTGGTAGTTCGGACTGGACTGTTCCCATGAGGCACTGGGTCAGAGCTGATTTGCATATAGCCAGTGTCTAACCCAGGGTGGTGTGGAGTGCAAAACAACGATGGATTTAGGCCCAGATCCTTGTACTGGGGTGAATGTATGACATTGTTCTACATTCTGTCCATCAACTGTGTTTTTGCAACTTCACCCTGAGTGTGCTGGGGATGCTCAGACGTGAGTCCCAGGCTCTCAACACCACTGGAGTCAAGCTATCCAGGCTGATGAAGGCTGATAGCCAGAAACCGGTCCTTGGATGCTTGATTCCGGTCTGGGAAAGACGTGGCTTGGTAGTTCGGACTGGACTGTTCCCATGAGGCACTGGGTCAGAGCTGATTTGCATATAGCCAGTGTCTAACCCAGGGTGGTGTGGAGTGCAAAAAAATGATGGATTTAGGCCCAGATCCTTGTACTGGGGTGAATGTATGACATTGTTCTACATTCTGTCCATCAACTGTGTTTTTTGGAAACAGATCTTGGGACAGCTAACAAATATCTGAGAAAGGCATTTTCTCCTGTTTGGATTTGTGAGCAATCAGCCATCCCCCATATGCCGGAGCCGTAGGTTGCCATTGATACACATTTAGCTGCATAGATTTTGATCAAGGTATCAAACGGTTTCCCTCCCAGTCGTTTGGCAAATTGTTTGACCGCTCCAATGGTGCGGGAGAAGGCCAGATTACGTGTAGCAATCGCTGTTGTCCAGGTTCCTCTGTTATTGAATGTGATGCCTAAATATGTAAACGTTTTGGTTAAGCTTATCTTAGACTGATTAACGTAGGTCCTACAATCTATCTTAGTTTTTTTTTAGCAGTACAACACATAGTAAAAGTTTTGCCTACGTTAATCTTTAATCCTCTAGACCCCATAAAAGTTGAGAAACCATTTAGTGCCGTTTGAAGGCCCCTCTGGGTTCGCGATACTATTGCGGCATCGTCGGCATATAAAAGAACTGGAACCGATGTGCCATTTATTTTGGGGTAATCAACTTTTAGATTAATTAAAAAGTCTGCTACTTCATTGATGTAGAGATTAAAAAGGAGGGGTGCAAGGATGCATCCTTGCCTAACCCCCTTATCTATAGGGAATTTCCTAGTGCATTCACCATTTCTGCCATAACGAACCCTTGCTCCTGCGCCTCTATATAGTTCTTTAATAAAATTCAAAATAGGGGAATCTAAACCTAACTTCGTGAGAGTTAACCATAACAATTTGTGATCTAGGCAGTCAAATGCCGAGCTTAGGTCGACAAATGTTATGAACAGGTTGCCTTTTTTTGCTACCGTGTATTACTGATTATTAAGGCCAGGTTCAGTCCCTGCTCGACAGTGCCCAAACCTTTCCTAAAACCATACTGAAATTTTGATAAGACCCTCTCTTCGTCGACCTAGGCTTGTAATCTAATCAATAGTACTCTCCCTGCCACTTTCATCAGAGAGTCAAGCAGGGAGATAGGCCTATAACATTTAGGATCCTGTCTATCGCCTTTCTTGAAGATTGGGATTACTATGGCTTCTTGCCACGTGTCAGGGAAACCTACTTGAGTGTAGGTATTCAAGACATTTGTGAGAAGCGGAGCCCAGAGGTCCAGACTGTCTTTAAATATATCAACGGGAATACCGTCTGGGCCCGGGGCTTTTGAATTTGCGCTTTCACAAATTGCCTGCTCAACTTCTGCAGACGTGAAAATTATGTTCAAAGGAAACATGTGTGGTTGGCGGGTTGGCTCTAGATAAGGATCAATAAAATTGATTGCAGGGTTTTCACGGTAAATACTCTCCAATAAATCGTCTTTTTTATATAAACCCGTGAAATAATTGACCCAATCGTCTTCGGGTATCGCGATTTCGAGAGAGTCAATCCTGCTTTCAATGAAGAATGGGGCATTAACTTCTCTCCAAAAGGAAATGTTATCACGGAGGGCACTAGCTCTAATCAGTGCTGCCCATGCCTGCTGCTTGAGTTCATTTTTCCTGTTAGCTAAAGCCTGTTTGTATACTGTCCTCGCTTCTTTGACTAATTTAACATCCCTCGGGAGTGTCTTTACAGCCTGCAATAAAGAGGTATGAGCTTTAGTGCAGGCTGAATTGAACCAACGGTTCAATTTGGTCGTTTCCCTCTCTTTATATTTTCTAGTCAGTTTATCCTTTATGGTAACCGCTATCTTACTATAGGCCAATTTGACCTTCTCAGGGGAGGCATCTTGTTCCAAGCACATCATAAAGTGCTCCTGGTCTTTTGTGATTACTTCTTTTAGAAACTTACTAGGGTCAACTTTCGCCCACTTCAGAGCGTAACCATTTCTTTTAGATAGTGAGATGGAGTGATCGTATAGTTTATCAGGAAGACTCGGGACATGGCCATCATGATAGGCTTTAAGCAGGCTAATACTAATTGGGAAATGATCACTAATTGCTAGGTTTTCGATATCAAAGCCCCGGACATAACCCTGTCTAGTATTTGATATCAACATAAAATCAATAATGGTCCCGGACCCGTGCCCATAAAAGGTTGTCTGAAAATCGACCACAGGGTCACAGAGTTCATCCGCAAATCCTAGATCCCATACGTGCATAAGATGATTTAGCATAGTACCAAAGGTGGAATGGGCAAAATGGGTGGTCGGTTCACCCTTGAGGTCAGTTATACCACAGATGTCCACATCATTATGGGGACATAGGTGGCAATTAAAGTCAACCATAATGAGGATGCAATCCGCCCTTCCTGATCCCAAATTCAAAATGTTAGTAAGGTCCTCCATAATAGCTTTTGGTTCTTCTTTTCCCGTGTTATTATAAAAGTCAATGAGGAGGAGATTCATTCCCTCAGTAACAACGGAAAGGCCTTGCAGAGATCTAGACACTCTATCATTTACCCCTTCCCCTACTATTCTCGTCACTGTAACGTTTATCAAGTTAGAGACGTAGGTGCAAAGCCCGCCAGAACCCCTACCTCTATTGCCCTGCATAGCTGGTGTAAATATCGTAGAATAGCCCTCTATGTGTGATTCCTCCTGGTCCCAACACTCTTGAAGGCAAATGATGTCATGTTTCCTTACAAGGGATAGAAATAGCTGATCATTCAATTTCTTGTGAAGGCCTGCAACGTTCCATGAGGAAAGGGCCAAGTTAGCTTTCTCCAGTGTTGGTGGAGATGCTAATTCACAGTATTGTGGACTCACAGTGCTATTTTTATTATTTTCGTTATGACCTATTAGATCTATTGGGTCTAACGAACATGTGTTAGTTTTATGTTGTGTTACAGTATCAGGTGGTTCAAGGAGTGATGTACTAACAGGGTCAAAGTTTGTAATAGTCGAAATTGAGCTATTACAGGGCTGTTTTAAATTACACAACTCAGATTTATTATCTAACATTGTAATAGTGGACAGGGTGCTACACTCATTGTTCACCCTTAAAGGGTACCCTGATGGTCAGTCGACCATATCCAGGCAATCATACCTATTTCTCAAGGGGATACCCCTCCACCCATCCAAGTTATACTGATTTCTCCTTGGTAGCCAGGGCCTTAATTCCCAGTCTCTTGATCTATGTCTATTTCCATTCCAGTGGCCTACTTGATTCCACGTCCAATCCAGATCCTCCTCCCAGTGTTGAAAATCTGCATTGTGGTAGGCATTCATAGGAGGATAAAAGAAGGAGAGGCGACAAGCATCGATCCCCCCCTTTTTTTTCCAGGTCAGGCCAAGAGCAAATATAGTCCACCGTGGCAGGATCACCACAGCTGACTATGATGCAGTCGCCATGTATGGTTTTTCTAGAATCCCCTATCCACGCTACTCTTCGCACTGATGTCATTCTGCTGGCATATGGGGATTGGAGAGGTCTATTGGAACCCAACCACTGGAGGACCTTGTTCCGAAGGGACCACGGAGGTTCATCCGTGTTTTCCATCAGCTCAGGTACCCCCGTGAGAATAACTGTATGAGGCGTCGCCTCAGGGGGCAGATGAACAGGGCGCCTAAACCTAGCTCTCTTCTTGTTCCCCTCTCCATTGGGTTGTGTGGGCGCCTTTTTAGAAGAAGGGTATGGTATAAGGTTTTGGTTAGCTTTCCCCGCAAGGGCCTTGGTTATACCTGGTGTAGACTTAGAAATGTCTTGGATAGTATTGGAGCTTTCCTTTACTAGGGCAGGAATAGGAGCAACAATGTCTTGTGCAGTTTTACGCCCTGATTGTACATCTGCAGATTTTATAGGTTCTGTAGCAGGAATTTTGGGAGCAGTTTGGGCTGATTTAGAAGGAATGCCCGGGGCTTTAGGTTTTGTCGCTACTGGGGGCGCAGGAGCCAGAGTTTTCTGGTTAAAAGGCAGTTTATTTAACTTCGCCAACTGTTTCTCAATCTGCATTAAACTTTTTTCGATTGGTTGCAGGTAGCGTTTAAATAGCTCCCCCACACTGTTTAACAAGTGAGCATTTGAGACACATGTGTCACAGGTACTCCCGGCTATTCGCATATTGTCCGGGGGTTCGTGGATAGTTATAACCGGGGTGTTGGTATCCTTTTGTGAACATTGTGTAAGGTGGTTAGTGTCCGGATCTTGAGAGTTTGTTAAGTGTATTGATTGTATAGAATTACATTTATTCCCTTTTTTTTCTTTGTATTCTTTTTCTCTTTGGCTCTGGCGCCTTCCCTCTTCCCTTTATCCTTTATTTCTGATGAGACAGCGTGATTTTGACATTGCGACAGATCTGGTGTTTTTTCTAGGTCATCGGATGCGAGGGAATCAAGCGACAGCTGCGTAACAGATAAATCAACCGTAACAGGGACAGAAAAAATGTCTGCCACAGTTTCATTTTCATTTTCATTTTGGCTTGCAAGGGAGATAGTTGGTCTTGGCTGTGTTGGAGTTTGGGCGGAAGCAAGGGGCTGTAAAGAGGATCTCCTTGCTATTTCCAGCTCTTGCGACACCCTCCGCTCCAACAGAGATATGCTTTGATTAATCACCTCGTTAGTTCTGGTGATAAATAAATCAATGGGGCCTGTTATTTGGACTAAACTCTGCGCGGTTTTACTTCTGGAGCCTCTCGTAGAAGACATGTCACAACAGGCAAGGTAAGACGGAAAATACTCGAGCAGTTGGGATTCGTCGTTTTCTTGCAGTGTGAGAGACAATGGGCTAAGGCTAATTACACATTAGTATTAGGAGAAAAAATAGAAAAATTAGACCTTTGGGATAACGATTTGTACATAGCGTAGCCCAGTCCAGTCTTACCCGGTCTTGAACGGGCTTAAACGGGCCCGCCCTTGGCCCGGGCTTCGCCCGGCGTCCCGCGAGGCGGGGATGGCGTTCTATTTGAGCGCCTCCTGGCGCCAAACGCTGTAGTTTTGCCCCGCTAGGGCTGCTGGGATTTGTAGTTTTCAAGGGCCAGCCCACGCTACGCTCGGCGGCCCTACTCCACGCTGGTTGAGGGAGTTAGGCGGCGGGAGGCAGGCAGGCAAGGACCCCTGGCGCTATATATCGTTTTGCAGCAAGGTAAGGTCACAAGCAATAAGCTGGCAGGGTGCTTGCAGATTTGGCGAAAAGTTCCCCCACTCGCCAGGGATGACGTTCTATTTGAGCGCCTCCTGGCGCCAAACGCTGTAGTTTTGCCCCGCTAGGGCTGCTGGGATTTGTAGTTTTCAAGGGCCCGCCCACGCTCCGCTCGGCGGCCCTACTCCACGCTGGTTGAGGGAGTTAGGCGGCAGGAGGCAGGCAGGCAAGGACCCCTGGCGCTATATATCGTTTTGCAGCAAGGTAAGGTCACAAGCAATAAGCTGGCAGGGTCCTTGCAGATTTGGCGAAAAGTTATATAAAAAATAGCCTTTGTATTACACCAAAACACATTAGATAAAAACACACACTTTACAATGTGCCAGAGGCACGGGCAGAATTTACAGGGGATATGTACAAGACAGGGCCACCAGGACCACTGTCAGGAATCAGCACTTTTAGAAGTATCACTTTGAATATCACTTTAGAACATAGCACATAGAATGTAAAATCACTGTAGCACACAACCAGTAACTACTGGTAACCAGGACCTCACTAGCACCACCTGCACTAGGAGAAAAACAACCATCTAAGTATCACAATACCTGTAGGGGTGTAAGCACAGAACACATGATGCATAACAATACATTCAGCGGTGTAAGAACATGGCACATGACGCATTAAAACACATTTAGAGGTGCAGGGGAGGAAAACACATGATGCATCAACAATACATTCAGAGGTGTAAGGACAAGGCACATGACGCATAAAAACACATTCAGAGGTGCAGAAAATGAACAATTGCGCCAAACTCACATTAGTCACCACCTGTGACTGTCCCTAGGCCAACTGGCCTCTCTAGGGCTAGGACGCCCTGTGTCCAATGTCAGGGGCCTAAACGTGGCAGCTGCCCACGAAGTGCTGGGCAACTGATGCAGACAATGAGCCTCTCTGGGCTCTAAACACAAGAAGGGGGCCCTGGAGCCTCGGGGCTCCTATTTACAAATGCCCCCCCTAGAGCCTCCGTGGCTCTGACACAAATCTGGCACCTTGAGCCTCTCGAGGCTCTGTAACAACTGGTGCCCCCTGAGCCTCTCAGGGCTCATAAATAACAGAAATGCCCCGAGTCTCCGTGGCTCTGATCAAACAAAGATGCGGCGCTTTGAGCTTCTCGAGGCTCGGAGGGCAATCGGCGTCGTGATCCACTCCTGGCTCCCTGAATTTAAAGATGCCCCCCAGGAGCCTCGTGGCTCCAAACAATATAGCCCGGGTGGAGCCTCTCGGGGCTCAAGCGACAATGCAATGCCCCCGGAGGTCGTGCTACTGAGAGGGGGCGGGGCGGACACCGGCAATGTGTCCCGATGCCCCCCTCTCCTCATTGAAAGCACCAGCACTCACCGTGTTCTGGCGGGGATCGTCCCTGGTGCTCCGGCTGCTCCTCAGGTGCCACGGGCGGGGCTCCCCTCTTCTGGGGCCTCGCCGGCGGCCGCGCCTCTGCTGATTTACCCCGGGGCTCTCCCTTCACATGGGAGGGTATACACCCGTTACAACGGATCTTTTACTCCGCAGACCCATTACAACGCGACCATTACTCCGCATACCATTACAACGCATTGCGCTGGGGGGCGCTCTAGGATAGGGAATAAGTATAATTTACTATCCAACACCTTCCCTAGGGTCCACGGGGACTGGAGTTAGAATAGTAAATTATACTTACCACTATCCAGCGCCCCAAGGCGCTATGCGTTGTAACGGTATGCGGAGTAAAAGTCGCGTTGTAATGGTCTGCGGAGTAAAAGTATGCGTTATAACGTCATACATCCCATGGGAGCCCCGGCAGGCAGCTTCCGGCTTCCTCTCTCCTGGTCCGCGTCACGTTGTCCCTCCACAGCTTGCCTGACTTCCGGCTCCTCCCCCGGTGACGCGGCGGGAGGCTCGGCCGGCTGGCCAATCCCAGTGCGGCCTGGCTAAGATGCTGACGGCTCCTTCTGGCTTCTCCTCGGCGGTGCGAACACGGGGCTATGCCGGGTGGGCACCGGCTCGTTTAAAATAAACAATCACTCGAGGTGGGCACTCGAAGGGCTCAGCGAACACGGAGCAAACGCCGGGTGGGCACCGGCTTGGCAACAAAGCGCTAGCAGCGCTAGCAACCAGGATAAAGCGCCCCCAGGCGCTGGGCAGTAAAAAATAAAGCGCTCCCAGCGCTTAGGGAGAAATAAAGCGCTCTCAAGCGCTAAAAGGCAATCAAAAGCGCTCCCAGGCGCTAGGGGCCAACAAGCCCAGTAAAAGTCCTCCTAGGCAGGCAGGGGGGGGCAAGGCTGGGCCCAGAGCCAGCTCACTGGGTCTCCAGGCAGGGAGACAGTCCAAGTGGCGGTCCTCTGGCCCAGCAACAGCAGCAGCCCCCTCAGGATCCTGGAAGAGAACAACTTCTGTGGGGACACAGCCCCATTTTTATACAGTAAATCCTTTGTCTGTAGGTGCAGGGTGGGGGCAGAACCAATCGCAGATGATCTGTGAGCACTGCTGATGGACTCAACCACCCTCTCTATTCACTGGCAGGGCTAGGGTCGTTAGACGCACCACAGGGGGGCAGAGCCAGCATTCTCAGAGGAAAACCCAGCCTCATTCAGGACACAGGTACACTCCTCCCCAGCCATCAGCATGCTAATCTCACACTCACACCCGGGCAGACCCATCCAGACTTCCTGGAGCCTGGCATGCCAGCCAGCTCCAGCCAATCACACGCCAGCACCTTCACAGCACACACATAGCCATGTCTAGAAGTGGCCCTTCCCTACTAGACACATACAAGCTGCACATACCATCGCGCAGCATTTACTCCCACGAGTTCACACATACCAAACTCGAGCCCGCACTCCCCACGCATCAGGAACTACCAGGGACACATACATTCCCCATGCATTCCTATGGGAGGGCAGGCCTATCTTACTCCACGCACTCAAAGTGCGCACGCACTATCCACTGGGACACAGTGAAAGTGCGCAGAACCAAAAAATCACCATCACCAGGTCACCATTAAAAGCAAAAAGTTTAGGGGTGAATCTGCCATAAGGGCCAAGTCCAACACAACCCCCTTCCAGCCAAAACGCAGGGTAGACCAATCACCACCGTGATGGACTTCCCTGCTTGGGGCGATAGAACACGGACGCGGGCCCGCAACTGCAGGGACACCCTCCTGTTCTACGCCACGGTGAACCCATGTGATTCCTTCTAAAACCACTGTCTGGACCAACTGGGCTACCCCACTGGTACTCCCAAGCTGTCCACGGCCAGGACCAGGCCCTGGGCCACCCAGGTGCCACCGGTCCTTGCCTATTCGCAGAGCGGGGGGTAGTAACCCCTGGCACATAGGAGCCATTCTCCACTCTTCCTGTCTGCAAGACAGGACTAGACTGCCACTGGTTCTCCAGCCTAGGGCCTACAACCTCAGGTGGACCAGGAGTCTCGGGGAAGGCTCTCCTCCCCCTACCTCTTCTTCTAGTATTCCTCCACCTCCGACGAGGGGTACACCTAGAACGCCATTCCAACCCAGGGCTTATCCACTGTGGTTGCACCGGGGTCAGAGGTGGGCTCTCCCACACTCTGCACCCCCTTCCAGAGGTCTGCCCTCTCCCAACTGGAGAAGTTCCTCTGGAAGAAGAACCGGTCAGGACACTGGTTACAGTCGTCCTACCCTTCAGGTCAGGCTGATCCTGAACCTGGCCTCCCAACCTCTGGTCTAAAACCTTTGGTGGAACAATTGCCTGGCACTCCAGGACTTCTGGGGCTTCACACGCCATCCCCCTGAGGCTGACACATGACCCATGTGTCGTGTGACTGTCTGTCTGGCGCAGTTCATTGCTCCCTGTCCACCTGACAGTGCGCGAAGATCCCCCAGAACAGAAGTGGTGTCACCCTGGTCACTACACGGGAACCTAGCCCCACTGGCTAGTCCCTGGTCCACTGGTTCTTCCACTGGGAAACTCATCCCCCATTCACTCCTCACTCTGGACTCCTGTACCCTCCCTACCGGAGCGGTACTGCCAGACTCTAGAACCACAGGAGCTCTGTTTACAGTTGCTCCAGGTTCTCTACTCACTAGGAGATCCTCCTCAAATGGACTAACAGGACAGCCTAGGTCCCCAACCTGGTGTTCCCTAAAGAAACCATCCAAGTCCTGAGGCAGGGCTTCGGGCGTCTGGGGACCCTTGGTCTCCCCCTCACTCCTGCTCCACTGAGCCAGGCAGTAAGCCCCTACACCCTCCTCGCTATCCTGGGACCTAGCTGGGCTACACTGAGCCTCTTCCACCACGCTGGGCTGGAAGATCCCTAAACCACTACTTTTGGAGTCACTCACCAATGACTCTAGAGAACCTCTAGCCCTTTCCCAAGAGTCTGCTTCATCTGCAAGCTCACATGCGCCAGACAATCCACACCCCAACAGGTGTGTGCGCAACCCTGGTGAACAACAACTGAGCAGATGCTCTTTGACAATCAGACCAAACAAGACGTCAAAATCATCTTTCGTGTGAACCTGTACCCAAGCCCACAGTGTATCACAACATTCATCCTCAAATTCCTCCCAGGACTGGTGAGACAGTTTCCTACTGTCCCTGAACTTCACCCCTAACTCCTCCTCTGGGGAAACAGGTACCAGACTGGGGGAACTGGGACTGGGATTTCCTACAATGAAATCTAAATAGCTGCCACCACTGGACTCAACCCTCCCATGGGAATCCAGACAAT
This sequence comes from Lissotriton helveticus, assembly GCF_964261635.1. NCBI lineage: Eukaryota > Metazoa > Chordata > Amphibia > Caudata > Salamandridae > Lissotriton > Lissotriton helveticus. The sequence goes on along the minus strand of NC_136065.1, from coordinate 2,125,890,361 downwards.
CAAAACTGCGCGCAGGGGATAGTCTACCCTCCAGAGCTACTTTGCCTCTGGTGGAGGCCCTCTCAGCCTCCTCTATCCTTTCCTGCACTAAGACCCTCTGAGTCTCTAGCTGTTGCTTTCTAATGCCCAGCTGTGCCATAGCCTGGCAATGCTCTAACTTGAGCTTTTCTAAAGCCAGCTGGTGCTCCCTTTCTCTCCTCCTATCTTCCAGCTCCTCTGGGGACAGGTAAAGGGATGAGGCGCTGCCTCCTACGCTGGACCCAGCAAGGGACTCCCTATCTATGGGGTCCTCACTATCTGCTGGCGTCCCTGTGCTACCATTTTCTTCCTCCTCCTCAGACTCTTCAGGGCTCCCCTCAGACCCACCACCCTCATGGTGTGAGACCCGGGCCCTCTCCTCACTGTGCTCACGCTCCCAGTCCTCCTTCTGTCATTGGATTAGGTTACCCCTAAGTTGGGACTGGGTGTCTGACTCATTCACTGCAATGTCTCTCTCTTCGCAAAACTCTCTCAGTTCATGCATAAACAGACCCCAGACATTAAAAGCAGACTCCATCTTGGCAGGATGCTCACAGACACGTGCAACACAGTGGACTTAACTGTCAGAGCTGAAGCAAGAGTCCAAATTACAAAGGTATTCAGCAAGCTCTCTACCCCAGAGAACTCACAATCACTTGTCTAGTGCCACACACCATTCATCCACACACAACCCTCCCCTCGGACTGGTAAGGCAGTTTCTACCACCCCTGATTCCTCAACCTGACCACACGTGACACAGGTACCGACTCTGGGCGCAGGGCGGGGGACAAATGTACTGACACAATTACACAATGATACCTTCAGGAGAAGAAAATAATGGAACTTCATAAACAATACAATCCCCTAAAATGTGGTCATCTAAAATGCAGAGTTTTGTAGTGCGGCCAGTTGCCACTGTGGTACAACGCAAACACAAATCCTTATCCTCAACGCTGCCGCCAATGTTAGAAATGGGATTCCTGGCTGGCCAGGGCTTTCGCCAAAGTCAGTCAGAGACCACCACTCCTAAGTCGGGGCAAGGGAGTTACACGCCAAGATAACCCCTGCTCACCCTCTAGGTAACGTGGCGCGAGCAGCAAGGCTGAACTTGGAGGCGATGTGAGTAAAATATTTGCACACGCACCCCAGCAACAACACCCAAAGGCCCACCACAAAGGAAACTCCACACAAGGTTATATAAAAAATAGCCTTTGTATTACACCAAAACACATTAGATTAAAACACACACTTTACAATGTGCCAGAGGCACGGGCAGAATTTACAGGGGATATGTACAAGACAGGGCCACCAGGACCACTGTCAGGAATCAGCACTTTTAGAAGTATCACTTTGAATATCACTTTAGAACATAGCACATAGAATGTAAAATCACTGTAGCACACAACCAGTAACTACTGGTAACCAGGACCTCACTAGCACCACCTGCACTAGGAGAAAAACAACCATCTAAGTATCACAATACCTGTAGGGGTGTAAGCACAGAACACATGATGCATAACAATACATTCAGCGGTGTAAGAACATGGCACATGACGCATTAAAACACATTCAGAGGTGCAGGGGAGGAAAACACATGATGCATCAACAATACATTCAGTGGTGTAAGGACAAGGCACATGACGCATAAAAACAGATTCAGAGGTGCAGAAAATGAACAATTGCGCCAAACTCACATTAGTCACCACCTGTGACTGTCCCTAGGCCAACTGGCCTCTCTAGGGCTAGGACGCCCTGTGTCCAATATCAGGGGCCTAAACGTGGCAGCTGCCCACTAAGTGCTGGGCAACTGATGCAGACAATGAGCCTCTCTGGGCTCTAAACACAAGAAGGGGGCCCTGGAGCCTCGGGGCTCCTATTTACAAATGCCCCCCCTAGAGCCTCCGTGGCTCTGACACAAATCTGGCACCTTGAGCCTCTCGAGGCTCTGTAACAACTGGTGCCCCCTGAGCCTCTCAGGGCTCATAAATCACAGAAATGCCCCGAGTCTCCGTGGCTCTGATCAAACAAAGACGCGGCGCTTTGAGCTTCTCGGGGCTCGGAGGGCAATCGGCGTCGTGATCCACTCCTGGCTCCCTGAATTTAAAGATGCCCCCCAGGAGCCTCGTGGCTCCAAACAATATAGCCCGGGTGGAGCCTCTCGGGGCTCAGGCGACAATGCAATGCCCCCGGAGGTCGCGCTACTGAGAGGGGGCGGGGCGGACATCGGCAATGTGTCCCGACGCCCCCTCTCCTCTTTGAAAGCACCTGCACTCACTGGGTTCTGGCGGGGATCGTCCCTGGTGCTCCAGCTGCTCCTCAGGTGCCGCGGGCGGGGCTCCCCTCTTCTGGGGCCTCGCCGGGGGCCGCGCCTCTGCTGATTTACCCCAGGGCTCTCCCTTCACATGGGAGCCCCGGCAGGCAGCTTCCGGCTTCCTCTCTCCTGGTCCGCGTCACGTTGTCCCTCCACAGCTTGCCTGACTTCCGGCTCCTCCCCCGGTGACGCGGCGGGAGGCTCGGCCGGCTGGGCCAATCCCAGCGTGGCTTGGCTAAGATGCTGACGGCTCCTTCTGGCTTCTCCTCGGCGGTGCGAACACGGGGCAATGCCGGGTGGGCACCGGCTCGTTTAAAATAAACAATCACTCGAGGTGGGCACTCGAAGGGCTCAGCGAACACGGAGCAAACGCCGGGTGGGCACCGGCTTGGCAACAAAGCGCTAGCAGCGCTAGCAACCAGGATAAAGCGCCCCCAGGCGCTGGGCAGTAAAAAATAAAGCGCTCCCAGCGCTTAGGGAGAAATAAAGCGCTCTCAAGCGCTAAAAGGCAATCAAAAGCGCTCCCAGGCGCTAGGGGCCAACAAGCCCAGTTAAAGTCCTCCTAGGCAGGCAGGGGGGGCAAGGATGGGCCCAGAGCCAGCTCACTGGGTCTCCAGGCAGGGAGAACAGTCCAAGTGGCGGTCCTCTGGCCCAGCAACAGCAGCAGCCCCCTCAGGATCCTGGAAGAGAACAACTTCTGTGGGGACACAGCCCCATTTTTATACAGTAAATCCTTTGTCTGTAGGTGCAGGGTGGGGGCAGAACCAGTCGCAGCTGGTCTGTGAGCACTGCTGATGGGCTCAACCACCCTCTCTATTCACTGGCAGGGTCGTTAGACGCACCACAGGGGGGCGGAGCCAGCATTGTCAGGGGAAAAGCCAGCAAGCCAGCCTCATTAAGGACACAGGTACACTCCTCTCCAGCCATCAGCATGCTAATCTCACACTCGCCACCGGGCAGACCCATCCAGACTTCCTGGAGCCTGGCATGCCAGCCAGCTCCAGCCAATCACACGCCAGCACCTTCACAGCACACACATAGCCATGTCTAGAAGTGGCCCTTCCCTACTAGACACATACAAGCTGCACATACCATCGCGCAGCATTCACTCCCACGAGTTCACACATACCAAACTCGAGCCCGCACTCCCCACGCATCAGGAACTACCAGAGACACATACATTCCCCATGCATTCCTATGGGAGGGCAGGCCTATCTTACTCCACACACTCAAAGTGCGCACGCACTTTCCACTGGGACACAGTGATAGTGCGCAGAACCAAAAATTCACCATCACCAGGTCACCATTAAAAGCAAAAAGTCTAGGGGTGAACCTTCCATAAGGGCCAAGTCCAACAATCACACAGCGCCCAGAGGCGAGGCCTGGCACATGGGAGGAGGGGGGGTACACCAGACAGCACCCAGAGGCGAGGCCTGGCACAGGAGAGGGGGTACATCACACAGCGCCCAGAGGCGAGGCCTGGCACAGAAGAGGGGTTACATCACACAGCGCCCAGAGGCTAGGCCTGGCACAGGGGAGGAGGGTACACCACACAGCGCCCAGAGGCGAGGCCTGGCACAGGGGAGAGGGGTACATCACACAGTGCCCACAGGCGAGGCCTGGCATAGGGGAGGAGGGTACATCACAGAGCGCCCAGAGGCGAGGCCTGGCACAAGGGAGGGGGTACATCACACAGCGCCCAGAGGCGAGGTCTGGCACAGGGGAGAGGGGTACACCTCACAGCGCCCAGAGGGGAGGCCTGGCACAGGGGAGGAGGGTACATCACACAGCGCCCAGAGGCGAGGCCTGGCACAGAAGAGGGGGTAAATCACACAGCACCCAGAGGCGAGGCCTGGCACAGGGGAGGGGGGTATATCACACAGCGCCCAGAGGCGAGGCCTGGCACAGGGTAGGAGGGTACATCACACAGCGCCCAGAGGCGAGGCCTGGCACAGGGGAGGGGGTACATCACACAGCACCCAGAGGCCAGGCCTGGCACAGGGGAGGAGGGGGTACAGCACACAGCGCCAGAGGCGAGGCCTGGCATAGGGGAGGGGGTACATCACACAGCGCCCAGAGGCGAGGTCTGGCACAAGGGAGGGGGGTACATCACACAGCGCCCAGAGGCGAGGCCTGGCACAGGGGAGGCGGGTACATCACAGAGCGCCCAGAGGCGAGGCCTGGCACAGAGGAGGGGGGTACATCACACAGCACCCAGAGGTGAGGACTGGCACATGGGAGGAGGGGGGGTACATCACACAGCGCCCAGAGGCGAGGCCTGGCACAGGGGAGGAGGGTACATCACACAGCGCCCAGAGGCAAGGCCTGGCACAGGGGAGGGGGTACATCACACAGCGCCCAGAGGCGAGGCCTGGCACAGGGAGGAGGAGGGCACATCACACAGCACCCAGAGGCGAGGCCTGGCACAGGGGAGGGGGGTACATCACACAGCACCCAGAGGCGAGGCCTGGCACAGGGGAGGAGGGGGATACATCACACAGCGCCCAGAGGTGAGGCCTGGCACAGGGGAGGGGGTACATCACACAGCGTCCAGAGGCGAGGCCTGGCACAGGGGAGGAGGAGGGTACATCACACATCACCCAAAGAGGATGCCTGGCACAGGGGAGGAGGGGGATACATCAAACAGCGCCCAGAGGCGAGGCCTGACACAGGGGAGGGGGGTACATCACACTGCGCCCAGAGGTGAGGCCTGGCACAGGGGAGGGGGTACATCACACAGCGCCCAGAGGCGAGGCCTGGCACAGGAGAGGGGGGTACATCACACAGTGCCAAGAGTCGAGGCCTGGCACAGGGGAGGAGGGGGGTACATCACACAGCACCCAGAGGCGAGGCCTGGCACAGGGGAGGGGGGTACATCACACAGCGCCCAGAGGCGAGGCCTAGCACAGGGGAGGAGGGTACATCACACAGCGCCCAGAGGCGAGGCCTGGCACAGGGGAGGAGGGGGATACATCACACAGCGCCCAGAGGCGAGGCCTGACACAGGGGAGGGGGGTACATCACACTGCGCCCAGAGGTGAGGCCTGGCACAGGGGAGGGGTTACATCACACAGCGACCAGAGGCGAGGCCTGGCACAGGGGAGGGGGGTACATCACACAGCCCCCAGAGGCGAGGCCTGGCACAGGGGAGTAGGGGGGTACATCACACAGCGCCCAGAGGCTAGGCCTGGCACAGGGGAGGAGGGTACACCACACAGCGCCCAGAGGCGAGGCCTGGCACAGGGGAGAGGGGTACATCACACAGCGCCCAGAGGCGAGGCCTGGCACAGGGGAGGAGGGTCCATCACAGAGCGCCCAGAGGCGAGGCTTGGCACAAGGGAGGGGGTACATCACACAGCACCCAGAGGCCAGGCCTGGCACAGGGGAGGAGGGGGGTACAGCACACAGCGCCAGAGGCGAGGCCTGGCATAGGGGAGGGGGTACATCACACAGCGCCCAGAGGCAAGGTCTGGCACAAGGGAGGGGGGTACATCACACAGCGCCCAGAGGCGAGGCCTGGCACAGGGGAGGCGGGTACATCACAGAGCGCCCAGAGGCGAGGCCTGGCACAGAGGAGGGGGGTACATCACACAGCACCCAGAGGTGAGGACTGGCACATGGGAGGAGGGGGGGTACATCACACAGCGCCCAGAGGCGAGGCCTGGCACAGGGGAGGAGGGTACATCACACAGCGCCCAGAGGCAAGGCCTGGCACAGGGGAGGGGGTACATCACACAGCGAACAGAGGCGAGGCCTGGCACAGGGAGGAGGAGGGCACATCACACAGCACCCAGAGGCGAGGCCTGGCACAGGGGAGGGGGGTACATCACACAGCACCCAGAGGCGAGGCCTGGCACAGGGGAGGAGGGGGATACATCACACAGCGCCCAGAGGTGAGGCCTGGCACAGGGGAGGGGGTACATCACACAGCGTCCAGAGGCGAGGCCTGGCACAGGGGAGGAGGAGGGTACATCACACATCACCCAAAGAGGATGCCTGGCACAGGGGAGGAGGGGGATACATCACACAGCACCCAGAGGCGAGGCCTGACACAGGGGAGGGGGGTACATCACACTGCGCCCAGAGGTGAGGCCTGGCACAGGGGAGGGGGTACATCACACAGCGCCCAGAGGCGAGGCCTGGCACAGGAGAGGGGGGTACATCACACAGTGCCCAGAGTCGAGGCCTGGCACAGGGGAGGAGGGGGGTACATCACACAGCACCCAGAGGCGAGGCCTGGCACAGGGGAGGGGGGTACATCACACAGCGCCCAGAGGCGAGGCCTAGCACAGGGGAGGAGGGTACATCACACAGCGCCCAGAGGCGAGGCCTGGCACAGGGGAGGGGGTACATCACACAGCACCCAGAGGCGAGGCCTGGCACAGGGGAGGAGGGGGATACATCACACAGCGCCCAGAGGCGAGGCCTGACACAGGGGAGGGGGGTACATCACACTGCGCCCAGAGGTGAGGCCTGGCACAGGGGAGGGGTTACATCACACAGCGACCAGAGGCGAGGCCTGGCACAGTGGAGGGGGGGTACATCACACAGCCCCCAGAGGCGAGGCCTGGCACAGGGGAGTAGGGGGGTACATCACACAGCGCCCAGAGGCTAGGCCTGGCACAGGGGAGGAGGGTACACCACACAGCGCCCAGAGGCGAGGCCTGGCACAGGGGAGAGGGGTACATCACACAGCGCCCAGAGGCGAGGCCTGGCACAGGGGAGGAGGGTCCATCACAGAGCGCCCAGAGGCGAGGCCTGGCACAGGGGAAGGGGTACATCACACAGCACCCAGAGGCGAGGCCTGGCACAGGGGAGGAGGGGGATACATCACACAGCGCCCAGAGGCGAGGCCTGACACAGGGGAGGGGGGTACATCACACTGCGCCCAGAGGTGAGGCCTGGCACAGGGGAGGGGTTACATCACACAGCGACCAGAGGCGAGGCCTGGCACAGTGGAGGGGGGGTACATCACACAGCCCCCAGAGGCGAGGCCTGGCACAGGGGAGTAGGGGGGTACATCACACAGCGCCCAGAGGCTAGGCCTGGCACAGGGGAGGAGGGTACACCACACAGCGCCCAGAGGCGAGGCCTGGCACAGGGGAGAGGGGTACATCACACAGCGCCCAGAGGCGAGGCCTGGCACAGGGGAGGAGGGTCCATCACAGAGCGCCCAGAGGCGAGGCCTGGCACAAGGGAGGGGGTACATCACACAGCACCCAGAGGCGAGGTCTGGCACAGGGGAAAGGGGTACACCTCACAGCGCCCAGAGGGGAGGCCTGGCACAGGGGAGGAGGGTACATCACACAGCGCCCAGAGGCGAGGCCTGGCATAGAAGAGGGGGTAAATCACACAGCGCCCAGAGGCGAGGCCTGGCACAGGGGAGGGGGGTTCATCACACAGCGCCCAGAGGCGAGGCCTGGCACAGGGGAGGAGGGTACATCACACAGCACCCAGAGGCCAGGCCTGGCACAGGGGAGGGTGTTCATCACACAGCACCCAGAGGCGAGGCCTTGCACTGGGGAGGAGGGGGGTACATCACACAGCGCCCAGAGGCGAGGCCTGGCATAGGGGAGGGGGTACATCACACAGCACCCAGAGGCGAGGTCTGGCACAAGGGAGGGGGGTACATCACACAGCGCCCAGATGCGAGGCCTGGCACAGGGGAGGCGGGTACATCACAGAGCGCCCAGAGGCGAGGCCTGGCACAGAGGAGGGGGGTACATCACACAGCACCCAGAGGTGAGGACTGGCACATGGGAGGAGGGGGGTACATCACACAGCGCCCAGAGGCGAGGCCTGGCACTGGGGAGGAGGGTACATCACACAGCGCCCAGACGCAAGGCCTGGCACAGGGGAGGGGGTACATCACACAGCGCCCAGAGGCGAGGCCTGGCACAGGGAGGAGGAGGGCACATCACACAGCACCCAGAGGCGAGGCCTGGCACAGGGGAGGGGGGTACATCACACAGCGCCCAGAGGCGAGGCCTGGCACAGGGGAGGAGAGGGATACATCACACAGCGCCCAGAGGTGAGGCCTTGCACAGGGGAGGGGGTACATCACACAGCGTCCAGAGGCGAGGCCTGGCACAGGGGAGGAGGAGGGTACATCACACATCACCCAAAGAGGAGGCCTGGCACAGGGGAGGGGGGGTACATCACACTGCGCTCAGAGGTGAGGCCTGGCACAGGGGAGGGGGTACCTCACACAGCGCCCAGAGGCGAGGTCTGGCACAGTGGAGGGGGGTACATCACACAGCGCCCAGAGGCGAGGCCTGGCACAGGGGAGGAGGAGGGTACATCACACAGCGCCCAGAGTCGAGGCCTGGCACAGGGGAGGGGGGTACATCACACAGCGTCCAGAAGCGAGGCCTGGCACAGGGGAGGAGGGGGGTACATCACACAGCGTCCAGAGGTGAGGCCTGGCACAGGGGAGGAGGAGGGTACATCACACTGCACCCAGAGGAGAGGACTGGCACAGGGGAGGGAGGTACATCACACAGCGCCCAGAGGTGAGGCCTGGCACAGGTGAGGAGGGGGATACATCACACAGAGCCCAGAGGTGAGGCCTGGCACAGAGGAGGGGGGTACATCACACAGCGCCCAGAGGTGAGGACTGGCACATGGGACGAGAGGGGGTACATCACACAGCACCCAGAGGCGAGGCCTGGCACAGGGGAGGAGAGTACATCACACAGCGCCCAGAGGCGAGGCCTGGCACAAGGGAGGGGGTACATCACACAGCGCCCAGAGGCGAGGCCTGGCACAGGGGAGGAGGAGGGTACATCTCACAGCGCCCATAGGCGAGGCCTGGCACAGGCGATGGGGTACATCACACAGCGCCCAGAGGCGAGGCCTGGCACAGGGGAGGGGGGTACATCACACAGCGTCCAGAGGCAAAGCCTGGCACAGGGGAGGAGGGGGGTACATCACACAGCGTCCAGAGGCGAGGCCTGGCACAGGGGAGGAGGAGGGTACATCACACAGCACCCAGAGGCGAGGCCTGGCACATGGGAGGATGGGGGTACATCACACATCACCCAAGGAGGAGGCCTGGCACAGGGGAGGAGGGGGATACATCACACAGCACCCAGAGGTGAGCCTGACACATGGGAGGAGGGGGGTACACCAGACAGCGCCCAGAGGCGAGGCCTGGCACAGGGGAGGGGGGAACATCACACTGCGCCCAGAGGTGAGGCCTGGCTCAGGGGTCTGGGGGAGGGTAAACCACACAGCACCCAGAGGCGAGGCCTGGCACAGGGGAGGGGGTACATCACACTGCGCCCAGAGGCTAGTCCTGGCAAAGGGGAGGAGGTACAGCACAAGCGCCCAGAGGCGAGGCCTGGCCCAGGGGAGGAGGGGAGGGGGTACATCACACATCACCCAGAGACAAGGCCTGGTACAGGGGAGGAGGGTACATCAAACAGCGCCCAGAGACGAGACCTGGCACAGAGGAGGGTGGTACATCACACAGCGGCCAGAGGCGAGACCTGGAACAGTTAAGCGGGTACATCACACAGCGCCTAGAGGCAAGGCCTGGCACAGAGGAGGGGGTACATCAGACAGAGCCCAGAGGCGCGGCCTGGCACCGAGGAGGGGATACATCACACAGCGCCCAGAGGCGAGACCTGGCACAGGGAAGGGGGTACATCACACAGCACCCAGAGACAAGGCCTGGCACATCACATGGTGACCAGAGGCGAGGCCTGGCACAGGGGACAGCCCACGGACTGTAGAGTGGGGGACACAAGACACAGCGCCCAGAGGCAAAGCCTGGCACAGGACACTGTCTGGGACTGTCAGGTGGGGGTATACATGACCGAGCCCTCAGACTTGCGTGTGTGGCAAGGGTCACAGCGCTCAGACTGGAAACATGACTGAGCCCTCAGACTTGCGTGTGTGGCAAGGGTCACAGCGCTCAGACTGGAAACATGACGGAGCCCTCAGACTTGCGTGTGTGGCATGGGTCACAGACAGCGTTCAGACTGGAAACATGACCGAGCCCTCCGACTTGCATGTGCGGCAAGGGTCACAGCGCTCATACTGGAAACATGACTGAGCCCTCAACTTGCGTGTGTGGCAAGGGTCACAGACAGCGCTCAGACTGGATCCCTGACCGAGCCCTCAGACTTGCGTGTGCGGCAAGGGCCACAGACAGCGCTCAGACTGGATCCCTGACCGAGCCCCCAGACTTGCGTGTGCAGCAAGGGTCACAGACAGCGCTCAGACTGGAAGCATGACCGAGCCCTCAGACTTGCGTGTGCGGCAAGGGTCACAGACAGCGCTCAGACTGCATACTTGACCGAGCCCTCAGATTTGCGTGTGCGGCAAGAGTCACCGCGTTTAGACTGGATACATGACCGAGCCCCCAGATTTGCGTGTGCGGCAATGGCCACAGACAGCGCTCAGACTGGATACATGACCGAGCCCTCAGACTTGCGTGTGCGGCAAGGGTCACAGCACCTCAGACTGGATACATGAATGACCCAGCCCTCAGACTTGAGTGTGCGGCAACGGTCACAGCGCCTCAGACGGGACACATTATTGACCCCACCCTCAGACTTGCGTGTGCGGCAAGGGTCACAGCACCTCAGACTGGATACATGAATGACCCAGCCCTCAGACTTGAGTGTGCGGCAACGGTCACAGCGCCTCAGACTGGACACATTATTGACCCCACCCTCAGACTTGCGTGTGCGGCAAGGGTCACAGCGCCTCAGACTGGACACATGAATGACCCAGCCCTCAGATGTGCGTGTGCGGCAAGGGTCACAGCGCCTCAGACTGGACACACGAATGACCCAGTCCTCAGACGTACGTGTGTGGCAAGGGTCACAGCACCTCAGACTGGACACATGAATGACCCAGGCATCAGACTTGCGTGTGCGGCAAGGGTTAACAGTGCCTCAGACTGGACACATTAATGACCCAGCCCTCAGACTTGAATGTGTGGCAAGGGTCACAGACATCGCTCAGACTGGACACATGAATGACCCAGCCCTCAGACTTGCATATGCGGCAAGGGTCACAGACAGCGCTCAGACTGGATACATGACCGAGCCCCCAGGCTTGCGTGTGTGGCAAGGGTCACAGACAGCGCTCAGACTGGATACATGACCGAGCCCCCAGACTTGCGTGTGCGGCAAGGGCCACAGACAGCGCTCAGACTGGATACATGACCGAGCCCCCAGACTTGCGTGTGTGGCAAGGGTCACAGACAGCACTCAGACTGGAAACATGACCTAGCCCTCAGACTTGCGTGTGTGGCAAGGGTCACAGACAGCACTCAGACTGGAAACATGACCTAGCCCTCAGACTTGCGTGTGCGGCAAGGGTCACAGCACCTCAGACTGGATACATGAATGACCCAGCCCTCAGACTTGAGTGTGCGGCAACGGTCACAGCGCCTCAGACGGGACACATTATTGACCCCACCCTCAGACTTGCGTGTGCGGCAAGGGTCACAGCGCCTCAGACTGGACACATGAATGACCCAGCCCTCAGATGTGCGTGTGCGGCAAGGGTCACAGCGCCTCAGACTGGACACACGAATGACCCAGTCCTCAGACGTACGTGTGCGGCAAGGGTCACAGCACCTCAGACTGGACACATGAATGACCCAGGCATCAGACTTGCGTGTGCGGCAAAGGTTAACAGTGCCTCAGACTGGACACATTAATGACCCAGCCCTCAGACTTGAATGTGTGGCAAGGGTCACAGACATCGCTCAGACTGGACTCCTGAATGACCCAGCCCTCAGACTTGCGTGTGCGGCAAGTGTCACAGCGCCTCGGACTGAACACATGAATTACCCCGCTCTCAGACTTGCGTGTGCGGCAAGGGTCACAGTGCCTCAGACTGGACACATGAATGACCCCGCCCTCAGACTTGCGTGTGCGGCAAGGGTCACAGCGCCTCGGACTGGACACATGAATGACCCGCTCTCAGACGTGCGTGTGCGGCAAGGGTCACAGCGCCTCGGACTGGACACATGAATGACCCTGCCCTCAACTTGCGTGTGCGGCAAGGGTCACAATGCCTCAGACTGGACCCATGAATGACACTGCCCTCAGACTTGCATGTGCGGCAAGGGTCAAAGTGCCTCAGTCTGGACACATGAATGACCCAGCCCTCAGATGTGCGTGTGCGGCAAGGGTCACAGCGCCTCAGACTGGACACATGAATGACCCGGGCCTCAGACTTGCGTGTGCAGCAAGGGTCACAGACAACGCTCAGACTGGACACATGAATGACCCAGCCCTCACACTTGCCTGTGCAGCAAGGGTCACTGACCCTGCCCTCAGACTTGTGTGTGCGGCAAGGGTCACAGCGCCTCGGACTGGACACATGAATGACCCCACCCTCAGACTTGTGTGTGCAACAAGGGTCACAGCGCCTCGGACTGGACACATGAATGACCCCGCCCTCAGACTTGCGTGTGTGGCAAGGGTCACAGCACCTCGGACTGGACACATGAATGACCCTGCCCTCAGACTTGGTTGTGAAGCAAGGGTCACAGCGCCTCGGACTGGACACATGAATGACCCCGCCCTCAGACTTGCGTGTGCAGCAAGGGTCACAGCGCCTCGGACTGGACACATGAATGACCCCGCACTCAGACTTGCATGTGCGGCAAGGGTCACAGTGCCTCGGACTGGACACATGAATGACCCCACACTTAGACTTGCGTGTGTGGCAAGGGACACAGCGCCTCGGACTGGACACATGTATGACCCCGCCCTCAGACTTGCGGGTGCGGCAAGGGTCACAGACAGCGCTCAGACTGGATACATGACCGAGCCCTCAGACGTTCGTGTGCGGCAAGGGTCACAGCGCTCAGACTGGATACATGACCGAACCCTCAGACTTGCGTATGCGGCAAGGGTCACAGCCCTCAGACTGGATACATGACCGAGCCCTCAGACTTGCGTGTGTGGCAAGGGTCACAGACAGCGCTCAGACTGGATACATGACCGAGCACCCAGACTTGGGTATGCGGCAAGTGCCACTGACTGCATTCAGACTGGATACATGACCGAGCCCCCAGACTTGCGTGTGCGGCAAGGGCCACAGACAGCGCTCAGACTGTATACATGACTGAGCTCCCAGACTTGCGTGTGCGGCAAGGGTCACACACCGCGTTTAGACTGGAAACATGACCAAGCCCTAAGACTTGCGTGTGTGGCAAGGGTCACAGCGCTCAGACTGGAAACATGACTGAGCCCTCAGACTTGCATTTGTGGCAAGGGTCACAGCGCTCAGACTGGAAACATGACAGAGCCCTCAGACTTGCGTGTGTGGCAAGGGTCACAGACAGCGCTCAGACTGGAAACATGACAGAGCCCTCAGACTTGCGTGTGTGGCAAGGGTCACAGACGGCGCTCAGACTGGAAACATGACCGAGCCCCCTGACTTGCGTGTGTGGCAAGGGCCACAGCGCCTCAGACTGGACACATGTATGACCCTGCCCTCAGACTTGCGTGTGCGGCAAGGGTCACAGCACCTCAGATTGGACACATGAATGAACCCGCCCTCAGACTTGTGTGTGCGGCAAGGGTCACAGCGCCTCTGAATGGACACATGAATGACCCCGCCCTCAGACTTGCGTGTGCGGCAAGGGTCACAGCGCCTCGGACTGGACACGTGAATGACCCCGCCCTCAGACTTGCTTGTGCGGCAAGGGTCCCAGCGCTTCGGACTGGACATATGTATGACCCTGCCCTCAGACTTGCGTGTGCGGCAAGGGTGACAGGGCCTCGGACTTGACACATGAATGACCCCGCCCTCAGACTTGCGTGTGCAGCAAGGGTTACAGCACCTCGGACTGGACATATGAATGATCCCGCACTCAGACTTGCGTGTGTGGCAAGGGTCATAGCGCCTCGGACTGGACACATGAATGACCCTGCCCTCAGACTTGCGTGTGCGGCAAGGGTCACAGCGCCTCGGACTGGACACATGAATGACCCCGCCCTCAGACTTGCATGTGCGGCAAGGGTCACAGCGCCTCGGACTGGACACATGAATGACCCCGCCCTCAGACTTGCGTGTGCGGCAAGGGTCACAGCGCCTCAGACTGGACAGATGAATGACTCTGCCCTCAGATTCGCATGCGCGGCAAGGGTCACAGCACCTCAGACTGGACACACAAATGACCCAGCCCTCAGACGTGCGTGTGCAGCAAGGGTCACAGACAGCGCTCAGACTGGATACATGACCGAGCCCCCAGACTTGGGTGTGCGGCAAGGGCCAACGACAGCACTCAGACTGGATACATGACAGAGCCCCCAGACTTGCGTGTGCGGCAAGGGCCACAGACAGCGCTCAGACTGGATACATGACTGAGCTCCCAGACTTGCGTGTGCGGCAAGGGTCACAGACAGCGTTTAGACTGGAAACATGACCAAGCCCTCAGACTTGCGTGTGTGGCAAGGGTCACAGCGCTCAGACTGGAAACATGACTGAGCCCTCAGACTTGCGTTTGTGGCAAGGGTCACAGCGCTCAGACTGGAAACATGACCGAGCCCTCAGACTTGCGTGTGTGGCAAGGGTCACAGACAGCGCTCAGACTGGATACATGACTGAGCTCCCAGACTTGCGTGTGAGGCAAGGGTCACAGACAGCGTTTAGACTGGAAACATGACCAAGCCCTCAGACTTGCATGTGTGGCAAGGGTCACAGCGCTCAGACTGGAAACATGACTGAGCCCTCAGACTTGCGTTTGTGGCAAGGGTCACAGCGCTCAGACTGGAAACATGACCGAGCCCTCAGACTTGCGTATGTGGCAAGGGTCACAGACAGCGCTCAGACTGGAAACATGACAGAGCCCTCAGACTTGCGTGTGTGGCAAGGGTCACAGACGGCGCTCAGACTGGAAACATGACCGAGCCCCCTGACTTGCGTGTGTGGCAAGGGCCACAGACAGCACTCAGACTTGGACACATGAATGACCCAGCCGTCAGATTTGCCTGTGCGGCAAGGGTCACAGACAGCGCTCAGACTTGACACATGAATGACCGAGCCCTCAGACTTGCCTGTGCGGCAAGGGTCACAGACAGTGCTAAGACTGGACACATGAATGACCCAGCCCTCAGACTTGCCTGTGCGGCAAGGGTCACACACAGCGCTCAGACTGGACACATGAATGACCCAGCCCTCAGACTTGCCTGTGCGGCTAGGGTCACAGACAGCGCTCAGACTAGACACATGAATGACCCCGCCCTAAGACTTGCGTTTGCGGCAAGGGTCACAGCGCCTCGGACTGGACACATGTATGACCCTGTCCTCAGACTTGCGTGTGCGGCAAGGGTCACAGCGCCTCAGATTGGACACATGAATGACCCCGCCCTCAGACTTGTGTGTGCCGCAAGGGTCACAGCACCTCTGACTGGACACATGAATGACCCCGCCCTCAGACTTGCGTGTGCGGCAAGGGTCACAGCGCCTCAGACTGAACACGTGAATGACCCCGCCCTCAGACTTGCTTGTGCGGCAAGGGTCCCAGCGCTTCGGACTGGACACATGAATGACCCAGCCCTCAGACTTGCGTGTGCGGCAAGGGTCACAGCGCCTCGGACTGGACACATCTATGACCCTGCCCTCAGACTTGCATGTGCGGCAAGGGTCACAGCGCCTCAGACTGGACACATGTATGACCCTGCCCTCAGACTTGCGTGTGCGGCAAGGGTCACAGGGCCTCGGACTTGACACATGAATGACCCCGCCCTCAGACTTGCGTGTGCAGCAAGGGTCACAGCGCCTCGGACTGGACACATGAATGATCCCTCACTCGGACTTGTGTGTGTGGCAAGGGTCTTAGCGCCTCAGACTGGACACATGAATGACCCTGCCCTCAGACTTGCGTGTGCGGCAAGGGTCACAGTGCCTCATACTGGACACATGAATGACCCCGCCCTCAGACTTGCATATGCGGCAAGGGCCACAGTGCCTCGGACTGGACACATGAATGACCCTGCCCTCAGACTTGCGTGTACATCAAGGGTCACAGCGCCTCGGACTGGACACATGAATGACCCCACCCTCAGACTTGCGTGTGCGGCAAGGGTCACAGCGCCTCAGACTGGACAGATGAATGACCCTGCCCTCAGATTTGCGTGCGCGGCAAGGGTCACAGCACCTCAGACTGGACACACGAATGACCCAGCCCTCAGACGTGCGTCTGCGGCAAGGGTCACAGCGCCTCAGACTGGACACATGAATGACCCAGGCCTCAGACTTGCGTGTGCGGCAAGGGTCACAGCGCCTCGGAATGGACACATGAATAACCCCACCCTCAGACGTGCATGTGCAGCAAGGGTCACAGCGCCTCGGACTGGACACATGAATGACGCTCCCCTCATACTTGCGTGTGCGGCAAGGGTCAAAGTGCCTCAGACTGGACCCATGAATGACCCTGCCCTCAGACTTGCGTGTGCGGCAAGGGTCACATCGCCTCAGACTGGACACATGAATGACCCCGCACTCAGACTTGGGTGTGTGGCAAGGGACACAGTGCCTCGGACTGGACACATGTATGACCCCGCCCTCAGACTTGCGGGTGCGGCAAGGGTCACAGACAGCGCTCAGACTGGATACATGACCGAGCCCTCAGACTTGCGTGTGCAGCAAGGGTCACAGCGCTCAGACTGGATACATGACCGAGCCCTCAGACGTTCGTGTGCGGCAAGGGTCACAGCGCTCAGACTGGATACATGACCGAACCCTCAGACTTGCGTATGCGGCAAGGGTCACAGCCCTCAGACTGGATACATGACCGAGCCCTCAGACTTGCGTGTGCGGCAAGGGTCACAGACAGCGCTCAGACTGGATACATGACCGAGCACCCAGACTTGGGTGTGCGGCAAGGGCCACTGACTGCACTCAGACTGGATACATGACCGAGCCCCCTGACTTGCGTGTGCGGCAAGGGCCACAGACAGCGCTCAGACTGTATACATGACTGAGCTCCCAGACTTGCGTGTGCGGCAAGGGTCAAAGACAGCGTTTAGACTGGAAACATGACCAAGCCCTCAGACTTGCGTGTGTGGCAAGGGTCACAGCGCTCAGACTGGAAACATGACTGAGCCCTCAGACTTGCGTTTGTGGCAAGGGTCACAGCGCTCAGACTGGAAACATGACCGAGCCCTCAGACTTGCGTGTGTGGCAAGGGTCACAGACAGCGCTCAAACTGGAAACATGACAGAGCCCTCATACTTGCGTGTGTGGCAAGGGTCACAGACGGCGCTCAGACTGGAAACATGACCGAGCTCCCTGACTTGCGTGTGTGGCAAGGGCCACAGCGCCTCGGACTGGACACATGTATGACCCTGCCCTCAGACTTGCGTGTGCGGCAAGGGTCACAGCGCCTCAGATTGGACACATGAATGACCCCGCCCTCAGACTTGTGTGTGCGGCAACGGTCACAGCGCCTCTGAATGGACACATGAATGACCCCGCCCTCAGACTTGCGTGTGCGGCAAGGGTCACAGCACCTCGGACTGGACACGTGAATGACCCCGCCCTCAGACTTGCTTGTGCGGCAAGGGTCCCAGCGCTTCGGACTGGACATATGTATGACCCTGCCCTCAGCCTTGCGTGTGCGGCAAGGGTGACAGGGCCTCGGACTTGACACATGAATGACCCCGCCCTCCGACTTGCGTGTGCGGCAAGGGTTACAGCGCCTCGGACTGGACATATGAATGATCCCGCACTCGGATTTGCGTGTGTGGCAAGGGTCATAGAGCCTCGGACTGGACACATGAATGACCCTGCCCTCAGACTTGCGTGTGCGGCAAGGGTCACAGCGCCTCAGACTGAACACGTGAATGACCCCGCCCTCAGACTTGCTTGTGCGGCAAGGGTCCCAGCGCTTCGGACTGGACACATGAATGACTCAGCCCTCAGACTTGCGTGTGCGGCAAGGGTCACAGCGCCTCGGACTGGACACATCTATGACCCCGCCCTCAGACTTGCATGTGCGGCAAGGGTCACAGCGCCTCAGACTGGACACATGTACGACCCTGCCCTCAGACTTGCGTGTGTGGCAAGGGTCACAGGGCCTCGGACTTGACACATGAATGACCCCGCCCTCAGACTTGCGTGTGCAGCAAGGGTCACAGCGCCTCAGACTGGACACATGAATGATCCCGCACTCGGACTTGCGTGTGTGGCAAGGGTCTTAGCGCCTCGGACTGGATACATGAATGACCCTGCCCTCAGACTTGCGTGTGCGGCAAGGGTCACAGTGCCTCGGACTGGACACATGAATGACCCCGCCCTCAGACTTGCATATGCGGCAAGGGCCACAGTGCCTCGGACTGGACACATGAATGACCCTGCCCTCAGACTTGCGTGTACGTCAAGGGTCACAGCGCCTCGGACTGGACACATGAATGACCCCGCCCTCAGACTTGCGTGTGCGGCAAGGGTCACAGCGCCTCAGACTGGACAGATGAATGACCCTGCCCTCAGATTTGCGTGCGCGGCAAGGGTCACAGCACCTCAGACTGGACACACGAATGACCAGCCCTCAGACGTGCGTGTGCGGCAAGGGTCACAGCGCCTCAGACTGGACACATGAATGACCCAGGCCTCAGACTTGCGTGTGCGGCAAGGGTCACAGCGCCTCGGACTGGACACATGAATGACCCCGCCCTCAGACTTGCGTGTGCAGCAAGGGTCACAGCGCCTCAGACTGGACACATGAATGATCCCGCACTCGGACTTGCGTGTGTGGCAAGGGTCTTAGCGCCTCAGACTGGACACATGAATGACCCTGCCCTCAGACTTGCGTGTGCGGCAAGGGTCACAGTGCCTCGGACTGGACACATGAATGACCCCGCCCTCAGACTTGCATATGCGGCAAGGGCCACAGTGCCTCGGACTGGACACATGAATGACCCTGACCTCAGACTTGCGTGTACGTCAAGGGTCACAGCGCCTCGGACTGGACACATGAATGACCCCGCCCTCAGACTTGCGTGTGCGGCAAGGGTCACAGCGCCTTAGACTGGACAGATGAATGACCCTGCCCTCAGATTTGCGTGCGCGGCAAGGGTCACAGCACCTCAGACTGGACACACGAATGACCCAGCCCTCAGACGTGCGTTTGCGGCAAGGGTCACAGCGCCTCGGACTGGACACATGAATGACCCTGCCCTCAGACTTGGTTGTGCAGCAAGGGTCACAGCGCCTCGGACTGGACACATGACTGTCTTTTCTGGACCGGAATCAAGCATCCTACAGGATATGCCACAAAGAGTAGATTTTAATATTCATATGCATTGTTATAACATGATTGTTTTGAAACTTTATAAAAATGTTTATTAAAATATAAATTATTTTTAGCACTGAAGGTACTGCCCTGGTGTGGCTTACCTTGTTTCTATCTGAGAGGACATAAACAGTCCACGTCCCCCTATTATAGTCATGTTCAAGACCGCTTCTTGCAGACTCCCTTAGGGCCCTACACTGTTTACTCTTTTTCTTATTATGTTCGTTTTATTTATACAACCCTTTGGTTTCTCTGTAATGTCCTACGAAGATGATATCCTAAGGATTATTTTCTTCAGCAATGGTCCGGGGTCTGCCCAAGAGAAATGATGCTCTTGCTTTCTCGCATGTTGCCTCATGGATCAAGTCAAATTAAAACTCAATAGTGTCAACGCAGAGGGCCTCATCATTAAGAGAACCTTCACTAACTCCTCGCCACCAGACTCATGACGGTCCTCCCCTCCCTAATTCACGAGGATCAATCTGGATCCCTCCCAGGCCATAACACAGCGCTTAATCTCGTAGGGTCCACAACGTTATGAGCAGAATACCTTACCTCCAAGACGACGCATCTATCCTTTCCCTCGACGCCACTCTCGCCTTTGACTCCATAGAATGGTCTTAACCCGCTATGGATTCGGTCCAAAATTTATTCAATGGATCCGACTGCTCTATACTGATCTTTGGGGTCAAGTTTTTGTCAACGGTCGCACATCCAGACTATTTCCTCTTTATAGGTTGACTAGGCAGGGATGCCGCCTCTCCCCATTATTGTTCGCGCTCACCCTAGAGCCTCTGGCCCATTGGATCAGAACGGATAACTCTATCCGTGGACACATGAATGACCCAGCCCTCAGACTTGCCTGTGCGGCAAGGGTCACAGACAGCGCTCAGACTGGACACATGAATGACCCAGCCCTCAGACTTGCCTGTGCGGCTAGGGTAACAGACAGCGCTCAGACTAGACACATAAATGACCCCGCCCTAGGACTTGCGTTTGCGGCAAGGGTCACAGCGCCTCGGACTGGACACATGTATGACCCTGTCCTCAGACTTGCGTGTGCGGCAAGGGTCACAGCACCTCAGATTGGACACATGAATGTCCCCGCACTCGGACTTGCGTGTGTGGCAAGGGTCTTAGCGCCTCGGACTGGATACATGAATGACCCTGCCCTCAGACTTGCGTGTGCGGCAAGGGTCACAGTGCCTCGGACTGGACACATGAATAACCCCGCCCTCAGACTTGCATATGCGGCAAGGGCCACAGTGCCTCGGACTGGACACATGAATGACCCTGCCCTCAGACTTGCGTGTACGTCAAGGGTCACAGCGCCTCGGACTGGACACATGAATGACTCCGCCCTCAGACTTGCGTGTGCGGCAAGGGTCACAGCGCCTCAGACTGGACAGATGAATGACCCTGCCCTCAGATTTGCGTGCGCGGCAAGGGTCACAGCACCTCAGACTGGACACACGAATGACCCAGCCCTCAGACGTGCGTGTGGCAAGGGTCACAGCGCCTCAGACTGGACACATGAATGACCCAGGCCTCAGACTTGCGTGTGCGGCAAGGGTCACAGCGCCTCGGACTGGACACATGAATGACCCCGCCCTCAGACTTGCGTGTGCAGCAAGGGTCACAGCGCCTCAGACTGGACACATGAATGATCCCGCACTCGGACTTGCGTGTGTGGCAAGGGTCTTAGCGCCTCGGACTGGACACATGAATGACCCTGCCCTCAGACTTGCGTGTGCGGCAAGGGTCACAGTGCCTCGGACTGGACACATGAATGACCCTGCCCTCAGACTTGCGTGTACGTCAAGGGTCACAGCGCCTCGGACTGGACACATGAATGACCCCGCCCTCAGACTTGCGTGTGCGGCAAGGGTCACAGCGCCTCAGACTGGACAGATGAATGACCCTGCCCTCAGATTTGCGTGCGCGGCAAGGGTCACAGCACCTCAGACTGGACACACGAATGACCCAGCCCTCAGACGTGCGTGTGGCAAGGGTCACAGCGCCTCAGACTGGACACATGAATGACCCAGGCCTCAGACTTGCGTGTGCGGCAAGGGTCACAGCGCCTCGGACTGGACACATGAATGACCCCGCCCTCAGACTTGCGTGTGCAGCAAGGGTCACAGCGCCTCAGACTGGACACATGAATGATCCCGCACTCGGACTTGCGTGTGTGGCAAGGGTCTTAGCGCCTCGGACTGGACACATGAATGACCCTGCCCTCAGACTTGCGTGTGCGGCAAGGGTCACAGTGCCTCGGACTGGACACATGAATGACCCCGCCCTCAGACTTGCATATGCGGCAAGGGCCACAGTGCCTCGGACTGGACACATGAATGACCCTGCCCTCAGACTTGCGTGTACGTCAAGGGTCACAGCGCCTCGGACTGGACACATGAATGACCCCGCCCTCAGACTTGCGTGTGCGGCAAGGGTCACAGCGCCTCAGACTGGACAGATGAATGACCCTGCCCTCAGATTTGCGTGCGCGGCAAGGGTCACAGCACCTCAGACTGGACACACGAATGACCCAGCCCTCAGACGTGCGTGTGCGGCAAGGGCCACAGCGCCTCGGACTGGACACATGAATGACCCTGCCCTCAGACTTGGTTGTGCAGCAAGGGTCACAGCGCCTCGGACTGGACACATGACTGTCTTTTCTGGACCGGAATCAAGCATCCTAGAACCGGTTTCTGGCTATCAGCTTATATATATCCTGTGTGGTGTCCTTTCATTTGGTATTCAAGGGGTTACATATGGTAAAACAGCTGGCTTTATGCGCCCTCAAGAGTCTTTTAGCCTAAGACTGTTCTGTCCACGCTACCACTAGGGTAGCTGGTCTATAAGGTTGACTTACAGCCATCACCATCCCTCAGATTGGACACATGAATGACCCCGCCCTCAGACTTGCGTGTGCGGCAAGGGTCACAGCGCCTCGGACTGGGCACATGAATGACACCGCACTCAGACCTGTGTGTGCGGCAAGGGTCACAGTGCCTCGGACTGGACACATGAATGACCTCACCCTCAGACTTGCGTGTGTGGCAAGGGTCACAGCGCCTCAGACTGGACACATGAATGACCCAGGCCTCAGACTTGCGTGTGCGGCAAGGGTCACAGCGCCTCGGACTGGACACATGAATTTATTTATGCGTTTTTATATAGCGCGGACTTTACCCGAAGGTGTCAGAGCGCTTCACAATAGGAACAGAACTGATACATGAGAACATTACAAGTGAGCAAAATACAAAAGCAAACGTTACATTAAATGACGCAAAAATGACAATCGTGAGCCAACAAAATACAAGAGGTAGCAAACGGTGCATTACAAAAGTGACAATCGTGAGCCAACAAAATACAAGTGGTAGCAAACGGTGCATTACAGGAGGTAAAAGTGACGTGTGCAGGTTACAAAAGCGTACAAAATAAACATAGAGGTAAAATACAGTAATATATGGAGGACACTCAAGCACAAGATCAAACGTTACGTAGGCACTGGTGGCACTTGTGCAGGTATCAAAACAAACAAATTTAAGAGGTAGAAAACAGGGTGTTACAAGAGAAAGTGATGGGTGCATGATACACATGAGTCCCAAACACAGGTAGGATAATACTGCAAAAAATAGCAAACTCTCATGCAAAGTAGATTTTTCAATAATTAAAAGGGCTTCCTACAGATAAAAGAGAGGGCATGGATTACATTTGGAAGTGTCTTTGAAGGAGGAGAACTTTAAGGTCAGTTTTGAAGGCCTGGGAGGAGGTGGTGGTCCGGAGCTGAGGCGGAAGTGAGTTCCAGACTCTCACTGCACTGCCTGAAAAGGATTGGGCCATCGATCTTTCCTTCTTGAAAGTGGGAGGTTCCAGCAGTAGATTTTCCGCATTTCTTGATGGTCTAGAGCCTCCAGAGAGTTTCAGTTTATTCGCCAGGTAGCGCGGAGAGGAGGAGTGCAAGGCTTTGTGGGTGATGCAGGCAGTCTTGTAGATAGCTCTAGCCTCGATGGGAAGCCAGCGGAGGGTGGATAACATGGGAGTGATGTGGTCACTTCTTTTGGCCCCATAAATGAAACGAGCTGCTGAGTGGAGAACAGACTTAAGGGGGGATAGGTGGGATTTGGGGAGGCCAATCAGAAGAGAATTGCAGTGGTCCAGTCTGGAGAGGACCAGCGATTGGACCAGGGTTTTAAGGTCATGCTCCGGGAAGAAGCGACGAATCCCCCAAAGAAGGCGCAGTTGGTTTCGGGCAGACTTTGCAATTGAATTAATGTGGGAGAGTAGATTGAGTTTTGTGTCGAGTATGACACCGAGGGATTTTGCGCTGTCGACAATGATGGGTTTGTTGTTCAGCAGATTCATCTGGTCCATCCATGATTGAACCGGGGGAGGAGAAAGAGAGGAGGAGAGGAGGAGGAATTCAGTTTTGGAGGGATTCAGAATCAGTTGATGTGTTGACATCCAGTTTTGAATGGAGTCGAGGGTAGAGCTAAGGATGGAGAGATCGTGAGTGGAGGCAACCTTGAGGTAGATTTGAGTGTCGTCTGCGTAGAGATGATAGTTGACCCCAGATTTACTTAGGAGATATCCCAGAGGTTCCAAGTAGAGATTGAACAATGTGGGTGCAAGAATAGAGCCTTGGGGAACACCTTGACCCACCGCCGAAGGAGATGAAAGACTGTCCGCTATTTTGATCATTTGGGATCTATCAGAGAGGAAAGAAGCAAACCATTTCAGCACAGTGCCCTCCATGCCCATTCTCTGTTGAAGAGTGTTGAGGAGAGTGTTGTGATTGACAGTGTCAAAGGCTGCCGAAAGGTCAAGGAGAATTAGAAGACAAGACCCCCCCGAGTCTAGTATTCGCAGCGCGTCATCGATCACTTGCAGCAGGGCAGTTTCAGTGCTGCAGTTTTGGATGAAGCCGGACTGAAGATTGTCAAGAAGATCATTGTCCTTGATATGAAGAGAGAGTTGTTTCGCAACACATCTTTCTGTGATCTTCGCAAGAAAGGGTAGGTTAGTGATAGGGCGGAAGTTGTTGAGGTCATTCGCATCCGCAGTGGGTTTTTTAAGCAGAGGGGTGACCTGCCCAGTTTTGAAGGGAACAGAAAGGGAGCCTTGACAGAGGGAGAGGTTGACCAGAGTGGTCCAATAGGGAAGAGAATGGGTATAGAAGTCAATGGCAATGGCACTAGGGATGGGGTCGAGCGAGTGGTTGGAGGGCTTTGTTTCGGGGATGCACTTGAAGAGGGCATCTTCAGAGATGGGGTCAAAGTTCTGCCAAATGGCTACGGATTTGCGCTCCTCTGGAGGGGTAGGATGAGCGACCTGAACCACAAGTGATTTCATTTTCCCCGGAACCGGACCCACAAGCAGCGCTGGGGTTTCCAGAAATTATAGTGCAGGTAAGAGGCAAGATACCATGTGGATAAAAACAGGGAACAATAATAAGAAAAATAAAAGGAAATGTAAAAACGGGCGATTAAAATGCAGCTAATAGCGCTAAACAGCGCGCGCGACCAGCAGCGAGGTGCAGCAGCACACTCGACCTCAAGTCCACTTAACCAGGCTGCCCCCGACTGACCACGCCTTAAATAGGCAGTTCACACTGTCCACGAGCGCAGGAACGCTCAAAGATGGCGGCCACAGTTCGCTTCCTGCTCTAAGATGGTGCTCCCCGCCCACAACCTCCCTGGAACCGGACCCGCTAAGCAGCGGTGGGGTTTCCAGAAATTATAGTGCAGGTAAGAGGCAAGAAACCATGTGGCTAAAAACAGGGAACAATCAAAAGAAAATGAAAGGAAAATGGAAAAACGGGCGATTAAAATGCAGCTAATAGCGCTAAACAGCGCGCGCGACCAGCAGCGAGGTGCAGCAGCACACTCGACCTCAAGTCCATTTAACCACTTAACATCATTGCCTTATTTAGTCTTAGCCTGTGCAGCCCAAATGCGGCATGGCTACTTCCACTAAACTCCGAGAATCCACAACGATTTCTTGGAAAAACCAGCCTTCAGCAGTCAGGGACTTCCCCCTGCTTGAATACTAATTTATCCAAGAACTCCTGGAGTTTTCAAGGAACTGAGAGACTAGTGACGATAGTATGTCCAATCTTACGTCAAACTTGGCACCTTCAAAATATAAATATGCCTACATTTGCCCAATCGAACACACAGTGGTTTAGGAGCAGATCGACTAACTACTTGCCTGACGTCCTGCTGCTGCAAGTGCCGATGGAAGCCGACCCTCCAACTGACGCACTGAGAAGACGCTGTCTTTTCTCTTGCCGAGAAATCCAGCTCCGGTATTTCCAGGCTACCCTTGCGGGTTGCTTGGAGACCGAGTCCTGAGAGAGAGATACAAGACCTCTATCATTCTAAAACCAAAGTACGGAGCTGATTAGACCCATAGAGAATCCCTGGAACAGATTTTTGGCAGAAAATTACTAGACTACACCACACTTACTCCTCCCTCGTACTAGCCTTAGGTTAGGTACACCGAGGTAAGCATATTTTAGAAGCACCAGTTGAGTACTTTTAGCCACTATTTTATCACTGTATGTATTTTTTTTAAAATCTTTTTATTAAACATAAACAACAACAAATAAACATGACCATCGTGCCAAAGGTATCAGGAAAAACATGATCGGAGAACGTAGATTCCAACATTACAGATGCATGAAGGTGTGCATGAAAGGGTTCAGGTCACATTCAATTCCTCCCAAACTGGATCAATTTCTGGTGGTGTACAAATATCCCCACGATATGCATTCCAAGCCTCCCATATCTTCCCCCATTTGCGGGGTCTCCCCCTGGCTACATACACCGATCTCTCCCGAAGCATGCACCAGTCAAGGTCCTCCATCCATTTCCTTAGCTGAGGAGCTCGACCAGCGCCCCACAACTGAGCGATGTTTCTCTTGGCAACCATACATGTGAGGGTGACCCAAAGCCTACCATGAGTTGAGAGGTCGGTAGTTCCCATACATTGAGCAGGCAACGGCGTGCCTCAAGTGCGATCGGTACACTCCACACCTCACTCATTTTCTCATGTATCTTAGTCCAATAGTTTTGGATCTCCGGGCACTCCCACAAAATATGGAAAAATGTTCCAGTCAAACCACATCCCCTACGGCAATCTGCATTTGAAGCGAGCCCCATACGACAGAGCCCCGGGACCGTGGTATAGGACCGGTGAAGGATCCTAAGCTGCACCAGACGGAGTCTCATGGAGATCGCCACTTCCCGAGGGGACGACACAGCCTCCACCCAGTCTTCATCATCCAAAACCAAACCATCCGCAATCCATTGTTCCCGGACCCTCACTAGGGGATCCTCAGTGTGGTTGACCAATTTCTTGTAAACCAGAGAGATCGCATTGGTAGGGAGATACCCATCCAAAATTCGATCCTCCAGCGGAGAGGCCACCGGCGGCTTCACATCACCTGGGATAGCCGCCGCCAGCGCGTGCTTAATCTGGAGATAACGATACTGCTCACTGTCATTCGGTTGGTGTCTGGCTTGTAACTCCGCAAAGGTCAAAATTGTCTCTTTGCCCCACATGTCTCGGACCTGCGAGATGCCAATCAAGTCTAAGCGATCAAACCCCTTCGACTTCCACAAACTACCCAAAGCTTCCGAATTCCACAATGGCGTGGCCATTGTTATCTTACCATCCCATTTGAGAGCTCACTTAGCCTCATGCCACACCCACGTCGAGACCGACGTCGGACCCAGCAGAGGGTACCTGCCACGTCTAGCATACAAAACCCTTAAGTAGTCACCCCCCGGCAGCTGGCCATGATCCATGGCATACCCGGGATCAGCAGGAGAGCCATAGACCGCATGATTGATAGGGGCTAATTGGGAGGCCCAGTAATATTTCCTCACATTGGGTAGTCCAATCCCACCGTCGTACCAGGGTAACATCAATTTGGATAGTGCAATCAGCGGTTTCCCGGCCCAAAGAAGCCGACGCTGCAGCGATTCTATCTCATTAAAATAAGAGAGGGGTATGGGGTCGAAAGAGTTCTGTAAGGCATATAAGAACCGGGGAAGTGACATCATTTTGAAAAGAAACGCACGACCCAACAAGGAAAGCGGCAACTCCCTCCATTTTGCAATATCACAATGGAGTCTAGACAAGGGGGGACCCAAATTGGCATCAAAACGCACCTTAGGTTCTTTGGAGACGTAAATTCCAAGGTAACGAAAACCGACCAGTTCGATTTTTACCGGACAATAAACTATGACTCTAGGGGGGTCACCGCTCAACACGAAAAGGACCGACTTCGCCCAGTTGATAGCGGAACCCGAGTACCTTCCATAAATTGCCAAGATATCCATAAAAGGTAAACAACCTTTACAACGCAATTTTTACAACGCACTACCATTACAACGCATTTTTTACAACGCAAAAACTTTTACAACGCATACCATTACAACGCATGTTTTTACAACGCTAGTACTTTTACAACGCATGCCATTACAACGTAAGTATTGGTAAGTATATAATTATATTTAATATTTTATATGTTTGGTTTTTTTTACGTTTTCAGTTTTTGGGTAAAGGGGTATTTTTAGGGTTTAGGGTCAGTTTTCAATTTATGGGTAAAGGGGTATTTTTAGGGTTCAGGGTCAGTTTTCAGTTTTTGGGTAAAGGGGTATTTTTAGGGTTTAGGGTCAGTTTTCAGTTTTTGGATAAAGGGGTATTTTTAGGGTTTAGGGTCAGTTTTCAGTTTTTGGGTAAAGGGGTATTTTTAGGGTTCAGGGTCAGTTTTCAGTTTTTGGGTAAAGGGGTATTTTTAGGGTTTAGGGTCAGTTTTCAGTTTTTGGGTAAAGGGGTATTTTTAGGGTTCAGGGTCAGTTTTCAGTTTTTGGGTAAAGGGGTATTTTTAGGGTTCAGGGTCAGTTTTCAGTTTTTGGGTACAGGGGTATTTTTAGGGTTCAGGGTCAGTTTTCAGTTTTTGGGTAAAGGGGTATTTTTAGGGTTCAGGGTCAGTTTTCAGTTTATGGGTAAAGGGGTATTTTTAGGGTTCAGGGTCAGTTTTCAGTTTTTGGGTACAGGGGTATTTTTAGGGTTCAGGGAAAGTTTTCAGTTTTTGGGTAAAGGGGTATTTTTAGGGTTCAGGGTCAGTTTTCAGTTTTTGGGTACAGGGGTATTTTTAGGGTTCAGGGACAGTTTTGGGTTTATGGGGTACAAGGGTATTTTTAGGGTTTAGGGACAGTTTTGGGTTTTTGGGGTACAGGGGTATTTTTAGGTTTCTGGGTTAATTTGGGTTTTTGGGGTACAGGGGTACAAGGTAAAAAAAATTAAATTAAATAAATTAAATTAAATTAAATTTTATTAATTACAATTAATTGAAAAAAAAATATTATATACTTACCAATACTTACGTTGTAATGGCATGCGTTGTAAAAGTACTTGCGTTGTAAAATCATGCGTTGTAATGGTATGCGTTGTAAAAGTTTTTGCGTTGTAAAAAATGCGTTGTAACGGTATGCGTTGTAAAAGTATGCGTTGTAACGTCATACATCCCCATAAAATCTATAAGGGACTGCCGGGGGAGGTCAGGTATAGGAGTATATCGTCCGCATAAAGCAAGATTTTATCCTCCTACTCCAGAGTCCATCGCAGACCTTTGATCGCTCGGTCCCAACATACTCAAGCCGCGAGCGGCTCCAGGGCCAAAGCAAACAAAAGTGGTGAAAGGGGACATCCCTGACGGGTGCCCCTCCCCAGCTGAAAATCGCGGGACTTATGGTTATTCACCACCACTCGGGCCAACGGAGCTGAGTATAAAAGGCGGATCCAACGTATGAATTCTGGTCCAAACCCCGACTTCTCCAACACCGCAAACAGGTAAAACCATTCCACCCTGTCGAACGCCATAGTGGCGTCTAGTGACAGAAGCACCGCCGGCTCGTGAATGCGAGAAGCAGTCGCCACTACCCCATGAAGTCTACGAAGGTTAAGAGCAGTATTACGGCGCGGCATGAAGCCGGACTGATCCGGGTGTACCAATTCTGAGACAACTTTTACCAACCTGTTGGCAAGCAACTTGGCCAAGACATTAGGCTCCGCATTTAGGAGGGAAATCGGTCGATAGGAGGAGCACTCCAACCGAGGTTTGCCATCTTTATAAATTACAACAATACTAGCGATGCGTTGGTCGTAAGGTAATACGCCACTCTCTCTACTCTCAAGATACATATCTTTTAGGAATGGGGCCAGACAATCTGCATTCAGGGGCACATTACGATGGAGGATTTTCCGCATCCTCCGGGCCGGTGGAAGCCACCGCCGGCCCGGAGGATGCGGAAAATCCTCTGCGGACCCACCAAAGACCCACCACCACATTAGGATGGCTGGTGGGTCGTGGTTTCTGTCCGCCGCTTTTCCGCCGCGGTTGGCTTACAACCGCGGCGGAAAAGGCCTAATATGGTGGAGGTGTCTCTCAGACACCGCCAGACATATTAGGATGGCTGTGCAAACATGCTTTTCCGCGGCGGTTTCTCCGCCGAGGAAAAACATGTGGATCTTCACCTTGGGGGCCCGTAGCGGGCCCCCTGGGTGAAGGAGGGGTGGGGTGCACATGGGGGGTGTACCCCCCTGCCTTTGCGTGCACGAAGCGTCAGGCACCGCGCGGTGCCTGCCGCTTTGTGCATGAAAATGCACTGCTTTCATTTTTTACATTGCGGCGGGTGCTGCTTCAAGCAGCACCTGCCGCAATGTAAAAAATACAGGATGTGACCGCCAGGGTGGCGGTCACATCCTAATTGCCGTGGAGGGACCGCCGCTGCCCATGCAGACGGTCACTCTTACGCAGGGGTGGCGGACGGACGCAAGTCTGTCCGCCATCATAATAGGGCCCTCAGTTTGTACAATTCTATTGGTATATCATTAGGGCCCGAGGCCTTCCGGGAGTGAACCACCCAGAAAGCCATCGCGACCTCGTCGTTGGTGCTAGCGGAATCCAGAAACTCCCTATGTTCAACTGACAAAGCGGGTATTGGAATATCACGGATAACCTCCTCATTCTCCTCCACAGTGTAAAGTCCCGTCGAAGTATAGACCTCCTCGTAATATCGAGCAAACTCATCCACTATAGCCTGTGGGTCTGTCGTGACAACTGAGCCCTCTGTTTGCAGCTCCGGCACCAGACGCTGTCATGTATTCCTATCGGTTCTGAATCGATCCCCCTATTCCTGACCCTATTCTAGTTAAACAAACCAACAAGTTAACTAGCAGTCAGCCCATGAGGCAGAAAATCCCCATGATGCAGATACCGTTATCTGACGCAGTCACACTACGGCACAGGAACGTGTTATCTGATTAGGTCATAACGCTTGCGATCTAATTAGACAAGCGATATTCCTCCAGCCCCTGATAAGGCATACGGAGTTCTCATAACAAATCAAACCTATGACAACCTGGGCAAAACCCTGCGGCCATTGTTTTGATTTCACCGAGAACTTTAGTAAAAGAATGTGCTAACGAGCAAATCTTATGACATCTTTATTGACGTATCTATGTCCATCCTTACGTCAATCTCGGCACCTTAAAGGTATAAATATTACCGATCTTGCCATATGCAAACACACGCGTGGTGACGAGACGGAGCAGCCATACTTGCCGAAGCCGAGAGCAGAGCAGACCCCGCTGGCAGCAGCCCCGCCTTCCTGACGCGCTGAGAGACGCGCTGCTTTCTCCTGCCGAGAATCCAGCACCGGCGTTTCTGGGCAGCCCTCGCAGGCCGCCTGGAATATCGAGACCAGAGAGAGAGATACCATTCCTCATTCATCCTAACTTCCAGGTACAGAACTGAATAACCCCTCACAGAGAATTCTTTAGTTATTCACTTGGCAAAAACAAACTTAACTTAAACTGTAACTTTCCATTCCCGCCCACGTATTAGGCTTAGGTCAGGTACACGGGGTAGGCGTATCTAGAAACACCAGTTGAGTACGTTTAGTCAAATGTATATGTGTATGTAATATATTTTATTCATTTTAAAACATCATATGGCTTAGAAACCATATCAATGTTTTTACAGTATTACTTTATACTATTGCTTTTAATGTATGCACTTTACTTAACTATAAGTATTGCAATAATATCGATCCATTTCTCTTGTATGAGAAAAGAGACTGATCAATAAATAACATCTTTTATTGAACACGCCCGTCTCTTCCTTTTCTCTACATTCTGATGAGACTAAGAATGCACGTACTGACTGAGTAAAATAATTTGCCTTTTGTTCACACGACTCTCGAGATTGACTCTTGATTAGGGGAGAGCAAAGTTGTCATGTTCTATGGTTGTCAGAAACTAAATCCCTTCTTGTCTAATCAGGGAAGTTAATTCCTCCTTGAACATTCGAGAAAGTTTCTAGCGAACTCTGAGCTACGCTGGCAAACCCAAAACTTAAGTCTAGTATCGACAATAGTAGACCTAGTTAACGTCTGGCCTAGGCCTTTACTGTTGTAGGTATTATTCCAATGCGCAGAGCCTATTGGGAAGATAGGAACTACACTACATGGCGCCCAACGCGTTTGGGAAGGGCGATAAAACTAACGTAAGACATTTAGAGTAACTCAGTTGTGCTTTCTCACTCAGACCCCTTTTCCCAAATACTCCAAAGACGTCTGGAGTGGGTGAAAGGTAATATCCTCCAAGACCTCGCAGGAGGGAACTCCTATGTATGGTTCTTGGTATAGTCAACGTTGAAGGATAAACAGTTCCAAAATATTGTGTATCTAATCTTTGTTCCATAAGAAACCTGATCTGCAAACAAACAAAAAAACCTTATTGACAGTAAAATGTCTGACAATGAGGATGAAAGAGAGGCAGTTAGATTAGCAGCTGAAATAGCAGCAGCTGATACTGCAGCACTAGATGCGGACGGGGATATAATACTCATCCCGGTCACCAAAAGGAAATCTATAACCTTAAAACTTATAGAAAATGGACTGACACCTAGAGGTGGCACAGTCATATTCGTAATTGAGGCACACGAATATCGGCAGACAGAGGTATACTATACATGGATACATTTTCCAGCAGCAAATGCTGTAACAAAGTACTTCCACTATTACAAAATAGAGGTACCACCCGACATTTACACTCCTTTCGAGGAGGTGGAAGTACCACTCAAATTCCAAGAGCATTTGCTCTTATTTGATGGCGCCCTAATACATAATAATCACATCACCAGGCTCGGTCCTTTAGGAAGACCAGGAGCAACGTGGCCGGTCTTAGCCGGATACACACCACACCCAGACATCGAAGGGATGTCTACAGGAGAGCTGTTAATACAGCTAAAACAATTACTAAAAATTCACAGACAATTAGTCCAGTATGTAATGCGGACTTCAACAATTCAGCCAGCGATTAAACTTCCACAGCTGACCCCTCACCAGGGGAACACAAATAAAATTATACCACAGAACATCCAATCCTGCCTAGGTAAAGTACCGGCTAAACGGGAACAAATACCATTCTGGTTGGCACAGAAAATTACCCAAATAGAGGCGGTGTTTCCTGACACCACCCCGCTAGAAAAACACAGGATTCTGACTATCTGTCTTCCTATGGGAATCGCACCACACATAGAGGACTGTGACACTTGGGGTACAGTCTTTGCTTCCATCTACACAAAAACGCACGGTGTTCCATCCATTTCGGTAATACCTGATGTGCTAAAACAAATTCAAGACGAATACGGTCCAGAACCTGCTTTAACTCTTGGTATGAAATTACTGAAAGACTTCAAGCAGGTCTCGGCTATATTATTAGCCAATATAAAAGGTGAAGCAGCAAACGTGGCGATCCGCCAGAGGTTAAAAGAGACAGATATAGCAGACCAACCAGCTGAAATTGCCAGAATCATAGAAAAATCATATGAGGAACTAGGTAGAGATAGTTTAGGTGGAATACCAGTAAAACCGCAACTGACTGAAAGTCCAGAAAAAATATTTTTTAATGATAATTCACCAAAAAAGAACTGGGATGGAAACAAACAATCCAATCCTAAAGAAAAGAAATTCCAGTCCAGAGGAAGGTCTCCTAGGCGAAGAGAAAAATCTCCAAACCGAAGACAGAGGTCACCGCAGAGTGACCCCTCTGGGAATAGATATAACCTTAGAAATAGGGATAATATTAAAAAACCTGATAGATATCAAGACATTGATATACGTCCCTCTCAATCTTTTCAGAATTCCTCGCAGAAATCGGAAAGAAGAGGACGATCAGAACAAAGAGAAGAGCACGCCAAGTCCAAAGACAAGGAACCTGCTCAGCTAAAAAAGAAATTACAATTTCCAAAAAAGAAGGTAGCCAGTATCAAGGTAGTTAACAATGCCGAGAATACTGAGGACACAACTGAAAAACGGAGAGTGGGCTCAGACAATGCTAGACAGTGCAGCAGAAGTGAGCATAGCTCGCAAAGTCCTTATGAATCATCTGGAGACAGTGGACACGAATGAATATCTTCAAGTGGAAACTGCAGACACCAGGGTTAGCAAACCCCACAAGATATACGAGATAACATTGCGTATAGAGGGTGATAAGACTAGGAAAATAAGGGGACTATTTTGGGATAATCTCTCCAAGGGCTATGATATCCTTCTAGCTGAAAAAGACCGGCCACCAGAGTTTGTCAGGGAGTGCCCTCATGGCGAAGAAGTAATTATGCCTGCCTTCTCAAATCAAATTCCAATTCATAAAAAATACACACTTGCTAGAAAGTGGGCAGTGGCTTTAGCACCTGCTTTATATAAAAATCACGTAGGATGGGATGAGGATTCTCCTCCTCACAAAATCCAGTTAAAATCACAACCTACTGCACAAAGGCAGTACCCAATTAAGCAAGAAGCTAAAAAACAGGTAAATGAAATACTAGATCAGCTAGAATACCAGGGGGTGATTGAAACTTGCACCTCACAAATGAACAACCCTTTGTTTCCGGTCTCCAAACCAGACAATTCATATCGTCTAGTTTTGGATTACCGACACCTTAACACATGTTGCAAAACTTTTGCAGTGCAAAACTCACACAGTGCTGCACTAATGAATAACATAGTGCGCAAAAAATACAAAACAACCTTGGACATCTCCAATGGATTCTTTTGTCAAAACATAGCACCAGAGAGCAGATATTTAACTGCATTCTCAGTAAATGGCACTCAAAAACAATTCTGTCGGTTAGCCCAGGGGTACAAGAACAGCCCAGGGGTATTCTCAGCGAGAGTAACAGAATTACTTCATCTATATGATGATGAAGCATTATCTTATGTCGATGACATTTACTTAACAGATGATGACTTGGAGACTCACTTGAAGAGAGTGAACACCATAATACTTGGGTTCGCAGCAGAGGGTTACAAATTCAACTTTAAAAAATCCAGCATTGCCCATCTGACAGTCCTATACGAAGGATATGAATTATCAAGTATAGCTTGGTTGACAATTTTTTGGGAACTAGAAGAATTAAAAAATCTAGCATATGAAGAAACATATCCTCTGCCAATCGACATTCTGCCTTTACGACATTACGCCTGTGTAATCTATATAGATGGACATGCTCAACCCTCCGTTTGGGGAGAACAAGCATACAACCCCACATGTGAGATTACAAAAGAAGTGTGGCGCGGAGGTAAACTAAGACCTCTATTAACAAAATCACACTCAGTAGAAACTAATTCAGAACTACAAACTGAAATAATAGCATTGAAAATGGCGCTAGATAATGCGGATCGCGAATTCCCGACACTTATAGTGTCAGATTCATATTACTGCGTCAAATCATACAACAAGGATTTGCAGACATGGATTCAAAACGGTTACAAAGATGACACAGATGCACCAATAAAGCAGAAACTGCTCTGGGAACAAATAGCTCTTTTACAAAAAGAACTACCAAAGACTCACGTGACTCACTCACTGAGTCATCAGCGTGATGGCGTTCACGTTGTAGGGAATTCATTGGCTGAAACAGCCGCAGCGGCAGCCACTAACTCGGCTCCCGTAGTTCGAAAAAAGCGTACATTAAAATACATTGACGGTGAAACAGTGCTGGCGGTGAAAACGTCATCAAAAGGCGACTGCTCAGCGTTACCGATCAACTATCCACTCAATTATACATACATAATCGATGCAAACTCCGTCCCTTTTGCTCGAATCCCTGGAGTGGGGGATAGAGTGATTCCAAACATGGACAGGAGAAACTTGTTAATCGCAGACGCACACATGGGCGAGGGTCTCAGACACCTTAAATTAAAAGATTCTCTGGAAGAATTACAATCACGGTACTGGTGGCCAGGCATGAGCCTGCGTCACACCATGTTTGTAAAACGCTGCCCAAACTGCAATAGAGATCGCAGTGGGGAGAGAAAGAGTTTGATACCTCGTCGTATTACGGCGGATAATATCACCAGTAAAAAGAATGGCTTGCGATTAACATATACAGGCTAGTTTCCACTTATAATGTAGATCACCAGCACTCGGCTGACGTCCGGACTGTTATACAAAGATTTGCGAGTCTAAATGGCATATACGCTAAGAGCATGCTACGTTCGACCATTGTTTTCACTCAGGCCCACCAGCCTGGGGGGAAACATGGCCAAATGAGCACAGCCCAGCGGGAATCTTCTCACTTCCTTCCTGAGGGTACGGGATGGTGTAAAGAAAAAACCAAGGCATAAAGCAATCTATAGCGGAAAGGATATTAGGTTCGGGAGCTGGGTGGGTCAAACATCTAATAAGTGTCCAACGTAGTCTCAATAACTTGCCAAGAAATTCTCTGAAGGGATTCAGTCCGTACGAATTATTATTTGGAACTAGGATGTTGATCTCTGACCTTGATAGTCAGACTTTAGTGGTGAAAGAAAAAAGCTTTGATATCAAAGACCGTTTGGCTATTTTGCAGGACTTAAACAAAACAAGAAAAGACCTGAGCAACATAAAGTTGAAACAACAGCCAACAACCACTGAAGAACCACCACCTGTCCCAGCAAGACCTGTCTGGATTCCAAAAGTCGGGGATCTAGTCAGGGAAAAGATCGCGGTAAAGAAGGAATTTGGGCCTTCTTACAGAAAAGCAGTTCCTGTCTTGTCTGTCAACGGGACAAGATCAGTTGTACTACCGCCACTTGCTGGTAAAAAGGAGAACCGAGTTGTATCCATCGACCTGGTAAAACCACAACATGTGGCCGATAACAAACAGTAGGCCAAGTGGACTCCCAATAAGTAGCAGAACACAAAGGTTTGCTACCAGTACAGAGGTCCTAACGAAGAGGCTCATCACATTCGAAACGCCTACAGAAGAACAACAAGCACTATGCAACAATGCAATAGAACTCAGACCTCTGAAAACCCAAATAAAAACATTTAGCAGAGACACACCAATCTATAATGAAGTACCAAGTGAAAATGCAAGAAACAGAAATCCTGAAGCAATTGGAACAATTGACAGAACTGCATCCGGCTACTTCATCAACTTCGATGATTCCTCTGAAGGCTTCAGTGAATCAAAGACACAGCCATCATCAAAATCCTTTAAAGACAAAGCTAAGGAACTTTTGAATCAACTGAAAGAAACATATCTGATTTCTCCATGGATTGAATTTTGGGTGGGTTTTGGTGCATTTATCCTCATACTTTGGCTCATCATGGTACTTACTTTGGGACGCTTCATTGAGGGAAAATATGCTAAAATGGACACAGCAAGTCAGAACATCAACTTGATCCTCAAACCACACACATCTTCACACGTCGAGAAAAGAGAACTTTCTTCAGCCAACTTCACAGCCAATCCGATACCTGGTGGGGTAGCCTGGGACAACACTGACTATGAAATTTATGGTCCGGTCGAGATCCTGAAATATCCACACCAAATTAAGATCTCATTGAGTGACTTTGCAAAACCAAACTCATTTGCTGATGATTGGGACTTCGAAAGCATTAATAACATGATGTCTGATTTAGTAATGTCTGCTAAATTTACCAAACATGATTATTTGCAGGGTTCTACAAATTATGACAGTATGTATTGCTATAACCACTATGGTAATCACTTTTTACATAGATCTTCACAACCTAGAAATGTTTTAAATTATAATCAATGGGAACATTGTGCAACACCTCCAAAAGGGAGCTCAAGAACCGTTTACGACAAATATTCATATTTTTCAGGTTTTAACACAAGTAATGCTGAAACATTTTATTTTAAATTGTCAAACAAGACAGGAACCAAAACCATGATAACCAACACAAAATTGTTATATTCAGACTCATTTTTTGAACAAATGAATACTTTTGGATTTGATTATTGGGACAAAAATGTTGAATTGAAAAGTGTTTGGGGTACAAAAGAATGGCAAGTACAGGGTATAGAAGCTTTGTTTAGAGCCTGCATGATCCCAGAACAAATGATATTTTTAAATGACACTGTTCAACAAACCACCTGTCTTGGCTTAGCCAAAATCAAAGATTTAATTAAAACCGTCTATTCCAAAGCCAACAATGTTTAGCAATAACTCTGATACAGATGAAGAGATAGACGTAAACCATATATTAAACCAAAACAGAACACATCCTGATTGGAAACAGTGGTTGATCTGGCCCACAGATACTAATAACTGTCAAGACAGATTCCTGAACAAAACACAGGGTTTCAAAATGAACAGGCCAGACCCTAGATATCCTCAAAGACATCACCCAGGGATAATAACCACCTACAGTGTGGGCAAATTATGCCTTCAATGGCTACAAACTTCCACACTGACAGAAATTAAGCAACACCTAACTTTACTTACTGATGGTGCTGACTTGCGTGATTTCACTTTGGGACCACGCAAACAGCGTCAAAAGCATTTCATAGCAGCCTCTGTATATGCAGCATACAATGAGGCCTGGAAGGTTAATCAAATTGAAACAGCAGAGAGAATACGGGAAATTGACCGTATTAATTTGGAAAAATCACTTTCTGTAGTGGACAATGGGTTAATGACTCTGTCCTCCAGAATTTTTTCATTGGACAGCATTGTGTCTTCAGCAATCGACATATTATCGCAAGACTTACTGTTATTACAACATGGTCAGTCACAATTGCGTTCTATTGTACAGCTTGGCTGGACGTTACAAAATCTGCGTTCAGGCTATGTGCCTTGGCGTTTAATCAACACAACGTCACTATTCCAAATCTTTAACCTTACTGATAGACAAATCGGTATGGCGCAAAAGGGTGCTGATTATACAATCTTGAGCATTGAAAAACTAGAAAGATTACCAATGACAATGTCAGAACGACCTGTCAGTGAATGGATAATACACGGAATCATAAATATTCCAATCTCAACCTTCAGGTTTCAATACTGCCAAAAATATATACAGGCTGGCATGTACGAGAAATTGGGAAAGGGGTACCTTAAAACAACATGGAACCTGCCCTATTCACATGCATGTGTCAGTAATAAAGGACAGAAAGTGTTTCTTAGTGGCAACAATTGTGCGATGTCACTAAGTGGCACACTTCTGTGTAACAGAATTAGTTTGCATGGAGCCTGTGAAGGGAATTCATACAACCTTTCATGTCACCAGCAAGGCGCACCTGCAACAGAAATAGAACCATTCTTTCAAAGACTCTATAATGGGAGTTACATTCTTATTGTAGACAGCAGATGTTGTAGTCTTATGCCCGGGACTCCTTATCTAGTCACTACGACTGCGAAGGTCAAGTGCTGTGGACGCTCATTGTTCCCCAGCTCCTTCCCAGACAGGGAGGCAAGGGCATGGCCCGATTTGAAAATTACTTCTATTCGAATAGATACTTTAAGCAGAATGAAAACAGTCCTTCTTCAGACGCCTACGAGGCTCTCGTCATCAAAAGAAACGTATGATCTACAAGTCGCAAGGACGACTGCAGAGATACATACATTATTATCAACTAATTCCCCCGTACATTTCGCGGAAATCCTGAGTGAAATCTTAAATATTTCTGATACCAATGGGGTCTCAAATGTATTTAAGACAGTATTTTCGATGGCATTAACACCATTCAAAGCCATACTGGGTATTTTTCCAGATTTCGTCCATTCGATTTTTGGCGGACTTCCCCTGATCCTGGGACTAATTGCAGGAATCCTATTCTTAGTCCTTATTTTTCGTTATGGCAACCCATGTCACAGACAAAACTCTTGCGACAAGGGAAGAAACAATCCTAGCCATTGGATACCGGGACCGGATATCAAAAATCCTGGGACTCTCCCGGCTTAGAGACCTGAACATGACTTAGTTTCTATCATTTCGACCAATGTGGCAAAGATGTGTTTTACCTGTATTGAGGTGTCTGCTATGCGGAGAAGAATGCGTGTTAGACACCTGTCTGACGCTACAATCGGATGCGCCAATGGATGCAGAAACATTGTTGAGCCCGATCAAGGTTCATGCTTTGTGCTGCCCTCAAAGGCTACCAATCCTGATGACGGCATTCGTGGAAGCTTCACCACTACGATTGATGGGTAGTGAAGTTCAAGATGAAAGCAGCATCGAACAGGTACGACCTTCTGTCAGTAATGTAAATCAGAATGTCAATGGAGACAATCATGCGCAAGAATGCATGATTACACCTATTTCCGAGTTAGTGGAACTTTCCCAGGAAGCTGTTGACAGTTTTTTCGAAAGCCTAAATAGAGACTTTTGAGCAAGCTCGCACACGGCGTTCCCTGAATTCGGCCTTCAACTTTAAAAATAAAGTCACATGAACATTTTCGCTCCAGTTCACGGACAGCAGTTTTTTCAGCAGCCCCAAATATTTTTACATATTTTTTTGGGACACTATCTTCTGCTTAGAGTAAGAACTATTCTTAGAGAACTAAGGTTTCAAAATTTTAGATAGGTTATAGACATTAGCTGCCCGCTGGCATGTTCATAAAGATATTTTATTCTGTGATGGAATGGTCTCGAAACTTTTTTCTGTAAGAAATCATTTCATGTGTAATTCTCATATACCAAATAAGCAATAATGTATACAAATGCGATTAGTTTGGCTTTTTTCTACAGCTTGAGTGCATACTATATATATATGTCTGCAATTTTTCGGTATATTTGAAAATTTCAAACTGCATTTATGTATTTTGGGGTGGTAAGGTATACACACTACTCTATAGTATGTTGTACTATGTTATACTATGCCTAGATTAGTAAATATGTCCATAGTTAGCGTGGAGTGGGTGTCATGTATTCCTATCGGTTCTGAATCGATCCCCCTATTCCTGACCCTATTCTAGTTAAACAAACCAACAAGTTAACTAGCAGTCAGCCCATGAGGCAGAAAATCCCCATGATGCAGATACCGTTATCTGACGCAGTCACACTACGGCACAGGAACGTGTTATCTGATTAGGTCATAACGCTTGCGATCTAATTAGACAAGCGATATTCCTCCAGCCCCTGATAAGGCATACGGAGTTCTCATAACAAATCAAACCTATGACAACCTGGGCAAAACCCTGCGGCCATTGTTTTGATT
The DNA here is from genome assembly GCF_964261635.1 of Lissotriton helveticus. Lineage (NCBI taxonomy): Eukaryota > Metazoa > Chordata > Amphibia > Caudata > Salamandridae > Lissotriton > Lissotriton helveticus. Next base: position 2,125,849,222 of record NC_136065.1, on the reverse strand, counting down.
TCACCGAGAACTTTAGTAAAAGAATGTGCTAACGAGCAAATCGTATGACATCTTTATTGACGTATCTATGTCCATCCTTACGTCAATCTCGGCACCTTAAAGGTATAAATATTACTGATCTTGCCATATGCAAACACACGCGTGGTGACGAGACGGAGCAGCCATACTTGCCGAAGCCGAGAGCAGAGCAGACCCCGCTGGCAGCAGCCCCGCCTTCCTGACGCGCTGAGAGACGCGCTGCTTTCTCCTGCCGAGAATCCAGCACCGGCGTTTCTGGGCAGCCCTCGCAGGCCGCCTGGAATATCGAGACCAGAGAGAGAGATACCATTCCTCATTCATCCTAACTTCCAGGTACAGAACTGAATAACCCCTCACAGAGAATTCTTTAGTTATTCACTTGGCAAAAACAAACTTAACTTAAACTGTAACTTTCTATTCCCGCCCACGTATTAGGCTTAGGTCAGGTACACGGGGTAGGCGTATCTAGAAACACCAGTTGAGTACGTTTAGTCAAATGTATATGTGTATGTAATATATTTTATTCATTTTAAAACATCATATGGCTTAGAAACCATATCAATGTTTTTACAGTATTACTTTATACTATTGCTTTTAATGTATGCACTTTACTTAACTATAAGTATTGCAATAATATCGATCCATTTCTCTTGTATGAGAAAAGAGACTGATCAATAAATAACATCTTTTATTGAACACGCCCGTCTCTTCCTTTTCTCTACATTCTGATGAGACTAAGAATGCACGTACTGACTGAGTAAAATAATTTGCCTTTTGTTCACACGACTCTCGAGATTGACTCTTGATTAGGGGAGAGCAAAGTTGTCATGTTCTATGGTTGTCAGAAACTAAATCCCTTCTTGTCTAATCAGGGAAGTTAATTCCTCCTTGAACATTCGAGAAAGTTTCTAGCGAACTCTGAGCTACGCTGGCAAACCCAAAACTTAAGTCTAGTATCGACAATAGTAGACCTAGTTAACGTCTGGCCTAGGCCTTTACTGCTGTAGGTATTATTCCAATGCGCAGAGCCTATTGGGAAGATAGGAACTACACTACAACGCGATCCCCAGTCTCCCTTCTCCAGTCACGCAATCAATTTCCCCGCCTTATCGCCATGTTCATAAATTCTACTTTGTGTGTTGGCATGTTGCTCCTTCGCCTTATCGCGCGCCAGATGTTTGTACTCATCTTTAAGGAGATCTAGGCGGTGGACCGCCCCCAAATCTCTGTCAGCGGTGACCTCCCGCTCCAATACCGCAAGCTCCGCCTCAATCCTATCAATTTCCGCCCTACTCTTTTTCTTCTGCACAGAGATAAGAGAGAGCGCCTCCCCCTGACAACAGTCTTGTAGGCCTCCCAGAGGGAGCAGCCAGAATCAACTGTGCCCGAGTTCTCCCGGAAGTACCTATCCGTTACACGTACCAACTCCTTTTTGGTAATATGGTCTCTCAATCTCCAGGCGCTAATTGGGGCTATCCTAGCCACATTACCCTGTCCGATTTTTAACTGAAGCCAAATCGGCGAGTGATCAGATACCCCTCTAGCCAGATGACTCACTTCCTGAACAAACATCGCCTGCGACGCAGGCACCAACACATAATCAATCCTAGAAAAAGAGTGATGTGCCGCCGACACATGTGTATATTCCGAAGCGCCGGGGTGCCGGAGTCTCCACCCATCAACCATGCCAGTCGCAGAGAGAAAGTCCGACAACCATCTACGAGAAGCAAAAACCCACAAGAGGGGTACCTGTCCAACTCACCGTCTATCACCAGATTGAAGTCTCCCCCGAGCACAATAACACCAGTGAGCAACGACAAAAACACCCTGCTCAGGTCGCGAAAGGTGTCGGACTGCAACACGGGGGGAATATATATTGAAAGGAACGCGACCAGCCTACCCTCCCAGAGCCCCGAGATGCCAATATATCGGCCTCGGTTATCAGACCAAGTCGCTTGTATAGTGAACGGAAAGGAGTTTTTAACTAAGATTCCAACCCCTCTAGAGCCTGAGGTGAAACCGGCGTGGGCCACTAGTTTGTATCCCCCCCGGTGTAAAGCCATACATCGCTTACCCAGAAGGTGGGTCTCTTGTAGCAAAACCACATCTGGCGATCGGCGTCTGATTAGTTGCCCCACCATAGCACGCTTGATCTTATCTCCCAAACCATTCACATTCCAACTGAGGACGGATATGCCTAAACCCAACCTAGTGGAATCCATACTCATCCCCCGAAAATCCTGATGCATTCCGTGACACCCATAGCAAATGACGGTCATAAACAAAACACAAACAAACAATCAAATAACCACTTAAACTAACTCGTCGACCCCCCGCCCTGCACCCCTGCATGCAACTTATGCACATCCCCAACCAGCAGTGTGCCTATCTCCCCAAAATGAACTAAGTATTCTAAAAGTAGAAAACGGAGGAGGACCTTACAACAGGCCACCAACCTCCACAATCCCAACCCGCAAGCCAACCCATCGGTAATATTCAAGAAAAAAGGAAAACCCCAAAAAATATTAAGTGTATCGATGGGGTAATAAACGCCCCAATCAAACTAGCACTTCCACCACCCCAGTCCAATTGACACGAGTAGAGGGAAAGTCTCTATTCCTCGTTGTCCGTCCTGGTGTCTCCCTCCGTATCGGGCCCCTGTACACGATCCAGCCAGTCTGCCGCAGCCTCAGGGTGGTCAAAAAACCAAGCTTTACCATCACGCTCGACCCGAAGGCGGGCCGGGAACAGCATAGAGTACTTGATTTCCGAGGCTCGCAGTCTTCTTTTAATTGCCATAAAGCCTTGCCGTTGTTTCTGGACTGTCTGGGTTAAGTCAGGGAAAAAAAGCAAAGAAGCGTTCTCAAAAGCCAGAGGCCCGAAGGATCTTGCCATCTGTAGGATGGCGTCCCGATCCCAAAAGTTCAAAATTCGTGCGATCATAGGACGAGGGAGCGCCCCAGTCTTTGGGCGTCCACCACGAGCTCTATGGGCTCTTTCCACAGTGAAAAAGTTACTGAGGCCCTTGGGTTTCAGGTGTTTCAGGATAAGTTCCTCCACAAAGAGGTCCGGGGCCTGTCCCTCCGATCTTTCCGGTATGCCAAGGATGCGGATCTTGTTGCGCCTTGCTCGCCCTTCATATTCATCCAGCTTTCGATCTGATTGAATCCGAGATGTCTTAAGGGCTCTCACCTCCCGCTGAAGTTCCGACACATCGTCCGTGAGGCTTGTTGTTTTAATTTCAAGTGACTTGACCTTCTCCGTAGTTTTGGTCAGGTCAGCACGGATAAGGCCCACCTCAATGGTCACCGTGTCCAATTTGGAGTCCATCTTGCCAAGGGAGGACTGAATCCCGGTGATCGCCGCCATCAGATCCTTCATCGTCGGGTCCTCACCGGAGGGGACACCCTCCTGGCTACCCGCTTGAATGTGTCTCTCCTCCACAGTGGTGCCCTTGGAGAAACTATATTTTTACAATCTGTTGGACTGGACTGGACCACTCTGGAGGTCCTCGACGTTTTCGGCGGTAGCTTTTCAGTGTCCCCTTTCGACGCCATTGTCGCTCCTAACTGGGCACCTCCTCCGCCGATCGAACAAGGCCGAATAAATACGTCTCCAAGTAAATCCGATCCTCCAAACGCAGACAGCTCCGTCCCAGCTGAGGAGCACAGTGCAAACAAGTCTAGGAGGGGGACCCTGAGGCCCCGCTGGTATAACTCGACTTCCGTGAAACCAGTGCTACCGAGCACTTCCGGTCTCACTCACCGTTGTTGTTGAACTCCAGAGCGGGCAGTGCCACACGCAGGGTCCCGGTGACGTTCCCAGAAGGCCCAAAAAGTTCAGACAACAGTATAAGAACACTGGAGCTCCTAAATCATTCCAAATTTCACCTGGTGGCTCAGGTGCTGGTCCCCCACCCAGTGGTAGGGACAGGGCTCAGGATAATGTGCCGGATGGCAAGTCAGGATGTGGCGGCTGGCGGAGCTGATGCTCAAGCGGCCATCTTGGTCGCTGGTGCGGCTCCTCCCCTACTGTATGTATTTTATGCATTTTATGTATTCTATGTTTATGGCTTAGAAACCGTATCATGCTCTTACAGTACTATTTTAGAATATTATTCGTATTATATGCATTGTACTTCTTAACTAGCATTTCAATTGTAGCAGTGCATTTCTTATGCTTAAGAAATAAGACTGTTCAATAAATACTTTTATTGAAAACGCCCGTCTCTCTATTTCTAAGCAACTCTGGTGAAACGAAGCATGCACATCTGACTGAGTGAAATAGCGTCTATTGTTACTGCGACTCTAGAGATACGTTTCATTCTGGGGAAACAAAGTTGTCATGTTATATGGTTGTCAGAGACTAATCCCTTCTTGTATTTTCGAGAAAGTTTCTAGTGACCTCTGAGCTAGCTGGCACTCACAATTAAGTCTAATATATTCAGCAGAGACCTAGTCGACTTAAGTCCTACGTCTAAGCTGCAGGATATATTATTCCAATGCGCAGAGCCTATTGGGAATATAGGAACTACACTACATGGCGCCCAACTTTTGGTAAGGCGATAATTTAATGCTAGATACTAGAGTAACTCAGTCGTGTTTTTCACACAGACCCCTTTTCTCCCGTAAAAACTCCAAAAGACGTCTGGAGTGGGTGAAAGGATAATTTCCGCCAAAACTGAGTAGGACTGATGAAGAATTAGCTGCAGCAGCAGCTCAAGTGATCTTAGATGACGCTGCTATCTTAGAAAATGACACAGATGCTATACTGCTCCCGGTAAATGTAAGGAAAAGTATAACTTACAAACTGATAAATAATGGAGTATCAGCAAGAGGTGGCAGAGTAATCTTTGTCATGGAAGCACATGAATATTGGCAAACAGAGGTATTCTATTCATGGATTCAGTTTCCATCAGCAAATGCGGGAACACGTGAGTTCCACTACTACAAAGCAGAGGAACCTCCAGCGGAATATGTTCCTTTCGAAGAGTTGAAATTCCATTAACTTACCAAGAGCATCAGGTCTGGTTTAAAGGCACCCTACTGTGGTGTTGGGCTCAAATCAGGCCTACATACTCTGCTAAACTCTCGAACACCTTAGTATAGAAGTTGGCACGGACACTGGAAAAGGTAAAAGACAAGTTTATTAAGACCCCATGGGGTGGTGATACATTCCTACAGCACTCTTCGGCAATGTAAGAAGTAGCACACCGAACATTGGTGCGCGACCTCTTTTATACAGTTTAATAGTAATAAAAAGATAGGCGGTTACAAGTTACACATTTTAGGTACATATAAGGTCATTTTTGGAACACAGCCAACGTGTGGGAGGAGCTTCAACAGCGCTGGTCAGTTAGTGTGAACATTCCTAAAGAGTGACCAATTGGTGCGTAATGCGCATGTGCGCTTGACCAGTACTAAAAATAGCCTGTTGCCGAGCAGACTAGTGACCATGGGTATCGAGAAAGGACGAAAGGGCACACTGACCACGAGGCAGCGTGTTCATAGGAAACGGAAGTCAGAGGGATTCAAAATGGCCCCCGTTCGTTTTGGTCAAGTTAACAGAAAAGACCGTGTAGCTGTGCTAAACGCTAACTCAGGAGCTGCCAAAACACGACAGACGGCCCTTTTAGCGTTTAGCAAAAGCTACCTCATAGTGGACATAGTCAGAATGTTCATCCTCAATGTTAATAGCCATTATTTTCAATACTTCATCATTGATCAGTTTCTCTTGCTTAACAATAGCTCGTTTGGACGGAATACAGGCTGTGATACATACAGAACATAATGTAGGGCCACATTGAATACATAGACAAAGAAAAAATAGTATTCCAATAAAAACACAGAGAATCGTTAATAATTTCCAACCCCAAGTACTAAGCAGGGTCCAGAACCAACCAGAAAAGGTCCATGTTCCATTTTCTGGGTGGATCTCAGCAGCTATCTTATGTAATTTTGTAATTGAATCATATACAGAAGGTGAGTTATCTGGTACGTACACGCAACAACTACTTCCGATGACGCGGCATGCTCCACCCCTATCAGCTAGTATCACATCTAGAACCATTCGATTCTGGAGCGCTACAATTCTGGTAATTTGTAATTCCTCAGTAATATTCCCTAAAGCAGAGGCAGTTTCGTTAGCGACGGCTTCCACTACACGTGTAAGCCGCCTTATCTTCCTGCTATTCAGTGCAGCTCCTACAAATGAAATTAACCCCAAATTAAAATCTACATATTGTTGTAAAGTGGTATCAGTCTGGTCTATTTCATCAAGATCTAGTGCTCGTTTCACTCTATTCAATATGAAATCATGGTACAAAACATAATCATTGTGATACATGGGAGGAGCAATAAACACAGGTGGTAATACAAATGCTATATAACACGTTCCCAACCATCCCAATGGTAGACGATGGTATCCCTTATTTCCACAAACGAAATATGTGTTATGTGAAGCTACAAATGCAATTCCAGTCGGTGTATCAAAGGTAAGTGTAATATTACATTCACTGCGGCCTACAGGGATTGTACCTTTATTTCTAATACACAAATCTGCTTTTGTATCGATAACGGTTATTATATGCGAGTTCGTCACATTTATAAGTCTTTGATTCGTATATACACGAGGTGTAGAAACATTGTCCGGACGATATTCTTCCCATTCGAATTTAGTTCCTTCAGCGTGTGGATAGCCATCTTTATCGTTATAGCATATTTTATTCAACCGAAAAAGTAATCCACCTTTCGTCGGCCATCGCAGAGTAAAAAGAAGAGTGTACCAAGCATGACAAGAACCATTATGAGAAAACGGGAGAGGAATGAGTGGTGTTCCTCCCTTCTTCTGGTGTCCGGGCAACATTCCACATACCCAACAATTGGACGTATTGGTCATGTTATGAGTATGATGCAAAATTTTAATAAAACTGTTATTCAAATAAGTCTGCCTATGCCTTTCTTCGTGAAAAGGCAGAGTGAAATGAAAATGTTCAGACGGACTTGGAGTGGTGGGCAGTAAATGTTCTCGTACAGGAAACAACAGTTCTATAGTCCAAGCTAATACTGCGATCACCACTATGGTCAAGACAAACAAAACAACACCAAGAATTCTCCTCTTTCGTGTCGAAGGAGATGCCATAGTTCATAAAACAATACTCTTTAAAAACAACACTAAGCGGGAAAAATAAAAACGATGGTTCTGAACCGAGGCTGCCGTTGATTTGTTCTCCGGGATTCAAGACGGGTGTCGCTACACTGGGCAGAACTGATCCCCCCCCCTTGATATTCCCGGCTTCCGTTTCACAAACCTCAGAGCGGTCACCAACCAGTTTCAAAAAGAGCACAAAAGAAATCTTATTTCCTGGGGCGTAGATTATACTTCACTTTATCAGAAACAACGTGGTCCGGGAAGGCTCCCTCCAATTCATCAGGCGTGACAGCTGGGCTCTTTTCTGTATCCAAAATCTTTCTGTAGTCGGATAGCACCACAGGGCTCACCAGATCCGGAGAGACACGTCGGCAGTGCGTAGAATGTATCCACCGCTTCTTGTTGGTGACTCTCACAGCAGTTCGCGTAGCCAGCAGCACTTGCTCAGGGCCATGCCATCTCGGTTCCAAACTGCTGGATCGCTCAAAGACTTTGACCATCACGTGGTCCCCAGGGCGGAGATCGTGAGCCTCACCAGTGGAGTTATCAGGGAGCGCCTCTCGAACCTGTTGATGAATAGAAAGCAAATCATTTGTTAATCGTGCCAGATAATCGTTCATCATTATACAAGGCATATCATGTATCAAACGAGGTTTCGGAACTCCCCAGATATTCATAGGCCTTCCAAACACCACTTCATAGGGTGTGAGGCCAGACCGAGAATGGGGCACTGATCTAATGGACAGCAATGCCAGAGGCAAAGCGTCCGGCCATTTCAGAGATGTCGATGCCACTATCTTTGCTAGCTTCAGCTTCAGAGTTGCATTGTATCTCTCTACTAAACCTGCCGATTGCGGATGAAAGACAGCATGGAATCTTTGTTTGATTCCCAATCCTTTCAGGACATATTCCACTACTTTTCCAATGAAATGAGGGCCATTATCACTCCACATAAGTTTACAAACACCATAGCGCGGGAAGTACTCCTTGAGTAGCACCTTAGCTGTTGTCAATGCTGTATTGTCTTTCGTAGGGTAAGCCTCAATCCATTTGCTGAAGGCACACACCACCACTAGGACATACTTGAGATTATTACAGCGTTCCAGCTGGATGTAATCCATTTGCAATACTTCGAATGGTGCAGTAGGTGGAACAAACCCACCTTTAGGAGTATGAGTCCCTTGTCCAGGATTGTGCTGCAAACATATCAGACAGGTCTGCACTACTCTCTTAGCCGTGCTAGCAATGTCAGCATTGTCCCAAACTCGTGTAAGCAATTTAGTAATTGCGAGAGCTCCAATGTGTGCCAGTCCATGTGTCATTTGCACCATTGTTTGTAAATAGGCCATGGGTAGTTTCCATCTCTCCATATCTTTACTACGCCAGCAACCCTCATCATCCAATACTCCCTCGGTGGCCCATTTCACAAGTTCTGCCTCTGATGCTGACTTCTGTATATCGAGTATTTCTTCTCTAGCATCATGCCACCGCTCAGCTTGTGACTTCACCACATACATGGGGAAATTATTTTGCAGCATAGCGGTCTCTCTCGCAATGCGGTCTGCAAAAGCATTGCCCTGTCCTATTTTGTCCGTCACCTTTTTATGTGCACTGCACTTGACTATTGCAACTTTCTTTGGGCATAACAGTGCATTCAGGAGATCGCGTACCAATTCTCCATGCATGATGTGTACTCCGTGTGAAGTCAGGAATCCTCGTTCCTTCCAAAGTAGGCCAAAATCATGCACTACTCCAAAAGCGTAACGACTATCCGTGTAAATGTTCACACACAGTCCAGCACTTAACTCACATGCCTTCGTTAAGGCTATCAACTCAGCCGCTTGAGCTGATTTTTGGGGTATCCGTGCTGCTTCTACCACAGTCTTAAGTGTCGTGATCGCATAGGCTGCGGAAGTCGTACCATCTGGTAACCTCACACATGACCCATCAACCCACAGTTCCCCATCTACATCTGGAAATGGCGCATCCTGTAAATCGATACGACCCTTTGTCTGTTCCTCAGTCAGAAAAACACAATCATGTTGTTCTTCCTTCTGGGTCTCAGCAACAGGATCCGGCAATAAAGTAGCAGGATTTAGTGTTGCACATCGTTTTAGTGTGATGTGCGGCGCCAACAACGTTAGCTCATATCCTGTCAGACGGGCACTAGTTAGATGCTGTGTTTTCGTTTGATTCAGTAACGCATCTACTGCATGGGGAACTAGCACCAACAATTTGTGTGACAAAACTATTCCCTCACTTTGTCGTATCGCTACTGCTGTTGCTGCAACTGCTCGAAAACATCCAGGCAATCCTCGAGCCACAGGGTCGAGTACCGCCGAGAAGTATGCACAAGGTCTCTGTTTGTCTCCGTGTGTCTGCACTAACATTGACAATGCGCACCCATCTTTCTCGTGTACATATAATGTAAAAATCTTCGTGTAATCAGGTGTACCTAACACTGGTGCAGAACAAAGAGCTTGTCTCAATTGTTCAAAAGCATTCTGACATTCATCCGTCCATTCAATGGGAATCGGTGTATCTTTAGACAACAATGCTAACAATGGTTTAACGATATGTGAAAAACCCAATATCCATTGCCTACAAAAAGACGTCAAACCTATAAAGGCGCGAACATCCTTCTGAGTGCGAGGGACTGGAGTATCTAGGATTGCTTGAATTCGATCTGGTGTCAATGCACGGCCCTCCTTAGACAAAAGATGACCGAGGTAGGTCACCTTTGGTCTACAATATTGTAGTTTTTTCTTCGAGACTTTATGATTATGCTTAGCCAGGAAGGAAAGCAAGGAAAAGGTACTCTTCTCACATTGTTCTGGTGTGTCTGCAGCAAGTAAGATATCGTCTACATATTGAATGAGAACCACTCCCTCTTGTAAGTCAAAGGAATCAAGCTGTCTTTTTAATGCCTGACTATAAATGCTAGGACTTTCAGTATAGCCTTGAGGAACTCGACAGAATCTGTACGATTTATTATTTAATGTAAAACCGAATAGATATCGACTGTCAGGATGTACAGGGATCGAAAAGAAGGCGTTCTTCAAATCAATGACTGTAAAAGTAGTTGCCGTCGGTGGAACCAACGTAAGCAATGTGGTGATGTCAGATACCACTGGATACTGAGGCACTACTATCTTGTTTATTTCCCTCAAATCAATAATGAAACGGTAAACCTTAGCATCTGTATCTCTCTTAAGGATCGGTAAAATTGGACTATTGCAAACATTGTAAGGAACTTCCTCGACTACTCCTGCCGAAATCAAATCATTTACAATGTGTATTAAAGCAAGTTCACCTTCTCTAGAAATCTTATATTGCGGGACACGTGGCAGAGATACTCCCTCCTTTACAGTAATATGCACTGGAGGAATTATCATTCGTCCTACATCCGTGTCAGAAGTGGCCCACAACGTTTTTGGTAAGGAGGCCAATACTTCAGATTCATGGAGAAAACACACTCGCTCAAAGTCTGGGTAATTCTCATTCAACACAACTCGCACTCCTTCTGGGGCACAGCGAATAGTAGCTCGAAAGTGTTTTAACATGTCGAGTCCCATAATATTATCTGGTGTATTTGGAGACAACAAAAAGGGACATGGGGCAGCAAATTTATCGACATGGAATGTAACTGGTTGAGACAATGGGCTAGAAGTAGGCGTTCCATCGAACCCTATAGCTGTAATTACCTCGCCAGACAGGGGAGCCCTTGGAACCAAGTGTTTGGACAAAGCGCTACGAGTAGCTCCTGTATCGACCAGAAATTGATCAGTAGAACCCAAAACATGTGCTTCTATGTATGGACCCCTCTGATCAACTGGTACCTCAACCGATTCCACACCCCATCCTACGCAATCCTATGCGTAATGCTCATCCCGTGCTTCAGCAGGACCACCCTCATTTATCTGATATTGATTGCGGTTATCAAACGTATTATAATCTGACTGACCACGACCCCTTGCTCCATATCCTCCACGATCATTCGTGCCATAACCTCCTCTTGTCCCTCCATAATAACTTCTAGACCTTCCACTTCCTCGTCCCCTCAAATTACGCTGTTCTCGAAACACCGGACAGTCTGCAATCCAATGCCCAAACTGTTTGCAGTATGCACATTGATTCACAGAAATGTCAGAACGAGGGGGAGGAGTATTACTGTACGATCCTCGTCCCCCTCTATTGCTCCCTCTCGTAGCCTGAACCTGAGCTAACATTACCTTCGTTTTCAATTCCTTCGCCTTCTTTTCACTACTTTCTTTCGCCTCCAATTCCTGTCTTTCATAATATTGAGCCATAGTCAATAAAGAAGCAGGGGTTGCTGTGGTCCATGAACTTTCACTCGCTTTTAATCGTTTCGCAATCTCTGGTAGGAGATTAGCCACATACTTATCAACGAATAAATGCCTGCCAGTATCTTCTGTCAATAATTGACCACTGTAATCATGGAACGCTTCCTCGAAGCGAGAGAAAAAATCGGAAACTGATTCATCCGCTTTCTGCTTACAAGAGGCTAATATAGTCCAATCAATCTTTTTAGCGGGAGCAAGAGTCTTTAATTTTGTTAGTATGGCCCCTGGAAGGTCTAATATTAATTGACACGGCTTACATGCTGGTTCTCTATCTAAATCAGCCTGAACAAGATCTTTCCAAGTGGCCCCGAGGGTCGTGAGGTCATCAAACCTACGAATCACTCTCCACATATCAGGGGGCAATATCAACCCGAAAAATAGATCAATATCAACTAACGTCATGATACATGAAGAAATTGCACTTTCAACATTTTCATAAAAAGCCGCAGGGTTTTTACGGGGATCAGGTAAAGCATTCTTAAGCGCCATGACATCTGCTCTATTCCAAGGCGTATAAACCCAATTATATACAAAATACCCTTTCGCATCTTTAGAACTTTTATCATCATCTGTGCCATCCCCTTTATGAGGGACATATAAAGGCGCAGCTTCTCGCATGGGTCTAACATTAATCGCAGCGATCTTATCTGTTTCAAAAATAGGGCATTCTTTGGATATCCCCGTCGCTCCGGACGCAGACGAATTCTTCGACGTTCCCAACTCCCGTAGTCGTATCGCCTCATTTCGTAGTTGAATCAAACGCTTGAAGAAATCGTCCGCATCTGAAAGAACAAAAAGACCTTTACGAAAATTCTCACGGCCCTCGGATATCTCCTTGGGTTCTAACTCGAGAGAATATTTTCTATACCGCTCAACAACTTCATCTCCAAAATGATCTAAAAAATACAGTCGTTCCTTATCAGGCCACTGTTCCATTTTTACAGCAATGTCAGAAACAGTAACAGTATTAATATTTAGCTTTCGTGCCAACGAACGTAATTCCGCAGTTCGTTCCGCATGTAACCTGGTACGCTGTGTTCGATCACTATCCTCGTCTGATCCCTCGCTCGGAGCCGTGGGTGCGACGTACGGAGGCGGACAACGATCTAGTAATGAAAAATCATCCGTTTCATTAGTAAGGACTGGATAGAGAGGACGCCTGATAGGGAATTGACCATTAACCTGTAAATTACGTTCTCGTCTCTCCCTCTCTTTCTTTTCCTGTAATTCCTTCTCCTGTAGCTGTAAAGCTTTGTCATGTGCAGCCTTCCGCTGCACTTTCTCCGCCAAGGCTTCCTCACGCTTCACTCGTTCACGCACCTCTTTCTCCCACATACGCACACAATCAAACATATCTTGTCTAGACCTTCGCTGAAACAAACACTGCTCTACATACTGTACCTTTCGAAGGTCAAACGACCCATATAGTGGCCACTGTAATTCACGATCAGTTTTAGTATACTTATGCCATAATGTACTATACATTATTGGTGGAATACCGAATTTGACATACATTTCACGATTTGGAGTCCCCTCTGGGGGAGCCGGCTGTTTTGCACTTAATCGATAATTGGTACCATTTTCAGAACAGCACATCCTACGGAGTGTGCTAAAAACAGGCATGTTTCAAAAAGTACCACGAAAACGTGATACTACAAAAATGCCACCTAACACGGTGCACTGTTCAAATCAAATAAATCAGAGAAATATCCCTACATGCCTGCCTATGTGAGGTGCACTTCACATATTCAAATTCAAATTCAAAGATTCAAAAACGTTAGCTAACAAATTCAAATTCAAATTCAAAGTTTCAAAAAGCCACAGTAAGTGTCAGTAGACTACTTCACCACTCAAAAGCTTACCAAATATTTTCAAACGTCCAAAGTCCAACTGCCAAGTTCTGTGGTCAAATCAGCCAAAACGGCACATCACGACAATCCAAGATCAGAATCTCAGTCGAGGACCGGCGCCACCTGGAAGGTCAGATCGGAAGGAAGGGAAAGCACACCGTGGGTGCCGGGACTCGGGTCACTCAATGGCAGCGATCGCGTCCATGGCGAGTTTCCTAACCTTCGTCACGACCTCTCCTTCGGGCATCCGAGTCGCCGATGAGTCCCTTCGTGGTCGCCAATTGTGGTGTTGGGCTCAAATCAGGCCTACATACTCTGCTAAACTCTCGAACACCTTAGTATAGAAGTTGGCACGGACACTGGAAAAGGTAAAAGACAAGTTTATTAAGACCCCATGGGGTGGTGATACATTCCTACAGCACTCTTCGGCAATGTAAGAAGTAGCACACCGAACATTGGTGCGCGACCTCTTTTATACAGTTTAATAGTAATAAAAAGATAGGCGGTTACAAGTTACACATTTTAGGTACATATAAGGTCATTTTTGGAACACAGCCAACGTGTGGGAGGAGCTTCAACAGCGCTGGTCAGTTAGTGTGAACATTCCTAAAGAGTGACCAATTGGTGCGTAATGCGCATGTGCGCTTGACCAGTACTAAAAATAGCCTGTTGCCGAGCAGACTAGTGACCATGGGTATCGAGAAAGGACGAAAGGGCACACTGACCACGAGGCAGCGTGTTCATAGGAAACGGAAGTCAGAGGGATTCAAAATGGCCCCCGTTCGTTTTGGTCAAGTTAACAGAAAAGACCGTGTAGCTGTGCTAAACGCTAACTCAGGAGCTGCCAAAACACGACACTACAACATCAAAATCACATTACCAGGCTCGGTCTACTAGGTAGACCAGGAGCAACATGGCCGGTACTGGCCAGCTATACACCACATCCAGACATTGAAAGGATGTCAGATGCAGAATTGTTAGCTCAGCTAAAACAATTAATTGAAATACATAGACAATTGGTTCAATATGTCATGCGGACATTAACAGTCCAACTAGCTTTAAGAATTCCACAGCACATCCCCTCACCAGATGAACACAAATAAAATCACACCACAGACTAATTATGGGTCCGCGAAATCCGCATATTTGCGAATTATTATTTTTTGCTTGTTCGCGGGATTTTTGCGCGTTCACGGGATTTTTTCAGCGTGGCTACCGCGAGGTTACCCATGCGGTCGTACATGGGCTAGTTGCATGCTCGCTTTGTGCAATTGCGTGTTCGCGTCCGTTTTTGCGTGCTCACGGACAAAAAGTCTTGCGACCAAGCAAAAAAAATCTGCAAGCTTGGGAATTGCGAATTTTTTGACAAATTTGCATGATTCGCGTAACGCGAATTTGTAAAAAATTTGCAACTTCCGCGAGCGGAACGGATTTTACGCCCATGCTTACCACAGACTATACAGTCAGTCATTGGTAAACTAGCAGCAAAACGAGAACAAATTCCGTTCTGGTTAGCACCAAAATTTACTCAATTAGAGGCAGTATTTCCTGATAGTACGCCTTGTGAGCAACACAGGATTCTGACAATCTGTTTACCCATGGGGATTGCACCACACATAGAGGACTGTGACACTTGGGGTACAGTCTTTGCTTCAATCTACACTAAAACACATGGTGTTCCATCCATGGCGGTAAAACCAGATGTTCTAAGACAGATTCAAAATGAATACGGTCCAGAACCGGCCTTAAATCTAGGTATGAAATTACTGATAGATTTCAAACAGGTCTCGGCTCAACTATTAGCCAACATTAAAGGTGAAGCAGCATCAGTGGCAATCGGCCAGAAATTTAAAGAAACAGACATTACTGAGCAACCATTTGAGCTTGCCAGAATTATTGAAAAATCCTATGAAGAACTAGGTAGAGATATTTTGGGTGGGAAACCACTAAAACCACAACTAACAGAGAATCCTGAAAAAACTTTTATTAAAAATGATCTCACTACTCCTAAAAAGAAGTGGGAGAACACTAAACAAACGCTTCCTAGAGAGAAACATTCCCAGTACAGAGGAAGATCTCCCCAACGAGGAGGTAGGTCTCCCCAACGGGAGCCCTCTGAAAAGAGGTACAACTTCAGAAATAGGGATACTTTAAGAAAACCTGATAGATTTCGAGATAATGATACAGGTTCCTCTCATACCTTTCAGACTTCAATGCAGAAATCAGAAAGAAGAGGATGGTCAGAACTGAAAGAAGAATGCGTGAAGTCCCAAGACGAACAGCACGTTCCAAAAAATAAGAAAACTCAATTCACCAAGAAGAAGGTAGCAAGTGTAAAGATCAGACATGCCGAGGATTCTGAGGACACAACTCAAGAATGGGGAATGGGCTCAGACAATGCTAGACAGCGCAGCAGAAGTAACTGTAGTTCGCAAGATCCTGAAGGATCATCTGGAGACAGTGGACTTGAATGAATGCATTCAAGTAGAAACTGCCGACACCTGGGTTAGTGTACCCCACAAGTTATATGAAGTAACACTCCGGATGGAGGGGGACTTAACTAGAAAAATAAAAGCTTTCTTTTGGGACAAGCTTTCCAAGGGTTATGACATACTTCTAGCAGAAAGAGACTGGCCACCTGCAGTTGTTAGCGAGTGCCCACACGGCGAAGAGATAATTATGCCAGCCTTCTCAAATCACATTCCAATTCATAAAAAATATACATATGCCAGGAAATGGGTACTAGCTCAAGTTCCAGCATTATATAAAAATCACGTAGGATGGGATGAGGATTCTCCTCACCACAAAATCCAGTTAAAAAATCAACCTACTGCTTAGAGGCAGTATCCATTCAAGCAAGAAGCTAAAAAACAAGTCAGGGAGATCGTAGATCAACTTGAATATCAAGGGGTGATTGAAACATGCACCTCATCTATGAACAATCATTTGTTTCCTGTCTCCAAGCCAGACAATTCATATTGCAGTAAAAATTGCACACAGTGCAGCACGGACTGTATAACATCGTGCGCAAAAAATATAAAACCACATTAGACATTTCAAATGGGTTTTTCTGTCAAAACATTGCACCGGAAAGTAGGCACTTGACCGCTTTCAAGAATAGTCCAGGGTTATTTTCAGCCAGAGTAACAGAAATACTACAAATGTACGATGATGAGGCATTATCTTATGTCGATGACATCTATCTTTCAGACGATAACTTGGACGTTCACTTGAAAAGAGGGAACACCATAATACTTGGGTTCGCTTCTGAAGTGTACAAATTCAATTTTAAGAAATCACGAATTGCCCACCTCAACGTCCTATTCTTAGGATATGAGATGTCAAGTGAAGGCAAAAGCCTGGCAGCAAACTTTCTTGAGAAATGTGCGCTGCTCCAACCTCCAAAGACGCTGAAAAACTTACAGTCAATTGTAGGTTACCTGAATTTTGGAAGAACTTATGTTCTGAATTACGCAGAAAGGGTTAAACCTCTCTACAAACTAATCAAACCTGATTTCAAACCAACAAATTGGACTTAGAAACATACAGAAATTTTGTTTTCAGTACAAACAGACATGTTAGCAAAAACACATTTAGATACTCGCAACAATGCGCGCAATCTTGTGATCCGTGTCATCCCAGGGAAATGCGGATTCACATACCTGACCTTTAATGAAGGAGAAAAGGTACCAATTGCATTCAAATCACACTTCTACACACAAGCTGAAATGAAATTCACTTCAACAGAAAAAATACTGACAGCGGTTCAAACTGCAGTAGCAAAAGAGAGAGCTCTCGCGCAGGGTAAATGCATAATGATCGTTACACCTGTACCTGCCTTAGAAGCAGTGACGAAAGCGAGCATTCCAAATGACATAGCTTTACATCTGAGATGGATACAATGGGTTAACTCTCTTGCTGCAACAGACGTTGAATACGTTTTTGACCCCTACTTGAAGACACAAGAATTCCTACAATGCGAATACGAATGTCCCCTGCCGACCGAAATTCTGCCTCTAGAACATTACGGCTGTATAATATATACAGACGGATCAGCACAGCCCGCGATTGGGGGTAAACAAGCTTATAGTGCTGCATGCACGATCGTTAAAGGTCGTTGGCGCGAAGGTAAATTCAGACCTATAGTCACTAAAACTCAATCACTGGGAGACTGTACAGCTCAGCGAGCTGAACTACAGGCTTTCAAGATGGCGTTTGAAAATACCGATCCCAAATTCCCCACACTAATAGTGTGCGATTCGTATTTCTGCGTTGAATCTTATAACAAAAACTTGCAGAACTGGGTACGAAACGGTTTAAAAATTTTTAAAGGTGGCACAATTAAGCATAAAACGCTTTGGGAACAAGTAGTTCTTTTACAGAAAGAACTAGAAAAGACTCACGTGATTCATACACTGAGTCATAAGCGTGATGGCATTCACGTTGCAGGGAATTCATTGGCTTATGAAGCCGCGAAGGCAGCTGTACAAACGGCTTCCGTAGCTACACTCAATCGTTCTAAAAAAGTAATAGATGGTGAAACGCTATTAGCAGTAAAAGCATCAATGGAAATTAATCATGCAGCGTTACCTCTGAACTATCCACTCGGTAATACATACATAATTGATGCAAACTCCGTTCCTTTTGCTCAAATCCCTGGAGTGGGGGACAGAGTAATTCCAAACAGGAATCAGAGAGCTGCTTTGGTACATGAAGCACATATGGGAGAGGGTCTGAGACATCAAGCGATCTTGAAATCTCTAATAGAATTAGAAAAGATATACTGGTGGCCGAGACTGGGGGTTGATGTGTACAATCTTGCAACTTATTGCCCTAGCTGCAACAGAAACTGCAGCAGCGAAAGCCACCAGATACCTGACTACAGAGTAGTCAGCCCAGTTCAGATACCATTGCTAGACAGCGTTAGGCTATCTACCTGCAAAAGTCTCAATGGACTAATGCAGCGCCACATCTACTAGGACAAGATTTATTTGGATATGGCCCCAGCGCTCGGGTGACGCCAGAACTGTTATAAAGGATTTGCGAGTCTTTATTGGCACATACGCAATTGGCACGCTACATTCTGACCAGGGTCCTGCGTTTAGCTCTCGAGCTTACAAGGAGGCCATGGCTAGCTTGGGCGTTGCATTGCGGTATTCTAGTCCCTTCCATCCTGAGGGTAATGCGGTAGTGGAAAGAAAAACACGTTACATAAAGCAATCCATAACAGCTAAGGTATTAGTTTCGGGTGATGGGTGGGTCAAACGTCTAATAAGTGTCCAACGTAGTCTTAACAATCTGCCAAGAAAATCTCTGGGTAGAGTCACTCCGTATGAACTAATGTTTGGTACTAGAATGATAATCGAAGACCTCGATTGTCAGACTTCAGTGGTGGAACAAAAGCCTTTGATGTCAAAGATCGTTTGACAGTTTTACAGGACTTAAATGAAACAAGAAGTCTGAGTAATACAATACAGAAGCAAACGCCCACTGAAGACAAACCACCTGTCCCAGCAAGGCCTGTCTGGATTCCAAAGATTGGGGATCTAGTCAGAGAGAAAATCGCGGTGATGAAGGAATTTGGGCCTTCTTACAGAAAAGCAGTACCTGTCTTGGCAATCCAAGGAACAAGATCAGTAGTACTACCGTCCCTTGCTGGTAAAAGGGAGAACAGAGTTGTATCCATCGACCTGCTCAAACCACAACATGTGGCCGATAATAAGTAGTAGGCCCAGTGGACTCCTGAGAAGTAGCAGACGACTGAATCTTGCTACAATCCAAGAGGTTCCAACTGAAAGACTTATCACTTTTGATAAACCTGCAGTACGAAAAAAAGAACTATACAATAAAGCCATGGAACTTTATCTCCGGAAACCCAAATAACAGTTCGTCAAGACACGCCTGTCTACAATGATGTGACATCTGACTATACAAACATGGCGAAACAAGAAACAGCTCCAGTGATTTCAAGTAATCCTTGTTAGAAAGGCGACCCCGGGGGAGGCAAAAGATGTCTGACTGACCACCCCTAGGTCCACCTCTCCGTCGAGAAGTAGCCGAGCGTTACCGAGAGGCCAACTGAATGAGGGCCCTCTCCTAGGATCGTACAGCAGAGTAATCACCACACTACAAACGGACACCACACAGGAGGTCAAGTTCTCAAGCTTTTATAAGTAATAAAGGGTGCGGGTTCTTGGCAGTATATACAGGCGGATCGAGGGATCCGTAAAGTCTCGAAAAGGGGGGTAAGGGAGCGGGACAGTCTAGCTTCTGGGCGGAGGAAGGGATACCCTGCGCACAGCTCTCAATCCTCGAGCTGGGGGGTTCCGAGAGGTTCGAGCCGCGCCAGCAGGCTTACAAGGTGGTTCAGCGAGGTAGGCCGCGGCAGCGCCAGCAGGCTCTCAAATGGTTCCGCAAGGTAGGCCGCGGCAGCGCCAGCAGGCTCTTAGATGGTTCAGCAAGATAGGCCGCGGCAGCGCCAGCAGGCTCTCAGATGGTTTCAGCAAGGTAGGCCGCGGCAGCGCCAGCAGCCTCTCAGATGGTTTCAGCAAGGTAGGCCGCGGCAGCGCCAGCAGGCTCTCAGATGGACGTCGGGTTACAGGAAGGATGAGTTCGTCTGGTGTCGGCCGTGACAGCGTCAGCAGGGCTTCCAGTCCAGGATACAACTGGCGTCCTACTCCGGGGCTGGCCCAGATATAGGACGGAGGTCCTTTGATGTCCGGACCCTCTCGCCTGGGGGGTCAGAGGGGCCGGGATGATGGTGTCCAGACACCCAGCAGGGGGGTGGAGCCAGCGCCCAGGGAGGCCGGAGGGCGATCGATACCAGGCGTCCGGGGACGGCTGGAGGGCCATCGAAACTCCTCTCCCTCCGGGATCTGTCGAGTGGCCACTCGACCACCTGGGTGGATCTTGGTGCCTCGATGTCGGGGCTTCGCTGGGGCCTGGGCCTGGGCTGAGGCCACGTGGTCGTGACGTGGGGGACCCAAGATGGAGTCGGGCACGGCCTCGTGCTTAGGTCGTGATGGGCCTACGCTGGAGCCAGGCCGGTGATGGGGATCCGGGATGGTAGCCGGATCTGTGGTGTTTGGGCGTGCAGGGTCGGGCCGAAGGGGCCGCCCGAGGTCCGGAGGAGGGCTGATGTCGTCCTGGGCCCGCCATGCGGGAGGGGTAGGACCACGCCATGAGGCCGGGTCCAACACGCGTCCCCCCCAGCTGAAGGCAGGGGAGAGTCACCCATCTTCTTGGGGGTTCTCCTCGCCGAGGCGGAAGAATCTGGACAGGCCGTCAGCATTGGCGTGGTCGTTGCCGGGGCGATGCTCCACAGTGAAGTCCATCCCCTGCAGAGAAATGGACCAGCGCAGCAGTTTCGGGTTTTCTCCCCGCATCTGCATCAACCAACGCAGGGGCTGGTGGTCGGTCTGGACTCGGAAGTGGGTGCCGAAGAGGTAGGGCCGGAGCTTCTTGAGTGCCCACACCACGGCAAAGGCTTCCCTCTCGATGGTGCTCCACCGCTGTTCTCTTGCCAGGAGGCGTCGGCTGATGAAGGCCACAGGCCGGTCGATTCCTTCGGGGTTAACTTGGGACAGGACCGCCCCGATGCCGTGCTCCGAGGCGTCGGTTTGGACTACAAACTCTCTGCTGTAGTCGGGGGCCTGGAGCACAGGGGCGGTGCACATGGCAGTCTTTAAAGTCTCAAAGGCTGTTTGGCACGCAGGGGTCCAGTGCACCTTCTGGGGTAATTTCTTTGAGGTCAGTTCTGTGAGGGGCCCCACAATGCTCCCGTAGTCTTTTATAAATCGCCGATAGTATCCGGTGAGCCCCAGGAAGGCTCGGACGGCGGTCTGGGTGACCGGGGGCTCCCAGGCCCGGATGGCGTCTATCTTTGGTTGGAGGGGAGCTACTTGGCCGCTCCCCACTTGGTGTCCCAGATAGGTCACTGACCCTTGGCCTATCTGGCATTTGCTGGCTTTGATGGTTAGTCCGGCCTGCCGGAGGGCCGTCAGGACCTTCCAGAGGTGGGTCAGGTGCTCATCCCATTGAAGGCTGTACACCGCAATGTCATCTAGATAGGCGGCGCTGTATTCCTCTAGTCCGGCCAGCACCTGGTTCACTAGTCTCTGGAAGGTGGCCGGCGCATTTTTCATGCCGAAGGGCATCACTTTGAAGTGATAGTGGCCATCAGGGGTCGAGAAGGCCGATCGCTCTTGTGCACCAGGGGTAAGGCCGATCTGCCAAT
This sequence comes from Lissotriton helveticus, assembly GCF_964261635.1. Classification (NCBI taxonomy): domain Eukaryota; kingdom Metazoa; phylum Chordata; class Amphibia; order Caudata; family Salamandridae; genus Lissotriton; species Lissotriton helveticus. Next base: position 2,125,827,605 of record NC_136065.1, on the reverse strand, counting down.
ACCCCGCCGTGAGATCGAAGGTGCTGAGGTATTTGGCGGCCCCTAGGCGATCGATCAGTTCATCCGCCCTGGGGATGGGATGGGCGTCGGTCCTGGTGACTGCATTCAGTCCCCTGTAGTCAACACAGAACCGGAGCTCTGGAGCTGTTCCGGGGGAGGCGGCTTTAGGGACCAGGACAACGGGACTGGCCCGGGGACTGTTGGAGGGTTCGACTACCCCCAGGGCCAACATCTTGGCCACTTGCGATTGGATGCAGGCCCGAACCCGGTCGGGCACTCGAAAAGCTCGGTGTTTTACAGGTGGGCTGTCTCCGGTGTCCACATCGTGGACACACCACCGGGTGACCCCCGGCGTGAGGGAAAACAGATCCGCAAACTGCCCCAGCAGCTTCCGGCAGTCTTGTTGCTGCTCTGGGGTCAGGGTAGAGGAGAGCCGGACCCCTTCGAAGGAGCCGTCTTTCTCGGTGGTGCTGAGGACATCTGGTAGTGGCTCGGAGTCGTCTTCAGCTCCGTCATCGGTCGCCAGCAGCAGACTCAGTTCAGTGCGTGCAAAGTGCGGTTTGAGCCGGTTAGCGTGTAAAACCCGGAGGGGGTTCCTGGGGGACTCCATGTCTACCAGGTACGTGACGGGGCTCTTGCGCTCCACCACTTTGAAGGGCCCCGTCCATTTGTCCTGGAGGGCACACGGTTCAACCGGGGACATGACCCAGACTTGCTGGCCCGACTCGAACTCGATGGACGAGGCGTTCTGGTCATACCAGCGTTTCATCTCCTCTTGACTAGCCTCCAGGTTGGCCTCGGCAAGTTCCCAGAACTTCCGAGTCTGATTGCGGAGTGTCAGGAGGTACCGGTAGACATCCGGTGGGGCATCTCGAACTGCTGTCTCCCAGCCTTCCTTGACCGGGCTGAGGGGGCCTCGAACCGGGTGTCCGTACAAGAGTTCAAAAGGGCTGAACCCCAGGGATTTCTGGGGTACCTCTCGGTAGGCGAACAGGAGGCAGGGCAGCAGGACATCCCATTTGCGCCGGAGGGGCTCTTCTAGGCCCTTGATCATCCCCTTCAGTGTTCTGTTAAATCGTTCCACTAGTCCATTTCCTTGGGGATGATACGGGGTGGTGAACTTATAGGCGACCCCGCACTGTTGCCATAGGGATCGCATATGCTTCGAGATAAAGTTGGAGCCCCGATCACTCACGACTTCTCGGGGGAAGCCGACTCGGGAGAAGATGCTCATGAGGGCTCGGCCCACCACGGGAGCCGTGATGGTTCGGACGGGGATGGCCTCAGGATAGCGGGTGGCATGGTCCACCAGGACTAGGATGAAGCGGTGTCCCTGCGAGGTGCGAGGGTCCAGGGGCCCTACGATGTCTATTCCTACTCGCTCGAAGGGGGTGGTCACCACGGGGAACGGCTGGAGCGGGGCTTTGACTTTCCCCCCGCTCTTCCCGCTGGTTTGACAGGTCGGGCAGGTTCGGCAGTGGTTATGCACATCGGTGCGCATTTTTGGCCAGTAGAAATGGGTCACCAGGCGGCTGTAAGTTTTGTCCTGCCCCAGGTGCCCGGCGAGGGGCACATCATGTGCTAAGTTCAGGAGGAAGTCTCTGAATCGGAGGGGTACGACCTGTACCCGGCCGGCCCCTAGCTCAGCAATCTTCTGCTCACTGTAGAGGAGGTCGTTGTCCCAATAGACCCAGTGGGACCCGCGGGGTCTCCAGCGGCCTGAGTAGCGGCTTGCTGTCGAATCCCCTCGAGGGAGGGGCAGGTTTTCTGTTCCTGCCGGAACTGTTCGCGGGTGGGGCCACCTTCTTGGCGCCATTGAGCGAGTTCTGGGAGGTGGTTGAGCTCGGTGAGATCTTCTTGGTCGGGCCCTTTGAGGCCGTGTTCGGGGTCGGCGTCCTCGGGGTCGACGGGTGGCGGAGGTGCGGGCCACTCTGGTTCCTCGGTCGGAGCTCCCCCCGCTGGGGTGGAGGCTCGGGCGGACATGGAGCGGGTGGTCGCACAGACCAACTCGGGAAGGCCTAGCATCCCCAGGTGCTCTCTTCGTTCGACGCCAGCCCATGGGGAACTTTCCAGGTCGTTCCCAAGAAGGCAGTCCACGGGGGCATCGTCGCGGACAGTCACTTTCAGCATGCCCGACACTCCTCCCCACTCGAAGGGGATGCGGGCCATCTGGCACAAAGTCTCTGAGTTATCTGCGGACCGGACTGGGCACAGGACGTTAGGTAGGATCTGTTCTGGGGTCACCAGATGGCAGCGGACCGATGTCACGCTGGCTCCGGTGTCACGGAGGGCTTCGGTCCGGCGACCATTGATGGTGACCCACTGGCGGTATTTCTGGGTGTTGCCGGGGATCGGACCTCGAGGGATCAGGTCGTGGGTACCCAGGCATGCTAAGGTCATGGCGGCGGGCTCCCGCTCGGCCTGTTCGTGGTCGTCGTCCTCTTCCTCACTTCTTTCTTCAACCAGGGCAGCTGCCGTGATCTGGCGGGCTGGGGGCCCGGTGGTGCCGGGTCACTGGTTCATCGGGCAGAGGGGGTCATTCGCATAATGACCTTGTCACTGGCACCTATGACACGTAACGTTTGGGCGGGGCCCCGGTCTGGCTGGGGGGCCCCCTCTCCGGCCCAGGGATGGCGACGTGGAAGTAGGGGAGGACCCCTGGGGGGCGTCCCGTCCCCGGCTCTGGCCTACTCCGCCGCCTCGTGGTCGGTGGGTCCCCGGGGATCCCCGGCCGTAGTCTCCCATCGTGCTCCGGGGAACTCGGGTGTTCGCCCATCGATCCGCCTCGACAGCGAGTTTTCGTGGCTCCGTCAATTTGCTGTCGAGGAGGTGCTGCCGGAGTTTGACGAAACAGTTATTGGACAGATGTTCCCATAGAATGAGGTCGACCAACTGCTGGTAGGTGGTGACCTGGCAGCCCCGAGTCCATCCCCCCAAAAGGCTCTACTGTAATAGTTCACGTATTCCACCCACGTGGTACCGGGGATTTTCTTGCAGTCTCTGAATCGCTGCCGGTACATCTCGGGGGTGAGTCCGTAGCGAGTGAGGAGGGCGGTCTTCATGTGCTCGTACGAGGTCATCTCAGTATCAGGGAGCTCCAGCAGGGCGTCTCTCCCTTCGTTGATAAACTTCCCCCACAGGCCGGCGCCCCAGTCCTTGAGGGGTACTCGATGAGCGGTCATGGCGACCTCGTAGGCTTTGAACCACTGTTGGATGTCGTCGTTCTTATAGTACTCTTTGACGACATCCTTGGGTATGTGCACCTTCGTGTCCACCGGGGGGGGTGAGGTCTTGGCCCCGGCGGTGCCGGTCTCGTTTGCCTTGGCTTTAAGTTCCATTTCTTTGAGGACGCGCTTGTGCTCGAGCATGAGTTTTTTCTCCTCGAGGGCTAGCTTCCTTTCTGCCAGTTGGATTTCTCCTTCTTGTCGGAGTCGAGCCAGATCCAACTCGTGGAGCCGGGTCCTCTCTCGTTCTCGGGCGTCTTCGTGGGAGAGGCCCGTGTTTGGGGTTGCGGGTCTCCCTCCCGCTGGGTTCACCTCAGCCTCCGGGCCTCCGTTCGGGCCCGGGTTATCTTCCCTCGGAGGTGGCGCCTCGCCGGCGTCCACCCAGGCCTGTAGGGCCGATTTAAAGTCTTCTTTGGTGCTTAAGCCAGTGGTAGCGATGCCTAGTTCTTTGCAGAATTGCTTTAGCTCCTTGTGACTGTAGTCTTCCATTTTCTCTTTCTGGAGTTCTGTGCTCATGGTCGCAGTGGGTTTTTCTTGGTAGCGAGTGAATCACTCTCTGTACGATCTGCGTGGGCTCGGATCCCACCGCTGCCACCAATGTTAGAAAGGCGACCCCGGGGGAGGCAGAAGATGTCTGACTGACCACCCCTAGGTCCACCTCTCCGTCGAGAAGTAGCCGAGCGTTACCGAGAGGCCTCCTGAATGAGGGCCCTCTCCTAGGATCGTACAGCAGAGTAATCACCACACTACAAACGGACACCACACAGGAGGTCAAGTTCTCAAGCTTTTATAAGTAAAAAAGGGTGCGGGTTCTTGGCAGTATATACAGGCGGATCGAGGGATCCGTAAAGTCTCGAAAAGGGGGGTAAGGGAGCGGGACAGTCTAGCTTCTGGGCGGAGGAAGGGATACCCTGCTCACAGCTCTCAATCCTCGAGCTGGGGGGTTCCGAGAGGTTCGAGCCGCGGCAGCGCCAGCAGGCTTACAAGGTGGTTCAGCTAGGTAGGCCGCGGCAGCGCCAGCAGGCTCTCAGATGGTTCCGCAAGGTAGGCCGCGGCAGCGCCAGCAGGCTCTTAGATGGTTCAGCAAGATAGGCCGCGGCAGCGCCAGCAGGCTCTCAGATGGTTTCAGCAAGGTAGGCCGCGGCAGCGCCAGCAGGCTCTCAGATGGTTTCAGCAAGGTAGGCCGCGGCAGCGCCAGCAGGCTCTCATATGGTTTCAGCAAGGTAGGCCGCGGCAGCGCCAGCAGGCTCTCAGATGGACGCCGGGTTACAGGAAGGATGAGTTCGTCTGGTGTCGGCCGTGACAGCGTCAGCAGGGCTTCCAGTCCAGGATACAACTGGCGTCCTACTCCGGGGCTGGCCCAGATATAGGACCCTCTCGCCTGGGGGGTCAGAGGGGCCGGGATGATGGTGTCCAGACACCCAGCAGGGGGGTGGAGCCAGCGCCCAGGGAGGCCGGAGGGCGATCGATACCAGGCGTCCGGGGACGGCTGGAGGGCCATCGAAACTCCTCTCCCTCCGGGATCTGTCGAGTGGCCACTGGACCACCTGGGTGGATCTTGGTGCCTCGATGTCGGGGCTTCGCTGGGGCCTGGGCCTGGGCTGAGGCCATGTGGTCGTGACGTGGGGGACCCAAGATGGAGTCGGGCACGGCCTCGTGCTTAGGTCGTGATGGGCCTACGCTGGAGCCAGGCCGGTGATGGGGATCCGGGATGGTAGCCGGATCTGTGGTGTTGGGGCGTGCAGGGTCGGGCCGAAGGGGCCGCCCGAGGTCCGGAGGAGGGCTGATGTCGTCCTGGGCCCGCCATGCGGGAGGGGTAGGACCACGCCATGAGGCCGGGGCCAACAATCCTGATGCGATCCCAACAATTGACAGAACTGCTTCTGGCTACTTTATCAACTTCTATAACTTTTCTGAGGATCCCAGTGAACCTGAAGATAAACCAGCAAAGACAAACTTAAAGAAAAAAGTAACAGAACTGTTTCATCTACTAGAAAAAAACATATCTGGTTTCACCATGGATTGAATTTTGGATTGGATTAGGTGTATTTTTCCTCCTGCTTTGGCTCGTACTAGTGTTAAGCTTGGGAAGGATGATTGATGGAAAATATAGTACTATGGACACAGCAAGTAAGAAAATCAACTTGGTCCTGAAACCTTACAAATCATCTCGTCGTGAAAGAAGAGGCCTGGCGGCAGTGAACATCTCAGCCGTTCCTATACCTGGGGGTATAGCATGGGACAGAACTGAATATGACATCTATGGTCCGGTGGAATTATTGAAGATTTCACATCAGTTTAAGGTTTCTTTGAATGACTTTGTCGCACCCAGTACATTTTCTGGTGATTGGGACTTTAAGACTGTTAACAACATGACGAAAGATTTAGAAATGTCAGCTAAATTTACAGAACATGACTACTTAGAAGGGTCATCAGATTATGAACAAATGTATTGTTTTAATCATTATGGTCAGCATTATTTGCATAAATCTGCAAGCCCTAGAAATGTGTTTCACTACAATCAATGGGAACATTGCCCTACTCCGCCGAAAGGCAGCTATAAAACATTTCAAGAAAAGTTTTCGTACTTCTCCGGGTTTAATGTTACCAATCCAGAAGCGTTTTATTTTAAAAATATAAATAAGACAGGAATGAAAACGATGTTGACCAATACTAAACAAATTTATTCGGCAAACTTTTATGCTCAATTGTCTGCATTAGCACTTTTGGAAAGACAATATTGAGACAAAAACAATCTGGGGCACTAAAGATTGGCAGGTACAAGGTATAGAAGCCCTATTCAGAACCTGCATCATCCCAGAACAAATTATGTTTTTAAATGACACTGTTCAACAAACTTCTTGTCTTGGCCTAGCTAAGATAAAAGATTTAAATTAACCGTCTATACCTAAACCCACATCTGAAAGTCATAATGCTACAGGAGAGGAGGTAGACGTACCCTATATTTTAAAACAGAACAGAACAAATCCTGATTGGAAAAAATGGTTAATCTGGCCCACAGACACAAATAACTGTCAAGATAGATTCCTGAACAAGACACAAGGGTTCACAGTGAATAGGCAAGATCCAAGATATTCCCAGAGACAACATTCAGGGATAGTAACCACTTACAGTGTAGGAAAGCTGTGCCTTGAGTGGCTTCAGAAATCTACACTTCCAGAAATTAAACAACACTTATCTTTACTTAAAGAAAGCAATGATTTGCGAGATTTCTTAATGGGGCCTCACAAACCACTGCAAAAACGTTTCATATACGCCGGAATATATGCAGCATACAACGAAATATGGAAAGTGACGCAAATGGAAACTGCAGAAAGAATACGAGAAATTGATCGTATAAATTTAGAAAAAAGCCTCTCTGTAGTGTACAATGGGTTAACGACTCTGTCCTCCAGAATTTATTCTTTCGACAGCATTGTGTCATCTGCCATTGACATCATAGAACAAGACTTGTTAATGTTACAACATGGCCATTCTCAATTACGTTCTATCATGCTGCTGGGCTGGACGTTGCAAAATCTGCTTTCGGGCTATGTGCCATGGCATCTAATCAAATCAAATCAAAAGACTTTATTCGGATATATCAGATAAATAACCATAAAAGTACATAGAATCACAGCTTTATAAAAACAATCCACATATTTACACAGTTGACTCAGATGATGATAATAAATACAGACAACCAGACATCGAGGGGTCATTCAAGTAACAAAAATTAAATTATTATGGAATTACGGGTATAAAATACATTATTAAGAAAAGCTGAAACAGATGCCACTGTAAATATATCATCGAGCTTCAGTAATACTAAAAACGCTAGTCGACATTGTCTTAGATTCAGACATCTTACAATAGGTATTATCCACCTTTTCCTTGATCTTGAATAAAATTTACAGAAAAATAAAATATGTATATCAGATTGGGTGGACAAGTCGTCACAGGGACATTTACAGGTACAACTTGACCAATCATTGGTGACAGGAAAGCTGAGCAGCCTAAACAGAATCCCGAATCTAAGTCTGATGAGTAAGAACCTGACATGATCTTTCATCTGCAGGGTTAGATAAGGCTGAATGGCCTGCGATGTTAGTATTGATTGATGAAAGATCACCGATTTTTTAGTGAACTCAATTTTTTCCCTGCGGTTCTCCAAATGCAAGATGCATAGTTTTTTCAGTACTTTTCTCGGGATATGAGTTATAGATGGGGGATCATCATAAATATCAGAGTGACCAATGTTAGCGAAAAATTACTTAATGTATCTCAACCAACTTCACCCGTCGGACAAAGTCCAATTTCAAGGCATCACTCAGAATGAGCCGATTTAAATGTCACTCGTCAGTTGTCCCCAGCCTGTGCCACAAAAGTACCGGCTGTACTTTTATAATATCTTCTAAATAAGACAAGCCGAGTTCAGTGTGACAGTTGTGGGTGGACATGCTCTCGGGGATAGATAAAAGATAGCGCAAAAAGCCATTTTCGGTCAGCTGTAAAGTTGAAACGTTGGCGTCCCCCCCATATTCCCGCCCCATAGGTTGCAACCGCAACACAACTGGCTTTATAAATACACAGGTGTTCCTTGACAGGTTTCTTCCCCAGCTTTTTAGTAAATAGTTGTGGGCTATAATAGTTTTAGCAAAAAGCAGGTTTCTACTTTTCACAGCACTTCCCCACTGACCTGAGCTATCAAACAGAATTCCCAGGTAGGGGAAAGTTGAGGTGTGATCTAGATGTTTGGAGCCTATAAACATGGTTCTAATTTTCTTGTTGGCTCCTTTACCACAATTCATACAAAAGGTTTTGGCACTGTTGACCTTTAGGTCCAAGTTGGTCATAAAGGCACAGAAAGAGAAAATCATGGTTTGCATCGCAACTGGGGTCCTTGCCATCAGGACGGCATCGTCAGCATAAATAAGCACAGGGATTTGACGATTTGATGCAATAGGCATATCTTGGCAGTCCTGTGGCAATGTTTTTTCCAAATCGTTAATGTAGATGTTAAATAAAAAAGGGGCAAGGACACATCCTTGTCTCACTCCCCTCGCAATTTTGAACATTCTAGTGCATTCCACTTTTTTACCATATCTAATCGTGGCCCTTGCACCATTATACAGCTCTCTGAGGAATTGAATAATATTAGCATCAACACCCAGCCTAACTAAAATAACCACAGTTTACTGTGAGTGACACAGTCAAAGGCGGATGTCAGGTCCACAAAGGTTAAGTACATTCGGCCGCCTTTAGCCTTAGTGTATTTCTCAAGGAGAATAAAGAGATTGAGACATTGATCTGTAGTCCCAACTCCTTCTCTGAAACCATATTGTAGATCACTAATGATCTTATGCTCCTCTGCCCAAAGATGCAACCTATTTAGAATAACCCTTCCAATAATTTTTATTGTCGAATCAAGTAAGGATATTGGACGATAGAACACACAGCTGGACCTATTGCCTTTTTTAGAAATGGGTACTATAATTGACTCGTACCATTAATCAACAAGTGCCACGGAGCAGGCCCCGTTAAAAGTTCTTGTAAGCAGTGGCGCCCATAGAGATATGTTGTTTTTAAAAATATCAATAGGGACGCCATCTGGGCCGGGTGTCTTGCCCCCTTGGCTTAAATTAATGCCCTTGATTACTTCTTCTAGGGTAAAATTAAGCCCCTCTTTACTCATTGGCAAATTAATCGTATCCGTTTCAGTCGATTCAGGCAATGGTTCAGCTAATGGTGCAGAGGTGCTGTAGAGAGTTTCAAAATGGCTTACCCAATCATTCTCAGAGATAGCAATCTCCATCCGTGCCTTTGTGCTATCCTTGAGGTACGGTGCATTGACTGCCTTCCAAAAGGCTGTCATATCTTTCAATTGAGAAGCTTCAATCAATGCCTCCCAAGCTTCCAACTTTAGCATTTCCCTCCTTTTTTTTAGTGCAGTCTTATAGGTTTTATGGAGCTCCCTAATCTGTTTCTGCTCTCTAGCGTGACAACACAGGGCCCGTTTTAAATTGGAGTATGCCTTGGTGCACGCTGAATCAAACCAGCCCCTATTTTTACGTTTTGTGTTCTTTATATCGACCCACAGGCTGTTCTTAATACATGTTGTAATTTGCCTGAAACTATTAATGGTTTCAGTGCTGTCAGCATCCATATCCAGACAAACGCTGAAACTCATTTTACAGGCCTTAATTAAATTACACAGGAATTTTTCAGGTACGACTTTCATCCATTTTAAGGCGTATCCGTTCTGTCGAGATATATCAATATCTCTCGAGTATAACCTGGATGTATCATCAGTTGTAGGGACAGCACCTGGATCAGCTATTTCTACCCTGTTGGGGAAATGGTCGCTAAGGGGTGAATCCAACGTACAGTAATTGGAAACTCTGTCGCCATAACATGAGGAGATCAGGATAAAATCAATTATCGAAGATGCCCCTCGGCCCATAAAGGTGGTAGAGAAAGCAACCTGTGGCTGACACAGTTTGTTAGCAAAACCTAGATCATTCATAAACAGAATTTCGTTAAGGGCATCCCCCGTAACTGTATGCTCAAAATGTGCCAGGGTAGACTCCATATCCACCGTAAGGCCACAGTTCCCTGTTTCATCACTATTACAGAGAGCACAAATAAAATCACCCTCCATATAACTACAAATGTTTTGCTTTTATTACAGATTAGACTATTCAGCTCATGTTTCAGGGCTTTAAGGACTTCAAGAATATCTACTAAAGGGATATTATTATATATATTTACTAACAAGATACAAAAGGTGTTACTCATATGCAGTCCAACTATATGATAAAAACAATTATTATAAAAAGTCTCCAGACTAATACATTTAAAACAATTTGAGACATACGTACAGAGCCCCCCTCTGGCTCTGTGTGTTGAGCCAACAGCAGGGGTAAATATCGTTTTAAAACCATTAATGTGATACACTTCCTCGGCCCAAGTTTCTTGTACACATATAACGTCGTGTTCATTGATAAGTTTGACCCAGAGTGGATTATCTAATTTAGCTCTGAGTCCGGCAATGTTCCAAAAGATGATCGACCATTTATCCCCAAAATTAGTATTAGGATCACTAAGGGGGTACTCTACCTCATCAGAATCACTGCCCATTTCCACCTCAATCGTGCTTCCATCCCCCGTGGTCAAAGTGCCAGTCCTATCAAAATGTACTGGCTCCTTACTAACATTGATTAAGGATGATTGATCACAGATATTTAAAATTGCCTGGTTGGCCGTCCGTGTAGAGTTCTGGGTGTTAACCATGCTAGGAAGAGTACCCTTCTCCTTTATTGGTCAATCCGCCTCCCCTAGGCCTGACAAGGGTTCATAGTAATTACCAGTTGGAACATTAAATTCGCCCCCTGCCAGATGATAGTTACCACCCTGATAAAGAGAGTGGTGCAATGAGCCTCTATTATTGGGTGGAATCAAGGGGGCATTAAGATGGTTTCCTGGAAGAGAGTAATGTGATCCATACTGGGGGTTATAGGGCCTCTGCCTGGATAATATGGCGGAGGCCGATGGATAGAAGTAACTTAAATAAAGGGAGAAGATACCTCCGGAGGTGTGGTGATTCGTAAAACCGCGAATAAACTGTACCACACGGGGATCTCTGAAGTTTACTATGATACAGTCTCCTTCAATATCCTTAGCTTGATAGCCCATCCAGCTTACTCTCCTTACATTTAAAATTTCCCCTTGTAAGTCTGGTCTGAGCGGGCGGTTTTTCCCTAGCCAAAACATGACTTTATTTTTTAATTCGTACAAGGATTCAGCCCTATCATGCTTCCATTCAGGGACACCAGCCAGCACGATGACATATGGGTATGAATCCGGGGGGTCATTAAAGCTGTTCCTGGTTCCCTTGGATCTAGATGGCAGAGCTTTATCCGCTACCACTAACGGTTCCACTTTCTCCATACCCATCAAAGATCTATCTGTCTGTCTATCGACTTGACCTCCTTTTACCACTGGTCTGAAAGCCTGGGAGGCCTTATGTGTTGTATTTCCACTAGCTAGCTTTGATGTTTCCTTGGATTTTAAACCTGGCTTCTCATTAGGTAATAGGGACTTCAATTCTGTAGGTATTGTGGTGGTACTGTCATGCGAGGTTTTAGTTCCCAGCAACTTCTTTAGAATGACAGAGTTGGCCTTGGTAATTTTCTTGAGTAATCCCAGCTGTTCGCGTAATTTTTTAGAGCGTTCACCTAAAGGTAAAATAAGGCATCTAACCAGATGTTCAACATTTACTAGCGAGCACTCTTTACTCCTCTCATCATTAGTTAATATTTCTATGATGTCATCAGAGGGGTTATGGGGTATAAGACCTTCTTCCTCAACCTGCGCCAACCTGTTAGGCCTGTCCTCAATCGTCTTATCCCTACATATTGGCGAGGCGACTTTTTTCTTCTTAGTGCTCCCGCCTATTTGTTGCTTCCCGCCACGTTTGCGTTTTAAGTTAGGGGCAAGATCAGACACGTGTTCTGATGTAGTTTGTTCAATCGTGTTCTTACTTGCCATATGCGGGGGGGCAATCACCAGCAGTCAGCGGTCAGCGGAAACCTTACCTGCCACACTTAGACTCCTGGGGCCCAGATGCTGTAGTCTCGCCGCGCCGCCTCGCTCCATCTCACGGCCAGCGGCTGGAGACTACAGCTCCCAGGGAGCCAAGCTACAACTTCCGGTTTCCCCACGTTGCGCGCCGGGAGGTGCTACATCAGCAGGTCGCTCCCTCCGCGTCGCGGAACGCGCGCGGGCGGCGCCGGGCTGAGCCCGGGCAGAGGGCGGGCCGTCTGTGGCCGTCTGGGGCAGGAAGAGGCAGGGCAGGGCCTGTCACCCTGTCCAGGACAATGGGGAAACGCAAATTAGTTACAAAGGGGGGAGAAGGTAAGAAAGCCAAAGTTCCACGTAATTCAGAGTCTATCATCTCTTTTCTTACCTCTGCGGTGGGGGCTTTGACCAACGAAATTGCAAATGCGGAGAAAGAACTGGGACTTGTACAGACTGGTGTGTCTACTACAGATCTCCCGGCTGAGTGGAGAAGCGTGGCTCAGTGGTGAGAGGCAAAAAACAACAAGTGATGGACTGAATGTGGATCAATGTCACACACTCCCCCAGTCAAAAGATCTGGGCCCAAATCCATCGTTTTTTTGCACTCCACACCACCCTGGGTCAGATAATGGCTTTATGCAAATCAGCTCTGACCCTGTTGCCCCATGGGAACAGTCCAGTCCGAACTACAACAGCCATATCTTTCCCAGACCGGAATCAAGCATCCGAGGACCGGACCGGTTTCGAGGTAACACCTCTCTTCAGCCCGGCTAGCTTGACTCCAAGTGGTGTGGAGTGCCTGGGACCCACGTCTGGGCATCCCCAGTGCACTTAGGGCGGCAATTGCAAAAAACAACAAGTGATGGACTGAATGTGGATCAATGTCACACACTCCCCCAGTCAAAAGATCTGGGCCCAAATCCATCGTTTTTTTGCACTCCACACCACCCTGGGTCAGATAATGGCTTTATGCAAATCAGCTCTGACCCTGTTGCCCCATGGGAACAGTCCAGTCCGAACTACAACAGCCATATCTTTCCCAGACCGGAATCAAGCATCCGAGGACCGGACCGGTTTCGAGGTAACACCTCTCTTCAGCCCGGCTAGCTTGACTCCAAGTGGTGTGGAGTGCCTGGGACCCACGTCTGGGCATCCCCAGCGCACTTAGGGCGGCAATTGCAAAAAACAACAAGTGATGGACTGAATGTGGATCAATGTCACACACTCCCCCAGTCAAAAGATCTGGGCCCAAATCCATCGTTTTTTTGCACTCCACACCACCCTGGGTCAGATAATGGCTTTATGCAAATCAGCTCTGACCCTGTTGCCCCATGGGAACAGTCCAGTCCGAACTACAACAGCCATATCTTTCCCAGACCGGAATCAAGCATCCGAGGACCGGACCGGTTTCGAGGTAACACCTCTCTTCAGCCCGGCTAGCTTGACTCCAAAAGGTGTGGAGTGCCTGGGACCCACCTCTGGGCATCCCCAGCGCACTTAGGGCGGCAATTGCAAAAAACAAGTGATGGACTGAATGTGGATCAATGTCACACACTCCCCCAGTCAAATTTATCTGCGATAAAAATCGCCGCAGCTCTGCGGTAAAATTTTGTCTCTAACCAAGCAATAGCGATAATTATCGCTATTGCTTGGTAATATGCCCCATAGTGGATACCTTGAAATTATGCGCAGAAAATATATTGCATAAATGTAAACATATTGACACCTGCCTCAAAGACCTGGAGCTGCATACTCAGGGTAAGCGGGCCCTGGAAAAATCTGATTCGAATGGTAGTCATGAGGTGATTATGGCCTCACCAGGGCAGGCAAATAGACCAGGTCCCATAACATGCACAAATCCGCCCAAAGGTACTAAAACATCTCAAGGGGAGGCACAGAAGACCATAGTTATGGGGGGCATGCCTGAGCACAGTGTAGCCAACCCATCAGTAAAGGAGCAAAGAAATAATGGTTCACACGCAGGACGGAATTACATAGTGGATCTCGCCCCAGATGCAGTACCCCTTGTTGTCATTCTAACAGGGATCCCACGCCTAAATGGTAATCAGAGGGAATCAGAACAGGATCTATTAAACAGAACCAGAAGATGGTGCACACAATTTAGCAGTGGGAGTGCAGACGTGGGAAAAAACATTATAGCTGCAAGAAGGGTGGACTGGGTGGGGCGAAGGGAGAAATGTATTCCCGGTGACTGCGTGATAGTCAATTTTAACAATCCCAACATGGCCAACACACTACTCTGGGACGGATCCGCCCTAGATGGAGCAGGTATTAGACCCCTGCCACTGGGTTACTTTTATCCACCTCCATCCCATCCACAGCCTAAATTAAGATCCTGGCACATCCCACCACCATCAGGTCTCTTGGGGAGGGCAGGGACGGGGGAAGTGAGATACTATTCCTACCAAGCACACCAGGCTCGTCTGTGGGCGGGGCTAAGGATTGCCACACCGGCATGCAGTGTCTCCGATAACATAGTTGATACCCAGGCGGACCCTGTTGTGCTGAGTAATAGGTTCTCACCCCTTGCAGATCCATCTAACTTGGATCTAGTGGATTGACAACTACCCAATGTCCTGACCGTACACGAGAACCCCCCTGTAGCCAATCTAGGCCATAAATCATCGGTACTCAGCTGGAATATAGCGGGGCTAAGGAGGAAAGCCGGGGATGATAGATGGGTACATTTTGTAACACAGTACGACATCATGTGTTTTCAGGAGACGTGGGATACAAATGGTAATTTTGATTTAAATGGGTATAGTAGTTTCTCAGTCAAAGCAACTGCTGGGAGGGGAGGGAGACCCAAAGGTGGCCTGTATACAATCACTGCTATAAAATTGGCAGGTTCTATGCAGAAAATAGACTCACCAGCGGATAGTATTTTGTGTGTGGAATGGGTTAGGCCAAACCTCCCAACAATTCTAATTGTAAATTTTTATAATGCGCCTGATAAGGTTCCTGGTAACACACACCTGAGTTCCTTATCCTCTCTCCTATGTCACTATAAATCACATCAAACAGCTACATTCGAAATCCTGCTCATGGGAGATTTTAACATACACCCCTGCGGATGGGATTGTTTTTCTTATCAACAAATGGCACCCCCGGGTGCAACCAGTCCCCACTTCGAACATACAGCGCAGGGAATGGAGTTGGAAGAACTACTTGCCGACATAAATCTGTTTGAACTAGCGGGGCCCGAGGGGGAAAATAGGGCACCGACGTTCATAGGCAGAGATGCAAATACTGTCATTGATTACATTTTTATTTCAGCGGGTCTCGTTGAGGCAGTATCCGCCCCTGAAGTCAAGGTGACAGCATTTAGTGACCACAATCCTCTGACCCTGACCCTAAACTCTGGGAGTAACACTGCATCCCAGGTTGAGCGTCTGGGCGGCGGTAGTGATTCCATTGTTCCTAAGGATCGGGGATGAAGATTAAACTGGTCTAAAGTGGTCCCGGACACCTTTTTTCAGCATCTCATTGCAAATGTACAGGCAGATCTTGTAACATGTTCAGACAGTACGGCAGTGGACACCGATATTATTAAAGCTTTTTCTAATATTTGTACACAGGTATGCCATGACCTAACCCTAAAGAATACGCGACCTGAAACCGACCGCCCTAGGTGGTTTGACAGGGAATGCTCAAAGGCACACAAGCGGCTCATGGAGGCCCTTAAACAGCAGCCGAGAAATCGGGAGCAGGTGACCCAGTGCAGAAAGCTGTATAGATCGACCATCAGTAACTGGAAAAAGGCTATAAAAAACGAGGCTTGGGACAATCTCATATCAATTAACATCCTTAGAGATAGTTCCAAATTCTGGGCTGTGATCAATCACCCCTATTTTGCTGAGGAGGAAAACTCCCTCATGGACTGTGTAATCCCAGAGGAAGATTGGGTTGTCCACTTCAGCAAAATATATAACAGCGAAGAGCCACTAGCCCCAGATAGTCTCTATCAGCCCACGGCCCCTGCTGTCCCCCTGCAGTTCAGTGAGCATGAGGTCAGCCGGGCTATCCTGGAAATGACAAAATGTAAGGCCCCGGGCCCAGATGGTGTCTCCGCAGATCTTTATAGGTCACCCTTGGTCACGTGGGCGAGAATACTTACTAACGTTTTTAATTCCTCTACAACAGCTGGGTTCCCTAAACATGGTCCTCCTCAACCATCATTCCCATCTATAAGAAAGGTCCCCGATCAGACCCGGCCTGTTACAGGCCAATATCACTTATTGACTCAGCCGTTAAAATTCTAGGCAGAGTCATATTACAGAGACTGGGGGATTTTATCAAGGAGAAGGGGGTCCTTTCAGATTTGCAGTATGGGTTTAGGGCTAGGAGAGGAACCATGGACCAGTGCTTGAATCTACTCATGCTGGTTGGCAAATACACTAAGGCCAAGGAGGGTAACCTATATATGGCGTTTATGGACCTCTCCTCGGCATTCGACTTGGTCAACCGAACAAAGTTATGGCCCATGCTTGTTAGCCTGGGCATTGATCCATCACTGGTAAACTTCCTAGCGGCACTCCATTCAGATTTGACTGCCTCCATTAGAACCGATCGGGAGGGCAACTGTACTCAGCCATTTCGCTCTAAAAGGGGTGTTAGACAGGGCTGTATATTGGCCCCCCTCCTATTCACTCTTTATATTAATTCACTAGGTAAAGAGTTGGAGCAATCAACACCGATATCCCACGCGTAGGGGATTCCCTGGTGCCCACATTACTTTACGCGGATGACGCGGTGCTTCTAGCCCGTACAGGGATCGGGTTACAGAAACTCCTTGATGCTTTTGGAGAGTTTATGGGCTCGCTTGATCTGGTGATCAACAACAAAAAAATCCCATATTATGGTGGCAGGGAAGCACCGGAAAACACAAAAGGTGAAGACGTTTACCTGCACTGGCGAGGGGGTGACTAGGGTACCAGGTTTTACTTATTTGGGTGTTATCTTTGAAGAGGGGGGGTCTTGGACGGCCCAACTAAATGCCAAAAGCCTAGCAGTCAAGAGATCAACCTCAGCTCTATTGAGCTTTGCAAGGAGATTGGGCTCTCGCCCAATGGATGCCCTTTTGAAAGTGTATAAAACAAAATGTCTGTCTATAGCCAAATATGGTGCTCCCTTGTGGGGTTTTTCGCCACAAGGTAAAATACAAATCGCAGAAAACACTTTCCTTAGAACATTGCTTTAAGTTCCACAATCAACACCAGTTTTTTCCTTGCACACTGAGTTAGGCATAGGCTATGTCACTGATGAGTTACAACTGGCCTCTCTAGTCTATTGGGCAAAAACTTGGCTAAACAACGAGATCCCCTTGAACCATTCCATGCTTAAGGATTGTTTGGCGTTAGAGAAAGTGTCAAAAATTCCCTGGCTATCATACATTAAGAATTCCGTGAATAAAATGGGCAGGCCAGATCTCTACAAACACCCGACCAACATAGTTAAAGGGGACATAAAATGGATCAAGGAAAACTTCTTGCTAAGGGCGTTCCAGGCTAGGGAGGAGGAGGAACTAACTAAGCCAAAAGTTAGAGCAAACTTTCTGCTCTTAACCACTCCTTCTCTAGAACCCTACCTAAAAATTGTAAGCAAACCATTTCACCGCCACCTCCTCATTAGATTCAGGCTCAACATTATCCAATACTCCCTGGGGGACTTCCCAGTGTGGGGGGTACCTGATTCATCAAGTCCTTGCAGTTGTGACAATTTCTCAGAGCAGACTCTGATGCATTTTGTCATGTTCTGTGAGCACTTCAAGGAGGGTAGAAGGCGGTTCTTAATTCCTATCCTGAGAGAAGCAGGCTTTTTACAAGTACACCCAGCCTTGTTTTATTTACAACTATTAGGAACCACCAAAGTAATTTTCGGGGTTGCTAGCTTCCTGGTAGCTGCTATGCGTATCAAGACCAGGAAGCTATCCCCGAGTATTCAGGTGGAGTGATTAAAGACACGGTGATTGTTTTTAGTGTTTTAACCATTTTTAGTATGCCCACTTTTAATAACTATTGAATGTACTTTTATTATTACGAATGTTAATTGTCTTGTAAACTGATGAAATGTGACATTGTTATTGTACTGATCCTGCTGTTATGATTTTAACAATGGAATAAAGCTTGTTTTGACTGACTGACTGCCATATGCGGGCCATTACTTAAACCAGAGGCAGCTCTGGGATATACCATTAATGATTCAATACTAGGTTCTAACCCACTAAAGTCCAAAACTGTTGATGAATCTTCCTCTTGCTGGGATAAGATATCGTGTAGGGCGCCAGTGGAAGCTAGTCGGTCGGGTGAAGGTACTAGAGCTATCCCCCGAGTGATGATCTTCTCAGGAACATAGGATCAAGAGAAATACGACGTTGGGTCTGAGCTGTCTCCTTCTCTAATGCAGAAGCCGCCCTTGTGATGAAGGCATCTAGGGTAACAGTTAGGCCCCCCCGATCCCTGTTCCCTGGTTTAATGGGTTTCGGATTTTTTTGGGGCCATTGACCGTAACTTTGAACCTTAAGGTGGTATCACAAGATTTAAATACACAAAACAGTAAATTAACAAATATATATTAGTACAATAAAACTCTATTAAACACAGTGCAAAAAGTCTTACGAATACGGGAAACTCAAGGGATATAGCCCAGTCCAGTCTCTGACGGGCTCAGACGGGCCCGCCCTTGGCCCGGGGCTTCGCCCGGCTTGTCCCGCCATGCGCGGTGCTGGTGCAGGACTTGAAGCACCTGTGGAGGGCGTGGCGGGAAGGTGCCTCCTAGCCCCGTTGGTTTATGGGCGATGTAGTTTTTCCTCCCTTATGGCCACCAGTCCCCGAAACAGCGAGCGTTTCCCGTGAAGCGGGAAACGCGAGAAGTGACCAAGTGGACAGATAACAAGTTCAGATGGTGCTGTAAAAACAGGGAGCGTGGTTCTCCTCCTTTTCGTAGCCCCCGTAATCCAGAGAACAGTTCTTTATGCTGAAACAGCAGCCGGAGTTTCCCGCGATGCGCAGTGCTGGTGCAGGATTTGAAGCACCTGTGGAGGGCGTGGCGGGAAGGTGCCTCCTAGCCCCGTTGGTTTATGGGCGATGTACTTTGTCCTCCCTTATGGCCACCAGTCCCCCAAACTGCGAACATTTCTCGCGAAGCGGGAAACTCGAGAAGTGACCAAGTGGACAGATAACAAGTTCAGATGGCGCTGTAAAAATGGGGAGCGTGGTTCTCCTTTTCGTAGCCCCCGTAATCCAGAGAACAGTCCTTTACACTGAAACAGCGGCCGGAGTTTCCCGCGATGCGCGGTTCTGGTGCAGGATTTGAAGCACCTGTGGAGGACGTGGCGGGAAGGTGCCTCCTAGCCCCGTTGGCTTATGGGCGATGTAGTTTGTCCTCCTTTATGGCCGCCAATCCCCCAAACAGCGAGAGCTTTACCCGCGAAGCGGGAAACGCGAGAAGTGACTAAGTGGACAGATAACAAGTTCAGATGGCGCTGTAAAAATGGGGGGCGTGGTTTTCCTCCTTTTTGTAGCCCCCGTAATCCAGAGAACAGTCCTTTACACTGAAACAGCAGCCGGAGCATCTAATCAATACCACGTCATTGTTTACTGCATTTAACCTTACAGATAAACAAATCTCTTTGGCACAAAGAGTAGCAGACTATACGGTGCTGAGCATTGAAAAGCTCGAAAGATTACAATTAACAGTTTCTGAGAAGCCTCTCATTGAATGGATAATTCATGGCACCATTACGATACCAGTGACGTCTTTCCTGTTTCAGCGTTCTCTGGAGCATATACCAGCGGGCCTGTATGAACGGTTGGGTAAAGAATACATTAAGTCGACCTGGGTTTTACCATACACACACAGATGTTGGAATGGGGCACATGAAGTGTTCCTTAGTGGTAAGAATTGTAAAAACTCACTGAGTGGTACACTTTTGGCCAGGGGATTAATTTGCACGGAGCCTGCGACGGTTCTGCAAATAACCTCTCTTGCCACCTGCACGGATTGCCCTCCACAGCGATAGTACCAATTTTCAGGCAGCTATCCAATGGCAGCTACGTTATGCTTAACGATCACAGCTGTTGTGGCATGTTGCCAGGAAAAAGTTATCTCGTAACTGTGTCATCCATGATCACTTGTTGTATGCAAGTATTGTATCCAAAAAGTGAGACAGAAAGGGAGACGGCTTTATGGCCTTCACTGAATATCTCTTCTATACGAATTGATACTTTAAGCAGAATGAAAGCCATTCTTTTACAAAAAAATGTGCCACTGACCTCGTCTAGAGAAACGTATGATCTGCAAGTAGCAAGGTCTTCTGCAGAGATACATGCATTATTATCAACAAACTGCCCAGTACATTTCGCAGAAATGTTAAGTCAAATCTTAAACATGTCTGATACCAGTAGCATCGCACATGTATTTAAGACGATTTTTTCGGGCCTGTTAACACCATTTGAAGCCGTCCTCTGCATTTTTCCAAATTTCGTGCACTCTGTGTTCCGCGGCCTGCCTCTCATCTTGGGACTAGTAGCAGGAATTCTATTTTTATTCCTTCTGCTGCGATATAGCAAGTCCGGTCACCAGCAACACCGAAACTACCATGGAACAATGCCTCATTGCAATGAGATATCGTGAAAGGATTTCACAGATTCTTGGCTTGGCTCGTTTAAGAGATCTGAACACAATGCGGTTTCTAAAGTAAAGACCAATCTGGCAAGATTGCATCTTACCTGTTCTTCCATGCCTGCTTTGCAGACAGGAATGAGTGTTGGACCTTTGTCTTACACTTCCATCAGTACTGCCATCGGATGTTGACGCTTTGCTAGGTCCAGTAACGGCTCATGCATCATGTTGCCCCCAACGGCTGCCTATTCTGATGACGACATTCATTGAGGTCTCACCCGCAAGTCTAACTGAGGGTGAGATACGAGAAACTACAGGCAAACAGGTACCATCTACTATGGACATTGCTAATGCATCAAACGCTGACGGCGATGATCCACACTTCTGCACTTTTGATCTGCTAACTGAAGTGGTTCCACTTTCACCTACCATGGTAGACGGTTTCTTAGCAAGCCTAGATAATCAGATGTTTTCTCCTGACACTCCTGAGAATAACTTTTGATTATTTCACACAGCGTCCCCTGAATTCGGCCTTCATTTTTCAACACAATCCACTAATTTGAACTTTTTGCAAATTAGAACTTTTGGCACAAAGTAATCGGCTTAAAGTAGAACTTTTCTTAGAGAAAGAGATTTCGTGTTTGAACTTCCTAAAATGACAATATTTGGCTTCAACCTCGAAAACAAACACAGTTAAAAACTTATGCTATGGGACAGATTTCAGGTATCAATTGATGAATGTACTTTCGTTTTATTTAATGAGAGAATATATGCTCATGATTTATGCTTGATTTCATATGACGCCTATAACTTTTGCATACCGTATATACTCATTTCATGTGAACAAACCTATTCAAATGCATTTTTGCATTTTGGGGTGGGATTGTGAACACTTTGCTTTAGATATATTCAGTGCTTAGGTGTTATTGAACTTAATAATCGTGGAGTGGGTGTTATGTGGGAATCTAGGACCCTAGTGTAATTTTCCCGATTCATGCCCATATATAGGTATAATTCACCCAATCCTTATATAGGCATAGGAATCATTGCCTTATTTAGTCTTAGCCTGTGCATCCCAAATACGGCATGGCTACTTCCACTAAACTCTGAGAATCCACAACGATTTCTTTGAAAAACCAGCCTTCAGCAGCCAGGGACTTCCCCCTGCTTGAATACTAATTTATCCAAGAACTCCTGGAGTTTTCAAGGAACTGAGTCACTAGTGACGATATTATGTCCAATCTTACGTCAAACTCGGCACCTTCAAAGTATAAATATGCCTACATTTGCCCTGTCAAACACACGGTGGTTTAGGAGCAGATCGACATACTACTTGCCCGACGCCCTGCTGCTGCAAGTGCCGATGGAAGCCTACCCTCCAACTGACGCGCTGAGGAGACGCTGTCTTTTCTCTTGCCGAGAAATCCAGCTCCGGTGTTTCCAGGCTACCCTTGCGGGTTGCTGGGAGATCGAGTCCTCAGAGAGAGATACAAGACCTCTATCATTCTAAAACCAAGGTACAGAGTTGATTAGAGCCTTAGAGAATTCTTGGAACAGGTTTTTGGCAGAAAATTACTAGACTTAAGCTCCACCACACTTACTCCTCCCTCGTACTAGCCTAGGTTAGGTACACCGGGGTAGGCGTATTTTAGAAGCACCAATTGAGTACTTTTAGAAACTATTTTATCACTATATGTATTTTATGCATTTTATGTATTCTATGTTTATGGCTCAGAAACCATATCATGCTCTTACAGTACAGTGCATTGTACTTCTTAACTAGCATTTCAATTGTAGAAATGCATTTCATATGCTTAAGAAATAAGACTGTTCAATAAATACTTTTATTAAAAACGCCAGTCTCTCTATTTATAGGCAACTCTGGTGAAACGAAGCATGCACATCTGACTGAGTGAAATAGCCGTCTATTGTTTCCGCGACTCTAGAGATAAGTTTCATTCTGGAAAAACAAAGTTGTCATGTTATATGGTTGTCAGAGACTAATCCCTTCTTGTATTTTCAAAAAAGTTTCTAGTGACCTCTGAGCTAGCTGGCACTCACAATTAAGTCTAATATATTTGGTAGAGACCTAGTCGACTTACGTCCTACGTCTAAGCTGCAGGATATATTATTCCAATGCGCAGAGCCTATTGGGAATATAGGAACTACACTACAATATCCCACTGCTGCCTTCGCTGCAGACCCACAGCAAGTTTTTAAAATCTGCTGATAGTGTAACACCAACAAAATAGTTATGCGGTGCCATCACTTGTCCTACCACTCTCTCCTCCTAGTCTCTGCATTCTGCAACTCTATTAATGCCTAAGGACTCGGAGGGGTGTGGAGGTGGGAATTTCCATTGTATATAGATTATTGAAGAACAACATTAAATCCTCCACATTGTTCTCTTACCTGCGATTATTAAGTGAAGTGATGGCTTCATGGTTTACCAAGGGTCCATGGTGGTGGTAGTAGACAGTAGCAGCATAGCCCTCCCTTACCCCACACACCTGGCATTATGACCCACATTGCACTCCAAACTACACGCGCAGAGCCCCGTGATGCTGCAGCAAAAGGTGAACCTGCCCTTAAAACAGTGTCACCGGGTCTGGCCCATCTTGACATCGGTAAAGCCTTGCACACGTGCCTCAGACCATCCTACCTCCAATAAAGGTCTTCTGCTTGTATCTGCCCCTCATCAGGGGTCTTTGCTCGTATGACACAATCACTCCAGCACTCCGAGAATTCCACTGGGTCCCACTTCCCTCATGCATACTCGGTGCCTCCCTTACACAGCTGTCAACACCAGCAGCGACCCACCACACCTGGCTGCTAAGGTGAACACCTCCAGTATTGTGGCAGACATAGCAAACCTAAGAGGCCCATTTTTATTGAAGGACAGAAGCTCGAATTTGCTAAGCACTTTTCTTATCTTGGTATACCTTTTGCCCAAGATGAGACGTGGACCCAAGCTATGTCTAGGAAAAAACTTGAGCTGCTACGATCGACTGCTGCTCTTAAAATCTTTTCAAATAAATTAGGGACCAGACCACCTGTAGAATTAATTAAAATCTACAAAGCTAAGTGTGTGGCTGGTGCTACCTATGGTAGTATGGTTTGGGGTTTTGCAAATACTGCACCCATCCAGATGGCTGAAAATTCATTTTTAAAATATATGTTGGCACTTCCCAAAAGCTCCTCTAATTATAATTGCCACGCAGAACTGGGTCTTCCTTATATTACTGACCTAATTAAACGAGAGCCTGTGCTATTATGGCACAGACTCTGGACACAGGAAGCAACTCATTTAAATAGAGATGTTCTGACTGACATTTTAGAATTAGAGGGAGCCATAAAGATACCTTGGGTAAATTATGTTGGTAATTTTTTAAACGGTATGGGGAGAGAAGATTACTTCTTGAACCCCACCAATATTTCAGCTATCTCGTGGAAAGAGTTGAAAAGCGAGCGTCTAGCTCTCTTGGATTCTCATAGAATTGCTACGGAGATCCTAAAACCTTCTGTCCGACAGCATCAAATGGGTTTAACGACTTTTAAAATTCAGCCCTATCTAATACATGTGTCCAATAAATATGAGCGTTTTTTACTCTCCCGTTTTAGATTTGGTATTTTCCACAGACTGGTTAGTTTTCCTACGACTAACAATTGGATGCATGATCTACCTCTTTGTCCCTGCGATAATGTTTCACCTCAGAGTACTACCCATGTTTTCCTATTCTGTAAATTTTATGGCGCAATGAGGAAAAATGTTCTATTGCCATTTTTAAGAGAATTAGGATATCGTCAGTGTCGACTGGCAATCCTTAATATTCAATGCCTTGATAACCATTTAGGTGTAGCAACAACAACTCTGTATTTAAAAAATGTGTTGTACAATAGAAAAAGCATGGACATTTAAAATGCACTTTATATTTAAATTCCATTATTGGATCCTGAATCCCTCGAAATTGATGAATCTTTGTACTCTAATTGTCTGTTTTTAATATTGTAAATAATGTTTTTTCATTCTGTACTTTTATGATTGCTTCCAACAATCGAAATAAGGATATTTTGATTTTTTTTTTACATCGGTAAAGCCTTGCACACGTGCCTCAGACCATCCTACCTCCAATAAAGGTCTTCTGCTTGTATCTGCCCCTCATCAGGGGTCTTTGCTCGTATGACACAATCACTCCAGCACCCTGGGAAGTCCACTGGGTCCCACTTCCCTCATGCATACCCGGTGCCTCCCTTAAACAGCTGTCAACACCAGCAGCGACCCACCACACCTGGCTGCTAAGGTGAACACCTCCAGAGGAACACGCACAACATGCAACCACAGCATCATCAGGCGGGCAGTGAGGGCAAGAAGGAAGAGATACAAACCTTCTCCAGAACCTCCCTTAGAGTATCAAATCCAGCAGAACCCACCATTTCTCCACTTCTCGTGCCAGGGCAGGGGGTACAAGAAGGGATACCAAGCCTTCTATAGAACCTCCCTCAGAGTATCAAATCCAGCAGAACCCACCCTTTCTCCACTTCTGGTGCTAGGGCAGGGGGTACAAGAAGGGATACCAAGCCTACTCCAGAACCTCCCTCAGAGTATCAAATCCAGCAGAACCCACCCTTTCTCCACTTCTGGTGCCAGGGCAGGGGGTACAAGAAGGGATACCAAGCCTACTCCAGAACCTCCCTCAGAGTATCAAATCCAGCAGAACCCACCCTTTCTCCACTTCTGGTGCCAGGGCAGGGGGTACAAGAAGGGATACCAAGCCTACTCCAGAACCTCCCTCAGAGTATCAAATCCAGCAGAACCCACCCTTTCTCCACTTCTGGTGCCAGAGCGGCGGTGTTGGGCCCTTGCTCATCTCTAGGAAGTGGGTCAGAGCAGTTAAATCTTAGTCCAGGGGTGAGACGGTGATCGAAACTCAGATGGTACGGCACTGTAGTGTAGTTCCTATATCCCTGATAGGCTCTGCGCATTGGAATAACATACACTATAGATTTGACATGGGACTGATGTCAGTATGTCTCTATCGAGTACATTAAACTTAATTGTGTGTGTGCCAGTTAGCTCAGAGGTCACTAGAAACTTCTCAAATAAACAAGAAGGGATTAGTCTCTGACAACCACATAAACATGACAACTTTGTTTCCCTTAGAGTCGGAACAATATCTTCAGAGTCGTGGAAACAATAGATAACTATTTCACTCACTCAATCGTGCATGCTTCGTTTCTACAGAGTTGCACAGAAATAGTGAGACGGGCATAAAAGGGTTTATTGAACAGTCTTATTTCTCATGCAAGAGAAATGAACTGCTACAATCGTAAGACAGAATGCGAAATAGAAAATGTACAGCGTTAGCAGTAATATAAAATAATATTGTAATAGCATGTTTTTGCGGCAATCACAAATTCATTAAAATACATACATAAATAACACAGGCTAAAATACTCAACTGGTGCTTCTAAAATTATCCTACCCCAGTGTACCTACCCTAAGTCTAGAATGAGGGAAGAAGTAGGTGCTGTTTTAGCTATAGTCTAGTTTAGTTGTGCCAAGAATTGCCAAAGGTTTCTCTAGGCTCTAATCAGCTCCATACCTTAGAATGACAGAGGTTTGTATCTCTTTCCCGGGACTCGATCTCTAACACCCTGCAAGGGGAGTCAGAAACACTGGAGCTGGATTCTCAGCTAGGAGGACAACTTCTGGTCAGTGCGTCAGCTGGAGAGTCGGCTTCCTTCGGGACTTGCGGTGGCGAGCCGCGTCGTGCAAGTAGGTAGTTGAACTGCACCGAACCACACCGTGCTTTGCCATAGCAAGTAAAGGTATATTTATACCTTGAAGGTGTTTTGGAATGCCAGAATTGACGTAAAAGTCGGGCATGAGAACGTCATGAATGAACCCACAAGGAATAGATGTTCATGCATAATAAATGAGTTCTTGGAGAAATCAATATCCAGGCTGGGGGATGTCGCTTCTGCGAAAGAGTCTGGTTTTCCAAGAACTCGTTGTGACGTTGATGAACGGATGGAAGTAGCCATGCCTGTATTTGGGTAGCATGGGCTATGCCTAAATAAGGGCTTCATTTCTATGCCTATATAAGGGCAATGTGAATTGTACCTATATAAGGGCATGAATCGGGAACATTTAAACGGAATCTAAATCGATACTCAACAGCACAGTAAGTGACACTCAATAACTTTGATGTCCAGTAAGTGATTCATCTTTGAAAAAAGAACTTTATTAGATAAATAAATCCATTGGAATAATGATAAACAAAGCTATGAGCAAACAGCACTTTACAAAGACTGTATATAAATTATAATACAAAGCCAAGCAGCACTAAGGCTATTTTATTAATACCAGGCAACCGCCTAGTCCAATCAATCAATCACTCAGAGTTTGTAAAGTGCGGCTACTCACCTGTGGGGGTCTCAAGGCGCTGTGGGGGCACAGAGGATCAGACCAAGTGCTGAATTCATCTGAAGAGCCAGGTCATGAGGCTGATGTGCGACGGGAGGTCCCACGGGGGCATTTTAAGCTCCTCACCAGATGCATTCGGAAGAGCGTGACGAACGGATCCCCACC
Source organism: Lissotriton helveticus (assembly GCF_964261635.1). Taxonomy (NCBI): domain Eukaryota; kingdom Metazoa; phylum Chordata; class Amphibia; order Caudata; family Salamandridae; genus Lissotriton; species Lissotriton helveticus. Next base: position 2,125,800,566 of record NC_136065.1, on the reverse strand, counting down.
CAGGAGCCTCCCCCTGCACTCCATGCACACAAAAGGCCAGATTAGCACCAGTTGTGTTACAACCAGTGAGCAGTAGCACCACGTCAAGGTTCTGACCATTGCTACTGACCATTCACACCATTCATCACACGAAAAGAAAAAACAAGCCAATTTTTAGCACTCCATTCAATGTCACATTAGTACATAGCACAGTAATTCATAAAAGTATGCCCAAAGTCCGTAGTAAAGTCTACCGTTAATCAATGTTCATGATTCAAACAGTGTCCAGTATGTTTGCTTATATCAATCCAAATTCAGAAATCCAAGTCAGATATATTTTCCAAGATTTTCTTTTATTATGTTTCAATATTTTAATCACAACTTCACAGCACAACCGCCGACACGTGTTTCGTCTCTAACTGAGACTTTTTCAAGGCTGGAAGCAATTAACAAAAAAGATACAATCAAAACAATGAATAAAAATCCATTCAACATGACGCCTATTATATACACTTAAAATATATTACAAAATTCTTCCTAATCTAAATATGAAGAAAAACCACCTACATACAGTTATTATATACAGTTTAAAAAATATATACATATACACAGAAAATCAATTCATTATTGGGAAATCCATATGTACAAATCATTGCTTATAAGTGTAACAAAATCATCATTGTTACAAAGTACCCTATAGCAATACAATTTCAAAACAATCATATCGACCAATTCTAATAACACGGAGAGTCCTGATGTTGTGATGTAGGGAGAAACATCACTAAATACGGTATGAGCATAGCTTAATACCCTACATTGATGTCAAATTTTAAACAATCATATCGACCGATTTTGTTCACAAGTAGATTCCTGATATTGTGATGTTGGGAGAAACATTACTAAAAAAAGGTTCAAGCGTAGCTGTATTAAAGGCCATGTATACTAAAGTAATCCAATCGATAAAGATATATTTACACCTACCCTAGATCATATAAGGATCTTGGTGGTGTCCAGGGTCCAAATTATTGGATAGTTGTTGATCTCATTAAGGTTTGTTTCTTCAATAATCATAAAGAGCGGATGGAAAATATGTGATGCCTAACAAGAAAGTAAGAACAAACTGAATCTCTATTATGTATATATCATGTCTTCATTTAATAGATACAACCAAAAGGTCACAATTCTATTCGTCTGACCCTGGAGTGTTCACGTAATATCCAGAATAACCTAATATATCACCTCATCCATAGTCTGAATAAACATTACTCCAACAACGCTATTAAGTATAATTTCAACTTCATATATTTTTACAAAGTAGAGGTACTCAATCACGAACGCAGAAAGAGGGAGGGATCAGCATCACTCACCTCTCAACACACATGTAGTCATATGTCAGGTCTTGTTAGAGGATATTTCTCACGAACGCAACCTACGGATAGACAACACAATGCAATCGTTGTTTAGAGACCCCCCACAATCATGACATATTCCTAATCCACTCATATCTATATGCAAATATCCCATCTCCTAGTCGAATCAGTATAGCCCACCAGACATTAATACAATGTTGTTAGCAATAGGTGAGCATGTAAAATGAAGGCCACGTGAACCATCATCACATTGAACCATAAAGTAGTGCCCTAATGCATCAAGCATCTTCAATATTGAACTCAATGAATAAATTCATACTCAGTATACGACAAAAGGAATAGTTGCATACTAAACAATAGTTTTGTCACAAAAAAGTAAAGTGACATCATTCATAATAAGATATCAGGCTCGTCACATGAAACCTACTTACCAAAGTTATAGTATACTAGATAAGATTATTGAAGAGCTATGCCGCCATTGTCATCAGTAATTGTATGTGCCAGTATCTATAAACAAAAAGCACATTTTTAGATATAACCCCACATTATCCCTCAAGATAATGGACCTTCTCGGCAAAGTTGATGTCTCAGACAATGTATAAGCCTATAAATACATCGTCGTTCTACTTACTAGTTTTACAAGCAGAAAAAAGTCCTAGGCGGAAAGTCCATCTACATAGTAGGGTTGTATATAGCGGACGACGAGACCATGGTAAGTCTATAGAATCAAAGAGATGTGAAAGCAAAATAGGGTAAACTGCATCCACATGTATATAAGAAGTAGCAAACTATCCTCATGCATAACTTCATAGCATAATCACAGGGTAAATTACCCGCTCTAAACATTGTGAAGGCCAATAGGGTACACTACATCCACATATACCTAAAGAGTAGCACGCTATCCTCATCAATAACTTCATAGCACATTCACAGAGTAAACTATCCGCTCACCTCTATCGAGTCGATAATGAGCCGACTCCGACCCAGTCTCCAAAACCACCAAAACGCCCGGTGGTATTTCCCGCGCATGCTTTAAAGACGCTGATAGTATCCGCCCCATGCGTGAATAATCTCCACCCAGAACGTGTGACGCAGTCAATCCCCAGAAGTTCACTGTGTCTAGTAAGTAAACAGTGCGGCCATCTTGTCATGTCACAATTTTGAAGCGCACCATCCACAAGTATTGCTGTAAGTAAAACAAAACGCCCAAATATAATGGACGGTGGTCTATTAATAGCCGCTCTCCGTATATTCGAAGTGGGGATACCATTTAGGGCATAACCACTTGCTATACTCATACTAGCCAGTATTAAGATAATGAAAAAGATTACGGTGAGTATGACACCCAGGTCAGAATCTGATTCTAATGGGACCCTCATATGAATTCCCATATGAGGGGAAACAGGCAATACATGTATCACTCATCTCTATTAAGGGGAACACAAATAATGCATATAGGATATAATAATGAACTCATATTCCATGCACCATGGTGATTGATTGACTGCAGACAATTATTGATCCATGCATTTATGGAATCCTTCTTGAGTTTCATTACATGTAAGGCACAGTTAAAATATCCATAATTAGTTAGCCCTAACCACAGTTTCATTTATTAACATGTAATGCAAAGCCCAGATGTGTTGGAGGATATACATAAGAAACCCTATCTTGTCTAGAGAGAGACCAACCAATCAAATTAGTCCTTAAGGAAAACATGTAGCTCTCTATCGATATTCAGTCCCCTGTCTACTGCTCTTAGCTTAATAAGCCATTTAGTCTCCAGTTTTCGTAATGCCGACACATTGTCCCCTCCTCTAGTATCTGGTTTAATCATGTCTAATCCATGAAACTGTATTTTTAGCATGTCCAGATGTAGATGTTCCCTATTATAGTGTATTGCCAATGGGTAACTTGTATTGTTATTGCGAATAGCTCTTACATGTTCTTGCAATCTTTCTTTGAGTGGCCGTATCGTACTGCCAACATATATAAGCCCTCAGTGACAGATAATACAGTATACGACCAGCTGAGAATTGCAATTGATAAAGTGGTTGATGCGGTAAGTTTGCTTGTTGTTATAGCAAAATGACTTCTTTTTATCCATAGCAAACTGACACATATTGCATTGTGTACATTTATAGAAACCACAGAGTTTTGGGGGCAACCATATATCAGTATTCTTGTTAGGTGGATTTTTCACAATAGAGGGGCTTAATATGTTTTTTGGAGTTTTTCCTTTTTTGTAAACAATACGAGGTCTTTCTCCAACATATTTCTCTAAATCTTGATCAAGCTTGAGCAAGTGCCACTGCTTCTTAAGTGTACAAAAGATTTGGGAGCTGTTAGCGTTATACTGAGTTATAAATGGCAATTTATCGTTGGTATATTTCTTAGGGCCCTGGCATTTCTTTTTTAGTGTAGATTCTCTAGTCACTTTTTGTATCTTATTATGGGCTTTGTTGAGTAGGGCCTTATCATATCCTCTCGTGAGGAAACTTTGTTTTAAATTCTCAATCTCTAGTCTAAAATGTTCTTCCGTACTACAGTTACGCCTCAGTCTCACCATTTCCCCATATGGTATTGCTGCTATTTGGGATATTGGATGTGCACTACTTGCATGCAAAGCTGAATTGCACGACGTGCTTTTTCTATACAGTTTGGATGCCAATTTGTCATCAGCAATAAACAGGGTAACATCCAGAAAAGCAATGTTATTTTTGCTGGATTCAGATGTAAAGCTAAGGTTGTAATCATTGTTGTTAAGATAAATCAGGAAATTATCCAATTGCTCCTCATCCCCTCTCCAGATCATAAAAACATCGTCTATAAAACGACACCAATATACTATTTGTTCAGTAAAAGATGGCAGACCCTTCTTCCAAATGTGTTGATCTTCATAGAATCCCATATATATATTGGCAAAGGACGGGGAGAATTTAGCCCCCATAGCCACACCCGAGTGTTGCTGGTACCAGTCATCAAGATGTTTAAAGCAGTTGTTTTCAAGGGCAAATCTGGTCAGTTCAATTATCATAGATGTATGTTCATACAAAGTAGCATCCCTCCTAGACAGGTAGTAAGTCAAGGCAGCCATTCCCTTATCAATAGGAATACTCGTGTACAGTGAACATACATCAAGGGTCACCAATCTGAATTCAGATGACCATTCTAGATCTTCGAGCTTACATAGAAGATCCTTAGTATCTTCAAGAAAAGAGGGGATATTACGTACGATTGGCTGTAATGTGATATCAATGTATTCTGATACCCGTTCTAAAGGCCCCCCAATTCCTGAAATGATAGGTCTACCCGGGGGTGCCGTCAAGCACTTATGTACTTTGGGTAGTATGTATATATATATGCAGCTTTAGCATTGGGAACAGTGAGATATTTAAGCTCCATATCAGATAGCAGTCCTGCATGATGCCAATATTTGAGCATTTTGTCTAGATTAGAGGTTATGGATGTCATGGGGTTAGATGTTAACTTAGTATAGGAATTGATATCAGATAATTGGCGATCAATTTCTTTAATGTAATCCTTACTATTGAGCATGACGATGTTACCGCCCTTGTCAGCTTCTTTTATTACAACATTATTTCTTGTTTTGAGCGTTACCAAGGCATCCCTTTCATTTTTGCTCAGATTATCCCTCTTTCCTAGTCTTGTGCCCTGGATCCTATCTCCCAGTTTATAAAGCTCATGAGTTACTGTTTTATAAGAACAGTCAATCAAGGTATCTGCTGTAGTAATTGGTAGAAAAGTAGATTTGACTCTAAGGGCACTATACATGTAGATATTACTTTCAATGCCCAATTCCGTCATTATACTGTCTATAGTTGGTGCTTGTTCCAAGTCATCATCCATTTCCAAAAGCATTTGAACCCCCATTATATCCTGGATTGTTTTACCACTGTCATTGACATTGTAAATCATTGTTTCTTTAGGTTTTTTATTGTTCTGATCAAAAAACTTTCTCAATTTAAGCTTCCTTACAAACTTATATAAATCAATATGGACAGATGTAAAGTCAGCCTTATTCATTGGACAAAAGTTTAAACCCCTTTTTAACAATCATAATTCACTTTCCGATAGTTGTGCCTCCGACAGGTTTATCACAGATACATCGTTAGTTTCTGATTGAGTTTTCACAGATGCATCATTAACAACGTCAATAATAGTACATGTATCATTAGATATATTAACAGTGTCATATACAGTTACTTTCTCTGTTGACGTGAGACTGACCTGGTGACCCTCTGATTTTGATCTTCTCCTGTTCTTCCTGCCCCCCCTCCTTGTTCTTTTCCTGACTGGGGTTTGCGGTTGAATCCTGACTGTATTCCCTTCCTGTATCTTTCCAGTTCTGATAAAAAAGATGAACCAGGGATAGGGCTTTTGGATGGTCCTGCCACTAGGGATGATTCACTTGGCCTGTCACTCACTATACTAATTTCACTATTGACACTGGATATTTCTGATCCACTCCCCGATGCTGTTTTATCTGTCCTTGCTTCTTTTAGCGAGGAAGTTCCTATTCTGGGTTTGATTTCGTCATATCTTTTGGCGAACGTAAAGACTCTTCCATTCTTATAGTCCATTTCGTCGCGTTTCAACTTCCTGATTTTCTTATCTCTTAGATAATTTTGATGTGAAGTTAAAATATCCCTTAGTATTTTGAATTTTTTTTCTGTTATTTCACCCATATTAAGGGCGTTGATCTCTCCTTCTATCTTTTCTATATCTTTTAGGATTTTGTCTCTTTTTCTTTCTGCGTGACGGATCAAAATGTCCATCATCCCGAACGATGACCCAGCTATCAGGTTCTCCCATTCCCCAAACAGGTTTGGGTCTAAATCCTCAAACGTGGGGAATATAATCACCCTCAATCCTATCGGGATTTGCTTGATCTCAATATGTTTTTTGAGGGTGGTTAAGTCCCACCATCGAGACAATTCTGCTTTACGCAGACGTTCCAATTTTATAAAGAATTGTTTTAAGCCTTGTGGTTTTTCTTCTGTTGTAGTTTTTGTTATATTTTGGGTCCCATGATTGGAAAATATATCATTGAACATTTTATCTCGGTTATCATCAAACCTGGCCATTTCTAAAGAAAAATCAGTTACTAAAACCGGAGGGAACCTACTACCAGTTCACGTCTACAGAGAAGGTATTACAGAAGTGCAAGGACTCACTTAACAGAGTACAAGAAAAGAAGTGGTGGTAGTGTTTCCCTAGCCAGAGGGAAAACGTCCGCACCTATAGTAATATTCTTCAAAATTTGTAAATATTGAGACGTATAATATATAAGTAAATACTTATTATCTTACATACACACGGGTGCTCTTGTGGCTTGCTGTACATCCACCACCAGGGATGTCATTAGGGCACAAATGCCCATAGAACATGAAAAGAAAAAACAAGCCAATTTGTAGCACTCCATTCAATGTCACATTAGTACATAGCACAGTAATTCATAAAACTATGCCCAAAGTCCGTAGTAAAGTCTACCGTTAATCAATGTTCATGATTCAAACAGTGTCCAGTATTTTTGCTTATATCAATCCAAATTCAGAAATCCAAGTCAGATATATTTTCCAAGATTTTCTTTTATTATGTTTCAATATTTTAATCACAACTTCACAGCACAACCGCCGACACGTGTTTCGTCTATAACTGAGACTTTTTCAAGGCTGGAAGCAATTAACAAAAAAGATACAATCAAGACAATGAATAAAAATCCATTCAACATGACGCCTATTATATACACTTAAAATATATTACAAAATTCTTCCTAATCTAAATATGAAGAAAAACCACCTACATACAGTTATTATATAGAGTTTAAAAAATATATACATATACACAGAAAATCTATTCATTATTGGGAAATCCATATGTACAAATCATTGCTTATAAGTGTAACAAAATCATCATCGTTACAAAGTACCCTATAGCAATACAATTTCAAAACAATCATATCGACCAATTCTAATAACACGGAGAGTCCTGATGTTGTGATGTAGGGAGAAACATCACTAAATACGGTATGAGCATAGCTTAATACACTACATTGATGTCAAATTTTAAACAATCATATCGACCGATTTTGTTCACAAGGAGATTCCTGATATTGTGATGTTGGGAGAAACATTACTAAAAAAAGGTTCAAGCATAGCTGTATTAAAGGCCATGTATACTAAAGTAATCCAATCGATAAAGATATTTACACCTACCCTAGATCATATAAGGATCTTGGTGGTGTCCAGCGTCCAAATTATTGGATAGTTGTTGATCTCATTAAGGTTTGTTTCTTCAATAATCATAAAGAGCGGATGGAAAATCTGTGATGCCTAACAAGAAAGTAAGAACAAACTAAATCTCTATTATGTATATATCATGTCTTCATTTAATATATACAACCAAAAGGTCACAATTCTATTCGTCTGACCCTGGAGTGTTCACGTAATATCCAGAATAACCTATTATATCACCTCATCCATAGTCTGAATAAACATTACTCCAACAACGCTATTAAGTATAATTTCAACTTCATAGATTTTTACAAAGTAGAGGTACTCAATCACGAACGCAGAAAGAGGGAGGAATAATGATAAACAAAGCTATGTGCAAACAGCACTTTACAAAGACTGTATATAAATTATAATACAAAGCCAAGCAGCACTAAGGCTATTTTATTAATACCAGGCAACCGCCTAGTCCAATCAATCAATCACTCAGAGTTTGTAAAGTGCGGCTACTCACCTGTGGGGGTCTCAAGGCGCTGTGGGGGCAGAGAGGATCAGGCCAAGTGCTGAATTCATCTGAAGAGCAGCTCATGAGGCTGATGTGCGACGGGTGGTCCCACGGGGGCATTTGAAGCTCCTCACCAGATGCCTTCGGAAGAGCGTGACGAAAGGATCTCCACCCAGGAGCCTCCCCCTGCACTCCATGTACACAAAAGGCCAGATTAGCACCAGTTGTGTTACAACCAGTGAGCAGTAGCACCACGTCAAGGTTCTGACCATTGCTACTGACCATTCACACCATTCATACGGGGGCCTACAACACCCCTTCCCCCTGGGAGTCTTCTCTTCTTTATTGGACACCATGCCCCCACCCTCCACCCCATAAAGACCCTCATTCACACCATTCATAACCCAAGGACTCAGGCGTACGCTGGGAAGCCCCCTCCGAGACCCCCCAGCGTATCGCGGCAGATCCAGGACACACGCTGGGGCCCTGAGAGGGTGCCAAAGAGACAATGCAGCGGGGGCCAAGGTGAGCCCCTACCTGGCCCCTCCCAGGGTGGAGGAGAATCGGCGGGGAGCGTGAGTGCGGAGGGCACTTTAACTCACCAAGCACCGAAGCTCCCCCGCAGCCTGCTCCCTCACTGCCCACCACTAGGTGTGGTGCAGCGGCCAGGGCAGCTGACTTCAGAGCACAGGGTTCAGGGTTCGATACCCGGCTCTGGTGGCAGCTCAGCTCAGCACCATGTGACTCTGGGCAATAGCTCACTTAACTTCCACGACGACCCCCAGCACCTTGAGACCCGGAAGGGTGAGTAGTCTGCGCTTTACAAATACAGATTTAGAAAGAAATCCATATTTGTAAAGCGTGAACTACTCACCCTCAGGGGTCTCAAGGCACTGGGGGCCGTCGTGGAAATTAAGTGAGTTATTGCCCAGAGTCACATGGTGCTGAGCTGAGCTGCCGCCGGGGCCAGGGATCGAACCCTGTGCTCAGAAGTCAGCTGCCCTGACCTCTGCACCACACCTCTCGCTGCCCCCTCTGGATATATAGGCTTGCAGGAGTGACATCACAAAGGAAGGGGGCAGGATGTACAGGGCTGGTGGAGTGACATCACAGACGAAGGGGGGGACCGGATTTGCAGGCCAAGGGGAGTGACATCACAGACGAAGGGGGGGACAGGATTTGCAGGCCAGGGGGAGTGACATCACAGATGAAGGGGGGGACAGGATTTGCAGGCCAGGGGGAGTGACATCACAGATGAAGGGGGGGGACAGGATTTGCAGGCCAGGGGGAGTGACATCACAGATGAAGGGGGGGACAGGATTTGCAGGCCAGGGGGAGTGACATCACAGACGAAGGGGGGACAGGATTTGCAGGCCAGGGGGAGTGACATCACAGATGAAGGGGGGGACAGGATTTGCAGGCCAGGGGGAGTGACATCACAGAGGAGGAGGGGACAGGATATGCAGCACTGGGGGAGTGACATCACAGAGGAAGGGGGGACAGGATTTGCAGGCCAGGGGGGTGACATCACAGACGAAGGGGGGGACAGGATTTGCAGGCCAAGGGGAGTGACATCACAGACGAAGGGGGGGACAGGATTTGCAGGCCAGGGGGAGTGACATCACAGACGAAGGGGGGGACAGGATTTGCAGGCCAGGGGGAGTGACATCACAGACGAAGGGGGGACAGGATTTGCAGGCCAGGGGAGTGAAATCACAGACGAAGGGGGGGACAGGATTTGCAGGCCAGGGGGAGTGACATCACAGACGAAGGGGGGGGGACAGGATTTGCAGGCCAGGGGGAGTGACATCAGAGAGGAAGGGTGGGGGGACAGGATGTACAGAGCTGGGCGAGTGACATCACAGAGGAAACATGGGGGACAGGATATGTAGGCCTGGAGAGTGACATCACAGAGGAGGGGGGGGACAGGATTTGCAGGCCAGGGGGAGTGACATCACAGAGGAGGAGGGGACAGGATATGCAGCACTGGGGGAGTGACATCACAGAGGAAGGGGGGACAGGATTTGCAGGCCAGGGGGGTGACATCACAGACGAAGGGGGGGACAGGATTTGCAGGCCAAGGGGAGTGACATCACAGACGAAGGGGGGGACAGGATTTGCAGGCCAGGGGGAGTGACATCACAGACGAAGGGGGGGACAGGATTTGCAGGCCAGGGGTAGTGACATCACAGACGAAGGGGGGACAGGATTTGCAGGCCAGGGGAGTGAAATCACAGACGAAGGGGGGGACAGGATTTGCAGGCCAGGGGGAGTGACATCACAGACGAAGGGGGGGGGGACAGGATTTGCAGGCCAGGGGGAGTGACATCAGAGAGGAAGGGTGGGGGGACAGGATGTACAGAGCTGGGCGAGTGACATCACAGAGGAAACATGGGAGACAGGATATGTAGGCCTGGAGAGTGACATCACAGAGGAGGAGGGGACAGGATATGCAGGTGTGAGGGAGTAAGGGGCAGGATATAAAGGCCTTGGGGAGTGATATAACAGGAGAAGGAGGGGACAGGATATGCAGCACTGGGGGAGTGACATCACAGAGGAAGGGTGGACAAGATATGCTGGTTTGAGGCAGTGGCATGGCAGAGAAACAACACTTAGGGCATATGTGCAGTGAGTGTGGCATCTTGGCATCAAAGTCTGTCAGGAAACAAGGTCAAGCGGCGATTGCAGCTAGTAGTATGGCTTTAAAATGGAAATAGCAGTTTTCGAAGCATTTCCATACCTAAAACAATCCTCGTCGTTTAAGAATTAGACCTGGAGGCTCTATTCATTTATTAATTCACAGATCAAGAAGAGGATGTGGGAGGGAGGCGTTCAATGAAATGTGGTTTGGTGGAAAACGTACAGGGCTTCATATAGGGCCACATTTACAAATTCCAGTACTTGTAAAGCGCACAATTACCCAAAGGTGTCAAGGCGCTGGGGGCCGTCGGGGAGATTAAGCGAGCTATTACCCAGAGTCACACGGTGCTGGGCTGATCTTCCGCCGGCGCCGGGGATCAAACCATGAGTCCCCGGGTTCTGGAGTGTCGCCCTAGCCGCTGCGCCACACCTCTTCCGTATAGGGCCATATTTACAAGGAAGTAACGCGGCACAGAGCCGCAAGCCATTTGGCTGACCCGTGCTGTGTCACTTCCGAAGCAAAGGGATGCATTTACAACAATTTGCTGTATCCTTGAGCTCTCCCCTGCGCGGGCGCACAATTGGCTCCCATGTGCCAACGCTGACACCCTCGCACCATGGTGCAAGGGTGCCTGCGTTGCGGGGATGATTGTTTTTGTGCAGGGTGGGACGCCTTCCTGCACAAACACAATCACACGAGGTCTTTTCTTCTTTCTGTGTGTGCGGCAGAATGCAGCCTGCATAGCAAGAGGAAACAACAAGGAGAAATACAAGTATTTCCCCTCGTTGCACCTCCTTACGACTCCCCTGGGGGGCGTAGGATTCCAACGCATTCCCAGATGTACGAAACGTTGTAAATCTGGGAGTGTGGCAGAATCCATGGGTGTGCTTGTGGTGCTCGGCTGCCTGATTGTGTGCCGCCGCTAGCGAGAGGGGAGGAGAGTGCTGTATCTCTGTGGATACGGTGCTCTCCTGCTCTCTCCTCCTCATGCAGTGCAGTGTAGCAACCTTTGGTGCTGCGCTGCGTTTCTTGGCATCTTTCTAAGTCTGGCCCTTGGAGAGTCAGAGAAGAAGTGTTTGTAGGAACAAATTGAGCAGTGTTGGAACTGGCACTTTCTGGCTGGGTGAGGCAGTACCCCAGCCTGGTGGAACCTGCCACTCTTGTCAGGGGCGGGAGATTACACACACTGTGTATCCTGCGCTCACCCTTGGGTAGCGTGGCACTGAGCAGTCAGGCTGACCACAGAGGCAATATGTAAAGCATTGACACAGCACTCACTCACAATAAAGAGCCTGAGAGTCACAAAATAAACTTCACACGTTTGTATTCAACACACAATAATCAACACAACATGAACGTCTTGTATTTCTGGGTCTAAATGACATTCAGAATTATTACTAGCAGTACTAGGCCCAGCCGGGTTCAAATGACATCAGGAATATGCAACCCCAGGGCATCCCTAGCAATTCTTATTATTCAATACTTTAGAGGTAGAGGGTGCACCCGGGTCACAACAATATCAGAAACATTTACATAGACAGAATTACATCACTTTTTAGCAGCACCGCGGGCCGAGGCCGTGCTGAGAAAAAACAATGCCAAACGCAATGCTCTTTTGGAAAGAAAGGAACGTATCAGACAAACTGCCGTCCAGTGCCGTGAATCACAGACGGTTCCCCACTGCCCCTCCCACACACACTGGCTTCACAGCACTACACGGTGCAATGGATATCAGACAGGTCCATATAGAAGCACTCGCAAAACATATGCCCTCAGCACCCTCCTGCGGTGCAACTGATTGATTACACACTGCAGACCACGGACCCCAAGCCTCCATCCCCCTCCAACTCACCCGACTATTCTATACCCACAGATTGGAGACACCATGCCCTCCTTCTCAGGCCACTAGGTCGCACAAAGATGATGTCACTCTTAGTCAGGGTCCCAGGAAACCAGGTGAGGGTAGGCAGCAAGGTACATTAGGAGGCAGTCGGCAAATGAGGTCGGGCATCCACTCAAAATGATCACCCACAGAATGCGAAGCAGATACGTGCAGAGAGCGTTAGACAGTCACACCAAAGGGGTCCCCAAGCACCCCCTGAGATCAGCCCAGTGTTGCAAAGCACAGGAGGGGGGGCACGCAGTCTCTTGACCCACTTCTGATCATTCTCTGAAGCATTCCTCCAGCCCAGTCAGTCTCTCTCACTCCCCTGGCCTGAGCTGGGCAATATTACTTGGCAACACAGGGTCTTTGGAAAAGGCCGGTTGAGGAGAGGGCCTTTGGTTTGTCGCGTTGCGGGCCAAGTAAGGGAGCAGTTGCTGAATGGAAAAAGAATGAAGGGGTGCATTTCGGAAGGAGGAGGCATCCCGTCAGGTGCATATGGATCAGAGTCACCGCCAGGAAATCCAGGCGCAATGTCGGGTGCACAATTATATGAGTCGCACCATACTTGTCCGGTTACGCACAACGAGTTCCAAATTCCGTACCTCCCTGGAAATGAGTCAATGCACGTCGATTTTGGCCACACACCACAGCTTGGGTCACACACACACCATGAAGTGTCTCAAGGTCTGTACCTCCCTGGAAATGAGGCACAAAGTCCGGTGCACCGATATTGTTCGCACCAGACATTTCCTGTCAAACATACAGGCACAAGTTTTACAGGTAGAATGGGTCACTACTGTGGTTATCCCCCCACCTCCAAGGACCGCAACCTATGAATCAGACACCACACGCAATGAGCATGCAGTTGGTGTGTGGCACAAGAGAGATGTGGCACGATTGATATAGCGGGCCACGCTGTATCTCGCAACCGATGAATCCGCTCATCACCAACTAGACACTTATGCCTGCCACGGTCCCCACGATGCAGGGTCCACACACCTTAGATGCAGGCCAGAATTTAGGGCTCTGCCCAATGGAATCAAGTCTCCAGGCACAATTCTTAGTTCTACGCCCACACTGCGCTACCTGTTAGAATCCAGCAGACCATGTGGGCACTTGAGAGGGCACTACGAGTCAGGTGTCGCAGGTAGACGCTGTGGGTGTCTCTTAGGAGGTCTTTGATGTCCCTGAGACCTCAGTAAGAACAGGGGGCAAGCTCAACAAGCCCTTGGAGAGCAGACTTCAGGGTGGCACACAGCAGCGGGTAGTTGGCCCAGGCCAGCCTCTGTTTAGGAAGGGCGCACAGTCCCTTTCAATGGCGGTATTCCTCCTTGTGCACAACATAGTCCTCTGGCAGTGCGCACCACGTCGTTCCAGGTTCTCTGGTCCTTCGTCCCACAAGCATATCTCTGCCCATCCGAAGTGTGGCACCTGTAGTTATACTGCAGTGTGCCTTTGAGGTTGGGGGTTGTTCTAAGGGCCTCTCTTTGAACCAGAGATGTGTCTCCCCTACATTTCAGTCCTGTCTGCCATGAGACTGTGGAATGCAGATCTTTATCTTTTGTGGGTCCATGATCTGGCTCCAGAGATCAAGGGGCATATTTACAATACAGCGGCACAGCATACTGTTAAGCCAAGAAGGCTAACAACACGCTCCGTCGCTTTAGAAACGAAGGGCTGCACCAGATTTACTGGAATATGGTGCAGCTCTGCGTTTCCCACTGCGCTGCAGCTAACTTTAGCTGCCGAGCACCGACGCAGGCACCCTTGTTCCATAGTGCAAGGGTGCCTGTAGTGAGGGGAAGATTGTTTATGTGCAGGAAGGTCACCCTTCCTGCACATAATCAATCCTTAAATGCCATTGTGTAACTTCTAGGAGTGCTGCTCAATGCAGCACACAGAGAAGTAGCAAAACAGCTTTATAAAAACAATGTTCATGTGCGGGCGCGGCGTTTTGCTGTTTCTATGTGTGCTTCACACGTAGCTTACATGGAAACAGCAAAAAACCAGAAGAAATAAAGCATTTCTCCTCGTTACGCCTGTTTAAGACCAGGTTTTCCCTGCTCCTAATTGTGGCCCACCTCCAATCCATGCTGCCCTTGTAAATAGCGGGCAGTATCAAAATCAATGGGTGTTGCGGTGGAACGCCGACCGCAACACCCATTTCCCTTCCCTTTCACGCTAAAGACAGCATGAAAGGAGGCCTTATGTACAAGGCAGCATTAGGCCATATTAAGTGGCTTAACGCTGCCTTGTAAATAAGGTGAGGCCCCTGTCGCCATCACAATATCACTAAAAGTGAGATTGTGGCGTCGATAGGGGCTTGTAAATATGCCCCAAAGTGTCAAAACCCCTTCCACCAATCTCGCCAGCCAGCCGGCAGATGACAGAGGTCTGTCGTTCCAGTTGCATGCCCAGTGTTGTATGGCTGTCGCTGGGGAATGCCCGGATGTGCTCCCCCATCCTCCGGTGTGGACTGGATTCAAGCACCAAGGCACAAAAAGAGTTTAGAGAACAGAAATGCCCACTTTCTAGTAGTAGGATTTCTGAGCGAATGACGACAAAGCCGCCTTTACCACTGGCAAAGAGTTGTTGCTGCGAACTCAATGACAGGAAACATTATGAGGCTGGTCCACTGTAATCCACTATCGCAGCCGGAGGTGATTTCCACCATTTCCCCGTGTTAGCAGATGGGAAGAGCGAACTTCATAGGAAGTAAAAACACACATGGGTATTCCTCACTATCTGGGCAGGAGACACACCTTTAATTTGTTTATTTATTTGTTTGAAAAGTCTTATATAGTGTGACCAAGACCCATCTGGGTATATGAGCGCTGTACATTGAGGCTGTAAAGTTATGCAGGTAAAGAAGAAAATCATAGACATATAAGCGGTTACATCACATGCCCACTGTAGAAAATAATAGAAATAAATCCAGTTACATCAGATGCACATTGCATGGTAGGTAAGTAAGGTCAATGCTGTGAAGCGATTAACAATAGTTTGTATGGTTACAGGTCTATTGTCTCAGGTGACTATTCAGGAGCAATCCTTTGACTAAGGGTGGGCAGAGTTCACATAGCAGCGCTACGCAGCACTCCGCAAAGCCGCAAAAAAACTTCACCATGCTACGCAGACTTCCGCAAGTGGGTGGAGTTGCTTGTCCTGTTCGTTCGTGTGGCGTTTCCGCCATACGGCAACGCGGATTGCGTATTTGAGTGGAAATATCACACAAACTTTACCTCACGGTCGCGCATGGGCACGGCCATCTTATTTCTTTCTCTTTTATGGTACTGGGGCCTACTTTTTGATCCTTCTTTAATTCTTTTAATCCTTGTTTTCTAAAACATTTTTTTCTGATCTTTTTTATTTATTATCTTATCCTCTGTCTTCTTAAGTGTATATTTTGCATTTGTTTCTGCGTTTTTGTGTTTTAGTGAGTTTTGCACTTTATTTTTTCTCTATACCTCCTCCTTAATTTTGTTTTACTACCTTTTCTCTTCCTATTTTTGTAATACTTTCTACTTTTTATTTCTTTTGTCCCCCCCACCCCCCAGCATCAAGGCAGAGAAGCGTGCCATGAAAAAGGCGGCAACCAAGATCTACTTTCCTTGCGGAAGACGACGCCCGGAAGACGTGCAGCAGCCCTGGGCCTTGTTTTCGAAGGTGAAGGTGGTAGCACTTGTTTTTTTTTGTGCAGCGCCACCTCCCCTCCACCCTGGCAGCAGGTGGCAGGCCAGGGTCTGAGTACAGGCTCCTGGAGCGCGAGCAGCACTAGGTGAGGGTGTGCCGGGCGGTGTATCACTGCTTTGGGGTCCGACGCACCCACAATCAGCTGACGCACCAGTGGTCCTATGTCCTGGACCGAGAGCAGGACCTGCTGGACCTGCTAAGGGTTAAGGTCGCAGGGTTTGGTGAGTAGCTAATTATTAATAATATTATTATTTGTGTGTTCTGTGCTATTACAAATAATTTTTTCATAAATAGCAAGCATGTTGCTCACATGCAGGTAAGTTACATTTACAAATCTTACATTATGTGATTGTTATTCTAGACAGGTACTCAGCGCTACATAATCGTATTTGTTTGTGACTTTGGGCTGATTATGTAAGAATTTAAGTAATGCAGACTAGAGAGAGGCTCCTTTCCTTTGTCCTGTCACTAAGATAGTGGTAGTTAGTATTAGTAATTTAGCATTGCGGGTCCTCTCACTTCAGTTCTTAAAACTTTTTTGTAGCTTGTACAGTGACAAGCAACTAACCAATTTGGTGTATGCACGCGTCGATCTATGCATTTAAAGACAAAATTCAGACTTAGTGAATTGGCCTGTCAAAGGGGGTTGGGAATGATTGCGAATTAGATTGGAAGTTAGAAGCAAACATCATTTGTTTCAATTCATTAGTAGTTCCAAAGTCTTTGGAATAGGTGGATAAAGAAAGTTTAGGAAATATGGAATAAATAGATAGGACGGTCTGCGACCTCGATACTAGTCTACTACTAGTCGATCTGATTCAGGAAAGTTCAATGTTATTGCCGTTTCCTGTCCAAAAAACCTTTTTGGAGAGATTACTTATTTACAAGCAACCATTTTTTGTCTCTTTAAGTATGTCTTACATCAGCATCCAGGGGAAAGAGGTCTTCAGAGATGGGTGCGGGGGGGATGGAGGTGCCTCCCAGGAAGAACGCTCCTCGGCCGATGGCTCTGCTGGCCCCAGTAAGTCCTCCTATTGTTAATATATTTCCTAACTTTTACTGCTCCTTAATTTGAACTATTTTCTACCTGTTTCCTAATTGTTTTTTTAAATCCTCTTCCATCTATTCATTTCTAAAATCTTGATATCCCTGAATTATCTTTTTTACTAAGTTATTTTATATTTCTAGTGTCTGTATTTGACCTCAAACTGCCTCTGTCTGTACTAGTCTGTCTGTAGCTTCCTTTCTTCTGGTTTTCCAGCCAGTTTTCCCTCTCCCCTTATATATTTTGTGGACTGCCTAGTGGTTGTACTGTAAGACTCAGAGAATCCACTTACTACTCCTAGTACTACTAGCATGCCGTGCAGATTGCATGCCCAAGTAAGGTATTCTACGCATGTTTGTTGAGATGTAAGGCTTTATTTTACTTTCTCATGTCATTGCTCAATTAGTAAAATGAGAGAGTGGCCTTGGTCACGTTGTACACTCCAAAGTTGGGCCTTCTTCTTATCTAGGCCTACTATGATTAGCAGCAGTGGATGGTGAGCTGATTACCGTGCACCATGGCTGGAAAGAAGTATGAGGACGAGGAGGAGGAGGTCGGCCCCAGTGCATTTGCCAACCAAGACCTTATGTCCAGTTGTCCACTCTTATTACTTTTCAAAAACTCAGATCTCAGATGCCTCAATAGCTTTGCCACTCCAGTCCTGTACAGGTAGTCTTCTTGAGAGGCTTTTAAAAAATTGCCACTCACAAAACCCCCAACCTAATATTTTCCATAGAAGATGCTGTCTGTATCTGAATTGTAGTGATTTATGTGGGGTCTTTTCAATTATGCTACAACAAAATAAATAAATAGGGGAGGCGCATCTGGCATCTAAAAAATGCGTAATGTTTTTTCTAGCCGCACAGACCACCAGTGCCGGGGATAGCGGGAGTGGGGGCGCCAGCCGGGAGCAGATGCAGCAGCTGTAGGGGGTGAGGCAGCGGCAGTGGTGGTACGCCATATTGCTTGCTTATTGACAATTGATTATATACTCACTGCAAGGGTGTACACTGTCCTGTTGAGATGTGTGATAAGTCGAACACAACCCTCTTTACTTAGCACATACAAAGGGAGTTGAGTAAATAATGTCCTCTTCTGTCTTCAACTCAGTACAGGAAGTTTCATGAAGAGTCGGACCCTAGAGGTTGATGGGAAAGGGAAGGAAGGCTGGAAGGAGGAAGGAAGGGTGAAATGTAATAGGACTGAAAGAGAAGGATTTGTGGGGGAAAGTGCCAGATGCATATACTATAGGTGCTGATAGGATGCATGGGTGGGTGAAGAATGAATGAAAGGTGAAAGGATGCCTGCCTCTGTGGGTGAAAGTATATGGGTGAAAGGAATCCTCCGGGGGGTTTGATGGGTCAAAGGATGCATGGGTGGTTAAATGACAAATGTATTATGGTAAATAATTTGTTGAGAATGAGAGCCAGGTTTGGATGGACGGACATATGGATGGATTGATGGATGGTATTCATAGGTGAAGACTGGATGGAGAGAATGTAAACAGTGACTTAGAAGTAAGCGATCCAGGGGTGAAGAATAAAAATACTAGAAGAACAATAAAATGATGAATGGAAATCCATGGGAAGTAGAGTGAACAAGGAATGTGTTTTTCTATCTAAGTATTTGATTCAAAGGGTTGAGGTGGCATTTCATATTACTCCCTTGACTCACAGTAGTTTTTTAGGGCAACATATAATTTGTATCCTTCCAAGTACCCACCGGTTATCATTAATGGCCCCCTCCGAGTCCCTACCCATGGCATTTACCAGTGACAGCCGTGGGTGAGCTATCGGCTGCATGGTTACATTGGCGGCACTGCATTGTTGGCTGTGCAATGTGCGTCTGCCTCAGTTAATGTGTAGGCCCCTTAACAAATGTCATGCTAATGCGAAAGATAAACAGTTGTGTTTCCCTTCGCTCCCAGTGCCCACTCAGTCACTTCCTAGCACATAAGTAACCCTTTTCCTAACTTCCTTGTTCTGTCCCAGCGTTCAATAAAACTTGAAAAAATCATTCTTTGCATGCGCCACTTTCCTCTGGCCAAGTGATATATTTTATTATTGCTTCCATAACGTATTACGTCAGTTGAAATTTTTTCCTTTCAACAATTGCTGAACAACATGACTCACTACAAGCAAAAGTTTAGGCAGTTGATGATAATGATCAGTTAAACGTCTACCCATCCGGCCTAGTCCCTCTAGCTTACTTGCAGTCGACTAAGTTAATAAATATTTTCCTTGCTGGCAGCAAATCTATTTTGTTGAAAACAAGTAATGTCAAATGTGGTGAGGGAGGGTGAAGCCAGGGAGTAAGGTGGGAACAAAGAGTAGGTGACTTTGCATTTTAAGGATGGGATAGTCAGTGATGAACGAACGAGCCAAATACAACATCCTGCTCCTCAATCCTTTCCCTGACCTGTCGGGCCATGGGCAGGCAGGAGGACGTCTGTCTGCATAGTTGTCTTCTTTATAGTTAGTAGTACCTCACGTGACGTATATCGTTCATAGTAACTATTCATCTGCCTTGTTATAGTCGGGGTGACATTGAGGCATTTAACAGGACATGGCCATGATAGGGAAAGAGATAATTGTCTAGTACAGCTGCGCCACCTGTCGACAGTAGCAAAGTAATGCAACACGAGTATGTCTGTCTAGGGCGCAAGCTGAGCTGGCATGCCTACCTTAATTTAGCTAAACAAGAGAGAGAAGAAGAATACTTGTATACTCCATAGTGCCTAGTGGTAGAAATGCCTGAAACTCTAATCACATCAAAGTTGAATGAGCCAAGGAATAGAGGATATCAGCAAATGTTATGTACTGCTAGTGCTACGGTGACACTATACCATTTTATGTGTTACTATTTTGATAAGAGTATTGGCTACAATTTGTCCTTTGTCTTTTATTAATATTACTACTCCTGCCAGTTCTCTATCACCCTTACAACCTAACAGGCAGGAGGTAGCAGCCAGGACCTGGCAAAGGAAGCTGGAGGCCATCAGGGCCGAATATCAGAGGCTGGTGGCCCAGGAGGAGGAGGAGGAGGAGGAGGAGGAGGAGGAGGAGGAGGAGGTGTCAGCTGCAGCTTCCTACAATGCCCCGGGCCCCAGGCAGGCCCCATTGCCTCCGATAGTACGCCGCCATGGTCAGGCAGCCGCCCGCCACCTGTCAGCAACCACTGCTGCACCCCCCATAAACTCTATAGAGCCTTTCAGCCCTGCATGCTCCAGAGGATGGTGTGCCTGGAAGCCAGGATGGAGGAGCGGTTCAACAGGTTAGAGGGATCACATAGCCCGCCGCTCGGCCGCTCTTGCCCCTTTTTAATCTTTTGTTTGGTGGATGGGATTTGTTGGGGAGAGGGTGGGAATGTGGGGTTGAGCAATTTTAGCGTTTTCTTATTTTGTTCTGCTTTATGGACAATTACATTTTTGGACTTTTACTTTGGACAAAGCTTACTTTGGACATTAACTGGTGTTAGTGAGAGCAATGGGCTACGTGTTGTGGATTTAGTTTATATTTCTTAGGGAAATTAAGTTTTAATAGGTGTACATATGATTTGAGTCTTCTGGGGGAAGTTACTATTTTATTTCTCACTGCTGCCTTCGCTGCAGAGCCACAGCCAGTTTTTAAAATCTGTTGATAGTGTTACACCAACAAAATAGTTATCGCATGCCATCACTTGTCCTACCACTCTCTCCTCCTAGTCTCTGCATTCTTCAACTCTAATAATGCCTAAGGACTCGGAGGGGGTGTGGGGGGTGGGAATTTCCATTTTATATAGATTATTGAAGAACAGCAATGAATCCTCCACATTCTTCTCTTACCTGCTATGATTAGGTGAAGTGATGGCTTCATGGTTTACCAAGGTGCCATTCCTCTCACGCCTAGACGAACTCAAACTGTAGGATGAGGAATATTCAATGCAGAGAACTCCTTAAATTGAAATAAAAACTGAACGAAGGACGTTTTACATGCAACATTTACCAAAACATGAGACAGTCACCAGAGGGTGACCAGAGTACTACTAGCACACACGAAGAATAGAGCTAAACAAGAAAACACGATAAGCAATGCTAAAGTAAAATATTCAGAATGGGGAGCTAGTGAAAGTTACAAAATGAAGTTAACTCGAGCTATGAAATGGGCAAGAGTAGCCTTTGATGCAATACAATGCCTGATGGATGATACTGGCAATTATGTTCTTCTGAAAAATGTCTGATTATCGAATACTGTGTATGGGTGGCTAATCTAAATATATAATATTGCCAGTGTGGGCTATACTTAGAGCAGAAGAAGATCCTCGCCTTGCCTTGAGTTGGTGTTGCTTTCACCACATCCACCCCACCAAGTGTGTGCTCAATTAATGGTGAAAATGTTACTTAGTCACACCTTAATAAATCACACAGCCTGGGGTAGGAGGGTTAGGGGTTCGATGAATGGATGGGAAGGGGGATTTGAGTGAAAGGTTAGATAAAGTCAAACACTACACAAAGACAACATTCATTTAAGGGTGGGTAGAGGTCGCTGAGTTGCATTATGCGGCATTCTGCGGAGTTGCTCCAGTCACCCACCCCTGTCTATGAGGCAATAATAGAACCCACCTTCAGACTCTTAGGTGTCCCCGGAACGAATCGATGCTGACAAGATGCTAGTCATTGCCAACACTGCAGATGCCAGGCTCGTGCTACCCGTTGTCATGATTCCACTACCGGTAGTACACTGACTGCCGTTCAGTGAGGTAAAGCGGATTTCACGACACTGCCTTTCAGAAAAACTACATTACCCTGTAGTCATTGCGAACCACGTGTGACGTGACGCACGCTACGTCGATAGCGGAAGTAAAAGACCACGGGAGGAGTTCTCCTTGCCGATAATTCGTTTGGATGAGTCGGACGCTGAAACTCGGAGAAGTCTTCGTTAAAGGCGGTAAGAGTGCTATAAGCACCTCTGTGTAACGCGCCTCTATTTGGAGGAAGGTGAACTTGGTTGTAACTTCCTCATACTCCTCTGTTGGCCGAGATCCCGGTTTTCCCGATCTCTTGCAGAGGACACCTTGTTTGTTTGTACTGCAACTTCTGAACTCCTCTGTTGGCGGGGACCCAGTTGCTGGTCTCTTGCAGAGGAGCCTTTGTTTCTTTTACAAAAAAACGGGTGGCTGGGTGTGACCTGTGGTAATTCCGGTTTCTTTCTGAGGAACCTCTATTGAAGTTGATTTTCTCCAATTTACTTCTGCCGAACTTCACTGCAGGGATACAAGGGGAGCAGAAACTATTGTACTTGGATCTTTTATTTACTGTTATTTTGGCGACAATGTGGATTTAAACAAACGCTACCAGACAGCTTTCTGGCTAAAGCAAGAAAGTTATTGCTCCAAAGTTTAAAGGCAAAACCTTCAACATTGGTTTTTCATGCTTACATTAGGAGAGAGCCTCCAGAGAGGGTGTGTTACTACTAGGGCTGGGCGTAGTTTGCGTAGTGCCACTACGCACGCTACGCAGAATTTTGGAAAAAAATCGTGGAAAACGGGGCGCGTCCTGAGGGTCCGTGTGCCGGGACAGGGGTCCCTCGTGCCTGGGCAGACTCCCTCATCTCCCCGGCCTGGTTGGAGCCTGGGACCCCTGCAGCCCTAGAGACCTGCAGCCCCGGAGCCCCGGAGCCCTGCAGCCCCAGAGCCCTGCAGTCCCCGAGCCCTGGAGCCCCAGGGCCCTGCAGCCCTGGAGCCCTGCAGCCCCCGGGGCCCTGCAGCTCCTGAGCCCTGGAGCCCTGGAGCCCTGGAGCCCTGGAGCCCTGGAGCCCCGGAGCCCTGCAGCCCCGGAGCCCTGCAGCCCCGGAGCCCTGCAGCTCCCGGAGCCCTGCAGTCCCCGGAGCCCTGCAGCCCCAGAGCCCTGCAGTCACCGAGCCCCGGTGCCCCAGAGCCCTGCTGCCCCGGAGCCCTGCAAGGGCAGGCTGGAGTCCTCCCTCGGAGGCTCGGGGCAGGCAGATTGGCGTCATTTCGGTCCCGGCCATCTAGTCGCCCCTCTCGCCTCGACCATCTGGTCGCGCCCAACGTTTTCCTATGGGGCGACCAGATGGCCGGGCTTCCCTGGAAGTCCCGATGAGGTGCCATTCGCCTCCCGGATCCCAGGCAGGGCTCCAGGAGGTCGGGCACGTTTGCGCCCTGGGTCCCCTCTGTCACCACGAGTGCACGGATTACATCAAAGGGGCGTAATTTTCCTCCGGATTATTAGGGGCAAGGGTATGCCCAGACACCCTCCCAGGCGAGCGGTTTCCTGCCAGGGAGCAGATGGGCTGTGTTCCCGGGCAACACCTCTCAGGCGTCCGGGGCTCCCTCCTCCGGCCTGCGGCGTGGCAAAGTACCCGGGACGGGCTCCATGGGTCCCGGGCCCTGCAACCCCAGAGCCATGCAGCCCCGGAGCCCTGCAGCCCGGGAGCCACACACCCCAGAGCCCCGGAGCCCTGCAGCCCGGGAGCCCCGGAGCTGAGGAAAATTGAATTTTGCCTTGTTATATGTGCCTACGTGTTCCCCATCCTATGTTATATGTGCATGATCGATATGCGTATATCCCCTTCTGATCGATTAAAGACGCAATTATGGTTGTGTCCAACTCTAGTATGCCAGTATCCAGTTCTCGTGAAAGCAACGAGTATCAGGCCTATGTTGCCACGTTTTACAGTCTGCACGTTAATTCATCACATTGTCCCCGTTTCTAGGCCTCAAAGGGCCCGGACACCAGATTCAAGCTCCAGTCTCCTGAACCCACTCTGAGGAGCGATGCAGCCCCCACCTGCATCCCTGACCCTTCACTTACTTCCTGCCTCGCAGCGCGGTGCCCGGCCTGGCTCTGCCTGCCTGTCTGCCAAGAATATGTTATGCTTCCAGTTATCAGTCCAGGTTCTCGTCTTCACATTCCTAAGCTACTGAACCGCATAAACAGTTTCAGCTATAGTCTAGTCTTTCTGTCTCCATGCAAGAGAATTACTGTATTAATATTCATAGAAGATTCATAGCACACGCAATACATGCAGAATATATGCATGCACCAGCCTTAGTGTCAAGTAGCCTTTGCCCTGATAACTTTTAGATTCTATCAACATGTACTCCAAACACCAGATACCAGATATGCTATAGGTACATGTCGTCCTGACACCGCAGACTTTAGTCTCCTCTTCTAGTGCAGAAATCATAGCCCCAGTTCTCCCTAGTAACACGTCATTGCCCGTTTGCGGGCACCACTAGGTTAAAGGTCCCAGCTGCTCTCAGGTAGCCCCCTCCATGTTTCCGCCCACTCATGACATTTCTATGACGTTTCACATCACATGTCTCAGTGCACGCCCTGTACACGCCTTCTGTTTCCGCCCATGTGTTCTTATCTTACGCTTGTCACAAGTTACGCCTACTGTATGTAATGTATTTGAAATGTTGTACTATATATATGCTGCACTGTTAATGAAATGGTGCAGCTGCCTTCCTTCCTTCCTATTTTATTACAGGCTGTCCCGTTCCAGTCCCTTCCCTTTTGCCTGAATAAAGCCTGTTCAACTCGGACACATCGGATCCTGCCTCTTATTTATTGAGCTATCTGTTATTGTTAATATATTCAAAAATAGTACCGGTAATTAATTATTTATTTACCACATAAATGGCGCCCGAATAGGGACGTACCCCTTCCTCACGCGCTGGCGATGCAACGCCGGTCCCCTGACCCTCTGCAGCCGTGACGGAACAATACCGTGCACGTGCAGATATTTCTGCTTCAAGTCTCCCTCAGGCCCACGGAGGAGACGGAGACTGCGGTCCGACATCCAGACAAAGCGGTGTGGAATGCGGTTCATCCCGACCAGAGCCCAAGCCGAGAGAGCAAGGTCCGAAGTATCTGGAGGCCCACCTGTTTCCGAAGTTTCCGAAGTATGTAGTAGTCCGACGTCGTAGCAGTCCAGTCCAGTCCGAGGCCTTCCAGTTTCTGCTTCCCGGTGAGTACCGTCGCAGGGGAAGTATCTAGACAGGATCATTAGTTTGTTCCTGGTCCGTTGGGTTTGGGTACACAGATCCAGTCCGAAGTATTCACCTAGGTGGATACGGGTCCGACGTGTCTCTTTATGGGTCCGGTATGTTCTGTACTGTTTTAGCAGTGCATCTAGTAATTCTAGTAAGTTTCGTTCTCGAGAAATTCATGTGTTCTGTTTTCAGTGTATCAGGTAGTAATTCTGTGCGAACTGTTATCAATGTATTTTTATGTCGTGGTATGAGTGTTTTGTTTGCTATTCTATTACTGTGATTATTGTGTATTGTGTCCCAAGTGTATTACCGAAATGCCTCTGTTCTCGAAATTACGTCAGTTAAAGACCAGAAAAGGGTTACTCGAAGAAGCAGTTCCTGTCCCTCCTAGGGACAGTCCAGGACATTTTATGTATCACAAGCATGGCTTAGATGCCATAATATATCTAGACTTATGGGTGGACTATACTAAGGAACTAGAAGAGAAATATAGATGGCCCGTATCAGGTACATGGGATGCCGAGTGCATCATGCGAGTAGAAGAAGCATTATGGAAAAAGAAAGCCAGACAGTCCCAGAAAGATGCCATCGAGTTATGGCGCAAAGAATCTCATAAAAGAACCGAAAAAGAATTCAGAAAAACAGAATTAAGTAGGGAATCCGCCGAAAAAGCCCAAGAAAGGGAATTAATAGAAGAAGGTGAACGAGTTAGAGCAGAACAGTCAGACAGACAGAGAAATGCCCTTATTAAAGGTATGTATCCTCTTCTTGCCGAGGGCTTGCCGAAGGCAACCCCAGAAGTACCCGGTAATTTACTGCTGCCAATGGTCCCGATTAAGCTACGTCACAAACCGACCGCAGCTGAAATTTTTCTTTCGTCCTATTTGGACGACATAGTCCCAGCATATGCAAATCATATTCTGCCTGTTCCGCCTGCTCCCGTTAATAATGTAATTCCTGTCCCGCCAACTACTGTTCCCGGGGGTCAAGTTCATGTTCCAGCACCCCCGGACCAGCCCACAGTAAATGTACCCGTTATGCCAGTCACTCTACCAGCCCGTACAGTATTCACCGACGATTCTAGTTTAGGAGTTGCGGGGGGAAGTGCTCCTCGCACCCCGCCTCAACCGAAACGTCTGACGCTGCACGACGTAGCGTTACAGCGTACGCCAAAAGTGGCGACATACACAGATCTCAAGCGACTTCTTACTGACTGTATATATGATCCAGTTCCAGGCGAAGATCACATGATCTTATATTCAGTACGTTTAAGACGGGTGGCCAGCTTTTTGATCACCCTGCCCGATATGAAGGAACATCTGAACAGAATATATCGTTTCATCCGTACAGGAGAGAATCCAGAAAGTATTCACGAAGCTATGTCACAAAGGAAAGCCGAGGTTCAACTTATGATTTTAAAGTTCCTGATTAACTGTTTAATAAGAGAGCAAGATTATCCAGATAAAGATCAAGACGAGATGAAAGTCCTAACCAGGTGGAGTGACAATATAGCCGAGGGAAAACACAAGACACAAGGTTGTATAGAGAGTATGTATAAGAAAATTCGTAAGGAAATAATACGTATACACAAGGAACGAGAAGCAAAAAGAGCAACCGAGAAAGAGAGTGACTCTTCTAGTGAAGAGGTAGACAGCGAGAATCCCTCCAGAATAGCGTATGTAGGTAGAATTAAGACTTTCCGACCGATATTCACGCCTAGATTACAAGAAAGCTTTTCCTCCTCCTGCACCAGAACAGTGTTCTCTTGAGCAAGTATTCCAGGCCACCGATCAAATTCTGAAATCACGAATAGGTTATAGCGAGCTTAGTACAATGCATGAACAAGAACTCGCCCGATCAGCAGTCCGATGGACTAGTGATTCTACCACTTTTCCAGACGAAATAGTGGCACAAACGTTTCTGAAACTGCCCCCAGCCGAGCAACGTCTGGTGGGTACATATATGATCCAGCACCTCATTACACTATATGAGGAACAACATTCTGACCCAGGTCCTCTACATGATGTATTGAACGAGTTACTCCAATACAGATGGAAAGGTCTAGGTACCGATTTAATTAGTGTCATTCTAGAACAGCGCCACAAATACCGAACATTTCTGAATCCACATTTTGTTCACGCCTCACCCCCAGAAAGTAAATCATTCTACATAGACAGACAGAATCCGTTACGAGAAGTACATCCAGTTAAGGGAGAAGATGGTAGTCTAGAACGAGTATTTGTTTACACCCCTATCACGAAAATAGAGCTCTTAGAAATGAAAAAGTTAATTCCCTGTCATGATAAAGATCCAGCAGGGTTTCACCGTGAATTAAAGGACATGCTCCGTATGGGAGAATACACGTATCCTGATATCATTAAAATGTTAAAGGTCCTGTTGCCTGCGGGCATATATGAAAAACTCAAAGAAAAAGAATGGGAGGTGGGAGAGAAAAAGATAGATTGGACAGCATTAGAAGCTGAAGATAATACACGAGTACCAGGTACCGGTCTTGGGGATAAAGCTAAAGCTTTGCCCGAATTGTTAATACAAGTTTTGCCAAGATTACTAGCCACGAAAAAGGAAGATTGGGATGCCATCTCAGCCTGTAAACAGAAACAAGACGAAGATACTAGTGATTTTTATTCTAGATTTGAGAAATGTTTCATTATTAATAGTGGTCTGAAAACAAGTAGTGAATCGTACCCTCATCTTTTTGTTACCAAACTAGTCGAAAATTCAAGTCCACAAGTTAAAAATCGAGTACTGAAAGTCGAAAGTACATGGCAAGCTAATACTCCGTCACAGATGCTCCAGATGCTCCAGTATCACCAGAACAGAATCAGGGAAGAGCAGGAACACGAAAAGAGACGTATGAAAGACACGAAAATGAAAGTACTAGTTGCACAATCTGTTCCACAAGACAGTCAGAAGAGGGGTCCGAATCAAGCCAGTCATCCTGCAGCTCCCGTTAAAGGGACATGCAATTACTGTAAACAGCCAGGTCATTTTATAAACGAATGTGCAGTTCTGAAACACAACATAGCTACTGGTAAGACTAAAGAGAGACCACGTCCGTCTAGACAAGAACAAGTTTCACAGAATTCCCAGCCACCACAGAATGCACAACAGACAGTTACAGTACCGCAGCCTATCGCTGCAACACAACACGTTACACAGCAGATGTACCAGTATGCACAGTCAGAGTATCCAGATTATCTGCCATATTCATGAAACAGCCTAGAGAGGGAGGTAGGCTTGCCTCTCATCGAGATTCCTGTAGATCAAGAGGGTCCCTATGTACACAGTCAAGTATTAGGGAAAGACAGAAAGTTTCTGATTGATACAGGGGCAAGTAGGACTACCATCAGTCATGACGAGGTTCCAGGGGCTCCGCTCTCAGGCTCTAGAAATGTTTCCCTTGGATTTTCAGGAAAGCCTATTGTTAATGAAATATCGAAACCAGTTACTCTAGAAGTCGGTCCATTGTCCCGAACTACAGACTTGTTACTCACGAAATCTTGTCCAGAAAATTTATTAGGCATTAAAACTCTGAAAGAATTAGGAGCAGTCATATGCTGCTCCCCAGAAGGGGTCCGTTTGTTTCTGCGTGATTTTAAAGGTCATTATGTATTACGTGATTTTGATCCAAGATTATTGAATGTACCGCAGCATTTATGGGCGCAAGGTCCAACTGATGTAGGTTGTATGCATATCACACCGCTTCGTGTTACCCTGAAGCAAGGTGTTGTATCACCACGAATCCGACAGTACAAATTGCCACCTGAGGCTGTAGTAGCCTTATCCAAAATTATTGACGAACTCATTGCTCAAGGAGTAGTTGTAGAAACTGACTCCAATGTATGTAATTCTCCTATCATTCCAGTCCTGAAACGTACTGATCCAAATGCACCTCCAGTTTATCGATTAGTGATTGACCTTCGAGAACTTAATAAATGTATCATACCCCAGTACCCAGTGGTCCCTGATATTTCCTCACTCTTGACAGCCATTGATTCTGAAGCCACGTTCTTTACAGTTATCGATCTCAAGAACGCATTCTTTAGTGTCCCCATTCATCCAGACAGCCAGTTCCTTTTCGGATTCTGTTTAAATGGAAGAAGCTATAAATTTACACGAGCTCCTCAAGGTTTCACAGAAAGTCCTAGTATTTACAGCCAAGCACTTAAAAGACAACTAGACAATATTCACATGCCAACTGACACTGCCCTGCTCCAGTATGTCGATGATCTACTGATCACAGCCCGTTCTGAACGTGACTGCGAGCGTGCGTCACTTACAGTCCTGTATTTCCTGGCCGAGATGGGGCACAAGGTGTCCCCTTCCAAGTTGCAATTCTGTGTCCAGCAAGTGGTCTACCTTGGACACTTACTGTCCAAGAGGGGTAGGCAGTTGACACCAGACCGCATTCAGTTAATAGCACGTCTTCCACAGCCCAAGACTCAGAAGGAGGTACGAGCTTTTATCGGCCTCACCTCTTACTGTAGACAATGGATTCCTCAGTACGCATTTCTAGCCAAGCCACTGATACAGTTAACGACACAGGAGGCAGCCGTATCGACTGTCCTCCCTTGGACCCAGGAACATACACTTGTTTTCAATGAATTAAAGAAAGCTTTATGCCAAGCACCTGTTCTAGCAACACCGAACTATAGTAAGCCTTTCACACTTTTTGTTACTGAACGTGATGGTACTGCATTATCTGTACTCACACAAGATCAAGCAGGACAATACAAGCCCTGTGCTTATTTTTCTAGCACATTAGATCCTGCCACACATGACTGTGTGGAAGTTGTTAACACTATGACAAAGCCAAGACAAGACTTGACAGACATTGCATTACCTAATCCCGACCTGACACTTTATGTGGATGGTTCATGTATGAGAACAAGTACAGGAGAACTAGTAGCCGCGTATGCAGTGACTACTGAAACCGAAGTTATAGAAACACATCGTATTGACACCCTGTCTGCTCAAGCAGCAGAGCTCATCGCTCTGACCCAAGCCTGCATACGAGCGAAGAACCTGAAAGTTAACATATACACAGATTCACGTTATGCATTCGGAGTCGTACACGACTTTGGAGTACTCTGGCAAGAAAGAGGTTTTATGACTTCTCATGGAACCAAGATTCAGCATGGCCCCCTCATTCAAGCTCTGTTAGATGCAATACATTTACCGACAGCTATCGCTATCATGAAGTGCAAGGCACATACGAAAGTCACCGACATCATTTCCCAAGGTAACGATCTAGCAGATCAAACAGTCAAGCTCACAGCTCAGACTCCAGACAGTCCAGTTAACACGACACCGACACACATTCCAGATCAGACTACTTGTATGACAGTTAAGGACCCAACACAAGATGTAATAGATATACAGTCACATGCTACTCCCGATGAAATCAAGAAATGGTCCGAACAAGGAGGGGTCCAGACAGATCAAGGATGGTTGACGAAGGGAAAAGCCACATGGTTTCTCCCCGACTCTATGGTTCAAGTCATTATTAACACCGCACATAGTCCAGCACACTTAGGAGAAAAAGCCATGTTAGACAGTATTCAGAACCTCTGGTTCAACAAGCATTTACGAGCAGCAGCCAAGCAGAAAGTGCGTACCTGCATGATATGTTGTCAGTTCAATCCAGGTAAAGGTGTCCCGGTGGAACAAGGTGGATTCCATCCTCCTGACCACCCTTTTGAAGTCCTCCAGATGGATTACATTCAGATGGAGCGATGTCGAGGTTTCAAGTATGTCCTCGTAGTTGTATGCGCTTTGTCCAGGTGGACAGAAGCATATCCAGTTCCAGATTACACAGCCGCGACCACTGCCAGGCAGCTGGTTCGTGAGTTCTTTCCCCGCTATGGATTACCTAGGGTCGTGTATTCAGATAACGGCCAGCCATTCTCATCCGAGCTCATGAAACAAGTTTCCCTTCTGTTAGGGTACCAGTGGAAGTTCCATTGTGTACACCATCCTGAAGCAGCCGGTCTCGTAGAGAGACATAACCAGACTCTGAAAATCCGCATTGCTAAAGTGTGTGCAGAGAAAGGTGTAGATTGGATAGTAGCACTGCCAGTCGCCCTTTTCTATATGAGAATGGTCGCTCACTCCCGTTCAGGTCTGTCCCCGTACGAGATAGTGTTTGGACGTCCCCCCAATATGTGGGGTACACCTAGACCCCGTATCATTACCGATGTTGACAGTAATATGCTGACAGATTACCTTGCCTCCTTGATGTCTGCACTACAATCTTGTCGTTCACAGGTTGCCGCTGCATTTCCAGACAACACCGAAGTGAAACCGCACGAAGTCATACCAGGCGACTTCGTCCTCGTGAGAAATTTTGATCGTTCAAGTCCGCTGCAGCCCCGCTGGAAGGAGCCCCGCCTCGTTCTCCTCACCACCCGGACAGCAGTGAAGATTGAAAACCGAAAAGGGTGGCTACACGCCAGCCACGTCAAGAAATTCCATGGACTTAAAACAAAAACTTTTCTCAAAGACTGCCCCGTTCTCAAGGACTGCCCAGAAACTGAATCTAAAATTCCCCTGTTAGAGAAAACTCCGCAGCAGGAGTACAAATCCAAGTTGAGGTCTAGTAAGTCAGCCAGTTTAATTGTCTAAGTCCCTCTCGGGTGAAACGGTTAGACAGGTTCCTGACATGTATAAGACAGACCCACACAGTGAGAGAGTTAGTCGAAACTCTAAGAGAATACGCTATCGAAAGAATCTTTGCAGTCGATGTATAGCTACTCTGTTCTTTTTATTATTTTTAAGCCTTATGGTTACATGCATAAGTTATGCGTTGCATTTATGTTTTCCTATTTCACATGTACATATGTTTTCTAATGTTACAGTAGAGCACACATTTAGTGACCTGCCTCCTCACGAGTTATCCTATCGTCTTGCTATGCGTAATAATACTTTTATCCGAATGCTGCACTATTCACACCAGACCAGCAATGCCACTAATTGTTGGGTGTGTGGTCGACTCCCCCCTTTCCAGACACCGAAGGGAGTTCTGCCACTCTTTCCTTATCCTTTTTCACATAATGGTTCGTGTGGAGCATGGTCCACGTTAACGTCATCCCTAACTGATATGTCCCTTCTGAATCGAACATGTTTCCCAGACAAGGAAGGTCTTTCCCATAGAACAGGGTTAGATCTAGAAAATGAAGTATATGATCTAGGTAATTATTCCTCGAATTTCATGGTTTTGAATGTTCAGTCCGATACTACTCCAGATTTGCCTGCTATTTCAGTTCTACCAGTTAAAGGCGAATTATGTGTCAGAAAGAATGGTTCCGCACATGTAGGTCATAGTGATTGTACTACTGTGGTCGAGTATAGTGACAGTGGGAAATCTATTTTCAAAGCCTCACGTCATTCTTATTTTGTTTGTGGTCAGACCGCATATGTTCGTCTGCCCCTAGATTGGGATGGAACATGTTACATTGCCTTCCTACTGCCACCAGTTTTTCTAGCCCCATCTGATTATCACCGAAACACACATCTAGTACACGTTAGACATAGAAGGGAGACTGAGTCCCCAATTGTCGATCAAACTGAAACTACCTTAGAACAGTATCAAGACTTCAATAAAGGTTTCTTTTTCTTCATAGGTCCTGTCCAGAATAGTAAGTTAATACGTAGGCTAACCAGAACCCTTGAAGCAGTAGTGAATGAGACTACTTCCGCTCTAGGTAATTTAACCGAAGAGCAATCTGCCATTAGATTTGTCGTGCTCCAAAATCGTCTCGTTCTTGACGTCATACTGGCCGATAGAGGAGGAGCTTGTAGAGTCATCGGATCTAGTTGCTGCATTTTCATTCCTAATAACGCGCCGTCTGTTTATTCAGCTATAACCAGACTTCATAAAATTGCCCATCAGTTACACCAGAATCCAGGCACCTGGACATGGTCCGGTTGGCTCTGGAATATCATATCTGCCTGGGGATGGAAAGTATTGTCATTCCTAGGTATAGCAGTAATGATCATATTCAGTTGCTGCCTCTGTTTACAATGTGGCCCTGCGATTTGCGGCTTGTGTGCTACCTCTTGTATTCCTAGTCCTAAGTCCCGTTCCAAGACAATTCGAGACGAGCAAATGATGCTATATGAACAGATAGATAGTATCATGAATATTGATGTTTCCTGATGGAAACGTAGGGCACAAGGAGGGAATGAGGAAAATTGAATTTTGCCTTGTTATATGTGCCTACGTGTTCCCCATCCTATGTTATATGTGCATGATCGATATGCGTATATCCCCTTCTGATCGATTAAAGACGCAATTATGGTTGTGTCCAACTCTAGTATGCCAGTATCCAGTTCTCGTGAAAGCAACGAGTATCAGGCCTATGTTGCCACGTTTTACAGTGTGCACGTTAATTCATCACATTGTCCCCGTTTCTAGGCCTCAAAGGGCCCGGACACCAGATTCAAGCTCCAGTCTCCTGAACCCACTCTGAGGAGCGATGCAGCCCCCACCTGCATCCCTGACCCTTCACTTATTTCCTGCCTCGCAGCGCGGTGCCCGGCCTTGGAGTTCTGGACTTTTTGGTTCCGTCCAGAGGTGTCAGGGATAACACCCGAAGACCCCGGAGTTCAACCTGCCTCGGTGCACAAACAAACAGAAACACGGGCTTCTCGATGGTGGCGTCAAAGACCAAAGGTTTATTACTGCAGGGACACAGAAGTCACAGAAACTACACATGGGCAGTATCTAGGAGCCTGTTCAATTTGTACAAAGAGGGTTGCTCCTTATATACTGAATATTGGGCTTCAGGCAAATTTCTTTACATGTTAGCACATTCCAAAACCTTTGTATCTTAAACAATAAATATTTGGCGTTGCACAGGAATCGTCAACAATATCTGATGTCAAAACATTACGAACGAGGGGTTCCCACTATTCCATCATAATCCCATGTCAACTTTCCATTCAAGACCCGGACCGCCTCATCGTAAATTTCGTTACCTCCCCCTAATAAAGGCCCAGAAGGAAAGGAGCAGAGCCAGGTGCAGAAGATAGAAAAGTAGGATAAGAGATGTTTGTGGGTCGTAAATGGGCACGGTTACCAGCTTCGGCCGCCTAATCATGATCAGACCAACGAACACGAGAACCAGTATAGCAGGACTGGCCTCAGGCTGGGGAGACAGCTCTTGCCGAGTCATGCTGCCACAGCGTTGCTGGCCTAAGGTGCACGTGTCACTAGCAAGGTGAATTGCCGGCTAAAGCCTACGTGTCCTTAAATGAAAAGAGGTCATTGCGTGTCCATTGACTATGTGAGGGCAAGGAATACAAAATGGCTTCCTTGTTCTAAGATGGATGCCACGAGTAGAACAGAAATGTGTTTGTAACAGGAGTGCTCTTGCTCGTAGCATAGCGAAAACACCAGGATATACTAAATGGATCATTTGCGGTTCACTGATACCAAAATTATGCATTTGCGACAATGTTACAAACACGGGTTAAAATCGTCACGGAACCTCAGACCCTCCTTTTGCCCTTACATAGGCAATTACTCAGTCTATGTCTGAATCTAACTCTATGCTCATTAGGTCAGTGACATGTTGTTGCATCATCATTCTGTCTCGTGTCTTTTCTCCTAATGCAGGTGGTTTTCTGAAACAGGTTGCAGCACAGAGGCTACACAAAGCGGGACCACATTGGATAATAAGGCAGCATGAGAACAGAAATACTAGGATGACACCAATGACCATCAGAACCTTCCATCCCCACGCTGATACCAGAGTCCAAAACCACTCCATGAAGGACCAGTTTCCCTTGTCTACGTGTATAGAGTCGGAAATCTTGTGTAGCTTAGAGATCGCTTCATAGACGGTTGGAGCATTATTGGGAATAAAAACACAGCAGCTCGATTGGATCATTCTGCATACCCCACCTCGATCTGCAAGTATTACGTCTAGAACCATACGGTTCTGCAACGTCATGAGACGATCCGCCTGAAGCTCAGCTGTTAAGTTACTAAGGGCACCAGCAGTTTCTGTAATAGTAGATTCAACTACCCGTGTTAGTTGACGTAGATTTCTACTATTGGCCATAGGCCCCCAAAACGGAAGGAAACCTTTGAAGAAGTCTCCAGCTTCCTGACCAGCGGTATCTTCCTTGCTGAAGACACCTCTTGCTACTCTGGTCTTGTGATAATCTGAAGAAGCAGTGTATGTCGGAGGTAACAATCGAGCAATATAACATGAACCTGAGAAGTCAGCAGGCAGCCATGTATACGCTCTGTCTTGACAGATGAAGTAAGTACCCCTAGCAGTAAGGAAGGCAGGGGAGGAGTTAGACGGAAATACGTAAGTCTCAACGCACTCACTCCTCCCTAGCTGAGCTCTCAGATTTCTCCCATTTCCTTGCAAACAGACCTGACCTCGGTGAGGCACGACCCAGACTGAAGTGGAGCTTTTACGCTTGCTTTCTCCCAAACTAAGGCGATACTCGGTAGAGTTCCAACTCAAATAGCGCCAAGACGCCCACGGGTAAATGCTGCGCTTTAGAAATGTCAACAAATAAATAAATAAATAAATAAATAAATAAATACACCCGTAATTCATCTCTAGGGTAAGATGGAGTATTATTGACGTCTTTAATCATGTCAATTATTCCCTGGACTAAAGCTTTGTTGGCTGAGTTGTATTTAGTGGACCGTGGTGGACGCGGAGGATAGGTCTCAAGGGCATAGGAAAAAATGGTCTGAAAGGCCTGAAATTATCCATTATAGCTAAAAGGCAAGACTAGATAGGGAATGCCTTTATCCATAGTGTGAGGTATCAAGCCACACACCCAGCAGTCTGTAGTATTAACTACCAGTTGGTGTTGATGCAAGAGCTGTACAAATGTATTGTTAATAAATTCAGAGCGTCGAGCTTGTTCGTGTTCAGGAAACGAGTGAAAAGAATGCATAGAAGAAACCGTAGAAGTAGTAGGATCAAGGGGAGGTACTGTAGTTACCGGCATAAAAATCAAATGCACACCAAAGATGATTCCACCCACCAACGTTATCAAAACAATTAAAAATGTAACTGCACATTGTATTAGAAAGCATTTGCTGTGAAGTATTCGGTACAGTCTATTTCTGCGAACATAAATTACATTCTTTCGTTGCAGCTCAGGAAGCTCCATCTTCTACAATCCGCTCGTGACCACTGATGATGTGT
Organism: Lissotriton helveticus; assembly: GCF_964261635.1. Taxonomy (NCBI): domain Eukaryota; kingdom Metazoa; phylum Chordata; class Amphibia; order Caudata; family Salamandridae; genus Lissotriton; species Lissotriton helveticus. The sequence continues at coordinate 2,125,763,995 of NC_136065.1, read as the reverse complement.
ACGTAGATGAAAATGCCTCTATCAGCCCTGGGAGTTCCCAGAACTAACAGAAAGATCGACCTTATGTCTGACCCCCGCAGATTCAACTAGGCACACAGCCACGACCCTACGGCTACCCAGACGGCAAGGCAAAATTTAAAACAACAAAATAATAGCAAACTTCCTGGCTGGAGGCAATGTATAGAAAATTCAAATCTGAAAATAGGCAGTTTCCTGCTTTATTTGTCCATATTGCGAGGTCGCAAGTTGTATCTCAGTTTTGCAGGAGCTGTCTGATCTGGAAACAATATATTTTCAGCCGACGCTGCAATGTTCGCGTTTGCAGATGTCAAATGTTCTTTTGGTGCAGATGGCAAATGTTCAGGGTTCAAAAGAGCAGTTTCCGGAGGAGAGTCAGAGTTTGATGTATCAGTGATCAGTTCTGCATCACTGAAAGGGATGAACCTGGGTATTTGTTCTGCTTCAGAGGCACTGATTCCTTTCTTTACCCAGTTGTTGTAAGGGAGTGGCAGAGGCACACGTTTGACATGTGTCGTGTGGATCCAATTCTTCCTTCCGGCCACTCGAATAGCAGTTCTCGTCGCCAATAGGACCTGGAAAGGGCCAACGAATCTGGGCTGAAGATTTTTCGTTCTTGCAAAATTTCTAATGACTACTTGATCCCCAGGTTTCAGCTGATGACCTGGACTCTCCGGTGGCTTTGGCAATGCATCGAAAACCTGTTGGTGAATAAGGCTCAATTTAGCAGTCAAGTCGAAAAGATAATCAATTAACATTGGGTATTCCAGCTGCTTACATTCTTTCGGTCTAGGTACCCCCCAAACATTTGCAGGACGACCAAAAATTATTTCATATGGACTAAGCCCTACTCTAGAATGTACAGTTGCTCTTGTTGATAACAAAGCCAAAGGCAGTGCATCTGGCCAGGGCAAACCCGTGGATGCTTGTATCTTAGCAAGTTTCAGTTTTAGGGTGCCATTGTAACCCTCAACTAAACCCGCGGACTGGGGATGATTCGCACTGTGAAACTTTTGTCTAATCCCTAGGCCGGCACACACACTCTGCATAACTTTCCCTACGAACTCACTTCCGTTATCTGACCATACAATCCGTGGCATTCCGAATCTGGGGAAGTATTCTTTAAGAAGGATCTTGGCAGTGGACAAAGCAGTATTGTCCTTCAGTGGGTATGCTTCGATCCATCTGGAGAACGCACAAACTACCACTAGGACGTACTTTAGATTATTACAACGATCCATGTGAATGAAGTCTAGCTGGATCACTTCAAAGGGGCAGGAAGGAGGAGCGAAGTGACCTGCAGGTGTGGGGATTCTCTTGCCAGGATTATGCATCAAGCATACCATACAATTTCTCACCACTCTCTCTGCACACTTACTAATCCCATCATTCTTCCAAACTGGAGCCAACATCTTACAAATCCCTTTAGAACTGATGTGCGCTGCTCCATGTGCCATCGTTACTACTGCAAGCACATACGCATCAGGCAACATCCAACGCTGTTGTTCCGACAAGTCAATCCAACACCCACTCGAGTCCAATTTACCCGTGCTCTCTTTCCATGCACGCTTTTCCTCCTCAGTCGCCTCTTTCTGAATTTCTTTCACGCTTTCCACTGTGTCCTCACACATTCCAGACTCAGAAATCCATCTTGCAGACGTTGCAACATACATTCTACTCATCATATTTCTAGCTGTCTGTTTTGCAGTCTCATCAGCAAAAGCATTCCCACGACCAACATCATCCGTGATTGCTTTATGAGCACTGCATTTCACAATCGCAACTTCAGTCGGCAAGGTTAGGGATTCCAACAAGTCATTAACTAGCTGGCCATGTTGAATCTTAGTCCCATGGGACGTAATGAAACCTCTCTCTTTCCACAAACGGCCAAAACTATGGGCCACGCCGAACGCGTACTGACTATCTGTGAACACATTCACTCTCTTTCCCTTAGCTAAAACGCACGCTCTTGTCAGCGCGATCAATTCTGCAGCCTGGGCAGAATTCTGACTCACTCTCGCAGTCTCCACAATCGTACTCAAAGTTGTTACTGCATAGGCAGCAGTTACATCACCATTCTCCAATTTGAAGCAAGACCCTTCAACATACAACGTGCCATCTGGATCTGATAATGGAGTATCTTTTAAATCAATTCGTCCTTTTGTTTCTTCCTCAGTTCTGAAACAACAGTCGTGTGGTTCAGAATCACTCGACTCTTGGCTAGTCGGCAACAATGTTGCTGGATTCAATACATTGCATCTTTTGATCTGAATATGACTTGCTAGCAATGTCAGTTCGTAACCTGATAATCTAGCACTGGTAAGGTGCTGCGTCTTGGTTCGGTTCATGAGTGTATCCACAGCATGAGGAACCATAACTACTAGCATGTTGTTCATTACCAAACCAGCAGATTGTCGAATGGAGGCTGCAGCTGCGGCTGTAGCTCTCAAGCAACTAGGCAACGCTCTAGCTACTGGATCTAATGTTGATGAAAAATACGCACAAGGGCGTTGTTTATCACCAAATTTCTGTGTCAAAACACTCAACGCACAACCTTCTCTCTCATGGACATAGAGCGTGAATGGTTTACTGTAATCGGGTGTACCCAATACAGGAGCTGAACACAGTGTATTTCGTAACTCAGAAAAACTCTCCTGACATTCGGCAGACCATGGCACTGGACTCGGAACATTTTTCCCAGTCAAAGCTACCAACGGTTTTGCCAAAAGAGAAAAATTTGGGATCCATTGCCTACAATATGAGGTAATACCTAAAAAGGCACGTACTTCTCTCTGCGTGCTAGGAACATTCATCTGTGTAATTGCTTTTATTCTCTCTGGGGTCAACTTCCTTCCCTCCTTTGACAAGAGATGACCTAGGTAGGTCACTTCTTGGCAACAGTATTGCATTTTTGAAGGTGACACCTTGTGATTCACATTTGACAAATGATGCAATAAAGAAATTGTAGCTGTTTTGCAAGTTTCCTTGTCATCGGCAGCCACTAGAAGATCATCGACATATTGTATTAAAGCAGAACCAAGAGGAAGTACAAATGAGTCTAACTGGCTTTTTAATGCTTGACTGTAAATGGATGGGCTTTCACAATAACCTTGTGGAGCGCGTTTAAATCTGAAGCTTCTTCCTCCTAGAGAGAAACCGAAGATATCTCTGCTTTCCTCGGCTATCGGAATGCTGAAAAAGGCATTTTTCAAGTCGATAACTGAAAACCATGCTGCTGTAGCAGGAATTAACGTTAACAATGCAGTAATGTCTGGAACCACAGGAAACTGTGGAATCACAATTTTATTAACCTCTCTAAGATCAATTACAAATCTATATACTGGAGGTTTTGTTGGGTCAGTTCGTTTCAGAATGGGCAGTACAGGACTATTACAGACATTACCTCTAGTTTCTTCTATAACGCCTTTCTTGATCAGATCTTGTACTATCAGTAGGAGCGCACGCTCACCTTCAGTAGAAATTCTGTATTGTGGAATTCGTGGAAATTTTACATTCGCTTTCAAAGTTACTACATATGGTGGAATTTCGAAAAGACCTACATCATTAGGACCAGTCGCCCAAAGAGTATCAGGGAGTGAACGCAGCTCTGGTGGGAGTGCATCCTTCGACAAGTACATTGGAGAGATGATTCTTTTACCCAACGTAAGCTGTACTCCTTCTGGAGAACAGTACAATGTCGCATATAGGCGTTTTAATAAGTCTAAACCAAGCAGATTTTCATTACAACCTGTCGTCAAAATCAGGGGTGCTTTCAATTGTCGGGGTCCAACAGAAATAGACAAAGGACCAGAAACAGGGTTGTGAACAGGGGCGCCTGAAAAACCTACTGAAACGTTTGTTGAGCCAGACAAAGGTGCGCCAGGGAGTTTCGCATGTATGATAGAACTTTTTGCTGCACCAGTATCCAACAGAAACGGTTCGACTATACCTGATGTTGCTACTGCGACATAAGGCCCACTCTGATCTACTGGAACTGATACTACTCCCTCTCTTTGTCCATGGCTGTCCTAGTACTCCCTTGGCTGAACTTCCTCACCAGCTTCATAGTAATCTTCAACATGATATTGTTGAGACCTATTCTGTTGGGCAGATTGTCCATTTCGTTGGTCGAAATAATTAGAAGGGAGATCACTTGTCTGTGGAGGCATAGCACCTCTTCCTCGACCTCTAGAATTCTGCATATAACCACCACGACCTCTCTGAGCTGCCGCAGTATTATTTTGTGCCCGTACCGGACACTCAGTCTTATAATGGCCTTCCATTTTGCAATAAGCACACTGATTCCATTGGTACTGTGGCCTCTGAGAATTATACTCCGTTCTTTGATATGACCCTTGCTGTGTATTGGTCTGATTGGTGCGAGGCGGATATGCTTGCTGTAAAAGAACTTTAGTTTTTAACTCTTTCGTCTTTTTATCTGATTTTTCTTTCCCCTCTTTGTCCCTATTTTCATAGTACTGGGCAGTCGCAAGTATTTGCGCAGTCGTAGAGACAGCCCACGCACTTTCAGAATTTTTTAATTTACCACTAAGTTCTGGCAACAGATTGTGCACAAATTTATCAACAAATAATCTCTGGCCTCCTTCTGTGCTCATATCCTGACCACTATGATCCACAAAAGTCTCCTCGAATCTTGTGAAAAAGTCGGAGACACTTTCGTCTTTCTTCTGTTTGCACGCGGACAATTTGTCCCAGTTAACGCGTAATGCTGGCATTAGGGTTTTCATTAAATCGATTATTCTACCAGGCAAATTAGCAATTAAGGGTTCAGGTTTAGAACCACCTATTTGTTGACCATCCGCTGCAATTATAGCTGCCCAATCACCACCTAGGGCAACTGGATGATTCTCTTTACGAATTTTAGCCCAAATTGGTTGCGGTACTACATTACCAAATAGCAGATCTATGTCAGCTAGATTTAATACACAAGCGTCAACTGTCTGAGCCAACTCTTTGTAGTACCCTGCAGGATTTTTACGCGGATCTGGCAAGGCCTGTTTCACTGCTAATACTTCAGCTCGCTTCCATGGAATATGTATCCATACTCTCTGGAATTGGGCCGGAGCGGCTGCAATACCAAGGTTTACATTAGCTTGCACAGCTTCACGCCAAATTGGTGGAACCTCTCTCATTGGATATTGACGATTTTGTTTCGTACTACGTTTCTCTGACTCCCTCGGAGAACGAAGGGATGGGTCATTCCTATAACTTAAAACCAGTTCCATCGCTTCTTTTATATTTTGTCCGACTATCATACCTGCAGCAAACTCTTTCTGAACATTAATTAATTCTTCTAGATTTGATTCAGGGTCATTCTCTTCCAATTCCTCACGTAGAAGGAAGCACATTTCATCAAACACATATCGTTGTGTCGGTTCGTTCCATTGTATAAATGTATCTAATACATTTTGTACATTATATCTTCCAACTTTCGAAATCCATCTAAGAGCAGTGGAATCTAATATCCCTCTTTCTTCAGTACTGGGAAGCTGACTACGTCTCTGCACAGAGTCAGAGGTAGGAGTCTTAATCAGAGTTTTATAGAAGGGAGATAGAATGTTAGAGACAGAATCAGTGATTCTTCGACAAACAGAAAGTGGAGTCATAATATTAGCAGAAGCAGTAAATAGAGTAGCAGTTGGAACAGATAGATCAGGAACAGTAGGAGTAGCGGGCAAAACAGCTTGTGAACTAGCAGGTGTGAGCGATACAGGTATAGGTAAAGAAGCCGGCAACCCTGAAAGAGGGGGTGCCGAAGGAACATTAATAGTGACCACAGGAGGTACAGGAACTTGATTCAGAGGAGCGGGAACACCAGGTTGTCCAGCAACCGGTAATTGAACATTCGGTATAGGTGGAGCCGTAGCACCCTGTGCATACGGTGGGGGTGATCGTAACAAGTAAGACAACAGGGGATCCTTTTCAGGGTCCTCTACTATCTTAGCTGTACTTGATGGCAAAGCAGGATAGCACTTGTCTATTGCTAAATTATGCTCTCTATTGGCCACCTCCATCGCTTTCTCAGACTCGTTGAGTTGTAGCTGCTTAGCAGACTGTTCTGAAGTCAACTCTTGCTCTTTCTGTTCTTTCTTCAACTTTTTAATTTCTCTCTGTTTAGATTCTTTTCGCCAATAACGGAAAGAATCAAACATTGCCGGCCGGGCTTTCTTCTTGAATAATTTCGTTTCTAAATTATCAAGAACTTGAGGTTCGAAACTACCATGCAGTGGCCAACTAAGGACACCATCTTTCTCTGTGTAGTGGATCCATACCTCGTTATAAGAGATAGGGCCCACACCAAATTTGCAATATAGATCATAAAGGGGAGTTCCAATCGGAGGAACCGAACACGAGTCCTCCAACTGGGAATCCCTGTTGCAACTAAAACAAGACAACATACAATTTTTCCGACTTACCATTTTATAACCCGGAACACAAAACAGACGAAACACAAATTAAAAGAAAGGTGTGCACTTGAACCAAGAACTTAGGCCTACCAGAACAGACAAACGTATCGATACCCGAACTGAACTGAATGATTATCGTAACCAGAATAACCAGCAATAATCTTATGAAACCGAACCAATACCAAAAACTAAAAGGATTATCCAAACAGGAGCAACCCTTACGAAGTAACCAACTATCAACCACTTAATACTTAACTGAGGCACTGAAGACGTCACCAAGGAGAAACCCGTCACGTCTCGCCGTACTAAGGACGGCACCTCGGGTCCAAGACAGGGCGACGGTCAAGGCAACGAACCACTGCAGCCGTCTGAACGGGAACCCTCGTGGAAGAGAACGTCGGGCCACTTTTGCGATATGCCGGGATCGATGAAGTGGGGCGCCTCCCTCTGAAATCTTCACACGAAGCTTCTCGAACTCTTCAGGCTTTTGGACCGGTACCGAATGACGTCGCCCCACGTTGGGCGCCAATTGGAGCTCTGGACTGTTTGGTTCCGTCCAGAGGTGTCAGGGATAACACCAGAAGACCCCGGAGTTCAACCTGCCTCGGTGCACAAACAAACAGAAACACGGGCTTCTCGATGGTGGCGTCAAAGACCAAAGGTTTATTACTGCAGGGACACAGAAGTCACAGAAACTACACATGGGCAGTATCTAGGAGCCTGTTCAATTTGTACAAAGAGGGTTGCTCCTTATATACTGAATATTGGGCTTCAGGCAAATTTCTTTACATGTTAGCACATTCCAAAACCTTTGTATCTTAAACAATAAATATTTGGCGTTGCACAGGAATCGTCAACAATATCTGATGTCAAAACATTACGAACGAGGGGTTCCCACTATTCCATCATAATCCCATGTCAACTTTCCATTCAAGACCCGGACCGCCTCATCGTAAATTTCGTTACCTCCCCCTAATAAAGGCCCAGAAGGAAAGGAGCAGAGCCAGGTGCAGAAGATAGAAAAGTAGGATAAGAGATGTTTGTGGGTCGTAAATGGGCACGGTTACCAGCTTCGGCCGCCTAATCATGATCAGACCAACGAACACGAGAACCAGTATAGCAGGACTGGCCTCAGGCTGGGGAGACAGCTCTTGCCGAGTCATGCTGCCACAGCGTTGCTGGCCTAAGGTGCACGTGTCACTAGCAAGGTGAATTGCCGGCTAAAGCCTACGTGTCCTTAAATGAAAAGAGGTCATTGCGTGTCCATTGACTATGTGAGGGCAAGGAATACAAAATGGCTTCCTTGTTCTAAGATGGATGCCACGGGTAGAACAGAAATGTGTTTGTAACAGGAGTGCTCTTGCTCGTAGCATAGCGAAAACACCAGGATATACTAAATGGATCATTTGCGGTTCACTGATACCAAAATTATGCATTTGCGACAATGTTACAAACACGGGTTAAAATCGTCACGGAACCTCAGCCTGGCTCTGCCTGCCTGTCTGCCAAGAATATGTTATGCTTCCAGTTATCAGTCCAGCTTCTCGTCTTCACATTCCTAAGCTACTGAACCGCATAAACAGTTTCAGCTATAGTCTAGTCTTTCTGTCTCCATGCAAGAGAATTACTGTATTAATATTCATAGAAGATTCATAGCACACGCAATACATGCAGAATATATGCATGCACCAGCCTTAGTGTCAAGTAGCCTTTGCCCTGATAACTTTTAGATTCTATCAACATGTACTCCAAACACCAGATACCAGATATGCTATAGGTACATGTCGTCCTGACACCGCAGACTTTAGTCTCCTCTTCTAGTGCAGAAATCATAGCCCCAGTTCTCCCTAGTAACACGTCATTGCCCGTTTGCGCGCACCACTAGGTTAAAGGTCCCAGCTGCTCTCAGGTAGCCCCCTCCAGGTTTCCGCCCACTCATGACATTTCTATGACGTTTCACATCACATGTCTCAGTGCACGCCCTGTACACGCCTTCTGTTTCCGCCCATGTGTTCTTATCTTACGCTTGTCACAAGTTACGCCTACTGTATGTAACGTATTTGAAATGTTGTACTATATATATGCTGCACTGTTAATGAAATGGTGCAGCTGCCTTCCTTCCTTCCTATTTTATTACAGGCTGTCCCGTTCCAGTCCCTTCCCTTTTGCCTGAATAAAGCCTGTTCAACTCGGACACATCGGATCCTGCCTCTTATTTATTGAGCTATCTGTTATTGTTAATACATTCAAAAATAGTACCGGTAATTAATTATTTATTTACCACAGAGCCCCGGAGCCCCGGAGCCCCGGAGCCCTGGAGCCTCGGAGCCCTGGAGCCTCGGAGCCCTGGAGCCCTGGAGCCCTGGAGCCCTGGAGCCCTGGAGCCTCAGAGCCCTGCGGCCTCGGAGCCCTGGAAGGGCAGGCGGGAGCCCTCCCGCGGAGGCTCGGGGCAGGCAGATTGGTGTCATTTCGGTCCCGGCCATCTGGTCGCCCCTCTCGCCTCGGCCATCTGGTCGCACCCAATGCTTCCCAATGGGGCGACCAGATGACTGGGTTTCCCTGGAAGTCCCGATGAGGTGCCATTCGCCTCCCGGATCCCAGGCAGGGCTCCAGGAGGTCGGACACATTCGCGCCTAGGCTCCCCTGAGCCGTGTGGTGCGCACTTGTTCCCAGAAAGAGGGGTAGCCTTCCTCCGGATTACTATGGACAAGGTACTCTGGGACCCCTCCCGGTCTGGCGGTTCCCTGCCGGGGACGAGATGGGCTGTGTTCCCGGGCAACACCTCCCAGGCGTCCGGGGCTCCCTCCTCCGGCCTGTGGCGTGGCAAAGTACCCGGGACGGGCTCCATGGGTCCCGGGCCCTGCAACCCCAGAGCCCTGCAGTCCCTGGAGCCCTGGAGCCCTACAACCCCGGAGCCCCTGAGCCCTGCAGCCTGGGAGCCCCTGAGCCCTGCAGCCCGGGAGCCCCGGAGCCCCGGAGCCCCAGGAGCCCTGCAGCCCTGGAGCCCTGGAGCCCTGGAGCCTCAGAGCCCTGCGGCCTCGGAGCCCCGGAAGGGCAGGCGGGAGCCCTCCCGCGGAGGCTCGGGGCAGGCAGATTGGTGTCATTTCGGTCCCGGACAATTGGTCGCCCCTCTCGCCTCGGCCATCTGGTTGCACCCAATGCTTCCCAATGGGGCGACCAGATGGCCGGGTTTCCCTGGAAGTCCCGATGAGGGGCCATTCGCCTCTCGGATCCCAGGCAGGGCTCCAGGAGGTCGGGCACGTTCGCACCTAGGGTCCCCTGAGCCGTGTGGTGCACACTTGTTCCCAGAAAGAGGGGTAGCCTTCCTCCGGATTACTAGGGACAAGGTACTCAGGATCCCCTCCCGGTCTGGCGGTTCCCTGCCGGAGACCAGATGGGCTGTGTTCCCGGGCAACACCTCCCAGGCGTCCGGGGCTCCCTCCTCCGGCCCGTGGCGTGGCAAAGTACCCAGGACGGGCTCCATGGGTCCTGGGCCCTGCAACCCCAGAGCCCTGCAGCCCCTGGAGCCCTGGAGCCGTACAACCCCGGAGCCCCTGAGCCCTGCTGCCCGGGAGCCCCGGATCCCTGGAGCCCTGGAGCCCCGAAGCCCCGGAGCCCCAGGAGCCCTGGAGCCCTGGAGCCTCAGAGCCCTGCGGCCCCGGAGCCCTGGAAGGGCAGGCGGGAGCCCTCCCACGGAGGCTCAGGGCAGGCAGATTGGTGTCATTTCGGTCCCGGCCATCTGGTCGCCCCTCTCGCCTCGGCCATCTGGTCGCACCCAATGCTTCCCAATGGGGCGACCAGATGGCCGGGTTTCCCTGGAAGTCCCGATGAGGTGCCATTCGCCTCCCGGATCCCAGGCAGGGCTCCAGGAGGTCGGGCACGTTCGCGCCTAGGGTCCCCTGAGCCGTGCGGTGCGCACTTGTTCCCAGAAAGATGGGAAGCCTTCCTCCGGATCACTAGGGACAAGGTACTCTGGTTGGGACCCCTCCCAGGCCGGCAGTCCTGTGTTCATTTTCATGCCTGTGCCATGCTTAGAAGTAGTGAGAATCTTTCAGTGATTAAATGCATGTTTAAAATAAAAAAATCTAATTTTTTTTCAAATATTTCCCATATATTGTGTCATACTTCAAGATCCATACTAGATAGAGCTTGATTTGCAAATGCAACACATTCTATAGAATATCCCACTGCAGGATGCCAAATTACATGCCTCTAGGATGTAGAAAGAGTACATAAAAGTAACATTGACTCCATACTGGTCGATTTTACATCTCCGGCCATCTGGTCACCCTATTGAAATGGATCGGATATACTACAGAGTATGTGATGCACTATAATTCTTGAAGCGTATGAGGTACTGACTTAATTTAAATTGTAATATGTAGCTAAGACATGTACACTTTCTAGTGGCAACTCTCATGTTTGTGGCTTAAAGGGACAAGGTACAAATCAAGTGTAACCTTCAGGTAGGTTTTTCATTTTTACTTTCATGTATGTTGAAGAACACTTTATGCTTTTGGCTATAATTCACAACCTATATATGATAGCGACATCATTTAAACAGCATATTGGTCCTAGTCATGCGCTACTTATCCATGTGAATTATCATGTATGTGGCATATTGTAAAGTAGTCTAAATATTGAGTTGAATGTATGATGTTTTTCAATTACGTCACATGTTCGAAAAAGTATGCCTTACATTTTGTCCCATAATTCTAAAACCGTACAATCTGGATCCATAATTCAAAGTGCAGCATAAAGCTAACATCGTGCCACTGTCCCGTCTCCATTTTCATGCTTGTTCCATGCTTAGAAGTGGTGAGAATCTTTCAGTGAATAAATGCATGTTTTCTACAAAAAATCCCAATTATTTTCAAATATTTCCCGTATATTGTATCATAATTCATGATCCATACTAGATAGAGCTTCATTTGCAAATGAAACACATTCTATAGAATATCCCACTGCAGGATGCCAAATTACATGCCTCTAGGATGTAGAGAAAGTACATAAAAGTAACATTGACTCCATACTGGGCGATTTTACATCTCCAGCCATCTGGTCACCCAATTGAAATGGATAGGATATACTACAGAGTATGTGGTGCACTATAATTCTTGAAGCGTAAGAGGTAATGACTTAATTTAAATTGTAATATGTAGCTAAGACATGTACACTTTCTAGTGGCAACACTCATGTTTGTGGCTAATAGGTACAAGGTACAAATCAAGTGTATCCTTCAGGAACATTTTTCTTTTTCAATTTCATGTATGTTGAAGTACACTTTATGCTTTTGGCTATAATTCACAATCTATACATGAGAGAGACATAATTTCAACAGCACATTGTTTCTGGTCCTGTGCTACTAACCCATGTGAATTATCATGTATGTGGCTTATTGTAAAGTAGTCTAAATGTGAAGTTGAATGTGTGATGTTTTTCAATTACGTCACATGTTCGAAAAAGTATGCCTTACATTTTGTCCCATAATTCTAACACCATACAATCTGGATCCATAATTCAACGTGCAGCATAAAGCTACCATCATGCCACTGTCCTGTGTTCATTTTCATGCCTGTGTCATGCTTAGAAGTAGAGCCTGCATGATCCCAGAACATATAATATTCCTGAATGACACCATTCAACAAACAACCTCTCTCAGCCTAGCCAAGATAAAAGACTTAAACAAACCGCCTATTCCAAAGCCCATACCTGATAGTAATAGCACTACAGATGTGGAGATAGGCGTATCCCATATTTTACACCAAAAACAGAACTAATCCTGATTGGAGAAAATGGTTTATCTGGCCCACAGACACTAATAACTGTCAAGATAGATTCCTGAACAAAACACAGGGGTTCAAACAGACCAGAGACAACATCTAGGGATAATAACAACATATAGTGTGGGAAAACTATGCCTCGAGTGGCTACAGAAATCCACACTACCTGAAATTAAGCAACACTTGACTTTACTTAAAGAAGGTGCTGACTTGCGAGATTTCTTAATGGGACCTCGCAAACAGCATCAAAAACGTTTCATATATGCCGGTATATACGCTGCTTATAACGAAGCTTGGAAAGTAACGCAAATTGAAACTGCTGAAAAAATAAGGGAAATTGGATTTAATTTGGAAAAATCACTGTCTGTAGTGGACAATGGGTTAACGACTCTGTCCTCCAGAATTTATTCACTGGACAGCATTGTATCATCTGCTATTGATATAATAGAACAGGATATGCTAATGTTACAACATGGCCAGTCCCAATTACGTTCTATTGTACAGTTAGGCTGGACGTTACAAAACCTCCGTTCAGGCTACGTGCCATGGCGTCTAATCAACACAACGTCATTATTTTCTATCTTTAACCTTACAGATAAACAAATCTCTTTGGCACAAAAAGGAGCAGACTATACAGTGCTGCGCATTGAAAAACTAGAAAAATTACCATTGACAATGTCAGAACGACCTGTCATTGAATGGATAATACATGGTACAATTAGAATTCCGATAACGACTTTTCAGTTTCAATATTGCCAAAAGTATATACCAGCAGGCCTGTGTGAAAGGTTGGGTAAAGGATACTTCAAGTCAACCTGGATTTTACCTTATACACATAGATCTTATAGTGAAGGGAAAAAAGAGGTATTTCTTAGTGGCAACAACTGTAAAAAATCACTAAGCGGTACACTTCTGAGTCAAGGTATTAACTTGCATGGAGCCTGCGAAGGTTCATCAAATAACCTTTCATGTCACCTTCACGGCACCTCTGCAACACAGATAGAGCCTTTTTTCAGACAGTTTTCCAACGGAGCTATGTTATAATAAGTGACCACAGCTGTTGTAGCATGGTGACAGGAACAGCCTATCTCGTGAGCGTTACTTCCAGGGTCATTTGCTGTATGCAAGTATTGTGTCCAAACAGCAAATCAGACAAGGAGGCAGCAATATGGCCTTCTCTGAATATCTCTTCTATTCAAATTGATACTTTAAGCAGAATGAAGTCTATTCTTTTACAGACAACTGTGCCTTTAACCTCGTCTAGAGAAACGTGTGATCTGCAAGTTGCAAGGACAGCGGCAGAGATACATGCACTATTATCGACAAATTGCCCCGAACATTTCGTAGAAATGTTAAGCCAAATCTTAAACATGTCTGATACCAGTGGCATCGCACATGTATTTAAGACAATTTTTTCGGGACTATTAGCACCCTTTGAAGCAGTCCTGAGCATCTTCCCGAATTTCATGCACTCTGTGTTCGGCCGCCTGCCTCTCATCTTGGGACTCGTAGCAGGAATTTTATTTTTGTTCATTCTGCTCCGATATGGCAAGTCAAGTCACAGACAAAACCCAGGCAACAATGGAAGAAACGATCCTAGCGATGAGATACCGAGAAAGAATAACTTAAGTACTCGGCTTAGCTCGGCTAAGAGATCTGAATACTACCTGGTTTCTTTCATTCAGACCAATCTGGCAAGATTGCATCTTACCTGTTCTACGATGCCTGCTATGCGGAAAAGAATGCGTGTTGGACGTCTGTCTTACACTACCATCAGCAGTACCTATGGATATCGATTCTTTGCTTGGTTCGGTAACGGCTCATGCAACGTATTGTCCCCAGCGGTTACCTATTCTGATGACGGCATTCGTTGAGACCTCATCATTACGATTAGGTGGCGGTGAGGTACGAGATGAAAGCGGCACACAGGTACAACCTTTTGTGACCATTGCTGATCTAGACATCGATGATGGCAATGAGTCTCACATTTGCACTATTTCTACTTTTTCGGACTTGGTCCAACTTTCACCTACTGTTGTAGACAAATTCTTTGCCAGCCTATCTGAACTTATGTTCTCCCCTAACAACGAGAATAACTTTTAAATCAAAACATGAGCACGCAGCGTTCCCTGAACTCTGAATTTGGCTTTCAGTTTTGATAAACAGAACTTCTACAAAACATTGGAACTATTTTTCTTCCTTGAGAGTGAAATTATTTTTCAGTTCCCAAAATATTTACTTTTTTTGGCACAGGATACTCTGCTTGAAGTGGAAATATTCTTACAGAACAGAATTTCTATATTTAGAATCTCTACAGACAATATTTTGACTAAGCCTCTAGCACATGTACAGTCTTGTATAAATATGTGATGAAATGGTCTCAACCCTCTCTTCTGTATTAAGAGCCACTTCATAAATGTAAATTTAGTAATTCATTCAGCCAATATTTCAACGAACTATATGCATTATCTGAATGATACCATTGCTTGAAAACATACAGTATAACACTCATTTTTTCGTATATACACCATTTTGAATGCATTTTATGTATTTTGGGGTGGGCTGAAAAACACATGCATCGTTATATGTTTAGTATTGCTGAGTATTTAGTAATGATGGACATTATAAGTGGAGTGGGTGTTGTGAACGTATCTAGGACCCTATTTAAATATTCCCGATTTATGCCCTTATGTGGTTATAACAAATCATATCCTTATAAAGGCATAAGAATCATATCCATATTTAGTCATAGCCAATTCAGTCCAAATACGGCAAGCCTCCTCCCATAGACTCCTAGAAAGTACAACGCGTTCTTTAAACAAACCAAGCCTCCAGCAGCCCGGGAATTCCCCCGGCTTCTGTTTTGATTTGTCCAAGAACTCCTGGAGTTCTGAAAGAACTGTAAGTTCTTAGTGACGTCTTATGTCCAACCTTACGTCAAACTCGGCACCTTCCAGGTATAAATATACCAGCATCTGCCTTAGCAAACACACGGTGGTTTGGAGCAGATCGGCTATCTACTTACCCAACGCCCTGCTGAAACAAGTGCTGAAGGAAGCCGACCCTCTCATTGAGGCACTGAGAGAGACGCTGTCTTTTCTCCTGCCGAGAAATCCAGCTCCAGTGTTTCCAGTCACACTTGCGGGTTGCTGGGAGATCGAGTCCTGAGAAAGAGATACAAGACCTCCTTCATTCTATAACCAAGGTACAGAGCTGATTTGACCCTTAGAGAATTCTTGATTCAGATTCTTGGCAAAACTATCTTAACTAAAACTATATCTCACTTACTCCTTCCCACGTACTAGGCTTAGGTTAGGTACACCGGGGTAGGCGTATTTTAGAAACACCAGTTGAGTACGTTTAGTCAACTTTTATCATTGTATGTATTTTATCCGTTTTAAGTATCTCATGGCTTAGAAACCATATAAATGCTTTTACAGTATTATTTCACAATACTCCTTTTACTGTACGCACTTTACTTTATGACAAGTATTGCAATTGTGGCAATTCACTTCTCTTACATGAGAAAGAAGATTGCTCAATAAATAACCACTTTTATTGAAAACGCCCGTCTCTCTATTTCTCTGCGCTTCTGGTGAAACTAAGTATGCACGATTGACTGAGTAAAATAATTATCTATTGTTTCCGCGACTCTGGAGATATACTCCTTAATCTGGAGGGAGCAAAGTTGTCATGTTTATGCGGTTGTCAGAAACTAATCCCTTCTTGTCTATTCAGGAAAGTTAACACCTTCTTGTTTACTCGAGAAAGTTTCTAGTGACCTCTGAGCTAGCTGGCATTAATAATTAAGTCTAACATATTCAATAGAGACCTAGTCGACCTCAGTCCTACGTCTAAACTATCGTTTTTGTTATTCCAATGTGCAGAGCCTATTGGGAATATAGGAACTGCACTACAAGGAAGGGTGGGGGGATAGGACGTACCGAGCTGGGGTAGTGACATCACAGAGGAAATATGGGGGACAGGATATGTAGGCCTGGAGAGTGACATCACAGAGGAGGAGGGGACAGGATATGCAGGTGTGAGGGAGTAAGGGGCAGGATATAAAGGCCTTGGGGAGTGATATAACAGGAGAAGGAGGGGACAGGATATGCAGCACTGGGGGAGTGACATCACAGAGGAAGGGTGGACAAGATATGCTGGTTTGAGGCAGTGGCATGGCAGAGAAACAACACTTAGCGCATATGTGCAGTGAGTGTGGCATCTTGGCATCAAAGTCTGTCAGGAAACAAGGTCAAGGGGCGATTGCAGCTAGTAGTATGGCTTTAAAATGGAAATAGCAGTTTACGAAGGATGTACGACATTACAACGCATGCTTTTACATCGCATGCTTTTACAACGCGAGTTTTACAACACATACCATTACATCGCATAGCGCTTTGGGGTGCTGGATAGTGAATAGTTTAATTTACTATTCCAACTCCAGTCCCCGTGGACACTAGGGAAGGTGTTGGACAGTAAATTAAACTTATTCCCTATCCTAGAGCGCCCCCCAGCGCAATGTGTTGTAATGGTTTGCGTTGTAAAAGCTGCGATGTAAAAGCATTGCGTGGTAAAAGTTGCGTTGTAAATGATGTTTCCCGTTTACGAAGCATTTCCATACCTAAAACAATCTTCGTCGTTTAAGAATTAGACCTGAAGGCTCTATTTATTTATGAATTCACAGATCAAGAAGAGGATGTGGGAGAGAGGCGATCAATGAAATGTGGTTTGGTGGAAAACGTACGGGGCTTCATATAGGGCCACATTTACAAATTCCAGTACTTGTAAAGCGCACAATTACCCAAAGGTATTCAGGCGCTGGGGGCCGTCGGGGAGATTAAGCGAGCTATTACCCAGAGTCACACGGTGCTGGGCTGATCTTCCGCCGGCACCGGAGATCAAACCATGAGTATCCGGGTTCTGGAGTCAGTCGCCCTGGCCGCTGCACCACACCTCTTACGTATAGGGCCATATTTACAAGGAAGTAACGCGGCACAGAGCCGCAAGCCAAGAGAGAGGCAGGGAGTGTCACACAAGGGAAGGCATCAGAGAGCATTGTGAGGCGGTGCACAATATCATTAGTTGGGAGTGGAGTGCAGGGAAAGGCGCAGGAAGTGTCAGGAGAGAGGCAGGGAGTGGCACTAGATGTTTGGGGAGTGTTAAACTACATTAGGGGTCGTAGAGTGTTCTGAGGAGGTCACAGTGTCACTAGAGAGGACCGCAGTGTCAGGATAGGGACAGGGAGTGTAAGAAGAAGGACTTAGGGTAACAGGAGAACAGCAGTATAGGAGGCTGGCTTAGTAAATGGTTCACGCTTGTTTAAGTGATGCAAATTGCACTAATCCAGGCAACACGTACGGTGATTTTGGTGGCCTCTGATAACCACAGGAGGCTCTCAGAGTGGTAACTGTGGAGAGCAGCCTTAAGCCTTATCTTGAAGGAGTGTTCAGCAGCATGTTTCATGGAGGTAGGTTACACGAAAAAGAACCCCACATATACTTATAGGGTTTAAGTGCCGCGACCTCAGATATACAAAAACGTATATTTGTTGTGAGAGGCGCTGTCACCAGCTCACACAGGCTGCAAGGGCAGACCTGCAGTCACAGTTTGAGTGGAGTCTGATGGGTGGCACAGTACATGCGCCAGCCCATGGGAGACACCTGGTGTACCTATGCCCTGGGTAACTCAGTATCATATACTAGGGACTTACAAGGGTACACCAGTAGCCAATTGTGGATGTACAGAAGTACTTACCATGGTCAATTTAGGGAAAAAGAACAGTGACTGGGGTCCTGATTACCAGGATCCCAGTCAGACTACTCACAAACACACTGAAACCAAGAAAAGAGTGGGGGTAACCATGAAAGTAGATCCTATTTTTCTACAGGCAGGCAGTGTCCAGATAGGGGCAGGGAGTTTCTGTAGAGGGTCAGGGAGTGTCTGTAGAGGGCCAGGGAGTGTCTGTAGAGGGGCAGAGAGTGTCTGTAGAGGGGCAGGGAGTGCCAGTAGAGGGGCAGCGAGTGCCAGTAGATGGGCAGAGAGTGTCTGTAGAGGGGCAGGGAGTGTCTGTAGAAGGGCAGGGAGTGTCTGTAGAGGGATAGTGATTGTCTGTAGAGGGTCAGTGAGTGTCTGTAGAGGGGCAGGGAGTGTCTGTAGAGGGATAGTGATTGTCTGTAGAGGGTCAGTGAGTGTCTGTAGAGGGGCAGGGAGTTTCTATAGAGGGGCAGCGAGTGCCAGTAGAGGGGCAGCGAGTGCCAGTAGATGGGCAGGGAGTGTCTGTAGAGGGGCAGGGAGTGTCTGTAGAAGGTCAGTGTGTAGTACTGAAGAATTCTGGACCCGTGTAATATGTCTTCACTCGAGAATAAAACTTCGTCGTAAATGGACGAATCTAGTATCAAAAGACCGAGAATGACGAATACATCATGCACAGGTATTTTCAGCATATTCGAGTGACGATTTCACCTCGAAATCGTCATGTCTCGTTCAGAACCCTTGGCTTCCATTTTATGTCTGACAGCCATTTTGTAAATTGCCCTTTACATAGGCTTATAATCCAGCCGAATTCGATCCCAGAAGGACACGTACACCTTGATCGACTTTTCCATGACCTATGCAAGTTGGAACCATTGCCCCAGGCCGGACCTGCTAGGTCAGTTTCTCTCCAGTGGCCGAGCAAGATAGCATCAGGGCTCAATAGGCCATAAAACCTTCTCATTGCACACACACCTGCCGTATCTTGCTCACATCTATCTTTACTCTTTTTGCTTCGTTTGCTTTATGATGGGGATGTGCCCGTTTTATTGGGGGTCCACCGATATCTGATGAAGGATTGGGCCTTGCCGGGTGATTTGTTATGGGCTGGACGAAGTGAAATATGGACAAGTCGTCATGACTTTGCTTTTTCCTTTGTAAACTAAGAATGTGAATAGTATGCTGTAAATTCGAAGAAGGTTTGCCTAAAGCACAATATTTCGTATAAAAGAAAAAGCCGGGTCTTGTGAATTGCGACAGTCTCATGAGAACATACTCCCTGTGTGTTGTACTTCTAGGACGCTTGTTACCTTGGTTGCAGCCAATAAAATCGATCTTTGACTTCACCTAGAAGACTGAATTTCTGTGGTCCTGAATCAGGAAAAGGACTCGAGGTCTTTGGGTGTGTTTTCCCTGACACCGCTGGGTTACCGGTTAAGTACCGGTTCTGAAAAACCCTATACCTCAGTTTTGCGCCCAACGTTTGGGGTGATTCCAGCGGTACCAGCCCAGCCAGAGGTTCGTGAGGAGCTTCGTGTGAAAATTCCGGAGGAAGGCCGCCACTTCATCGACCCCTGCATGTCGACGTGGTCCGAAGGTCTTTGCTGCGAGGTTCCCCCCTTACCGACGGCTACGAAGGACTGCTGCCCTGGCTATCGCCCTGATTTGGACCCTTGAAGTTTGGTAGAGTGAAAAACTGAGACGAGTCTTCTGGTGACGTCATCGATATTTCAGTTAAGTATAAGTGGAGCGTCTCCCAGTCCTTAGTTGGTCTTAGTTTGGGTATCCTATGGGAAAGTTTTGTTGGTACTTGCAAGCACCAAAACCGAAGGACTCGTGTATTCACGAGAAATATCGTAAACGATAATCCTTTGAAGTTTGGAACTAGACTAGAGAGCGAAGATGCCTGGTCTTAGACTTGGAAATTTGTTTTGTCTTGGTTGTAATAATAGGGACTCCCGATTGGAGGACTCGTGTCCGGTTCCTCCGGTTGGAACTCCAACTTACGAATTATTTGTGAAGCATGGAGTAGGCCCCATCACATATAACGAAGTGTGGATTAAATACACCAGAAAAGATGGTGTTTTAAAATGGCCCCAACATGGTAGCTTTGATACCGAAATCTTAGATAACCTCAAAGTTAAACTGTTCAAAAAGAAAGCCCGGCCGGTGATGTTTGACTCTTTTCGCCTATGGCGTAAAGAGGCCAAACAGAAGGAAATTAAATTAGAAAAGAAAAATAAGAGAGAAAGGGGTATTTCCGTAATGCAAGCTGCTATGCAGTTGAAAGACAATGAAGAAGAACAGATGAGTGAGCAGTTGCACAGGCAACGTAAAATGGCGATAGATAAATGCTATCCAGTTTTGCCGCGTCCCAAGAAATATGCAGCAAAAGACCTTGAGAAAGACCCGTTAATGGGCCATTTGTTAAGTTCGCCACCCCCCTATGCGCAAACCGCCACGGCGCCTCCGCAACCCTCAGTTGCGCCACCCATGGTTGTTATGCCTGCTTCTCTACAGCACCCACCAGCTACTCTTCAGCTGGATCCTGCTACTCTGGTGCAGCCTTCTCAAGGCCCACCGACTACATCGACTTCACTTATGCCGTCTACAACTTTGCCTAGCGCACTTTCTATTTCTCCTAATGCTCCCTCTGCTATTGCCTCTACTTCTGCCTTATCTCATCCCGCTTTTCCACCTGTTCTCCCTTCAGTTTCTCCTTCCGTTCGACAGAGAATGGCCAGCACTGTGACTAACATTTTCTCACCTCTTTTCGGGTCGCCTACTACGACCCCTAACACAGGACGAAGACAGTTGCGAAGTCAACTGCCTGACTATCAGGAGAGAGATTCGTTGAATCGTTTAGCTCATAAATGGATTATGGATACTGTAAAGTATGATGTCGAGTCTGTCATGGAAGTCTTCCTTCAGTGGGAAGCACCGACACAGACATATGTTTTTGAACAAATGTGTGTTTTCCTCTGCGAGGATTTGGAAGATAATGATTTGGAATGTAACCCGCAGGAGTTGTGTCGGGTACGGTTTAAATTTGGGGAAGGCACGATTGTAGGCCCCGATGTCAGACAAGCGATTGAGATATTGTTGTCGTATCGGAGTAAAGGGAATACTTCTGGACCACAATCTGAGCGCGATACACCTAGGAAAAAGGCGCGACAGTACCCTATGAGAGAGGTTCCCCCTCAATGGAGAGAGGGTGACGCAAGTGTTAACCCACCTATTCTGCCACACTTTCAGCGTGTGTGGGTACATGTCCCATGGAAGCGATCTGAAGTTTTAGCACTTAAGCAGACATTACCTGATCCGCGTAAAAATCCTGCAGGATATTACAAAGAGTTGTCACAGACCGCTGGGTCATGAATAATGAATCTAGCCGATATCGATATGTTATTTGGGAACGTTGTTCCACAGCCTTTATGGGGAAAGATTCGTCATACAGACCATGATCAGGAATTAGGTGACTCATGGGCTAATATTACTGCGGCAGATGCCCTACAAGTAGGTGGTGCTAAGCCTGAACCTTTGATAGCAGAACTACCTGGTAAAATACTTGATTACATGAAAACTATAATGCCTGCAATGCGTATAACTTGGG
This sequence comes from Lissotriton helveticus, assembly GCF_964261635.1. NCBI lineage: Eukaryota > Metazoa > Chordata > Amphibia > Caudata > Salamandridae > Lissotriton > Lissotriton helveticus. Next base: position 2,125,742,399 of record NC_136065.1, on the reverse strand, counting down.
ATAAACTGTCTGCGTGTAAGCAGAAGAAAGATGAAATGGTATCAGATTTCTTCACCAGGTTTGAAGAAACTTTTGTCGACCACAGTGGTCAAGATATGAGCACAGAAGGTGGTCAGAGATTGTTCGTTGATAAATTCGTGCACAATTTGCTTCCCGAATTGTGTAAAAAGTTAAAGGATTCAGAAAGTTCTTGGGCAGTTTCGTCTTCAGCCCAGATATTAGCTACAGCTCAGTACTACGAAAATAGAGACAAAGACGAAAAAGATAGGACAGAAAAGAAAACGAAAGAGTTGAAAACGAAGGTTTTGTTACAGCAAGCATATCCGCCACGTGGTGGTGGCGGCCAGAATAATGGTGGTCAGAATAACTACCAGAGTAATTTTCAGCAGCCTCAACAGTATCAGAGGAACTCGCAAAGGATCGAGTATTCTCGACCACGTGTTTCTGTAGGTCCCAACCAGTGTTCGTATTGCAAGGAAGAAGGTCATTTTAAATATAGTTGCCCTATCTTGCTACTGCGCGCAAATAGCGCTTCTGGTGTAAGAGGTCGAGGTGCTCAGCAAGCGCCTGGAGGAAGAGGACGTGGAAACGCCCCCCAGAATGCGCGTCCCCTTCCACCTCAAGAGTCTATGAATAAGTTTGATCAGCAGAATAACGCACCTGGTTGGACAGCTCAGTACTATACCAATGACTACTATACAGAAAATGAGAATTGGGAAAGTAATGATTGCTAGGACAGCCATAGACAAAGAGAGGGAGTTGTTTCAGTTCCAGTAGATCAGAGTGGACCATACGTTGAGGTGATTACATCAGGTGTGTCAGAGCCTTTTCTGTTGGATACTGGTGCTACAAAGAGTTCTATTATGCACTCCAAACTCCCTGGCGCACCTTTATCTGGCGAAACGAATGTATCAGTAGGCTTTTCTGGCGCCCCAGTTAGAAACCCGATTTCTGACCCTTTGACTCTTTCTATTGGTCCTCATGAATTAGAAGCACGCCTTATTCTGACAACAGGTTGTGGGGAAAACTTGTTGGGATTGGATCTGTTAAAAAGATTGTATGCGACTTTGTACTGTTCACCTTCGGGAATACAACTTACTCTAGGTAAGAAAGTGGTTTCTCCAATGTATTTGTCGAGGGACAAACTTCCAGCAGAATTGTCGTTTCTTCCAGATGTTCTTTGGGCTACTGGTCCTAATGATGTCGGTCTTTTGAAAATTCCACCATATGTTGTAACATTGAAAGCCAATGTTCAAATGCCACGAATTCCCCAATATCGATTTCTAGTGAAGGTGAGAAAGCGTTGCTAGCGATCGTTTATGAGTTAATTGAAAAAGATGTCATTGAAGAGACAAGAGGCAACGTGTGCAATAGTCCAGTTCTACCTGTTTTAAAACGAACTGATCCCTCTCAGCCACCAGTGTACAGATTTGTAATTGATCTCAGAGAGGTGAATAAAATAGTTGTGCTACAATTCCCAGTTGTCCCCGATATTACTACATTATTGACTATCATTCCAGCTTCTGCCACTTGGTTCTCGGTGATTGACTTGAAGAATGCTTTCTTCAGCATCCCGATTGCCGAGGAGAGCAGGGATATTTTTTCCTTCAGTTTAGGAGGACGAAGCTTCCGCTTTAAACGCGCTCCTCAGGGCTACTGTGAAAGTCCATCCATCGCAGCTTGATACGATTGTTTTACCTGAAAGTGCTACTCTTGTACAGTACGTCGATGATTTGCTCATTGCTGCAGATACTGAGGAAATATGTAAGAAAGCCACATTGTCATTGTTGCGACATTTGTGTGATTTTCATCACAAGGTGTCACTTTCCAAATTACAATACTGCCGACAAGAAGTGACCTACTTAGGTGACCTCTTATCGAAGGAGGGAAGGAAACTGACCCCAGATAGAATACAGGCAATAGCGAAATTGAGTGTACCAAGAACACAGAGAGAAGTGTGTGCTTTCTTAGGTATTACATCATATTACTAGCCAAACCTTTGGTGGCATTAACGTGTAAAGACACACCTAATCCCATCCCTTGGTCTGAAGAGTGTCAGAACAGTTTTTCTGAATTGCGCACAGCATTATGTTCGGCTCCTGTGTTAGGTAACCCCAACTACAGAAAGCCTTTTACATTGTATGTCCACGAAAAGGAAGGTTGTGCATTGTCAGTACTGACTCAGTTATTTGGGGACAAGCAACGTCCATGCGCGTATTTTTCGTCGACTTTGGATCCAGTAGCTAGAGCATTGCCAAGTTGTTTAAGAGCCACAGCGGCAGCAGCTGTTTCTATTCGACAGTCTGCTGGCCTAGTCATGAATAATACACTAGTTGTGAGGGTTCCGCATGCAGTAGACACATTGTTAAACAGAACCAAGACACAGCACTTAACCAGTGCTCGATTGTCAGGGTACGAATTGACTTTGCTAGCAAGTCATGTGCACATTCAAAAATGCAATACCCTTAATCCAGCTACGTTATTGCCAATCGTAGAAGAATCAGATGCTTCAGAACAGCATGATTGTCTTTTTAGAACAGAAGAAGAGACGAAAGGAAGAATAGACCTTTTCGACACTCCCCTTGCTGAATGTGAGGGTACATTGTGGGTGGATGGTTCATGTTTTAAGCTTCCGAATGGTGACACGACTGCAGCATATGCTGTCACGACTTTGCACACAGTCATTGAAACTGCACGTATTCCACATAATTCAGCTCAAGCAGCAGAACTGGTTGCACTCACACGAGCATGTGTGTTGTCGAAAGGAATGAAAGTGACTGTCTACACCGACAGCCAGTACGCTTTTGGTGTGGTTCACAGTTTTGGACGATTGTGAAAGGAACGTGGGTTCCTGACTTCGCATGGAGCTAAGATTCAGCATGGTCAGTTGGTGAATGAGCTTCTAGAATCACTGACTTTGCCTTTACAAGTGGCGATTGTGAAATGTAGTGCTCACAAGAAGGTGACTGATGATGTTGGTCGTGGAAATGCCCTTGCTGACGAGGTCGCGAAAGAAACTGCAAGGAATATGATGAGCCGAATGTATGTTGCAGGCCCTGCAAGATGGATTGGTGATGTGGGAATGTGTGAAGACACGATAGAGAGTGTCAAGTCTATTCAAGCTGAAGCTACAGAGAAAGAGTTGAGAACGTGGAGAGAAAGTTCGGGTAGAATGGATGCGAATGGTTGTTGGATTGAATTGTCAGAGCATCAGAGATGGTTGTTACCCGATGCGTACGTGCTTGCAGTTGTCACGATGGCTCATGGAATGGCTCACATCAGCGTGAAAGGGATTTGCAAGTTGTTGGCTCCAGTATGGCAACATTCAGGAATTCCCAAGTGTGCAGAGAATATCGTCAAGAATTGCATGGTGTGTCTGCAACACAACCCTGGTAGGGGAACCCCAACTCCAGCTGGTCATTTTGCGCCTCCAACGTATCCGTTTGAGGTTTTGCAGCTAGATTTCATACACATGGAGAGGTGCAACAACTTAAAATACGTGCTCGTTGTTGTTTGTGCTTTCTCAAGATGGGTAGAAGCATATCCCCTAAAAGACAATACTGCCTTATCCACAGCGAATGCCCTTGTGAAAGAGTTCTTCCCGAGATTCGGAATGCCTAGAATGATCTGGAGTGATAACAGGAGTGAATTTGTGGGACGAGTGATGAAGAATGTATGCGAAGGGCTAGGCATTAGGCAAAAGTTCCACGCTGCAAATCACCCCCAATGAGCTGGATTAGTAGAATGTTACAATGGCACGCTTAAACTTAAATTGGACAAAATCCAAGCGAGCACAGGTCTTAAATGACCTGACGCTCTACCCTTAGCACTCCTATCCACCAGAATGACTGTGCATTCGCGAGTGAAACTCAGCCCTTATGAGATTGTCTTTGGCCGGCCAGCCAACATATGGGGAGTGCCTAGGCCCACTAAGTTCAGCGAGCTAGAACACCCTGTTTTGCTTGATTACCTGTATGAATTGACGGCTAAATTACGTGTTTTGCATCAACAGGTACATGACATCCTGCCTCCGGCCTCTGATACTCCAGGACACCCCATAAACCCTGGATGCTGGGTGTTGATAAAGAATTTCCAGAGGACTAAGAACGACCAGCCCAGGTGGACGGGACCATACCTCGTCCTTCTCTCTACCAGATCGGCAGTTCGAGTGGAAGGGAAGAAGGCCTGGATCCACGGGGTCCACTGTAAAAGGATACCCTTACCTCTGCCATATGACCAGTGGGTCCAGGAGGGTATCGGCGACTCAGAGACGGACACCGTGCCTCGTTTTCTACCTTTCAGCGATGCACGAGTGAAAGGAACTAACTCTGAACGTGAAAGCGAGAACATTCTACAAGAGGCTGTGCCTCCATCGAAACGATTGAACACTACAGAGCCTGAACTCTTGTTTATGGATCAAACAGCACCGGGAAAAAGAAGATACAATTTGAGAACGAGAAATACGAACTAATAAAAATAAGTTCTTTTTGCAATTTGAAACGAAAAACTAAGGACAAATAAAAATATTTTTTTCCCTCCCAAGTACTATTTTTGAGAAGCGCAGCTCTCCCATCTAGGAAACTTGCTTATTTTTGTTTTTCGAACCGCCATCCGGGTTCCGCTGCTAGGGCCGCGGTTGACAAAAAGTCTTCGGAGTGCAGCTGACGACGTTAGGTCGGTAGTTCTGGTTGGTCCAAGGGAGTTGCCCTGGACTGACAGAAGCATCCCTTAGCAGAATCAACCTACCACCGCGGGCAGCACCTTAGAGAGGATGGAGTTTCCCGATGTGGAGAGACCTGCCAAACCCACGAACTTTAAACACAGATTATGTAAACTAATGACGAAGAAAGGTTTTATAATATTGTGCATATGTATGTTATTCAGCATAATGATATTTTTAATAAGTTACATTTTATTCTCTTTTCGGGTAACATTTACACCCACTGCATCGCCCATACCTCCTCCTACTGTTTCCTCTCATTATTTCCACCCTCTTCCCGACCACGAATCCAATAGAAGGTTAGAGTTCATTAATAACTCCTTTGTTCAACTGTTACACCAACACCAACTAGTAATGAATACGACTAACTGTTGGGTGTGTGGCCTTATGCCTCACACAACAGATAAAGGTATCATTTATCTGGTTCTGCCTTTCAGTCATAATGGGTCTGTGTGGGCATACAGAACAATGTTCATATACGCACGTGAAGTCCACCCCCTACGTTCCTTAAAAGATAACCCCAAGAATAGTGCTCTGGTTAAGGGTATAGTCGACATGATCAAGGGAGAAATCTCTTATGAAAATACCCCGAGCTACGAGATATTCGCATATGTAAATTGAAACGTGACCGGATATGAAGCCACTCTTAGTGAGAAACAGCAAGCGAAGGAATCGCCCCCGATCTGGATTGTACCCCACCGGGGTCACCTGTGTCTGCAAGGTACTGGAAAGTACCCCAGAGCTCAGTTAGGGAAGAGTGTCTGTACAGAAACCTATGTTTTTGGGTCTCAGACCTCCCCTGCGTTTTTAGCCGCTAAGGGTACTTATTTCATCTGCCATGATAGAGTCTATACATGGTTGCCCCCTGACTTTTCGGGCTCATGTTTTGTTTTGTTCCTGTTACCCCCCACCTACACAGCAGCGGCAGATTACCACCGGACAAGGGTAGTTAGAGGTGTCTTGAGTAAAGAAGACACTGCAGGTCAAGAATTTGGGGACTTTGCAAAGGTTTTTTTGCCGTTCTGGGGATCTATGGCTAACAGTAGGAACATAAGGCAATTGACAAGGGTAGTTGAGTCCACCGTGATTGAAACTGCCGGTGCCCTTAGTAACCTGACTGCTGAGCTCCAGTCGGATCGTCTTATGACCCTTCAGAACAGGGTCGCATTAGATGTCATCCTTGCAGACTGAGGTGGAGTATGTAGATTGATCCAATCGAGTTGTTGCATTTTCATCCCAGATAACGCTCCGACAGTATACCAGGCCATCTCCAAACTACATAAGATTTCCGAATCTATTCATGTGGATAAAGGAGATTGGTCGTTAATGGGATGGTTCTGGGAACTGGTATCCGCCTGGGGATGGAAAATTCTGATGGTCATTGGGATGGTCTTAGCCATTCTTTTCCTGTTCTGTCTATGCGTACAGTGTGCTCCTGCATTATGTGGCCTCTGTGTTACATCATGTGTAAGGAAGCCTGTATCAAGGGATGAACTAAGCACTAGAATGATGTTACAGCAACATCTCAATGACTTTAGGAATATGCAGCCTGATTCATGAAGCTAAATTGCACTCGCAAAGGGCAAGATTCTCAGAATCTTGCCTTTTGCGAGTGCAATTTTGGCATTTGGGATTCACAATCCCAAATGCAAAAATCGCTAATGAAGAATTAGCTAATATGCGAGGATTAGCATTTAAGGAATCTCTATTAGAGATTCCTTAAATGCTATTCATGACACTTTCAAAAATTGCGATTTTGCTAATTTGGGCCGCTATTTACCGAGAGGTCAGACCTCTCGGTAAATAGCAAAAACTTAGAAAAATGCTTTTAAAAGCTTTTTTCTAAGTTGCATGTTGCACACACACATGTCCTTTGGACATGTGTGTGCCCAACACCTGTTCAAATGTGCATTTTAGGGGTGCTACAGGGTGTCCTTTGGACACCCCTGGCACCCTTAAAATCGCTATCTTATTTGCGAGTAGTAAATTGCTACTCGCAAATAAGGGATACTCCCCATTCATTCCTATGGGCCTTTTGGCCCATAGGAATGCATGGGGAGTTATTCCTTTTTTTGCGAGTAGCAATTTTCTACTCGCAAATAGAGAACATGTAGGAATCGCTATTTATTTACCAATTCCTACATGAATACCGTTTTGCATGTCCTCAATAGCGAGTCGCTATGATTCGCTATTAGGGCCACGCAAAACGGCCCGTACATGAATCAGGCTGATGGATCTGGACTCAGATTAACATGAGGATAGATTAGTTGCCTATGTAAGGGCAAAAGGAGGGATTGTAGGACTGAAGAATTCTGGACCCGTGTAATATGTCTTCACTCGAGAATAAAACTTCGTCGTAAATGGACGAATCTAGTATCAAAAGACCGAGAATGACGAATACATCATGCACAGGTATTTTCAGCATATTCGAGTGACGATTTCACCTCAAAATCGTCCTGTCTCGTTCAGAACCCTTGGCTTCCATTTTATGTCTGACAGCCATTTTGTAAATTGCCCTTTACATAGGCTTATAATCCAGCCAAATTCGATCCCAGAAGGACACGTACACCTTGATCGACTTTTCCATGACCTATGCAAGTTGGAACCATTGCCCCAGGCCGGACCTGCTAGGTCAGTTTCTCTCCAGTGGCCGAGCAAGATAGCATCAGGGCTCAACAGGCCATAAAACCTTCTCATTGCACACACACCTGCCGTATCTTGCTCACATCTATCTTTACTCTTTTTGCTTCCTTTGCTTTATAATGGGGAGGTGCCCGTTTTATTGGGGGTCCACCGATATCTGATGAAGGGTTGGGCCTTGCCGGGTGATTTGTTATGGGCTGGATGAAGTGAAATATGGACATGTCGTCATGACTTTGCTTTTTCCTTTGTAAACTAAGAATGTGAATAGTATACTGTAAATTCGAAGAATGTTTGCCTAAAGCACAATATTTCGTATAAAAGAAAAAGCCGAGTCTTGTGAATTGCGACAGTCTCCTGAGAACATACTCCCTGTGTGTTGTACTTCTAGGACGCTTGTTACCTTGGTTGCAGCCAATAAAATCGATCCTTGACTTCACCTAGAAGACTCTGAGGGGCATATTACCAAGGGTGGTGATAGGTAATTATCGCCGATTTAGCGGCCGTTTTCGGCCGCAAAGCGGCGATAATTCTATCGCTCGACAGCTTTTAGGCGACAGCGAGCGGTTTGGGGCCCGCTTTGCATGTTAGCGATATTTATCGCTAATGACATGCAAAGTGGGCGTACCAACCTGTTAGCAACTGAAAGCAGTCACTAACGTCGCTATCGCCTATTAGCAAGGCAGGCGTAGCGATGGAAATATTCCCGCTATCGCCAAATACTAACACCTGCCCAGACCAGTTCTTAGCCATGTTATCCAATTGGAGGTGGATAACATGGCTTAGAGCATTTCGATGCTAATGCGTGAATTTCGCTGTATTCTCAGCGATATTCACGCATTTCGCCGCTATCGCTGGATATTTTAGCACAATGGAGAAAAACGTTGCTAATAGCATGTTTTCTCCGCTAACATATCCAGCGATAGGCAGCGATAAAAAAATCGTCGCTCAGCCTATTTTGCGATAATTATCGCTACTTGTTGGTAATATGCCCCTGAGTTTCTGTGGTCTGAATCAGGAAAAGGACTCGAGGTCTTTGGGTGTGTTTTCCCTGACACCGCTGGGTTACCGGTTAAGTACCGGTTGTGAAAAAGCCAGTACCTCAAGTGAGTGTCTGTAGAGGGGCAGCGAGTGCCAGGAGAAGGGCAAGCACGAGAAGGCATGGAGTGTCAGGGAGGGGATGTCACTAGGGGAGCAGGGAGCCATTACAGGGCTGTCTCAAAGGAATCTTGGCTGCTTCACGCCACAGATATCTGTGTAAAGTCCTCCCTTGCCCCACACACCTGGCATTATGACCCACATTCCACTCCAAACTACACCCGCAGAGCCCCGTGATGCTGCAGCAAAAGGTGAACCTGCCCTTAAAACAGTGTCACTGGGTCTGGCCCATCTTGACATGGGTAAAGCCTTGCACACGTGCCTCAGACCATCCTACCTCCAATAAAGGTCTTCTGCTTGTATCTGCCCCACATCGGGGGTCTTTGCTCGTATGACACAATGACTCCAGCACTCAAGAGAAGTCCACTGGGTCCCACTTCCCTCATACATACCCGGTGCCTCCCTTACACAGCTGTCATCACCAGCAGCGACCCACCACACCTGGCTGCTAAGGTGAACACCTCCAGAGGAACACGCACAACATGCAACCACAGCATCGCCAGGCGGGCAGTGAGGGCAAGAAGGAAGAGATACAGACCTCCAGAACCTCCCTCAGAGTATCACATCCAGCAGAACCCACTCTTTCTCCACTTCTGGTGCCAGAGCGGTGGGTACAAGAAGGGATACCAAGCCTTCTCCAGAACCTCCCTCAGAGTATCAAATCCAGCTGAACTCACCCTTACTCCACTTCTGGTGCCAGGGCAGGGCGTACAAGAAGGGATACCAAGCCTTCTATAGAACCCCCCTCAGAGTATCAAATCCACCAGAATCCACTGTTTCTCCACTTCCGAGGCCAGGGCAGGGGGTACAAGAAGGGATACCAAGCCTTCTCCAGAACCTCCCTCAGAGTATCAAATCCAGCAGAATCCACCCTTTCTCCACTTCTGGTGCCAGGGCAGAGAGTACAAGAAGGGATACCAAGCCTACTCCAGAACCTCCCTCAGAGTATCAAATCCAGCAGGACCCACCCTTTCTCCACTTCTGGTGCCAGGGCAGGGAGTACAAGAAGGGAGCCCAAGCCTTCTAAAGAACCTCCCTCAGAGTATCAAATCCAGCAGAACCCACACTTTCTCCACTTCTGGTGCCAGGGCAGGGAGTACAAGAAGGGATACCAAGCCTTCTCCAGAACCTCCCTCAGAGTATCAAATCCAGCAGAACCCACCCTTTCTCCACTTCTGGTGCCAGGGCAGGGAGTGCAAGAAGGGATACCAAGCCTTCTATAGAACCCTCCCTGTCCAGTAAGTGATTCATCTTTGAAAAAATAACTTTATTAGATAAATAAATCCATTGGAATAATGATAAACAAAGCTATATGCAAACAGCACTTTACAAAGACTGTATATAAATTATAATACAAAGCCAAGCAGCACTAAGGCTATTTTATTAATACCAGGCAACCGCCTAGTCCAATCAATCAATCACTCAGGGTTTGTAAAGTGCGGCTACTCACCTGTGGGGGTCTCAAGGCGCTGTGGGGGCACAGAGGATCAGGCCAAGTGCTGAATTCATCTGAAGAGCCAGGTCATGAGGCTGATGTGCGACGGGTGGTCCTACGGGGGCATTTGAAGCTCCGCACCAGATGCCTTCGGAAGAGCGTGACGAACGGATCCCCACCCAGGAGCCTCCCCCTGCACTCCATGCACACAAAAGGCCAGATTAGCACCAGTTGTGTTACAACCAGTGAGCAGTAGCACCACGTCAAGGTTCTGACCATTGCTACTGACCATTCACACCATTCATACGGGGGCCTACAACACCCCTTCCCCCTGGGAGCCCTTTCTTCTTTATTGGACACCATGCCCCCACCCTCCACCCCATAAAGACCCTCATTCACACCATTCATAACCCAAGGACTCAGGCGTACGCTGGGAAGCCCCCTCCGAGACCCCCCAGCGTATCGCGGCAGATCCAGGACACACGCTGGGGCCCTGAGAGGGTGCCAAAGAGACAATGCAGCGGGGGCCAAGGTGAGCCCCTACCTGGCCCCTCCCAGGGTGGAGGAGAATCGGCGGGGAGCATGAGTGCGGAGGGCACTCGAACTCGACAAGCACCGAAGCTCCCCCGCAGCCTGCTCCCTCACTGCCCACCACTAGGTGTGGTGCAGCGGCCAGGGCAGCTGACTTCAGAGCACAGGGTTCAGGGTTCGATACCCGGCTCTGGTGGCAGCTCAGCTCAGCACCATGTGACTCTGGGCAATAGCTCACTTAACTTCCACGACGACCCCCAGCACTTTGAGACTCGGAAGGGTGAGTAGTTTGCGCTTTACAAATACAGATTTAGAAATAAATCCATATTTGTAAAGCGCGAACTACTCACCCTCAGGGGTCTCAAGGCACTGGGGGGCCGTCGTGGAAATTAACTGAGTTATTGCCCAGAGTCTCATGGTGCTGAGCTGAGCTGCCGCCGGGGCCAGGGATCGAACCCTGTGCTCTGAAGTCAGCTGCCCTGACCTCTGCACCACACCTCTCACTGCCCCCTCTGGATATATAGGCTTGCAGGAGTGACATCACAATGGAAGGGGGGGCAGGATGTACAAGGGTGGTGGAGTGACATCACAGACGAAGGGGGGGACAGGATTTGCAGGCCAGGGGGAGTGACATCACAAAGGAAGGGGGGGCAGGATGTACAGGGCTGGTGGAGTGACATCACAGACGAAGGGGGGGACAGGATTTGCAGGCCAGGGGGAGTGACATCACAGACGAAAGGGGGGGACAGGATTTGCAGGCCAGGGGGAGTGACATCACTATCCGAGCTCGGCGGAGATGGGTAGGTGATCCCTCGCGGACACGGGCAGAGTGAGCCAAGTCTGAAGGCTTACCCCGATGTACTGACCCGCCGATCACTCATGTGGTATTTAGCCCTTAACCCTTAGGCATAGGACTTTCCATTGAGGTAAACTGTATACCCATACCACACCATATACATGACACTAGCATGTTATTGAGTTAATTTTCTTTATTATTTTTCACTTTTTAAGGTCCTGATGAATCGCAGGATAGTAATCCGTTTGCGAGAAACATGTTGACCACTTGTTGTTTTTCAGAGCTCCACATAGGTCACTCTACCTAACGAGGTGACACTGAGTGAGCTTGTTTTCACGATTTTAACTGCAATAGGGGGACCACCAGAATAAAATTGTTTCCGGTACCTCTTACTGCATTTTAACCTTCACCTCAGGCTCAGTTGCCTCCCCGCCCACACACCCACACTTCACCATAGGGCAGTTGGATACAAAAGATCTCCGCCAAAGTGCCCCTCTTTGAGGTGTGCCCGTCGGGGATTGCACCGCCCCCCCGACGAGGAGCAACCGCCGATGATGAAGCATGACATCCTTCGGGGTGTGTGAGGCAAATACATCCAACAAAAGGGATGCCCACAGGTGTTACATTTACACCTCTGGTCACGCCAGCGTTTGCATAGTCCTTCCTAGCCTTCCCCTTCTCTTCCCACTCTTTGCAGGAACAGTTCAGCCCCCCGCTTTGTTAGCATAGGCCAGGGGGAGTGACATCACAGACGAAGGGGGGGACAGGATTTGCAGGCCAGGGGGAGTGACATCACAGACGAAGGGGGGGCCTGTATTTGGGTAGCATGGGCTATGCCTAAATAAGGGTCTGATTTCTATGCCTATAAAAGGGCAATGTGAATTGTACCTATATAAGGGCATGAATCGGGAACATTCATACGGAATCTAAATCGATACACAACAGCACAGTAAGTGACACTCAATAACTTTTGTTGTAAACAAATCTACGACCCTAGTGTAACTTTCCCCGATTCATGCCCTTATATAGGTATTCTTTACCCTATCCTTTTATAGGCATAGAAATCATTACCATATTTGGCCTGAGCATTACAGCCCAAATACTGCAAGGCTACTTCCACTAAGTTCCGAGAATTCACAACGATTTCTTGGAAAAACCCGCCTTCAGCAGCTAGGATCTTCCCACTGCTTGAATATTAAGTTATCCAAGAAATCCTGGAGTTTTCTGGGAATTGAACCTTTGAGTGACGTTATTAAGTCCAAATCAGAGGTACAAATCACCTGAGTGGACATATATTATTCTTCCACCAGTTGTTGAAGTAAATAGCAGTCAAGAAAATCTGTATGACCCAAAATCAATTGGGAAAAGTGAGTAAAAAGGTCATCTAAGAGAAAGGATAGGTGTTCAAAGTATATGATATTAAAGTAAAAAGTCTGAAGTCCTGTGAGACGTTTTTTGTAAATATAGAAGAGGTCGGAGTTGACACAAAGTCGAAGAAAACTTGTTAGAAAATCTAATTTAGCAATATTTAGAATAGAAATTGACACAAGGTCGAAGAAAACTTGTTAGAGTGCTAAGTGGTGTGAAATCTATAGGTGACACAAGGTCGAAGAAACGGTGTTAGGGAAAATGATAATGAACAATCACAGAACGAAATGTTCTATTTTTAGAAAATGGTGCAGGTGTTTTTCCATATGCATGGGGTTGATGACTATACTATGGATAATTTTAGCTATTGTGATTCCTTTCCAAACTAATTGAACGCAATTGAAACAGAATTGAGCTCAAGTAAGCCAATTGAGAAAGAAAAAGTGCATGAGAGTTATGTGTACAAGCCAGAGCTGCATCAAGATAGGTCTATTAGTGACTACACCAAAAATATTTTTTCAAAGTTATTGTTGGAGTACACTAAAACAATGAATGTTGATGACTGATATGTTTGTGTAAAATTGCCAGCATCAGTGTCAGAAGGGGCGACCTGTCACCACCTTCCTCTTACTTATGGAGTAACTTGTAGTGTAATTTAAAGTTTGTTTTATAAGACTGGGAAATTGGAGTATCATTATTCCAATGTAGATGAGATATTTGCAAAATTAAAGATTGATAATACACTAAATAAAAGAAATTATGCAGAGGTAATGATAGAATATTTTCTAGAAGTAGATGAGTTAACCCATGAGTATGCATTTAATAATAATTTGACATGTAAAATGAGAGTTGAAGAGAAGACATTCTTAAACATGGTTGAGGAAAGAAGAATTGCTTATAAACGAAAAGAGAGGGTGAAGCATGCAAAGTCAAAATATTACACGTTTGATGATGAGAACATTGAGGATAAAAATGTGAATGTAGCAATCAATATAGATGCACCAATGTTGGGAAAAATTTGTATCAGAAGAGATAATTCAATGTATGACAATTATTTTGTGGGTGCGAGTTAATGTGAAGACACCTATAGAATCATAGGAGGTTGGGGATTTAAAGGAAATGATCCTGTTTTCCCTGGAATTTATTTTATATGTCGGAATAGAGCCTATTATAGACTGCCAGACCACTGGTATGGGACATGTTATGTGGGTTTGGTCTTTCCAAAAAATGTCCATGTAGATAGAGGTACTAATGGAAAGCATGAGATAGGTGAAGTTTTAAGTAGAAAAAGGAGAGAGAGTGGCTTAGAAATAATAGGAGATGTATTTGGAGCACTGATACCAGCAGTGGGAAATTTGTTTAATGCAAATAGAATCAGAAAATTGTCCACAATAGTTGATAAATTATCAACAGATACAGCAGGAGGATTCCTAATGGTAGATACTGAAATGGTTGCTATGAGAGCTATGGTTATGCAAAACAGACTTGCCCTTGACATAATTTTAGCAAAAGAGGGAGGAGTCTGTGGAATGTTGAAAGTTCAACATTGTTGCACTTACATTCCAGATAAAAGTCAGAATATTGAGAATTATATTATAAATATTACAGATTTGCATAAAGAAATTGAACCACTGGAGGTTGAAGGTGTCCTTGTAAGGCTGGGTAAAAGCTTCTCAGCAATTAAACATTGGTTTCAAGAAATAGGTAGTTCAAGTATAGGTAAGATACTAATTCCAATAACAGTTATAGTGATAGTGATTTTCTTTATAAGGTTATGCTGTTCACATCTAACATGGGCTTCGATTGGAATTCATAGAGCATATTATCAAGACCATTATCGCCGCTTTATCGGCAGTTTCCTGCCGATATAAGTGGCGATAATGTATCGCCTGTCGTTGATAATATGCCCCAAGGTTTTTAAGAATTCAAAAGAAAAGGAGACAAAATTATAGATGTTATTAACAAAAAGAAGTTGAAACATGTTCTGCTAAATTTTTCAAAATTTTGAGGGTTATTTGGTGATAGAATCACCAGATGAGGGAATTGATGGAGCGAGGTGGCAAACACAAAATATTGTGTACCCCTCGTAAAGTTAATGTCCCATAACATTAATATTGACTGATTGCATGTTTTGCGAAATTAACTAACCATAGAATAAAGTGCATACATTATTTTTATTATTACACATGGGGAGAACTAACTTTGCTTGCATTCTGCAAATAAACCCAGCTAATATGTATTGTTATTGTGTTGTGAATTAATGCACAGCTTGGAAAATAATCAAAATGCAATTTAAATGTGCTTATTGTATTCATTTATGTGGTGGAGAGGTCGAAATGTAAGTATAAAATGCATTTATGTGGCTTATTTGCTATGTAACAACTAACTGGGAAACATGAGTTAGGTGGGAGGTAAACAGAATGGGTTTAAAATTCAATAATTAATATAAATCTGTGTTTGTTTTCACGATAGTTCCAAAAGCGGCCTCTGAGGCCTGTACAACAAAGATGGACGCTTGGGTAAACTGTGAGCAAGAGCTGAACTGCGCAGGTGCCCCAAAACCTGCAAGTCAGAGTGAACTGCCTGTGCCCGAGGAGGTTCAAGGCTGATGTGGCCCGGAACCTAGGATGGGTGCCAAACCTGGGCGACTGAACGTTGAGATCATGAGAATATTGCCTGATGTTGCCACTCAAGGAAATGGCGAGGCCCAAGACTGTCCTAAAACAAAGACTTATTATTTCTTGCTGACACGCTGTGAAAATGATGTTGTAATGGTGAAGAGATGCTCACCCACCCGGATTTTGTCCAATGACAGCCCAAATAAGTGGTGTTAGTTACATTTTAGATAGATTAAGTTAGGGATTTAGGGTATAAAAACCCCTGGTTTTGTCTAGTTGGGATCGCTTTTTTTTTTTTTTTTTGTAGAGTTTTATATAGCGCGAACTATAACCGAACCGAATCAGTTATCAGAGCGCTTTACATAGCACCAGTTACGTTACATGAGGACACACTTTCATTTTAGGCACGGGGAGATTAAGTGATTTGCCCAGAATCACAGGGGTTTTTTGACGTCGTTACCGAAACTCGAACCCAGATCCCCAGGTCCGAGGTCGAGCGCCTTAGCCGTTAGGCCAACCCCTCTTTTTCAATTTCCATCGGAGATGCTGCCCGATTGCTGACCGATTCCTGGATGTAAGACTTCTAACGGTTTTTCTTCCTTGTTTGCTTTGCAGGATTGAAGGATAAGATGAGGGTGTTAGTTAGGGATGTTAGGAGAGAATGACTTTGGAACTATCTGTTCTTTGCTAATCTTTAACTGTTTTCTAAAATAAAGCGATTCTTTTTCTGAGCTCTAAATATAATGATCATTTTGAAATAAAGTTTAAGATTTTACTGAATAAAGATTTACTAATGACTAGATGTCAGACATGATAAAGTTTTGCTTTCAATAAAAATTAGATAAATGAAGAAGTAAGAGCTGGTCTTTGAATTCTTCCTACGCCTAATTTTCATTCTAGCAGATCCATTGCCATTATGGTGGTGTGTCTGAATAATTTAAGTCTGAATAAAACCATGGTAAAATGTTTTTAAATCCGCAGGTGTAAATAATGAATAGTTAAATAGGTTTAGACGCTCCACCTAAATGTTACAGCGTTTCTCTGCTGCGATTCACCAGAGCCTTGAAGCCGAGTGTAAGTAAACAGGGTAAAAGCGCAGTGCTATTGCCCCACTGATGCATGATTTGTGTGTTTTATGGTTTCAGTGTAATGGTGAGTGTTAATTAGAAATGATTTCTGGAGCCGCGCTGTAGCAAAATCTTAGGGCAGCAAACATGTACATACATGTGTGCATGTGTCAGTCTGATTCCAGGTGCCACAATTGAACTCCGTATGCTAACACTTGCGGCCACATGCATCAAAGTGCCCATTTGTGATTTCTTAATTGCGAAAATTAAGGAATCGCAAATTGGTATGCATTAAGAACTCGCAATTTTATTTGCGATTTCTTAATTTTCCTTAATTGCGATTCACAATTTGCGAATCGCAATTAAGGAATCCCTTCCAATTGATTCCTATGGGCCTAGAGGCCCATAGGAATGAATGGGAAGACAATCTCAATTTGCGATTCGCAATTAGCTAATCGCAAATTGAGATTGCGATTTCAAGGGTACAGGGGTGTCCAAAGGACACCCTGTTGCACCCCTGAAATCAATCTATGCACATATGTTGTGCACACACATGCCCCTAGGGCATGTGTGTGCACAACATGACAGTTTGAAAAATGCACAAAATTGCATTTTTCAAATTTTTCGCGAATTACCATGAGGTCCAACCTCATGGTAATTTTTTCGTCCTAATTGCGAATTCGCAATTTTTTTAAGTGTCATGCATTGCATTTAAAGAATCGCAAATTTCAATTCCTTAAATGCAAACGCATTTTTAGAAATCGCAAAAAATAGCGATTTCTTGCATTTTTTGTTAATGCTTCCCAAATAGTGATTTAGGAATCGCAAACGGCCGCATTTTGCGATTCGCACCGTTTGCGATTCCTAAATCACTTGATGCATGTGGCCGTAAGTGAACACAAGCCCTCAAAGCGCTGTAACCCTACAGTCTCTGCACGGACCGGCATGCACTGCTCGACTTCCAATCCCGGCTCCCCCTTGAGCACCGTGTGATCCTCCGCACATCGGAGGCCTTCGTGCATCTTTTTCCTTAAATAAGCAGTTTGAGAGCGCCTCGAAGTCCTTGGGAACAACCTGCTGATGTATAAAATAACATGGTTTCACATTCACTCCTACTCTAGGCTCTTTAAAGGAGGAACATGAGGCTTCAGGTGCCTCGAGGCAGCGCCGCCAGGGATTGGTGGACGTTTCATGGGTTAACCTCTGACCTTCGAGAAATGTCGCTCCTTTCTGGAGGTCGAATCGTTCACTTCATTGAGACACTAACACGTGAAGGTGTTTATTTTTAAAGTCTTTATGTTTTCCTGACAGTTGTTGCCCGAGTTACATATTCTGACGCCCCCCCCACCCCCCCCCCCCCCCCCGGGAAGGGTTTATGACGTGCACTGCCCCTCCCCGTCAGTGTCTATGACGTGCACTGACCCGCGCAGGATCACACGCCGCGTCGGTGGCACCGGGCATAGCGCTCAGAGAGCCTGAGAGGAGCTATGGGGCAGCCGTGGACACGGAGGGCAGAAAGAACAGGCAGCGCCAGGGCGAGGACGGGCAGTGCCCTCTGTTCCTGGAAACAGCTCTCGGAGAAAGCAGAGAACCAGCTGTGCCCCAGGGTACATGGGGAATGGGGACTTTCATCTGATGGCACAGAGGCGAGGCCTGGCACAGCGCCCAGAGGCGAGGCCTGGCACAGGGGAGGGGGGTACATCACACAGCGCTCAGAGGCGAGGCCTGGCACAGGGGAGGGGGGTACATCACACAGCGCCCAGAGGCAAGGCCTAGCACAAGGGAGGGCGGTACATCACAGTGCGGCCAGAGGCGAGGCCTGGCACATGGGAGGGGGTACATCACACAGCGCCCAGAGGCGAGGCCTGGCACAGGGGAGGAGGGTACATCACACAGCGCCCAGAGACGAGGCATGGCACAGGGGAGGAGGGTCCATCACACAGCACCCAGGGGCGAGGCCTGGCACAGGGGAGGGGGGGTACATTACCCAGCGCCCAGAGGCGAGGCCTGGCACAGGGGGCTGGGGGGGTACACCACACAGCGCCTAGAGGTGAGGCCTGGCACAGAAGAGGAGGAGGGTACATCACACAGCGCCGAGAGGCGAGGCCTGGCACAGGGGAGGGGGGTACATCACACAGCACCCAGAGGCGAGGCCTGGCACAAGGGAGGGGGGTACATCACACAGCGCCCAGAGGCGAGGCCTGGCACAGGGGAGGAGGGTACATTACACAGCGCCCAATGGCAAAGCCTGGCACAGGGGAGGAGGAGGGTACATCACACAGCGCCCCGAGGCGAGGCCTGGCACAGGGAAGGAGGAGGGTACATCACACAGTGCCCAGAGGCGAGGCCTGGCACAGAGGAGGGGGTACATCATACAGCGCCCAGAGGCGAGGCCTGGCACAGCGCCCAGAGGCAAGGCTTGGCATTGGGGAGGAGGGTACATCACACAGTGCCCAGAGGCGAGGCCTGGCACAGGGGAGGGGGGTACATCACACAGCGCCCAGAGGAGTGGCCTGGCACAGAGGAGAGGGGTACATCACACAGAGCCCAGAGGCAAGGCCTGGCACAGGGGAGAGGGTACATCACACAGCGCCCAGAGGCGAGGCCTGGCACAGGGGAGGGGGGTACATCACGAAGCACCCAGAGGCGAGGCCTGGCACTGGGGAGGAGGGTACATCACACAGCGCCCAGAGACGAGGCCTGGCACAGGGGAGGGGGATACATCACACAGCGCCCAGAGGCGAGGCCTGGCACAGGTTAGGAGGGGGGTACATCACACAGCGCCCAGAGGCGAGGCCTGGCACAGAAGAGGGGGGTACATCACACAGCGCCCAGAGGCGTGGCCTGGCACAGGGTAGGAGGGGGGTACATCACACAGCGCCCAGAGGCGAGGCCTGGCACAGAAGAGGGGGGTACACCACACAGCGCCCAGAGGCGAGGCCTGGCACAGGGGAGGGGGGTACATCAATCAGCGCCCAGAGGCAAGGCCTGGCACAGGGGAGGGGGGTACATCAGACAGCGCCCAGAGGCGAGGCCTGGCACAGGGGGCCGGGGGGGGGTACACCACACAACGCCCAGAGGTGAGGCCTGGCACAGGGGAGGGGGTACATCCCACAGCACCCAGTGGCAAGGCGCAGGGGAGGGGGGCACATCACACAGCGCCCAGAGACGAGGCCTGGCACAGGGGAGGAAGGTACATCACACAGCGCCCAGAGGTGAGGCCTGGCACAGGAGAGGAGGAGGGTACATCACACAGCGCCCAGAGGCAAGGCCTGGCACAGGGGAGGGGGGTACATCACACAGCGCCCAGAGGCGAGGCCTGGCACAGGGGGGGGGTACATCACACAACGCCCAGAGGCGAGGCCTGGCAGAGGGGAGGGGGGTACATCACACAGCGCCCAGAGGCGAGGCCTGGCGCAGGGGAGGGGGGTACATCACACAGCACCCAGAGGCGAGGCCTGGCACAAGGGAGGGGGGTACATCACACAGCACCCAGAGGCGAGGCCTGGCACAGGGGAGGAGGGTACATCACACAGCGCCCAATGGCGAAGCCTGGCACAGGGGAGGAGGAGGGTACATTACACATCGCCCAGAGGCGAGGCCTGGCACAGGGGAGGAGGGTACATCACACAGCGCCCAGAGGCGAGGCCTGGCACAGAGGAGGGGGTACATCACACAGCGCCCAGAGGCGAGGCCTGGCACAGCGCCCAGAGGCGAGGCCTGGCACTGGGGAGGAGGGTACATCTCACAGCGCCCAGAGGCGAGGCCTGGCACAGGGGAGGGGGGTACATCACACAGCACCCAGAGGCGTGGCCTTGCACAGAGGAGAGGGGTACATCACACAGCGCCCAGAGGCGAGGCCTGGCACAGAGGAGAGGGGTACATCACACAGCGCCCAGAGGCGAGGCCTGGCACAGCGCCCAGAGGCGAGGCCTGGCACTGGGGAGGAGGGTACATCACACAGTGCCCAGAGGTGAGGCCTGGCACAGGGGAGGAGGGTACATCACACAGCGCCCAGAGGCGTGGCCTGGCACAGAGGAGAGGGGTACATCACACAGCGCCTAGAGGCAAGGCCTGGCACAGGGGAGAGGGTACATCACACAGCGCCCAGAGGCGAGGCCTGGCACAGGGGAGGGGGGTACATCACACAGCACCCAGAGGCAAGGCCTGGCACTGGGGAGGAGAGTACATCACACAGCGCCCAGAGGCGAGGCCTGGCACAGGGGAGGGGGGTACATCACACAGCGCCCAGAGGCAAGGCCTGGCACAGGTTAGGAGGGGGGTACATCACACAGCGCCCAGAGGCGATGCCTGGCACAGAAGAGGGGGGTACATCACACAGCGCCCAGAGGCCAGGCCTGGCACAGAAGAGGGGGGTACACCACACAGCACCCAGAGGCGAGGCCTGGCACAGGGGAGGGGGGTACATCACACAGCGCCCAGAGGCAAGGCCTGGCACAGGTGAGGGGGTACATCAGACAGCGCCCAGAGGCGAGGCCTGGCACAGGGGGCCGGGGGGGGGTACAGCACACAACGCCAAGAGGTGAGGCCTGGCACAGGGGAGGGGGTACATCACACAGCACCCAGTGGCAAGGCGCAGGGGAAGGGGGCACATCACACAGAGCCCAGAGGCGAGGCCTGGCACAGGGGAGGAGGAGGGTACATCACACAGCACCCAGAGGAAATGCCTGGCACAGGGGAGGGGGGTACATCACACAGCGCCCAGAGGCGAGGCATGGCACGGGGGGGGGGTATGTCACACAACGCCCAGAGGCGAGGCCTGGCAGAGGGGAGGGGGGTACATCACACAGCGCCCAGAGGCGAGGCCTGGCACAGGGTAGGGGGGTACATCACACAGCACCCAGAGGCGAGGCCTGGCACAAGGGAGGGGGGTACATCACACAGCACCCAGAGGCGAGGCCTGGCACAGGGGAGGAGGGTACATCACACAGCGCCCAATGGCGAAGCCTGGCACAGGGGAGGAGGAGTGTACATCACACAGCGCCCAGAGGCGAGGCCTGGCACAGGGGAGGAGGAGGGTACATCACACAGCGCCCAGAGGCGAGGCCTGGCACAGAGGAGGGGGTACATCACACAGCGCCCAGAGGCGAGGCCTGGCACAGCGCCCAGAGGCGAGGCCTGGCACTGGGGAGGAGGGTACATCACACAGCGCCCAGAGGCGAGGCCTGGCACAGGGGAGGGGGGTACATCACACAGTGCCTGAGGCGTGGTCTGGCACAGAGGAGAGGGGTACATCACACAGCGCCCAGAGGCAAGGGCTGGCACAGGGGAGAGGGTACATCACACAGTGACCAGAGGCGAGGCCTGGCACAAGGGAGGGGGGTACATCACACCGCGCCCAGAGGCGTGGCCTGGCACAGAGGAGAGGGGTACATCACACAGCGCCCAGAGGCAAGGCCTGGCACAGGGGAGAGGGTACATCACACAGCACCCAGAGGCGAGGCCTGGCACAGGGGAGGGAGGTACATCACACAGCACCCAGAGGCGAGGCCTGGCACTGGGGAGGAGGGTACATCACACAGCGCCCAGAGGCGAGGCCTGGCACAGAGGAGGGGGGTACATCACACAGCGCCCAGAGGCATGGCCTGGCACAGGTGAGGAGGGTACATCACACAGCGCCCAGAGGCGAGGCCTGGCACAGGGGAGGAGGGGGGGTACACCAGACAGCGCCCAGAGGCGAGGCTTGGCACAGGGGAGGGGGTACATCACACAGCGCCCAGAGGCGAGGCCTGGCACAGGGGAGGAGGGTACATCACACAGCGCCCAGAGGCGAGGCATGGCACAGGGGGGGGGGTACGTCACACAACGCCCAGAGGCGAGGCCTGGCAGAGGGGAGGGGGGTACATCACACAGCGCCCAGAGGCGAGGCCTGGCACAGGGTAGGGGGGTACATCACACAGCACCCAGAGGCGAGGCCTGGCACAAGGGAGGGGGCTACATCACACAGCACCCAGAGGCGAGGCCTGGCACAGGGGAGGAGGGTACATCACACAGCGCCCAATGGCGAAGCCTGGCACAGGGGAGGAGGAGTGTACATCACACAGCGCCCAGAGGCGAGGCCTGGCACAGGGGAGGAGGAGGGTACATCACACAGCGCCCAGAGGCGAGGCCTGGCACAGAGGAGGGGGTACATCACACAGCGCCCAGAGGCGAGGCCTGGCACAGCGCCCAGAGGCGAGGCCTGGCACTGGGGAGGAGGGTACATCACACAGCGCCCAGAGGCGAGGCCTGGCACAGGGGAGGGGGGTACATCACACAGTGCCTGAGGCGTGGTCTGGCACAGAGGAGAGGGGTACATCACACAGCGCCCAGAGGCAAGGGCTGGCACAGGGGAGAGGGTACATCACACAGTGACCAGAGGCGAGGCCTGGCACAGGGGAGGGGGGTACATCACACCGCGCCCAGAGGCGTGGCCTGGCACAGAGGAGAGGGGTACATCACACAGCGCCCAGAGGCAAGGCCTGGCACAGGGGAGAGGGTACATCACACAGCACCCAGAGGCGAGGCCTGGCACAGGGGAGGGGGGTACATCACACAGCACCCAGAGGCGAGGCCTGGCACTGGGGAGGAGGGTACATCACACAGCGCCCAGAGGCGAGGCCTGGCACAGAGGAGGGGGGTACATCACACAGCGCCCAGAGGCATGGCCTGGCACAGGTGAGGAGGGTACATCACACAGCGCCCAGAGGCGAGGCCTGGCACAGGGGAGGAGGGGGGGTACACCAGACAGCGCCCAGAGGCGAGGCTTGGCACAGGGGAGGGGGTACATCACACAGCGCCCAGAGGCGAGGCCTGGCACAGGGGAGGAGGGTACATCACACAGCGCCCAGAGGCGAGGCCTGGCACAGGGGAGGGGGGTACATCACACAGCGCCCAGAGGCGTGGCCTGGCACAGGGTACGAGGGGGGTACATCACACAGCGCACAGAGGCGAGGCCTGGCACGGAAGAGGGGGGTACACCACACAGCTCCCAGAGGCAAGGCCTGGCACAGGGGAGGAGGGTACATCACACAACGCTTTGGCCTTGCAAAATTTTTGTCATGGGTATGGTCCATCAGGTCAAAACGGCTATTAATTACTGTTTGATTGATCAACTTTTAATTCTATGACCTATTGATAAATGGTTATTTCTTTTAAAGATTGTTGGGCTCCTGTTTTATGCTATGGAATCTGGCCATTTTAAATTCGTATTTGTTACAATGCTTTTAATTTTTTGGGGGGAGAAAAACTTTTAGTGAATGTAAATCTCTTCTAAATGGACCCATGTTGTATTTTTCATGAGTTGCTTTTATGATGTAACAATCGAAATAATGCCGATGAACTGAACTGAACTGTTAAACTAGGGGAAGCAACAGAGAGCATTGTGAGGCGGTGCATACTATCATTAGTTGGGAGTGGAGTGCAGGGAAAGGCACAGGAAGTGTCAGGAGAGAGGCAGGGAGTGTCACTTGATGTCTGGGGAGTGTTAAACTACATTAGGGGTCGGTGAGTGTTCTGAGGAGGTGCACAGTGTCACTAGAGAGGACCGCAGTGTCAGGATAGGGACAGGGAGTGTAAGAAGAAGGACTTAGGGTAACAGGAGAACAGCAGTGTAGGAGGCTGGCTTAGTAAATGGTTCACGCTTATTTAAGTGATGCAAATTGCACTAATCCAGGCAACACGTACGGTGATTTTGGTGGCCTCGGATAACCACAGGAGGCTCTCAGAGTGGTAACTGCGGAGAGCAGCCTTAAGCCTTATCTTGAAGGAGTGTTCAGCAGCATGTTTCATGGAGGTAGGTTACACGAAAAAGAACCCCACATATACTTATAGGGGTTAAGTCCCGTGACCTCGGATATACAAAAACTTATATTTGTTGTGAGAGGTGCTGTCACCAGCTCACACAGGCTGCAAGGGCAGACCTGCAGTCACAGTTTGAGGGGACTCTGATGGGTGGCACAGTACATGCGCCGGCCCATGGGAGACACCTGGTGTACCTATGCCCTGGGTAACTCAGTACCATATACTACGGACTTACAAGGGTACACCAGTAGCCAATTGTGGATGTACAGAAGTACTTACCATGGTCAATTTAGGGGAAAAGACCAGTGACTGGGGTCCTGATTAACAGGATCCCCGTCAGACTAGTCACAAACACACTGAAACCAAGAAAAGAGTGGGGGTAACCATGAAAGCAGATCCGACTTTCCTTCAGACAGGCAGTGTCCAGATAGGGGCAGGGAGTGTCTGTAGAGGGTCAGGGAGTGTCTGTAGAGGGTCAGGGAGTGTCTGTAGAGGGTCAGTGAGTGCCTGTAGAGGGGCAGGGAGTGTCTGTAGAGGGGCAGGGAGTGTCTGTAGAGGGGCAGGGAGTGTCTATAGAGGGGCGGGGAGTGTCTGTAGAGGGGCAGGGAGTGTCTATAGAGGGGCAGGGAGTGTCTGTAGAGGGTCAGGGAGTGTCTGTAGAGGGTCAGTGAGTACCTGTAGTGGGACAGGGAGTGTCTATAGAGGGGCAGGGAGTGTCTGTAGAGGGGCAGTGAGTGCCTGTGGAGGGGCAGGGAGTGTCTGTAGAGGGGCAGGTAGTCTCTGTAGAGGGGCAGGGAGTGTCTTTAGAGGGGCAGGGAGTGTCTGTAGAGGGGCAGGGAGTGTATGTAGAGGGGCAGTGAGTGCCTGTGGAGGGGCAGGGAGTCTCTGTAGAGGGGCAGGTAGTCTCTGTAGAGGGGCGGGGAGTGTCTGTAGAGGGGCGGGGAGTGTCTGTAGAGGGGCAGGGAGTGTATGTAGAGGGTCAGTGAGTGCCTGTAGAGGGGCAGGGAGTGCCGGTAGAGGGGCGGGGAGTGTCTGTAGAGGGGCAGGGAGTGTCTGTAGAGGGGCAGGGAGTGTCTATAAAGGGGCAGGGAGTGTCTATAGAGGGGCAGGGAGTGTCTGTACAGGGCTTTAGAAAAATGGACAGCACCCTTCAAAGTTGAATATACAATTTTTTGATGAAAGAAGTCTTAGTATTTGTTAAGACACATATGACATTATCATGCTTGGTTTCCCAATGAATATATACACAAAAGACTTTAGATCTTGAATTTTCTTTCTTTTATTCAGTTTTTCATTTTCTTTTAAAATGATAAATGATAGCCAAAAAGCCAACGCGTTTCATCCGTCACCGGACTTCTTCAGGGCTGAATCAACGCATAGTATTCAAATTTATCAATGCTGCATAGTTTTGTCTCAAATAAACGTTATAAAAATGTCAAAAGGAGAGTCCATTTCTTATGTATGGAGTTGTGATAATTCAAAGCGATGTCATGATAAGGTGTAGCATCGATATTTTGAATTGGCCAAGGTAAGCCGATAAACCGCAACGACGAACGTGACAACAGGTCCTCTGGTGTCTGTACAGGGGCAGGGAGTGTCTGTAGAGGGGCAGGGAGTGTCTGTAGAGGGGCAGCGAGTGCCTGTAGAGGGGCAGGGAGTGCCTGTAGAGGGTCAGTGAGTGCCTGTTGAGGGGCAGGGAGTGTCTGTAGAGGGGCAGGGAGTGTCTGTAGAGGGACAGGGAGTGCCTGTAGAGGGGCAGGGAGTGTCTGAAGAGGGGCAGGGAGTGTCTGTAGAGGGGCAGAAAGTGTCTGTAGAGGGTCAGTGAGTGCCTGTAGAGTGACAGGGAGTGTCTGTAGAGGTACAGGGAGTGTCTGTAGAAGGTCAGTGAGTGTCTGTAGAGGGGCAGGGAGTGTCTGTAGAGGGGCAGGGAGTGTCTGTAGAGGGACAGGGAGTGCCTGTAGAGGGGCAGGGAGTGTCTGTAGAAGGTCAGTGAGTGTCTGTAGAGGGGCAGGGAGTGTCTGTAGAGGGGCAGAAAGTGTCTGTAGAGGGTCAGTGAGTGCCTGTAGAGTGACAGGGAGTGTCTGTAGAGGTACAGGGAGTGTCTGTAGAAGGTCAGTGAGTGTCTTTAGAGGGGCAGGGAGTGTCTGTAGAGGGGCAGGGAGTGTCAGGAGAGGAGCAGGGAGAGTCATGAGAGGAGCAGGGAGTGTCTGTAGAGGTACAGGGAGTGTCTGTAGAAGGTCAGTGAGTGTCTGTAGAGGGGCAGAGAGTGCCAGGAGAAGGGCAAGAAGCACGAGAACGCATGGAGTGTCAGGGAGGGGATGTCACTAGGGGAGCAGGGAGCCATTACAGGGCTGTCTCAAAGGAATCTTGGCTGCTTCACGCCACAGATATCTGTGTAAAGTCCACCCTTGCCCCACACACCTGGCATTATGACCCACATTGCACTCCAAACTAGACCCGCAGAGCCCCATGATGCTGCAGCAAAAGGTGAACCTGCCCTTAAAACGGTGTCACTGGGTCTGGCCCATCTTGACATCGGTAAAGCCTTGCACACGTGCCTCAGACCATCCTACCTCCAATAAAGTTCTTCTGCTTGAATCTGCCCCTCATCATGGGTCTTTGCTTGTATCTGCCCCTCATCGGGGGTCTTTGCTCGTATGACACAATCACTCCAGCACTCTGAGAACTCCACTGGGTCCCACTTCCCTCATGCATACCCGGTGCCTCCCATACACAGCTGTAAACACCAGCAGCGGCCCACAACACCTGGCTGCTAAGGTGAACACCTCCAGAGGAACACGCACAACATGCAACCGCAGCATCGCCAGGCGGGCAGTGAGGGCAAGAAGGAAGAGATACAAACCTCCAGAACCTCCCTCAGAGTATCAAATCCAGCAGAACCCACCCTTTCTCCACTTCTGGTGCCAGAGCGGCGGTGAGTACAAGAAGGGATACCAAACCGTCTCCAGAACCTCCCTCAGAGTATCAAATCCAGCAGAACCCACCCTTTTCCACTTCTGGTGCCAGAGCGGCGGTGAGTACAAGAAGGGATACCAAACCGTATCCAGAACCTCCCTCAGAGTATCAAATCCAGCAGAACCCACCCTTTCTCCACTTCTGGTGCAGGACAGGGGGTACAAGAAGGGATACCAAACCGTCTCCAGAACCTCCCTCAGAGTATCAAATCCAGCAGAACCCACCCTTTCTCCACTTCTGGTGCCAGGGCAGGGGGTACAAGAAGGGATACAAACCTTCTCCAGAACCTCCCTCAGAGTATCAAATCCAGCATAACCCACCCTTTCTCCACTTCTGGTGCCAGAGCGGCGGTGTTGGGCCCTTGCTTATCTCTAGGAAGTGGGTGCCAGCAGTTAAATCTACTCCAGTGGTGCGACGGTGATCGAAACTCAGATGGTACGGCACTGTAGTGTAGTTCCTATATCCCTGATAGTCTCCGCGCGGATTGGAATTACATACACTATAGAATTGACATGCGACTGATGTCTTTATGTCTCTATCGAGTACATTAAACTTAATTGTGTGTGTGCCAGTTAGCTTAGAGGTCACTAGAAACTTCTCGAATAAACAAGAAGGGATTAGTCTCTGACAACCACATAAACATGACAACTTTGTTTCCCTTAGAGTCGGAACAATATCTTCAGAGTCCTGGAAGCAATAGATAACTATTTCACTCACTTAATCGTGCATGCTTCGTTTCTACAGAGTTGCACAGAAATAGTGAGACGGGCGTTTCAATAAAAGGGTTAATTGAACAGTCTTATTTCTCATGCAAGAGAAATGAACTGCTACAATTGTAAGACAGAATGCGAAATAGAATATGTACAGCGTTAGCAGTAATATAAAGTAATATTGTAATAGGTCGTTTTTGCGGCTATCACATATTCATTAAAATACATAAATAAATAACACAGGCTAAAATACTCAACTGGTGCTTCTAAAATAATCCTACCCAGTGTACCTAACCTAAGTCTAGAACGAGGGAAGAAGTAGGTGCTGTTTTAGCTATAGTTTAGTTTAGTTGTGCCAAGAATTGCCAAAGGTTTCTCTAGGCTCTAATCAGCTCCATACCTTAGAATGACAGAGGTTTGTATCTCTTTCCCGGGACTCGATCTCTAACACCCTGCAAGGGGAGTCAGAAACACTGGAGCTGGATTCTCAGCAAGGATGACAGCTTCTGGTCAGTGCGTCAGCTGGAGAGTCGGCTTCCTTCGGGACTTGCTGTGGCGAGCCGCGTCGTGCAAGTAGGTAGTTAAACTTCACCGAACCACACCGTGCTTTGCCATAGCAAGTAAAGGTATATTTATACCTTGAAGGTGTTTTGGAATGGCAGAATTGACGTAAAAGTCGGGCATGAGAACGTCATGAATGAACCCACAAGGAATAGATGTTAATGCATAATAAATGAGTTCTTGGAGAAATCGATATCCAGGCTGGGGGAAGTCGCTTCTGCTTAAGAGTCTGGTTTTCCAAGAACTCGTTGTGACGTTGATGAACGGATGGAAGTAACCATGCCTGTATTTGGGTAGCATGGGCTATGCCTAAATAAGGGCTTCATTTCTATGCCTATATAAGGGCAATGTGAATTGTACCTATATAAGGGCATGAATCGGGAACATTTATACGGAATCTAAATCGATACACAACAGCACAGTAAGTGACACTCAATAACTTTGATGTCAAGTAAGTGATTCATCTTTGAAAAAATAACTTTATTAGATAAATAAATCCATTGGCATAATGATAAACAAAGCTATGTGCAAACAGCACTTTACAAAGACTGTATATACATTATAATACAAAGCCAAGCAGCACTAAGGCTATTTTATTAATACCAGGCAACCACCTAGTCCAATCAATCAATCACTCAGAGTTTGTAAAGTGCGGCTACTCACCTGTGGGGGTCTCAAGGCGCTGTGGGCGCACAGAGGATCAGGCCAAGTGCTGAATTCATCTGAAGAGCAGCTCATGAGGCTGATGTGCAACGGGTGGTCCCACGGGGGCATTTGAAGCTCCGCACCAGATGCCTTCGGAAGAGCGTGACGGACGGATCCCCACCCAGGAGCCTCCCCCTACACTCCACGCACACAAAAGGCCAGATTAGCACCAGTTGTGTTACAACCAGTGAGCAGTAGCACCACGTCAAGGTTCTGACCATTGCTACTGACCATTCACACCATTCATACGGGGGCCTACAACACCCCTTCCCCCTGGGAGTCTTCTCTTCTTTATTGGACACCATGCCCCCACCCTCCACCCCATAAAGACCCTCATTCACACCATTCATAACCCAAGGACTCAGGCGTACGCTGGGAAGCCCCCTCCGAGACCCCCCAGCGTATCGCGGCAGATCCAGGACACACGCTGGGGCCCTGAGAGGGTGCCAAAGAGACAATGCAGCGGGGGCCAAGGTGAGCCCCTACCTGGCCCCTCCCAGGGTGGAGGAGAATCGGCGGGGAGCGTGAGCGCGGAGGGCACTCGAACTCGACAAGCACCGAAGCTCCCCCGCAGCCTGCTCCCTCACTGCCCACCACTAGGTGTGGTGCAGCGGCCAGGACAGCTGACTTCAGAGCACAGGGTTCAGGGTTCGATACCCGGCTCTGGTGGCAGCTCAGCTCAGCACCATGTGACTCCGGGCAATAGCTCACTTAACTTCCACGACGACCCCCAGCACTTTGAGACTCGGAAGGGTGAGTAGTTTGCGCTTTACAAATACAGATTTAGAAATAAATCCATATTTGTAAAGCATGAACTACTCACCCTCAGGGGTCTCAAGGCACTGGGGGGCCGTCGTGGAAATTAAGTGAGTTATTGCCCAGAGTCTCATGGTGCTGAGCTGAGCTGCCGCCGGGGCCAGGGATTGAACCCTGTGCTCCGAAGTCAGCTGCCCTGGCCACTGCACCACACCTCTCACTGCCCCCTCTGGATATATAGGCTTGCAGGAGTGACATCACAAAGGAAGGGGGGGCAGGATGTACAGGGCTGGTGGAGTGACATCACAGACGAAGGGGGGACAGGATTTGCAGGCCAGGGGGAGTGACATCACAAAGGAAGGGGGGCAGGATGTACAGGGCTGGTGGAGTGACATCACAGACGAAGGGGGACAGGATTTGCAGGCCAGGGGAGTGACATCACAGACGAAGGGGGGACAGGATTTGCAGGCCAGGGGGAGTGACATCACAGACAAAGGGGGGGACAGGATTTGCAGGCCAGGGGGAGTGACATCACAGACGAAGGGGGGGACAGGATTTGCAGGCCAGGGGAGTGACATCACAGACGAAGGGGGGACAGGATTTGCAGGCCAGGGGGAGTGACATCACAGACAAAGGGGGGGACAGGATTTGCAGGCCAGGGGGAGTGACATCACAGACGAAGGGGGGGACAGGATTTGCAGGTCAGGGGGAGTGACATCACAGAGGAAGGGGGGAACAGGATTTGCAGGCCAGGGGGAGTGACATCACAGACGAAGGGGGGGACAGGATTTGCAGGCCAGGGGGAGTGACATCACAGATGAAGGGGGACACAGGATGTGCAGGCCAGGGGGAGTGACATCACAGACGAAGGGGGGGACAGGATTTGCAGGCCAGGGGGAGTGACATCACAGACGAAGGGTGGACAGGATTTGCAGGCCAGGGGAGTGACATCACAGACGAAGGGGGGACAGGATTTGCAGGCCAGGGGGAGTGACATCACAGACGAAGGGGGGGAAAGGATTTGCAGGCCAGGGGGAGTGACATCACAGATGAAGGGGGGGACAGGATTTGCAGGCCAGGGGGAGAGACATCACAGACGAAGGGGGGACAGGATTTGCAGGCCAGGGGGAGTGACATCAGAGAGGAAGGGTGGGGGGACAGGATGTACAGAGATGGGGGAGTGACATCACAGAGGAGGAGGGGACAGGATATGCAGGTGCGAGGGTGTAAGGGGCGGGATATAAAGGCCTTGGGGAGTGATATAACAGGAGAAGGAGGGGACAGGATATGCAGCACTGGGGGAGTGACATCACAGAGGAAGGGTGGACAAGATATGCTGGTTTGAGGCAGTGGCATGGCAGAGAAACAACACTTAGCGCATATGTGCAGTGAGTGTGGCATCTTGGCATCAAAGTCTGTCAGGAAACAAGGTCAAGCGGCGATTGCAGCTAGTAGTATGGCTTTAAAATGGAAATAGCAGTTTTCGAAGCATTTCCATACCTAAAACAATCTTCGTCGTTTAAGAATGAGACCTGGAGGCTCTATTCATTTATGAATTCACAGATCAAGAAGAGGATGTGGAAGAGAGGCGTTCAATGAAATTTGGTTTGGTGGAAAACGTACGGGGCTTCATATAGGGCCACATTTACAAATTCCAGTACTTGTAAAGCGCACAATTACCCAAAGGAGTCAAGGCGCTGGGGGCCGTCGGGGAGATTAAGCGAGCTATTGCCCAGAGTCACACGGTGCTGGACTGATCTTCCGCCGGCGCCGGGGATCAAACCATGAGTCCCGGGTTCTGGAGTCAGTCGCCCTAGCCGCTGCGCCACACCTCTTCCGTACAGGGCCATATTTACAAGGAAGTAACGCGGCACAGAGCCGCAAGCCATTTGGCTGCACCGCGCTGTGTTACTTCCGAAGCAAAGGGATGCATTTACAACAATTTGATGTATCCTTGATCTCTCCCCTGCGCGGGCGCACAATTGGCTCCCATGTGCCAACGCTGACACCCTCGCACCATGGTGCAAGGGTACCTGCGTTGCGGGGATGATTGTTTTTGTGCAGGGTGGGACACCTTCCTGCACAAAAGCAATCACAAGAGGTCTTTTCTTCTTTCTGTGTGTGCGGCAGAATGCAGCCTGCATAGCAAGAGGAAACAACAAGGAGAAATACAAGTATTTCCCCTCGTTGCACCTCCTTACGACTCCCCTGGGGGGCGTAGGATTCCGACGCATTTCCAGATGTACGAAACGTTGTAAATCTGGGAGTGTGGCAGAATCCATGGGTGTGCTTGTGGTGCTCGGCTGCCTGATTGTGTGCCGGCGCTAGCGAGAGGGGAGGAGAGTGCTGTATCTCTGTGGATACGGTGCTCTCCTGCTCTCTCCTCCTCATGCAGTGCAGCGTAGCAACCTTTGGTGCTGCGCTGCGTTTCTTGGCATCTTTCTAAGTCTGGACCTTGGCGTGTCAGAGAAGAAGTGTTTGTAGGAACAAATTGAGCAGTGTTGGAACTGGCACTTTCTGGCTGGGTGAGGCAGTACCCCAGCCTGGTGGAACCTACCACTCTTGTCAGGGGCGGGCGATTACACACACTTTGTATCCTGCGCTCTCCCTTGGGTAGCGTGGCACTGAGCAGTCAGGCTGACCACAGAGGCAATATGTAAAGCATTGACACAGCACTCACTCACAATAAAGAGCCTGAGCGTCACAAAATAAACTTCACATGTTTGTATTCAACACACAATAATCAACACAACATGAACATCTTGTATTTCTGGGTCTAAATGACTTTCAGAATTATTACTAGCAGTACTAGGCCCAGCTGGGTTCAAATGACATCAGGAATATGCAACCCCAGGGCATCCCGAGCAATTCTTATTATTCAATACTTTAGAGGTAGAGGGTGCACCCGGGTCACAACAATATCAGAAACATTTACATTGACAGAATTACATCACTTTTTAGCAGCACCGCGGGCCGAGGCCATGCTGAAAAAAAAACAATGCCAAACGCAATGCTCTTTTGGAAAGAAAGGAACGTATCAGACAAACTGCCGTCCAGTGCCGTGAATCACAGACGGTTCCCCACTGCCCCTCCCACACACACTGGCTTCACAGCACTACACGGTGCAATGGATATCAGACAGGTCCATATAGAAGCACTCGCAAAACATATGCCCTCAGCACCCTACTGCGGTGCAACTGATTGATTACACACTGCAGACCACGGACCCAAAGCCTCCATCCCCCTCCAACTCACCCGACTATTCTATACCCACAGATTGGAGACACCATGCCCTCCTTCTCAGGCCACTAGGTCGCACAAAGATGATGTCACTCTTAGTCAGGGTCCCAGGAAACCAGGTGAGGGTAGGCAGCAAGGTACATTAGGAGGCAGTCGGCAAATGAGGTCGGGCATCCACTCAAAATGATCACCCACAGAATGCGAAGCAGATACACGCTGAGAGCATTTGACAGTCACACCAAAGGGGTCCCCAAGCACCCCCTGAGATCAGCCCAGTTTTGCAAAGGAACGGGGGGCACGCAGTCTCTTGACCCACTTCTGATCATTCTCTGAAGCATTCCTCCAGCCCAGTCAGTCTCTCTCACTCCCCTGGCCTGAGCCAGGCAATATTACTTGGCAACACAGGGTCTTTGGAAAAGGCCGGTTGAGGAGAGGGCATTTGGTTCGTCGCATTGCGTGCCAAGTAAGGGAGCAGTTGCTGAATGGAAAAAGAATGAAGGGGGTGCATTTCGGAAGGAGGAGGCATCCCGTCAGGTGCATATTGATCAGAGTCACCGCCAGGCAATCCAGGCGCAATGTCGGATGCACGATTATATGAGTCGCACCATACTGTTCTGGTTACGCACAATGAGTTACAAATTCCATACCTCCCTGGAAATAAGTCAATGCACGTCGATTTTGGCCACACCACACAGCTTGGGTCACACACACACCATGAAGTGTCTCAAGGTCTGTACCTCCCTGGAAATGAGGCACAAAGTCCGGTGCACCGATATTGGTCGCACCAGACATTTCCTGTCAAACATACGGGCACAAGTTTTACAGGTAGAATGGGTCAATACTATGGTTATGCCCCCACCTCCAAGGGTCGCAACCTATGAATCAGACACCACACACAATGAGCGTGCAGTTGGTGTGTGGCACAAGAGAGATGTGGCACGATCGATATAGCGGGCCACGCTGGATCACGCAACCGATGAATCCGCTCATAACCAACTAAACACTTATGCCTGCCAAGGTCCCCACGATGCAGGGTCCACACACCTTAGATGCAGGCCAGAGTTTAGGGCTCTGCCCAATGGAATCAAGTCTCCAGGCACAATTCTTAGTTCTACGCCCACACTGCGCTACCTGTTAGAATCCAGCAGACAATGTGGGCACTTGAGAGGGCACTACGTGTCAGGTGTCACAGGTAGACGCTGTGGGTGTCTCTTAGGAGGTCTTTGATGTCCCTGAGACCTCAGAAAGAACAGGGGGCAAGCTCAACAAGCCCTTGGAGAGCAGATTTCAGGGTGGCACACAGCAGCGGGTAGTTGGCCCAGGCCAGCCTCTGTTCAGGAAGGGCGCACAGTCCCTTTCAATGGCGGTAATCCTCCTTGTGCACAACATAGTCCTCTGGCAGTGTGCACCACGTCGTTCCAGGTTCTCTGGTCCTTCGTCCCCACAAGCATATCTCTGCCCACCTGAAGTGTGGCACCTGTAGTTATACTACCGTGTGCCTTTGAGGTTGGGGGTTGTTCTAAGGGTCTCTCTTTGAACCAGAGATGTCTCCCCTACATTTCAGTCCTGTCTGCCATGAGACTGTGGAATGCAGATCTTTATCTTTTGTGGGTCCATGATCAGGCTCCAGGGAACAAGGGGCATATTTACAATAAAGCGGCACAGCATACTGTTAAGCCAAGAAGGCTAACAACACGCTCCGTCGCTTTAGAAACGAAGGGCTGCACCAGATTTACTAGAATATGGTGCAGCTCTGCGCTTCCCACTGCGCTGCAGCTAACTTTAGCTGCCGAGCACCGACGCAGGCACCCTTGTTCCATAGTGCAAGGGTGCCTGTAGTGAGGGGAAGATTGTTTATGTGCAGGAAGGTCACCCTTCCTGCACATAATCAATCCTTAAATGCCATTTTGTAACTTCTAGGAGTGCTGCTTAATGCAGCACACATACAAGTAGCAAAACAGCTTTTTTTTTTTAAATGTTTATGTGCGGGCACGGCGCTTTGCTGTTTCTATGTGTGCTTCACACGTAGCTGACATGGAAACAGCAAAACCCAGAAGAAATAAAGCATTTCTCCTCGTTACGCCTGTTTAAGACCAGGTTTTCCCTGCTCCTAATTGTGGCCCACCTCCAATTCATGCTGCCCTTGTAAATAGGAGGCAGCATCAAAATCAATGGGTGTTGCGGTGGAACGCCGACCACAACACCCAGTGCCCTTCCCTTTCACACTAAATACAGCATGAAAGGAGGCCTTATTTACAAGGCAGCATTAAGCCATATTAAGTGGCTTAACGCTGCCTTGTAAATAAGCCGAGGCCCCTGTCGCCATCACAATATCACTAAAAGTGAGAGTGTGGCGTCCATAGGGGCTTGTAAATATGCCCCCAAGTGTCAAAACCCCTTCCACCAATCTCGCCAGCCCGCAGATGACAAAGGTCTGTCGTTCCAGTTGCAGGCCCAGTGTTTTATGGCTGTCGCTGGGGAATGCCCGGATGTGCTCCCCCAGCCTCCGGTGTGGACTGGATTCAAGCACCAAGGCACAAAAAGAGTTTAGAGAACAGAAATGGCCACTTTCTAGTAGTAGGATTTCTGAGCAAATTACGACAAAGCCGTCTTTACCACGGGCAAAGAGTTGTTGCTGCGAACCCAATGACAGGAAACATTATGAGGCTGCTCCACTGTAATCCACTATCGCAGCCGGAGGTGATTTCAACCCTTTCCCCGTGTTAGCAGATGGGAAGAGCGAACTTCATAGGAAGCGAAAACACACGTGGGTATTCCTCACTATCTGGGCAGGAGACACACCTTTAATTTGTTTGTTTATTTGTTTGAACAAGACCCGTCAGGGTATGTGAGCGCTGTACATTGAGGCTGAAAAGTTATGCAGGTGAAGAAGAAAATCATAGACATAAAAGCGGTAACATCACATGCCCACTGTAGAAAATAATAGAAATAAATGCAGTTACATCAGATGCACATTGCATGGTAGGTAAGTAAGGTCAATGCTGTGAAGCGATTGACAATAGTTTGTATGGTTACAGGTCTATTGTCTCAGGTGACTATTCAGGAGCAATTCTTTGACTAAGGGTGGGCAGAGTTCACATAGCAGCGCTACCCAGCACTCCGCAAAGCCGGAAAAAAACTTCACCATGCTACGCAGACTTCCGCAAGTGGGCGGAGTTGCTTGTCCCATTCGTTTGTGTGGCGTATTTGAGTGGAAATATCACACAAACTTTACCACACGGTCGCCAGGGCCGGACTGGGAACCAAAACCGGCCCTGGCAAAGTGCTCGGTCGGCCCCCCACCCTCCAGGGGGGGTTGGGGTGCGACTGCGCTCTTTGCCAGGGCCGGTTTTCGGCCGATTTTGTTACAGGGCCGTTTTGCTGCAAAAACGGCCCTGTAACAAAAACGGCCCCCAGGGGCCCAAAACCGGCCCCCACCCTTGTGGCGCACCGGGGGATTGCCCGGTGCCCGCAACGGCCAGTCCGGGCCTGACGGTCGCGCATGGGCACGGCCATCTTGTTTCTTTCTCTTTTATGGTACTGGGGCCTACTTTCTGATCCTTCTTTAATTCTTGTAATCCTTGTTTTATAAAACATTTTTTTCTGATCTTTTTTATTTATTATCTTATCCTCTGTCTTCCTCAGTGTATATTTTGCATTTGTTTCTGCGTTTTTGTGTTTTAGTGAGTTTTGCACTTTATTTTTTCTCTATGCCTCCTTCTTAATTTTGTTTTACTACCTACTCTCTTCCTATTTTTGTAACACTTTCTACTTTTTCTTTCTTCTGCCCCCTCCCCTCCCCAGCATCAAGGCAGAGAAGCGCGCCATCAAAAAGGCGGCAACCAAGATCTACGTTCCTTGCGGAAGACGACGCCCGGAAGTGGTGCAGCAGCCCTGGGCCTTGTTTTCGAAGGTGAAGGTTGCAGCAGTTGTTTTGTTTGTGCAGCGCCACCTCCCCTCCACCCTGGCAGCAGGTGGCAGGCCTGGGTCTGAGTACAGGCACCGGGAGCGCGAGCAGTACTAGGCGAGGGTGCGCCGGGCTGATTTCGGGTCCGGCGCACCCACTATCAGCTGACGCACCAGTGGTCCTATGTCCTGGACCGAGAGCAGGATCTGCTGGACCTGCTAGGGGTTGAGGTCTCGGGGTTCGGTGAGTAGCTAATTATTAATAATATTATTATTTGTGTGTTCTGTGCTATTGCAAATATTTTTTTCATAAATAGCAAGCATGCTGCTCACATGCAGGTAAGTTACATTTACAAATGTTACATTATGTGATTGTTATTCTAGACAGGCGCTCGGCGCTACCTAATCGTATTTGTTTGTGACTTTGGGCTGATTATGTAAGAATTGAAATAATGCAAACTAGAGAAAGACTCCTTTCCTTTGTCCTGTCACTAAGACAGTGGTAGTTAGTATTAGTAATTTAGCGTTGCGGGTCCTCTCAATTCAGTTCTTAAAACTTTTTTGTAGCTTGTACAGTGACAAGCAACCAACCAATGTGGTGTATGCACGCGTCGATCTATGCATTTAAAGACAAAATTCAGACTTAGTGAATTGGCCTGTCAAAGCGGGTTGGGAATGATTGCGAATTAGATTGGAATTTAGAAGCAAACATCATTTGTTTCAATTCATTAGTAGTTCCAAAGTCTTTGGAATAGGTGGATAAAGAAAGTTTAGGAAATATGGAATAAATAGATAGGACGCTCTGCGACCTCGATACTAGTCTACTACTAGTCGATCTGATTCAGGAAAGTTCAATGTTATTGCCGTTTCCTGTCCAAAAAACCTTTTTGGAGAGATTACTTATTTACAAGCAACCATTTTTTGTCTCTTTAAGTATGTCTTACATCAGCATCCAGGGGAAAGAGGTCTTCAGAGACGGGTGCCGGGGGGATGGAGGTGCCTCCCAGGAAGAACGCTCCTCGGCCGATGGCTCTGCTGGCCCCAGTAAGTCCTATTGTTAATATATTTCCTAACTTTTACTGCTCCTTAATTTGAACTATTTTCTACCTGTTTCCTAATATTATTTTTTTACAAATCCTCTTCCATCTGTCCATTTCTAAAATCTTGTTAACCCTGAATTATCTTATTTACTAAGTTATTTTATATTTCTAGTGTCTGTATTTGACCTCAAACTGCCTCTGTCTGTACTAGTCTGTCTGTAGCTTCCTTTCTTCTGGGTTTCCAGCCAGTTTTCCCTCTCCACTTATATATTTTGTGGACTACCTAGTGGTTGTACTGTAAGACTCAGAGAATCCACGTACTACTCCTAAGACTACTACCATGCCGTACAGATTGCATGCCAAAGTAAGGTATTGTAGGCATGTTTGTTGAGATGTAAGGCTTTATTTTACTTTCTCATGTCATTGCTCAATTAGTAAAACGAGAGAGTGGCCGTGGTCACGTTGTACACTCCAAAGTTGGGCCTTCTTCTTATCTAGGCCTGCTATGATTAGCAGCAGTTGATGGTGAGCTGATTACCGTGCACCATGGCTGGAAGGAAGTATGAGGAGGAGGAGGAGGACGGCCCCAGGGCATTTGCCAATCAAGACCTTATGTCCAGTTGTCCACTCTTATAGCTTTTCAAAAACTCAGATCTCAGATGCCTCAATAGCTTTGCCACTCTGTTGTAACCTGCCCCATGGTTTTACCCACACCTTAACGCTCCCCCCTACGCCTACTCTCCTCTTGGTACAGCCCTGCTGTCACCTGAAGGCAGCGATAGAATGTTGGGTTGTGTGAGGCTTAGCCGTCAAGCTGGGAGCATCTGTGTTTAATAGAACTCAATAAACGTTCTTAAACCTATTTACGTGTAGATCTTATTTACTACACTTTTGGTGACGTTGGACAAGGAGCTGAGACAGGGTCAGCGAGGTGTCTCTCCCCTGTAGCTGTTGATGAGAATAAACTGGTGACTTACCCTTCCTGGTGCCGAATTCCCTAAAGTTGGAGACCGAAGATTACAGGGAAACCAGGACAATTCGTTGATTAATGCAGAAGTTCATCCAGGTGATCTCCTTCGGGACGCAGCAAGAAAAGTTGAGTATCGCCTGGCTGAAGATGAGCTGGTGCTGCGCGTGGGAGAAGAATCAAGGCTACCGATGTGTCTGCCGACTGGGGGTGACCTGTACAGGAGGTTCTTCTGATCGATATTCACTGAGGTGTGCCCCGCGTAAGAGATTGCAGCAGGATTCGGGGAGCCTGATCAAGTGTTGACGGGGAGCGGAGGTGCTTTCGAGAAGTTTGCCTGGCGAACACGACGCGGCGAAAGTCTTAGTGTGGCATTGTTTCGCCCCTGTCATCGAGCGT
Organism: Lissotriton helveticus; assembly: GCF_964261635.1. Lineage (NCBI taxonomy): Eukaryota > Metazoa > Chordata > Amphibia > Caudata > Salamandridae > Lissotriton > Lissotriton helveticus. The sequence goes on along the minus strand of NC_136065.1, from coordinate 2,125,703,003 downwards.
GAACTTTGTGAGGAAACCGCTTCGTTACTTTCTTCGTTTGGGTGGACTGGTGTGCACAGCGTGTGAGGCATCGGACTCGGGTGAGGAGGAATGCGAAGTCGGACTGATTCTGACGAGGCGTCGACGCTCTCCACAGGAAGTTCCCGCCCTGGACAATAAACTTTGCTTGCAATTGGTTTGGTGAGGGGAATCGAGTGAAAAAGAAAGAGGACTCGTTTAGTCCCTCTAGCCTTTGGTTTAATGACTGCAGTGTTTAGTAGGAAAGTGGTTAAAAGAAAGTAAATTTCACCCCACGGGGTGGAAGAAAGAAAATATAGGTATATTGAATTTACACTTCACAGGAAGGGAAAATTAAATAAAGAAGCTTTAAGCTGGCAAGCCCGCCCTGCCTTTGGGGAAGCATTTAGGGATAGTTACCTGCGCTAGCTGGAGTGAATCCTATTTTTATGGCCATGGCAGGGGCAGAAATGAGCCAGCCTCCACCTTTCTTAAATGAACTGGGTGAGCCTGACATTCCATGGAAAAGATGGGAAGGTATATTCAAGTCCTACCTCATAGCTATTGGGGGAGGTAATTACAACAATGTGAGAAAGCAACATATATTACTGCATAATTTGGGTATTCATGGCAGGAAAGTGTTTGAGGACATAACTGGCAGGCAGGTAGATGATGAACAAGAAGAGGTGGAAGGGACAAATGTATATGAGTATACGTTAATGAAATTGGAGGAACATTTTAAAATTAAACTGAATGTGGTACCTGAGAGGCACAAATTTTACAAAAGGGCGCAAAAGAAAGATGAAAAGGTCACTAACTACGTTGCGGTCCTGAGGGGCCTATCTGCCACGTGTGAATTTGGGGCTTTAACGGACTCTATGATAAGAGACCAGATTGTTAGATGCACTAATGACCCTAGGATACAGGAGGAACTCCTTACAAGAAACCCTGACCTAGAGGAAGCTCTGAGTAATTGCTAAAGGTTTAGAGCACACTGCGTTGTGCATGAGGGAGATGAAAATACATGATGGGGCAACAAGAGAGAAAAATGAGAGCAAAGGAGTACAAGAGGGGGAGACAGTTTGCAAAGTCGGGGAGAAGGCAAGGAGTAGTCAACGCAGCAATATACAAGGGTTATTATGTTACAAATGTGGTAGTCCCAATCACCTGGCAAACAACTGGAAGTGTCCTGCAAGAGATATGATATGTAGGAAATGCAACAGGAGGGGGCACTTTTCAAAAGTGTGTAAGAATTTCAATCCAAAAGTACACATGGTGGAAAATGTAGAAATTGATGATGGGGGAGAGAAAACCTTCATATTTCAGTGGGGGATGGAGAAGAAAATGAATGTAATGAATATCCGAAATGTGAAATTACCCTGGATGGAGAGAGAGTTGAAGTTTTTGCGGATTCTTGCTCCCCTTATACGCTAATAGACAAATGTGTGTTTGAAGAAAAATTTGCAAAATATGGGGTGGAACTAGAGAAAGCTGAGATATGTCCAGTAGGCTACTACAAGGAACGTATACCATTAGAGGGAATGGCTAAAATGAGGATAACATTTAAGGATAGGCACACGGTGGGGAAAGTGTATGTCACCTCAAGGGGTTCTAACCTCCTGGGATGGAAGCACCAGAAGGAACTAGGGATTAAGCTTGATCCCAACAATAGAGAGCAAGTGCTTTTAGTGGAACCACCCAGTATTGATGAAAACCTGACCAAGGAATTTAAGGAGGTATTTAATGATAAGCTGGGGGTGTTAAAGAACTATATGCACAAAATTATGCTTAAGGAAGGGGCTGTACCGGTAGTACATAAAACACGATCCATTCCTTTGCGAATGAAGGAGCCATTGAAAAATGAGTTGGATAAACTGGTCAGCCAAGGGGTGATCAAGGAGATAGAAAGTGCAGCTTGGTTGGCTCCGGTTGTTATCACGACCAAGGATGGAGGAAAGAACATTAGGCTGTGTGTAGACCTGAGAGACCTGAATGCAAATATTCAAGTAGACCGATACCCCCTCCCGAGAATCGGAGAGATGTTGAGCACTATACAAGGGGCTAGATTCTTTAGTGTGTTGGACTTGTCCTCAGCCTACTATCAGATAGAGCTGCATCCGGAGTCACAGTCTCTGACGGCATTCACAACTCCCTTTGGAAACTTCAAATTTCTACAGATGCCATTTGGGTTGGCGTCGGCAGCTGCAGTCTTCCAACGTGTGATGTAGCACATTCTCAAGGACTGCGGAAAAACTATGTGCTTCCAGGATGACATCCTGATTTATGGCTCCAATGAAAAGGAACACAGTGCGAACATAAAAAGAGTGCTATGGAGATTGAAGGAGGTAGGGTTCACCACCAGAGTGAGCAAGTGCAAGTTGGGGGTGAGCTCAGTGGATTACTTGGGCCACACAATTTCGGAAGAAGGCATCAAACCTAAATGTGACCTTGTCAACGCCGTTAGAGATGCTCCAACGCCAACAAACAGAGAGGAGGTGGTGTCATTTCTAGGCCTGGCGGAGTACATGGCGAAATTCATCAAAGATTTTGCCTCCAGATCTTATTCTTTGAGAGAATTGGTAAAGAAAGACAGCATCTTCAGCTGGGGAGAAAAACAAGAGACGGCGTTCAGAGATATAAAGAATGCTATCATACAGGCACCCTTTAGAGGGAAATTCGATCCTGAAAGAGACATAATAATTACTACAGATGCAAGTAACCGCGGAATAGGCGCAACCTTAGCACAACAAAGGGAGAAGGAGTTAAGAGTGGTAGCTTTCGCTTCCAGAACCTTCACCTCTCCGGAAGCCAACTATTCCACGGTGGAAAAGGAAGCCCTAGCTGTTTATTGGGCAGTCAAACATTTCAAGTTCTACGTGTGGGGAGTTCGATTTGAGGTGCATACGGACCACAAGCCACTGGTACCTTTGTTCACCAAGAAGAACATGGAAGAAATGACCCCGCGCATAGCGAAGTGGGTGTTGGGCCTGCAAGGATATAATTTCAGAGCAGTGTACATACCGGGCCAACAAAACAGGGTGGCGGATTTCCTTTCAAGGGCTCCCATCCGCTGTGAGGCAGAGGAAGAAAAGGTGGATGACGCCATTTTGGAAATAGGTGTAGCAGCATTGGCAAAAGAAGAATGGGAAAAACAAATGGAAAAGGATGAAACCTTGAAGAAGGTAAAGAAGTATATTGGGTCAGGATGGCCCCAGAGGTGCAAGGAACTGAGTACAGAAATTCAACCGTATTGGAACGTAAGAGAAGACCTCTCGGTGGACGCTAATTTTATCTTGAAGTCGGGGAAACTAGTTCCTCCAGAGGGTATGAAGAATCAAGTGATCACCTTGGCCCATGAAGGTCATTTAGGCAGAAGTCTATGCAAGTCAAGGTTAAGAGCAGACTACTGGTTCCCGGAAATGGACCGAGAGATGGAGGAAAAGGTACGAGATTGTTATGCGTGTAGCTTAAGCGACAAGTCAAAAGTATCTAAACATTCTCCCTTGATTCCCGTGGAAGTACCAATGGCCCCTTGGATGAAATTGGGCTTCGTCATTACGGGACCCATTCGTGGAAGGGGCTCACAGGACTGGTACCTATTCGTGATGATTGACTATTACTCAAACTGGATAACTCATAAGGTAGTAATTAATATCAACACAAAGTCATTGATAAGATTCCTTAAAGAGGTGTTCACAAAAGAGGGTATTCCTTCAACGTTGATAACTGACAATGGAGTACAACTGTTCTCAGAGGAAATGAAAGAGTTTCTAAAAGACTGCTCGATAACTCATATCTGCACTCCGCTGTATTGTCCTAAGGCGAATGGCAAAGTGGAAAGGGCCAACCGTTTGTTGAAGGAATATATCAATCTGGCCAGCAAGTCGGGGAAAAACGTGGAGGACGCCATCATGGAAACTCTGTGGGCCTATCATACCACTCCCAACTCAATTACGGGACATTCACCGTTCGAGTTGATGAGAGGAAGAAAAGCTGGATCAAAACTGTCCCCGAATTGGATGGGGAAAGGTGGTCATGTGGAGGTGGATCAGGAGGAAATGAGAAAGAAAATTGAAGACATGCAAAGCAAATACAAGGATTGGTACGACAGAAAGTGGGGTACAAGGGAGAAGAACCTCAAAGAAGGACAGATGGTGTACATCAGAAAGCCGGACAGGATGGGGAAAAGAGAGGAAAGATTCTACGCCCCAGGGAAAATAAGGGAAGTCAAGAGCAATGTGGTAGTCATGGAGGACGGGAAAATGTGGAGTCAAGACCAAGTAGTCCCTGTTACCATTAGAAAAAACTAGATAGGTGAGGGGGTTTCAGAGTCCGGTGACAGATGGCAGGAGAGGGGGGAGAGAAGAGAAAGTCACAGGAAAAGAACCACCCCGTCCTGCCACAGGCAGTATAACATGAGGTAATGGCTCGCCCTGCCACCTAGGGATGGGGCACATGAGATCTCCTGTCAGGTTAATCTAGGCATGAACCTAGGAAAGGGTCTTCTGCGCAAGACTCAATGTTATGGTGTTGTTGTACATTACATATTAGTTGTCCTCCCCCTCTCCGGCGCTTATCTGTTCTAACCTCTCCCTCTCTCTCTCTCTCCCTCACTCTCTCTCGCTCTTTCTCTCCGTTTCTTCACATCTTTGTCTTCCTCCCTCTCCTGCTCGCCCTTACGCTCCCTTCCGCCTGTGGCCCCGCTCACTCACCCTCTTTTGGTCTCCTTAGGGAGGATGATGTGTTGTAACCTGCCCCATGGTTTTACCCACACCTTAACGCTCCCCCCTACGCCTACTCTCCTCTTGGTACAGCCCTGCTGTCACCTGAAGGCAGCGATAGAATGTTGGGTTGTGTGAGGCTTAGCCGTCAAGCTGGGAGCATCTGTGTTTAATAGAACTCAATAAACGTTCTTAAACCCATTTACGTGTAGATCTTATTTACTACACACTCCAGTCCTTTACAGATTGTCTTCTTGAGAGGCTTTTAAAAAATTGGCACCAACACAATCCCCAACCTGATATTTTTAGTAGAAGATGCTATCTGTATCTGAATTGTAGTGATTTATGTGGGGTATTTTCAATTATGCTACAAAAAAATAAATAAATAGGCGCATCTGGCATCTAAAAAATGCGTAATGTTTTTTCTAGCCGCACAGACCACCAGTGCCGGGGACAGCGGGAATGGGAGCGCCAGCCGGTAGCAGATGCAGCAGCTGTAGGGGGTGAGACAGCGGCAGTGGTGGTAAGCCATATTGTTTGCTTATTGACAATTGATTATATACTCACTGCAAGGGTGTACACTGTCCTGTTGAGATGTGTGATAAGTCGAACACAACCCTCTTTACTTAGCATATACAAAGGGAGTTGAGTAAATAATGGCCTCTTCTGTCTTCAACTCAGTACAGGAAGTTTCATAAAGAGTCAGACCCTGGAGGTTGATGGAAAAGGGAGAGAAGGATGGAAGGAGGAAGGAAGGGTGAAATGTAATAGGACTGAAAGAGAAGGATTTGTGGGTGAAAGTGCCAGATGCATATACTATAGGTGGCTGATAGGATGCATGGGTGGGTGAAGAATGAATGAAAGGTGAAAGGATGCCTGCCTCTGTGGGTGAAAGTATATGGGTGAAAGGAATCCTCTGGGGGGTTTGATGGGTCAAAGGATGCATGGGTGGTTAAATGGCAAATGTATCATGGTAAATGATTTGTTGCGAATGAGAGCCAGGTTTGGATGGACGGACATGTGAATGGACGCTCTTTCAGGGTACTAGGAGCCAAACTTTGGAACACCCTGCCAGTGAACATTCGTTCATTGGAAAATCTGTCTGCCTTCCAGAAAGCCATCAAAACCTACCTATTCCCTTCCCCTTAGGCCTCCCAGCTTTCTTTTCCTTCTGTCCTCCGTTGAGTTTCTGTGGTTCTTTAGCGCCGGGACGCCTCTTTGCTAGGGCAGCTGTTTGCGCTTTATCAAATAATAACATAACATAACATGGATGGATGGTATTAATAGGTTAAGACTGGATGGAGAGAATTTAAAACTTAAACAGTGACTTAGAAGATCCATGGGAAGAAGAGTGAACAAGAAATGTGCTTTTCCATCAAGATATTTGATTCAAAGGGTTGAGGTGGCATTTCATATTACTCCCTTGACTCACAGTAGTTTTTTAGGGCAACATATAATTTGTATCCTTCCAAGTACCCCCCGATTATCATTTATCGCCCCCTCCGAGTCCCTACCCATGGCATTTACCAGTGACAGCCGTGGGTGACCTATCGGCTGCATGGTTACATTGGCGGCACTGCATTGTTGACTGTGCAATGTGCGTCTGCCTCAGTTAATGTGTAGGCCCCTTAACAAATGTCATGCTAATGCGAAAGATAGACAGTTGTGTTTCCCTTCGCTCCCAGTGCCCACACAGTCACTTCCTAGCACATAAGTAACCCTTGTCCGAACCTCCTTGTTCTGTCCCAGCCTTCAATAAAAATCATTCTTTGCATGCGCCACTTTCCTCTGGCCAAGTGATATATTTTATTATTGCTTCCATAATGTATTACTCAGTTGAAATTTTTCCCTTTCAACAATTGCTGAACAACATGACTCACTACAAGCAAAAGCTTAGGCAGTTGATGATAATGGTCAGTTAAACGTCTACCTATCCGGCCTACTCCCTCTAGCTTACTTGCAGTCGACTAAGTTAATAAATATTTTCCTTGCTGGCAAGCAAATCTATTTTGTTGAAAACAAGTAATGTCAAATGTGGTGAGGGAGGGTGAAGCCAGGGAGTGAAGTGGGAACAAAGAGTAGGTGACTTTGCATTTTAAGGATGGGATAGTCAGTGATGAACGAATGAGCCAAATACAACCTCCTGTTCCTTAATCCTTTCCCTGACCTATAGGGCCATGGGCAGACAGGAGGACGTCTGTCTGCATAGTTGTCTTCTTTATAGTTAGTAGTACCTCACGTGACGTATATCGTTCATAGTAACTATTCATCTGCCTTGTTATAGTCAGGGTGACATTGAGGCATTTAACAGGGCATGGCCATGATAGGGAAAGAGATAATTGTCTAGTACAGCTGCACCACCTGTAGACAGTAGCAAAGTAATGCAACACGAGTATGTCTGTCGCTGAGCTGGCATGCCTACCTTAATTTAGCTAAACAGGAGAGAGAGAAGAAGAATACTTGTATACTATGTAGTGCCTAGTAGTAGTAATGCCTGAAACTCTAATCACATCAAAGTTGAATGAGCCAAGGAATCGAGGATACCAGCAAATGTTATGTACTGCTAGTGCTACGGTGACACTATACCATTTTATGTGTTACTATTTTGATAAGAGTATTGGTAACAATTTGTCCTTTTTCTTTTTTTAATATTGCTACTCCTGCCAGTTCACTATCCCCCTCACAACCCAACAGGCAGGAGGTAGCATCCAGGACCTGGCAAAGGAAGCTGGAGGCCATCAGGGCCGAATATCAGAGGCTGGTGGCCCAGGAGGAGGAGGAGGAGGAGGAGGAGGAGGAGGAGGAGGCGGCAGCTGCAGCTTCCTTCAATGCCCCGGGCCCAGCCTCCGGTAGTACGGGGCCATGGTCAGGCAGCCGCCCGCCACCAGTCAGCAACCACTGCTGCTCCCCCCCATAAACTCGATAGAGCCTTTCAGCCCTACATGCTCCAGAGGATGACGTGCCTCGAAGTCAGGATGGAGGAGCGTTTCAACAGTTTAGAGAGGGATCACATAGCCCGCCGCTCTGCCTCTCTTGCCCCTTTTTAATCTTTTGTTTGGTGGATGGGATGTGTTGGGAAGAGGGTGGGAATGTGGGATTGAGCAATTTTAGGGTTTTCTTATTTAGTTCTGCTTTATGGGCAATTACATTTTTGGACTTTTACTTTGGACAAAGCTTATTTTGGACATTACTTGGTGTTAGGGAGAGCAATGGGCCACGTGTTGTGGGTTTAGTTTATATTTGTTAGGGAAATTAAGTTTTAATAGGTGTACATATAATTTAAGTCTTCTGGGGGAGTTACTGCTTTATATTGTTATGTGGGAATCTAGGACCCTAGTGTAATTTTCCCGATTCATGCCCATATATAGGTATAATTCACTCAATCCTTATATAGGCTTAGGAATCATTGCCCTATTTAGTCTTAGCCTGTGCAGCCCAAATACGGCATGGCTACTTCCACTAAACTCCGAGAATCCACAACGATTTCTTGGAAAAACCAGCCTTCAGCAGTCAGGGACATCCCCCTGCTTGAATACTAATTTATCCAAGAACTCCTGGAGTTTTCAAGGAACTGAGGCACTAGTGACGATATTATGTCCCATCTTACGTCAAACTTGGCACCTTCAAAGTATAAATATGCCTACATTTGCCCAGTCAAACACACAGTGGTTTAGGAGCAGATCGACTAACTACTTGCCCGACGTCCTGCTGCTGCAAGTGCCGATGGAAGCCGACCCTCCAACTGACGCACTGAGAAGACGCTGTCTTTTCTCTTGCAGAGAAATCCAGCTCCGGTGTTTCCAGACTACCCTTGCGGGTTGCTGGGAGACCGAGTCCTGAGAGAGAGATACAAGTCCTCTATCATTCTAAAACCAAGGTACGGAGCTGATTAGACCCATAGAGAATTCTTGGAACAGATTTTTGGCAGAAAATTACCAGACTTCAGCTACACCACACTTACTCCTCCCTCGTACTAGCCTTAGGTTCGGTACACCGCGGTAAGCGTATTTTAGAAGCACCAGTTGAGTACTTTTATCCACTATTTTATCACTGTATGTATTTTTTTTTTAAATCTTTTTATTAAACATAAACAATAACAAATAAACAAGACCATCGTGCCAAAGATATCAGCAAAAACATGATCAGAGAACGTAGATTCCAACATTAGAGAAGTATGAAGGAGTGCATGAAAGGGCTCAGGTCACATCCAATTCCTCCCGAACTAGATCAATTTCTGGTGGTGTACAAATATCCCCACGATATGCATTCCAAGCCTCCCATATCTTCCCCCATTTGCGGGGTCTCCCCCTGGCTACATACACCGATCTCTCCCGAAGCATGCACCAGTCAAGGTCCTCCACCCATTTCCTTAGCTGAGAAGCTCGACCAGCGCCCCACAATGTTATGTTATGTTAACTCCATTTTTAAGCGCACAGCTGCCCCAGCTAAGAGGCGTCCCGGCGCTGCGCCTGGAAAGAAACACAACACACACCGAGCAAAAGGAAGAATCCAGAATAAGAAGGATTAGCAGCTATTTGGGAAAATATACGTTTTTACGGCTTTCCTGAATGTCAAAAGGTCATCAAGGGCACGCAAATGGGCAGGGAGAGAGTTCCAGAGTTTAGGGGCAAGCACTCTAAAAGAGCGACCGCCAGATCTACTCCTTAAAAAACGAGGGACTACAGCTAAATTTTGTCCACAGGATCTCAGCATACTGGGGGGGTATAAGGAAGAATGAGATGTTACAATATCTGGGGAGAGGCAAGTTTTAATATCTTAAAAACAAGACATAGAGTCTTGAATTCTATCCTCTGAGGCACAGGCAGCCAGTGAAGCTTGGTAATAGTGCTTCTAGCAAAGCAGAATCTAGGGAGACTGACTAAAGCCCTAGCTGCCGCGTTCTGAACGCGCTGCAATCTCATAATTTCAGCCTGATTGGCCCCAAGTAGCAACGAGCTTGCATAGTCGAGCCTAGACAATATGACTGCCTGAATAATCAATTGGCGAGTCGGGGCATCAAAAAATTTCAGCACCGGTCTGAGCCCCCGTAGATAACCAAAGCAGATCGCAGCTATTTTCTTGGTATGACAAGAGAAACTGAGCATAGAATCTAGCCAAACGCCTAGATTTTTCACCTCATCAACCGGGATCGGAGCGATGACAACTGAGCGATGACAACTGAGCGATGTTTCTCTTGGCAACCATACATGCGAGGGTGACCCAAAGCCTACCATGAGTTGAGAGATCGGTAGGTTCCCATACATTATGCAGGCAAAGGCGTGCCTCAAGTGCGAGCGGTACACTCCACACCTCACTCATTTTCTCATGTATCTTAGTCCAATAGTTTTGGATCTCCGGGCACTCCCACAAAATATGCAAAAATGTTCCAGTCAAACCACATCCCCTACGGCAATCTGCATTTGAAGCGAGCCCCATACGACAGAGCCCCAGGACCGTGGTATAGGACCGGTGAAGGATCCTAAGCTGCACCAGACGGAGTCTCATGGAGATCGCCACTTCCCGAGGGGACGACACAGCCTCCCCCCAGTCTTCATCATCCAAAACCAAAGCATCCGCAATCCATTGTTCCCGGACCCTCACTAGCGGATCCTCAGTGTGGTTGACCAATTTCTTGTAAACCAGAGAGATCGCCTTGGTAGGGAGATACCCATCCAAAATTCGATCCTCCAGCGGAGAGGCCACCGGCGGCTTCACATCACCTGGGATAGCCGATGCCAGCGCGTGCTTAATCTGGAGATAATGATACTGCTCACTGTCATTCAGTTGGTGTCTGGCTTGTGACTCCGCAAAGGTCAATATCCCCTCCTTGCCCCACATGTCTCAGACCTGCGAGATGCCAATCAAGTCCCAGCGATCAAACCCCTTCGACTTCCACAAACTACCCAAAGCTTCCGAATTCCACAATGGCGTGGCCATTGTTATCTTACCATCCCATTTGAGAGCTCGGTTAGTCTGATGCCACGCCCGCGTCGAGACCGGCGTCAGACCCAGCAGAGGGTACCTGCCACGTCTAGCATACAAACCCTTAAGTAGTCACCCCCCGGCAGCTGGCCACTATCCATGGCATACCCGGGGTCAGCCGGAGAGCCATAGACCGCATGATTGATAGGGGCTAATTGGGAGGCCCAGTAATATTTCCTGACATTGGGTAGTCCAATCCCACCGTCGTACCAGGGTAACATCAATTTGGATAGTGCAATCCGCGGTTTCCCGGACCAAAGAAGATGACGCTGCAGCGATTCTATCTCATTATAATAAGAGTGGGGTATGGGGTCGAAAGAGTTCTGTAAGGCATATAAGAACCGGGGAAGCGCCATCATTTTTAAAAAAAACGCACGACCCAGCAAGGAAAGCGGCAACTACCTCCATTTTGCAATATCACAACGGAGTCTAGACAAGGGGGGACCCAAATTGGCGTCAAAACGCACCTTAGGATCTTTGGAGACGTAAATTCCAAGGTAACGAAAACCGACCAGTTTGATTTTTACCGGACAATTAATTGGGACTCTAGGGGGGTCACTGCTCAACACGAAAAGGACCGACTTCGCCCAGTTTATAGCGGAACCCGAGTACCTTCCATAAATTGCCAAGATATCCATAAAAACTATAAGGGACTGCCGTGGGGAGGTCAGGTATATGAGTATATTGTCCGCAAAAAGCGAGATTTTATCCTCCCACTCCAGAGTCCATCGCAGACCTTTGATCGATCGGTCCCAACGTACCCAAGCCGCGAGCGGCTCCAGGGCCAAAGCAAACAAAAGTGGTGAAAGGGGACATCCCTGACGGGTGCCCCTCCACCGTTGAAAATCGGGGGACTCATGGTTATTCACCACCACTCGGGCCAACGGAGCTGAGTATAAAAGGCGGATGCAACGTATGAATTCTGGTTCCAACACCGCAAACAGGTAAAACCATTCCACCTTGTCGAACGCCATAGTGGCGTCTAGTGACAGAAGCACCGCCGGCTGTTGAATGCGAGAAGCAGTCGCCACTACCCCATGAAGTCTACGAAGGTTAAGAGCAGTATTACGGCGCGGCATGAAGCCGGACTGATCCGGGTGTACCAATTCTGAGACAACTTTTACCAACCTGTTGGCAAGCAACTTGGCCAAGACCTTAGGCTCCGCATTTAGGAGGGAAATCGGTTGATAGGAGGAGCACTCCAACCGAGGTTTGCCATCTTTATAAATTACAACAATATCAACAATGCTTTGGTCGTAAGGTAATATGCCACTCTCTCTTCTCTCGAGATACATATCTTTTAGGAATGGGGCCAGACGATCTGCATTCAGTTTGTACAATTCTATTGGTATACCATTTGGGCCCGAGGCCTTCCTGGAGTGAAACTCCTGGATAGCCATCGCGACCTCGTCGTTGGTGATAGCGGAATCCAGAAACTCCCTATGTTCAACTGACAAAGCGGGCATTGGAAAATCACGGATAACCTCCTCATTCTCCTCCACAGTGTAAAGTCACGTCGAAGTATAGACCTCCTCGTAATATTGAGCAAACTCATCCACTATAGCCTGTGGGTCTGTAGTGACACCCGAGCCCGCTGTTTGCAGCTCCGGCACCAGACGCGATCCCCAGTCTCCCTTCTCCAGCCACGCAATCAATTTCCCCGCCTTATCGCCATGTTCATAAATTCTACTTTGTGTGTTGGCATGTTGCTCCTTCGCCTTATCGAGTGCCAGATGTTTGTACTCATCTTTAAGGAGATCTAGGCGGTGGACCGCCCCCAAATCTCTGTCAATGGCGACCTCCCGCTCCAAGACCGCAAGCTCCGCCTCAATCCTATCAATTTCCGCCCTACTCTTTTTCTTCTGCCCAGAGATAAGAGAGAGCGCCTCCCCCCTGACAACAGTCTTGTAGGCCTCCCAGAGGGAGCAGCCAGAATTAACTGTGCCCGAGTTCTCCCGGAAGTACCTATCCGTTACACGTACCAACTCCTTTTTGGTAGTAGGGTCTCTCAATCTCCAGGCGCTAATTAGGGCTATCCTAGCCACATTACCCTGTCCAATTTTTAACTGAAGCCAAATCGGCGAGTGATCAGATACCCCTCTAGCCAGATGACTCACTTCCTGAACAAACATCGCCTGCGACGCAGGCACCAACACATAATCAATCCTAGAAAAAGAGTGATGTGCCGCCGACACATGTGTATATTCCGAAGCGCCAGGGTGCCGGAGTCTCCACCCATCAACCATGCCTGTCGCAGAGAGAAAGTCCGACAACCATCTACGAGAGGGCAACAACACACGAGAGGGGTACCTGTCCAACTCACCGTCCATCACCGCATTCAAGTCTCCCCCGAGCACAATAACACCAGTGGGCAACAACAAAAACACCCTGCTCAGGTCGCGAAAGGTGTCGGACTGCAACGCGGGGGGAACATATATTGAAAGGAACGTGACCAGCCTACCCTCCCAGAGCCCCGAGATGCCAATATATCGGCCTCGGTTATCAGACCAAGTCGCTTGTATAGTGAACGGAAAGGAGTTTTTAACTAAGATTCCAACCCCTCTAGAGCCTGAGGTGAAACCGGCATGGGCGACTTGTTTGTATCCCCCCGGTGTAAAGCCATACATCGCTTACCCAGAAGGTGGGTCTCCTGTAGCAAAACCGCATCTGGCGATCAGCGTCTGATTAGTTGCCCCACCATAGCACGCTTGATCTTATCTCCCAAACCATTCACATTCCAACTGAGGACGGATATGCCCAAACCCAACCTAGTGGAAGCCATACTCATCCCCCGAAAATCCTGATGCATTCCGTGACACCCATAGCAAACGACGGTCATAAACAAACAAACAATTAAATAACCACTTAAACTAACTCGCCGACCCCCCGCCCTGCACCCCTGCATGCAACGTATGCACATCCCCAACCAGCAGTGTGCCTGTCTCCCCAAAACAAACTAAGTAATCTAAAAGTAGAAAACGGAGGAGGAACTTACAACAGGCCACCAACCTCCACAATCCCAACCAGCAATCCAACCCATCGGTAATGTTCAAGAGAAAAGGAAAACCCCCAAAAATATTAAGTTTTCTCTATGGGTTAATAAACGCCCCAATCAAACCAGCACTTCCACCCCCCCAGTCCAATTGACACGAGTTGTCCGTCCTGGTGTCTCCCTCCATATCGGGCACCTGTACACGATCCAGCCAATCTGCCGCAGCCTCAGGGTGGTCAAAAAAACAAGCTTTACCATCACGCTCGACCCGAAGGCGGGCCAGTCTTCTTTTAATTGCCATAAAGCCTTGCCGTTGTTTCTGGACTGTCTGGGTAAAGTCAGGGAAAAAAAGCAAAGAAGCGTTCTCAAAAGCCAGAGGCCCGGAGGATCTTGCCGTCTGTAGGATGGCGTCCCGATCCTGAAAGTTCACAATTCGTGCGATCATAGGACGAGGGAGCGCCCCAGTCTTTGGGCATCCACCAGGAGCTCTATGGGCTCTTTCCACAGTGAAAAAGTTACTGAGGCCCTTGGGTTTCAGGTATTTCAGGATAAGATCCTCCACAAAGAGGTCCGGGGCCTGTCCTTCCGATCTCTCCGGTACGCCAAGGATGCGGATGTTGTTGCGCCTTGCTCGCCCTTCATATTCATCCAGCTTTCGATCTGATTGAATCCGAGATGTCTTCAGGGCTCTCACCTCCCGCTGAAGTTCCGACACATCGTCGGTGAGGCTTGTTGTTTTAATTTCAAGTGACTTGACCTTCTCCGTAGTTTTGGTCAGGTCAGCATGAATAAGGCCCACCTCGACGGTCACCGTGTCCAATTTGGAGTCCATCTTGCCAAGGGAGGACTGCATCCCGGTGATCGCCGCCATCGGATCCTTCATCGTCGTGTCCTCACCAGAGGGGACACCCTCCTGGCTACCCACTTGAATCGTCTCTCCTCCACCGGGCGGCACTTGGAGAAACTATATTTTTCCAATCTGTTGGACTGGACCACTCTGGAGGTCCTCGACGTTTTCGGTGGTAGCTTTTCAGTGTCCCCTTTCGACACCATTGTCGCTCCTAACTGGGCACCTCCTCCGCCGACCGAACAAGGTTGAATAAATACGTCTCCAAGTCAATCCGATCCTCCAAATGCGGACAGCTCCGTCCCAGCTGAGGAGCACAGTGCGAACAAGTCTATGAGGGGGACCCTGAGGCCCCGCTGGTATAACTCGACTTCCATGAAACCAGTGCCACCGAGCCCTTCCGGTCTCACTCGCCATTGTTGTTGAACTCCAGAGCGGGCAGTGCCACACGCAGGGTCCCGGTGACGTTCCCAGAAGGCCCAAAAAGTTCAGACAACAGTAAAAGAACACCGGAGCTCCTAAATCGTTCAAAATTTCACCTGGTGGCTCAGGTGCTGGTCTCCCACCCAGTGGTAGGGACAGGGCTCAGGATAATGTGCCGGATGGCAAGTCAGGATGTGGCGGCTGGCGGAGCCGATGCTCAAGCGGCCATCTTGGTCACTGGCGCGGCTCCTCCCCCACTGTATGTATTTTATGCATTTTATGTATTCTATGTTTATGGCTTAGAAACCGTATCATGCTCTTACAGTACTATTTTATAATACTATTTGTATTATATGCATTGTACTTCTTAACTAGCATTTCAATTGTAGCAGTGCATTTCTTATGCTTAAGAAATAAGACTGTTCAATAAATACTTTTATTGAAAACGCCCGTCTCTCTATTTCTAAGCAACTCTGGTGAAACGAAGCATGCACATCTGACTGAGTGAAATAGCGTCTATTGTTACCGCGACTCTAGACATACGTTTCATGCTGGGGAAACACAGTTGTCATGTTATATGGTTGTCAGCGACTAATCCCTTCTTGTATTTTCGAGACAGTTTCTAGTGACCTCTGAGCTAGCTGGCACTCACAGTTAAGTCTAATATATTCGGCAGAGACCAAGTCCACTTAAGTCCTACGTCTAAGCTGCAGGATATATTATTCCAATGCGCAGAGCCTATTGGGAATATAGGAACTACACTACATGGCGCCCAACGTTTGGTCAGGCGATAATTTAATGATAGATACTAGAGTAACTCAGTCGTGCTTTTCACACAGACCCCTTTTCTCCTGTAAAAACTCCAAAAGACGTCTGGAGTGGGTGAAAGGATAATATCCGCCAAAACTTAGTAGGACTAACGAAGAATTAGCTGCAGCAGCAGCTCAAGCGATCTTAGATGACGCTGTTATCTTAGAAAATGACACAGATGCTATACTGCGCCCGGTAAATGTAAGGAAAAGTATAACTTACAAACTGATAAATAATGGAGTATCAGCAAGAGGTGGCCGAGTAATCTTTGTCATGGAAGCACATGAATATCGGCAAACAGAGGTATTCTATTCATGGATTCAGTTTCCAGCAGCAAATGCAGGAACACGTGAGTTCCACTACTACAAAGCAGAGGAACCTCCAGCGGAATACATTCTTTTCGAGGATGCTGAAATTCCATTAACTTAACAAGAGCATCAGCTCTGGTTTAAAGGTGCCCTACAACATCAAAATCACATTACCAGGCTCGGTCTACTAGGTAGACCAGGAGCAACATGGCCGCTACTGGCCAGCTATACACCACATCCAGACATTGAAAGGATGTCAGATGCAGAATTGTTAGCTCAGCTAAAACAATTAATTGAAATACATAGACAATTGGTTCAATATGTCATGCGGACATTAACAGTCCAAGCAGCTTTAAGAATTCCACAGCACACCCCTCACCAGGGGAACACAAATAAAATCACACCACAGACTAATTATGGGCGAAATTTGTGAAATCCCGGTTCGCGAATTCGCATGAAAGCGATTTCGCGGTCCGCGAAATCCGCATATTTGCGAAATTTTTTTTTTGCTTGTTTGCGGGCTTTTTGCTGGATTTTTTCAGCGCGGCTACCGCAAGGTTACCGATGCGGTCGTACATGGGCTAGTTGCATGCTCGTGTTGTGCAATTGCGTGTTCGCGTCCGTTTTTGCGTGCTCGCGGACAAAAGTCTTGCGACCAAGCAAAAAAATCTGCAAGCTTGCGAATTGCGAATTTTTTGACAAATTTGCGCGATTCGCAGAACGGATTTTACGCCCATGCTTACCACAGACTATACAGTCAGTCATTGGTAAATTAGCAGCAAAACGAGAACAAATTCCGTTCTGGTTAGCACAAAAAATTACTCAATTAGAGGCAGTATTTCCTGATAGTACGCCTCATGAGAAACAGAGGATTCTGACAATCTGTTTACCCATGGGGATTGCACCACACATAGAGGACTGTGACACTTGGGGTACAATCTTTGCTTCAATCTACACTAAAACACATGGTGTTCCGTCCATGGCGGTAAAACCAGATGTTCTACGACAGATTCAAAATGAATACGGTCCAGAACCGGCATTAAATCTAGGTATGAAATTACTGAAAGATTTCAAACAGGTCTCGGCTATACTATTAGCCAACATTAAAGGTGAAGCAGCATCAGTGGCAATCCGCCAGAAATTAAAAGAAACAGACATTACTGAGCAACCATTTAAGCTTGCCAGAATTATTGAAAAATCCTATGAAGAACTAGGTAGAGATAGCATGGGTGGGAAACCACTAAAACCACAACTAACAGAGAATCCTGAAAAAACTTTTATTAAAAATAATCTCACTACTCCTAAAAAGAAGTGGGAGAACACTAAACAAACGCATCCTAGAGAGAAGCATTCCCAGTCCAGAGGAAGATCTCCCCAACGAGGAGGTAGGTCTCCCCAACGGGAGCCCTCTGAAAAGAGGTACAACCTCAGAAATAGGGATACTTTAAGAAAACCCGATAGATTTCAAGGTAATGATACATGTTCCTCTCGTACCTTTCAGACTTCAATGCAGAAATCAGAAAGAAGAGGACGGTCAGAACAGAAAGAAGAACGCGTGAAGTCCAAAGACGAACAGTACGTTCCAAAAAATAAGAAAACTCAATTCACCAAGAAGAAGGTAGCAAGTGTAAAGATCAGACATGCCGAGGATTCTGAGGACACAACTCAAGAACGGGGAATGGGCTCAGACAATGCTAGACAGCGCAGCAGAAGTAACTGTAGTTCGCAAGATCCTGAAGGATCATCTGGAGACAGTGGACTTGAATGAATGCATTCAAGTTGAAACTGCCGACACCAGGGTTAGTGTACCCCACAAGTTATATGAAGTAACACTCCGGATGGAGGGGGACTTAACTAGAAAAATAAAAGCTCTCTTTTGGGACAAGCTTTCCAAGGTTATGACATACTTCTAGCTGAAAGAGACTGGCCACCTGCAGTTGTTAGGGAGTGCCCACACGGCGAAGAGATAATTATGCCAGCCTTCTCAAATCACATTCCAATTCATAAAAAATATACATAGGCCAGGAAATGGGCACTAGCTCAAGCTCCAGCATTATATAAAAAGCACGTAGGATGGGATGAGGATTCTCCTCAACACAAAATCCAGTTAAAAAATCAACCTACTGCTCGGAGGCAGTATCCAGTCAAGCAAGAGGCTAAAAAACAAATCAGGGAGATCTTAGATCAACTTGAATATCAAGGGGTGATTGGAATATGCACCTCATCTATGAACAATCCTTTGTTTCCTGTCTCCAAGCCAGACAATTCATATTGTCTAGTTTTGGATTACAGACACCTAAACTCTTGTTGCAAAACATTTGCAGTACAAAATGCACACAGTGCAGCACTGATGAATAACATCGTGCGCAAAAAATATAAAACCACATTAGACATTTCAAATGGGTTTTTCTGTCAAAACATTGCACCGGAAAGTAGGCACTCGACCGCTTTCTCAATCTTGGGGACATAGCGACAATTTTGCCGTCTCCCCCAGGGATTCAAGAATAGTCCAGGGTTATTTTCAGCCAGAGTAACAGAAATACTACAAATGTACGATGATGAGGCATTATCTTATGTTGATGACATTTATCTTACAGACGATGACTTGGACGTGCACTTGAAAAGAGGGAACACCATAATACTTGGGTTCGCTTCTGAAGGGTACAAATTCAATTTTAAGAAATCACGAATTGCCCACCTCAACGTCCTATTCTTAGGATATGAGTTGTCAAGTGAAGGCAAAAGCCTGGCAGCAAACTTTCTTGAGAAATGTGCGCTGCTCCAACCTCCAAAGACGCTGAAAATCTTACAGTCAACTCTAGGTTTCCTGAATTTTGGAAGAACTTATGTTCTGAATTACGCAGAAAGGGTTAAACCTCTCTACAAACTAATCAAATCTGATTTCAAACCAACAAATTGGACTTAGAAACATACAGAAATTTTGTGTTCAGTACAAACAGACATGTTAGCAAAAATGCGCGCAATCTCGTGATCCGTGTCATCCCAGGGAAATGCGGATTCACATACCTGACCTTTAATGAAGGAGAAAAGGTACCAATTGCATTCAAATCACACTTGTACACACAAGCTGAAATGAAATTCACTTCAACAGAAAAAATTCTGACAGCGGTTCAAACTGCAATAGCAAAAGAGAGAGCTCTCGCGCAGGGTAAACGCATAATGATCGTTACACCTGTACCTGCCTTAGAAGCAGTGACGAAAGCGAGCATTCCAAATGACATAGCTTTACATTCGAGATGGATACAATGGGTTAACTCTCTTGCTGCAACAGACGTTGAATACGTTTTTGACCCCTACTTGAAGACACAAGAATTCCTACAATACGAATACGAATGTCCCCTGCCGACCGAAATTCTGCCTCTAGAACATTACGGCTGTATAATATATACAGACGGATCAGCACAGCCCGCGATTGGGGGTAAACAAGCTTATAGTGCTGCGTGTGTGATCGTTAAAGGTCGTTGGCGCGAAGGTAAATTCAGACCTATGGTCACTAAAACTCAATCACTCGGAGACTGTACAGCTCAGCAAGCTGAACTACAGGCTTTCAAGATGGCGTATGAAAATACTGATCGCGAATTCCCCACACTAATAGTGTGCGATTCGTATTTCTGCGTTGAATCTTATAACAAAAACTTGCAGAACTGGGTTCGAAACGGTTTCAAAATTTTTAAAGGTGGCACAATTAAGCATAAAACGCTTTGGGAACAAGCAGTTCTTTTACAGAAAGAACTAGAAAAGACTCACATGATTCATACACTGAGTCATCAGCATGATGGCGTTCACGTTGCAGGGAATTAATTGGCTGATGAAGCCGCGAAGGCAGCTGTGCAAACGGCTTCCGTAGCTACACACAATCGTTCGAAAAAAGTAATAGATGGTGAAACGCTATTAGCAGTAAAAGCCTCAATGGCAGAAAATCATGCAGCGTTACCTCTGAACTATCCACTCGGTAATACATACATAATTGATGCAAACTCCGTTCCTTTTGCTCAAATCCCTGGAGTGGGGGACAGAGTAATTCCAAACAGGAATCGGAGAGCTGCTTTGGTACATGAAGCACATATGGGAGAGGGTCTGAGACATCAAGGGATCTTGAAATCTCTAATAGAATTAGAAAAGTTGTACTGGTGGCCGAGACTGGGGGTTGATGTGTACAATCTCGCAACTTATTGCCCTAACTGCAACAGAAACCGCAGCAGCGAAAGCCACCAGGTACCTGACTACAGAGTAGCCAGCCCAGTTCAGATACCATTGCTAGACAGCGTTAGGCTATCTACTTGCAAACGTCTCAATGGACTAATGCAGCCCCACATCTACTAGGACAAGATTTTTTGGATATGGCCCCAGCGCTCGGCTGATGCCAGAACTGTTATGAAGGATTTGTGAGTCTTTATCGGCACATAGGCAATTGGCACGCTACATTCTGACCAGGGTCCTGCGTTTAGCTCTCGAGCTTACAAGGAGGCCATGGCTAGCTTGGGCGTTGCATTGCGGTATTCTAGCCCCTTCTCCAAATCATTAATGTAGATGTTAAATAAAAAAGGGGCAAGGACACACCCTTGTCTCTCTCCCCTCGCAATTTTGAACATTCTAGTGCATTCCCCTTTTTTACCGTATCTAATCGTGGCCCTTGCACCATTATACAGCTCTCTGAGGAATTGAATAATATTAGCATCAACACCCAGCCTAACTAAAATTAACCACAGTTTACTGTTTGTGACACAGTCAAAGGCGGGGGTCAGGTCCACAAAGGTTAAGTATATCCGGCCACCTTTAGCCTTAGTGTATTTCTCAAGGAGAATAAAGAGATTGAGACATTGATCTGTAGTCCCAACTCCTTCTCTGAAACCATATTGTAGATCACTAATGATCTTATGCTCCTCTGCCCAAAGATGCAACCTATTTAGAATAACCCTTCCAATAATTTTTATTGTCGAATCAAGTAAGGATATTGGACGATAGGACACACAGCTGGACCTATCGTCTTTTTTAAAAATGGGTACTATAATTGACTCGTACCATTAATCAACAAGTCCCACAGAGCAGCCCGCGTTAAAAGTTCCTGTAAGCAGTGGCGCCCATAGAGATTTGTTGTTTTTAAAAATATCAATAGGGACGCCATCTGGGCCGGGTGCCTTGCCCCCTTTGCTTAAATTAATGCCCTTGATTACTTCGTCTAGGGTAAAATTAAGCCCCTCTTTACTCATTGGCAAATTAATCGTATCCATTTCAGTCGATTCAGGCAATGGTTCAGCTAATGGTGCAGAGGTGCTGTAGAGAGTTTCAAAATGGCTTACCCAATCATTCTCAGAGATAGCAATCTCCATCCGTGCCTTTGTGCTATCCTTGAGGTACGGTGCATTGACTGCCTTCCAAAAGGCTGTCATATCTTTCAATTGAGAAGCTTCAATCAATGCCTCCCAAGCTTCCAACTTTAGCATTTCCCTCCTTTTTTTGTGTGCAGTTTTATAGGTTTTACGGAGCTCCCTAATCTGTTTCTGCTCTCTAGCCTGACAACACAGGGCCCGTTTTAAATTGGAGTATGCCTTGGTGCACGCTGAATCAAACCAGCCCCTATTTTTACATTTTGTGTTCTTTATATCGACCCACAGGCTGTTCTTAATACATGTTGTAATTTGCCTGAAACTATTAATGGTTTCAGTGTTGTCATCATCCATATCCAGACAAACGCTGAAACTCATTTTACAGGCCTTAATTAAATTACACAGGAATTGTTCAGGTACGACTTTCATCCATTTTAAGGCGTATCCGTTCTGTCGAGATATATCAATATCTCTCGAGTATAACCTGGATGTATCATCAGTTGTAGGGACAGCACCTGGATCAGCTATTTCTACCCTGTTGGGGAAATGGTCGCTAAGGGGGGAATCCAACGTACAGTAATTGGAAACTCTGTCGCCATAACATGAGGAGATCAGGATAAAATCAATTATCGAAGATGCCCCTCGGCCCATAAAGGTGGTAGGGAAAGCAACCTGTGGCTGACACAGTTTGTCAGCAAAACCTAGATCATTCATAAACAGAATTTCGTTAATGGCATCCCCCGTAACTGTATGCTCAAAATGTGCCAGGGTAGACTCCCTATCCACCGTAAAGCCACAGTTCCCTGTTTCATCACTATTACAGAGAGCACAATTAAAATCACCCCCCATATAACTACAAATGTTTTGCTTTTATTACAGATTAGACTATTCAGCTCATGTTTCAGGGCTTTAAGGACTTCAAGAATATCTACTAAATGGATATTATTATATATATTTACTAACAAGATACAAAAGGTGTTACTCTTATGCAGTCCAACTATATGATAAAAACAATTATTAAAAAGTCTCCAGACTAATACATTTAAAACAATTTGAGACATACGTACAGAGCCCCCCTCTGGCTCTGCCATGTGTTGAGCCAACAGCAGGGGTAAATATCGTTTTAAAACCATTAATGTGATACACTTCCTCGGCCCAAGTTTCTTGTACACATATAACGTCGTGTTCATTGATAAGTTTGACCCAGAGTGGATTATCTAATTTAGCTCTGAGTCCGGAAATGTTCCAAAAGATGATCGACCATTTATCCCCAATATTAGTATTAGGATCACTAAGGGGGTACTCTACCTCATCAGAATCACTGCCCATTTCCACCTCAATGGTGCTTCCATCCCCCGTGGTCAAAGTGCCAGTCCTATCAAAATGTACTGGCTCCTTACTAACATTGATTAAGGATGATTGATCACAGATATTTAAAATCGCCTGGTTGGCCGTCCGTGGAGGGTTCTGGGTGTTAACCATGCTAGGAAGAGTACCCTTCTCCTTTATTGGTCAATCCACCTCCCCTAGGCCTGACAAGGGTTCATAGTAATTACCAGTTGGTACATTAAATTCGCCCCCTGCCAGATGATAGTTACCACCCTGATAAAGAGAGTGGTGCAATGAGCCTCTATTATTAGGTGGAATCAAGGGGGCATTAAGATGGTTTCCTGGAAGAGAGTAATGTGATCCATACTGGGGGTTATAGGGCCTCTGCCTGGATAATATGGCGGAGGCCGATGGATAGAAGTAACTTAAATCAAGGGAGAAGATACCTCCAGAGGTGTGGTGATTTGTAAAACCGCGAATAAACTGTACCACACGGGGATCTCTGAAGTTTACTATGATACAGTCTCCTTCAATAACCTTAGCTTGATAGCCCATCCAGCTTACTCTCCTTACATTTAAAATTTCCCCATGTAAGTCTGGTCTGAGCGGGCGGTTTTCCCTAGCCAAAACATGACTTTATTTTTTACTTCGTAAAAGGATTCAGCCCTATCATGCTTCCATTCAGGGACACCAGCCAGCACGATGACATATGGGTATGAATCTGGGGGGTCATTAAAGCTGTTCCTGGTTCCCTTGGATCTAGATGGCAGAGCTTTATCTGCTACCACTAACGGTTCCACGTTCTCCATACCCATCATAGATCTATCTGTCTGTCTATCGACTTGACCTCCTTTTACCACTGGTCTGAAAGCCTGGGAGGCCTTATGTGTTGTATTTCCACTATCTAGCTTTGATGTTTCCTTGGATTTTAAACCTGGCTTCTCATTAGGTAATAGGGACTTCAATTCTGTAGGTATTGTGGTGGTACTGTCATGCGAGGTTTTAGCTCCCAGCAACTTCTTTAGAATGACAGAGTTGGCCTTGGTAATTTTCTCGAGTAATCCCAGCTGTTCGCTTAATTTTTTAGAGCGTTCCACTAAAGGTAAAATAAGGGATCTAACCAGATGTTCAACATTTACTAGCGAGCACTCTTTACTCCTCTCATCATTAGTTAATATTTCTATTATGTCATCAGAGGGGTTATGGTGTATAAGACCTTCTTCCTCAACCTGCGCTAATCTGTTAGGCCTGTCCTCAATCGTCGTATCCCTACATATTGGCGAGGCGACTTTTTTCTTCTTAGTGCTCCCGCCTATTTGTTGCTTCCCGCCACGTTTGCGTTTTAAGTTAGGGGCAAGATCAGACACGTGTTCTGATGTAGTTTGTTCAATCGTGTTCTTACTTGCCATATGCGGGCCATTACTTAAACCAGAGGCAGCTCTGGGATAAACCATTAATGAGTCAATACTAGGTTCTCGCCCACTAAAGTCCAAAACTGTTGATGAATCTTCCTGTTGCTGGGATAAGATATCGTGTAGGGCGCCAATGGAAGCTAGTCGGTCGGGTGAAGGTACTAGAGCTATCCCCCCGAGTGATGATCTTCTCAGGAACATAGGATCAAGAGAAATACGACGTTGGGTCAGAGCTATCTCCTTCTCTAATGCAGAAGCCGCCCTTGTGATGAAGGCATCTAGGATGCCAGTTAGGCCCCCCCACCCCTGTTCCCTGGTTTAATGGGTTTCGGATTTTTTGGGGCCATTGACCGTAACTTTGAACCTTAAGGTGGTATCACAAGATTTAAATACACAAAACAGTAAATTAACAAATATATATTAGTACAATAAAACTCTATTAAACACAGTGCAAAAAGTCTTACGAATACGGGAGACTCAAGGGATATAGCCCAGTCCAGTCTCTTCCTGTCTCTGACGGGCTCAGATGGGCCCGCCCTTGGCCCGGGGCTTCACCCGGCTCGTCCCGCGATGCGCGGTGCTGGTGCAGGATTTGAAGCACCTGTGGAGGGCGTGGCGGGAAGGTGCCTCCTAGCCCCGTTGGTTTATGGGCGATGTAGTTTTTCCTCCCTTATGGCCACCAGTCCCCGAAACAGCAAGCATTTCCCGTGAAGCGGGAAACGCGAGAAGTGACTAAGTGGACAGATAACAAGTTCAGATGGTGCTGTAAAAACAGGGAGCGTGGTTCTCCTCCTTTTCGTAGCCCCCGTGATCCAGAGAACAGTCCTTTACGCTGAAACAGCAGCCGGAGTTTCCCGCGATGCGCGGTGCTGGTGCAGGATTTGAAGCACCTGTGGAGGGCGTGGCGGGAAGGTGCCTCCTAGCCCTGTTGGTTTATGGGGGATGTAATTTGCCCTCCCTTATGGCCACCAGTCCCCCAAACAGCGAGCGTTTCCCATGAAGCGGGAAACGCGAGAAGTGACCAAGTGGACAGATAACAAGTTCAGATGGCGCTGAAATGGGGAGCGTGGTTCTCCTCCTTTTCGTAGCCCCCATAATCCAGAGAACAGTCCTGTTAGGTATATGCGCGGTGCTGGTGCAGGATTTGAAGCACCTGTGGAGGGCGTGGCGGGAAGGTGCCTCCTAGCCCCTTTGGTTTATGGGCGATGTAGTTTTTCCTCCCTTATGGCCACCAATCCCCCAAACAGCAAGTGACTAAGTGGACAGATAACAAGTTCAGAGTATCAAATCTGGCAGAACCCACCCTTTCTCCACTTCTGGTGCCAGACTGGTAGTGCATACAAGAAGGGATACCAAGCCTTCTATAGAACCTCCCTCAGAGTATCAAATCCACCAGAATCCACCCTTTCTCCACTTCTCGTGCCAGGGCAGGGAGTACAAGAAGGGATACCAAGCCTACTTCAGAACCTCCCTCAGATCAAATCCAGCAGAACCCATCCTTTCTCCACTTCTGGTGCCAGACTGGCAGGGAGTACAAGAAGGGATACCAAGCCTTCTCCAGAACCTCCCTCAGAGTATCAAATCCAGCAGAACCCACCCTTTCTCCACTTCTGGTGCCAGGGCAGGGAGTACAAGAAGGGATACAAACCTTCTATAGAACCTCCCTCAGAGTATCAAATCCAGCAAAACCCACCCTTTCTCCACTTCCCGTGCCAGGGCAGGGAGTACAAGAAGGGATACCAAGCCTTCTCCAGAACCTCCCTCAGAGTATCAAATCCAGCAGAACCCACCCTTTCTCCACTTCTGGTGCCAGGGCAGGGAGTACAAGAAGGGATACCAAGCCTTCTCCAGAACCTCCCTCAGAGTATCAAATCCAGCAGAACCCACCCTTTCTCCACTTCTGGTGCCAGAGCGGCAGTGAGTACAAGAAGGGGAACCAAGCCTCGTCCAGAACCTCCCTCAGAGTATCAAATCAAGCAGAACCCACCCTTTCTCCACTTCCAGTGCCAGGGCAGGGGGTACAAGAAGGGATACCAAGCCTACTCCAGAACCTCCCTCAGAGTATCAAATCCAGCAGAATCCACCCTTTCTCCACTTCTGGTGCTAGGGCGGCGGTGTTGGGCCCTGGCTTATCTCTAGGAAGTGGGTGCTAGCAGTTAAATCTTACTCCAGGGGTGAGACGGTGATCGAAACTCAGATGGTACGGCATTGTAGTGTAGTTCCTATATCCCTGATAGGCTCCGCGCGGATTGGAATAACATACACTATCTCTTTCCCGGGACTCGATCTCTAACACCCTGCAAGGGGAGTCAGAAACACTGGAGCTGGATTCTCAGCAAGGAGGACTGCTTCTGGTCAGTGCGTCAGCTGGAGAGTCGGCTTCCTTCGGGACTTTCTGTGGCGAGCCGCGCCGTGCAAATAGGTAGTTGAACAGCACCGAACCACACCGTGCCTTGCCATAGCAAGTGAAGGTATATTTATACCTTGAAGGTGTTTAGGAATGCCAGAATTGACGTAAAAGTCGGGCATGAGAACATCATGAATGAACCCATAAGGAATAGATGTTCATGCATAATAAATTAGTTCTTGGAGAAATCAATATCCAGGCCGGGGGAAGTCGCTTCTGCTTAAGAGTCTGGTTTTCCAAGAACTCGTTGTGACGTTGATGAACGGATGGAAGTAGCCATGTCTGTATTTGGGTAGCATGGGCTATGCCTAAATAAGGGCTTCATTTCTATGCCTATATAAGGGCAATGTGAATTGTACCAATATAAGGGCATGAATCGGGAACATTTATACGGAATCTAAATTGATACACAACAGCACAGTAAGTGACACTCAATAACTTTGATGTCCAGTAAGTGATTCATCTTTGAAAATAGAACTTTATTAGATAAATAAATCCATTGGAATAATGATAAACAAAGCTATGTGCAAACAGCACTTTACAAAGACTGTATATAAATTATAATACAAAGCCAAGCAGCACTAAGGCTATTTTATTAATACCAGGCAACCGCCTAGTCCAATCAATCAATCACTCAGAGTTTGTAAAGTGTGGCTACTCACCTGTGGGGGTCTCAAGGCGCTGTGGGGGCACAGAGGATCAGACCAAGTGCTGAATTCATCTGAAGAGCCAGGTCATGAGGCTGATGTGCGACGGGTGGTCCCACGGGGGCATTTGAAGCTCCGCACCAGATGCCTTCAGAAGAGCGTGACGAACGGATCCCCACCCAGGAGCCTCCCCCCGCACTCCATGCACACAAAAGGCCAGATTAGCA
This sequence comes from Lissotriton helveticus, assembly GCF_964261635.1. Taxonomy (NCBI): domain Eukaryota; kingdom Metazoa; phylum Chordata; class Amphibia; order Caudata; family Salamandridae; genus Lissotriton; species Lissotriton helveticus. Next base: position 2,125,675,553 of record NC_136065.1, on the reverse strand, counting down.
CCAGTTGTGTTACAACCAGTGAGCAGTAGCACCACGTCAAGGTTCTGACCATTGCTACTGACCATTCACACCATTCATACGGGAGCCTATAACACCCCTTCCCCCTGGGAGCCTTCTCTTCTTTATTGGACACCATGCCCCCACCCTCCACCCCATAAAGACCCTCATTCACACCATTCATAACCCAAGGACTCAGGCGTACGCTGGGAAGCCCCCTCCGAGACCCCCCAGCGTATCGCGGCAGATCCAGGACACAAGCTGGGGCCCTGAGAGGGTGCCAAAGAGACAATGCAGCGGGGGCCAAGGTGAGCCCCTACCTGGCCCCTCCCAGGGTGGAGGAGAATCGGCGGGGAGCATGAGTGCGGAGGGCACTTTAACTCACCAAGCACCGAAGCTCCCCCGCAGCCTGCTCCCTCACTGCCCACCACTAGGTGTGGTGCAGCGGCCAGGGCAGCTGACTTCAGAGCACAGGGTTCAGGGTTCGATACCCGGCTCTGGTGGCAGCTCAGCTCAGCACCATGTGACTCTGGGCAATAGCTCACTTAACTTCCACGACAACCCCCAGCACTTTGAGACCCGGAAGGGTGAGTAGTTTGCGCTTTACAAATACAGATTTAGAAATAAATCCGTATTTGTAAAGCGCGAACTACTCACCCTCAGGGATCTCAAGGCACTGGGGGGGCCGTCGTGGAAATTAAGTGAGTTATTGCCCAGAGTCACATGGTGCTGAGCTGAGCTGCCACCAGGGCCAGGGATCGAACCCTGTGCTCCGAAGTCAGCTGCCCTGACCTCTGCACCACACCTCTCACTGCCCCCTCTGGATATATAGGCTTGCAGGAGTGACATCACAATGGAAGGGGGGGCAGGTTGTACAGGGCTGGTGGAGTGACATCACAGACGAAGGGGGGACAGGATTTGCAGGCCAGGGAGAGTGACATCACAGACGAAGGGGGGGACAGGATTTACAGGCCAGGGGGAGTGACATCACAGACAAAGGGGGGGACAGGATTTGCAGGCCAGGGGGAGTGACATCACAGACGAAGGGGTGGACAGGATTTGCAGGCCAAAAGAAAAGGAGACAAAATTATAGAGGTTATTATGACATCACAGACGAAGGGGGGGCCTGTATTTGGGTAGCATGGGCTATGCCTAAATAAGGATTTGATTTCTATGCCTATATAAGGGCAATGTGAATTGTACCTATATAAGGGCATGAATCGGGAACATTCATACGGAATCTAAATCGATACACAACACAAGGAGAGGTAATGATAGAATATTTTCTAGAAGTAGACGAGTTAACCCATGAGTATGCATTTAATAATAATTTGACATGTAAAATGAGAGTTGAAGAGAAGACATTCTTAAACATGGTTGAGGAAAGAAGAATTGCCTATAAACGAAAAGAGAAGGTGAAGCATGCAAAGTCAAAATATTACACGTTTGATGATGAGAACATTGAGGATAAAAATGTGAATGTAGCAATCAATATAGATGCACCAATGTTGGGAAGAATTTGTATCAGAAGAGATAATTCAATGTATGACAATTATTTTGTGGGTGCGAGTCAATGTGAAGACACCTATAGAATTATAGGAGTTTGGGGATTTAAAGGAAATGATCCTGTTTTCCCTGGAATTTATTTTATATGTGGGAATAGAGCCTATTATAGACTGCCAGATCACTGGTATGGGACATGTTATGTGGGTTTGGTCTTTCCAAACATTTTCCATGTAGATAGAGGAACTAATGGAAGCATGAGATAGGTAAAGTTTTAAGTAGAAAAAGGAGAGAGGGTGCCTTAGAAATAATAGGAGATGTATTTGGAGCACTGATACCAGCAGTGGGAAATTCGTTTAATGCAAATAGAATCAGAAAATTGTCCACAATAGTTGATAAATTATCAACAGATACAGCAGGCGGATTCCTAATGGTAAATACTGAAATGGTTGCTATGAGAGCTATGGTTATGCAAAACAGACTTGCCCTTGACATAATTTTAGCAAAAGAGGGAGGAGTCTGTGGAATGTTGAAAGTTCAACATTGTTGCACTTACATTCCACATAAAAGTCAGAATATTGAAAATTATATTATAAATATTACAGATTTGCATAAAGAAATTGAACCACTAGAGGTTGAAGGTGTCCTTGTAAGGCTGGGTAAAAGCTTCTCAGCAATTAAACATTGGTTTCAAGAAATAGGTAGTTCAAGTATAGGTAAGATACTAATTCCAATAACAGTTATAGTGATAGTGATTTTCTTTATAAGGTTATGCTGTATATACAAAGGCAGAAGAGATTTTAGAAACTTGATAAAGAAAAGGAATGAAGAACGATTAGCAGGAATAAGAGAAAAGAACAAGATAGAATTGGAAGAAATAAAAGAAAGGGGGGCATATTATCAAGGACAGGCGATATATTATCTTGTGTTCACATCTAACATGGGCTTTGATTGGAATTCATAGAGCATATTATCAAGACCATTATCGCCGCTTTATCGGCAGTTTCCTGCCGATAAAAGCGGCGATAATGTATCGCCTGTCGTTGATAATATGCCCCAAGTTTTTTAAGAATTCAAAAGAAAAGGATACAAAATTATAGATGTTATTAACAAAAAGAAGTTGAAACATGTTCTGCTAAAGTTTTCCAAATTTTGAGGGTTATTTGGTGATAGAATCACCAGATGAGGGAATTGATGGAGCGAGGTGGCAAACACAAAATTTTGTGTACCCCTCGTAAAGTTAATGTCCCATAACATTAATATTGACTGATTGCATGTTTTGCGAAATTAACCAACCATAGAATAAAGTGCACACATTATTTTTATTATTACATGTGGGGAGAACTAACTTTGCTTGCATGTTGCAAATAAACCCAGCTAATATGTATTGTTATTGTGTTGTGAATTAATGCACAGCTTGGAAAATAATCAAAACGCAATTTAAATGTGCTTATTGTATTCATTTATGTGGTGGAGAGGTCGAAATGTAAGTATAAAATGCATTTATGTGGCTTATTTGCTAGGTAACTACTAACTGGGAAACATTAGTTAGGTGGGAGGTAAACAGAATGGGTTTAAAATTCAATAATTAATATAAATCTGTGTTTGTTTTCACGATAGTTCCAAAAGTGGCCTCTGAGGCCTGTACAAAGATGGACGATCGGGTAAACTGTGAGCAAGAGCTGAACTGCGCTGGCGCCCCAAAACCTGCAAGTCAGAGTGAACTGCCTGTGCTCGAGGAGGTTCAAGGCTGATGTGGCCCGGAACCTAGGATGGGTGCCAAACCTGGGCGACTGAACGTTGAGATCATGAGAATATTGCCTGATGTTGCCACTCAAGGAAATGGCTAGGCCAAAGACTGTCCTAAAACAAAGACTTATTATTTCTTGCTGACACGCTGTGAAAATGATGTTGTAATGGTGAAGAGATGCTCACCCACCCCGATTTTGTCCAATCACAGCCCAAATAAGTGGTGTTAGTTACATTTTAGATAGATTAAGTTAGGGATTTAGGGTATAAAAACCCCTGGTTTTGTCTAGTTGGGGTCGCTTTTTCTATTTCCATCGGAGATGCTGCCCGATTGCTGACCGATTCCTGGATGTAGGACTTCGAATGGTTTTTCTTCCTTGTTTGCTTTGCAGGATTGAAGGATAAAATGAGGGTGTTAGTTAGGGATGTTAGGAGAGAATGACTTTGGAACTATCTGTTCTTTGCTAATCTTTAACTGTTTTCTAAAATAAAGCGATTCTTTTTCTGAGCTCTAAATAAAATGATCATTTTGAAATAAAGTTTAAGATTTTACTGAATAAAGATTTACTAATGCCTAGATGTCAGACATGATAAAGTGTTGCTTTGAATAAAAATCAGATCAATGAAGAAGTTAGAGCTGGTCTTTGAATTCTTCCTACGCCTAATTTTCATTCTAGCAGATCCATTGCCATTATGGTGGTGTGTCTGAATAATTTAAGTCTGAATAAAACCATGGTAAAATGTTTTTAAATCTGCAGGTGTAAATAATGAATAGTTAAATAGGTTTAGACGCTCCACCTAAATGTTACAGCGTTTCTCTGCTGCGGTTCACCAGAGCCTTGAAGCCGAGAGTAAGTGAACAGGGTAAATACGCAGTGCTATGGGCCCCACTGATGCATGATTTGTGTGTTTTAAGGTTTCAGGGTAATGGGGAGTGTTAATTAGAAATGATTTCTGGAGCCGCGCTGTAGCAAAATCTTAGGGCAGCGAACATGTACATACATGTGTGCATGTGTCAGTCTGATTCCAGGTGCCACAATTGAACTCCGTATGCTAACACTTGCGGCCACATGCATCAAAGTGCCCATTTGCGATTTCTTAATTGCGAAAATTAAGGAATCGCAATTAAGAAATCGCAAATTGGTATGCATTAAGAAATCGCAATTTTATTTGTGATTTCTTAATTTTCCTTAATTGCAATTCACAATTTGCGAATCGCAATTAAGGAATGCTTTCCCTTTGATTCCTATGGGCCTAGAGGCCCATAGGAATGAATGGGAAGACAATCTTAATTCGCAAATATCTAATCGCAAATTGAGATTGCGATTTCAAGGGTGCAGGGGTGTCCAAAGGACACCCTGTTGCACCCCTGAAATCAATCTATGCACATATGTTGTGCACACACATGCCCTTAGGGCATGTGTGTGCACAACATGACAGTTTGAAAAATGCACAAAATTGCATTTTCAAATTTTTCGCAAATTACCATGAGGTCCAACCTCATGGTAATTTTTTCGTCCTAATTGCGAATTCGCAATTTTTTTAAGTGTCATGCATTGCATTTAAGGAATCGCAAATTTCGATTCCTTAAATGCAATTGCATTTTAGAAATCGCAAAAAATAGTGATTTCTTGTATTTTTTGGTAATGCTTTCCAAATAGTGATTTAGGAATCGCAAACGGACGAATTTTGCAATTCGCACCGTTTGCGATTCCTAAATCACTTGATGCATGTGGCCGTAAGTGAACACAGAGGCCCACATGCATCATTGTTACATTTTGAACTTCCTAATTTGCGAAAAATAAGGAATCGCAAATTAAGAAGTGCAAAATGCTATGCATCATTATTTTCGGTATTCATTTGTGATTCGGTAAAAATCGCAATTTTTACCGAATCCCAAATGAATACAGAATTCTTTAGTTACTTTTCGCAATTCCCATTGATTCCTATGGGCCTAATAGGAAGGCATCAGCAAATTGCGAGTGGCACTTTGAAAATTTCATGGGTGCAGGGGGGGGTCCAAAGGACCCCCCATGCACCCCTGAAATGTATTTTTCGCATCATGTTTCACACACACATGTCCTAACGACATGTGTGTGTGAAACATGAATGTTGAAAAAAAAACATTTTATGCATTTTAAACACTTTTTCCAAATGTACCGAGTGGTTCAACCACTCGGTAAATTTGGCACCCTAATTGCGAATTTGCACTTGTAAAACTAATGATGCATTGCTTTTAAGAAATCACACATCTACGACTTCTTAAAAGCACCCGCAATTTTAGAACTCAAAATGTTACGAATTCTAAAATTGCTTCATGCATCCCAAAAAGCACTTTTGCATTCGCAAACGGCCGATTTTAAGGAATCGCACCGTTTGCGACTACAAAAATGCTTGATGCATGTGGGCCAGAGCCCTCAAAGCGCTGTAACCCTACAGTCTCTGCACGGACCGGCATGCACTGCTCGACTTCCAATCCCGGCTCCCCTTGAACACCGTGTGATCCTCCGTACATCGGAGGCCTTCGTGCATCTTTATCCTGAAACAAGCAGTTTGAGAGCGCCTCGAAGTCCTTGGGAACAACCTGCTGATGTATAAAATAACATGGATTCGCATTCGCTCCTAATCTAGGCTCTTTAAACGAGGATCATGACGCTTCAGGTGCCTCGAGGCAGCGCCGCCAGGGATTGGTGGACGTTTCATGGGTTAACCTCTGACCTTCGAGAAATGTCGCTCCTTTCGGAGGTCGAATCGTTCACTTCATTGAGACACTAACACGTGAAGGTGTTTATTTTTAAAGTCTTTCTGTTTTCCTGACAGTTGTTGCCCGAGTTACATCTTCTGATGCCCCCCCTGGGGAAGGGTTTATGACGTGCACTGCCCCCCCCCCCTCCCCGGCAGTGTCTATGACGTGCACTGACCCGCGCAGGATCACACGCCGCGTCGGTGGCGCCGGGCACAGCGCTCAGAGAGCCTGAGAGGAGCTCAGGGCACAGCCGTGGACACGGAGGGCAGAAAGACCAGGCAGCGCCAGGGCGAGGACGGGCAGTGCCCTCTGTTCCTGGAAACAGCTCTCGGAGAAAGCAGAGAACCAGCTGTGCCACAGGGTACAAGGGGAATGGGGACTTCCATCTCATGGCACAGCGCCCAGAGGCGAGGCCTGGTACAGCGCCCAGAGGTGAGGCCTGGCACAGGGGAGGAGGGTACATCACACAGTGCCCAGAGGCGAGGCCTGGCACAGGGGAGGGGGGTACATCACACAGCGCCCAGAGGCGAGGCCTGGCACAGAAGAGGGGGTACATCACACAGCGCCCAGAGGCGAGGCCTGGCACAGGGGAGGAAGGGGGTATATCACACAGCGCCCAGAGGCGAGGCCTGGCACATGGGAGGAGGGGGGTACACCAGACAGCACCCAGAGGCGAGGCCTGGCACAGGGGAGGGGGTACATCACACAGCGTCCAGAGGCGAGGCCTGGCACAGAAGAGGGGGTACATCACACAGCGTCCAGAGGCTAGGCCTGGCACAGGGGAGGAGGGGGGTACATCACACAGCACCCAAAGGCGAGGCCTGGCACAGGGGAGGAGGAGGGTACATCACACAGCGCCCAGAAGCGAGGCCTGGCACAGGGGAGGAGGGTACACCACACAGCGCCCAGAGGCGAGGCCTGGCACAGGGGAGGAGGGTACATCACACAGTGCCCAGAGGCGAGGCCTGGCACAGCGCCCAGAGGCGAGGCCTGGCACAGGGGAGGAGGGGGAGGGGGGTACATCACACAGCGCCCAGAAGCGAGGCCTGGCACAGGGGAGGGGAGGAGGAGGTTATATCACACAGCGGCCAGAGGCGAGCCTGGCACAGGAGGGGGGGTATATCACACAGAGCCCAGAGGCGAGGCCTGGCACAGGAGAGGGGGGTGTATCACACAGCGCCCAGAGGCAGGGCCTGGCACAGGAGAGGAGGAGGGTACATCTCACAGCGCCCAGAGGCGAGGCCTGTCACAGGGGAGGGGAGGAGGAGGGTATATCACACAGCGCCCAGAGGCGAGGCCTGGCACAGGAGAGGGGGGGTATATCACACAGAGCCCAGAGGCGAGGCCTGGCACAGGAGAGGGGGGTATATCACACAGCGCCCAGAGGCAGGGCCTGACACAGGAGAGGAGGAGGGTACATCACACAGCGCCCAGAGGTGAGGCCTGGCACAGGGGAGGAGGGTACATCACACAGTGCCCAGAGGCGAGGCCTGGCACAGGGGAGGGGGGTACATCACAGAGCGCCCAGAGGCGAGGCCTGGCACAGAAGAGGAGGAGGGTACATCACACAGTGCCCAGAGGCGAGACCTGGCACAGGGGAGGGGGGTACATCACACAGCGCCCAAAGGCGAGGCCTGGCACAAGGGAGGGGGGGGGGTACACCAGACAGCACCCAGAGGCGAGGCCTGACACAGGGGAGGGGGTACATCACACAGCACCCAGAGGCGAGGCCTGGCACAGGGGCGGGGGGTACATCACACAGCGCCCAGAGGCGTAGCCTGGCACAGGGGAGGAAGGGGGTATATCACACAGCGCCCAGAGGCGAGGCCTGGCACATGGAAGGAGGTGGGGTACACCAGACAGCACCCAGAGGCGAGGCCTGGCACAGGGGAGGGGGTACATCACACAGCGCCCAGAGGCTAGGCCTGACACAGGGGAGGAGGGGGGTACATCACACAGCACCCAGAGGCGAGGCCTGGCACAGGGGAGGAGGAGGGTACATCACACAGCGCCCAGAAGCGAGGCCTGGCACAGGGGAGGAGGGTACACCACACAGCGCCCAGAGGCGAGGTATGGCACAGGGGAGGAGGGTACATCACACAGCGCCCAGAGGCGAGGCCTGGCACAGCTCCCAGAGGCGAGGCCTGGCACAGGGGAGGAGGGGGAGGGGGGTACATCACACAGCGCCCAGAAGCGAGGCCTGGCACAGGGGAGGGGAGGAGGAGGGTATATCACACAGCGCCCAGAGGCGAGGCCTGGCACAGGAGAGGGGGGGGGATATCACACAGAGCCCAGAGGCGAGGCCTGGCACAGGAGAAGGGGGTATATCACACAGCGCCCAGAGGCAGGGCCTGGCACAGGAGAGGAGGAGTGTACATCTCACAGCGCCCAGAGGTGAGGCCTGTCACAGGGGAGCGGAGGAGGAGGGTATATCACACAGCGCCCAGAGGCGAGGCCTGGCACAGGAGAGGGGGGGTATATCACACAGCACCCAGAGGCGAGGCCTGTCACAGGGGAGGGGGGTACATCACACAGCGCCCAAAGGCGAGGCCTGGCACATGGGAGGGGGGGGGGGTACACCAGACAGCACCCAGAGGCGAGGCCTGACACAGGGGAGGGGGTACATCACACAGCACCCAGAGGCGAGGCCTGGCACAGGGGCGGGGGGTACATCACACAGCGCCCAGAGGCGAGGCCTGGCACAGGGGAGGAAGGGGGTATATCACACAGCGCCCAGAGGCGAGTCCTGGCACATGGAAGGAGGTGGGGTACACCAGACAGCACCCAGAGGCGAGGCCTGGCACAGGGGAGGGGGTACATCACACAGCGCCCAGAGGCGAGGCCTGGCACAGAAGAGGGGGTACATCACATAGCGCCCAGAGGCTAGGCCTGACACAGGGGAGGAGGGGGGTACATCACACAGCACCCAGAGGCGAGGCCTGGCACAGGGGAGGAGGAGGGTACATCACACAGCGCCCAGAGGCTAGGCCTGACACAGGGGAGGAGGGGGGTACATCACACAGCACCCAGAGGCGAGGCCTGGCACAGGGGAGGAGGAGGGTACATCACACAGCGCCCAGAAGCGAGGCCTGGCACAGGGGAGGAGGGTACACCACACAGCGCCCAGAGGCGAGGTATGGCACAGGGGAGGAGGGTACATCACACAGCGCCCAAAGGCGAGGCCTGGCACATGGGAGGGGGGGGGTACACCAGACAGCACCCAGAGGCGAGGCCTGACACGGGGGAGGGGGTACATCACACAGCACCCAGAGGCGAGGCCTGGCACAGGGGCGGGGGGTACATCACACAGCGCCCAGAGGCGAGGCCTGGCACAGGGGAGGAAGGGGGTATATCACACAGCGCCCAGAGGCGAGGCCTGGCACATGGAAGGAGGTGGGGTACACCAGACAGCACCCAGAGGCGAGGCCTGACACAGGGGAGGGGGTACATCACACAGCACCCAGAGGCGAGGCCTGGCACAGGGGCGGGGGGTACATCCCACAGCGCCCAGAGGCGAGGCCTGGCACAGGGGAGGAAGGGGGTATATCACACAGCGCCCAGAGGCGAGGCCTGGCACATGGAAGGAGGTGGGGTACACCAGACAGCACCCAGAGGCGAGGCCTGGCACAGGGGAGGGGGTACATCACACAGCGCCCAGAGGCGAGGCCTGGCACAGGGGAGGAGGAGGGTACATCACACAGCACCCAGAAGCGAGGCCTGGCACAGGGGAGGAGGGTACACCACACAGCGCCCAGAGGCGAGGCCTGGCACAGGGGAGGAGGGTACATCACACAGCGCCCAGAGGCGAGGCCTGGCACAGCTCCCAGAGGCGAGGCCTGGCACAGGGGAGGAGGGGGAGGGGGGTACATCACACAGCGCCCAGAAGCGAGGCCTGGCACAGGGGAGGGGAGGAGGAGGGTATATCACACAGCGCCCAGAGGCGAGGCCTGGCACAGGAGAGGGGGGGGGATATCACACAGAGCCCAGAGGCGAGGCCTGGCACAGGAGAAGGGGGTATATCACACAGCGCCCAGAGGCAGGGCCTGGCACAGGAGAGGAGGAGGGTACATCTCACAGCGCCCAGAGGTGAGGCCTGTCACAGGGGAGCGGAGGAGGAGGGTATATCACACAGCGCCCAGAGGCGAGGCCTGGCACAGGAGAGGGGGGGTATATCACACAGCACCCAGAGGCGAGGCCTGTCACAGGGGAGGAGGGTACATCACACAGCGCCCAGAGGCGAGGCCTGGCACATGGGAGGAGGGGGGGTACACCAGACAGCACCCAGAGGCGAGGCCTGGCACAGGGGAGGGGGTACATCACACAGCGCCCAGAGGTGAGGCCTGGCACAGGGGAGGGGGGTACATCACACAGCGCCCAGAGGCGAGGCCTGGCACAGGGGAGGAAGGGGGTACTTCACACAGCGCCCAGAGGCGAGGCCTGGCACATGGGAGGAGGGGGGGGTACACCAGACAGCACCCAGAGGCGAGGCCTGGCACAGGGGAGGGGGTACATCACACAGCGCACAGAGGCGAGGCCTGGCACTGGGGAGGAGGGTACATCACACAGCCTCCCAGAGGCGAGGCCTGGCACAGAAGAGGGGGTACATCACACAGCGCCCAGAGGCTAGGCCTGGCACAGGGGAGGAGGGTACACCACACAGCGCCCAGAGGCGAGGCCTGGCACAGGGGAGAGGGGTACATCACACAGCGCCCAGAAGCGAGGCCTGGCACAGGGGAGGAGGGTACACCACACAGCGCCCAGAGGCGAGGGCTGGCACAGAGGAGGAGGGTGTATCACACAGCGCCCAGAGGCAAGGCCTGGCACAGAAGAGGGGGTACATCACACAGCGCCCAGAGGCAAGGCCTGGCACAAAGGAGGGGGGTACATCACACAGCGACCAGAGGCGAGGCCTGGCACAGAGGAGGGGGTACATCACACAGCGCCCAGGGGAGAGGCCTGGCACAGGGGAGGGGGGTACATCACACAGCGCCCAAAGCAGCTTATGGCTTAGAAACCATATCATGCTTTTACAGTACTACTTTATAATACTGTTTGTATTATATGCCTTGTACTTTATATCCAGCATTACTATTGTAGCAATACATTTCTCATGCTTGAGATAGAAGACTGTTCAATAAATACCTTCTATTGAAAACGCCCGTCTCTCTAATTTCTCAGCAACTCTGGTGAAACTAAGTATACACGATTGACTGAGTAAAATAGTTATCTATTGTTTCCACGACTCTGAAGATTGATTTCTTATTCTTGGGAAACAACGTTGTCATGTTATATGGTTGTCAGAAACGAATCACTTCTTGTACTTTCGAGAACATTTCTAGTGACCCCTGAGCTAGCTGGCACACACATAATTAAGTCTAATATATTCGGCAGAGACCTAGTTAACCTTAGTCCTACGTCTAAGCTGCAGTATATATTATTCCAATGCGCAGAGCCTATTGGGAATATAGGAACTACACTACACTTTGATGTCCAGTAAGTGATTCATCTTTGAAAATAGAACTTTATTAGATAAATAAATCTATTGGAATAATGATAACCAAAGCTATATGCAAACAGCACTTTACAAAGACTGTATATAAATTATAATACTAAGCCAAGCAGCACTGAGGCTATTTTATTAATATCAGGCAACCGCCTAGTCCAATCAATCAATCACTCAGGGTTTGTAAAGTGCGGCTACTCACCTGTGGGGGTCTCAAGGCGCTGTGGGGGCAGAGAGGATCAGACCAAGTGCTGAATTCATCTGAAGAGCCAGGTCATGAGGCTGATGTGCGACGGGTGGTCCTACGGGGGCATTTGAAGCTCCGCACCAGATGCCTTCGGAAGAGCGTGACGAACGGATCCCCACCCAGGAGCCTCCCCCTGCACTCCATGCACACAAAAGGCCAGATTAGCACCAGTTGTGTTACAACCAGTGAGCAGTAGCACCACGTCAAGGTTCTGACCATTGCTACTGACCATTCACACCATTCATACGGGGGCCTACAACACCCCTTCCCCCTGGGAGCCCTTTCTTCTTCATTGGACACCATGCCCCCACCCTCCACCCCATAAAGACCCTCATTCACACCATTCATAACCCAAGGACTCAGGCGTACGCTGGGAAGCCCCCTCCGAGACCCCCCAGCGTATCGCGGCAGATCCAGGACACAGGCTGGGGCCCTGAGAGGGTGCCAAAGAGACAATGCAGCGGGGGCCAAGGTGAGCCCCTACCTGGCCCCTCCCAGGGTGGAGGAGAATCGGCGGGGAGCATGAGTGCGGAGGGCACTCGAACTCGACAAGCACCGAAGCTCCCCCGCAGCCTGCTCCCTCACTGCCCACCACTAGGTGTGGTGCAGCGGCCAGGGCAGCTGACTTCAGAGCACAGGGTTCAGGGTTCGATACCCGGCTCTGGTGGCAGCTCAGCTCAGCACCATGTGACTCTGGGCAATAGCTAACTTAACTTCCACGACGACCCCCAGCACCTTGAGACCCGAAGGGTGAGTAGTTTGCGCTTTACAAATACAGATTTAGAAATAAATCCGTATTTGTAAAGCATGAACTACTCACCCTCAGGGGTCTCAAGGCACTGGGGGGCCGTCGTGGAAATTAAGTGAGCTATTGCCCAGAGTCACATGGTGCTGAGCTGAGCTGCCGCCGGGGCAGGGATCGAACCCTGTGCTCTGAAGTCAGCTGCCCTGACCTCTGCACCACACCTCTCACTGCCCCCTCTGGATATATAGGCTTGCAGGAGTGACATCACAAAGGAAGGGGGGGCAGGATGTACAGGGCTGGTGGAGTGACATCACAGACGAAGGGGGGGACAGGATTTGCAGGCCAGGGGGAGTGACATCACAAAGGAAGGGGGGGCAGGATGTACAGGGTTGGTGGAGTGACATCACAGACGAAGGGGGGGGACAGGATTTGCAGGCCAGGGGGAGTGACATCACAAAGGAAGGGGGGGCAGGATGTACAGGGTTGGTGGAGTGACATCACAGACGAAGGGGGGGGGCAGGATTTGCAGGCCAGGGGGAGTGACATCACAGACGAAGGGGGGACAGGATTTGCAGGCCAGGGGGAGTGACATCACAGACGAAGGGGGGACATGATTTGCAGGCCAGGGGGAGTGACATCACAGACGAAGGGGGGGACAGGATTTGCAGGCCAGGGGGAGTGACATCACAGACGAAGGGGGGACAGGATTTGCAGGCCAGGGGGAGTGACATCACAGACGAAGGGGGGGACAGGATTTGCAGGCCAGGGGGAGTGACATCAGAGAGGAAGGGTGGGGGACAGGATGTACAGAGCTGGGGGAGTGACATCACAGAGGAAACATGGGGGACAGGATATGTAGGCCTGGAGAGTGACATCACAGAGGAGATGGGGACAGGATATGCAGGTGCGAGGGAGTAAGGGGCGGGATATAAAGGCCTTGGGGAGTGATATAACAGGAGAAGGAGGGGACAGGATATGCAGCACTGGGGGAGTGACATCACAGAGGAAGGGTGGACAAGATATGCTGGTTTGAGGCAGTGGCATGGCAGAGAAACAACACTTAGCGCATATGTGCAGTGAGTGTGGCATCTTGGCATCAAAGTCTGTCCGGAAACAAGGTCACGCGGCGATTGCAGCTAGTAGTATGGCTTTAAAATGGAAATAGCAGTTTTCGAAGCATTTCCATACCTAAAACAATCCTCGTCGTTTAAGAATTAGACCTGGAGGCTCTATTCATTTATGAATTCACAGATCAAGGAGAGGATGTGGGAGAGAGGCGATCAATGAAATGTGGTTTGGTGGAAAACGTACAGGGCTTCATATAGGGCCACATTTACAAATTCCAGTACTTGAAAAGCGCACAATTACCCAAAGTTGTCAAGGCGCTGGGGGCCGTCGGGGAGATTAAGCGAGCTATTACCCAGAGTCACACGGTGCTGGGCTGATCTTCCGCCGGCACCGGGGATCAAACCATGAGTCCCCGAGTTCTGGAGTCAGTCGCCCTGGCCGCTGCGCCACACCTCTTCCGTATAGGGCCATATTTACAAGGAAGTAACGCGGCACAGAGCCGCAAGCCAAGAGAGAGGCAGGGAGTGTCACTAGATGTTTGGGGAGTGTTAAACTACATTAGGGGTCGTAGAGTGTTCTGAGGAGGTGCACAGTGTCTCTTGAGGGGATCGCAGTGTCAGGATAGGGACAGGGAGTGTAAGAAGAAGGACTTAGGGTAACATGAGAACAGCAGTGTAGAAGGCTGGCTTAGTAAATGGTTCACGCTTGTTTAAGTGGTGCAAATTGCACTAATCCAGACAACACGTACGGTGATTTTGGTGCCTCTGATAACCACAGGAAGCTCTCAGAGTAGTAACTGCGGAGAGCAGCCTTCAGCCTTATCTTAAAGGAGTGTTCAGCAGCTTGTTTCATGGAGGTAGGTTACACGAAAAAGAACCCCACATATACTTATAGGGTTTAAGTGTCGCGACCTCAGATATACAAAAACGTATATTTGTTGTGAGAGGTGCTGTCACCAGTTCACACAGGCTGCAAGGGCAGACCTGCAGTCACAGTTTGAGTGGACTCTGATGGGTGGCACGGTACATGCGCCTGCCCATGGGAGACACCTGGTGTGCCTATGCCCTGGGTAACTCAGTACCATATACTAGGGACTTACAAGGGTACACCAGTAGCCAATTGTGGATGTACAGAAGTACTTACCATGGTCAATTTAGGGGAAAATAACAGTGACTGGGGTCCTGATTACCAGGATCCCCGTCAGATTAGTCACAAACACACTGAAACCAAGAAAAGAGTGGGGGTAACCATGTGTTACATCCTGAAAAGGAATTCCAGAACACTTGGATAAGTTACAGATGATAAGTTTATTCTTCTTAGATGGTTAGGAGCATCCTCTCTGCTGCTCAGCCCAGGATCCGACTGACAGTCCACTCACAGCATAGCAAACATTCCAATGACATCACACTCACACTAACATTCCACTCACACTGGCTGAACAGCAGAGTCAGAGAAACAGGGAAGATGGAAGGTAAAAACCTTAGATATAACACACCTTCCCTCTTTATAAAATGAACAAAGAGAAAGCAAAAGTAAATAGCAACATTGCAATAACATCACAGTATAATCAATAAAAATTGCAGTAGAAAGATTGCAAATGCACATAAGTATAAAAAACATACTAAAAATAAGCAAGGTGAAATATGACGTAAAAATAAACAATGAAGGTAAGCAATGAAGGAAAACATGTAATAAAGTATAAAGTGAGAACAGACTGACAAATAAAACAGCATGAAAGTAATACAAAAATAGAACAGACACACATCTCCTTCCTTAGCGGAGAAAAATTGAAGTAAGAAGTATCAAAAGGAAGGAAAAAAAAGAAAAAGACGGAAAAGCAAACTGAGAGAATTTCATAAGCAAGAAGTAATAATACCACGAAAACAAAAAAGAAGTAGTACACAAGTGTGACCACCACAACTACACCAACTGGCCAGGCTAGCGAGAAGTATGGAACCACTGAACACATCAACAGGAAGAAGGAAAGAAAGAAAGAAATAAAAGTAAAGAAAACAGGTGACGTACACCTAACACATCAACCAAAAAGGAAGACATGTAGAAAAGGTCTGCGATCTGCGTAAACTGTACTACACCGAAGATAAGAGTACAGTCACACCTAAAATTAGTCTCAATAAAAGTCACAAGTTCATAATCAACCCGTATGCCTGGGCACAAGTATATGCTGAAACTCAGCAAAATAGTTTTTCCATCAAAAATGTTCAATCACTAGGGTAGTTGTACATATCTTCTTTATTCCCAATCCATAGATTGTCTCGACATCTCAATGTTACTTCACATGATATGTCTCCATCAACTATTTTCTTTATATTTCTTTCATTTTAATCCAAAACATGGCCTCCAATGGCCTCCCAATGCATTTCGGCGCTAGGGTTAATTTTGTGTAGATCCTGTTTACAAAGAGTTTCAAATAGGTCTATAGCTTTGTGGCTCACTGGCGCCATGTATTTGCTGGACATTTTAAGCCCTCTTAATTCATCTGGTTCTCTGTCTGTGGTGTCTGTCACAACATTGTCAAAGAAGTTTCTGAGGCGTAATTTCCGAGTGAGCTTGAAAAGACTCACTTCCAGTTCTAAGACATCAGTTCCTGTAGTAGGAATAAACGACATACCTTTCTGTAGTGTTTGCATTTCTTTATTAGTGATGACTTTATGTGAAATGTTTATGACTAGGTTGTTTTCATCCATCTCTCCTAAGGTTATTTTCTCCTCTTGGGTTTGTCTTTCGTCGTGGGTTGTTCTTGTTCTTTTTCTACATTTTTTGCCCCTCCTGGGTCTGCCCTTTTGTCTGGGCCTGACTCTAAAAAAGACGTTTGTGCAGAGGTAGACGGGGTTTCATTAGATGCCTGTGCCTGTGTTTTCTGTTGTCCACTTCGTGTGGACGCCTCACTCCCTGTAGAGGAGGTGTCTGTTTGTGAGTTTTGTCCTCTATTGATTCTTCTTTTAGCATAGACTTCCGCCCATGAATAAACTTCCTCAAGTTTATAATCGAGGGTGTCTCGACGATACTTTCTGATCTTACGCTCGTTCACTTCTTGTGTGTGTTTCACCAATTGCTGATTTATGTCTTCCAAAGTTTTAGCCAATTCTTCAGAGCTCATGAATTTCTTCAATTCTTCCTGTACTCCCACAATTTCAGTACTCAATTCTTCAAGTATTTTCGATAACTCCTCGATAATTAACAGGATCAGATCTAAACTACATTTATTTAAAATTGCGTACCATTTATCTACAAATTGCTTACTGTTTTTACATAATGAGGGTTTTAGAGGGATCCTGAGTCCTCTTGGGATCCGTTGCGATTTGTGGTACCTGATTAAGGTACTAGCATGAAGTCTTTGATTAATGGTCTTTCTCGTTAGGTATAATAACTGCTTGATGTGTTGCTCTTTAGTTTTGTTGGTTGCGAATTCCGTGGTATCTTCTTGAATCAATGAATATATTCGCGCACTTGCAGCTTCATCAAAGGCGAAAGTGTCCGCCCTACTTTCAGTCATGTGGGTAATATCATCATATTGCATCATTGCTTATATGGCGTGCTCCGAACCAAGCTGAGTAGGTACAAGTATCAATCACAAAGGTCATGTGATTCAGGCACTGCAAAGTATTGAATAGTTTTAATAGGATCACTGTGCTCCAGGAACACCCTCCACTCTAGGGTGCAGCTTATACTCAATAAAAGTCACAAGTTCATAATCAACCCGTATGCCTGGGCACAAGTATATGCTGAAACTCAGCAAAATAGTTTTTCCATCAAAAATGTTCAATCACTAGGGTAGTTGTACATATCTTCTTTATTCCCAATCCATAGATTGTCTCGACATCTCAATGTTACTTCACATGATATGTCTCCATCAACTATTTTCTTTATATTTCTTTCATTTTAATCCAAAACATGGCCTCCAATGGCCTCCCAATGCATTTCGGCGCTAGCCTGCGCCTTTATCAAGGGATCTGCAAGTTTAAATAGTCACAATTAAAGGAGCCAGTCTAACATCTGTTTTTACCGAGCATGAGGATACACCCGCGCTTAGGGTATTCATCACTGTCATCTAGTTAAATCACACAACGGTTTTAGTGCAGTCATTTCTAGATACATGTAGCGTGTTTCATTGATAACTTGTTTATAGTATATAGTACATTGACTGTGATTATGAAGCATGAAGTTGGTATTTTGGAAAAGTATATTGGCATTATTTTAATGCAGATAGTTTTGTTGAATGTGTAATATCCAGTGGTAATTGTGACTATTTAAACTTGCAGATCCCTTGATAAAGGCGCAGGCTAGCGCCGAAATGCATTGGGAGGCCATTGGAGGCCATGTTTTGGATTAAAATGAAAGAAATATAAAGAAAATAGTTGATGGAGACATATCATGTGAAGTAACATTGAGATGTCGAGACAATCTATGGATTGGGAATATAGAAGATATGTACAACTACCCTAGTGATTGAACATTTTTGATGGAAAAACTATTTTGCTGAGTTTCAGCATATACTTGTGCCCAGGCATACGGGTTGATTATGAACTTGTGACTTTTATTGAGTATAAGCTGCACCCTAGAGTGGAGGGTGTTCCTGGAGCACAGTGATCCTATTAAAACTATTCAATACTTTGCAGTGCCTGAATCACATGACCTTTGTGATTGACACCTAAAATTAGACCACAAGTGAAAATTGCAGGGAAAGTGCGGTCTGGGAAACTGAACTAGACAGCAAAGAAAAATTCAGTAACACCTTAAATTAGACCACATAAGTAAACCTGCGTACAAAATAATAATTAAACAGCAAATATCAAGTACTCATGTCAGGAATCAGAGGAACAAAAAATGCTCCAGAAAAAATGCGATCTGGGTAAACTGAACTACACATCAAAGAAGTTCCGTCACGCCTCAAGTTAGACCACATATGAAACTGCAGGAAAATACGATCTGGGTAAACTGAACTACACTGCAAAGAAATTCAGTCACGCCTCGAGTTAGACCACATATGAAACTGCAGGAAAATACGATCTGGGTAAGCTGAACTACACTGCAAAGAAGTTCAGTCACGCCTCAAGTTAGACCACATATGAAACTGCAGGAAAATACGATCTGGGTAAACTGAACTACACTGCAAAGAAGTTCAGTCACACCTCAAGTTAGACCACATATGAAACTGCAGGAAAATACGATCTGGGTAAACTGAACTACACTGCAAAGAAATTCAGTCACGCCTCAAGTTAGACCACATATGAAACTGCAGGAAAATACGATCTGGGTAAACTGTAGTACACTGCAAAGAAATTCAGTCACGCCTCAAGTTAGACCACATATGAAACTGCAGGAAAATACGATCTGGGTAAACTGAACTACACTGCAAAGAAATTCAGTCACGCCTCAAGTTAGACCACATATGAAACTGCAGGAAAATACGATCTGGGTAAACTGAACTACACTGCAAAGAAATTCAGTCACGCCTCAAGTTAGACCACATATGAAACTGCAGGAAAATACGATCTGGGTAAACTGAACAACACTGCAAAGAAATTCAGTCACGCCTCAAGTTAGACCACCTATGAAACTGCAGGAAAATACGATCTGGGTAAACTGAACTACATTGCAAAGAAATTCAGTCACGCCTCAAGTTAGACCACATATGAAACTGCAGGAAAATACGATCTGGGTAAACTGAACTACACTGCAAAGAAATTCAGTCACGCCTCAAGTTAGACCACATATGAAACTGCAGGAAAATACGATCTGGGTAAACTGAACAACACTGCAAAGAAATTCAGTCACGCCTCAAGTTAGACCACCTATGAAACTGCAGGAAAATACGATCTGGGTAAACTGAACTACACTGCAAAGAAATTCAGTCACGCCTCAAGTTAGACCACATATGAAACTACAGGAAAATACGATCTGGGTAAACTGAACTACACTGCAAAGAAATTCAGTCACGCCTCAAGTTAGACCACATATGAAACTGCAGGAAAATACGATCTGGGTAAACTGAACTACATTGCAAAGAAATTCAGTCACGCCTCAAGTTAGACCACATATGAAACTACATGAAAATACGATCTGGGTAAACTGAACTACACTGCAAAGAGGTTCAGTCACACCTCAAGTTAGACCACATATGAAACTGCAGGAAAATACGATCTGGGTAAACTGTAGTACACCGCAAAGAAATTCAGTCACGCCTCAAGTTAGACCACATATGAAACTGCAGGAAAATACGATCTGGGTAAACTGAACTACACTGCAAAGAAATTCAGTCACGCCTCAAGTTAGACCACATATGAAACTGCAGGAAAATACGATCTGGGTAAACTGAACTACACTGCAAAGAAATTCAGTTACGCCTCAAGTTAGACCACATATGAAACTGCAGGAAAATACGATCTGGGTAAACTGAACAACACTGCAAAGAAATTCAGTCACGCCTCAAGTTAGACCACCTATGAAACTGCAGGAAAATACGATCTGGGTAAACTGAACTACACTGCAAAGAAATTCAGTCACGCCTCAAGTTAGACCACATATGAAACTACAGGAAAATACGATCTGGGTAAACTGAACTACACTGCAAAGAAATTCAGTCACGCCTCAAGTTAGACCACATATGAAACTGCAGGAAAATACGATCTGGGTAAACTGAACTACACTGCAAAGATATTCAGTCACGCTGAGGAAAATGAAATTTTGCCTGACCAAGATGCCCCCTACGTGTACCCTATGTTACATATATGTGCATGTCACCCATGCATATTTCTCTCAGTGGCCTGAATCACAAGGCCTCTGCAATCACGTCCTGCATAAGGATGCCAGTCATCAAGTCTCCCATGTAAGAAATGTTAAGTTAGCATTTAAGGCCCATGTATTTGCATTGTGCACTTTTAAATAAATCACGACAAACCCATTTTGTGGTTCAGTCTGAGCCACTTTCTGAATTAGGGTTTTCATGACTCCAGACACTCTGAGAGCTACAGTTACGTATCTTTGACCTCGCATACTTCTAGCTCAGCTGAAAGAAGCCCAGCAAAGGGTGCCAAGACAGTGTTTTGCAAAATAGTTATCTGCTTGTTCTACAGAATCACATTCCTGCCCAGTGAAGAAGGTAAACAGAACCCGGCCGCGGAAGATAGGGCCTAGCCTCTCTGTCTCCATTGAAGTAAATCACAGTGCTTGCATCCATAGAAAGCTCACAATGAACGAAGAAATATATGCTTTTTCTGATTCTTAGCGATGAGCAACCTTTGCTTCAGATAATACATCCCCTGACATAAGATATCAGTTAGTACCAGACATGCTGGTCGCCTTGACACTAAAGATCTCTCTGCTAGACTGAAAGTCAGCTCTCCTCCCAGTTACACGTCAATTGCACGTCATGCTCAAATTGCGTGCACAAGTAGGGCAAAGTTCCAGCCTGCCATGTAACCCCTCCTCTATGTAGCCACCCACCTATCACCCACCTGTGACTCATCAAGTGTACACCCTCATGCACGCCCACATGCTCTTATCTCTTTCTTTCATGCTCTGCCTGGGGCGCTCCTCCCTATGTACAAGGAAAAATGTATATATGTGTTGTTCTCTGTAAATAATGTTAGAAGACCCTTCCTGAACCTCAGTGGTGATGGAACAGATTCTCCCTTAACTCGAGTTATTGGAATAAAGCCCTTTTAACTTGGACACCACGGACTCTCTGCCTCTCATTTGATACATTCTAATTGTTAATGCCTAGAAATTATGCCAGGGTAAATTTTATTTACCACATTAATTTGGCGCCCGAACAGGAACATATCCCTTTCCCCACGCGCCGGAGTTGTAGGTCCAGCTTTGCCCCCTTCTACAGCCGTGACGGACTTTAAAGTGTACACGCCATCGGGATTTCCCGCTACTCCCTCAGGCCCAGGAGGAGGATGGACTGTGACCAGGCATCCATACGAGGCGGTGAGGATTGCGGATCGTCTCAACCAGAGCCCGACTTGTGAGAGAGCAAGGTCCGAGGTTTCCAGAGGTCCACCCGTTCCGAGGCGCATGCGTAGACGTAGACGTAGATGCGTAGAAGTCCGAGGCCTTCAAGTTTCAAGTTCTGTTTCCCGGTGAGTACCACTGTGGGAAATGCATAAAGTTTCAAGACGGGTTCATTTTATATGAACACGGTCAAGACGGGTCCACAGTAAAATGTGGGCACGGTAAAGACGGGTTCACGTTATTCCTGATAACGGTAACGACGGGTTCGTTCACACGAGCACGGTCAAGACGGGTCCATGGTAAACGTGGGCACGGTAAAGACGTGTCTCATTTTTGAGACCGGTATGGTTGTACTGTATTCCAGTGCATATAGTTTTTCAAGTACATGGTTAGTTCTCTGTATTGGTTTAGATCATGTTTGTTTTAATGTTATGATGTTTTAGTGTGAATGATTGTTGATTGTTTCAGTCTATTTTTGTGTATTGTATTTCCATTGTGTTGGTTTCAACATGCCACTGTTTTCAAAATTGCGTCAGATAGGGACCAGAAAAGGTATACTAGAAGAGTCAGTTAACATCCCGCCTAGAGACACACCTGGTCATTATATGTATAATAAGCATGGATTAGACGCCATCTTGTTTTTAGATTTATGGGTAGACTATACAAAGGACCTGGAGGAAAAGTATAGATGGCCTATCTCAGGAACATGGGATTCAGAATGCATTATGAGAGTAGAGGAAGCGCTATGGAAAAGGAAGTCAAGACCCTCTCAGAAAGATGCCATCGGGTTGTGGCGCAAAGAGTCACATAGGAGAACAGAGAAAGAATTCAATAAAGCAGAGAGAACTAAACAAGCAGAGGAAAAAGCCAAAGAAAAAGAACTACGGCAGGAGGGGGAACGGGTCAAAACAGAACAGACTGATAGAGAAAGAAATGCCGTCGTTACTGGTATTTATCCCGTCCTCTCAGAAGAACTAGCTAGAGTGACCACCTCAGAAACACCCAGGTCAAGGAACACGCCATTGTCCCTGGGGATTACATTTGTGTCCGGAATTTTGATCGTTCAAGCCCCCTCGAGCCTCGCTGGAAGACCCCGAAATTAGTGCTTCTTACAACAAGGACCGCGCTGAAGGTGGAGGGACGCAAAGGATGGATCCACGCTCAGCACTGTAAAAGACACTTTGGACAATCTAATACAGACACTAAAAACTTTAAAAACAATACAGACTTTGCGCCGCCTGCGCCGCCTTTACTAGAAAAGACTACACAGCAGGAGTATAAATCTAAGTTAAGATCTAGTAAGTCAGACGTAGTTTAATTGTCTAAGTCCACTCGGTGGTGAATCGGTTAGACTAGATTTCTGACATGTATAAGATCACATACGAGAATAGTAAGAAAAAAAACATGAAAGCAAAATACTGCAAGTTATTACGCAGTAGATGTATAGTTACTTTGATCATTCTTTTCATTCTGTGCATTGTTATAATCTGTGTCAGTTTATTACTACATGTTTTCTTTCCTATTTCCTCACATATACACTCTTCCAGTAACAGCACCATAGAGCATACATTTAGTGAACTACCACCTCATGAATTGTCATATCGACTTGCATTGCGTAACAATACTTTTATTCGAATGTTACACCATTCTCATCAGACCAGCAATACGACTGATTGCTGGGTATGTGGCCAACTGCCACCTTATCAAAAGGCGAAGGGAGTTCTGCCCTTCTATCCTCTGCCGTTCTCACACAATGGTTCATGTGGAGCATGGTTTGCCTTAATGACCTCAATAGATAGAAAGTACATAGCTTATCCAGGTGGCTGGATATATGGAAACCTGAATAAAGTAATGAATGAAGCATGTTTTCCAGACAAAGACGGATTTCCCCAAAGGAAGGGAAGCGATCTAGAGAATGACGAGTACGAGCAGGGAAATGCATCCGTTAATTTTATAATGTTAAATGTTCAGCCCAAGCAAAATACAGGTCCACCGTTTATTTCAGTTCTACCAGCAAAAGGTGATTTATGTGTTAATAAGAAAGGCTCAGTACATATGGGACACAGCGAGTGTAAAGTTGTAGTAGAGTTTAATGATAAAGGACTTTCTTCTTTCAAAACATCACGCCATACCTATTTCATTTGCGGTCAGACAGCCTATGTACATCTGCCCTTGGACTGGGGTGGGACTTGTTATATAGCATTCTTATTGCCACCTGTATTCTTGGCCCCATCCCATTATCATAGAGATTCACGACTAGAACATGTTAGAGCAAAGAGAGAGACAGATGCCTCAGGGATTGATCAGACTGAAACAGCTTGGGAGCAATATACAGATTTCAACAAAGGATTCTTCTTCTTCATAGGTCCCGTCCAAAACAGTAAACTGATACGCAAGTTAACAAGGACTCTTGAGGCAGTAGTGAATGTGACTGCATCTGCCCTGGCGAACTTGACCCAGGAACAGCCTGCTATGAGACTTGTTGTTCTTCAACATCGCCTCGTTCTAGACGTCATCTTGGCGGATAGGGGAGGAGCTTGTAGCGTGATCCGATCTAGTTGTTGCGTTTTCATCCCAAATAACGCGCCATCTGTGTATTCAGCGATAACAAGGCTCCACAAGATTGCTCATGTCATACATCAAGACCCAGGCACATGGACTTGGTCCAGTAGGCTCTGGGGTGTGATATCTGCTTGGGGATGGAAAGTGTTGTCCTTTCTAGGAATGATCCTACTTATGATATTTGGTTGCTGTCTCTGTCTGCAGTGTGGCCCGGCCATTTGCGGCCTGTGTGCAACTGCATGTGTTCCACATCCAAGTATACAAAGGGTTAAGGACGAACAAATGATGCTGTATGATCAACTATACGGTCTCATGAATATAGATGTATCCTGAAGGGTTACGTAGGGGACAAGGAGGGAATGAGGAAAATGAAATTTTGCCTGACCAAGATGCCCCCTACGTGTACCCTATGTTACATATATGTGCATGTCACCCATGCATATTTCTCTCAGTGGCCTGAATCACAAGGCCTCTGCAATCACGTCCTGCATAAGGATGCCAGTCATCAAGTCTCCCATGTAAGAAATGTTAAGTTAGCATTTAAGGCCCATGTATTTGCATTGTGCACTTTTAAATAAATCACGACAAACCCATTTTGTGGTTCAGTCTGAGCCACTTTCTGAATTAGGGTTTTCATGACTCCAGACACTCTGAGAGCTACAGTTACGTATCTTTGACCTTGCATACTTCTAGCTCAGCTGAAAGAAGCCCAGCAAAGGGTGCCAAGACAGTGTTTTGCAAAATAGTTATCTGCTTGTTCTACAGAATCACATTCCTGCCCAGTGAAGAAGGTAAACAGAACCCGGCCGCGGAAGATAGGGCCTAGCCTCTCTGTCTCCATTGAAGTAAATCACAGTGCTTGCATCCATAGAAAGCTCACAATGAACGAAGAAATATATGCTTTTTCTGATTCTTAGCGATGAGCAACCTTTGCTTCAGATAATACATCCCCTGACATAAGATATCAGTTAGTACCAGACGTGCTGGTCGCCTTGACACTAAAGATCTCTCTACTAGACTGAAAGTCAGCTCTCCTCCCAGTTACACGTCAATTGCACGTCATGCTCAAATTGCGTGCACAAGTAGGGCAAAGTTCCAGCCTGCCATGTAACCCCTCCTCTATGTAGCCACCCACCTATCACCCACCTGTGACTCATCAAGTGTACACCCTCATGCACGCCCACATGCTCTTATCTCTTTCTTTCATGCTCTGCCTGGGGCGCTCCTCCCTATGTACAAGGAAAAATGTATATATGTGTTGTTCTCTGTAAATAATGTTAGAAGACCCTTCCTGAACCTCAGTGGTGATGGAACAGATTCTCCCTTAACTCGAGTTATTGGAATAAAGCCCTTTTAACTTGGACACCACGGACTCTCTGCCTCTCATTTGATGCATGCTAATTGTTAATGCCTAGAAATTATGCCAGGGTAATATTTTATTTACCACAACGCCTCAAGTTAGACCACATATGAAACTGGAGGAAAATACGATCTGGGTAAACTGAACTACACTGCAAAGAAATTCAGTCACGCCTCAAGTTAGACCACATATGAAACTATAGGAAAATACGATCTGGGTAAACTGAACTACACTGCAAAGAAATTCAGTCACGCCTCAAGTTAGACCACATATGAAACTGCAGGAAAATACGATCTGGGTAAACTGAACTACACTGCAAAGAAATTCAGTCACGCCTCAAGTTAGACCACATATGAAACTGCAGGAAAATACGATCTGGGTAAACTGAACTACACTGCAAAGAAATTCAGTCACGCCTCAAGTTAGACCACATATGAAACTGCAGGAAAATACGATCTGGGTAAACTGAACTACACTGCAAAGAAATTCAGTCACGCCTCAAGTTAGACCATGTATGAAAACCTGCGCACTAAATGGAAAAATGCACTGTAAGTATCATTATGAAGTACCCAGTATGACCTGAAAATCAACGCTTAAGGTGAAGTAACCAGGAAAAGTGAAAAGCGTCTCTAGTCCAAGGGCAATAAGGTTGTAGAGAAAATAATAATGCCTCGAACTACTTCACAACATGGCTCAAAGGAAATTAAAATTGAAAGTCACATTTTGAAGAAGGTGTGTGCGTCACCGCGCTGAAAGTACTTACAGGATGACTCCAATAAGAAATCAGCAACAAGACACCGGAGTGAAGCAGGAAATTATCGTAAAATACCTGACAGTCATAATATTCAGCAATGTAGGCTGGATAGCGTCTCTCAGTACAAAGTCTGTCAGGGCATACATAGAAGAAATAAGTGCGCACAAAACACTTAACTGATCATCCAGCTTCACGAAGAAGTAAACCAACTGGGTCAGAGAAATATCCAATCAAAATGGCGGCACGCCAGGACGGCGCATGCTGGATGGCTCCAGGCCCGTCGATGTGAAGAACGTGAACAAGCAGCTGGGAATCCGCTGTTACATTGATTGCAAAGACGTCAGGAAGATGAGGCAGGTCCCTCACAAGATCAAGAGCGCGCATGCCAGCTGAAGAATCCTCGCGAGAGGCGCGCGTTAATAACGGTAAGTGTGCACACGCTAAGGCAGAAAATTAAAATGCTGCATGCTGACCAAAAAATGTATTAATAAAAATATAAAATAAATCCGCCTTGTCGAGAAGATAATGGGATCACCTCTTTCTCGCTCCCCAAGAAGTGGCAGAGTATGAATCCACATGCATGGGAAAAGAGAGTATATTTAAAGCTAAAATAACGTGCAGCACAAAGTTCAAGTCAGATTTCATGTGAGAAACAAGGCGCACAGCACAAAAATAATTCTCTCATCCCATAAATCCGCTGCTGTAGATGCTGAAAATATGGTTGCACTTAAGAGTAAAGATTTGCCCCCTGAGCCATAGTAGATGTGGAAGTAGCATGGAAGCATTCACCTGACAAATGGCAGCAAGGTGTCAAAGGCAGCAGGATTTGGGCAGAAGGAAACATGGAGCAGGAAAGATACACCCAGTCAGAAGCTGGCAGCGTAATCAGGCAGAAGGAAACAGGTAGCATCAGTGATACACCTTATCAGAGGCAGGCAGCAGTTATCAGGAGGAAGAAGCAAGAAGCAGGAAACATGTGCCCAGTCAGAAGCAGGTAGTAGCAATCAGGCAGGAATAAGCAGGTAGCAGGAGGCATATGTCCTGTTTGAAGCAGGCAGTAGAATTTCTAGGCAGATAGAAGCAGGTTACAGGAAATCTACGCCTTATCCATGGGCTGTCCGGTGAAATATGGACACTGGTGGGGCGGGAGGGCGTACAATCCTTAAGTAGGTTCTTTTGAGAAAATCTTGAATAAAAGTACCTTTAAGAAGCTTGTTGAAGGTCCTTAAGAAGCTTGAAGAAGGTCCTCACACGTAGTTTTGATCCACCTCGTCGCCAAATTTATGTTACATCCTGGTGAGGAATTCCAGAAGACTTGGATAGGTTCCAGATGATAAGTTTATTCTTCTTAGATGGTTAGATAGGTTTTCCAGTATATATGTAATCAAAGCCCCACCAGGAGCAGCCTCTCTGCTGCTCAGCCCAGGATCCAACTGACAGTCCACTCACAGCTTACCAAACACTCCAATGACATCACACTCACACTAACATTCCACTCACACTGGCTGAACAGCAGAGGCTGAGAAACAGGGAAGATGGAAGGTAAAAACCTTAGATATAACACCATGAAAGCAGAACCTACTTTTCTACAGGCAGGCAGTGTCCAGATAGGGGCAGGGAGTGTCTGTAGAGGAGCAGGGAGTGTCTGTAGAGGGGCAGGGGGTGTCTGTAGAGGGGCAGGGAGTGTCTGTAGAGGGGCAGGAAGTGTCTGTAGGGGGTCAGGGAGTGTCTGTAGAGGAGCAGGGAGTGTCTGTAGGGGGTCAGGGAGTGTCTCTAGGGGGGCAGGGAGTGTCTGAAGATGGGCAGGGAGTGTCTGTAGAGGGGCAGGGAGTGTATGAAGAGGGGCAGGGAGTGTCTGTAGGGGGTCAGGGAGTGTCTGTAGAGGGGCAGGGAGTGTCTGGAGAGGGGTGGGGGGTGTCTGTAGAGGGGCAGGGAGTGTCTGTAGAGGGGCAGGGAGTGTATGTAGAGGGGCAGGGAGTGTCTGCAGAGGGTCAGTGGGTGTCTGCAGAGGGGCAGGGAGTGTCTGTAGAGGGGCAGAGAGTGTATGTAGAGGGGCAGGGAGTGTCTGCAGAGGGTCAGTGGGTGTCTGCAGAGGGGCAGGGAGTGTCTGTAGAGGGGCAGGGAGTGTCTGAAGAGGGGTGGGGGGTGTCTGTAGAGGGGCAGGGAGTGTCTGAAGAGGGGTGGGGGGTGTCTGTAGAGGGGCAGGGAGTGTCTGTAGAGGGGCAGAGAGTGTATGTAGAGGGGCAGGGAGTGTCTGCAGAGGGTCAGTGGGTGTCTGCAGAGGGGCAGGGAGTGTCTGTAGAGGGGCAGGGAGTGTCTGAAGAGGGGCAGGGGGTGTCTGTAGAGGGGCAGGGAGTGTCTGAAGAGGGGTGGGGGGTGTCTGTAGAGGGGCAGGGAGTGTCTGTAGAGGGGCAGAGAGTGTATGTAGAGGGGCAGGGAGTGTCTGCAGAGGGTCAGTGGGTGTCTGCAGAGGGGCAGGGAGTGTCTGTAGAGGGGCAGGGAGTGTCTCTAGAGGGGCAGGGAGTGACCAGAGAGGGACAGGGAGTGTCTGTAGTGTGTCAGTGCGTGTCTGTAAAGGGGCAGGGAGTGTCTCTAGAGGGGCAGAGAGTATCTGTAGAGGGTCAGTGAGTGTCTGTAGAGGGGCAGGGAGTGTCCAGATAGGGGCAGGGAGTGTCTGTAAAGGGGCAGGGAGTGTCTCTAGAGGGGCAGAGAGTATCTGTAGAGGGGCAGGAGTGTCTGTAGAGGGGCAGGGAGTGTCTGAAGAGGGGCAGGGAGTGTCTGTAGAGGGTCAGTGCGTGTCTGTAAAGGGGCAGGGAGTGTCTCTAGAGGGGCAGAGAGTATCTGTAGAGGGTCAGTGAGTGTCTGTAGAGGGGCAGGGAGTGTCTGAAGAGGGGCAGGAAGTGTCTGTAGAGGGGCAGGGAGTGTCTGTAGGGGGTCAGGGAGTGTCTGTAGAGGGGCAGGGAGTGTCTGAAGAGGGGCAGGGGGTGTCTGTAGAGGGGCAGGAAGTGTCTGTAGAGGGGCAGGGAGTGTCTGTAGGGGGTCAGGGAGTGTCTGTAGAGGGGCGGGGTGTCTGAAGAGGGGCAGGGGGTGTCTGAAGAGGGGCAGGAAGTGTCTGTAGAGGGGCAGGGAGTGTCTGTAGGGGGTCAGGGAGTGTCTGTAGAGGGGCAGGGAGTGTCTGTAGAGGGGCAGGGAGTGTCTGTAGAGGGGCAGGGAGTGTCTGTAGGGGTCAGGGAGTGTCTGTAGAGGGGCAGGGAGTATCAGTAGAGGGTTGGGGAGTGTCCAGAGATGGGCAGGGAGTGTCTGTAGAGGGGCAGGGAGTATCAGTAGAGGGTTGGGGAGTGTCCAGATAGGGGCAGGGAGTGTCTGTAGAGGGGCAGGGAGTGTCTGTAGAGGGGCAGTGGGTGTCTGTAGAGGGGCAGGGAGTGTCTGAAGAGGCGCAGGGAGTGTCTGTAGAGGGGCAGGGAGAGTCTGTAGAGGGTCAGTGAGTGTCTGTAGAGGGTCAGGGAGTGTCTGAAGAGGGGCAGGGAGTGTCTGAAGAGGCGCAGGGAGTGTCTGTAGAGGGGCAGGGAGAGTCTGTAGAGGGTCAGTGAGTGTCTGTAGAGGGTCAGGGAGTGTCTGAAGAGGGGCAGGGAGTGTCTATAGAGGGTCAGGGAGTGTCTGTAGGGGTCAGGGAGTGTCTGTAGAGGGGCAGGGAGTATCAGTAGAGGGTTGGGGAGTGTCCAGAGATGGGCAGGGAGTGTCTGTAGAGGGGCAGGGAGTATCAGTAGAGGGTTGGGGAGTGTCCAGATAGGGGCAGGGAGTGTCTGTAGAGGGGCAGGGAGTGTCTGTAGAGGGGCAGTGGGTGTCTGTAGAGGGGCAGGGAGGTCTGAAGAGGCGCAGGGAGTGTCTGTAGAGGGGCAGGGAGAGTCTGTAGAGGGTCAGTGAGTGTCTGTAGAGGGTCAGGGAGTGTCTGAAGAGGGGCAGGGAGTGTCTGAAGAGGCGCAGGGAGTGTCTGTAGAGGAGCAGGGAGTGTCTGTAGAGGAGCAGGGAGTGTCTGTAGAGGGGCAGGGAGTGTCTGAAGATGGGCAGGGAGAGTCTGTAGAGGGTCAGGGCGTGTATGAAGAGGGGTGGGGGGTGTCTGTAGAGGGGCAGGGAGTGTCTGTAGAGGGGCAGGGAGTGTCTGCAGAGGGTCAGTGGGTGTCTGCAGAGGGGCAGGGAGTGTCTGTAGAGGGGCAGGGAGTGTATACAGAGGGGCAGGGAGTGACCAGAGAGGGACAGGGAGTGTCTGTAGTGTGTCAGTGCGTGTCTGTAGAGGGGCAGGGAGTGTCTCTAGAGGGGCAGAGAGTATCTGTAGAGGGTCAGTGAGTGTCTGTAGAGGGGCAGGGAGTGTCCAGAGAGGGACAGGGAGTGTCCAGAGAGGGGCAGGAGTGTCTGTAGAGGGGCAGGGAGTGTCTGTAGAGGGGCAGAGAGTATCTGTAGAGGGGCAGGGAGTGTCTTTAGAGGGGCAGGGAGTGTCTGTAGAGGGGTAGTGATTGTCTGTAGAGGGTCAGGCAGTGTCCAGATAGGGGCAGGGAGTGTCTGTAGAGGGTCAAGGGTGTCCATAGAGGGACAGGGAGTGTCTATAGAGGGGCAGGGAGTGTCTTTAGAGGGTCAGTGAGTGCCTGAAGAGGGACAGGGGGTGTCTGTAGAGGGGCAGGGAGTGTCTGTAGAGGGGCAGGGAGTGTCTACACAGGGCAGGGAGTGTCTGCAGAGGATGAGTGAGCGCCTGTGGAGGGGCAGGGAGTATCTGAAGAGGGGCAGGGGGTGTCTGTAGAGGGGAAGAGAGTGTCTGAAGAGGGGTGGGGGGTGTCTGTAGAGGGGCAGGGAGTGTCTGTAGAGGGGCAGAGAGTGTATGTAGAGGGGCAGGGAGTGTCTGCAGAGTGTCAGTGGGTGTCTGCAGAGGGGCAGGGAGTGTCTGTAGAGGGGCAGGGAGTGTCTCTAGAGGGGCAGAGAGTATCTGTAGAGGGTCAGTGAGTGTCTGTAGAGGGGCAGAGAGTGTCCAGAGAGGGACAGGGAGTGTCCAGAGAGGGGCAGGAGTGTCTGTAGAGGGGCAGGGAATGTCTGTAGAGGGGCAGAGAGTGTCCAGAGAGGGGCAGGGAGTGTCTGTAGAGGGGCAGGGAGTGTCTGTAGAGGGGTAGTGATTGTCTGTAGAGGGTCAGGCAGTGTCCAGATAGGGGCAGGGAGTGTCTGTAGAGGGTCAAGGGTGTCCATAGAGGGGCAGGGAGTGTCTATAGAGGGGCAGGGAGTGTCTTTAGAGGGTCAGTGAGTGCCTGAAGAGGGACAGGGGGTGTCTGTAGAGGGGCAGGGAGTGTCTGTAGAGAGGGACAGGGAGTGTCTGTAGAGGGGCAGGGAGTGTCTGTAGAGGGGCAGGGAGTGTCAGTAGAGGGGCAGGGAGTGTCTGTAGAGGGGCAGGGAGTGTCTGTAGAGGGGTAGTGATTGTCTGTAGAGGGTCAGGCAGTGTCCAGATAGGGGCAGGGAGTGTCTGTAGAGGGTCAAGGGTGTCCATAGAGGGGCAGGGAGTGTCTATAGAGGGGCAGGGAGTGTCTTTAGAGGGTCAGTGAGTGCCTGAAGAGGGACAGGGGGTGTCTGTAGAGGGGCAGGGAGTGTCTGTAGAGGGGCAGGGAGTGTCTGTAGAGGGGCAGGGAGTGTCTGTAGAGGGGCAGGGAGTGTCAGTAGAGGGGCAGGGAGTGTCTGTAGAGGGGCAGGGAGTGTCTGTAGAGGGGCAGGGAGTGTCTGTAGAGGGGCAGGGAGTGTCTGAAGATGGGCAGGGGGTGTCTGTAGAGAGGGACAGGGAGTGTCCAGAGAGGGGCAGGGAGTGTCTGTAGAGGGGCAGGGAGTGTCTGTAGAGGGGTAGTGATTGTCTGTAGAGGGTCAGGCAGTGTCCAGATAGGGGCAGGGAGTGTCTGTAGAGGGTCAAGGGTGTCCATAGAGGGGCAGGGAGTGTCTATAGAGGGGCAGGGAGTGTCTTTAGAGGGTCAGTGAGTGCCTGAAGAGGGACAGGGGGTGTCTGTAGAGGGGCAGGGAGTGTCTGTAGAGGGGCAGGGAGTGTCTGTAGAGGGGCAGGGAGTGTCTGTAGAGGGGCAGGGAGTGTCAGTAGAGGGGCAGGGAGTGTCTGTAGAGGGGCAGGGAGTGTCTGTAGAGGGGCAGGGAGTGTCTGTAGAGGGGCAGGGAGTGTCTGAAGATGGGCAGGGGGTGTCTGTAGAGGGGCAGGGAGTGTCTGTAGAGGGGCAGGGAGTGTCAGTAGAGGGGCAGGGAGTGTCTGTAGAGGGGCAGGGAGTGTCTGTAGAGGGGCAGGGAGTGTCTGTAGAGGGGCAGGGAGTGTCTGAAGATGGGCAGGGGGTGTCTGTAGAGGGGCAGGGAGTGTCTGTAGAGGGGCAGGGAGTGTCTATAGAGGGGCAGTGAGTGTCTGTAGAGGATCAGTGAGCGCCTGTGGAGGGGC
The DNA here is from genome assembly GCF_964261635.1 of Lissotriton helveticus. Taxonomy (NCBI): domain Eukaryota; kingdom Metazoa; phylum Chordata; class Amphibia; order Caudata; family Salamandridae; genus Lissotriton; species Lissotriton helveticus. Next base: position 2,125,642,885 of record NC_136065.1, on the reverse strand, counting down.
AGGGAGTATCTGAAGAGGGGCAGGGGGTGTCTGTAGAGGGGCAGGGAGTGTCTGTAGAGGGGCAGGGAGTGTCAGTAGAGGGGCAGGGAGTGTCTGTAGAGGGGCAGGGAGTGTCTGTAGAGGGGCAGGGAGTGTCTGTAGAGGGGCAGGGAGTGTCTGAAGATGGGCAGGGGGTGTCTGTAGAGGGGCAGGGAGTGTCTGTAGAGGGGCAGGGAGTGTCTATAGAGGGGCAGTGAGTGTCTGTAGAGGGTCAGGGAGTATCTGTAGAGGGTCATTGAGTGTCTGTAGAGGGGCAGGGAGTGTCTGTAGAGGGGTAGAGATTGTCTGTAGAGGGTCAGGCAGTGTCCAGATAGGGACATGGAGTGTCTGTAGAGGGTCAGGGAGTGTCCATAGAGGGGCAGGGAGTGTCTATAGAGGGGCAGGGAGTGTCTGTAGAGGGTCAGTGAGTGCCTGTGGAGGGTCGGTGAGTGCCTGTAGAGGGACAGGGAGTGTCTGTACTGTAGAGGGGCAGGGTGTGTCTATAGAGGGGCAGGGAGTGTCTATAGAGGGGCAGGGAGTGTCTGTAGAGGGTCAGTGAGTGCCTGTGGAGGGTCGGTGAGTGCCTGTAGAGGGTCAGTGAGTGTCTTTAGAGGGGCAGGGAATGTCTGTAGAGGGGCGGGGAGTGTCTATAGAGGGGCAGGGAGTGTCTGTAGAGGGTCAGGGAGTGTCTGTAGAGGGGCAGGGAGTGTTTGTCGAGGGACAGGGAAAGTACTGTAGAGGGGCAGGGAGTGTCTATAGAGGAGCAGGGAGTGTCTGTAGAGGGTCAGGGAGTGTCTGTAGAGGGGCAGGGAGTGTCTGTAGAGGGACAGGGAGTGCCTGTGGAGAGGCAGGGAGTGTCTATAGAGGGGTAAGGAGTGTCTGTAGAGGGTCAGTGAGTGCCTGTAGAGGGGCAGGGAGTGTCTATGGAGGGGCAGGGAGTGTCTGTAGAAGGTCAGTGAGTGTCTGTAGAGGGTCAATGAGTGCCTGTAGAAGGTCAGTGAGTGTCTGTAGAGGGGCAGAGAGTGCCAGGAGAAGGGCAAGAAGCACGAGAAGGCATGGAGTGTCAGGGAGGGGATGTCACTAGGGGAGCAGGAGCCATTACAGGGCTGTCTCAAAGGAATCTTGGCTGCTTCACGCCCCAGTTATCTGTGTAAAGTCCTCCCTTGCCCCACACACCTGGCATTATAACCCACATTGCACTCCAAACTACACCCGCAGAGCCCTGTGATGCTGCAGCAAAAGGAGAACCTGCCCTTAAAACAGTGTCACTGGGTCTGGCCCATCTTGACATCGGTAAAGCCTTGCACACGTGCCACAGACCATCCTACCTCCAATAAAGGTCTTCTGCTTGTATCTGCCCCTCATCAGGGGTCTTTGCTCGTATGACACAATCACTCCAGAACTCCGAGAAGTCCACTGGGTCCCACTCCCCTCATGCATTACCATTGAGAACCAGTGCCTCCCTTACACAGCTGTCAATACCAGCAGTGACCCACCACACCTGGCTGCTAATGTAAATACCTCCAGAGGAACATGCACAACATGCAACCGCAGCATCGCCAGGCGGGCAGTGAGGGCAAGAAGGAAGAGATACAAACCTTCAGAACCTCCCTCAGAGTATCAAACCCAGCAGAACCCGCCCTTTCTCCACTTCTGGTGCCAGGGCAGGGAGTACAAGAAGGGATACCAAGCCTCCGCCAGAACCTCCCTCAGAGTATCAAATCCAGCAGAACCCGCCCTTTCTCCACTTCTCGTGCCAGATCAAGGGGGTACAAGAAGGAATACCAAGCCTTCTATAGAACCTCCCTCAGAGTATCAAATCCAGCAGAACCCACCCTTTCTCCACTTCCCGTGCCAGGGCAGGGGGTACAAGAAGGGATACCAAGCCTTCTATAGAACCTCCCTCGGAGTATCAAATCCAGCAGAACCCACCCTTTCTCCACTTCCCGTGCCAGGGCAGGGGGTACAAGAAGGGATACCAAGCCTTCTATAGAACCTCCCTCAGAGTATCAAATCCAGCAGAACCCATCCTTTCTCCACTTCTGGTGCCAGAGCAGCAGTGAGTACAAGAAGGGATACCAAGCCTACCCCAGAACCTTCCTCAGAGCATCAAATCCAGCAGAATCCACCGTTTCTCCACTTCTGGTGCTAGGGCAGGGAGTACAAGAAGGGATACCTAGCCTTCTATAGAACCTCCCTCAGAGTATCAAATCCAGCAGAACCCACCCTTTCTCCACTTCTGGTGCCAGGACAGGGAGTACAAGAAGGGATACCAAGCCTACCCCAGAACCTCCCTCAGAGGATCAAATCCAGCAGAACCCACCCTTTCTCCACTTCTGGTGCCAGGGCAGGGAGTGCAAGAAGGGATACCAAGCCTTCTATAGAACCTCCCCCAGAGGATCAAATCCAGCAGAACCCACTCTTCCTCCACTTCCGGTGCCAGAGCAGGGGGTACAAGAAGGGATACCAAGCCTTCTCCAGAACCTCCCTCAGAGTATCAAATCCAGCAGAACCCACCCTTTCTCCACTTCTGGGTCCAGGGCAGGGAGTACAAGAAGGGATACAAACCTTCTCCAGAACCTCCCTCAGAGTATCAAATCCAGCAGAACCCACCCGTTCTCCACTTCTGGTGCCAGAGCGGCAGTGAGTAAGGGAAGGGATACCAAGCCTTCTATAGAACCTCCCTCAGAGTATCAAATCCAGCAGAACCCACCCTTTCTCCACTTCTCGTGCCAGATCAAGGGGGTACAAGAAGGAATACCAAGCCTTCACCAGAACCTCCCTCAGAGTATCAAATCCAGCAGAACCCACCCTTTCTCCACTTCTGGTGCCAGGGCAGGGAGTACAAGAAGGGATACCAAGCCTACCCCAGAACCTCCCTCAGAGGATCAAATCCAGCAGAACCCACCCTTTCTCCACTTCTGGTGCCAGAGCGGCAGTGAGTAAGGGAAGGGATACCAAGCCTTCTATAGAACCTCCCCCAGAGGATCAAATCCAGCAGAACCCACTCTTCCTCCACTTCCGGTGCCAGAGCAGGGGGTACAAGAAGGGATACCAAGCCTTCTCCAGAACCTCCCTCAGAGTATCAAATCCAGCAGAACCCACCCTTTCTCCACTTCTGGGTCCAGGGCAGGGAGTACAAGAAGGGATACAAACCTTCTCCAGAACCTCCCTCAGAGTATCAAATCCAGCAGAACCCACCCATTCTCCACTTCTGGTGCCAGAGCGGCAGTGAGTAAGGGAAGGGATACCAAGCCTTCTATAGAACCTCCCTCAGAGTATCAAATCCAGCAGAACCCACCCGTTCTCCACATCTGGTGCCAGAGCGGCAGTGAGTACAAGAAGGGATACCAAGCCTTCTATAGAACCTCCCTCAGAGTATCAAATCCAGCAGAATCCACCCTTTCTCCACTTCTCGTGCCAGAGCAGGGGGTACAAGAAGGGATACCAAGCCTTCTATGAAACCTCCCTCAGAGTATCAAATCCACCAGAATCCACTCTTTCTCCACTTCTGATGCCAGGGCAGTGAGTACAAGAAGGGATACCAAGCCTTCTCCAGAACCTCCCTCAGAGTATCAAATCCAGCAGAACCCACCCTTTCTCCACTTCTGGTGCCAGGGCAGGGAGTACAAGAAGGGATACCAAGCCTTCTCCAGAACCTCCCTCAGAGCATCAAACCCAGCAGGACACACCCTTTCTCCACTTCTGGTGCCAGAGCGGCGGTGTTGGGCCCTTGCTTATCTCTAGGAAGTGGGTTCTAGCAGTTCAATCTTACTCCAGGGGTGCGACGGTGATCGAAACTCAGATGGTACGGCACTGTAGTGTAGTTCCTATATCCCTGACAGGCTCCGCGCGGATTGGAATAACATACACTATAGATTTGACATGCGACTGATGTGAGTATGTCTCTATCGAGTACATTAAACTTAATTGTGTCTGTGCCAGTTAGCTTAGAGGACACTAGAAACTTCTCGAATAAACAAGAAGGGATCAGTCTCTGACAACCACATAAACATGACAACTTTGTTTCCCTTAGAGTCGTAACAATATCTTCAGAGTCGTGGAAGCAATAGATAACTATTTCACTCACTTAATCGTGCATGCTTGTTTCTACAGAGTTGCACAGAAATAGTGAGACGGGCGTTTCAATAAAAGGGTTTATTGAACAGTCTTATTTCTCATGCAAGAGAAATGAACTGCTACAATCGTAAGACAGAATGTGAAATAGAATATGTTCAGCGTTTGCAGTAATATAAAATAATATTGTAATAGCATGTTTTTGCGGCTATCATATATTCATTAAAATACATAAATACCACAGGCTAAAATACTCAACTGACGCTTCTAAAATTATCCTATCCCAGTGCACCTAACCTAAGTCTAGAACGAGGGAAGAAGTAGGTGCTGTTTTAGCTATAGTCTAGTTTAGTTGTGCCAAGAATTGCCAAAGTTTTCTCTAGGTTCTAATCAGCTCCATACCTTAGAATGACAGAGGTTTGTACCTCTTTCCCGGGACTCAATCTCTAACACCCTGCAAGGGGAGTCAGAAACACTGGAGCTGGATTCTCAGCAAGGACGACAGCTTCTGGTCAGTGCGCCAGCTGGAGAGTCGGCTTCCTTTGGGACTTGCTGTGGCGAGCCGCGTCGTAGTTGAACTGCACCAAACGACACCGTACTTTGCCTTAGCAAGTGAAGGTATATTTATACCTTGAAGGTGTTTTGGAATGCCAGAATTGACGTAAAAGTTGGGCATGAGAACGTCATGAATGAACCCATAAGGAATAGATGTTCATGCATATTAAATGAGTTCTTGGAGAAATCAATATCCAGGCTGGGGGAAGTCGCTTCTGCTTAAGAGTCTGGTTTTCCAAGAACTCGTTGTGACGTTGATGAACTGATGGAAGTAGCCATGCCTGTATTTGGGTAGCATGGGCTATGCCTAAATAAGGGCTTCATTTCTATGCCTATATAAGGGCAATGTGAATTGTACCTATATAAGGGCATGAATCGGGAACATTTATACGAAATCTAAATCGATACACAACAGCACAGTAAGTGACACTCAATAACTTTGATGTCCAGTAAGTGATTCATCTTTGAAAAAAGAACTTTATTAGATAAATAAATCCATTGGAATAATGATAAACAAGGTATATGCAAACAGCACTTTACAAAGACTGTATATAAATTATAATACAAAGCCAAGCAGCACTGAGGCTATTTTATTAATACCAGGCAACCGCCTAGTCCAATCAATCACTCCGAGTTTGTAAAGTGAGGCCACTCACCTGTGGGGGTCTCAAGGCGCTGTGGGGGCACAAAGGATCAGGCCAAGTGCTGAATTCATCTGAAGAGCCAGGTCATGAGGCTGATGTGCGACGGGTGGTACCAGGGGGGCATTTGAAGCTCCGCACCAGATGCCTTCGGAAGAGCGTGACGAACGGATCCCCACCCAGGAGCCTCCCCCTGCACTCCATGCACACAAAAGGCCAGATTAGCACCAGTTGTGTTACAACCAGTGAGCAGTAGCACCACGTCAAGGTTCTGACCATTGCTACTGACCATTCACACCATTCATACGGGGGCCTACAACACCCCTTCCCCCTGGGAGTCTTCTCTTCTTTATTGGACACCATGCCCCCACCCTCCACCCCATAAAGACCCTCATTCACACCATTCATAACCCAAGGACTCAGGCGTACGCTGGGAAGCCCCCTCCGAGACCCCCCAGCGTATCGCGGCAGATCCAGGACACAGGCTGGGGCCCTGAGAGGGTGCCAAAGAGACAATGCAGCGGGGGCCAAGGTGAGCCCCTACCTGGCCCCTCCCAGGGTGGAGGAGAATCGGCGGGGAGCGTGAGTGCGGAGGGCACTCGAACTCGACAAGCACCGAAGCTCCCCCGCAGCCTGCTCCCTCACTGCCCACCACTAGGTGTGGTGCAGCGGCCAGGGCAGCTGACTTCAGAGCACAGGGTTCAGGGTTCGATACTCGGCTCTGGTGGCAGCTCAGCTCAGCACCATGTGACTCCGGGCAATAGCTCACTTAACTTCCACGACGACCCCCAGCACCTTGAGACCCGGAAGGGTGAGTAGTTTGCGCTTTACAAATACAGATTTAGAAATAAATCCATATTTGTAAAGCGCGAACTACTCACCCTCAGGGGGTCTCAAGGCACTGGGGGGCCGTCGTGGAAATTAAGTGAGTTATTGCCCAGAGTCTCATGGTGCTGAGCTGAGCTGCCGCCGGGGCCAGGGATCGAACCCTGTGCGCCGAAGTCAGCTGCCCTGGCCACTGCACCACACCTCTCACTGCCCCCTCTGGATATATAGGCTTGCAGGAGTGACATCATAAAGGAAGGGGGGGCAGGATGTACAGGGCTGGTGGAGTGACATCACAGAGGAAGGGGGGCAGGATTTGCAGGCCAGGGGGAGTGACATCACAGACGAAGGGGGGGACAGGATTTGCAGGCCAGGGGGAGTGACATCACAGATGAAGGGGGGACAGGATTTGCAGGCCAGGGGGAGTGACATCACAGACGAAAGGGGGGGATAGAATTTGCAGGCCAGGGGGAGTGACATCACAGACGAAGGGGGGGGACAGGATATGCAGGTGTGAGGGAGTAAGGGGCAGGATATAAAGGCCTTTGGGAGTGATGTTACTTCCGAAGCAAAGGGATGCATTTACAACAATTTAATGTATCCTTGAGCTCTCCCCTGCGCGGGCGCACAATTGGCTCCCATGTGCCAACGCTGACACCCTCGCACCATGGTGCAAGGGTGCCTGCGTTGCGGGGATGATTGTTTTTGTGCAGGGTGGGACACCTTCCTGCACAAAAACAATCACAAGAGCTCTTTTCTTCTTTCTGTGTGTGCTGCAGAATGCAGCGTGCATAGCAAGAGGAAACAACAAGGAGAAGTAAAAGTATTTCCCCTCGTTGCACCTCCTTACGACTCCCCTGGAGAGGCGTAGGACTCCGACGCATTCCCAGATGTACGAAACATTGTAAATCTGGGAGTGTGGCAGAATCCATGGGTGTGCTTGTGGTGCTCGGCTGCCTGATTGTGTGCCGGCGCTAGCGAGAGGGGAGGAGAGTGCTGTATCTCTGTGGATACGGTGCTCTCCTGCTCTCTCCTCCTCATGCAGTGCAGTGCAGCACCTTTGGTGCTGCGCTGCGTTTCTTGGCATCTTTCTAAGTCTGGACCTTGGAGTGTCAGAGAAGAAGTGTTTGTAGGAACAAATTGAGCAGTGTTGGAACTGGCACTTTCTGGCTGGGTGAGGCAGTACCCCAGCCTGGCGGAACCTGCCACTCTTGTCAGGGGCGGGTGATTACACACACTTTGTATCCTGCGCTCACCCTTGGGTAGCGTGGCACTGAGCAGTCAGGCTTAGCACAGAGGCAATATGTAAAGCATTGACACAGCACTCACTCACAATAAATAGCCTGAGCGTCACAAAATAAACTTCACACGTTTGTATTCAACACACAATAATCAACACAACATGGACATCTTGTATTTCTGGGTCTACATGACATTCAGAATTATTACTAGCAGTACTAGGCCCAGCTGGGTTCAAATGACAACAAGAATATGCAACCCCAGGGCATCCCTAGCAATTCTTATTATTCAATACTTTAGAGGTAGAGGGTGCACCCGGGTCACAACAATATCAGAAACATTTACATAGACAGAATGACATCACTTTTTAGCAGCACCGCGGGCCGAGGCCGTGCTGAGAAAAAACAATGCCAAACGCAATGCTCTTTTGGAAAGAAAGGAACGTATCAGACAAACTGCCGTCCAGTGCCGTGAATCACAGACGGTTCCCCACTGCCCCTCCCACACACACTGGCTTCACAGCACTACACGGTGCAATGGATATCAGACAGGTCCATATAGAAGCACTCGCAAAACATATGCCCTCAGCACCCTACTGCGGTGCAACTGATTGATTACACACTGCAGACCACGGACCCCAAGCCTCCATCCCCCTCCAACTCACCCGACTATTCTATACCCACAGATTGGAGACACCACGCCCTCCTTCCCAGGCCACTAGGTCGCACAAAGATGATGTCACTCTTAGTCAGGGTCCCAGGACCAGGTGAGGGTAGGCAGCAAGGTACATTAGGAGGCCGTCGGCAAATGAGGTCGGGCATCCACTCAAAATGATCACCCACAGAATGCGAAGCAGATACACGCCGAGAGCATTTGACAGTCACACCAATGGGGTCCCCAAGCACCTCCTGAGATCAGCCCAGTTTTGCAAAGCAACGGGGGGTGGGCACGCAGTCTCTTGACCCACTTCTGATCATTCTCTGAAGCGTTCTTCCAGCCCAGTCAGTCTCTCTCACTCCCCTGGCCTGAGCCAGGCAATATTACTTGGCAACACAGTGTCTTTGGAAAAGGCCGGTTGAGGAGAGGGCATTTGGTTCGTCGCGTTGCGGGCCAAGTAAGGGAGCAGTTGCTGAATGGAAAAAGAATGAAGGGGGTGCATTTCGGAAGGAGGAGGCATCCCGTCAGGTGCATATTGATCAGAGTCACCGCCAGGCAATCCAGACACAATGTCGGATGCACGATTATGAGTCGCACCATACTGTACCGGTTATGCACAATGAGTTACAAATTCCGTACCTCCCTGGAAATAAGTCAATGCACGTCGATTTTGGCCACACCACACAGCTTGGGTCACACACACACCATGAAGTGTCTCAAGGTCTGTACCTCCCTGGGAATGAGGCACAAAGTCCGGTGCACCGATATTGGTCGCACCAGACATTTCCTGTCAAACATACAGGCACAAGTTTTACAGGTAGAATGGGTCACTACTATGGTTATGCCCCCACCTCCAAGGGTCGCAACCTATGAATCAGACACCACACGCAATGAGCGTGCAGTTGGTGTGTTGCACAAGAGAGATGTGGCACGATCGATATAGCGGGCCACGCTGGATCACGCTGCCGATGAATCCGCTCATCACCAACTAAACACTTATGCCTGCCAAGGTCCCCACGATGCAGGGTCCACACACCTTAGATGCAGGCCAGAGTTTAGGGCTCTGCCCAATGGAATCAAGTCTCCAGGCACAGCTCTTAGTTCTACGCCCACACTGCGCTACCTGTTAGAATCCAGCAGACAATGTGGGCACTTGAGAGGGCACTACGAGTCAGGTGTCGCAGGTAGACGCTGTGGGTGCCTCTTAGGAGGTCTTTGATGTCCCGAGACCTCAGAAAGAACAGGGGGCAAGCTCAACAAACCCTTGGAGAGCAGATTTCAGGGTGGCACACAGCAGCGGGTAGTTGGCCCAGGCCAGCCTCTATTCAGGAAGGGCGCACAGCCCATTTCAATGGCGGTAATCCTCCTTGTGCACAACATAGTCCTCTGGCAGTGTGCACCACGTCGTTCCAGGTTCTCTGGTCCTTCGTCCCCACAAGCATATCTCTGCCCATCCGAAGTGAGGCACCTGTAGTTATACTACAGTGTGCCTTTGAGGTTGGGGGTTGTTCTAAGGGTCTCTCTTTGAACCAGAGATGACTCCCCTACATTTCAGTCCTGTCTGCCGTGAGACTGTGGAATGCAGATCTTGATCTTTTGTGGGTCCATGATCAGGCTCCAGAGACCAAGGGGCATATTTACAATAAAGCGGCACAGCATACTGTTAAGCCAAGAAGGCTAACAACATGCTCCGTCGCTTTAGAAACGAAGGGCTGCACCAGATTTACTGGAATATGGTGCAGCTCTGCGTTTCCCACTGCGCTGCAGCTAACTTTAGCTGCGTAGCACCAATGCAGGCATGTTCCATAGTGCAAGGGTGCCTGTAGTGAGGGGAAGATTGTTTATGGGCAGGAAGGTCACCCTTCCTGCACATAATCAATCCTTAAATGCCATTGTGTAACTTCCAGGAGTGCTGCTTAATGCAGCACACATAGAAGTAGCAAAACAGCTTTTTAAAAACAATGTTCATGTGCGGGCGTGGCGTTTTGCTGTTTCTATGTGTGCTTCACACGTAGCTTACATGGAAACAGCAAAAACCAGAAGAAATAAAGCATTTCTCCTCGTTACGCCTGTTTAAGACCAGGTTTTCCCTGCTCCTAATTGTGGCCCACCTCCAATTCATGCTGCCCTTGTAAATAGGTGGCAGCGTCAAAATCAATGGGTGTTGTGGTGGAACGCCGAACGCAACACCCAGTGCCCTTCCCTTTCACGCTAAATACAGCATGGAAGGAGGCCTTATTTACAAGGCAGCATTAAGCCATATTAAGTGGCTTAACGCTGCATTGTAAATAAGGTGAGGCCCCTGTCGCCATCACAATATCACTAAAAGTTAGATTATGGTGTCGATAGGGGCTTGTAAATATGCCCCCAAGTGTCAAAACCCCTTCCACCAATCTCGCCGGCCAGCCCGCAGATGACAGAGGTCTGTCGTTCCAGTTGCAGGCCCAGTGTTTTATGGCTGTCGCTGGGGAATGCCCAGATGTGCTCCCCCAACCTCCGGTGTGGACTGGATTCAAGCACCAAGGCACAAAGAGAGTTTAGAGACAGAAATGCCCCCTTTCTAGTAGTAGGATTTCTGAGCGAATGACGACAAAGCCACCTTTATCACTGGCAAAGAGTTGTTGCTGCGAACCCAATGACAGGAAACATTATGAGGCTGCTCCACTGTAATCCACTATCGCAGCCGGAGGTGATTTCAACCTTTTCCCCGTGTTAGCAGATGGGAAGAGCGAACTTCATAGGAAGCGAAAACACACATGGGTATTCCTCACTATCTGGGCAGGAGACACACCTTTAATTTGTTTATGTATTTGTTTGAAAAGTCTTATATAGTGTGCCCAAGACCCATCAGGGAATATGAGCGCTGTACATTGAGGCTGTAAAGTTATGCAGGTAAAGAAGAAAATCATAGACATATAAGCGATTACATCACATGCCCACTGTAGAAAATAATAGAAATAAATGCAGTTACATCAGATGCACATTGCATGGTAGGTAAGTAAGGTCAATGCTGTGAAGCGATTAACATTAGTTTGTATGGTTACAGGTCTATTGTCTCAGGTGACTATTCAGGAGCAATCCTTTGACTAAGGGTGGGCAGAGTTCACATAGCAGCGCTACGCAGCACTCCGCAAAGCCGCAAAAAAACTTCACCATGCTACGCAGACTTCCGCAAGTGGGCGGAGTTGCTTGTCCTGTTCGTTCGTGTGGCGTTTCCGCCATACGGCAACGCGGATTGCGTATGCGAGTGGAAATATCGCACAAACTTTACCACACGGTCGCGCATGGGCACGGCCATCTTATTTCTTTCTCTTTTATGGTACTGGGGCCTACTTTTTGATCCTTCTTTAATTCTTTTAATCCTTGTTTTCTAAAACATTTTTTTCTGATCTTTTGTATTTATTATCTTATCCTCTGTCTTCTTAAGTGTATATTTTGCATTTGTTTCTGCGTTTTTGTGTTTTAGTGAGTTTTGCACTTTATTTTTTCTCTATACCTCCTCCTTAATTTTGTTTTACTACCTTTTCTCTTCCTATTTTTGTAATACTTTCTACTTTTTATTTCTTTTGTCCCCCCCACCCCCCAGCATCAAGGCAGAGAAGCGTGCCATGAAAAAGGCAGCAACCAAGATCTACTTTCCTTGCGGAAGACGACGCCCGGAAGTGGTGCAGCAGCCCTGGGCCTTGTTTTCGAAGGTGAAGGTGGTAGCACTTGTTTTTTTTTGTGCAGCGCCAACTCCCCTCCACCCTGGCAGCAGGTGGCAGGCCAGGGTCTGAGTACAGGCTCCTGGAGCGCGAGCAGCACTAGGTGAGGGTGCGCCGGGCGGTGTATCACTGCTTTGGGGTCCGGCGCACCCACAATCAGTTGACGCACCAGTGGTCCTATGTCCTGGACCGAGAGCAGGACCTGCTGGACCTGCTAAGGGTTGAGGTCGCAGGGTTTGGTGAGTAGCTAATTATTAATAATATTATTATTTGTGTGTTCTGTGCTATTACAAATAATTTTTTCATAAATAGCAAGCATGTTGCTCACATGCAGGTAAGTTACATTTACAAATCTTACATTATGTGATTGTTATTCTAGACAGGTACTCAGCGCTACATAATCGTATTTGTTTGTGACTTTGGGCTGATTATGTAAGAATTTAAGTAATGCAGACTAGAGAAAGACTCCTTTCCTTTGTCCTGTCACTAAGATAGTGGTAGTTAGTATTAGTAATTTAGCGTTGCGGGTCCTCTCACTTCAGTTCTTAAAACTTTTTTGTAGCTTGTACAGTGACAAGCAACTAACCAATTTGGTGTATGCACGCGTCGATCTATGCATTTAAAGACAAAATGCAGACTTAGTGAATTGGCCTGTCAAAGGGGGTTGGGAATGATTGCGAATTAGATTGGAATTTAGAAGCAAACATCATTTGTTTCAATTCATTAGTAGTTCCAAAGTCTTTGGAATAGGTGGATAAAGAAAGTTTAGGAAATATGGAATAAATAGATAGGACGCTCTGCGACCTCGATACTAGTCTACTACTAGTCGATCTGATTCAGGAAAGTTCAATGTTATTGCCGTTTCCTGTCCAAAAAACCTTTTTGGAGAGATTACTTATTTACAAGCAACCATTTTTTGTCTCTTTAAGTATGTCTTACATCAGCATCCAGGGGAAAGAGGTCTTCAGAGACGGGTGCCGGGGGGATGGAGGTGCCTCCCAGGAAGAACGCTCCTCGGCCGATGGCTCTGCTGGCCCCAGTAAGTCCTCCTATTGTTAATATATTTCCTAACTTTTACTGCTCCTTAATTTGAACTATTTTCTACCTGTTTCCTAATTGTTTTTTTAAATCCTCTTCCATCTATTCATTTCTAAAATCTTGATATCCCTGAATTATCTTTTTTACTAAGTTATTTTATATTTCTAGTGTCTGTATTTGACCTCAAACTGCCTCTGTCTGTACTAGTCTGTCTGTAGCTTCCTTTCTTCTGGTTTTCCAGCCAGTTTTCCCTCTCCCCATATATATTTTGTGGACTGCCTAGTGGTTGTACTGTAAGACTCAGAGAATCCACTTACTACTCCTAGTACTAGCATGCCGTGCAGATTGCATGCCCAAGTAAGGTATTCTACGCATGTTTGTTGAGATGCAAAGGCTTTATTTTACTTTCTCATGTCATTGCTCAATTAGTAAAATGAGAGAGTGGTCTTGGTCACGTTGTACACTCCAAAGTTGGGCCTTCTTCTTATCTAGGCCTACATTGATTAGCAGCAGTTGATGGTGAGCTGATTACTGTGCACCATGGCTGGAAGGAAGTATGAGGAGGAGGAGGACGGCCCCAGGGCATTTGCCAACCAAGACCTTATGTCCAGTTGTCCACTCTTATAGCTTTTCAAAACCTCAGATCTCAGATGCCTCAATAGCTTTGCCACTCCAGTCCTTTACAGGTTGTCTTCTTGAGAGGCTTTTAAAAAATTGGCAACAACAAAATCCCCAATCTGAAATTTTTAATAGAAGATGCTGTCTGTATGGTATTTTATGTTATGTTAAAAAATATTTATTGAGCACACTGCCACCGATTGGTTTCCTGGCACTAAGAAAAACAGAGAGCGACACCTGAGGACGTGAATAAATGGGGAATTAGTGAAAAGCTTGTCTAAAGAGCCATTTTTTTAAAGCTTTCCTGAATGACATGAGGTCCGAGCAGGGCCTGATCTCAAGGGGAAAGGTGTTCCATAGGCGAGGTGCAAGAACAGCAAATCTGCAGCCACCGGAACATTTGCGATTGAAAGCGGGTGTCTGGAGGAGGAATTGGTGGGCAGAGCGCAGATTACGAAAGGGCGTGTGCCTAACGATGAGATTGTCAATGAATCCCGGACTTTTGCAATGGAGAGATTTAAAAATCATGCAGCCAGTTTTGAAGGAGCAGCGTTGGGCCATAGGAAGCCAGTGCAGGTCCCTAAGCAGAGGAGATACAGGGTGCCATCTGAGTTGGGCAGTGATGAGTCTGGCCGTATAGTTTTGGACCATCTGGAGGCGCTTCAATAGATATAAAGGTAGGCCAAGATAAATGGAATTTGCATAGTCCAGGTGGGACAGTACCGTGGTAATCACCACCTGGATAATGGGCTCTGGAGTAAAGAAGCGTCGTACCTTTTGAATTTTTCTCAACTGGAAAAAACACTTGGAGACCACTTGACCCACTTGAGATTTTAAAGAGAGGTCATTGTTCAGGGTCACTCCAAGTGTCTTTGCAGAGGAAGTAGGAGTAGGAGCTTGGCCCATGTCTGATGGCCAGTAGTGGGAGCCCAAATATTTTGCACTGTCACCTGTAAGCACCAACTCGGTTTTTCCAGGGTTTAATTTTAGGTGGTTTTGGTTCGTCCAAGTTTGGATGAACCTCATGGTGGTCTGGAAATGAGAGATGCAGAGGGTAGAATTGTCAACAGTAAAGAGCAATTGCAGGTCGTCCGCGTAATTAAACACAGATACCTGCATTTCTCTTAAAGCCTTGATTAGAGGGAGAATGTATATGTTGAACAGGTGGGGTGACAGTGATGAGCCCTGAGGGACTCCACAAGTGATGGGCCGTTTAGGGCCGACCAGGGTGCCAAGGTGGACTGACTGGGAACGATTCTCCAGAAAGGACCGCAGCAGTCATCAGCAAGGCCCCTGATGCCAGCCTGATTGACACGGTCGATCAAAATATCATGGTCGACCGTGTCAAACGCGGCTGATAAATCCAAAAGCACCAGGGCCTGAGGAGAGTGTCTATCAGCGCAGTCACGGAAAGAGTCTAGAACCGCGACTACCACTGCCTCAGTTGAATGGGCGGGGCGGAAACCTGCCTGGTGGGAATCAAGGCCATTTGAGCCCTCCAAAAAGTTGGACAGATGTTTCGCCACATGGGCTTCCAGAACTTTTGCCAAAAAAGGAAGCAAAGAAATTGGTTGATAATTTGCCATGCAGGAGAGGTCTGCCCCAGGTTTCTTCAAAAGTGGGATGACTGTTGCTTCCTTAAAGGCGAGCGGTACTAGACCAGCTGTTAAAGAGTCATTCAACAGAGTAAAGGCCGGGGTCGGGACGGAAGACAGACATTCTTTAAGGATGTAAGGTGGACATTTGTCGGAAGGTGCCCCTGACTTGACTCTTGCTAGTAACTCTAAGAATTGCTCTGAGGTCATAGTAGGAAAGCTATTTAATGTGACCTTGGTGGTGGTATCGGGAGCAGAGGGGGCATTGCCAGGGGAGCTGGGAATGCTCATCTTGATGTCCACGATTTTATCAATAAAATAAGTATTGAGGGCATCACAGAAGGTCTGGGTTGGACTCACCCTAGGGCGGACACTGTCTAGATCAGTCAGCTCATTTAAGATTGAGAAGACCTCCTTGGGTCTATCTGCTGAATTAAGAATTCGTGATAAGAAATAAGCAGATTTAGTGGCAAGAATGGTCTTCATGTACACCTTCCTAGCCTTGGTGTACTCAGATTTTAAATCGGGCGAATAGCGGTGGCGCAACTTTCGCTCAATTTGACGCAGGGATAGTTTCTTTTTTTTTTAAATCTTGGGAGAATCAACGTTGAGCGTCAGCTCGCCGGGCCAGTTTAATATCTTTATAGGGTGCATGGATATCGCTTGCATTTTGAAGCCAGCCGGCCAAGTTAGATTCAGCAGAATTGATATCAGAGTGAGGGAGTGGGACCGTGTTGTTTAGTGTTTTTATAAAATCTTGTTTATCAAGCGTTTTCCATTTCCTTGCTCTACAGCAGGTCAGAGCAGTGGGTAACTTCGCGGTAGACCAGATAAGTTTAAACTTAAGGAGGAAAAGGTCTGACCAAAGGCAAGGAATAGTGACTGGGTTTGAGGTTAGCGGGAAGTTGGTCCAGATATGGTCCAAGATATGACCTTTACAGTGGGTAGGCGAAAGGACTTGTTGGGAAAGATTCAGGTTTGTGAGGAGTTCAGTGAGCTCACAAGATTGAGGGCCTTCCGCAGGGTCATTGAACCAATAATTAAAATCTCCTGCCAAGAGGATCTTGGAGTGTTCCACGGCTAGGTTCGCGATGTGCTCGCTGAGTATGAAGGGGAAGGATGGCATAGAATGAGGAGGCCTATACAGGAGGACACACAACATGGTAGTGTTAGGGGTTTCAAACTTCAGGACTAGGTTATCAGTGTCTGGCAGTTTCATACAGGTAAGAGTAGTAGTTTTTAGGGAGGAGTGGATAATTGCTGCCACCCCCCCACCAGACCTGCCAGCAGCGCGATCTGCGTGGATGATGTAGTAATTTGGGGGAAGAGCAGCTATTATATCGGGCGCAGAGTGTGGAGTCAGCCAGGTCTCCGTTAGTAGAAGCACATCAGGGTGCTCCGTAGTTAGAAATAGAAAAATGTCCTGCTGGTGTTTAACAAGAGAGCGGGTATTTAAGTAGAAGAGGGTCAGGGAGCGAGGTTGGGGAGTGGGCTTCGCCCGGCTGAGGTGGTCCGAGCCAGATGTAAAAGGCATTTCTCCAGAGTATGGGCAAACCGCCAGGACACCCAAGTTCTTAGCTCTGTTGTAAGTATGTCTTCATATGTGACCATGGCCATCGTTATAGGATAGAAGGTCAGAGCGGGAATAAGGGCATAACCGGGCAGCATGCCTCGCCCCTGGACCCGGTTGGGCACGGAAGGGCGCAAACGGACTCGCCTTTGGCGCGCCGCTGGCGCGCCCGCTGCGCACGTCCGCTGCACTTCCTGGGTAAGGGGACCATTTTATGGTTGTGAGGGCGGGAGGAGCCGAGCACTAGACCGCTCGCCTGCTCCTCGCCTCACCTAAGATGGCGCCTGTATCTGAATTGTAGTGATTTATGTGGGGTATTTTCAATTATGCCACAAAAAAAATAAAAAAAATAGGGGAGGCGCAACTGGCTACTAAAAAATGCGTAATATTTTTTCTAGCCGCACAGACCACCAGTGGCGGGGACAGCGGGAATGGGGGCGCCAGCCAGTAGCAGATGCAGCAGCTGTAGGGGGTGAGACAGCAGCAGTGGTGGTAAGCCATATTGCTTGCTTATTGACAATTGATTATATACTCACTGCAAGGGTGTACACTGTCCTGTTGAGATGTGTGATAAGTCGAACACAACCCTCTTTACTTAGCATATACAAAGGGAGTTGAGTAAATAATGGCCTCTTCTGTCTTCAACTCAGTACCGGTAGTTTCATAAAGAGTCGGACCCTAGAGGTTGATGGAAAAGGGAAAGAAGGATGGAAGGAGGAAGGAAGGGTGAAATGTAATAGGACTGAAAGAGAAGGATTTGTGGGTGAAAGCGCCAGATGCATATACTATAGGTGGCTGATAGGATGCATGGGTGGGTGAAGAATGAATGAAAGGTGAAAGGATGCCTGCCTCTGTGGGTGAAAGTATATGGGTGAAAGGAATCCTCCGGGGGGTTTGATGGGTCAAAGGATGCATGGGTGGTTAAATGACAAATGTATTAAGGTAAATGATTTGTTGAGAATGAGAGCCAGGTTTGGATGGACGGACATATGGGTGGATGGATAGATGGTATTCATAGGTGAAGACTGGATGGAGAGAATGTAAAACCTAAACAGTGGCTTAGAAGTAAGCGATCCAAGGGTGAATGAAAAAAATACTAGAAGAACAATAAAATTATGAAAGGAAAAATCCATGGGAAGTAGAGTAAACAAGGAATGTGTTTTTCCATCAAGATATTTGATTCAAAGGGTTGAGGTGGCATTTCATATTACTCCCTTGACTGACAGTAGTTTTTTAGGGCAACATATAATATGTATCCTTGCAAGTACCCACCGATTATCATTAATCGCCCCCTCCGAGTCCCTACCCATGGCATTTACCAGTGACAACCGTGGGTGACCTATCGGCTGCATGGTTACATTGGCGGCACTGCATTGTTGACTGTTCAATGTGCGTCTGCCTCAGTTAATGTGTAGGCCCCTTAACAAATGTCATGGTAATGCGAAAGATAAACAGTTGTGTTTCCCTTCGCTCCTAGTGCCCACTCAGTTACTTCCTAGCACATAAGTAAGCCTTTTCCTAACTTCCTTGTTCTGTCCCAGCCTTCAATAAAACTTGAAAAAATCATTCTTTGCATGCGCCACTTTCCTCTGGCCAAGTTATATATTTTATTATTGCTTCCATAACGTATTACGTCAGTTGAAATTTTTCCCTTTCAACAATTGCTGAACAACATGACTCACTACAAGCAAAAGCTTAGGCAGTTGATGATCATGATCAGTTAAACGTCTACCCATCCGGCCTAGTCCCTCTAGCTTACTTGCAGTCGACTAAGTTAATAAATATTTTCCTTGCTGGCAAGCAAATCTATTTTGTTGAAAACAAGTAATGTCAAATGTGGTGAGGGAGGGTGAAGCCAGGGAGTAAAGTGGGAATAAAGAGTAGGTGACTTTGCATGTTAAGGATGGGATAGTCAGTGATCAACGAATGAGCCACATACAACATCCTGTTCCTTAATCCTTTCCCTGACCTGTAGGGCCACGGGCAGACAGGAGGACGTCTGTCTGCATAGTTGTCTTCTTTATAGTTAGTAGTACCTCACGTGACGTATATCGTTCATAGTAACTATTCATCTGCCTTGTTATAGTCAGGGTGACATTGAGGCATTTAACAGGGCATGGCCATGATAGGGAAAGAGATACTTGTCTAGTACAGCTGCGCCACCTGTAGACAGTAGCAAGTAATGCAACACGAGTATGTCTGTCTAGGGCGCAAGCTGAGCTGGCATGCCTACCTTAATTTAGCTAAACAAGAGAGAGAGAAGAAGAATACTTGTATACTCCATAGTGCCTAGTAGTAGTAATGCCTGAAACTCTAATCACATCAAAGTTGAATGAGCCAAGGAATAGAGGATATCAGAAAATGTTATGTACTGCTAGTGCTACGGTGACACTATACCATTTTATGTGTTACTATTTTGATAAGAGTATTGGCTACAATTTGTCCTTTGTCTTTTATTAATATTACTACTCCTGCCAGTTCTCTATCACCCTTACAACCTAACAGGCAGGAGGTAGCAGCCAGGACCTGGCAAAGGAAGCTGGAGGCCATCAGGGCCGAATATCAGAGGCTGGTGGCCCAGGAGGAGGAGGAATAGGAGGAGGAGGAGACGGCAGCTGCAGCTTCCTTCAATGTCCCGGGCCCCAGCCAGGCCCCATTGCCTCCGGTAGTACGGCGCCATGGTCAGGCAGCCGCCCGCCACCTGTCAGCAACCACTGCTGCACCCCCCATAAACTCTATAGAGCCTTTCAGCCCTGCATGCTCCAGAGGATGGTGTGCCTGGAAGCCAGGATGGAGGAGCGGTTCAACAGGTTAGAGGGATCACATAGCCCGCCGCTCGGCCGCTCTTGCCCCTTTTTAATCTTTTGTTTGGTGGATGGGATTTGTTGGGGAGAGGGTGGGAATGTGGGGTTGAGCAATTTTAGCGTTTTCTTATTTTGTTCTGCTTTATGGACAATTACATTTTTGGACTTTTACTTTGGACAAAGCTTACTTTGGACATTAACTGGTGTTAGTGAGAGCAATGGGCTACGTGTTGTGGATTTAGTTTATATTTCTTAGGGAAATTAAGTTTTAATAGGTGTACATATGATTTGAGTCTTCTGGGGGAAGTTACTATTTTATTTCTCACTGCTGCCTTCGCTGCAGAGCCACAGCCAGTTTTTAAAATCTGTTGATAGTGTTACACCAACAAAATAGTTATCGCGTGCCACCACTTGTCCTACCACTCTCTCCTCCTAGTCTCTGCATTCTTCAACTCTAACAATGCCTAAGGACTCGGAGGGGGCGTGGGGGGTGGGAATTTTAATTTTATATAGATTATTGAAGAACAGCAATGAATCCTCCACATTGTTCTCTTACCTGCTATGATTAGGTGAAGTGATGGCTTCATGGTTTACCAAGGTGCCATTCCTCTCACGCCTAGACGAACTCAAACTGTAGGATGAGGAATATTCAATGCAGAGAACTCCTTAAATTGAAATAAAAACTGAACAAAGGACGTTTTACATGCAACATTTACCAAAACATGAGACAGTCACCAGAGGGTGACCAGAGTACTACTAGCACACACGAAGAAGAGAGCTAAACAAGAAAACACGATAAGCAATGCTAAAGTAAAATATTCAGAATGGGGAGCTAGTGAAAGTTACAAAATGAAGTTAACTCGAGCTATGAAATGGGCAAGAGTAGCCTTTGATGCAATACAATGCCTGATGGATGATACTGGCAATTATGTTCTTCTGAAAAATGTCTGATTATCGAATACTGTGCATGGGCGGCTAATCTAAATATATAATATTGCCAGTGTGGGCTATTCTTAGAGCAGAAGAAGATCCTCGCCCTGCCTTGAGTTGGTGTTGCTTTCACCACATCCACCCCACCAAGTGTGTGCTCAATTAATGGTGAAAATGTTACTTAGTCACACCTTAATAAATCACACAACCTGGAGTAGGAGGGTTAGGGGTTCGATGAATGGATGGGAAGGGGGATTTGAGTGAAAGGTTAGATAAAGTCAAACACTACACAAATACAACATTCATTTAAGGGTGGGTAGAGGTCGCTGAGTTGCATTATGCGGCATTCTGCGGAGTTGCTCCAGTGGCCCACCGCTGTCTATGAGGCAATAATAGAACCCACCTTCAGACTCTTAGGTGTCCCCGGAACGAATCGATGCTGACAAGATGCTAGTCATTGCCAACACTGCAGATGCCAGGCTCGTGCTACCCGTTGTCATGATTCCACTACCGGTAGTACACTGACTGCCGTTCAGTGAGGTAAAGCGGATTTCACGACACTGCCTTTCAGAAAAACTACATTACCCTGTAGTCATTGCGAACCACGTGTGACGTGACGCACGCTACGTCGATAGCGGAAGTAAAAGACCACGGGAGGAGTTCTCCTTGCCGATAATTCGTTTGGATGAGTCGGACGCTGAAACTCGGAGAAGTCTTCGTTAAAGGCGGTAAGAGTGCTATAAGCACCTCTGGGTTACGCGCCTCTATTTGGAGGAAGGTGAACTTGGTTGTAACTCATACTCCTCTGTTGGCCGAGATCCCGGTTTTCCCGATCTCTTGCAGAGGAGACCTTGTTTGTTTGTACTGCAACTTCTGAACTCCTCTGTTGGCGGGGACCCGTTTGCTGGTCTCTTGCAGAGGAGCCTTTGTTTCTTTTACAAAAAAACGGGTGGCTGGGTGTGACCTGTGGTAATTCCGGTTTCTTTCTGAGGAACCTCTATTGAAGTTGATTTTCTCCACTTTATTTCTGCCGAACTTCACTGCAGGGATACAAGGGGAGCAGAAACTATTGTACTTGGATCTTTTATTTACTGTTATTTTGGCGACAATGTGGATTTAAACAAACGCTACCAGACAGCTTTCTGGCTAAAGCAAGAAGGTTATTGCTCCAAAGTTTAAAGGCAAAACCTTCAACATTGGTTTTTCATACTTACCTTAGGAGAGAGCCTCCAGAGAGGGTGTGTTACTACTAGGGCTGGGCGTAGTTTGCGTAGTGCCACTACGCACGCTACGCAGAATTTTGGAAAAAAATCGTGGAAAACGGGGCGCGTCCTGAGGGTCCGTGTGCCGGGACAGGGGTCCCTCGTGCCTGGGCAGACTCCCTCATCTCCCGGCCTGGTTGGAGCCCGGGACCCCTGCAGCCCTAGAGACCTGCAGCCCCAGGAGCCCCGGAGCCCTGCAGCCCCAGAGCCCTGCAGTCCCCGAGCCCTGGAGCCCCAGGGCCCTGCAGCCCTGGAGCCCTGCAGCCCCCGGGGCCCTGCAGCTCCTGAGCCCTGGAGCCCTGGAGCCCTGGAGCCCTGGAGCCCCGGAGCCCTGGAGCCCCGGAGCCCCGGAGCCCTGCAGCCCCGGAGCCCTGCAGCTCCCGGAGCCCTGCAGTCCCCGGAGCCCTGCAGCCCCAGAGCCCTGCAGTCCCGGAGCCCTGCAAGGGCAGGCTGGAGCCCTCCCTCGGAGGCTCGGGGCAGGCAGATTGGCGTCATTTCGGTCCCGGCCATCTAGTCGCCCCTCTCGCCTCGACCATCTGGTCGCGCCCAACGTTTTCCTATGGGGCGACCAGATGGCCGGGCTTCCCTGGAAGTCCCGATGAGGTGCCATTCGCCTCCCGGATCCCAGGCAGGGCTCCAGGAGGTCGGGCACGTTTGCGCCCTGGGTCCCCTCTGTCACCACGAGTGCACGGATTACATCAAAGGGGCGTAATTTTCCTCCAGATTATTAGGGGCAAGGGTATGCCCAGACACCCTCCCAGGCGAGCGGTTTCCTGCCAGGGAGCAGATGGGCTGTGTTCCCGGGCAACACCTCTCAGGCGTCCGGGGCTCCCTCCTCCGGCCCGCGGCGTGGCAAAGTACCCGGGACGGGCTCCATGGGTCCCGGGCCCTGCAACCCCAGAGCCATGCAGCCCCGGAGCCCTGCAGCCCGGGAGCCACACACCCCAGAGCCCCGGAGCCCTGCAGCCCGGGAGCCCCGGAGCCCCGGAGCCCTGGAGCCTCTGAGCCCTGGAGCCCTGGAGCCCTGGAGCCCTGGAGCCCTGGAGCCCTGAAGCTCTGGAGCTCTGGAGCCCTGGAGCCTCAGAGCCCTGCAGCCCGGGAGCCCTGGAAGGGCAGGCGGGAGCCCTCCCGCGGAGGCTCGGGGCAGGCAGATTGGTGTCATTTTGGTCCCGGCCATCTGGTCGCCCCTCTCGCCTCGGCCATCTGGTCGCACCCAATGCTTCCCAATGGGGCGACCAGATGACTGGGTTTCCCTGGAAGTCCCGATGAGGTACCATTCGCCTCCCGGATCCCAGGCAGGGCTCCAGGAGGTCGGACACATTCGCGCCTAGGCTCCCCTGAGCCGTGTGGTGCGCACTTGTTCCCAGAAAGAGGGGTAGCCTTCCTCCGGATTACTATGGACAAGGTACTCTGGGACCCCTTCCGGTCTGGCGGTTCCCTGCCGGGGACGAGATGGGCTGTGTTCCTGGGCAACACCTCCCAGGCGTCCGGGGCTCCCTCCTCCGGCCTGTGGCATGGCAAAGTACCCGGGACGGGCTCCATGGGTCCCGGGCCCTGTAACCCCAGAGCCCTGCAGCCCCTGGAGCCCTGGAGCCCTACAACCCCGGAGCCCCTGAGCCCTGCTGCCTGGGAGCCCCGGATCCCTGGAGCCCTGGAGCCCCGAAGCCCCGGAGCCCCAGGAGCCCTGGAGCCCTGGAGCCTCAGAGCCCTGCGGCCCCGGAGCCCTGGAAGGGCAGGCGGGAGCCCTCCCACGGAGGCTCAGGGCAGGCAGATTGGTGTCATTTCGGTCCCGGCCATCTGGTCGCCTCTCTCGCCTCGGCCATCTGGTCGCACCCAATGCTTCCCAATGGGGCGACCAGATGGCCGGGTTTCCCTGGAAGTCCCGATGAGGTGCCATTCGCCTCCCGGATCCCAGGCAGGGCTCCAGGAGGTCGGGCACGTTCGCGCCTAGGGTCCCCTGAGCCGTGCGGTGCGCACTTGTTCCCAGAAAGATGGGTAGCCTTCCTCCGGATCACTAGGGACAAGGTACTCTGGCTGGGACCCCTCCCAGGCCGGAAGTCCTGTGTTCATTTTCATGCCTGTGCCATGCTTAGAAGTAGTGAGAATCTTTCAGTGATTAAATGCATGTTTAAAATAAAAAAAATCTAATTTTTTTCAAATATTTCCCATATATTGTGTCATAATTCAAGATCCATACTAGATAGAGCTTGATTTGCAAATGCAACACATTCTATAGAATATCCCACTGCAGGATGCCAAATTACATGCCTCTAGGATGTAGAAAAAGTACATAAAAGTAACATTGACTCCATACTGGTCGATTTTACATCTCCGGCCATCTGGTCACCCTATTGAAATGGATAGGATATACTACAGAGTATGTGATGCACTATAATTCTTGAAGCGTATGAGGTACTGACTTAATTTAAATTGTAATATGTAGCTAAGACATGTACACTTTCTAGTGGCAACTCTCATGTTTGTGGCTTATAGGGACAAGGTACAAATCAAGTGTAACCTTCAGGTAGGTTTTTCTTTTTTACTTTCATGTATGTTGAAGAACACTTTATGCTTTTGGCTATAATTCACAACCTATATATGATAGCGACATAATTTAAACAGCATATTGGTCCTAGTCATGCGCTACTTACCCATGTGAATTATCATGTATGTGGCATATTGTAAAGTAGTCTAAATATTGAGTTGAATGTATGATGTTTTTCAATTACGTCACATGTTCGAAAAAGTATGCCTCACATTTTGTCCCATAATTCTAAAACCGTACAATCTGGATCCATAATTCAAAGTGCAGCATAAAGCTAACATCGTGCCACTGTCCCGTCTCCATTTTCATGCTTGTGCCATGCTTAGAAGTGGTGAGAATCTTTCAGTGAATAAATGCATGTTTTCTACAAAAAATCCCAATTATTTTCAAATATTTCCCGTATATTGTATCATAATTCATGATCCATACTAGATAGAGCTTCATTTGCAAATGAAACACATTCTATAGAATATCCCACTGCAGGATGCCAAATTACATGCCTCTAGGATGTAGAGAAAGTACATAAAAGTAACATTGACTCCATACTGGTCGATTTTACATCTCCAGCCATCTGGTCACCCAATTGAAATGGATAGGATATACTACAGAGTATGTGGTGCACTATAATTCTTGAAGCGTAAGAGGTAATGACTTAATTTAAATTGTAATATGTAGCTAAGACATGTACACTTTCTAGTGGCAACTCTCATGCTGGTGGCTAATAGGTACAAGGTACAAATCAAGTGTATCCTTCAGGAACATTTTTCTTTTTCAATTTCATGTATGTTGAAGTACACTTTATGCTTTTGGCTATAATTCACAATCTATACATGAGAGAGACATAATTTCAACAGCACATTGTTTCTGGTCCTGTGCTACTAACCCATGTGAATTATCATGTATGTGGCTTATTGTAAAGTAGTCTAAATGTGAAGTTGAATGTGTGATGTTTTTCAATTACGTCACATGTTCGAAAAAGTATGCCTTACATTTTGTCCCATAATTCTAACACCATACAATCTGGATCCATAATTCAACGTGCAGCATAAAGCTACCATCATGCCACTGTCCTGTGTTCATTTTCATGCCTGTGTCATGCTTAGAAGTAGAGCCTGCATGATCCCAGAACATATAATATTCCTGAATGACACCATTCAACAAACAACCTCTCTCAGCCTAGCCAAGATAAAAGACTTAAACAAACCGCCTATTCCAAAGCCCATACCTGATAGTAATAGCACTACAGATGTGGAGATAGGCGTATCCCATATTTTACACCAAAAACAGAACTAATCCTGATTGGAGAAAATGGTTTATCTGGCCCACAGACACTAATAACTGTCAAGATAGATTCCTGAACAAAACACAGGGGTTCAAACAGACCAGAGACAACATCTAGGGATAATAACAACATATAGTGTAGGAAAACTATGCCTCGAGTGGCTACAGAAATCCACACTACCTGAAATTAAGCAACACTTGACTTTACTTAAAGAAGGTGCTGACTTGCGAGATTTCTTAATGGGACCTCTTAAATAGCGTCAAAAACGTTTCATATATGCCGGTATATACGCTGCTTATAACGAAGCTTGGAAAGTAACGCAAATTGAAACTGCTGAAAAAATAAGGGAAATTGGATTTAATTTGGAAAAATCACTGTCTGTAGTGGACAATGGGTTAACGACTCTGTCCTCCAGAATTTATTCACTGGACAGCATTGTATCATCTGCTATTGATATAATAGAACAGGATATGCTAATGTTACAACATGGCCAGTCCCAATTACGTTCTATTGTACAGTTAGGCTGGACGTTACAAAACCTCCGTTCAGGCTACGTGCCATGGCGTCTAATCAACACAACGTCATTATTTTCTATCTTTAACCTTACAGATAAACAAATCTCTTTGGCACAAAAAGGAGCAGACTATACAGTGCTGCGCATTGAAAAACTAGAAAAATTACCATTGACAATGTCAGAACGACCTGTCATTGAATGGATAATACATGGTACAATTAGAATTCCGATAACGACTTTTCAGTTTTAATATTGCCAAAAGTATATACCAGCAGGCCTGTGTGAAAGGTTGGGTAAAGGATACATCAAGTCAACCTGGATTTTACCTTATACACATAGATGTTATAGTGAAGGCAAAAAAGAGGTATTTCTTAGTGGCAACAACTGTAAAAAATCACTAAGCGGTACACTTCTGTGTCAAGGTATTAACTTGCATGGAGCCTGCAAAGGTTCATCAAATAACCTTTCATGTCACCTTCAAGGCACCTCTGCAACACAGATAGAGCCTTTTTTCAGACAGTTTTCCAACGGAGCTATGTTATAATAAGTGACCACAGCTGTTGTGGCATGGTGACAGGAACAGCCTATCTCATGAGCGTTACTTCCAGGGTCATTTGCTGTATGCAAGTATTGTATCCAAACAGCAAATCAGACAAGGAGGCAGCAATATGGCCTTCTCTGAATATCTCTTCTATTCGAATTGATACTTTAAGCAGAATGAAGTCTATTCTTTTACAGACAACTGTGCCTTTAACCTCGTCTAGAGAAACGTGTGATCTGCAAGTTGCAAGGACAGCGGCAGAGATACATGCACTATTATCGACAAATTGCCCCGAACATTTCGTAGAAATGTTAAGCCAAATCTTAAACATGTCTGATACCAGTGGCATCGCACATGTATATAAGACAATTTTTTCGGGACTATTAGCACCCTTTGAAGCAGTCCTGAGCATCTTCCCGAATTTCATGCACTCTGTGTTCGGCCGCCTGCCTCTCATCTTGGGACTCGTAGCAGGAATTTTATTTTTGTTCATTCTGCTCCGATATGGCAAGTCAAGTCACAGATAAAACCCAGGCAACAATGGAAGAAACGATCCTAGCGATGAGATACCGAGAAAGAATAACTTAAGTACTCGGCTTAGCTCGGCTAAGAGATCTGAATACTACCTGGTTTCTTTCATTCAGACCAATCTGGCAAGATTGCATCTTACCTGTTCTACGATGCCTGCTATGCGGAAAAGAATGCGTGTTGGACGTCTGTCTTACACTACCATCAGCAGTACCTATGGATATCGATTCTTTGCTTGGTTCGGTAACGGCTCATGCAACGTATTGTCCCCAGCGGTTACCTATTCTGATGACGGCATTCGTTGAGACCTCATCATTACGATTAGGTGGCGGTGAGGTACGAGATGAAAGCGGCACACAGGTACAACCTTTTGTGACCATTGCTGATCTAGACATCGATGATGGCAATGAGTCTCACATTTGCACTATTTCTACTTTTTCGGACTTGGTCCAACTTTCACCTACTGTTGTAGACAAATTCTTTGCCAGCCTATCTGAACTTATGTTCTCCCCTAACAACGAGAATAACTTTTAAATCAAAACATGGGCACGCAGCGGTCCCTGAACTCTGAATTTGGCTTTCAGTTTTGATAAACAGAACTTCTACAAAACATTGGAACTATTTTTCTTCCTTGAGAGTGAAATTATTTTTCCGTTCCCAAAATATTTACTTTTTTTGGCACATGATACTCTGCTTGAAGTGGAAATATTCTTACAGAACAGAATTTCTATATTTAGAATCTCTACAGACAATATTTTGACTAAGCCTCTAGCACATGTACAGTCTTGTATAAATATGTGATGAAATGGTCTCAACCCTCTCTTCTGTATTAAGAGCCACTTCATAAATGTAAATTTAGTAATTCATTCAGCCAATATTTCAACGAACTATATGCATTATCTGAATGATACCATTGCTTGAAAACATACAGTATAACACTCATTTTTTCGTATATACACCATTTTGAATGCATTTTATGTATTTTGGGGTGGGCTGAAAAACACATGCATCGTTATATGTTTAGTATTGCTGAGTATTTAGTAATGATGGACATTATAAGTGGAGTGGGTGTTGTGAACGTATCTAGGACCCTATTTAAATATTCCCGATTTATGCCCTTATGTGGTTATAACAAATCATATCCTTATAAAGGCATAAGAATCATATCCATATTTAGTCATAGCCAATTCAGTCCAAATACAGCAAGCCTCCTCCCATAGACTCCTAGAAAGTACAACGCGTTCTTTAAACAAACCAAGCCTCCAGCAGCCTGGGAATTCCCCCGGCTTCTGTTTTGATTTGTCCAAGAACTCCTGGAGTTCTGAAAGAACTGTAAGTTCTTAGTGACGTCTTATGTCCAACCTTACGTCAAACTCGGCACCTTCCAGGTATAAATATACCAGCATCTGCCTTAGCAAACACACGGTGGTTTGGAGCAGATCGGCTATCTACTTACCCAACGCCCTGCTGAAACAAGTGCTGAAGGAAGCCGACCCTCCCATTGAGGCACTGAGAGAGACGCTGTCTTTTCTCCTGCCGAGAAATCCAGCTCCAGTGTTTCCAGTCACACTTGCGGGTTGCTGGGAGATCGAGTCCTGAGAAAGAGATACAAGACCTCCTTCATTCTATAACCAAGGCACAGAGCTGATTAGACCCTTAGAGAATTCTTAATTCAGATTCTTGGCAAAACTATCTTAACTAAAACTATATCTCACTTACTCCTTCCCACGTACTAGGCTTAGGTTAGGTACACCGGGGTAGGCGTATTTTAGAAACACCAGTTGAGTACGTTTAGTCAACTTTTATCATTGTATGTATTTTATCCGTTTTAAGTATCTCATGGCTTAGAAACCATATAAATGCTTTTACAGTATTATTTCACAATACTCCTTTTACTGTACGCACTTTACTTTATGACAAGTATTGCAATTGTGGCAATTCACTTCTCTTGCATGAGAAGGAAGATTGCTCAATAAATAACCACTTTTATTGAAAACGCCTGTCTCTCTATTTCTCTGCGCTTCTGGTGAAACTAAGTATGCACGATTGACTGAGTAAAATAATTATCTATTGTTTCCGCGACTCTGGAGATATACTCCTTAATCTGGAGGGAGCAAAGTTGTCATGTTTATGCGGTTGTCAGAAACTAATCCCTTCTTGTCTATTCAGGAAAGTTAACACCTTCTTGTTTACTCGAGAAAGTTTCTAGTGACCTCTGAGCTAGCTGGCATTAATAATTAAGTCTAACATATTCAATAGAGACCTAGTCGACCTCAGTCCTACGTCTAAACTATTGTTTATGTTATTCCAATGTGCAGAGCCTATTGGGAATATAGGAACTGCACTACAAGGAAGGGTGGGGGGATAGGACGTACCGAGCTGGGGTAGTGACATCACAGAGGAAATATGGGGGACAGGATATGTAGGCCTGGAGAGTGACATCACAGAGGAGGAGGGGACAGGATATGCAGGTGTGAGGGAGTAAGGGGCAGGATATAAAGGCCTTGGGGAGTGATATAACAGGAGAAGGAGGGGACAGGATATGGAGCACTGGGGGGGTGACATCACAGAGGAAGGGTGGACAAGATATGCAGGTTTGAGGCAGTGGCATGGCAGAGAAACAACACTTAGCGCATATGTGCAGTGAGTGTCGTATTTTGGCATCAAAGTCTGTCAGGAAACAAGGTCAAGCGGCGATTGCAGCTAGTAGTATGGCTTTAAAATGGAAATAGCAGTTTACGAAGGATGTACGACATTACAACGCATGCTTTTACATCGCATGCTTTTACAACGCGAGTTTTACAACGCATACCATTACAACGCATAGCGCTTTGGGGTGCTGGATAGTGAATAGTTTAATTTACTATTCCAACTCCAGTCCCCGTGGACACTAGGGAAGGTGTTGGACAGTAAATTAAACTTATTCCCTATCCTAGAGCGCCCCCCAGCGCAATGCGTTGTAATGGTTTGCGTTGTAAAAGCTGCGATGTAAAAGCATTGCGTGGTAAAAGTTGCGTTGTAAGTGATGTTTCCCGTTTACGAAGCATTTCCATACCTAAAACAATCTTCGTCGTTTAAGAATTAGACCTGGAGGCTCTATTTATTTATGAATTCACAGATCAAGAAGAGGATGTGGGAGAGAGGCGATCAATGAAATGTGGTTTGGTGGAAAACGTACGGGGCTTCATATAGGGCCACATTTATAAATTCCAGTACTTGTAAAGCGCACAATTACCCAAAGGTATTCAGGCGCTGGGGGCCGTCGGGGAGATTAAGCGAGCTTTTACCCAGAGTCACACGGTGCTGGGCTGATCTTCCGCCGGCACCGGAGATCAAACCATGAGTTCCCGGGTTCTGGAGTCAGTCGCCCTGGCCGCTGCGCCACACCTCTTCCGTATAGGTCCATATTTACAAGGAAGTAACGTGGCACAGAGCCGCAAGCCAAGAGAGAGGCAGGGAGTGTCACTAGATGTTTGGGGAGTGTTAAACTACATTAGGGGTCGTAGAGCGTTCTGAGGAGGTCACAGTGTCACTAGAGAGGACCTCAGTGTCAGGATAGGGACAGGGAGTGTAAGAAGAAGGACTTAGGGTAACAGGAGAACAGCAGTGTAGGAGGCTGACTTAGTAAATGGTTCACGCTTAAGTGGTGCAAATTGCACTAATCCAGGCAACACGTACGGTGATTTTGGTGGCCTCTGATAACCACAGGAAACTCTCAAAGTAGTAACTGCGGAGAGCAGCCTTAAGCCTTATCTTAAAGGAGTGTTCAGCAGCATGTTTCATGGAGGTAGGTTACACGAAAAAGAACCCCACATATACTTATAGGGTTTAAGTGCCGCGACCTCAGATATACAAAAACCTATATTTGTTGTGAGAGGTGCTGTCACCAGCTCACACAGGCTGCAAGGGCAGACCGGCAGTCACAGTTTGAGTGGACTCCGATGGGTGGCACAGTACATGCGCCAGCCCATGGGAGACACCTGGTGTACCTATGCCCTGGGTAACTCAGTACCATATACTAGGGACTTACAAGGGTACACCAGTAGCCAATTGTGGATGTACAGAAGTACTTACCATGGTCAATTTAGTGGAAAAGAACAGTGACTGGGGTCCTGATTACCAGGATCCCCGTCAGAATAATCAAAAACATACTGAAACCAAGCAAAAAGTGGGGGTAACCATGTGTTACATCCTGGTAAGGAATTCCAGAAGACTTGGATAAGTTACAGATGATAAGTTTATTCTTCTTAGATGGTTAGGTAGGTTTTCCAATATATATGTAATCAAAGCACCACCAGGAGCATCCTCTCTGCTGCTCAGCCCAGGATCCAACTGACAGTCCACTCACAGCATACCAAACACTCCAATGACATCACACTCACACTCACACTAACATTCCACTCACACTGGCTGAACAGCAGAGACAGAGAAACAGGGAAGATGTAAGGTAAAAACCTTAGATATAACACACCTTCCCTCTTTATAAAATGAACATAGAGAAAGCAAAAGTAAATAGCAACATTGCAATAACATCACAGTATAATCAATAAAAATTGCAGTAGAAAGATTGCAAATGCACATAAGTATGAAAAACATACTAAAAATAAGCAAGGTGAAATATGACGTAAAACTAAGCAATGAAGGTAAGCAATGAAGGAAAACATGTAATAAAGTATAAAGTGAGAACAGAATGACAAATAAAACAGCATGAAAGTAATACAAAAATAGAACAGACACACATCTCCTTCCTTAGCAGAGAAAAATTGAAGTAAGAAGTATCAAAAGGAAGGAAAAAAAAGTAAAAGACGGAAAAGCAAACTGAGAGAATTACATAAGCAAGAAGTAATAATACCACGAAAACTAACAAGAAGTAGTACACGAGTGTGACCACCACAACTACACCAACTGGCCAGGCTAGCGAGAAGTATGGAACCACTGAACACATCAACAGGAAGAAGGAAAGAAAGAAAGAAATAAAAGTAAAGAAAACAGGTGACGTACACCTAACACATCAACCAAAAGGAAGACATGTAGAAAAGGTCTGCGATCTGCATAAACTGTACCACACCAAAGATAAGAGTACAGTCACACCTAAAATTAGACCACAAGTGAAAATTGCAGGGAAAGTGCGGTCTGGGAAACTGAACTAGACAGCAAAGAAAAATTCAGTAACACCTTAAATTAGACCACATAAGTAAACCTGCGTACAAAAAAATAATTAAACAGTAAATATCAAGTACTCATGTCAGGAATCAGAGGAAGTCAAATCAAGTCAAGTCAAGTTTAAATTTGTATAGCGCACTACTCATCCAGAGCGTCTCAAGGAACTTTACCTATCGAATATCCAAGTTTTAAGTTGTTTTCTGAAGGAGAGGTGGTTCTGTGTAAGGCGGAGGTGGGTGGGGAGAGAATTCCAGGTCTTGGCCGCTAAGTAGGAGAAGGATCTTCCCCCCATGGTGGATCTTTGGATACGTGGGATTGCGGCGAGGGCTTGATTGGACGATTGTAGTTGGCGGGTGGGGGTGTAAAAGGACAGGCGCGTGTTGAGGTATTCGGGTCCTAGGTCGTAGAGGGCTTTGTGTGCGTGGGTGAGGAGGCGGAACGTTATTCTCTTGATGATGGGGAGCCAGTGGAGGTCTTTCAGGTGACCGGAAATGTGAGCTTGGCGGGGGATGTCTAGGATGAGTCTGGCTGAGGCGTTTTGGATGCGTTGGAGTTTTTTCTGTAGTTTGGCTGTGGTTCCGGCGTAAAGGGTGTTTCCGTAGTCCAGAAGGCTTGTAACCAGTGCATGGGGGACCGTCTTTCTTGTTTTGGTGGGGATCCAACGGAAGATTTTTTTGAGCATACGTAGGATGT
Organism: Lissotriton helveticus; assembly: GCF_964261635.1. Classification (NCBI taxonomy): domain Eukaryota; kingdom Metazoa; phylum Chordata; class Amphibia; order Caudata; family Salamandridae; genus Lissotriton; species Lissotriton helveticus. The sequence continues at coordinate 2,125,610,086 of NC_136065.1, read as the reverse complement.
TGAAGCATGATGATGAGATGGCGTTGACTTGTCTGGTCATCGAGAGGGAGGAGTCCAGGATGAAGCCCAGGTTACGTGCGTGGTCCGTTGGTATGGGTGCGGTTCCCAGGGCCGGTGGCCACCATGAGTCGTCCCAGGCGGAGGAGCAAAAAATGGTCTAGGAAAAATGTGATCTGGGTAAACTGAACTACACATCAAAGAAGTTCAGTCACGCCTCAAGTTAGACCACATATGAAACTGCAGGAAAATACGATCTGGGTAAACTGAACTACACTGCAAAGAATTTCAGTCACACCTCAAGTTAGACCACATATGAAACTGCAGGAAAATACGATCTGGGTAAACTGAACTACACTGCAAAGAAATTCAGTCACGCCTCAAGTTAGACCACATATGAAACTGCAGGAAAATACGATCTGGGTATATGAAAACCTGCGCACTAAATGGAAAAATGCACCGTAAGTATCATCATGAAGTACCCAGTATGACCTGAAAATCAACGCTTAAGGTGAAGTAACCAGGAAAAGTGAAAAGCGTCTCTAGTCCAAGGGCAATAAGGTTGTAGAGAAAATAATAATGCCTCGAAATACTTCACAACATGGCTTCAAGGAAATTAAAATTGAAAGTCACATTTTGAAGAAGGTGTGCGCGTCACCTCGCTGAAAGTACTTACAGGATGACTCCAATAAGAAATCAGCAACAAGACACCGGAGTGAAGCAGGAAATTATCGTAAAATGCCTGACAGTCATAATATGCAGCAATGTAGGCTGGATAGCGTCTCTCAGTACAAAGTCTGTCAGGGCATACATAGAAGAAAAAAGTGCGCACAAAACACTTAACTGATCATCCAGCTTCACGAAGAAGTAAACTAACTGGGTCAGAGAAATCTCCAATCAAGATGTCGGTGATGGAGCGAGATAGAAAACAAAATTTTGTTTAAACTCGCAAAGTCACATTTCCATAACATGAATAAAATTATTAATGATTTGTGATATGTCGTGCTAATACAACCTAGATTAAACTTTACACGTGGGGGGACTAACATGTGTGCTCATAAACGTGCATAAATGTTGCATCTTTTTGTTCGTGCAAAATAATAAAATAATTTATTGTTTTCGTTTTTGTCATTACTAACTGCTGCATACTTAAAATAAGCATGTGCTTGTTTTGCTTTTTCTTGTCTGTGTGATGTCATTTCTACTATTCTAGGTGCATATGGGTCTCATTGAAAAACGGAGACTGGTAAATATAAACGCTGCTTTATTTGTTTGCAATGGCTAGGTAACATTTTGATTAATCGGGTGGGTTAATTAATTAGTAAACCATGGGGTGGATACAGAATATACTTTATTTCTTACATTAATACTTTTCTTGTGTTTGTTTTATACTAGAAATCATAAGTTGCCTGCTTTTGAGGCCTAACTATTTGAGCCGCACAAAAAGAGCTAATCCATATTCTGCAGAAAGTCACGAGACGCCCATTCTGAATTAAAACGTTTATTGAAGCTGCATTCACAAAGCGAAAACTGATGAGCTGACATCATTCTGTCGGACATGGCCAAGGTCGAAAGTGAACTTTTTGTCAGTCCTTAACTTGGCATCCGCGGAAGTTGCACTGAAAGACTATGGAAGCTGCGAGGATGACTTAAAACAAAGTTGCAATCGCAGGAAGCCTCTGGCTTCACGTGGAAGAGACAATGGTCTTTGTAAGACATGATTTTGTGGAACTTTTTAAGAATCGGGTGACATGTCACTTGTCACTCTCAGCCAATGGGACGTCGAGTATTTCTGAAAATTTTCCTTCGCTAGTTTAGTTAGCGTAGAAAGGTATAAAAAGTCATGCCCTTAGGGTTGGGCTGGCTGCTGCTTTCTGACTTTCCGATGAGGGTGATGTGCTGCTGGACTTTGCGTGGAGCACGTAAGAATCCTCAAAGAACTTTACTTTAATTTCTGTCTATTTAGCTCAGTTAGGGAAATAGGTTTTAGAAATGCTAAACTTTATATAATTTCTTTAAAATTGATTCCATTGCTTAAATTGTATTTTTCTCATATTTCTTACCATCATGCTTGCTTTATTGCTAATAAATTTCATTTATAAAACTTACAACTTATATACCATAATTTAGAAAATAAAATCTTACTTTTGACAAACAAGCTGGTCTTGGTTATTTAGAAGTATAGGTTACCATTAGCTAGATCACGTCGCCTATAGTGGTCATTTAAATGATTGGGTTTTATTCTAATGACTATATTCTTTCTGCAAATGTATAAAATGTTTATAGTTTGTAAATAATGTGTATATAGATTTATTTGACCACCTGATTCAGTAGGCCCAAAAATATATCAGGTTCATAAATGGGTCCATGTATAGTTTAGAATTTTGTTTATAGGTTATGAAATTGGGTAGCGTAGTTTATGATATATTTTCTATAGCCCGCTGGATCAATTATCTGGTAGCAGAAATTGATGGTTGCTAAGCGGTAACCAAGGTAACATGTTGGTTGCTAAGGATTGCGTCATGGTATGCAAATAGGATTAATGTTTTAACACTCGTTAAGTTCGTTTTTCGTGCCTATCTGTAAGCTATACCGGTATAGATTGTGTGGCGAGAAATTAGTCACGCAAGCCATCTGTTCGTTTGTAGTGATATCGCCGAGTATCACAAGAGGTATCGCCGTGTACCATAGTGTTGTCGCCGAGCAGCACAGTTTTAGGGCTAGGTCTGAATCTTGTATAGTGAGGATTTTCTAAGAAATCAAAGCAGCATGAGAATAGGGACAAAGCGCCTTCCATAAAACTCACTGTGATGAGAGTATTAGTTATATCCAAGCTTGAGTGAAGGGTAAAATTTAACGTCGGTGCATGATTATCTATAAACAGGTTAGAGTCCTGTACGGATACATGTTTCATATCTATAAACAGGTGAGAGCCCTGTACGGATAACGTCGTTATTTTGCTAACGGTGCATGATTTCTATAAACAGGTGAGAGTCCTGTACGGATTTCGTGTGTGTTTGAATTCAGGGAATTTTCCGTGTAAAAGTGCGAGTTTGAATTGTATTTTATGTTCAAGTGGAACTCTTAGAACTTTCACTTCGCGGTGGGTTCAGAGCAAAGCGAGTTCATAATTATACGTGTTAGAAGGGTGGGGTAAGGTTACTCTACTGACAATTGAATATTATCCTTAGTGTGAATAGCGCCGTCTATTCCGAAGTGTGGATACTTGAATGTATGTAAACTATCCTAATTAGTGAAACGAACAGATGTTGTCTTTATAAGTCATTGTTAAGAATTAATTACACTGAAAAGTGTTCTTAAAATGGCGCTGTGAAAAGATTTTGTGAAGGAGGGGTAAGCGCCAGGAGAGAGAAACGAGAAACCGCAGCTGCTGTGTACGTCACAGAGCCGCGCTGGGATTGGGTGACCTACGTCACAAGCTGTATTCTGATTGGCTCCTGAGTCTCTGACGGCCTGTGAGCTGATTGGTCCTTAGGAAAATCTCCAAAATTATTGGTCGAGCTGAAAAGTGACGCAGCTCAACTGCCATTGGCTTGTTGGTGTGTTTCGCGCACGGATTGGTTGTTTTGCGGAACATCCCGGAAATATTTTACGAACAATTTTGTGAATTAAATTTAACTTTTAAAAATGAGTTATCATTTTAAATATGCTGAGAAAAAGACAACATTATTTCAAAAATTTAAGAATTTATTTTCACCTGACAAGAAAATCGAAACGCGAGGTGGTAAACTACTTCATAAGTATAAAACACCTGCAGCGTACATGGAAGGTGAATACGGATATCATACTGTCTTATGGTTCGACAGTTGGAAACGTTATACTAAAAACGATGGTGTTTTGGCTTGGCCTGATGATGGTTCATTTAATGTAAGAGTTTTAAGAAACTTACGAGAGAAAATGAATGCTCTTGTTCCTAAACCGAGACCAACTCAATTTGAAGCTTTAGTTGAGTGGGAAGATGAGATGTATCAGTTACAAAGAGAAGCTAGTGGAATTAAAAGACCTTCTAAAAATCCATCATGGAAAAGAGAAACTCATGAAGATAGATTACGAATGTGGAGACAGGGAAACATGAGTGAAGGGTTGTATTTAATTCATGAAATGGTAATGGGTTCTCCTACAGGAAAATCTATGGAAAGTGAATCTGAGGATGCAATTATGGAAGAAATATATACAACTGCTAAAAATAAACAGCCTAATCAGTCTTTGAGACCTCCTAGATCATGGTCTACTCCGGTGGTTTCTACTGAAACTTCACCGAGTGCACCTCCAATTAGTGAAGCTCCTAAACTTTATCCAAATAATTGTGAAATCACTGAAACTCCTAGAAGACCAGAATTTGAGAATGCTCGAAATGAGGGTAGACATTTTTCAATGACTCCAAGAGCAAGGGAACCTCCAAAAGATTATACAAGAGAGACAAGAAATGTTGAGGATGATGATTATAATGAATACTTAAGGTCTAAAGAAGAATTAATTAAAAGAATGACAAAAGGCATGGAAGCTGTCACAGTTCCAGTAACAATAGGTCCTGTTCAACCTGTATTTGATCAAAGAAATACAAACAAAACTGGATTAACTATTCCTTTAAATACAGAAATTCAAAAGCCTGCTGAAAAATTTTATTCAGACTTGACTGAATTAAACACTTCTAGATCGAGAATGCCTGATTTAACCTTTAATGAGGATTTATCTCCAAAAACACCAATGGGTGCTATGTCAGATGTAGGAAGTCCTGAAGTCAGGGTAACCACACCAAAGCTTGATGTGGCCAAATTAAAAGCAAATATAGAAGAATTAATAATTGGAACAATTGGCCCAGATAGTTTAAATTACTATCGGGATGATGAACTATTATTCATTTGCAAAAGTATTCAATGGAAAACGAAAAATAAATATGATCAATTAGAGGATCTAGCTGCAGAACTTGAAATCGATGTGAGTAAACAAAAGAATTTTGCAAAACATTACAGATTAGATTTCTCAGAAAGCGACATTGAGAGTTTGAACTCAATGGGAAGAATAGTTCACATTAAAGATTTAATTGTCTATATCAAAAAGCTAGGAGAACTGAACAAATGGAGAGTGAAATGGACTAAAAGGAAGGAAGATGAAAGATTAGAAAGAATGTCAAAACAATTTCCAATGAGAGAAGTTGCAGGTGGAGGATATGTTCATGTCCCATGGTCAAGACAAGACATTCTGTTATTTACAAATGATTTTCCAAAATTAAGAGAGAAACCTGTTGAATGGTACAGGCAAGTCGATAGATTTATCAAAGTGTCAAAAGTTCTGTGGATTGATTTGGATGGATTTTTTGACATTGTTGTTCCATCTGATCTTTGGACAGAATGTAAAATTTCTATTAGTTGGCCAAAAACAGAACCTGAGCGAATCAAAGAAACAGGTGCCCCAAATCCACTCGTAATGGATTTTTATGAGAAAGTAATTGTTTGGATGAAAAACAAAATTCCACCCAAAGAAGTTGATTGGGTTAAAATAGAAAGAACAGAGCAGGAAACAAAAGAATCAGTTCATTCTTTTTATGAAAGACTACTGTTAATCTTTAAACAATACAGTGGTTATGAAAAATTAGACGAGAAAGACATGAGTCATTTTATCTATAGATTTGTTTATGGACTAAAGCCTGAAATTGGAGAAATGATCAGAACTAGTATTGTCGGATGGCAAGCACTATCTATTGATGATATTCTGAGAAAAGCAAAATATTGTAGCGATGAATTAGAAGTAAAACAGAAAAAGCTGAAGGAGAAAGCCATGTGGGCACAGGTAAAAGTGGCTGAGCAACAGATTGCCAGCATGGGAAATAAGAACACTAATTTTGTTCAAACTGGAAATACGAACCAGATACAAGGAAAGTTTAAAGGTAATAATTTCCAAAAGAAATTTAGCCCAAAAATAGAAGAGCTGAAACAAAGATTACCTTGTTTTAATTGTGGCGAAATTGGACATTGGAGGGACGAGTGTCCTAATCCTCCTAGAAATTTAAAGAATCCCTTATTGAATCCACAGATGCAGAATGGTGTTAACGTGCAGCAACAGCTACAGATGCAACAGGGGTTAAATGAATTTAATATTCAGCGACAATTACAACAACAGCAACAACAACAGGTGAATAATCGACAGGACCAGTTGCCACAACCACCTTTTCCGAATTGTGGGGGAGTTCAAAAATATAATCCAAACGTGGGATTTCAGGGATGTGAACAGGTAATAAAACCACAAAAACAGCAAAAGCAGCAAAGGGTTCAAATGCAAAATGCTTCACAACAATTTTTATTGACAGAAAGCCAAGACAGTGATTCTGATGATTATTGCTGACGGTGCCCGAGAGAGGAGGAAGAGTGTGTTGTTGGAGCCACTCTTGAGGTTGACCAGTCTGGTCCTTATGTAAACGGGAAAGTTAATGATGTAGACATCACTTTTCTAGTGGACACTGGTGCTACCCGTTCTACTGTTAGATCAGTGGAAATTGAAAACCTACCTCTCTCTGGGGATACCATCCAAGTTGTCGGAGTAAGTAATCAGCAAATTAAAACAGATTTAACTGATCCAGTACCAGTTGAAATTGGAAATTACAGAGACAAACACAGATTTGTGGTTTGTAATAGTAGTCCAGTAAATCTATTAGGCAGAGACATACTATGTAAAATGAATTGCAGAATATATTGTTCTCCTGAAGGAGTTGAATTACAAACAATGGAGGAAGATGGTTTGTACAGAATGACAATGATGATGATGGAAGCAGAAGAAACAAAATTGTTTCCTGCATTTGAAGAAAAAGATTTACCTGAAGAGCTAAAAGAAACAGTGAAATCTGAAATATGGGATTTTACTGGGAATGAGATGGGTCTGATGAAAAACGTAGATCCTGTTAAAATTGCATTGAAGCAGGGAATAGAATTTCCAAACACTCCACAATATAAAATGAAAACAGAGACAATCGAAGGTATTACACCTGTAATTGAAAAATTAATCAAGCAAGGTGTATTGGAAGAAATGAAGAGTAGCTCTTGTAATTCACCAATTATGGGAGTTAAAAAGGCTAACGGAACATTTAGGATCGTACAAGATCTGAGAAAGGTTAATCAAATTGTTATTCCATGTTGTCCTGTGGTTCCAAATCCAGCAGTAATTCTATTTCAGATTCCATATGATGCTGAATGGTACACAGTCATTGACCTTTGCAATGCATTCTTTACTGTTCCTCTACACCCAGACAGTTATGAAATCTTTGCTTTCAGATTCCAAGGTAAGACCCTTGGATGGACAAGAATCCCTCAGGGCTATACAGAAAGTCCTTCAATCTTTAACGAACTGTTAAAAAGATCATTAGAAGATTTAGACTTACCAGGTAGGTCTACGTTGGTGCAGTATATTGATGATTTGTTAATAGCTGCTAAGACAAGAGAAAATTGTGTAACAGACACAATAATTCTGTTAAATCGCCTTGCAGAAGAAGGACACAAAGTGTCCCCAGCAAAATTACAGTTTTGCAAACAGGAAGTGAAATATCTTGGTCACAGAATTGCAAAGGGAAAAAGACAAGTAACAATAGAGAGAATAAAAATGATTCAAGCAATGTTACCGCCAAGAACACAAAGACAAGTCAGAATGTTCCTGGGAATGGTAGGTTACTGTCGACAATGGATAAGTGGATTTTCAGTAATTGCGAAACCACTACAAAGACTGACCAAATCAGATGTAAAAGATCCAATTATTCTCAATGATGTTGAGATGGAATCTTTTGAGAACCTGAAAAAGAGCTTATGCCAAGCTCCTGCTTTGGGTATGCCAAATTATGAGAAAGATTTTGAACTGTATTGCAGTGAGAGAGAAGGATGTGCATTATCTGTGTTAATTCAGAGACATGGAAACCTAAAGAAACCTATTGCATATTTCTCTGCAGTTCTTGATCCAATTGCAAAAGCATTACCAGGTTGTTTAAAAGCAGTCGCAGCTACAAGTATTAGTCTTGAACAAAGTGAAGGAATCATTATGGGATTTCCTGTAAAAGTTTTTGTGCCTCATTCAGTTGAAATATTACTGACAAGAGGTAAGACTCAACATTTAACAAGTAGCAGATTGACAAAGTATGAGAAAATCATACTAGGAGCAGATAATGTTTCGATTTCAAGATGTTTGAATCTGAATCCTTCTACATTACTGCCTGATTCAGAAATCGTTAATGACATTGAGACAGAACATGAATGTTTAGATGTCATGGAATTCTGCACAAAACCAAGAAAAGACATCAAAGACAGACCTTTGCCTGAATCGGATTTTGTCTACTTTGTAGATGGCTCATGCTTAAGATCCGAAGGTGGTGTCTTGAAAGCTTCATACTCAGTTTGTACAGTCGAAAACATTAAAGAAGCATCATGCCTTGAAGGAGTTCGTTCAGCTCAAGTAGCTGAATTGATTGCTTTAATTCGTGCATGTGAAATATCAAAAGATATAAGAGTTACCATCATTACTGATAGTCAGTATGGGTACGGAGTTGTGCATGATTATGGACAACTCTGGTCACAGAGAGGATACATGACATCAACAGGGTCACCAATTAAAAATGCAGTTTTCATTAGAAGATTAATTGAAGCAATACAATTGCCAAAAGAAATTGCCATAGTCAAGTGTGCAGCGCACACTAGAGGAACTGATTATATTTCCAAAGGAAATGCCTTCGCAGATGAAACAGCAAAGTACTGTGCAAGGAAAAATTATTCTTACAATCGGAATAGAAGCACAGAAACTGATTCAAATTCATTAATGCTAACAACTATTGTAGAAACATGGAATGAGATTAGAGATTTACAAAACGAAGCAGATGATGAAGAAAAAGATCAGTGGTTAAGATCAGATTGTAGACAACGTGATGAAGATGGAGTGTGGGTTTACAAAGATGGGAGAGTAGTTTTACCAAATTGCATGATTTCTGACATGGCCAGATTATATCATGGTCCTGCACATTTAGGAAGAGATTCTATGGTCAGACTGTTTAAAGAAACATGGTTCAATACCAAATTTAGAACCATTGCAGAATCTTTTTGTCAAAGGTGTTTGTCATGCCAACAAATGAATCCAAACAGAAAATCAGTGGTGGGGACAGGAATAATTGGTCGAGAGGGTGGTCCCTTTACCAGGTTACAAATAGATTTCATTGAAATGCCCTTACACAACTGTTTGAAATATGTACTTGTAATTGTATGCTTGTTCTCAAGGTGGGTAGAAGCTTTTCCTACAAGACATTGTGATTCAATTACAGTAGCAAAACTAATGCTCAGAGAAATCATCCCAAGGTACGGTTTTCCAGTCACTATTGAGAGTGATGGAGGAAGTCATTTTGATAACAAACTGTTGAAATTAATTTGCGAAGCTATGAGCATTGAGCAGAAAATACACTGTGCATACAGACCAGAGGCATCAGGTGTAGTTGAACAAATAAATGGAACTATCAAAAACAGAATTGGAAAAATGTGTCTAGAGACAGGAGTGAAGTGGACTGATGCTCTTCCACTTGTTTTGATGTCAATAAGAAGTACACCAGATAAAAAGACAGGTTTGAGTCCTCATGAAATTTTGATGGGAAGAGTTATGAGGCAAGCTTTTGTACCTGTAGGTAAACTGTTGAGCATAAATGACAGTGCAATTTTGGATTACTGTAAAAGGTTATCTGATATGGTAACTTCTGTGTCTAATCAGGTGGGAACTGAAGCACAATCAAATGACAAAGTTTTGACACATGATCTGAGACCTGGAGACTGGGTCAGAACGAAAGTACATCGGAGGAGGAATTGTCTATCTCCTAGATGGCAGAAACCTAGGCAGGTAATCTTGATCACTACTAATGCTGTAAAGTGCAGAGGATTGAAGCGTTGGATTCATCCAAGTCATACTATTCCAATACCAACTCCTGAGAGTTCTGATGTTGAAAGTGATACCACAGATGACTCTGATTCTGAAGCAGAAGACAGAACAGAAGGTGAAGTAATTCCAGATTCTGAAGATCGACAAGAAAGTCGACATCTGGAAACTGTGCCAGTGAATGGAAATCTGACAAGAAAAGACTTAGAAATAATTGAAATAGATTCTGAAGGTGAAGAGAATCTGCTAAAAGGAAAGATAACTGAGGATTCGGTTGTCTATATTGAAGACAGAGAAGCTGAACCAAAGGAAGTTTCAGACCAGGAGAGTATCGAAAGGCAGAGAACAAGCTCTGAAGTAAGGAACAAAAATCCGAAATCTGGGAAGCTAGAGGTAATTGAGGAAGAGGAAGAGAACGAATTACCGAGTACCAGTGATGGAAGACAAAGTGAAGTTCCTGAAGGAGTGAAATTGCCATATAGAGAAGTTCCTGAGTCAATTGAAATTTCAGACTACGAAACTGAGGAAAGTGACGTGGAAGGTGGAAGTGAAAACAGAAAGAAAAGGACTTGGAAATCAGAATCGAATAATTCTGAACCAAAGAAAAAGTACGTGAGAAAAGCAGACTACTGGCCTGGTGGAAGATTGAGAGTCAGATTGATCAAAAAGCCAATAGAACAAGTTGAAGAAATCAGTAGTCAAAAGAGTCCTGGAAAAGAGGTTGGAGTTGGAAGGAAAATAGAAGTGATATCAAGAAAAGGGAAGAGAATAATTAGACCAAACCAGAAATACAAGTCTCCTGAGTGGACTTACTTAGTGATTCCACCTGTTATAGACATATATGATAGTAGTGAAGAAGAAAACGAAATCCAAGAAATTAGTGACAATGATTGAAGTACAGATTTATTAAATTGGCATAAGGCTGAAGAAATCCTGTTAGTTGACACAAGGTCGAAGAAAAACTGTCTAGTAGAAGAAAAACTTATGTATGACATAAGGTCGAAGAAATCTTGTTTAGGGTTATAAAAAGAAAAATATTTTAAAAGGGGGGTGTATATAAATTTTAAAATTTATTTTTATTTTTATTTTATTTTTGAGGCTAAAACTAACCTAAAAATGCCTTACATTAAGGAGAGCACTTCAAAATGCTCTGTTTTTAAAAGATGCTGTAAGATGACTCTGGTGTGTCTGCTCATTTTAGTTCTGCTCTGGTTGGTACTAGCTGTGATTATACCTTTAGAAATGAATAGAGAATTACACAAAGTTAACATAACAAGCAAAGCTCTGGTTAGCCAAACTAAACATAGTGCATCTGCAAAAGTAATTGATCATCAGCCTAACATTCATCAAGATAAATCAATAGGTGATTTTTCAAGCAATACTTTCACAAAGCTTTTGAGTGAATATGTAAAGGTAATGGATGCAAAGGATTGTTATGTGTGCGTTAAGTTACCCGCTTCTGTTTCTGAGGGAGTAACATATAATATGCTTCCTCTCACTTATGCTGTTACATGTAGTGTATTAACTAGTTTATTTTATCAAACCGGTCGTTTAGAATATTACTATTCAAATTATGATGAGATTTTTGCTAATGTCAAGATTGATAATGCTTTAAATAAGCATAAGAAAGCTAAACAATTAAGAGAATATTTCCTTGTTACTAACGAACTCACTTATGAGTATGCTTACAAGAATAATCTAACATGTAAATTGAGTGTTGAAGGAAAGAAATTTCTGAATATGGTTGAGGAGAGAAGAGCAATTTATAAGAGAAATGAATTAGTCAAGCAGACTAAGTCATCATTCTGGCAAAAAGAGGATGAGAAACTAAATGGCAAAATGCTTGAAAATATTGCAATTCACATAGACAAACCTGTTAGTGGAAAGCTTTGCATTAGAAGAGATAACACACTTTTTGATAATTATTTTGTAGGTGCAAGCAACTGTGAAGATACTTATCAGATTATGGGAGGTTGGGGATTTAAAGGTGGAAAAGATCCTATCTTTCCTGGAATTTATTTTGTTTGTGGTGACAAAGCCTACTACAACCTTCCAGACCATTGGTATGGAACTTGTTATGTGGGAATTGTTTTTCCTAAAGTGTTTCATGTTGACAGAGATTCAGAAGGATTATTTAAAATCCATAATTATGTAAATAGAGCTAAAAGAGAAACTTTTACTGAAGTTCTGGGAGATATTTTCCAAGCTGTAATACCTTTTGTTGGTATAACCCTAAATGCAGGGAGAATCAGAAAATTGTCCACTATAGTTGATAGATTATCAACTGACACTGCTGATGGATTTCAATTAGTGAATGTTGAAGTTATTGCAATTAGATCCATGGTAATTCAAGACCGTCTTGCTTTAGACATACTCCTAGCAAAGGAGGGAGGAGTCTGTGGCATTTTACATGTCCAACATTGCTGTACATATATACCGGATGAAAGTAAAAATATTGAAATGTATATTAAGAATATTACACAAATGCATTCTGAAATAATTCCTTTAGAAGAAGAAGATTTTACTGGGAAACTTTCAAATAGGTTTCAAGCAATTAAAAACTGGTTTCATAATATCGGAAGTTCAATTCTTGGCAAGATTCTGGCACCTTTGATTATAATTATATTCATTTTTATTTTGACTAAAGTAGGTTGTTTGTTGCATAAAAGAAAGAAGCATTTGAGAGAAAAGAAGAGAATTTATAAACTCAGAAAAGAAGAGGAAAGGGAGATTGAGTTGCAGGAGTTGCATAGAGAGCGTCATGTTAATTGCAAGGATTATGCTGAAACAGACTTTTAGGTTTACTAATACAATGAATTTGAATCGATTTCATATAAATTTAGTTTATAAAAATTTTGAGTGCCGGTGTGGTGATTTGTTAATCACCAGATGAGGGAGTTGATGGAGCGAGATAGAAAACAAAATTTTGTTTAAACTCGCAAAGTCACATTTCCATAACATGAATAAAATTATTAATGATTTGTGATATGTCGTGCTAATACAACCTAGATTAAACTTTACACGTGGGGGGACTAACATGTGTGCTCATAAACGTGCATAAATGTTGCATCTTTTTGTTCGTGCAAAATAATAAAATAATTTATTGTTTTCGTTTTTGTCATTACTAACTGCTGCATACTTAAAATAAGCATGTGCTTGTTTTGCTTTTTCTTGTCTGTGTGATGTCATTTCTACTATTCTAGGTGCATATGGGTCTCATTGAAAAACGGAGACTGGTAAATATAAACGCTGCTTTATTTGTTTGCAATGGCTAGGTAACATTTTGATTAATCGGGTGGGTTAATTAATTAGTAAACCATGGGGTGGATACAGAATATACTTTATTTCTTACATTAATACTTTTCTTGTGTTTGTTTTATACTAGAAATCATAAGTTGCCTGCTTTTGAGGCCTAACTATTTGAGCCGCACAAAAAGAGCTAATCCATATTCTGCAGAAAGTCACGAGACGCCCATTCTGAATTAAAACGTTTATTGAAGCTGCATTCACAAAGCGAAAACTGATGAGCTGACATCATTCTGTCGGACATGGCCAAGGTCGAAAGTGAACTTTTTGTCAGTCCTTAACTTGGCATCCGCGGAAGTTGCACTGAAAGACTATGGAAGCTGCGAGGATGACTTAAAACAAAGTTGCAATCGCAGGAAGCCTCTGGCTTCACGTGGAAGAGACAATGGTCTTTGTAAGACATGATTTTGTGGAACTTTTTAAGAATCGGGTGACATGTCACTTGTCACTCTCAGCCAATGGGACGTCGAGTATTTCTGAAAATTTTCCTTCGCTAGTTTAGTTAGCGTAGAAAGGTATAAAAAGTCATGCCCTTAGGGTTGGGCTGGCTGCTGCTTTCTGACTTTCCGATGAGGGTGATGTGCTGCTGGACTTTGCGTGGAGCACGTAAGAATCCTCAAAGAACTTTACTTTAATTTCTGTCTATTTAGCTCAGTTAGGGAAATAGGTTTTAGAAATGCTAAACTTTATATAATTTCTTTAAAATTGATTCCATTGCTTAAATTGTATTTTTCTCATATTTCTTACCATCATGCTTGCTTTATTGCTAATAAATTTCATTTATAAAACTTACAACTTATATACCATAATTTAGAAAATAAAATCTTACTTTTGACAAACAAGCTGGTCTTGGTTATTTAGAAGTATAGGTTACCATTAGCTAGATCACGTCGCCTATAGTGGTCATTTAAATGATTGGGTTTTATTCTAATGACTATATTCTTTCTGCAAATGTATAAAATGTTTATAGTTTGTAAATAATGTGTATATAGATTTATTTGACCACCTGATTCAGTAGGCCCAAAAATATATCAGGTTCATAAATGGGTCCATGTATAGTTTAGAATTTTGTTTATAGGTTATGAAATTGGGTAGCGTAGTTTATGATATATTTTCTATAGCCCGCTGGATCATCGGCACGCCAGGACGGCGCATGCCGGATGGCTCCAGGCCCGTCGATGTGAAGAACGTGAACAAGCAGCTGGGAATCCGCTGTTACATTGATTGCAAAGACGTCAGGAAGATGAGGCAGGTCCCTCACGAGATCAACAGCGCGCATGCCAGCTGAAGAATCCTCGCGAAAGGCGCACGTTAATAACGGTAAGTGTGTACAAGCTAAGGCAGAAAATTGAAATGCTGCATGTTGACCAAAAAATGTATTAATAATGATGTAAAATAAATCCGCCTTGCCGAGAAGATAATGGGAGCACCTCTTTCTCGATCCCCAAGAAGTGGCAGAGTATGAATCCACATGCATGGGAAAAGTGCAGGAGAGTATATTTAAAGCTAAAATTAACGTGCAGCACAATGTTCAAGTCAGAGTTCATGTGAGAAACAAGGCGCACCTCACAAAAATAATTCTCTCATCCCATAAATCCGCTGCTGTAGATGCTGAAAATATGGTTGCACTTAGAGTAAAGATCTGCCCCCCTGAGCCATAGTAGATGTGGAAGTAGCATGGAAGCATACACCTGACAAATGGCAGCAAGGTGTCAAAGGCAGCAGGATTTGGGCAGAAGGAAACATGGAGCAGGAAAGATACACCCAGTCAGAAGCTGGCAGCGTAATCAGGCAGAAGGAAACAGGTAGCATCAGTGATACACCTTATCAGAGGCAGGCAGCAGTTATCAGGAGGAAGAAGCAAGTAGCAGGAAACATGTGCCCAGTCAGAAGAAGGTAGTAGCAATCAGGCAGGAATAAGCAGGTAGCAGGAGGCATATGTCCTGTTTGAAGCAGGCAGTAGAATTTTTAGGCAGAGAGAAGCAGGTTACAGGAAATCTATGCCTTGTCCATGGGCTGTCCGGTGAAATATGGACACTGGTGGGGCGGGAGGGCGTAAAATCCTTAAGTAGGTTCTTTTGAGAAAATCTTGAATAAAAGTACCTTTAAGAAGCTTGTTGAAGGTCCTTAAGAAGCTTGAAGAAGGTCCTCACACGTAGTTTTGATCCACCTCGTCGCCAAATGTATGTTACATCCTGGTAAGGAATTCCAGAAGACTTGGATAAGTTACAGATGATAAGTTTATTCTTCTTAGATGGTTAGATAGGTTTTCCAGTATATATGTAATCAAAGCCTCACCAGGAGCATCCTCTCTGCTGCTCAGCCCAGGATCCAACTGACCGTCCACTCACAGCAGACCAAACATTCCAGTGACATCACACTCACACTAACATTCCACTCACACTGGCTGAACAGCAGAGGCAGAGAAACAGGGAAGATGGAAGGTAAAAACCTTAGATATAACACCATGAAAGCAGAACCTACTTTTCTACAGGCAGGCAGTGTCCAGATAGGGGCAGGGGGTGTCTGTAGAGGGGCAGGGAGTGTCTGTAGAGGGGCAGGGGGTGTCTGTAGAGGGGCAGGGAGTGTCTGTAGAGGGGCAGGGGGTGTCTGTAGAGGGGCAGGGAGTGTCCAGAGAGGGGCAGGGAGTGTCTGTAGAGGGGCAGGAAGTGTCTGTAGAGGGTCAGGGAGTGTCTGTAGAGGGGCAGGGAGTGTCTGTAGAGGGTCAGTGAGTGTCTGTAGAGGGGCAGGGAGTGTCTGTAGAGGGTCAGGGGGTGTCTGTAGAGGGGCAGGGAGTGTCTGTAGAGGGGCAGGGAGTGTCTGTAGGGGGTCGGGGAGTGTCTGTAGAGGGGCAGGGGGTGTCTGTAGAGGGGCAGGGGGTGTCTGTAGAGGGTCAGGGAGTGTCTATAGAGGGTCAGGGAGTGTCTGTAGAGGGGCGGTGGTGTCTGAAGAGGGGCACGGGGTGTCTGTAGAGGGTCAGAGAGTGTCTATAGAGGGGCAGGGAGTGTCTGTAGGGGGTCAGGGAGTGTCTGTAGAGGGGCAGGGAGTGTCAGTAGAGGGTCGGGGAGTGTCCAGAGATGGGCAGGCAGTGTCCAGATAGGGGCAGGGAGTGTCTGTAGAGGGGCAGGGAGTGTCTGTAGAGGAGCAGGGAGAGTCTGTAGAGGGTCAGTGAGTGTCTGTAGAGGGGCAGGGAGTGTCTGAAGAGGGGCAGGGAGTGCCTGTAGAGGGGCAAGGAGTGTCTGTAGATAGGCAGGGGGTGTCTGCAGAGGGGCAGGGAGTGTCTGTAGAGGGGCAGGGAGTGTCTGCAGAGGGTCAGTGAGCGCCTGTAGAGGGGCAGGGAGTGACCAGAGAGGGACAGGGAGTGTCTGTAGTGTGTCAGTGCGTGTCTGTAGAGGGGCAGGGAGTGTCTCTAGAGGGGCAGGGAATATCTGTAGAGGGTCAGTGAGTGTCTGTAGAGGGGCAGGGAGTGTACAGAGAGGGACAGGGAGTGTCCAGAGAGGGGCAGGAGTGTCTGTAGAGGGGCAGGGAGTGTCTGTAGAGGGGCAGAGAGTATCTGTAGAGGGTCAGTGAGTGTCTGTAGAGGGGCAGGGAGTGTCTGTAGAGGGGTAGTGATTGTCTGTAGAGGGTCAGGCAGTGTCCAGATAGGGGCAGGGAGTGTCTGTAGAGGGTCAGGGGTGTCCATAGAGGGGCAGGGAGTGTCTATAGAGGGGCAGGGAGTGTCTTTAGAGGGTCAGTGAGTGCCTGAAGAGGGACAGGGGGTATCTGTAGAGGGGCAGGGAGTGTCTGTAGAGGGGCAGGGAGTGTCTACAGAGGGCAGGGAGTGTCTGCAGAGGATCAGTGTGCGCCTGTGGAGGGGCAGGGAGTATCTGAAGAGGGGCAGGGGGTGTCTGTAGAGGGGCAGGGAGTGTCTGTAGAGGGGCAGGGAGTGTCAGTAGAGGGGCAGGGAGTGTCTGTAGAGGGGCAGGGAGTGTCCAGAGAGGGGCAGGGAGTGTCTGCAGAGGATCAGTGAGCGCCTGTGGAGGGGCAGGGAGTGTCTGAAGAGGGGCAGGGGGTGTCTGTAGAGGGGCAGGGAGTGTCAGTAGAGGGGCAGGGAGTGTCTGTAGTGTGTCAGTGAGTGTCTGTAGAGGGTCAGGGAGTGTCTGTAGAGGGGCAGGGAGTATCTGTAGAGGGTCATTGAGTGTCTGTAGAGGGGCAGGGAGTGTCTGTAGAGGGGTAGAGATTGTC
The DNA here is from genome assembly GCF_964261635.1 of Lissotriton helveticus. NCBI lineage: Eukaryota > Metazoa > Chordata > Amphibia > Caudata > Salamandridae > Lissotriton > Lissotriton helveticus. The sequence continues at coordinate 2,125,592,653 of NC_136065.1, read as the reverse complement.
TGTAGAGGGTAAGGCAGTGTCCAGATAGGGACAGGGAGTGTCTGTAGAGGGTCAGGGAGTGTCCATAGAGGGGCAGGGAGTGTCTATAGAGGGGCAGGGAGTGTCTGTAGAGGGTCAGTGAGTGCCTGTGGAGGGTCGGTGAGTGCCTGTAGAGGGACAGGGAGTGTCTGTAGAGGGGCAGGGAGTGTCTATAGAGGGGCAGGGAGTGTCTATAGAGGGGCAGGGAGTGTCTGTAGAGGGTCAGTGAGTGCCTGTGGAGGGTCGGTGAGTGCCTGTAGAGGGTCAGTGAGTGTCTTTAGAGGGGCAGGGAGTGTCTGTAGAGGGGCAGGGAGTGTCTATAGAGGGGCAGGGAGTGTCTGTAGAGGGTCAGGGAGTGTCTGTAGAGGGGCAGGGAGTGTCTGTAGAGGGACAGGGAAAGTCCTGTAGAGGGGCAGGGAGTGTCTATAGAGGAGCAGGGAGTGTCTGTAGAGGGCCAGGGAGTGTCTGTAGAGGGGCAGGGAGTGTCTGTAGAGGGACAGGGAGTGCCTGTGGAGAGGCAGGGAGTGTCTATAGAGGGGTAAGGAGTGTCTGTAGAGGGTCAGTGAGTGCCTGTAGAGGGGCAGGGAATGTCTGTAGAGGGGCAGGGAGTGTCTGTAGAAGATCAGTGAGTGTCTGTAGAGGGGCAGAGAGTGCCAGGAGAAGGGCAAGAAGCACGAGAAGGCATGGAGTGTCAGGAAGGGGATGTCCCTAGGGGTGCAGGGAGCCATTACAGGGCTGTCTCAAAGGAATCTTGGCTGCTTCACGCCCCAGTTATCTGTCTAAAGTCCTCCCTTACCCCACACACCTGGCATTATAACCCACATTGCACTCCAAACTACACCCGCAGAGCCCTGTGATGCTGCAGCAATAGGTGAACCTGCCCTTAAAACAGTGTCACTGGGTCTGGCCCATCTTGACATTGGTAAAGCCTTGCACACGTGCCACAGACCATCCTACCTCCAATAAAGGTCTTCTGCTTGTATCTGCCCCTCATCAGGGGTCTTTGCTCATATGACACAATCACTCCAGCACTCCGAGAAGTCCACGGGACCCACTCCCCTCATGCATAACCATTGAGACCCAGTGCCTCCCTTACACAGCTGTCAATACCAGCAGTGACCCACCACACCTGGCTGCTAATGTAAACACCTCCAGACGAACATGCACAACATGCAACCGCAGCATCGCCAGGCGGGCAGTGAGGGCAAGAAGGAAGAGATACAAACCTTCAAAACCTCCCTCAGAGTATCAAATCCAGCAGAACCCACCCTTTCTCCACTTCTGGTGCCAGGGCAGGGAGTACAAGAAGGGATACCAAGCCTTCTCCAGAACCTCCCTCAGAGTATCAAATCCAGCAGAACCCGCCCTTTCTCCACTTCTGGTGCCAGGGAAGGGGGTACAAGAAGGGATACCAAGCCTTCTATAGAACCTCCCTCGGAGTATCAAATCCAGCAGAACCCACCCTTTCTCCACTTCCCGTGCCAGGGCAGGGGGTACAAGAAGGGATACCAAGCCTTCTATAGAAACTCCCTCAGAGTATCAAATCCAGCAGAACCCATCCTTTCTCCACTTCTGGTGCCAGAGCGGCAGTGAGTACAAGAAGGGATACCAAGCCTACCCCAGAACCTTCCTCAGAGTATCAAATCCAGCAGAATCCACCGTTTCTCCACTTCTCGTGCCAGAGCAGGGGGTACAAGAAGGGATACCAAGCCTACTCCAGAACCTCCCTCAGAGTATCAAATCCAGCAGAAGCCACCCTTTCTCCACTTCTGGTGCTAGGGCAGGGAGTACAAGAAGGGATACCAAGCCTTCTATAGAACCTGCCTCAGAGTATCAAATCCAGCAGAACCCACCCTTTCTCCACTTCTGGTGCCAGGGCAGGGAGTACAAGAAGGGATACCAAGCCTTCTATAGAACCTCCCCCAGAGGATCAAATCCAGCAGAACCCACTCTTCCTCCACTTCCGGTGCCAGAGCAGGGGGTACAAGAAGGGATACCAAGCCTTCTCCAGAACCTCCATCAGAGTATCAAATCTGGCAGAACCCACCCTTTCTCCACTTCTGGTGCCAGGGCAGGGAGTACAAGAAGGGATACCAAGCCTTCTCCAGAACCTCCCTCAGAGTATCAAATCCAGCAGAATGCACCCTTTTTCCACTTCTGGTGCTAGGGCAGGGGGTACAAGAAGGGATACCAAGCCTTCTATAGAACCTTCCTCAGAGTATCAAATCCAGCAGAACCCACCTTCTCCACTTCTCGTGCCAGAACAGGGGGTACAAGAAGGAATACCAAGCCTTCTCCAGAACCTCCCTCAGAGTATCAAATCCAGCAGAACCCACCCTTTCTCCACTTCTGGGTCCAGGGCAGGGAGTACAAGAAGGGATACAAACCTTCTCCAGAACCTCCCTCAGAGTACCAAATCCAGCAGAACCCACCCGTTCTCGACTTCTGGTGCCAGAGCGGCAGTGAGTACAAGAAGGGATACCAAGCCTTCTATAGAACCTCCCTCAGAGTATCAAATCCAGCAGAACCCACCCTTTCTCCACTTCTCGTGCCAGAACAGGGGGTACAAGAAGGAATACCAAGCCTTCTCCAGAACCTCACTCAGAGTATCAAATCCAGCAGAACCCACCCTTTCTCCACTTCTGGTGCCAGGGCAGGGAGTACAAGAAGGGATACAAACCTTCTCCAGAACCTCCCTCAGAGTATCAAATCCAGCAGAACCCACCCGTTCTCCACTTCTGGTGCCAGAGCGGCAGTGAGTACAAGAAGGGATACCAAGCCTTCTATAGAACCTCCCTCAGAGTATCAAATCCAGCAGAATCCACCCGTTCTCCACTTCTGGTGCCAGAGCGGCAGTGAGTACAAGAAGGGATACCAAGCCTTCTATAGAACCTCCCTCAGAGTATCAAATCCAGCAGAACCCACCCTTTCTCCACTTCTCGTGCCAGAGCAGGGGGTACAAGAAGGGATACCAAGCCTTCTATGAAACCTCCCTCAGAGTATCAAATCCACCAGAATCCACTCTTTCTCCACTTCTGGTGCCAGGGCAGGGAGTACAAGAAGGGATACCAAGCCTTCTATGAAACCTCCCTCAGAGTATCAAATCCACCAGAATCCACTCTTTCTCCACTTCTGGTGCCAGGGCAGGGGGTACAAGAAGGGATACCAAGCCTTCTCCAGAACCTCCCTCAGAGTATCAAATCCAGCAGAACCCACCCTTTCTCCACTTCTGGTGCCAGAGCGGCGGTGTTGGGCCCTTGCTTATCTCTAGGAAGTGGGTGCTAGCAGTTAAATCTTACTCCAGGGGTGAGACGGTGATCGAAACTCAGATGGTACGGCACTGTAGTGTAGTTCCTATATCCCTGATAGTCTCCGCACAGATTGGAATAACATACACTATAGATTTGACATGCGACTGATGTCTTTATGTCTCTATCGAGTACATTAAACTTAATTGTGTGTGTGCCAGTTAGCTCAGAGGACACTAGAAACTTCTCGAATAAACAAGAAGGGATCAGTCTCTGACAACCACATAAACATGCCAACTTTGTTTCCCTTAGAGTCAGAACAATATCTTCAGAGTCGTGGAAACAATAGATAACTATTTGACTCACTCAATCGTGCATGCTTTGTTTCTACAGAGTTGCACAGAAATAGTGAGACGGGCATAAAAGGGTTTATTGAACAGTCTTATTTCTCATGCAAGAGAAATGAACTGCTACAATCGTAAGACAGAATGCGAAATAGAATATGTACAGCGTTAGCAGTAATATAAAATAATATTGTAATAGCATGTTTTTGCGGCAATCACATATTCATTAAAATACATACGTAAATAACACAGGCTAAAATACTCAACTGGTGCTTCTAAAATTATCCTATCCCAGTGTACCTAACCTAAGTCTAGAATGAGGGAAGAAGTAGGTGCTGTTTTAGCTATTGTCTAGTTTAGTTGTGCCAAGAATTGCCAAAGGTTTCTCTAGGCTCTAATCAGCTCCATACCTTAGAATGAGAGAGGTTTGTATCTCTTTCCCGGGACTCGATCTCTAACACCCTGCAAGGGGAGTCAGAAACACTGGAGCTGGATTCTCAGCTAGGAGGACAACTTCTGGTCAGTGCGTCAGCTGGAGAGTCGGCTTCCTACGGGACTTGCTGTGGCGAGCCGCGTCGTGCAAGTAGGTAGTTGAACTGCACCAAACCACACCGTGCTTTGCCATAGCAAGTAAAGGTATATATATACCTTGAAGGTGTTTTGGAATGCCAGAATTGACGTAAAATTCGGGCATGAGAACGTCATGAATGAACCCACAAGGAATAGATGTTCATGCATAATAAATGAGTCCTTGGAGAAATCAATATCCAGGCTGGGGGATGTCGCTTCTGCGAAAGAGTCTGGTTTTCCAAGAACTCGTTGTGACGTTGATAAATGGATGGAAGTAGAAATACCTGTATTTGGGTAGCATGGGCTATGCCTAAAGAAGGGCTTCATTTCTATGCCTATATAAGGGCAATGTGAATTGTACCTATATAAGGGCATGAATCGGGAACATTTTAACGGAATCTAAATCGATACACAACAGCACAGTAAGTGACACTCAATAACTTTGATGTCCAGTAAGTGATTCATCTTTGAAAAAAGAACTTTATTAGATAAATAAATCCATTGGAATAATGATAAACAAAGCTATGAGCAAACAGCACTTTACAAAGACTGTATATAAATTATAATACAAAGCCAAGCAGCACTAAGGCTATTTTATTAATACCAGGCAACCGCCTAGTCCAATCAATCAATCACTCAAAGTTTGTAAAGTGCGGCTACTCACCTGTGGGGGTCTCAAGGCGCTGTGGGGGCACAGAGGATCAGACCAAGTGCTGAATTCATCTGAAGAGCCAGGTCATGAGGCTGATGTGCGACGGGTGGTCCCACGGGGGAATTTTAAGCTCCTCACCAGATGCCTTCGGAAGAGCGTGATGAACGGATCCCCACCCAGGAGCCTCCCCCTACACTCCATGCACACAAAAGGCCAGATTAGCACCAGTTGTGTTATAACCAGTGAGCAGTAGCACCACGTCAAGGTTCTGACCATTGCTACTGACCATTCACACCATTCATCACACGAAAAGAAAAAACAAGCCAATTTTTAGCACTCCATTCAATGTCACATTAGCACAGTAATTCATAAAACTATGCCCAAAGTCCGTAGTAAAGTCTACCGTTAATCAATGTTCATGATTCAAACAGTGTCCAGTATTTTTGCTTATATCAATCCAAATTCAGAAATCCAAGTCAGATATATTTTCCAAGATTTTCTTTTATTATGTTTCAATATTTTAATCACAACTTCACAGCACAACCGCCGACACGTGTTTCGTCTCTAACTGAGACTTTTTCAAGGCTGGAAGCAATTAACAAAAAAGATACAATCAAAACAATGAATAAAAATCCATTCAACATGACGCCTATTATATACACTTAAAATATATTACAAAATTCTTCCTAATCTAAATATGAAGAAAAACCACCTACATACAGTTATTATATACAGTTTAAAAAATATATACATATACACAGAAAATCAATTCATTATTGGGAAATCCATATGTACAAATCATTAAGTGTAACAAAATCATCATTGTTACAAAGTACCCTATAGCAATACAATTTCAAAACAATCATATCGACCAATTCTAATAACACGGAGAGTCCTGATGTTGTGATGTAGGGAGAAACATCACTAAATACGGTATGAGCATAGCTTAATACCCTACATTGATGTCAAATTTTAAACAATCATATCGACCGATTTTGTTCACAAGTAGATTCCTGATATTGTGATGTTGGGAGAAACATTACTAAAAAAAGGTTCAAGCAAAGCTGTATTAAAGGCCATGTATACTAAAGTAATCCAATCGATAAAGATATATTTACACCTACCCTATATCATATAAGGATCTTGGTGGTGTCCAGGGTCCAAATTATTGGATAGTTGTTGATCTCATTAAGGTTTGTTTCTTCAATAATCATAAAGAGCGGATGGAAAATATGTGATGCCTAACAAGAAAGTATGAACAAACTAAATCTCTATTATGTATATATCATGTCTTCATTTAATAGATACAACCAAAAGGTCACAATTCTATTCGTCTGACCCTGGAGTGTTCACGTAATATCCAGAATAACCTATTATATCACCTCATCCATAGTCTGAATAAACATTACTCCAACAACGCTATTAAGTATAATTTCAACTTCATAGATTTTTACAAAGTAGAGGTACTCAATCACGAACGCAGAAAGAGAGATCAGCATCACTCACCTCTCAACACACATGTAGTCATATGTCAGGTCTTGTTAGAGGATATTTCTCACGAACGCAACCTACGGATAGACAACACAATGCAATCGTTGTTTAGAGACCCCCCACAATCATGACATATTCCTAATCCACTCATATCTATATGCAAATATCCCATCTCCTAGTCGAATCAGTATAGCCCACCAGACATTAATACAATGTTGTTAGCCATAGGTGAGCATGTAAAATGAAGGCCACGTGAACCATCATCACATTGAACCATAAAGTAGTGCCCTAATGCATCAAGCATCTTCAATATTGAACTCAATGAATAAATTCATACTCAGTATACGACAAAAGGAATAGTTGCATACTAAACAATAGTTTTGTCACAAAAAAGTAAAGTTTAGTTTAGTTTATGCATTATAGCGTGCGTAATGAGACCGGCAGACGGTCTCAGAGCGTGACATCATTCATAATAAGATATCAGGCTCGTCACATGAAACCTACTTACCAAAGTTATAGTATACTAGATAAGATTATTGAAGAGCTATGCCGCCATTGTCATCAGTAATTGTATGTGCCAGTATCTATAAACAAAAAGCACATTTTTAGATATAACCCCACATTATCCCTCAAGATAATGTACCTTCTCGGCAAAGTTGATGTCTCAGACAATGTATAAGCATATAAATACATCGTCGTTCTACTTACTAGTTTTACAAGCAGAAAAAATTCCTAGGCGGAAAGTCCATCTACATAGTAGGGTCGTATATAGCGGACGACGAGACCATGGTAAGTCTATAGAATCAAAGAGATGTGAAAGCAAAATAGGGTAAACTGCATCCACATGTATATAAGAAGTAGCAAACTATCCTCATGCATAACTTCATAGCATAATCACAGGGTAAATTACCCGCTCTAAACATTGTGAAGGCCAATAGGGTACACTACATCCACATATATCTAAAGAGTAGCAAGCTATCCTCATCAATAACTTCATAGCACATTCACAGAGTAAACTATCCGCTCACCTCTATCGAGTCGATAATGAGCCGACTCCGACCCAGTCTCCAAAACCACCAAACGCCCGGTGGTATTTCCCGCGCATGCTTTAAAGACGCTGATAGTATCCGCCCCATGCGTGAATAATCTCCACCCAGAACATGTGACGCAGTCAATCCCCAGAAGTTCACTGTGTCTAGTAAGTAAACAGTGCGGCCATCTTGTCATGTCGTCTGCTGCACAGTTTCTAAATGTGTCTACACAGCTATTATATATAGGGATATCGATATCACAGCACAATTTTGAAGCGCACCATCCACAAGTATTGCTGTAAGTAAAACAAAACGCCCAAATATAATGGACAGTGGTCTATTAATAGCCGCTCTCCGTATATTCGAAGCGGGGATACCATTTAGGGCATAACCACTCGCTATACTCATACTAGCCAGTATTAAGATAACGAAAAAGATTACGGTGAGTATGACACCCAGGTCAGAATCTGTTTCTAATGGGACCCTCATATGAATTCCCATATGAGGGGAAACAGGCAATACATCTATCACTCATCTCTATTAAGGGGAACACAAATAATGCATATAGGATATAATAATGAACTCATATTCCATGCACCATGGTGATTGATTGACTGCAGACAATTATTGATCCATGCATTTATGGAATCCTTCTTGAGTTTCATTACATGTAAGGCACAGTTAAAATATTCATAATTAGTTAGCCCTAACCACAGTTTCATTTATTAACATGTAATGCAAAGCCCAGATGTGTTGGAGGATATACATTAGAAACGCTATCTTGTCTAGAGAGAGACCAACCAATCCAATTAGTCCTTAAGGAAAACATGTAGCTCTCTATCGATATTCAGTCCCCTGTCTACTGCTCTTAGCTTAATAAGCCATTTAGTCTCCAGTTTTCGTAATGCCGACACATTGTCCCCTCCTCTAGTATCTGGTTTAATCATGTCTATTCCATGAAACTGTATTTTTAGCATGTCCAGATGTGGATGTTCCCTATTATAGTGTATTGCCAATGGGTAACTTGTATTGTTATTGCGAATAGCTCTTACATGTTCTTGCAATCTTTCTTTGAGTGGCCGTATCGTACTGCCAACATATATAAGCCCGCAGTGACAGATAATACAGTATACGACCAGCTTAGAATTGCAATTGATAAAGTGGTTAATGCGGTAAGTTTGCTTGTTGTTATAGCAAAATGACTTCTTTTTATCCATAGCAAACTGACACATATTGCATTGTGTACATTTATAGAAACCACAGAGTTTTGGGGGCAACCATATATCAGTATTCTTGTTGGGTGGATTTTTCACAATAGAGGGGCTTAATATGTTTTTTGGAGTTTTTCCTTTTTTGTAAACAATACGAGGTCTTTCTCCAACATATTTCTCTAAATCTGGATCTAGCTTGAGCAAGTGCCACTGCTTCTTAAGTGTACAAAAGATTTGGGAGCTGTTAGCGTTATACTGAGTTATAAATGGCAATTTATCGTTGGTATATTTCTTAGGGCCCTGGCATTTCTTTTTTAGTGTAGATTCTCTAGTCACTTTTTGTATCTTATTATGGGCTTTGTTGAGTAGGGCCTTATCATATCCTCTCGTGAGGAATCTTTGTTTTAAATTCTCAATCTCTAGTCTAAAATGTTCTTCCGTACTACAGTTACGCCTCAGTCTCACCATTTCCCCATATGGTATTGCTGCTATTTGGGATATTGGATATGCACTACTTGCATGCAAAGCTGAATTGCACAACGTGCTTTTTCTATACAGTTTGGATTCCAATTTGTCATCAGCAATAAACAGGGTAACATCCAGAAAAGCAATGTTATTTTTGCTGGATTCAGATGTAAAGCTAAGGTTGTAATCATTGTTGTTAAGATAAATCAGGAAATTATCCAATTGCTCCTCATCCCCTCTCCAGATCATAAAAACATCGTCTATAAAACGACACCAATATACTATTTGTTCAGTAAAAGATGGCGGACCCTTCTTCCAAATGTGTTGATCTTCACAGAATCCCATATATATATTGGCAAAGGATGGGGAGAATTTAGCCCCCATAGCCACACCCGAGTGTTGCTGGTACCAGTCATCAAGATGTTTAAAGCAGTTGTTTTCAAGGGCAAATCTGGTCAGTTCAATTATCATAGATGTATGTTCATACAAAGTAGCATCCCTCCTAGACAGGTAGTAAGTCAAGGCAGCCATGCCCTTATCAATAGGAATACTCGTGTACAGTGAACATACATCAAGGGTCACCAATCTGAATTCAGATGACCATTCTAGATCTTCGAGCTTACATAGAAGATCCTTAGTATCTTCAAGAAAGAGGGGATATTACGTACGATTGGCTGTAATGTGATATCAATGTATTCTGATACCCGTTCTAAAGGCCCCCCAATTCCTGAAATGATAGGTCTACCCGGGGGTGCCGTCAAGCACTTATGTAATTTGGGTAGTATGTATATATATGCAGCTTTAGCATTGGGAACAGTGAGATATTTAAGCTCCATATCAGATAGCAGTCCTGCATGATGCCAATATTTGAGCATTTTGTCTAGATTAGAGGTTATGGATGTCATGGGGTTAGATGCTAACTTAGTATAGGAATTGATATCAGATAATTGGCGATCAATTTCTTTAATGTAATCCTTACTATTGAGCATGACGATGTTACCGCCCTTGTCAGCTTCTTTTATTACAACATTATTTCTTGTTTTGAGCGTTACCAAGGCATCCCTTTCATTTTTGCTCAGATTATCCCTCTTTCCTAGTCTTGTGCCCTGGATCCTATCTTCCAGTTTATAAAGCTCATGAGTTACTGTTTTATAAAAACAGTCAATCAAGGTATCTGCTGTAGTAATTGGTAGAAAAGTAGATTTGACTCTAAGGCCACTATCCGTGTAGATATTACTTTCAATGCCCAAGTCCGTCATTATACTCTCTATAGTTGGTGCTTGTTCCAAGTCATCATCCATTTCCAAAAGCATTTGAACCCCCATTATATCCTGGATTGTTTTACCACTGTCATTGACATTGTAAATCATTGTTTCTTTAGGTTTTTTATTGTTCTGATCAAAAAACTTTCTCAATTTAAGCTTCCTTACAAACTTATATAAATCAATATGGACAGATGTAAAGTCAGCCTTATTCATTGGACAAAAGTTTAAACCCCTTTTTAACAATAATAATTCACTTTCCGATAGTTGTGCCTCCGACAGGTTTATCACAGATACATCGTTAGTTTCTGATTGAGTTTTCACAGATGCATCATTAACAACGTCATTAATAGTACATGTATCATTGGATATATTAACAGTGTCATATACAGTTACTTTCTCTGTTGACGTGAGACTGACCTGGTGACCCTCTGATTTTGATCTTCTCCTGTTCTTCCTGCCCCCCCTCCTTGTTCTTTTCCTGACTGGGGTTTACGGTTGAATCCTGACTGTATTCCCTTCCTGTATCTTTCCAGTTCTGATAAAAAAGATGAACCAGGGATAGGGCTTTTGGATGGTCCTGCCACTAGGGATGATTCACTTGGCCTGTCACTCACTATACTAATTTCACTATTGACACTGGATATTTCTGATCCACTCACCGATGCTGTTTTATCTGTCCTTGCTTCTTTTAGCGAGGAAGTTCCTATTCTGGGTTTGATTTCGTCATATCTTTTGGCGAACGTAAAGACTCTTCCATTCTTATAGTCCATTTCGTCGCGTTTCAACTTCCTGATTTTCTTATCTCTTAGATAATTTTGATGTGAAGTTAAAATATCCCTTAGTATTTTGAATTTTTTTTCTGTTATCTCACCCATATTAAGGGCGTTGATCTCCCCTTCTATCTTTTCTATATCTTTTAGGATTTTGTCTCTTTTTCTTTCTGCGTGACGGATCAAAATGTCCATCATCCCGAACGATGACCCAGCTATCAGGTTCTCCCATTCCCCAAACAGGTTTGGGTCTAAATCCTCAAACGTGGGGAATATAATCACCCTCAATCCTCTCGGGATTTGCTTGATCTCAATATGTTTTTTGAGGGTTGTTAAGTCCCACCATCGAGACAATTCTGCTTTACGCAGACGTTCCAATTTTATAAATAATTGTTTTAAGCCTTGTGGTTTTTCTTCTGTTGTAGTTTTTGTTATATTTTGGGTCCCATGATTGGAAAATATATCATTGAACATTTTATCTCGGTTATCATCAAACCTGGCCATTTCTAAAGAAAAATCAGTTACTAAACCGGAGGGAACCTACTACCAGTTCACGTCTACAGAGAAGGTATTACAGAAGTGCAAGGACTCACTTAACAGAGTACAAGAAAAGAAGTGGTGGTAGTGTTTCCCTAGCCAGAGGGAAAACGTCCGCACCTATAGTAATATTCTTCAAAATTTGTAAATATTGAGACGTATAATATATAAGTAAATACTTATTATCTTACATACACACGGGTGCTCTTGTGGCTTGCTGTACATCCACCACCAGGGATGTCATTAGGGCACAAATGCCCATAGAACATGAAAAGAAAAAACAAGCCAATTTGTAGCACTCCATTCAATGTCACATTAGTACATAGCACAGTAATTCATAAAACTATGCCCAAAGTCCGTAGTAAAGTCTACCGTTAATCAATGTTCATGATTCAAACAGTGTCCAGTATTTTTGCTTATATCAATCCAAATTCAGAAATCCAAGTCAGATATATTTTCCAAGATTTTCTTTTATTATGTTTCAATATTTTAATCACAACTTCACAGCACAACCGCCGACACGTGTTTCGTCTATAACTGAGACTTTTTCAAGGCTGGAAGCAATTAACAAAAAAGATACAATCAAGACAATGAATAAAAATCCATTCAACATGACGCCTATTATATACACTTAAAATATATTACAAAATTCTTCCTAATCTAAATATGAAGAAAAACCACCTACATACAGTTATTATATACAGTTTAAAAAATATATACATATACACAGAAAATCTATTCATTATTGGGAAATCCATATGTACAAATCATTGCTTATAAGTGTAACAAAATCATCATTGTTACAAAGTACCCTATAGCAATACAATTTCAAAACAATCATATCGACCAATTCTAATAACACGGAGAGTCCTGATGTTGTGATGTAGGGAGAAACATCACTAAATACGGTATGAGCACAGCTTAATACCCTACATTGATGTCAAATTTTAAACAATCATATCGACCGATTTTGTTCACAAGTAGATTCCTGATATTTTGATGTTGGGAGAAACATTACTAAAAAAAGGTTCAAGCATAGCTGTATTAAAGGCCATGTATACTAAAGTAATCCAATTGATAAAGATATATTTACACCTACCCTAGATCATATAAGGATCTTGGTGGTGTCCAGGGTCCAAATTATTGGATAGTTGTTGATCTCATTAAGGTTTGTTTCTTCAATAATCATAAAGAGCGGATGGAAAATCTGTGATGCCTAACAAGAAAGTAAGAACAAACTAAATCTCTATTATGTATATATCATGTCTTCATTTAATAGATACAACCAAAAGGTCACAATTCTATTCGTCTGACCCTGGAGTGTTCACGTAATATCCAGAATAACCTATTATATCACCTCATCCATAGTCTGAATAAACATTACTCCAACAACGCTATTAAGTATAATTTCAACTTCATAGATTTTTACAAAGTAGAGGTACTCAATCACGAACGCAGCAAGAGGGAGGAATAATGATAAACAAAGCTATGTCCAAACAGCACTTTACAAAGACTGTATATGAATTATACTACAAAGCCAAGCAGCACTAAGGCTATTTTATTAATACCAGGCAACCGCCTAGTCCAATCAATCAATCACTCAGGGTTTGTAAAGTGCGGCTACTCACCTGTGGGGGTCTCAAGGCGCTGTGGGGGCACAGAGGATCAGGCCAAGTGCTGAATTCATCTGAAGAGCAGCTCATGAGGCTGATGTGTGACGGGTGGTCCCACGGGGGCATTTGAAGCTCCGCACCAGATGCCTTCGGAAGAGCGTGACGAAAGGATCTCCACCCAGGAGCCTCCCCCTGCTCTCCATGCACACAAAAGGCCAGATTAGCACCAGTTGTGTTACAACCAGTGAGCAGTAGCACCACGTCAAGGTTCTGACCATTGCTACTGACCATTCACACCATTCATACGGGGGCCTACAACACCCCTTCCCCCTGGGAGCCCTTTCTTCTTTATTGGACACCATGCCCCCACCCTCCACCCCATAAAGACCCTCATTCACACCATTCATAACCCAAGGACTCAGGCGTACGCTGGGAAGCCCCCTCCGAGACCCCCCAGCGTATCGCGGCAGATCCAGGACACACGCTGGGGCCCTGAGAGGGTGCCAAAGAGACAATGCAGCGGGGGCCAAGGTGAGCCCCTACCTGGCCCCTCCCAGGGTGGAGGAGAATCGGCGGGGAGCGTGAGTGCGGAGGGCACTTTAACTCACCAAGCACCGAAGCTCCCCCGCAGCCTGCTCCCTCACTGCCCACCACTAGGTGTGGCGCAGCGGCCAGAGCAGCTGACTTCAGAGCACAGGGTTCAGGGTTCGATACCCGGCTCTGGTGGCAGCTCAGCTCAGCACCATGTGACTCTGGGCAATAGCTCACTTAACTTCCACGACGACCCCCAGCACTTTGAGACCCGGAAGGGTGAGTAGTTTGCGCTTTACAAATACAGATTTAGAAATAAATCCATATTTGTAAAGCGTGAACTACTCACCCTCAGGGGTCTCAAGGCACTGGGGGGCCCGGTGGAAATTAAGTGAGTTATTGCCCAGAGTCTCATGGTGCTGAGCTGAGCTGCCGCCGGGGCAGGGATTGAACCCTGTGCTCTGAAGTCAGCTGCCCTGACCACTGCACCACACCTCTCACTGCCCCCTCTGAATATATAGGCTTGCAGGAGTGACATCACAATGGAAGGGGGGCAGGATGTACAGGGCTGGTGGAGTGACATCACAAACGAAGGGGGGACAGGATTTGCAGGCCAGGGGGAGTGACATCACAGACGAAGGGGGGGACAGGATTTGCAGGCCAGGGGGAGTGACATCACAAAGGAAGGGGGACAGGATTTGCAGGCCAGAGGGAGTGACATCACAGACGAAGGGGGGGACAGGATTTGCAGGCCAGAGGGAGTGACATCACAAAGGAAGGGGGGGCAGGATGTACAGGGCTGGTGGAGTGACATCACAGACGAAGGGGAGGACAGGATTTGCATGCCAGGGGGAGTGACATCACAAAGGAAGGGGGGGCAGGATGTACAGGGCTGGTGGAGTGACATCACAGACGAAGGGGGGGACAGGATTTGCAGGCCAGGGGGAGTGACATCACAAAGGAAGGGGGACAGGATTTGCAGGCCAGGGGGAGTGACATCACAGATGAAGGGGGGGACAGGATTTGCAGGCCAGAGGGAGTGACATCACAAAGGAAGGGGGGGCAGGATGTACAGGGCTGGTGGAGTGACATCACAGACGAAGGGGGGGACAGGATTTGCAGGCCAGGGGGAGTGACATCACAAAGGAAGGGGGACAGGATTTGCAGGCCAGGGGGAGTGACATCACAGATGAAGGGGGGGACAGGATTTGCAGGCCAGGGGGAGTGACATCACAGACGAAAGGGGGGGACAGGATTTGCAGGCCAGAGGGAGTGACATCACAAAGGAAGGGGGGGCAGGATGTACAGGGCTGGTGGAGTGACATCACAGACGAAGGGGGGACAGGATTTGCAGGCCAGGGGGAGTGACATCACAAAGGAAGGGGGACAGGATTTGCAGGCCAGGGGGAGTGACATCACAGATGAAGGGGGGGACAGGATTTGCAGGCCAGGGGGAGTGACATCACAGACGAAGGGGGGACAGGATTTGCAGGCCAGGGGGAGTGACATCAGAGAGGAAGGGTGGGGGGACAGGATGTACAGAGCTGGGGGAGTGACATCACAGAGGAAGGGAGGGACAGGATATGTAGGCCTGGAGAGTGACATCACAGAGGAGGAGGGGACAGGATATGCAGGTGCGAGGGAGTAAGGGGCAGGATATAAAGGCCTTGGGGAGTGATATAACAGGAGAAGGGGGGGACAGGATATGCAGCACTGGGGGAGTGACATCACAGAGGAAGGGTGGACAAGATATGCTGGGTTGAGGCAGTGGCATGGCAGACAAACAACACTTAGCGCATATGTGCAGTGAGTGACGCATCTTGGCATCAAAGTCTGTCAGGAAACAAGGTCAAGCGGCGATTGCAGCTAGTAGTATGGCTTTAAAATGGAAATAGCAGTTTTCGAAGCATTTCCATACCTAAAACAATCCTCGTCGTTTAAGAATTAGACCTGGAGGCTCTATTCATTTATGAATTCACAGATCAAGGAGAGGACGTGGGAGAGAGGCGATCAATGAAATTTGGTTTGGTGGAAAACGTACGGGGCTTCATATAGGGCCACATTTACAAATTCCAGTACTTGTAAAGCGCACAATTACCCAAAGGTGTCAAGGCGCTGGGGGTCGTCGGGGACATTAAGCGAGCTATTACCCAGAGTCACACGGTACTGGGCTGATCTTCCGCCGGCACCGCGGATCAAACCATGAGTCTCCGGGTTCTGGAGTCAGTCGCCCTGGCCGCTGCGCCACACCTCTTCCGTATAGGGCCATATTTACAAGGAAGTAACGCGGCACAGAGCCGCAAGCCATTTGGCTGCACTGCGCTGTGTCACTTCCGAAGCAAAGGGATGCATTTGCAACAATTTGATGTATCCTTGAGCTCTCCCCTGCGCGGGCGCACAATTGGCTCCCATGTGCCAACGCTGACACCCTCGCACCATGGTGCAAGGGTGCCTGCGTTGCGGGGATGATTGTTTTTGTGCAGGGTGGGACGCCTTCCTGCACAAAAACAATCACAAGAGGTCTTTTCTTCTTTCTGTGTGTGCGGCAGAATGCAGCGTGCATAGCAAGAGGAAACAACAAGGAGAAATACAAGTATTTCCCCTCGTTGCACCTCCTTACGACTCCCCTGGGGAGGCGTAGGATTCCGACGCATTCCCAGATGTACGAAACGTTGTAAATCAGGGAGTGTGGCAGAGTCCATGGGTGTGCTTGTGGTGCTCGGCTGCCTGATTGTGTGCCGGCGCTAGCGAGAGGGGAGGAACGTGCTGTATCTCTGTGGATATGGTGCTCTCCTGCTCTCTCCTCCTCGTGCAGGGCAGTGTCGCAACCTCTGGTGCTGCGCTGCGTTTCTTGGCATCTTTCTAAGTCTGGCCCTTGGAGTGTCAGAGAAGAAGTGTTTATAGGAACACATTGAGCAGTGTTGGAACTGGCACGTTCTGGCTGGGTGAGGCAGTACCCCAGCCTGGCGGAACCTACCACTCTTGTCAGGGGCGTGGATTACACACACTTTGTATCCTGCGCTCACCCTTGGGTAGCGTGGCACTGAGCAGTCAGCCTTACCACAGAGGCAATATGTAAAGCATTGACACAGCACTCACTCACAATAAAGAGCCTGAGCGTCACAAAATAAACTTCACACGTTTGTATTCAACACACAATAATCAACACAACATGAACATCTTGTATTTCTGGGTCTAAATGACATTCAGAATTATTACTAGCAGTACTAGGCCCAGCCGGGTTCAAATGACATCAAGAATATGCAACCCCAGGGCATCCCTAGCAATTCTTATTATTCAATACTTAAGAGGTAGAGGGTGCACCCGGGTCACAACAATATCAGAAACATTTACATAGACAGAATTACATCACTTTTTAGCAGCACCACGGGCCGAGGCCGTGCTGAGAAAAAACAATGCCAAACGCAATGCTCTTTTGGAAAGAAAGGAACGTATCAGACAAACTGCCGTCCAGTGCCGTGAATCACGGACGGTTCCCCACTGTCCCTCCCACACACACTGGCTTCACACCACTACGCGGTGCAATGGATATCAGACAGGTCCATATAGAAGCACTCGCAAAACATATGCCCTCAGCACCCTACTGCGGTGCAACTGATTGATTACACACTGCAGACCACGGACCCCAAGCCTCCATCCCCCTCCAACTCACCCGACTATTCTATACCCACAGATTGGAGACACCATACCCTCCTTCTCAGGCCACTAGGTCGCACAAAGATGATGTCACTCTTAGTCAGGGTCCCAGGAAACCAGGTGAGGGTAGGCAGCAAGGTACATTAGGAGGCAGTCGGCAAATGAGGTCGGGCACCCACTCAAAATGATCACCCACAGAATGCGAAGCAGATACACGCCGAGAGCATTTGACAGTCACACCAAAGGGGTCCCCAAGCACCTCCTTAAATCAGCCCAGTGTTGCAAAGCAACGGGGGGGGGGGGGGGGGGGGCACGCAGTCTCTTGACCCGCTTCTGATCATTCTCTGAAGCGTTCCTCCAGCCCAGTCAGTCTCTCTCACTCCCCTGGCCTGAGCCAGGCAATATTACTTGGCAACACAGGGTCTTTGGAAAAGGCCGGTTGAGGAGAGGGCATTTGGGTCGTCGCGTTGCGGGCCAAGTAAGGGAGCAGTTGCTGAATGGAAAAAGAATGAAGGGGGTGCATTTCGGAAGGAGGAGGCATCCCGTCAGGTGCATATTGATCAGAGTCACCGCCAGGCAATGCAGGCGCAATGTCGGATGCACGATTATATGAGTCGCACCATACTGTTCCGGTTACGCACAATGAGTTACAAATTCCGTACCTCCCTGGAAATAAGTCAATGCAGGTCGATTTTGGCCACACCACACAGCTTGGGTCACACACACACCATGAAGTGTCTCAAGGTCTGTACCCCCCTGGAAGTGATGCACAAAGTCCGGGGCACACCGATATTGGTCGCACCAGACATTTCCTGTCAAACATACGGGCACAAGTTTTACAGGTAGAATGGGTCACTACTATGGTTATCCCCCCACCTCCAAGGGTCGCAACCTATGAATCAGACACCACACGCAATGAGCGTGCAGTTGGTGTGTGGCACAAGAGAGATGTGGCACGATCGATATAGCGGGCCACGCTGGATCACGCTGCCGATGAATACGCTCACCAGCAACTAGACACTTATGCCTGCCAAGGTCCCCACGATGCAGGGTCCACACACCTTAGATGCAGGCCAGAGTTTAGGGCTCTGCCCAATGGAATCAAGTCTCCAGGCACAATTCTTAGTTCTACGCCCACACTGCGCTACCTGTTAGAATCCAGCAGACAATGTGGGCACTTGAGAGGGCACTACGTGTCAGGTGTCACAGGTAGACGCTGTGGGTGTCTCTTAGGAGGTCTTTGATGTCCCTGAGACCTCAGAAAGAACAGGGGGCAAGCTCAACAAGCCCTTGGAGAGCAGATTTCAGGGTGGCACACAGCAGCGGGTAGTTGGCCCAGGCCAGCCTCTGTTCAGGAAGGGCGCACAGTCCCTTTCAATGGCGGTAATCCTCCTTGTGCACAACATAGTCCTCTGGCAGTGTGCACCACGTCGTTCCAGGTTCTCTGGTCCTTCGTCCCCACAAGCATATCTCTGCCCACCTGAAGTGTGGCACCTGTAGTTATACTACCGTGTGCCTTTGAGGTTGGGGGTTGTTCTAAGGGTCTCTCTTTGAACCAGAGATGTCTCCCCTAAACTTCAGTCCTGTCTGCCATGAGACTGTGGAATGCAGATCTTTATCTTTTGTGGGTCCATGATCTGGCTCCAGGGAACAAGGGGCATATTTACAATAAAGCGGCACAGCATACTGTTAAGCCAAGAAGGCTAACAACACGCTCCGTCGCTTTAGAAACGAAGGGCTGCACCAGATTTACTAGAATATGGTGCAGCTCTGCGCTTCCCACTGCGCTGCAGCTAACTTTAGCTGCCGAGCACCGACGCAGGCACCCTTGTTCCATAGTGCAAGGGTGCCTGTAGTGAGGGGAAGATTGTTTATGTGCAGGAAGGTCACCCTTCCTGCACATAATCAATCCTTAAATGCCATTTTGTAACTTCTAGGAGTGCTGCTTAATGCAGCACACATACAAGTAGCAAAACAGCTTTTTTTTTTAAATGTTTATGTGCGGGCACGGCGCTTTGCTGTTTCTATGTGTGCTTCACACGTAGCTGACATGGAAACAGCAAAACCCAGAAGAAATAAAGCATTTCTCCTCGTTACGCCTGTTTAAGACCAGGTTTTCCCTGCTCCTAATTGTGGCCCACCTCCAATTCATGCTGCCCTTGTAAATAGGAGGCAGCATCAAAATCAATGGGTGTTGCGGTGGAACGCCGACCGCAACACCCAGTGCCCTTCCCTTTCACACTAAATACAGCATGAAAGGAGGCCTTATTTACAAGGCAGCATTAAGCCATATTAAGTGGCTTAACGCTGCCTTGTGAATAAGCCGAGGCCCCTGTCGCCATCACAATATCACTAAAAGTGAGAGTGTGGCGTCCATAGGGGCTTGTAAATATGCCCCCAAGTGTCAAAACCCCTTCCACCAATCTCGCCAGCCCGCAGATGACAAAGGTCTGTCGTTCCAGTTGCAGGCCCAGTGTTTTATGGCTGTCGCTGGGGAATGCCCGGATGTGCTCCCCCAGCCTCCGGTGTGGACTGGATTCAAGCACCAAGGCACAAAAAGAGTTTAGAGAACAGAAATGGCCACTTTCTAGTAGTAGGATTTCTGAGCAAATTACGACAAAGCCGTCTTTACCACGGGCAAAGAGTTGTTGCTGCGAACCCAATGACAGGAAACATTATGAGGCTGCTCCACTGTAATCCACTATCGCAGCCGGAGGTGATTTCAACCCTTTCCCCGTGTTAGCAGATGGGAAGAGCGAACTTCATAGGAAGCGAAAACACACGTGGGTATTCCTCACTATCTGGGCAGGAGACACACCTTTAATTTGTTTGTTTATTTGTTTGAACAAGACCCGTCAGGGTATGTGAGCGCTGTACATTGAGGCTGAAAAGTTATGCAGGTGAAGAAGAAAATCATAGACATAAAAGCGGTAACATCACATGCCCACTGTAGAAAATAATAGAAATAAATGCAGTTACATCAGATGCACATTGCATGGTAGGTAAGTAAGGTCAATGCTGTGAAGCGATTGACAATAGTTTGTATGGTTACAGGTCTATTGTCTCAGGTGACTATTCAGGAGCAATTCTTTGACTAAGGGTGGGCAGAGTTCACATAGCAGCGCTACCCAGCACTCCGCAAAGCCGGAAAAAAACTTCACCATGCTACGCAGACTTCCGCAAGTGGGCGGAGTTGCTTGTCCCATTCGTTTGTGTGGCGTATTTGAGTGGAAATATCACACAAACTTTACCACACGGTCGCCAGGGCCGGACTGGGAACCAAAACCGGCCCTGGCAAAGTGCTCGGTCGGCCCCCCACCCTCCAGGGGGGGTTGGGGTGCGACTGCGCTCTTTGCCAGGGCCGGTTTTCGGCCGATTTTGTTACAGGGCCGTTTTGCTGCAAAAACGGCCCTGTAACAAAAACGGCCCCCAGGGGCCCAAAACCGGCCCCCACCCTTGTGGCGCACCGGGGGATTGCCCGGTGCCCGCAACGGCCAGTCCGGGCCTGACGGTCGCGCATGGGCACGGCCATCTTGTTTCTTTCTCTTTTATGGTACTGGGGCCTACTTTCTGATCCTTCTTTAATTCTTGTAATCCTTGTTTTATAAAACATTTTTTTCTGATCTTTTTTATTTATTATCTTATCCTCTGTCTTCCTCAGTGTATATTTTGCATTTGTTTCTGCGTTTTTGTGTTTTAGTGAGTTTTGCACTTTATTTTTTCTCTATGCCTCCTTCTTAATTTTGTTTTACTACCTACTCTCTTCCTATTTTTGTAACACTTTCTACTTTTTCTTTCTTCTGCCCCCTCCCCTCCCCAGCATCAAGGCAGAGAAGCGCGCCATCAAAAAGGCGGCAACCAAGATCTACGTTCCTTGCGGAAGACGACGCCCGGAAGTGGTGCAGCAGCCCTGGGCCTTGTTTTCGAAGGTGAAGGTTGCAGCAGTTGTTTTGTTTGTGCAGCGCCACCTCCCCTCCACCCTGGCAGCAGGTGGCAGGCCTGGGTCTGAGTACAGGCACCGGGAGCGCGAGCAGTACTAGGCGAGGGTGCGCCGGGCTGATTTCGGGTCCGGCGCACCCACTATCAGCTGACGCACCAGTGGTCCTATGTCCTGGACCGAGAGCAGGATCTGCTGGACCTGCTAGGGGTTGAGGTCTCGGGGTTCGGTGAGTAGCTAATTATTAATAATATTATTATTTGTGTGTTCTGTGCTATTGCAAATATTTTTTTCATAAATAGCAAGCATGCTGCTCACATGCAGGTAAGTTACATTTACAAATGTTACATTATGTGATTGTTATTCTAGACAGGCGCTCGGCGCTACCTAATCGTATTTGTTTGTGACTTTGGGCTGATTATGTAAGAATTGAAATAATGCAAACTAGAGAAAGACTCCTTTCCTTTGTCCTGTCACTAAGACAGTGGTAGTTAGTATTAGTAATTTAGCGTTGCGGGTCCTCTCAATTCAGTTCTTAAAACTTTTTTGTAGCTTGTACAGTGACAAGCAACCAACCAATGTGGTGTATGCACGCGTCGATCTATGCATTTAAAGACAAAATTCAGACTTAGTGAATTGGCCTGTCAAAGCGGGTTGGGAATGATTGCGAATTAGATTGGAATTTAGAAGCAAACATCATTTGTTGCAATTCATTAGTAGTTCCAAAGTCTTTGGAATAGGTGGACTAGGAAGGTTTAGGAAATATGGAATAAATAGATAGGACCTCCATACTAGTCTACTACTAGTCGATCTGGTTTAGGAAAATTCAATGTTATTGCCGTTTCCTGTCCAAAAAATCCTTTTGGAGAGATTACTTATTACAAGCAACCATTTTTTGTCTCTTAAATTATATCTTACATCAGCATCCAGGGGACAGAGGTCTTCTGAGACGGGTGCGGGGGGGATGGAGGTGCCTCCCAGGAAGAACGCTCCTCAGCCGATGGCTCTGCTTTCCCCAGTAAGTCCTATTGTTAATATATTTCCTAACTTTTACTGCTCCTTAATTTGAACTATTTTCTACCTGTTTCCTAATATTATTTTTTTACAAATCCTCTTCCATCTGTCCATTTCTAAAATCTTGTTAACCCTGAATTATCTTATTTACTAAGTTATTTTATATTTCTAGTGTCTGTATTTGACCTCAAACTGCCTCTGTCTGTACTAGTCTGTCTGTAGCTTCCTTTCTTCTGGGTTTCCAGCCAGTTTTCCCTCTCCACTTATATATTTTGTGGACTACCTAGTGGTTGTACTGTAAGACTCAGAGAATCCACGTACTACTCCTAAGACTACTACCATGCCGTACAGATTGCATGCCAAAGTAAGGTATTGTAGGCATGTTTGTTGAGATGTAAGGCTTTATTTTACTTTCTCATGTCATTGCTCAATTAGTAAAACGAGAGAGTGGCCGTGGTCACGTTGTACACTCCAAAGTTGGGCCTTCTTCTTATCTAGGCCTACTATGATTAGCAGCAGTTGATGGTGAGCTGATTACCGTGCACCATGGCTGGAAGGAAGTATGAGGAGGAGGAGGAGGACGGCCCCAGGGCATTTGCCAATCAAGACCTTATGTCCAGTTGTCCACTCTTATAGCTTTTCAAAAACTCAGATCTCAGATGCCTCAATAGCTTTGCCACTCTGTTGTAACCTGCCCCATGGTTTTACCCACACCTTAACGCTCCCCCCTACGCCTACTCTCCTCTTGGTACAGCCCTGCTGTCACCTGAAGGCAGCGATAGAATGTTGGGTTGTGTGAGGCTTAGCCGTCAAGCTGGGAGCATCTGTGTTTAATAGAACTCAATAAACGTTCTTAAACCTATTTACGTGTAGATCTTATTTACTACACTTTTGGTGACGTTGGACAAGGAGCTGAGACAGGGTCAGCGAGGTGTCTCTCCCCTGTAGCTGTTGATGAGAATAAACTGGTGACTTACCCTTCCTGGTGCCGAATTCCCTAAAGTTGGAGACCGAAGATTACAGGGAAACCAGGACAATTCGTTGATTAATGCAGAAGTTCATCCAGGTGATCTCCTTTGGGACGCAGCAAGAAAAGTTGAGTATCGCCTGGCTGAAGATGAGCTGGTGCTGCGCGTGGGAGAAGAATCAAGGCTACCGATGTGTCTGCCGACTGGGGGTGACCTGTACAGGAGGTTCTTCTGATCGATATTCACTGCGGTGTGCCCCGCGTAAGAGATTGCAGCAGGATTCGGGGAGCCTGATCAAGTGTTGACGGGGAGCGGAGGTGCTTTCGAGAAGTTTGCCTGGCGAACACGACGCGGCGAAAGTCTTAGTGTGGCATTGTTTCGCCCCTGTCATCGAGCGTGAACTTTGTGAGGAAACCGCTTCGTTACTTTCTTCGTTTGGGTGGACTGGTGTGCACGGCGTGTGAGGCATCGGACTCGGGTGAGGAGGAATGCGAAGTCGGACTGATTCTGACGAGGCGTCGACGCTCTCCACAGGAAGTTCCCGCCCTGGACAATAAACTTTGCTTGCAATTGGTTTGGTGAGGGGAATCGAGTGAAAAAGAAAGAGGACTCGTTTAGTCCCTCTAGCCTTTGGTTTAATGACTGCAGTGTTTAGTAGGAAAGTGGTTAAAAGAAAGTAAATTTCACCCCACGGGGTGGAAGAAAGAAAATATAGGTATATTGAATTTACACTTCACAGGAAGGGAAAATTAAATAAAGAAGCTTTAAGCTGGCAAGCCCGCCCTGCCTTTGGGGAAGCATTTAGGGATAGTTACCTGTGCTAGCTGGAGTGAATCCTATTTTTATGGCCATGGCAGGGGCAGAAATGAGCCAGCCTCCACCTTTCTTAAATGAACTGGGTGAGCCTGACATTCCATGGAAAAGATGGGAAGGTATATTCAAGTCCTACCTCATAGCTATTGGGGGAGGTAATTACAACAATGTGAGAAAGCAACATATATTACTGCATAATTTGGGTATTCATGGCAGGAAAGTGTTTGAGGACATAACTGGCAGGCAGGTAGATGATGAACAAGAAGAGGTGGAAGGGACAAATGTATATGAGTATACGTTAATGAAATTGGAGGAACATTTTAAAATTAAACTGAATGTGGTACCTGAGAGGCACAAATTTTACAAAAGGGCGCAAAAGAAAGATGAAAAGGTCACTAACTACGTTGCGGTCCTGAGGGGCCTATCTGCCACGTGTGAATTTGGGGCTTTAACGGACTCTATGATAAGAGACCAGATTGTTAGATGCACTAATGACCCTAGGATACAGGAGGAACTCCTTACAAGAAACCCTGACCTAGAGGAAGCTCTGAGTAATTGCTAAAGGTTTAGAGCACACTGCGTTGTGCATGAGGGAGATGAAAATACATGATGGGGCAACAAGAGAGAAAAATGAGAGCAAAGGAGTACAAGAGGGGGAGACAGTTTGCAAAGTCGGGGAGAAGGCAAGGAGTAGTCAACGCAGCAATATACAAGGGTTATTATGTTACAAATGTGGTAGTCCCAATCACCTGGCAAACAACTGGAAGTGTCCTGCAAGAGATATGATATGTAGGAAATGCAACAGGAGGGGGCACTTTTCAAAAGTGTGTAAGAATTTCAATCCAAAAGTACACATGGTGGAAAATGTAGAAATTGATGATGGGGGAGAGAAAACCTTCATATTTCAGTGGGGGATGGAGAAGAAAATGAATGTAATGAATATCCGAAATGTGAAATTACCCTGGATGGAGAGAGAGTTGAAGTTTTTGCGGATTCTTGCTCCCCTTATACGCTAATAGACAAATGTGTGTTTGAAGAAAAATTTGCAAAATATGGGGTGGAACTAGAGAAAGCTGAGATATGTCCAGTAGGCTACTACAAGGAACGTATACCATTAGAGGGAATGGCTAAAATGAGGATAACATTTAAGGATAGGCACACGGTGGGGAAAGTGTATGTCACCTCAAGGGGTTCTAACCTCCTGGGATGGAAGCACCAGAAGGAACTAGGGATTAAGCTTGATCCCAACAATAGAGAGCAAGTGCTTTTAGTGGAACCACCCAGTATTGATGAAAACCTGACCAAGGAATTTAAGGAGGTATTTAATGATAAGCTGGGGGTGTTAAAGAACTATATGCACAAAATTACGCTTAAGGAAGGGGCTGTACCGGTAGTACATAAAACACGATCCATTCCTTTGCGAATGAAGGAGCCATTGAAAAATGAGTTGGATAAACTGGTCAGCCAAGGGGTGATCAAGGAGATAGAAAGTGCAGCTTGGTTGGCTCCGGTTGTTATCACGACCAAGGATGGAGGAAAGAACATTAGGCTGTGTGTAGACCTGAGAGACCTGAATGCAAATATTCAAGTAGACCGATACCCCCTCCCGAGAATCGGAGAGATGTTGAGCACTATACAAGGGGCTAGATTCTTTAGTGTGTTGGACTTGTCCTCAGCCTACTATCAGATAGAGCTGCATCCGGAGTCACAGTCTCTGACGGCATTCACAACTCCCTTTGGAAACTTCAAATTTCTACAGATGCCATTTGGGTTGGCGTCGGCAGCTGCAGTCTTCCAACGTGTGATGTAGCACATTCTCAAGGACTGCGGAAAAACTATGTGCTTCCAGGATGACATCCTGATTTATGGCTCCAATGAAAAGGAACACAGTGCGAACATAAAAAGAGTGCTATGGAGATTGAAGGAGGTAGGGTTCACCACCAGAGTGAGCAAGTGCAAGTTGGGGGTGAGCTCAGTGGATTACTTGGGCCACACAATTTCGGAAGAAGGCATCAAACCTAAATGTGACCTTGTCAACGCCGTTAGAGATGCTCCAACGCCAACAAACAGAGAGGAGGTGGTGTCATTTCTAGGCCTGGCGGAGTACATGGCGAAATTCATCAAAGATTTTGCCTCCAGATCTTATTCTTTGAGAGAATTGGTAAAGAAAGACAGCATCTTCAGCTGGGGAGAAAAACAAGAGACGGCGTTCAGAGATATAAAGAATGCTATCATACAGGCACCCTTTAGAGGGAAATTCGATCCTGAAAGAGACATAATAATTACTACAGATGCAAGTAACCGCGGAATAGGCGCAACCTTAGCACAACAAAGGGAGAAGGAGTTAAGAGTGGTAGCTTTCGCTTCCAGAACCTTCACCTCTCCGGAAGCCAACTATTCCACGGTGGAAAAGGAAGCCCTAGCTGTTTATTGGGCAGTCAAACATTTCAAGTTCTACGTGTGGGGAGTTCGATTTGAGGTGCATACGGACCACAAGCCACTGGTACCTTTGTTCACCAAGAAGAACATGGAAGAAATGACCCCGCGCATAGCGAAGTGGGTGTTGGGCCTGCAAGGATATAATTTCAGAGCAGTGTACATACCGGGCCAACAAAACAGGGTGGCGGATTTCCTTTCAAGGGCTCCCATCCGCTGTGAGGCAGAGGAAGAAAAGGTGGATGACGCCATTTTGGAAATAGGTGTAGCAGCATTGGCAAAAGAAGAATGGGAAAAACAAATGGAAAAGGATGAAACCTTGAAGAAGGTAAAGAAGTATATTGGGTCAGGATGGCCCCAGAGGTGCAAGGAACTGAGTACAGAAATTCAACCGTATTGGAACGTAAGAGAAGACCTCTCGGTGGACGCTAATTTTATCTTGAAGTCGGGGAAACTAGTTCCTCCAGAGGGTATGAAGAATCAAGTGATCACCTTGGCCCATGAAGGTCATTTAGGCAGAAGTCTATGCAAGTCAAGGTTAAGAGCAGACTACTGGTTCCCGGAAATGGACCGAGAGATGGAGGAAAAGGTACGAGATTGTTATGCGTGTAGCTTAAGCGACAAGTCAAAAGTATCTAAACATTCTCCCTTGATTCCCGTGGAAGTACCAATGGCCCCTTGGATGAAATTGGGCTTCGTCATTACGGGACCCATTCGTGGAAGGGGCTCACAGGACTGGTACCTATTCGTGATGATTGACTATTACTCAAACTGGATAACTCATAAGGTAGTAATTAATATCAACACAAAGTCATTGATAAGATTCCTTAAAGAGGTGTTCACAAAAGAGGGTATTCCTTCAACGTTGATAACTGACAATGGAGTACAACTGTTCTCAGAGGAAATGAAAGAGTTTCTAAAAGACTGCTCGATAACTCATATCTGCACTCCGCTGTATTGTCCTAAGGCGAATGGCAAAGTGGAAAGGGCCAACCGTTTGTTGAAGGAATATATCAATCTGGCCAGCAAGTCGGGGAAAAACGTGGAGGACGCCATCATGGAAACTCTGTGGGCCTATCATACCACTCCCAACTCAATTACGGGACATTCACCGTTCGAGTTGATGAGAGGAAGAAAAGCTGGATCAAAACTGTCCCCGAATTGGATGGGGAAAGGTGGTCATGTGGAGGTGGATCAGGAGGAAATGAGAAAGAAAATTGAAGACATGCAAAGCAAATACAAGGATTGGTACGACAGAAAGTGGGGTACAAGGGAGAAGAACCTCAAAGAAGGACAGATGGTGTACATCAGAAAGCCGGACAGGATGGGGAAAAGAGAGGAAAGATTCTACGCCCCAGGGAAAATAAGGGAAGTCAAGAGCAATGTGGTAGTCATGGAGGACGGGAAAATGTGGAGTCAAGACCAAGTAGTCCCTGTTACCATTAGAAAAAACTAGATAGGTGAGGGGGTTTCAGAGTCCGGTGACAGATGGCAGGAGAGGGGGGAGAGAAGAGAAAGTCACAGGAAAAGAACCACCCCGTCCTGCCACAGGCAGTATAACATGAGGTAATGGCTCGCCCTGCCACCTAGGGATGGGGCACATGAGATCTCCTGTCAGGTTAATCTAGGCATGAACCTAGGAAAGGGTCTTCTGCGCAAGACTCAATGTTATGGTGTTGTTGTACATTACATATTAGTTGTCCTCCCCCTCTCCGGCGCTTATCTGTTCTAACCTCTCCCTCTCTCTCTCTCTCCCTCACTCTCTCTCGCTCTTTCTCTCCGTTTCTTCACATCTTTGTCTTCCTCCCTCTCCTGCTCGCCCTTACGCTCCCTTCCGCCTGTGGCCCCGCTC
Organism: Lissotriton helveticus; assembly: GCF_964261635.1. Lineage (NCBI taxonomy): Eukaryota > Metazoa > Chordata > Amphibia > Caudata > Salamandridae > Lissotriton > Lissotriton helveticus. The sequence continues at coordinate 2,125,564,230 of NC_136065.1, read as the reverse complement.
ACTCACCCTCTTTTGGTCTCCTTAGGGAGGATGATGTGTTGTAACCTGCCCCATGGTTTTACCCACACCTTAACGCTCCCCCCTACGCCTACTCTCCTCTTGGTACAGCCCTGCTGTCACCTGAAGGCAGCGATAGAATGTTGGGTTGTGTGAGGCTTAGCCGTCAAGCTGGGAGCATCTGTGTTTAATAGAACTCAATAAACGTTCTTAAACCCATTTACGTGTAGATCTTATTTACTACACACTCCAGTCCTTTACAGATTGTCTTCTTGAGAGGCTTTTAAAAAATTGGCACCAACAAAATCCCCAACCTGATATTTTTAGTAGAAGATGCTATCTGTATCTGAATTGTAGTGATTTATGTGGGGTATTTTCAATTATGCTACAAAAAAATAAATAAATAGGCGCATCTGGCATCTAAAAAATGCGTAATGTTTTTTCTAGCCGCACAGACCACCAGTGCCGGGGACAGCGGGAATGGGAGCGCCAGCCGGTAGCAGATGCAGCAGCTGTAGGGGGTGAGACAGCGGCAGTGGTGGTAAGCCATATTGCTTGCTTATTGACAATTGATTATATACTCACTGCAAGGGTGTACACTGTCCTGTTGAGATGTGTGATAAGTCGAACACAACCCTCTTTACTTAGCATATACAAAGGGAGTTGAGTAAATAATGGCCTCTTCTGTCTTCAACTCAGTACAGGAAGTTTCATAAAGAGTCAGACCCTGGAGGTTGATGGAAAAGGGAGAAAAGGATGGAAGGAGGAAGGAAGGGTGAAATGTAATAGGACTGAAAGAGAAGGATTTGTGGGTGAAAGTGCCAGATGCATATACTATAGGTGGCTGATAGGATGCATGGGTGGGTGAAGAATGAATGAAAGGTGAAAGTGTTGAAAATTAGTACGTTTTGGTGAACATTATCTGCGCCATCTTGCCTCTTCCCCTGATGCCACACTTTTGTCGTGCGCGCCCGCCATTTTTTAAGATGTCCCGATCAGAACGAACCCTTTTGCATGCCGCTGGCCCCTGGCATAGCCCTTCGCCTTCACTAAGCCTGCACGCTGACCACCCCCTACTAGCACCTGCCTTGAGTCATAAACCCCTCTTCGGCGCTGCTCTGCCCCAGGCCCTCATCCTGTTCCCAGCGCGACACCCCCCTGCTTCCCTATCATGATCTCCGGCCCTTAGATGCAAACCCCCTTCTTCCCCGTGTGCCCGTTTTGTCTTCCCCGTTCCCAGGCCGACACCCAGCTCTGCCGATACCATTCCTTGCCCCTCCCCGTACAATAGAAAGTTTCCCCCATCAAAGGATCCCCGGGTTGATCAAAGCCATGAGATCCGATCAAACCCCCCACATTCCGTGAATCGGCGGAATATCCAGCTGCGTGATACTCATCACCTGTTGTGACTAGGGTGGGGACTTCTACTGTAGATATGTGTGGGAACGGGCCCAAAAGGGGGATTCCGGGAATGTCTTTCCGTATATCAAAGCTTTGTCATGTGTATGTAAACTGTAATAAAAACCACAAACACTGTATATAAGGGGCCAGGCCTCAAACGTAAGTTAGAACACCTCAGAACGATACCTTCTACCGGTTTTGTTGTGTTCTCCTCCGGAGAGAATAAAAACCTTGTTTCCTGCTTTCCAGTCTCCAGCGCCTGCCTCTTCATTGATTAAATGACTAGAGGGTCACAGAGGCAATACCGCCGGGCAAATATCGATTGTCCCCGACCCGACCCAGGTTTTAACAATTGGCGTCCCAAACGTGGGGCCCATCAGCGACTCGTGGATCCAGTGGGAGAGGTCCCGACGACAGAGTGAACGACTGCAACGATCGGGAGAGCTCTTGCCCAATAGACCCTCGTCTGGCAGCCGATCATCCGAACTTCACTAGTTCCGAACAGACCTCTCTCGAGTGATCTACGGTCCTGACTGGGGACCATCAGGAGTGCCGTGAGAAATACGAGAAAAAGAGGACGATCGGGCGCTGGATTCGGAAGACAGGAAACTGTCCACATGGTCCGGGTAAGGTCGTGTAATCACGACAAGTTGCGAAATGATTGCTTGATTGTTTGATTGTTTAAAAATACTAGTATTGCTCTTTATTTATTTGGAGATTCACTGTCTACAAACGGAGAAACAACGGGCTCTCTCTTTGCAAGCAGTGGAGGATAGGTAGGGCAGTAGCCGTGCTTATTTTTTCTCCCCCACTCAATAATTACTTGAAACTGAACTGTTGTTCGCAAAACTATTGTTTCCTGGAGATTCCCTGTCTGCAAACAGGGAAGAGACCACCCTTTTTGCAGATAGTGAAAAGGGTAGGTAACGCAGATCTTTGCGGACCTACTCATTCTCCCCATTGTTATTTATTGGTCTTTTTGTTATTTTTGATCCATGAGGTATTCACTGCCTGCAAACAACGTTGAATAGAAATATTCTGTCCAGTCTTTGCACCTAGTGATAAGATAGGCAGTGCTGACTTTTTAGTCCCTCGTTACGAGCTGTCATGTCTGTCTTCTCCCCACTGATTAATAGCCTGTTTAGCCCGGACCGTGTATTAGAGGTGGACCATATAGCTCCACTAGAAGGCACCCCTAATAAGGACATGTTCATAAACTATGGATTAGTCACCATAGCCTATAATAAATTGTGGCACAGGTATACCGAAGAGAGTCAAGACAAACAGTGGCCACTGGCAGGATCCTTTGACCTTGATAAAATAGAAACGTTAGAAATAGCCCTTCGAAATAATAAGACAACGCCAATTATGCTCGACAGTCTCGGTATGTGGCGCAGAGAGGCTATGCAACGACAGAGAAAAGACGAGGACAAACCAAGTAGAGAAATATACCGACAGGACAACCCCAGGACACCGCTACCCACAACTTATCCCCCGACACTATGCAAAAGACGACCAGACTTAGGGCCAGACCAATGCGCTTTTTGTAGGTATGTCGGACACTGGAAAGCCCAATGCCCGACTCTACTGAGCGTGAGTAAAGGCAAAGGGCCGACAGGAACGACAGACCGGCAGTACGAGAAAAAGCGCGAGACAAAGAAGAACCCGACTTACATAGACAGACCAGACAGAACCACCACGTTCGATTATGCCCGATGGCACAGATTTCGCCAGGACAATTTCAGCGGCATGCTCAAGTTCTCCTAGGTCGGGCAACGACAAGACGGGAACCCAGCCTCGTTTCAAATTCACAGACGGAAAGAGATAATTATAACCAATAACTGTTTTATATTCGTCTTGGGTCTTTGTATGTCGTACTTGTACTGTCCCCCGTCTGAGTTTGTGTGTATGTAATGTACAAATCTGCGTCATCCCTCTACACGTGTTTCCGTGTTACTCAACCTCTGTTAGCAGAAACTTAGCATAAAAGCAAACCTGGAAAGAAAGAAATGGTAAAACAAAATCCGTAGACCATTAATGAACTTGAACTTTTAATTTAGCACAACAAACAAGGAATAATAACGGTAAACTGTAGAAAATGAAAGTCAAACAGAACATTCGCCCCCCCCCCATTCTGGAACCTTCCAAAGTAGGGCAGGGTTACGGCTACGCCCAACCAACGGCAACCCATATAAGGCGGGCCCGGCCGCCAACTCTTGGTCAGGAAATCTTAACGTATGGGGGAGCCGGAGGAGAGGCAGGAGCCAGCAGCCGGGGCAGTTGTAGGTAGTCCCGCCACATGTCTCTTCAGCCAGCCGCAACGGGCCTGGATAGACTTAAGTAGTCCCGCCACATGTCCAGAGAAGAACGAGGCACCTCTTCCTTTTCTCTTCCGTAACAGCCGCAGCAGCTCTGGACGGCGGGATGTCCTGCACGTACCTCCACAACAATTTGTCCAAGTTGGGCTGGGAGGGAGAGGCGACGCGGACGAGCCTCTCCCACCTCCACCGATAGGAGGTCTCCCAGCCCCCGGCCCGACGCCGAACACCCCCAGTCAGGCGATGGTGCCAATACTTCCACAGCACCGAACACACCATGGTGGCACCCCAGTACTTGCGCAGCACCGAACGTGCAATGGTGGCCATATTTTCGGAACACTGAACCTGCAATGACTGCACTGATACTCGTGCCGCGCCGAATGCGCGCCACAGGTGGCCATACTCCCACAGCACTGAGCACAGGACTTGGGGAACACCGGATGTGGAGAGACCTTCACGCGGGGCGATGAAAAAGAACAGCATGGAGTGCACCGGGAGAAGGAGACGGCGCGAACGAGTCTCCCTTGCCCCCCCCCAGGTGGGGGCATCACAGCTGCACCCCAGCTGAACGTCCCGCTTTCACACAACAGGGACCTCTTCCGTTCACTCCGAAGGATCTCTCCCACTCTTGCAAACTCGACGAGAGTGGCCCCTGTAGGGCCTCAAAATGGCGTCTGGGTCCGCTGGAAGGCGGGCCCCGGCCACTAGAGTAACTTTGACCAGCAATATAACTCGAACATTTGCCCCCTGGAGCACGAGCCCCCATCTCCGACAGCATCTCCGCAGCCTTGAAGATCCTACAAAGGTCCCCGGCGGAACCTTCGGCCTTTGCAGGCTTCCGGTAAGGGACGGCTGCCTTGATCGCCAACGAAACAAACATGACATTGCCACTCCTTCTGTTAGCATGAATTCTAGAACTGCCGAAAAGGACTCTGGTCCAAACTGCCAGTAATAGGAAACATTTCCCCCTGATGCTGCTTCCGGACTGAGCCGGCCCCGCCCAAAATGGCGCTGGTATCAATCGGAACTTACGAACACCTCGTGGTGTTCCTTCGCACTAATATAAACTTGATGTTCTGAGATTTTATATGATCCTTTGTACACTTGACTAGAAAAGACAAGGAGAACTCACTCGACGAACAGTATGAAAAGATCCCCGTTACAAATGTTGATTACAAATGTACAATGTATTATATTTTTATAACTGATGTAAGCCTCATTTACGACGCACACGTACGGTATGCATATAGGAAATCTGATTACAACTATTATGATTATGCTTCTAAAAATGCCCCCGATCCCCCCAGCCAATTGATAGACGTTTTAGTTTCTTACAAATGAATGAGTAAAACTTTCCGATGTTTTTATTGCTGCAAACGACACCCCCCTCTGTACGCACTTTAGCCATTACCACGACCGGCCAAATACGACCGCACCCTCATAATCCACATGCTGAAATGATTTTGCAAAATAAAGTTTTTGAAACTATGGACGGGTATTGCATGCTTTATTTTAAGAATGTGGGATCGGTGGGAAAGTTCTTTTCTGTGCACCCTACTCTGCTCTCTCTTTAAGGTTAAAAGAAGATGGTTGCCCAGCCCTGGAGGACGGATCAGATCGACAACACGACACTCCGCCTTCAAAGTACGCGACTGACTCATGAACTCTCGCGTAGAGGAAGACCTTGACTTCCAAGGATGGGTAAAACGAACGGCGTAAATGAGGGAATGTAAAAGGAGGGTGAAATGAAATAATGTAAATGTGATAAAGTACAACGTTCCAAAGTATCAGGGAACGGAGCTGACCCAAGAACCGAAGAACCTTAGAACGCCACAGCGCTGAAAGAGGTTTAAGGATCCCGATAGTGAGGTACATCCTTTTGACTAGATACCTCGCACTAAGCACCTCTGGTTTCCTTTTTACGTTTCCCCGCACACGACCTATATGGACGCACTACCCCCCCCCGACTCCAGAAACCATGTCCCCGGGGACCCTGCCCCGAGGAGGAAAGACGAGTAAGAGGTAAGTAAAGGACTTATGAATCCATGTATTTGAATATGCGCGAATGCTGTCTCCCCCACCCCCCCCCTTTTTTTTCCCTCCCTCTGCAGGTTACATCAGAGATTACAGCCGAGGTGTGGCGAAGATCTGAAGTCTTGCCATGTCTAATACACGAAGCGGACTAGCGCCGCAAGGTGGTGTCTAAGCGCGCCTGCAAACTACTCACGTATCGAACAAACCCGAAAAATTAGCACAACCTGATAAAAAGTGATCACCCTTAAACCAGACCGGACGAATGAACCCATGTCACGTATGATGCGAAACTATGAGGGAATGTGTGTGTGTGACTGAGGCGTCGACCCAACTGGTCGAAGGACCGAGAATGCGAGAAGTGCGACAAAATGGTACCTCCTTTCTTCTTTCCTTTTCTCAAGGCACGTCCCCTCTACCCTGTCTAATGCTCAAACTGCATGATTACATGATTCTAACGCAGACCCGTGAATGCCCTTTACTGTGTAATGCACTAAATAGCCTTTCTTGAATACACTGCCACCCTCTCTGTTGCACGTGTACTATTTAGCCTGCCGTTGCGCTCTCTCTCTCTCTCTCTCTCTCTCTCTCTCTCTCTCTCTCTCTCTCTCTCTCTCTCTCTCTCTCTCTCTCTCTCTCTCTCTCTCTCTCTCTCTCTCTCTCTCTCTCTCTCTCTCTCTCTCTCTCTCCCCCCCCCCCTCTATTTTTGCACTCCCACTCTTCCGAGTGATTAGCCCCGAAATTGGCAGACTGCCACCCCTAGCACACCACCTAATTGGCTTCAAATACCGTCAGTATTTGCACAAAAACTTGTCTTTAATACAATCACCCTGAGGCCGCGTCATTACCTCTCCTTTTCCACTATAAGTCAATGAACCGAGGTTGGGCCGTAAGGGAAAGGACAGGTAAGACGACAGAGGTTCCCTAATCTGACCCAAAATAAGGGAACTACATGTCAACGGCTCCTATGGTATAAAACAAGAACCTCAGAATACGCGACCCTCCCCTCCCCGAATTGTCGCAATACCCAAACCGGAAAAATGATCACCCCTGTTACCTCCCCTGTATCAGCCGCCCAAAAACTGGAAGTATGAAACTACCCCTCGTTTCCGGTTGTGAGAGATGGGTCGATTTATGCCCTTACCACAAGTTTCCTATGTCCCTGGTTGTTCCCCATAAAACCCCTGTCCTTCCTAATTAAGTAATCGGGCTGTAAAAGGTTACGTAGGATCCAGAGTGATGTTTTACAAGGTTAACAGACTAGTCCAAGGTAAAGAAATCATCGAAATGAACCCCGTGGTAGTTGAAAAGCAGGATGCGTCGATAGAAAGGAAATGTTTAGCCATGTTCGTCTCTCAGCAAAATACCTGTGTAGTGCCATGTTGACGACTCACAGTACCCTTTGTAAATATAAAACTCTAGAGAACGGCATATCTTTGCCAGGTTCGTCTCACGAAGGTGGGTCACCATCAGATGAACTGTCGTGACTGTAATAACTAATTGTAAAGGAAAGTCATAGTAAATCCAACAGGCCCGTCACCGGTCATTCATATGCCAGTTGTGAACACTAATATAACGGGCATTTTTCATTCTTTGCCTGGAGCTGGGAGAGAAATAGACTTTTTGATTATCTTCATCTGCAAATTCTCTAAAGACTGTCTTTTCAAACTTGTTTAAGGGTACTGCTGTTGGAGGAGAGAAGGACCGGATGTGGGAGCACGAGGCCTGACTGCAGACTAAGGAACACCTGCGACATTAGCCAAGGCGAGACCACGACAGAAAAGAGCTGCAGGGCGAGGCACTGTTTTCGACAACATGAGAAGAAAGGGTCGACCTGATGCCCCTGCTCGATGTCCAGTGTCTGTCGACAAGTCCCCGCTCTCTGAATTCGGTCACACGCCCGCCTATTTGAAGTCTCTCGTTCCCCTAGTTTGTTCCTAATTTGGCCTTGCTCCATCCCCCCTTTTTTCCTCTGACTTACCCTATGGACTGTTTTGTACGCTCTTCTTCCATCTGAACTTTCTGACAATCACCTCAAAGGACACAGGGCGAAAAAGGACCTTTCCGACCAGAAACGCGAGGAAAGGGTCGTGCCCTGCAACGCAGAACTTAGAACAGAGCTGGACTTGTAGCTCCACCGCCGGTGCTCAACAGCGCCAACGAAAGGCAACAAAGAATGATGAGAACTCGTTAAACTTCGAACATTTGACATCCCCAATCGCCGTTTCTACTGAACCTCGTTTCTCTCCCAGCCGCCATTGTATTGATCATGCTCCAATCCGAACCTGATATATATATAATAACCTGCCAGTATGAAATATCCTTGCTGCTCTCGCTACAGAATCGTTTTTTGCATTCCTATGACTTTCCTGCTAAACAAATTGATCAAAGTTTATCAAATAGGCCCACCTCCTAAAAACTAGAAATGTTAAAATGTATTGTTTACAACTCTTTTCCTCTAGGGTTCCTACCGTTTTCTCTCTCATGCCCACCACAATAGAACCGAGTAGAAAATGAACCAGCAAGATGTCTTGAATATGTTAAAGGGAGGACTGTTGAAAATTAGTACGTTTTGGTGAACATTATCTGCGCCATCTTGCCTCTTCCCCTGATGCCACACTTTTGTCGTGCGCGCCCGCCATTTTTTAAGATGTCCCGATCAGAACGAACCCTTTTGCATGCCGCTGGCCCCTGGCATAGCCCTTCACCTTCACTAAGCCTGCACGCTGACCACCCCCTACTAGCACCTGCCTTGAGTCATAAACCCCTCTTCGGCGCTGCTCTGCCCCAGGCCCTCATCCTGTTCCCAGCGCGACACCCCCCTGCTTCCCTATCATGATCTCCGGCCCTTAGATGCAAACCCCCTTCTTCCCCGTGTGCCCGTTTTGTCTTCCCCGTTCCCAGGCCGACACCCAGCTCTGCCGATACCATTCCTTGCCCCTCCCCGTACAATAGAAAGTTTCCCCCATCAAAGAATCCCCGGGTTGATCAAAGCCATGAGATCCGATCAAACCCCCCACATTCCGTGAATCGGCGGAATATCCAGCTGCGTGATACTCATCACCTGTTGTGACTAGGGTGGGGACTTCTACTGTAGATATGTGTGGGAACGGGCCCAAAAGGGGGATTCCGGGAATGTCTTTCCGTATATCAAAGCTTTGTCATGTGTATGTAAACTGTAATAAAAACCACAAACACTGTATATAAGGGGCCAGGCCTCAAACGTAAGTTAGAACACCTCAGAACGATACCTTCTGCCGGTTTTGTTGTGTTCTCCTCCGGAGAGAATAAAAACCTTGTTTCCTGCTTTCCAGTCTCCAGCGCCTGCCTCTTCATTGATTAAATGACTAGAGGGTCACAGAGGCAATACCGCCGGGCAAATATCGATTGTCCCCGACCCGACCCAGGTTTTAACAAAAGGATGCCTGCCTCTGTGGGTGAAAGTATATGGGTGAAAGGAATCCTCTGGGGGGTTTGATGGGTCAAAGGATGCATGGGTGGTTAAATGGCAAATGTATCATGGTAAATGATTTGTTGCGAATGAGAGCCAGGTTTGGATGGACGGACATGTGAATGGACGCTCTTTCAGGGTACTAGGAGCCAAACTTTGGAACACCCTGCCAGTGAACATTCGTTCATTGGAAAATCTGTCTGCCTTCCAGAAAGCCATCAAAACCTACCTATTCCCTTCCCCTTAGGCCTCCCAGCTTTCTTTTCCTTCTGTCCTCCGTTGAGTTTCTGTGGTTCTTTAGCGCCGGGACGCCTCTTTGCTAGGGCAGCTGTTTGCGCTTTATCAAATAATAACATAACATAACATGGATGGATGGTATTAATAGGTTAAGACTGGATGGAGAGAATTTAAAACTTAAACAGTGACTTAGAAGATCCATGGGAAGAAGAGTGAACAAGAAATGTGCTTTTCCATCAAGATATTTGATTCAAAGGGTTGAGGTGGCATTTCATATTACTCCCTTGACTCACAGTAGTTTTTTAGGGCAACATATAATTTGTATCCTTCCAAGTACCCCCCGATTATCATTTATCGCCCCCTCCGAGTCCCTACCCATGGCATTTACCAGTGACAGCCGTGGGTGACCTATCGGCTGCATGGTTACATTGGCGGCACTGCATTGTTGACTGTGCAATGTGCGTCTGCCTCAGTTAATGTGTAGGCCCCTTAACAAATGTCATGCTAATGCGAAAGATAGACAGTTGTGTTTCCCTTCGCTCCCAGTGCCCACACAGTCACTTCCTAGCACATAAGTAACCCTTGTCCGAACCTCCTTGTTCTGTCCCAGCCTTCAATAAAAATCATTCTTTGCATGCGCCACTTTCCTCTGGCCAAGTGATATATTTTATTATTGCTTCCATAATGTATTACTCAGTTGAAATTTTTCCCTTTCAACAATTGCTGAACAACATGACTCACTACAAGCAAAAGCTTAGGCAGTTGATGATAATGGTCAGTTAAACGTCTACCTATCCGGCCTACTCCCTCTAGCTTACTTGCAGTCGACTAAGTTAATAAATATTTTCCTTGCTGGCAAGCAAATCTATTTTGTTGAAAACAAGTAATGTCAAATGTGGTGAGGGAGGGTGAAGCCAGGGAGTGAAGTGGGAACAAAGAGTAGGTGACTTTGCATTTTAAGGATGGGATAGTCAGTGATGAACGAATGAGCCAAATACAACCTCCTGTTCCTTAATCCTTTCCCTGACCTATAGGGCCATGGGCAGACAAGAGGACGTCTGTCTGCATAGTTGTCTTCTTTATAGTTAGTAGTACCTCACGTGACGTATATCGTTCATAGTAACTATTCATCTGCCTTGTTATAGTCAGGGTGACATTGAGGCATTTAACAGGGCATGGCCATGATAGGGAAAGAGATAATTGTCTAGTACAGCTGCACCACCTGTAGACAGTAGCAAAGTAATGCAACACGAGTATGTCTGTCGCTGAGCTGGCATGCCTACCTTAATTTAGCTAAACAGGAGAGAGAGAAGAAGAATACTTGTATACTATGTAGTGCCTAGTAGTAGTAATGCCTGAAACTCTAATCACATCAAAGTTGAATGAGCCAAGGAATCGAGGATACCAGCAAATGTTATGTACTGCTAGTGCTACGGTGACACTATACCATTTTATGTGTTACTATTTTGATAAGAGTATTGGTAACAATTTGTCCTTTTTCTTTTTTTAATATTGCTACTCCTGCCAGTTCACTATCCCCCTCACAACCCAACAGGCAGGAGGTAGCATCCAGGACCTGGCAAAGGAAGCTGGAGGCCATCAGGGCCGAATATCAGAGGCTGGTGGCCCAGGAGGAGGAGGAGGAGGAGGAGGAGGAGGAGGAGGAGGCGGCAGCTGCAGCTTCCTTCAATGCCCCGGGCCCAGCCTCCGGTAGTACGGGGCCATGGTCAGGCAGCCGCCCGCCACCAGTCAGCAACCACTGCTGCTCCCCCCCATAAACTCGATAGAGCCTTTCAGCCCTACATGCTCCAGAGGATGACGTGCCTCGAAGTCAGGATGGAGGAGCGTTTCAACAGTTTAGAGAGGGATCACATAGCCCGCCGCTCTGCCTCTCTTGCCCCTTTTTAATCTTTTGTTTGGTGGATGGGATGTGTTGGGAAGAGGGTGGGAATGTGGGATTGAGCAATTTTAGGGTTTTCTTATTTAGTTCTGCTTTATGGGCAATTACATTTTTGGACTTTTACTTTGGACAAAGCTTATTTTGGACATTACTTGGTGTTAGGGAGAGCAATGGGCCACGTGTTGTGGGTTTAGTTTATATTTGTTAGGGAAATTAAGTTTTAATAGGTGTACATATAATTTAAGTCTTCTGGGGGAGTTACTGCTTTATATTGTTATGTGGGAATCTAGGACCCTAGTGTAATTTTCCCGATTCATGCCCATATATAGGTATAATTCACTCAATCCTTATATAGGCTTAGGAATCATTGCCCTATTTAGTCTTAGCCTGTGCAGCCCAAATACGGCATGGCTACTTCCACTAAACTCCGAGAATCCACAACGATTTCTTGGAAAAACCAGCCTTCAGCAGTCAGGGACATCCCCCTGCTTGAATACTAATTTATCCAAGAACTCCTGGAGTTTTCAAGGAACTGAGGCACTAGTGACGATATTATGTCCCATCTTACGTCAAACTTGGCACCTTCAAAGTATAAATATGCCTACATTTGCCCAGTCAAACACACAGTGGTTTAGGAGCAGATCGACTAACTACTTGCCCGACGTCCTGCTGCTGCAAGTGCCGATGGAAGCCGACCCTCCAACTGACGCACTGAGAAGACGCTGTCTTTTCTCTTGCAGAGAAATCCAGCTCCGGTGTTTCCAGACTACCCTTGCGGGTTGCTGGGAGACCGAGTCCTGAGAGAGAGATACAAGTCCTCTATCATTCTAAAACCAAGGTACGGAGCTGATTAGACCCATAGAGAATTCTTGGAACAGATTTTTGGCAGAAAATTACCAGACTTCAGCTACACCACACTTACTCCTCCCTCGTACTAGCCTTAGGTTCGGTACACCGCGGTAAGCGTATTTTAGAAGCACCAGTTGAGTACTTTTATCCACTATTTTATCACTGTATGTATTTTTTTTAAAAATCTTTTTATTAAACATAAACAATAACAAATAAACAAGACCATCGTGCCAAAGATATCAGCAAAAACATGATCAGAGAACGTAGATTCCAACATTAGAGAAGTATGAAGGAGTGCATGAAAGGGCTCAGGTCACATCCAATTCCTCCCGAACTAGATCAATTTCTGGTGGTGTACAAATATCCCCACGATATGCATTCCAAGCCTCCCATATCTTCCCCCATTTGCGGGGTCTCCCCCTGGCTACATACACCGATCTCTCCCGAAGCATGCACCAGTCAAGGTCCTCCACCCATTTCCTTAGCTGAGAAGCTCGACCAGCGCCCCACAATGTTATGTTATGTTAACTCCATTTTTAAGCGCACAGCTGCCCCAGCTAAGAGGCGTCCCGGCGCTGCGCCTGGAAAGAAACACAACACACACCGAGCAAAAGGAAGAATCCAGAATAAGAAGGATTAGCAGCTATTTGGGAAAATATACGTTTTTACGGCTTTCCTGAATGTCAAAAGGTCATCAAGGGCACGCAAATGGGCAGGGAGAGAGTTCCAGAGTTTAGGGGCAAGCACTCTAAAAGAGCGACCGCCAGATCTACTCCTTAAAAAACGAGGGACTACAGCTAAATTTTGTCCACAGGATCTCAGCATACTGGGGGGGTATAAGGAAGAATGAGATGTTACAATATCTGGGGAGAGGCAAGTTTTAATATCTTAAAAACAAGACATAGAGTCTTGAATTCTATCCTCTGAGGCACAGGCAGCCAGTGAAGCTTGGTAATAGTGCTTCTAGCAAAGCAGAATCTAGGGAGACTGACTAAAGCCCTAGCTGCCGCGTTCTGAACGCGCTGCAATCTCATAATTTCAGCCTGATTGGCCCCAAGTAGCAACGAGCTTGCATAGTCGAGCCTAGACAATATGACTGCCTGAATAATCAATTGGCGAGTCGGGGCATCAAAAAATTTCAGCACCGGTCTGAGCCCCCGTAGATAACCAAAGCAGATCGCAGCTATTTTCTTGGTATGACAAGAGAAACTGAGCATAGAATCTAGCCAAACGCCTAGATTTTTCACCTCATCAACCGGGATCGGAGCGATGACAACTGAGCGATGACAACTGAGCGATGTTTCTCTTGGCAACCATACATGCGAGGGTGACCCAAAGCCTACCATGAGTTGAGAGATCGGTAGGTTCCCATACATTATGCAGGCAAAGGCGTGCCTCAAGTGCGAGCGGTACACTCCACACCTCACTCATTTTCTCATGTATCTTAGTCCAATAGTTTTGGATCTCCGGGCACTCCCACAAAATATGCAAAAATGTTCCAGTCAAACCACATCCCCTACGGCAATCTGCATTTGAAGCGAGCCCCATACGACAGAGCCCCAGGACCGTGGTATAGGACCGGTGAAGGATCCTAAGCTGCACCAGACGGAGTCTCATGGAGATCGCCACTTCCCGAGGGGACGACACAGCCTCCCCCCAGTCTTCATCATCCAAAACCAAAGCATCCGCAATCCATTGTTCCCGGACCCTCACTAGCGGATCCTCAGTGTGGTTGACCAATTTCTTGTAAACCAGAGAGATCGCCTTGGTAGGGAGATACCCATCCAAAATTCGATCCTCCAGCGGAGAGGCCACCGGCGGCTTCACATCACCTGGGATAGCCGATGCCAGCGCGTGCTTAATCTGGAGATAATGATACTGCTCACTGTCATTCAGTTGGTGTCTGGCTTGTGACTCCGCAAAGGTCAATATCCCCTCCTTGCCCCACATGTCTCAGACCTGCGAGATGCCAATCAAGTCCCAGCGATCAAACCCCTTCGACTTCCACAAACTACCCAAAGCTTCCGAATTCCACAATGGCGTGGCCATTGTTATCTTACCATCCCATTTGAGAGCTCGGTTAGTCTGATGCCACGCCCGCGTCGAGACCGGCGTCAGACCCAGCAGAGGGTACCTGCCACGTCTAGCATACAAACCCTTAAGTAGTCACCCCCCGGCAGCTGGCCACTATCCATGGCATACCCGGGGTCAGCCGGAGAGCCATAGACCGCATGATTGATAGGGGCTAATTGGGAGGCCCAGTAATATTTCCTGACATTGGGTAGTCCAATCCCACCGTCGTACCAGGGTAACATCAATTTGGATAGTGCAATCCGCGGTTTCCCGGACCAAAGAAGATGACGCTGCAGCGATTCTATCTCATTATAATAAGAGTGGGGTATGGGGTCGAAAGAGTTCTGTAAGGCATATAAGAACCGGGGAAGCGCCATCATTTTTTTTAAAAACGCACGACCCAGCAAGGAAAGCGGCAACTACCTCCATTTTGCAATATCACAACGGAGTCTAGACAAGGGGGGACCCAAATTGGCGTCAAAACGCACCTTAGGATCTTTGGAGACGTAAATTCCAAGGTAACGAAAACCGACCAGTTTGATTTTTACCGGACAATTAATTGGGACTCTAGGGGGGTCACTGCTCAACACGAAAAGGACCGACTTCGCCCAGTTTATAGCGGAACCCGAGTACCTTCCATAAATTGCCAAGATATCCATAAAAACTATAAGGGACTGCCGTGGGGAGGTCAGGTATATGAGTATATTGTCCGCAAAAAGCGAGATTTTATCCTCCCACTCCAGAGTCCATCGCAGACCTTTGATCGATCGGTCCCAACGTACCCAAGCCGCGAGCGGCTCCAGGGCCAAAGCAAACAAAAGTGGTGAAAGGGGACATCCCTGACGGGTGCCCCTCCACCGTTGAAAATCGGGGGACTCAGGTTATTCACCACCACTCGGGCCAACGGAGCTGAGTATAAAAGGCGGATGCAACGTATGAATTCTGGTTCCAACACCGCAAACAGGTAAAACCATTCCACCTTGTCGAACGCCATAGTGGCGTCTAGTGACAGAAGCACCGCCGGCTGTTGAATGCGAGAAGCAGTCGCCACTACCCCATGAAGTCTACGAAGGTTAAGAGCAGTATTACGGCGCGGCATGAAGCCGGACTGATCCGGGTGTACCAATTCTGAGACAACTTTTACCAACCTGTTGGCAAGCAACTTGGCCAAGACCTTAGGCTCCGCATTTAGGAGGGAAATCGGTTGATAGGAGGAGCACTCCAACCGAGGTTTGCCATCTTTATAAATTACAACAATATCAACAATGCTTTGGTCGTAAGGTAATATGCCACTCTCTCTTCTCTCGAGATACATATCTTTTAGGAATGGGGCCAGACGATCTGCATTCAGTTTGTACAATTCTATTGGTATACCATTTGGGCCCGAGGCCTTCCTGGAGTGAAACCCCTGGATAGCCATCGCGACCTCGTCGTTGGTGATAGCGGAATCCAGAAACTCCCTATGTTCAACTGACAAAGCGGGCATTGGAAAATCACGGATAACCTCCTCATTCTCCTCCACAGTGTAAAGTCACGTCGAAGTATAGACCTCCTCGTAATATTGAGCAAACTCATCCACTATAGCCTGTGGGTCTGTAGTGACACCCGAGCCCGCTGTTTGCAGCTCCGGCACCAGACGCGATCCCCAGTCTCCCTTCTCCAGCCACGCAATCAATTTCCCCGCCTTATCGCCATGTTCATAAATTCTACTTTGTGTGTTGGCATGTTGCTCCTTCGCCTTATCGAGTGCCAGATGTTTGTACTCATCTTTAAGGAGATCTAGGCGGTGGACCGCCCCCAAATCTCTGTCAATGGCGACCTCCCGCTCCAAGACCGCAAGCTCCGCCTCAATCCTATCAATTTCCGCCCTACTCTTTTTCTTCTGCCCAGAGATAAGAGAGAGCGCCTCCCCCCTGACAACAGTCTTGTAGGCCTCCCAGAGGGAGCAGCCAGAATTAACTGTGCCCGAGTTCTCCCGGAAGTACCTATCCGTTACACGTACCAACTCCTTTTTGGTAGTAGGGTCTCTCAATCTCCAGGCGCTAATTAGGGCTATCCTAGCCACATTACCCTGTCCAATTTTTAACTGAAGCCAAATCGGCGAGTGATCAGATACCCCTCTAGCCAGATGACTCACTTCCTGAACAAACATCGCCTGCGACGCAGGCACCAACACATAATCAATCCTAGAAAAAGAGTGATGTGCCGCCGACACATGTGTATATTCCGAAGCGCCAGGGTGCCGGAGTCTCCACCCATCAACCATGCCTGTCGCAGAGAGAAAGTCCGACAACCATCTACGAGAGGGCAACAACACACGAGAGGGGTACCTGTCCAACTCACCGTCCATCACCGCATTCAAGTCTCCCCCGAGCACAATAACACCAGTGGGCAACAACAAAAACACCCTGCTCAGGTCGCGAAAGGTGTCGGACTGCAACGCGGGGGGAACATATATTGAAAGGAACGTGACCAGCCTACCCTCCCAGAGCCCCGAGATGCCAATATATCGGCCTCGGTTATCAGACCAAGTCGCTTGTATAGTGAACGGAAAGGAGTTTTTAACTAAGATTCCAACCCCTCTAGAGCCTGAGGTGAAACCGGCATGGGCGACTTGTTTGTATCCCCCCGGTGTAAAGCCATACATCGCTTACCCAGAAGGTGGGTCTCCTGTAGCAAAACCGCATCTGGCGATCAGCGTCTGATTAGTTGCCCCACCATAGCACGCTTGATCTTATCTCCCAAACCATTCACATTCCAACTGAGGACGGATATGCCCAAACCCAACCTAGTGGAAGCCATACTCATCCCCCGAAAATCCTGATGCATTCCGTGACACCCATAGCAAACGACGGTCATAAACAAACAAACAATTAAATAACCACTTAAACTAACTCGCCGACCCCCCGCCCTGCACCCCTGCATGCAGCGTATGCACATCCCCAACCAGCAGTGTGCCTGTCTCCCCAAAACAAACTAAGTAATCTAAAAGTAGAAAACGGAGGAGGAACTTACAACAGGCCACCAACCTCCACAATCCCAACCAGCAATCCAACCCATCGGTAATGTTCAAGAGAAAAGGAAAACCCCCAAAAATATTAAGTGTATCGATGGGGTAATAAACGCCCCAATCAAACCAGCACTTCCACCCCCCCAGTCCAATTGACACGAGTTGTCCGTCCTGGTGTCTCCCTCCATATCGGGCCCCTGTACACGATCCAGCCAATCTGCCGCAGCCTCAGGGTGGTAAAAAAAACAAGCTTTACCATCACGCTCGACCCGAAGGCGGGCCAGTCTTCTTTTAATTGCCATAAAGCCTTGCCGTTGTTTCTGGACTGTCTGGGTAAAGTCAGGGAAAAAAAGCAAAGAAGCGTTCTCAAAAGCCAGAGGCCCGGAGGATCTTGCCGTCTGTAGGATGGCGTCCCGATCCTGAAAGTTCACAATTCGTGCGATCATAGGACGAGGGAGCGCCCCAGTCTTTGGGCATCCACCAGGAGCTCTATGGGCTCTTTCCACAGTGAAAAAGTTACTGAGGCCCTTGGGTTTCAGGTATTTCAGGATAAGATCCTCCACAAAGAGGTCCGGGGCCTGTCCCTCCGATCTCTCCGGTACGCCAAGGATGCGGATGTTGTTGCGCCTTGCTCGCCCTTCATATTCATCCAGCTTTCGATCTGATTGAATCCGAGATGTCTTCAGGGCTCTCACCTCCCGCTGAAGTTCCGACACATCGTCGGTGAGGCTTGTTGTTTTAATTTCAAGTGACTTGACCTTCTCCGTAGTTTTGGTCAGGTCAGCATAAATAAGGCCCACCTCGACGGTCACCGTGTCCAATTTGGAGTCCATCTTGCCAAGGGAGGACTGCATCCCGATGATCGCCGCCATCGGATCCTTCATCGTCGTGTCCTCACCAGAGGGGACACCCTCCTGGCTACCCACTTGAATCGTCTCTCCTCCACCGGGCGGCACTTGGAGAAACTATATTTTTCCAATCTGTTGGACTGGACCACTCTGGAGGTCCTCGACGTTTTCGGTGGTAGCTTTTCAGTGTCCCCTTTCGACACCATTGTCGCTCCTAACTGGGCACCTCCTCCGCCGACCGAACAAGGTTGAATAAATACGTCTCCAAGTCAATCCGATCCTCCAAATGCGGACAGCTCCGTCCCAGCTGAGGAGCACAGTGCGAACAAGTCTATGAGGGGGACCCTGAGGCCCCGCTGGTATAACTCGACTTCCATGAAACCAGTGCCACCGAGCCCTTCCGGTCTCACTCGCCATTGTTGTTGAACTCCAGAGCGGGCAGTGCCACACGCAGGGTCCCGGTGACGTTCCCAGAAGGCCCAAAAAGTTCAGACAACAGTAAAAGAACACCGGAGCTCCTAAATCGTTCAAAATTTCACCTGGTGGCTCAGGTGCTGGTCTCCCACCCAGTGGTAGGGACAGGGCTCAGGATAATGTGCCGGATGGCAAGTCAGGATGTGGCGGCTGGCGGAGCCGATGCTCAAGCGGCCATCTTGGTCACTGGCGCGGCTCCTCCCCCACTGTATGTATTTTATGCATTTTATGTATTCTATGTTTATGGCTTAGAAACCGTATCATGCTCTTACAGTACTATTTTATAATACTATTTGTATTATATGCATTGTACTTCTTAACTAGCATTTCAATTGTAGCAGTGCATTTCTTATGCTTAAGAAATAAGACTGTTCAATAAATACTTTTATTGAAAACGCCCGTCTCTCTATTTCTAAGCAACTCTGGTGAAACGAAGCATGCACATCTGACTGAGTGAAATAGCGTCTATTGTTACCGCGACTCTAGACATACGTTTCATGCTGGGGAAACACAGTTGTCATGTTATATGGTTGTCAGCGACTAATCCCTTCTTGTATTTTCGAGAAAGTTTCTAGTGACCTCTGAGCTAGCTGGCACTCACAGTTAAGTCTAATATATTCGGCAGAGACCAAGTCCACTTAAGTCCTACGTCTAAGCTGCAGGATATATTATTCCAATGCGCAGAGCCTATTGGGAATATAGGAACTACACTACATGGCGCCCAACGTTTGGTCAGGCGATAATTTAATGATAGATACTAGAGTAACTCAGTCGTGCTTTTCACACAGACCCCTTTTCTCCTGTAAAAACTCCAAAAGACGTCTGGAGTGGGTGAAAGGATAATATCCGCCAAAACTTAGTAGGACTAACGAAGAATTAGCTGCAGCAGCAGCTCAAGCGATCTTAGATGACGCTGTTATCTTAGAAAATGACACAGATGCTATACTGCACCCGGTAAATGTAAGGAAAAGTATAACTTACAAACTGATAAATAATGGAGTATCAGCAAGAGGTGGCCGAGTAATCTTTGTCATGGAAGCACATGAATATCGGCAAACAGAGGTATTCTATTCATGGATTCAGTTTCCAGCAGCAAATGCAGGAACACGTGAGTTCCACTACTACAAAGCAGAGGAACCTCCAGCGGAATACATTCTTTTCGAGGATGCTGAAATTCCATTAACTTAACAAGAGCATCAGCTCTGGTTTAAAGGTGCCCTACAACATCAAAATCACATTACCAGGCTCGGTCTACTAGGTAGACCAGGAGCAACATGGCCGCTACTGGCCAGCTATACACCACATCCAGACATTGAAAGGATGTCAGATGCAGAATTGTTAGCTCAGCTAAAACAATTAATTGAAATACATAGACAATTGGTTCAATATGTCATGCGGACATTAACAGTCCAAGCAGCTTTAAGAATTCCACAGCACACCCCTCACCAGGGGAACACAAATAAAATCACACCACAGACTAATTATGGGCGAAATTTGTGAAATCCCGGTTCGCGAATTCGCATGAAAGCGATTTCGCGGTCCGCGAAATCCGCATATTTGCGAATTTTTTTTTTTGCTTGTTTGCGGGCTTTTTGCTGGATTTTTTCAGCGCGGCTACCGCAAGGTTACCGATGCGGTCGTACATGGGCTAGTTGCATGCTCGTGTTGTGCAATTGCGTGTTCGCGTCCGTTTTTGCGTGCTCGCGGACAAAAGTCTTGCGACCAAGCAAAAAAATCTGCAAGCTTGCGAATTGCGAATTTTTTGACAAATTTGCGCGATTCGCAGAACGGATTTTACGCCCATGCTTACCACAGACTATACAGTCAGTCATTGGTAAATTAGCAGCAAAACGAGAACAAATTCCGTTCTGGTTAGCACAAAAAATTACTCAATTAGAGGCAGTATTTCCTGATAGTACGCCTCATGAGAAACAGAGGATTCTGACAATCTGTTTACCCATGGGGATTGCACCACACATAGAGGACTGTGACACTTGGGGTACAATCTTTGCTTCAATCTACACTAAAACACATGGTGTTCCGTCCATGGCGGTAAAACCAGATGTTCTACGACAGATTCAAAATGAATACGGTCCAGAACCGGCATTAAATCTAGGTATGAAATTACTGAAAGATTTCAAACAGGTCTCGGCTATACTATTAGCCAACATTAAAGGTGAAGCAGCATCAGTGGCAATCCGCCAGAAATTAAAAGAAACAGACATTACTGAGCAACCATTTAAGCTTGCCAGAATTATTGAAAAATCCTATGAAGAACTAGGTAGAGATAGCATGGGTGGGAAACCACTAAAACCACAACTAACAGAGAATCCTGAAAAAACTTTTATTAAAAATAATCTCACTACTCCTAAAAAGAAGTGGGAGAACACTAAACAAACGCATCCTAGAGAGAAGCATTCCCAGTCCAGAGGAAGATCTCCCCAACGAGGAGGTAGGTCTCCCCAACGGGAGCCCTCTGAAAAGAGGTACAACCTCAGAAATAGGGATACTTTAAGAAAACCCGATAGATTTCAAGGTAATGATACATGTTCCTCTCGTACCTTTCAGACTTCAATGCAGAAATCAGAAAGAAGAGGACGGTCAGAACAGAAAGAAGAACGCGTGAAGTCCAAAGACGAACAGTACGTTCCAAAAAATAAGAAAACTCAATTCACCAAGAAGAAGGTAGCAAGTGTAAAGATCAGACATGCCGAGGATTCTGAGGACACAACTCAAGAACGGGGAATGGGCTCAGACAATGCTAGACAGCGCAGCAGAAGTAACTGTAGTTCGCAAGATCCTGAAGGATCATCTGGAGACAGTGGACTTGAATGAATGCATTCAAGTTGAAACTGCCGACACCAGGGTTAGTGTACCCCACAAGTTATATGAAGTAACACTCCGGATGGAGGGGGACTTAACTAGAAAAATAAAAGCTCTCTTTTGGGACAAGCTTTCCAAGGTTATGACATACTTCTAGCTGAAAGAGACTGGCCACCTGCAGTTGTTAGGGAGTGCCCACACGGCGAAGAGATAATTATGCCAGCCTTCTCAAATCACATTCCAATTCATAAAAAATATACATAGGCCAGGAAATGGGCACTAGCTCAAGCTCCAGCATTATATAAAAAGCACGTAGGATGGGATGAGGATTCTCCTCAACACAAAATCCAGTTAAAAAATCAACCTACTGCTCGGAGGCAGTATCCAGTCAAGCAAGAGGCTAAAAAACAAATCAGGGAGATCTTAGATCAACTTGAATATCAAGGGGTGATTGGAATATGCACCTCATCTATGAACAATCCTTTGTTTCCTGTCTCCAAGCCAGACAATTCATATTGTCTAGTTTTGGATTACAGACACCTAAACTCTTGTTGCAAAACATTTGCAGTACAAAATGCACACAGTGCAGCACTGATGAATAACATCGTGCGCAAAAAATATAAAACCACATTAGACATTTCAAATGGGTTTTTCTGTCAAAACATTGCACCGGAAAGTAGGCACTCGACCGCTTTCTCAATCTTGGGGCCATAGCGACAATTTTGCCGTCTCCCCCAGGGATTCAAGAATAGTCCAGGGTTATTTTCAGCCAGAGTAACAGAAATACTACAAATGTACGATGATGAGGCATTATCTTATGTTGATGACATTTATCTTACAGACGATGACTTGGACGTGCACTTGAAAAGAGGGAACACCATAATACTTGGGTTCGCTTCTGAAGGGTACAAATTCAATTTTAAGAAATCACGAATTGCCCACCTCAACGTCCTATTCTTAGGATATGAGTTGTCAAGTGAAGGCAAAAGCCTGGCAGCAAACTTTCTTGAGAAATGTGCGCTGCTCCAACCTCCAAAGACGCTGAAAATCTTACAGTCAACTCTAGGTTTCCTGAATTTTGGAAGAACTTATGTTCTGAATTACGCAGAAAGGGTTAAACCTCTCTACAAACTAATCAAATCTGATTTCAAACCAACAAATTGGACTTAGAAACATACAGAAATTTTGTGTTCAGTACAAACAGACATGTTAGCAAAAATGCGCGCAATCTCGTGATCCGTGTCATCCCAGGGAAATGCGGATTCACATACCTGACCTTTAATGAAGGAGAAAAGGTACCAATTGCATTCAAATCACACTTGTACACACAAGCTGAAATGAAATTCACTTCAACAGAAAAAATTCTGACAGCGGTTCAAACTGCAATAGCAAAAGAGAGAGCTCTCGCGCAGGGTAAACGCATAATGATCGTTACACCTGTACCTGCCTTAGAAGCAGTGACGAAAGCGAGCATTCCAAATGACATAGCTTTACATTCGAGATGGATACAATGGGTTAACTCTCTTGCTGCAACAGACGTTGAATACGTTTTTGACCCCTACTTGAAGACACAAGAATTCCTACAATACGAATACGAATGTCCCCTGCCGACCGAAATTCTGCCTCTAGAACATTACGGCTGTATAATATATACAGACGGATCAGCACAGCCCGCGATTGGGGGTAAACAAGCTTATAGTGCTGCGTGTGTGATCGTTAAAGGTCGTTGGCGCGAAGGTAAATTCAGACCTATGGTCACTAAAACTCAATCACTCGGAGACTGTACAGCTCAGCAAGCTGAACTACAGGCTTTCAAGATGGCGTATGAAAATACTGATCGCGAATTCCCCACACTAATAGTGTGCGATTCGTATTTCTGCGTTGAATCTTATAACAAAAACTTGCAGAACTGGGTTCGAAACGGTTTCAAAATTTTTAAAGGTGGCACAATTAAGCATAAAACGCTTTGGGAACAAGCAGTTCTTTTACAGAAAGAACTAGAAAAGACTCACATGATTCATACACTGAGTCATCAGCATGATGGCGTTCACGTTGCAGGGAATTAATTGGCTGATGAAGCCGCGAAGGCAGCTGTGCAAACGGCTTCCGTAGCTACACACAATCGTTCGAAAAAAGTAATAGATGGTGAAACGCTATTAGCAGTAAAAGCCTCAATGGCAGAAAATCATGCAGCGTTACCTCTGAACTATCCACTCGGTAATACATACATAATTGATGCAAACTCCGTTCCTTTTGCTCAAATCCCTGGAGTGGGGGACAGAGTAATTCCAAACAGGAATCGGAGAGCTGCTTTGGTACATGAAGCACATATGGGAGAGGGTCTGAGACATCAAGGGATCTTGAAATCTCTAATAGAATTAGAAAAGTTGTACTGGTGGCCGAGACTGGGGGTTGATGTGTACAATCTCGCAACTTATTGCCCTAACTGCAACAGAAACCGCAGCAGCGAAAGCCACCAGGTACCTGACTACAGAGTAGCCAGCCCAGTTCAGATACCATTGCTAGACAGCGTTAGGCTATCTACTTGCAAACGTCTCAATGGACTAATGCAGCCCCACATCTACTAGGACAAGATTTTTTGGATATGGCCCCAGCGCTCGGCTGATGCCAGAACTGTTATGAAGGATTTGTGAGTCTTTATCGGCACATAGGCAATTGGCACGCTACATTCTGACCAGGGTCCTGCGTTTAGCTCTCGAGCTTACAAGGAGGCCATGGCTAGCTTGGGCGTTGCATTGCGGTATTCTAGCCCCTTCTCCAAATCATTAATGTAGATGTTACATAAAAAAGGGGCAAGGACACATCCTTGTCTCTCTCCCCTCGCAATTTTGAACATTCTAGTGCATTCCCCTTTTTTACCGTATCTAATCGTGGCCCTTGCACCATTATACAGCTCTCTGAGGAATTGAATAATATTAGCATCAACACCCAGCCTAACTAAAATTAACCACAGTTTACTGTTTGTGACACAGTCAAAGGCGGGGGTCAGGTCCACAAAGGTTAAGTATATCCGGCCACCTTTAGCCTTAGTGTATTTCTCAAGGAGAATAAAGAGATTGAGACATTGATCTGTAGTCCCAACTCCTTCTCTGAAACCATATTGTAGATCACTAATGATCTTATGCTCCTCTGCCCAAAGATGCAACCTATTTAGAATAACCCTTCCAATAATTTTTATTGTCGAATCAAGTAAGGATATTGGACGATAGGACACACAGCTGGACCTATCGTCTTTTTTTAAAATGGGTACTATAATTGACTCGTACCATTAATCAACAAGTCCCACAGAGCAGCCCGCGTTAAAAGTTCCTGTAAGCAGTGGCGCCCATAGAGATTTGTTGTTTTTAAAAATATCAATAGGGACGCCATCTGGGCCGGGTGCCTTGCCCCCTTGGCTTAAATTAATGCCCTTGATTACTTCGTCTAGGGTAAAATTAAGCCCCTCTTTACTCATTGGCAAATTAATCGTATCCATTTCAGTCGATTCAGGCAATGGTTCAGCTAATGGTGCAGAGGTGCTGTAGAGAGTTTCAAAATGGCTTACCCAATCATTCTCAGAGATAGCAATCTCCATCCGTGCCTTTGTGCTATCCTTGAGGTACGGTGCATTGACTGCCTTCCAAAAGGCTGTCATATCTTTCAATTGAGAAGCTTCAATCAATGCCTCCCAAGCTTCCAACTTTAGCATTTCCCTCCTTTTTTTGTGTGCAGTTTTATAGGTTTTACGGAGCTCCCTAATCTGTTTCTGCTCTCTAGCCTGACAACACAGGGCCCGTTTTAAATTGGAGTATGCCTTGGTGCACGCTGAATCAAACCAGCCCCTATTTTTACATTTTGTGTTCTTTATATCGACCCACAGGCTGTTCTTAATACATGTTGTAATTTGCCTGAAACTATTAATGGTTTCAGTGTTGTCATCATCCATATCCAGACAAACGCTGAAACTCATTTTACAGGCCTTAATTAAATTACACAGGAATTGTTCAGGTACGACTTTCATCCATTTTAAGGCGTATCCGTTCTGTCGAGATATATCAATATCTCTCGAGTATAACCTGGATGTATCATCAGTTGTAGGGACAGCACCTGGATCAGCTATTTCTACCCTGTTGGGGAAATGGTCGCTAAGGGGTGAATCCAACGTACAGTAATTGGAAACTCTGTCGCCATAACATGAGGAGATCAGGATAAAATCAATTATCGAAGATGCCCCTCGGCCCATAAAGGTGGTAGGGAAAGCAACCTGTGGCTGACACAGTTTGTCAGCAAAACCTAGATCATTCATAAACAGAATTTCGTTAATGGCATCCCCCGTAACTGTATGCTCAAAATGTGCCAGGGTAGAATCCCTATCCACCGTAAAGCCACAGTTCCCTGTTTCATCACTATTACAGAGAGCACAATTAAAATCACCCCCCATATAACTACAAATGTTTTGCTTTTATTACAGATTAGACTATTCAGCTCATGTTTCAGGGCTTTAAGGACTTCAAGAATATCTACTAAATGGATATTATTATATATATTTACTAACAAGATACAAAAGGTGTTACTCTTATGCAGTCCAACTATATGATAAAAACAATTATTAAAAAGTCTCCAGACTAATACATTTAAAACAATTTGAGACATACGTACAGAGCCCCCCTCTGGCTCTGCCATGTGTTGAGCCAACAGCAGGGGTAAATATCGTTTTAAAACCATTAATGTGATACACTTCCTCGGCCCAAGTTTCTTGTACACATATAACGTCGTGTTCATTGATAAGTTTGACCCAGAGTGGATTATCTAATTTAGCTCTGAGTCCGGAAATGTTCCAAAAGATGATCGACCATTTATCCCCAATATTAGTATTAGGATCACTAAGGGGGTACTCTACCTCATCAGAATCACTGCCCATTTCCACCTCAATGGTGCTTCCATCCCCCGTGGTCAAAGTGCCAGTCCTATCAAAATGTACTGGCTCCTTACTAACATTGATTAAGGATGATTGATCACAGATATTTAAAATCGCCTGGTTGGCCGTCCGTGGAGGGTTCTGGGTGTTAACCATGCTAGGAAGAGTACCCTTCTCCTTTATTGGTCAATCCACCTCCCCTAGGCCTGACAAGGGTTCATAGTAATTACCAGTTGGTACATTAAATTCGCCCCCTGCCAGATGATAGTTACCACCCTGATAAAGAGAGTGGTGCAATGAGCCTCTATTATTAGGTGGAATCAAGGGGGCATTAAGATGGTTTCCTGGAAGAGAGTAATGTGATCCATACTGGGGGTTATAGGGCCTCTGCCTGGATAATATGGCGGAGGCCGATGGATAGAAGTAACTTAAATCAAGGGAGAAGATACCTCCAGAGGTGTGGTGATTTGTAAAACCGCGAATAAACTGTACCACACGGGGATCTCTGAAGTTTACTATGATACAGTCTCCTTCAATAACCTTAGCTTGATAGCCCATCCAGCTTACTCTCCTTACATTTAAAATTTCCCCATGTAAGTCTGGTCTGAGCGGGCGGTTTTCCCTAGCCAAAACATGACTTTATTTTTTACTTCGTAAAAGGATTCAGCCCTATCATGCTTCCATTCAGGGACACCAGCCAGCACGATGACATATGGGTATGAATCTGGGGGGTCATTAAAGCTGTTCCTGGTTCCCTTGGATCTAGATGGCAGAGCTTTATCTGCTACCACTAACGGTTCCACGTTCTCCATACCCATCATAGATCTATCTGTCTGTCTATCGACTTGACCTCCTTTTACCACTGGTCTGAAAGCCTGGGAGGCCTTATGTGTTGTATTTCCACTATCTAGCTTTGATGTTTCCTTGGATTTTAAACCTGGCTTCTCATTAGGTAATAGGGACTTCAATTCTGTAGGTATTGTGGTGGTACTGTCATGCGAGGTTTTAGCTCCCAGCAACTTCTTTAGAATGACAGAGTTGGCCTTGGTAATTTTCTCGAGTAATCCCAGCTGTTCGCTTAATTTTTTAGAGCGTTCCACTAAAGGTAAAATAAGGGATCTAACCAGATGTTCAACATTTACTAGCGAGCACTCTTTACTCCTCTCATCATTAGTTAATATTTCTATTATGTCATCAGAGGGGTTATGGTGTATAAGACCTTCTTCCTCAACCTGCGCTAATCTGTTAGGCCTGTCCTCAATCGTCGTATCCCTACATATTGGCGAGGCGACTTTTTTCTTCTTAGTGCTCCCGCCTATTTGTTGCTTCCCGCCACGTTTGCGTTTTAAGTTAGGGGCAAGATCAGACACGTGTTCTGATGTAGTTTGTTCAATCGTGTTCTTACTTGCCATATGCGGGCCATTACTTAAACCAGAGGCAGCTCTGGGATAAACCATTAATGAGTCAATACTAGGTTCTCGCCCACTAAAGTCCAAAACTGTTGATGAATCTTCCTGTTGCTGGGATAAGATATCGTGTAGGGCGCCAATGGAAGCTAGTCGGTCGGGTGAAGGTACTAGAGCTATCCCCCCGAGTGATGATCTTCTCAGGAACATAGGATCAAGAGAAATACGACGTTGGGTCAGAGCTATCTCCTTCTCTAATGCAGAAGCCGCCCTTGTGATGAAGGCATCTAGGATGCCAGTTAGGCCCCCCCACCCCTGTTCCCTGGTTTAATGGGTTTCGGATTTTTTGGGGCCATTGACCGTAACTTTGAACCTTAAGGTGGTATCACAAGATTTAAATACACAAAACAGTAAATTAACAAATATATATTAGTACAATAAAACTCTATTAAACACAGTGCAAAAAGTCTTACGAATACGGGAGACTCAAGGGATATAGCCCAGTCCAGTCTCTTCCTGTCTCTGACGGGCTCAGATGGGCCCGCCCTTGGCCCGGGGCTTCACCCGGCTCGTCCCGCGATGCGCGGTGCTGGTGCAGGATTTGAAGCACCTGTGGAGGGCGTGGCGGGAAGGTGCCTCCTAGCCCCGTTGGTTTATGGGCGATGTAGTTTTTCCTCCCTTATGGCCACCAGTCCCCGAAACAGCAAGCATTTCCCGTGAAGCGGGAAACGCGAGAAGTGACTAAGTGGACAGATAACAAGTTCAGATGGTGCTGTAAAAACAGGGAGCGTGGTTCTCCTCCTTTTCGTAGCCCCCGTGATCCAGAGAACAGTCCTTTACGCTGAAACAGCAGCCGGAGTTTCCCGCGATGCGCGGTGCTGGTGCAGGATTTGAAGCACCTGTGGAGGGCGTGGCGGGAAGGTGCCTCCTAGCCCTGTTGGTTTATGGGGGATGTAATTTGCCCTCCCTTATGGCCACCAGTCCCCCAAACAGCGAGCGTTTCCCATGAAGCGGGAAACGCGAGAAGTGACCAAGTGGACAGATAACAAGTTCAGATGGCGCTGAAATGGGGAGCGTGGTTCTCCTCCTTTTCGTAGCCCCCGTAATCCAGAGAACAGTCCTGTTAGGTATATGCGCGGTGCTGGTGCAGGATTTGAAGCACCTGTGGAGGGCGTGGCGGGAAGGTGCCTCCTAGCCCCTTTGGTTTATGGGCGATGTCGTTTTTCCTCCCTTATGGCCACCAATCCCCCAAACAGCAAGTGACTAAGTGGACAGATAACAAGTTCAGAGTATCAAATCTGGCAGAACCCACCCTTTCTCCACTTCTGGTGCCAGACTGGTAGTGCATACAAGAAGGGATACCAAGCCTTCTATAGAACCTCCCTCAGAGTATCAAATCCACCAGAATCCACCCTTTCTCCACTTCTCGTGCCAGGGCAGGGAGTACAAGAAGGGATACCAAGCCTACTTCAGAACCTCCCTCAGATCAAATCCAGCAGAACCCATCCTTTCTCCACTTCTGGTGCCAGACTGGCAGGGAGTACAAGAAGGGATACCAAGCCTTCTCCAGAACCTCCCTCAGAGTATCAAATCCAGCAGAACCCACCCTTTCTCCACTTCTGGTGCCAGGGCAGGGAGTACAAGAAGGGATACAAACCTTCTATAGAACCTCCCTCAGAGTATCAAATCCAGCAAAACCCACCCTTTCTCCACTTCCCGTGCCAGGGCAGGGAGTACAAGAAGGGATACCAAGCCTTCTCCAGAACCTCCCTCAGAGTATCAAATCCAGCAGAACCCACCCTTTCTCCACTTCTGGTGCCAGGGCAGGGAGTACAAGAAGGGATACCAAGCCTTCTCCAGAACCTCCCTCAGAGTATCAAATCCAGCAGAACCCACCCTTTCTCCACTTCTGGTGCCAGAGCGGCAGTGAGTACAAGAAGGGGAACCAAGCCTCGTCCAGAACCTCCCTCAGAGTATCAAATCAAGCAGAACCCACCCTTTCTCCACTTCCAGTGCCAGGGCAGGGGGTACAAGAAGGGATACCAAGCCTACTCCAGAACCTCCCTCAGAGTATCAAATCCAGCAGAATCCACCCTTTCTCCACTTCTGGTGCTAGGGCGGCGGTGTTGGGCCCTGGCTTATCTCTAGGAAGTGGGTGCTAGCAGTTAAATCTTACTCCAGGGGTGAGACGGTGATCGAAACTCAGATGGTACGGCATTGTAGTGTAGTTCCTATATCCCTGATAGGCTCCGCGCGGATTGGAATAACATACACTATCTCTTTCCCGGGACTCGATCTCTAACACCCTGCAAGGGGAGTCAGAAACACTGGAGCTGGATTCTCAGCAAGGAGGACTGCTTCTGGTCAGTGCGTCAGCTGGAGAGTCGGCTTCCTTCGGGACTTTCTGTGGCGAGCCGCGCCGTGCAAATAGGTAGTTGAACAGCACCGAACCACACCGTGCCTTGCCATAGCAAGTGAAGGTATATTTATACCTTGAAGGTGTTTAGGAATGCCAGAATTGACGTAAAAGTCGGGCATGAGAACATCATGAATGAACCCATAAGGAATAGATGTTCATGCATAATAAATTAGTTCTTGGAGAAATCAATATCCAGGCCGGGGGAAGTCGCTTCTGCTTAAGAGTCTGGTTTTCCAAGAACTCGTTGTGACGTTGATGAACGGATGGAAGTAGCCATGTCTGTATTTGGGTAGCATGGGCTATGCCTAAATAAGGGCTTCATTTCTATGCCTATATAAGGGCAATGTGAATTGTACCAATATAAGGGCATGAATCGGGAACATTTATACGGAATCTAAATTGATACACAACAGCACAGTAAGTGACACTCAATAACTTTGATGTCCAGTAAGTGATTCATCTTTGAAAATAGAACTTTATTAGATAAATAAATCCATTGGAATAATGATAAACAAAGCTATGTGCAAACAGCACTTTACAAAGACTGTATATAAATTATAATACAAAGCCAAGCAGCACTAAGGCTATTTTATTAATACCAGGCAACCGCCTAGTCCAATCAATCAATCACTCAGAGTTTGTAAAGTGTGGCTACTCACCTGTGGGGGTCTCAAGGCGCTGTGGGGGCACAGAGGATCAGACCAAGTGCTGAATTCATCTGAAGAGCCAGGTCATGAGGCTGATGTGCGACGGGTGGTCCCACGGGGGCATTTGAAGCTCCGCACCAGATGCCTTCAGAAGAGCGTGACGAACGGATCCCCACCCAGGAGCCTCCCCCCGCACTCCATGCACACAAAAGGCCAGATTAGCACCAGTTGTGTTACAACCAGTGAGCAGTAGCACCACGTCAAGGTTCTGACCATTGCTACTGACCATTCACACCATTCATACGGGAGCCTATAACACCCCTTCCCCCTGGGAGCCTTCTCTTCTTTATTGGACACCATGCCCCCACCCTCCACCCCATAAAGACCCTCATTCACACCATTCATAACCCAAGGACTCAGGCGTACGCTGGGAAGCCCCCTCCGAGACCCCCCAGCGTATCGCGGCAGATCCAGGACACAAGCTGGGGCCCTGAGAGGGTGCCAAAGAGACAATGCAGCGGGGGCCAAGGTGAGCCCCTACCTGGCCCCTCCCAGGGTGGAGGAGAATCGGCGGGGAGCATGAGTGCGGAGGGCACTTTAACTCACCAAGCACCGAAGCTCCCCCGCAGCCTGCTCCCTCACTGCCCACCACTAGGTGTGGTGCAGCGGCCAGGGCAGCTGACTTCAGAGCACAGGGTTCAGGGTTCGATACCCGGCTCTGGTGGCAGCTCAGCTCAGCACCATGTGACTCTGGGCAATAGCTCACTTAACTTCCACGACGACCCCCAGCACTTTGAGACCCGGAAGGGTGAGTAGTTTGCGCTTTACAAATACAGATTTAGAAATAAATCCGTATTTGTAAAGCGCGAACTACTCACCCTCAGGGATCTCAAGGCACTGGGGGGGCCGTCGTGGAAATTAAGTGAGTTATTGCCCAGAGTCACATGGTGCTGAGCTGAGCTGCCACCAGGGCCAGGGATCGAACCCTGTGCTCCGAAGTCAGCTGCCCTGACCTCTGCACCACACCTCTCACTGCCCCCTCTGGATATATAGGCTTGCAGGAGTGACATCACAATGGAAGGGGGGGCAGGTTGTACAGGGCTGGTGGAGTGACATCACAGACGAAGGGGGGACAGGATTTGCAGGCCAGGGAGAGTGACATCACAGACGAAGGGGGGGACAGGATTTACAGGCCAGGGGGAGTGACATCACAGACAAAGGGGGGGACAGGATTTGCAGGCCAGGGGGAGTGACATCACAGACGAAGGGGTGGACAGGATTTGCAGGCCAAAAGAAAAGGAGACAAAATTATAGATGTTATTATGACATCACAGACGAAGGGGGGGCCTGTATTTGGGTAGCATGGGCTATGCCTAAATAAGGATTTGATTTCTATGCCTATATAAGGGCAATGTGAATTGTACCTATATAAGGGCATGAATCGGGAACATTCATACGGAATCTAAATCGATACACAACACAAGGAGAGGTAATGATAGAATATTTTCTAGAAGTAGACGAGTTAACCCATGAGTATGCATTTAATAATAATTTGACATGTAAAATGAGAGTTGAAGAGAAGACATTCTTAAACATGGTTGAGGAAAGAAGAATTGCCTATAAACGAAAAGAGAAGGTGAAGCATGCAAAGTCAAAATATTACACGTTTGATGATGAGAACATTGAGGATAAAAATGTGAATGTAGCAATCAATATAGATGCACCAATGTTGGGAAGAATTTGTATCAGAAGAGATAATTCAATGTATGACAATTATTTTGTGGGTGCGAGTCAATGTGAAGACACCTATAGAATTATAGGAGTTTGGGGATTTAAAGGAAATGATCCTGTTTTCCCTGGAATTTATTTTATATGTGGGAATAGAGCCTATTATAGACTGCCAGATCACTGGTATGGGACATGTTATGTGGGTTTGGTCTTTCCAAACATTTTCCATGTAGATAGAGGAACTAATGGAAGCATGAGATAGGTAAAGTTTTAAGTAGAAAAAGGAGAGAGGGTGCCTTAGAAATAATAGGAGATGTATTTGGAGCACTGATACCAGCAGTGGGAAATTCGTTTAATGCAAATAGAATCAGAAAATTGTCCACAATAGTTGATAAATTATCAACAGATACAGCAGGAGGATTCCTAATGGTAAATACTGAAATGGTTGCTATGAGAGCTATGGTTATGCAAAACAGACTTGCCCTTGACATAATTTTAGCAAAAGAGGGAGGAGTCTGTGGAATGTTGAAAGTTCAACATTGTTGCACTTACATTCCACATAAAAGTCAGAATATTGAAAATTATATTATAAATATTACAGATTTGCATAAAGAAATTGAACCACTAGAGGTTGAAGGTGTCCTTGTAAGGCTGGGTAAAAGCTTCTCAGCAATTAAACATTGGTTTCAAGAAATAGGTAGTTCAAGTATAGGTAAGATACTAATTCCAATAACAGTTATAGTGATAGTGATTTTCTTTATAAGGTTATGCTGTATATACAAAGGCAGAAGAGATTTTAGAAACTTGATAAAGAAAAGGAATGAAGAACGATTAGCAGGAATAAGAGAAAAGAACAAGATAGAATTGGAAGAAATAAAAGAAAGGGGGGCATATTATCAAGGACAGGCGATATATTATCTTGTGTTCACATCTAACATGGGCTTTGATTGGAATTCATAGAGCATATTATCAAGACCATTATCGCCGCTTTATCGGCAGTTTCCTGCCGATAAAAGCGGCGATAATGTATCGCCTGTCGTTGATAATATGCCCCAAGTTTTTTAAGAATTCAAAAGAAAAGGATACAAAATTATAGATGTTATTAACAAAAAGAAGTTGAAACATGTTCTGCTAAAGTTTTCCAAATTTTGAGGGTTATTTGGTGATAGAATCACCAGATGAGGGAATTGATGGAGCGAGGTGGCAAACACAAAATTTTGTGTACCCCTCGTAAAGTTAATGTCCCATAACATTAATATTGACTGATTGCATGTTTTGCGAAATTAACCAACCATAGAATAAAGTGCACACATTATTTTTATTATTACATGTGGGGAGAACTAACTTTGCTTGCATGTTGCAAATAAACCCAGCTAATATGTATTGTTATTGTGTTGTGAATTAATGCACAGCTTGGAAAATAATCAAAACGCAATTTAAATGTGCTTATTGTATTCATTTATGTGGTGGAGAGGTCGAAATGTAAGTATAAAATGCATTTATGTGGCTTATTTGCTAGGTAACTACTAACTGGGAAACATTAGTTAGGTGGGAGGTAAACAGAATGGGTTTAAAATTCAATAATTAATATAAATCTGTGTTTGTTTTCACGATAGTTCCAAAAGTGGCCTCTGAGGCCTGTACAAAGATGGACGATCGGGTAAACTGTGAGCAAGAGCTGAACTGCGCTGGCGCCCCAAAACCTGCAAGTCAGAGTGAACTGCCTGTGCTCGAGGAGGTTCAAGGCTGATGTGGCCCGGAACCTAGGATGGGTGCCAAACCTGGGCGACTGAACGTTGAGATCATGAGAATATTGCCTGATGTTGCCACTCAAGGAAATGGCTAGGCCAAAGACTGTCCTAAAACAAAGACTTATTATTTCTTGCTGACACGCTGTGAAAATGATGTTGTAATGGTGAAGAGATGCTCACCCACCCCGATTTTGTCCAATCACAGCCCAAATAAGTGGTGTTAGTTACATTTTAGATAGATTAAGTTAGGGATTTAGGGTATAAAAACCCCTGGTTTTGTCTAGTTGGGGTCGCTTTTTCTATTTCCATCGGAGATGCTGCCCGATTGCTGACCGATTCCTGGATGTAGGACTTCGAATGGTTTTTCTTCCTTGTTTGCTTTGCAGGATTGAAGGATAAAATGAGGGTGTTAGTTAGGGATGTTAGGAGAGAATGACTTTGGAACTATCTGTTCTTTGCTAATCTTTAACTGTTTTCTAAAATAAAGCGATTCTTTTTCTGAGCTCTAAATAAAATGATCATTTTGAAATAAAGTTTAAGATTTTACTGAATAAAGATTTACTAATGCCTAGATGTCAGACATGATAAAGTGTTGCTTTGAATAAAAATCAGATCAATGAAGAAGTTAGAGCTGGTCTTTGAATTCTTCCTACGCCTAATTTTCATTCTAGCAGATCCATTGCCATTATGGTGGTGTGTCTGAATAATTTAAGTCTGAATAAAACCATGGTAAAATGTTTTTAAATCTGCAGGTGTAAATAATGAATAGTTAAATAGGTTTAGACGCTCCACCTAAATGTTACAGCGTTTCTCTGCTGCGGTTCACCAGAGCCTTGAAGCCGAGAGTAAGTGAACAGGGTAAATACGCAGTGCTATGGGCCCCACTGATGCATGATTTGTGTGTTTTAAGGTTTCAGAGTAATGGGGAGTGTTAATTAGAAATGATTTCTGGAGCCGCGCTGTAGCAAAATCTTAGGGCAGCGAACATGTACATACATGTGTGCATGTGTCAGTCTGATTCCAGGTGCCACAATTGAACTCCGTATGCTAACACTTGCGGCCACATGCATCAAAGTGCCCATTTGCGATTTCTTAATTGCGAAAATTAAGGAATCGCAATTAAGAAATCGCAAATTGGTATGCATTAAGAAATCGCAATTTTATTTGTGATTTCTTAATTTTCCTTAATTGCAATTCACAATTTGCGAATCGCAATTAAGGAATGCTTTCCCTTTGATTCCTATGGGCCTAGAGGCCCATAGGAATGAATGGGAAGACAATCTTAATTCGCAAATATCTAATCGCAAATTGAGATTGCGATTTCAAGGGTGCAGGGGTGTCCAAAGGACACCCTGTTGCACCCCTGAAATCAATCTATGCACATATGTTGTGCACACACATGCCCTTAGGGCATGTGTGTGCACAACATGACAGTTTGAAAAATGCACAAAATTGCATTTTCAAATTTTTCGCAAATTACCATGAGGTCCAACCTCATGGTAATTTTTTCGTCCTAATTGCGAATTCGCAATTTTTTTAAGTGTCATGCATTGCATTTAAGGAATCGCAAATTTCGATTCCTTAAATGCAATTGCATTTTAGAAATCGCAAAAAATAGCGATTTCTTGTATTTTTTGGTAATGCTTTCCAAATAGTGATTTAGGAATCGCAAACGGACGAATTTTGCAATTCGCACCGTTTGCGATTCCTAAATCACTTGATGCATGTGGCCGTAAGTGAACACAGAGGCCCACATGCATCATTGTTACATTTTGAACTTCCTAATTTGCGAAAAATAAGGAATCGCAAATTAAGAAGTGCAAAATGCTATGCATCATTATTTTCGGTATTCATTTGTGATTCGGTAAAAATCGCAATTTTTACCGAATCCCAAATGAATACCGAATTCTTTAGTTACTTTTCGCAATTCCCATTGATTCCTATGGGCCTAATAGGAAGGCATCAGCAAATTGCGAGTGGCACTTTGAAAATTTCATGGGTGCAGGGGGGGGTCCAAAGGACCCCCCATGCACCCCTGAAATGTATTTTTCGCATCATGTTTCACACACACATGTCCTAACGACATGTGTGTGTGAAACATGAATGTTGAAAAAAAAACATTTTATGCATTTTAAACACTTTTTCCAAATGTACCGAGTGGTTCAACCACTCGGTAAATTTGGCACCCTAATTGCGAATTTGCACTTGTAAAACTAATGATGCATTGCTTTTAAGAAATCACACATCTACGACTTCTTAAAAGCACCCGCAATTTTAGAACTCAAAATGTTACGAATTCTAAAATTGCTTCATGCATCCCAAAAAGCACTTTTGCATTCGCAAACGGCCGATTTTAAGGAATCGCACCGTTTGCGACTACAAAAATGCTTGATGCATGTGGGCCAGAGCCCTCAAAGCGCTGTAACCCTACAGTCTCTGCACGGACCGACATGCACTGCTCGACTTCCAATCCCGGCTCCCCTTGAACACCGTGTGATCCTCCGCACATCGGAGGCCTTCGTGCATCTTTATCCTGAAACAAGCAGTTTGAGAGCGCCTTGAAGTCCTTGGGAACAACCTGCTGATGTATAAAATAACATGGATTCGCATTCGCTCCTAATCTAGGCTCTTTAAACGAGGATCATGACGCTTCAGGTGCCTCGAGGCAGCGCCGCCAGGGATTGGTGGACGTTTCATGGGTTAACCTCTGACCTTCGAGAAATGTCGCTCCTTTCGGAGGTCGAATCGTTCACTTCATTCAGACACTAACACGTGAAGGTGTTTATTTTTAAAGTCTTTCTGTTTTCCTGACAGTTGTTGCCCGAGTTACATCTTCTGATGCCCCCCCTGGGGAAGGGTTTATGACGTGCACTGCCCCCCCCCCCCTCCCCGGCAGTGTCTATGACGTGCACTGACCCGCGCAGGATCACACGCCGCGTCGGTGGCGCCGGGCACAGCGCCCAGAGAGCCTGAGAGGAGCTATGGGGCAGCCGTGGACACGGAGGGCAGAAAGACCAGGCAGCGCCAGGGCGAGGACGGGCAGTGCCCTCTGTTCCTGGAAACAGCTCTCGGAGAAAGCAGAGAACCAGCTGTGCCACAGGGTACAAGGGGAATGGGGACTTCCATCTCATGGCACAGCGCCCAGAGGCGAGGCCTGGTACAGCGCCCAGAGGTGAGGCCTGGCACAGGGGAGGAGGGTACATCACACAGTGCCCAGAGGCGAGGCCTGGCACAGGGGAGGGGGGTACATCACACAGCGCCCAGAGGCGAGGCCTGGCACAGAAGAGGGGGTACATCACACAGCGCCCAGAGGCGAGGCCTGGCACAGGGGAGGAAGGGGGTATATCACACAGCGCCCAGAGGCGAGGCCTGGCACATGGGAGGAGGGGGGGTACACCAGACAGCACCCAGAGGCGAGGCCTGGCACAGGGGAGGGGGTACATCACACAGCGTCCAGAGGCGAGGCCTGGCACAGAAGAGGGGGTACATCACACAGCGTCCAGAGGCTAGGCCTGGCACAGGGGAGGAGGGGGGTACATCACACAGCACCCAGAGGCGAGGCCTGGCACAGGGGAGGAGGAGGGTACATCACACAGCGCCCAGAAGCGAGGCCTGGCACAGGGGAGGAGGGTACACCACACAGCGCCCAGAGGCGAGGCCTGGCACAGGGGAGGAGGGTACATCACACAGTGCCCAGAGGCGAGGCCTGGCACAGCGCCCAGAGGCGAGGCCTGGCACAGGGGAGGAGGGGGAGGGGGGTACATCACACAGCGCCCAGAAGCGAGGCCTGGCACAGGGGAGGGGAGGAGGAGGTTATATCACACAGCGGCCAGAGGCGAGCCTGGCACAGGAGGGGGGGTATATCACACAGAGCCCAGAGGCGAGGCCTGGCACAGGAGAGGGGGGTGTATCACACAGCGCCCAGAGGCAGGGCCTGGCACAGGAGAGGAGGAGGGTACATCTCACAGCGCCCAGAGGCGAGGCCTGTCACAGGGGAGGGGAGGAGGAGGGTATATCACACAGCGCCCAGAGGCGAGGCCTGGCACAGGAGAGGGGGGGTATATCACACGAAGCCCAGAGGCGAGGCCTGGCACAGGAGAGGGGGGTATATCACACAGCGCCCAGAGGCAGGGCCTGACACAGGAGAGGAGGAGGGTACATCACACAGCGCCCAGAGGTGAGGCCTGGCACAGGGGAGGAGGGTACATCACACAGTGCCCAGAGGCTAGGCCTGACACAGGGGAGGAGGGGGGTACATCACACAGCACCCAGAGGCGAGGCCTGGCACAGAAGAGGAGGAGGGTACATCACACAGTGCCCAGAGGCGAGACCTGGCACAGGGGAGGGGGGTACATCACACAGCGCCCAAAGGCGAGGCCTGGCACAAGGGAGGGGGGGGGGTACACCAGACAGCACCCAGAGGCGAGGCCTGACACAGGGGAGGGGGTACATCACACAGCACCCAGAGGCGAGGCCTGGCACAGGGGCGGGGGGTACATCACACAGCGCCCAGAGGCGTAGCCTGGCACAGGGGAGGAAGGGGGTATATCACACAGCGCCCAGAGGCGAGGCCTGGCACATGGAAGGAGGTGGGGTACACCAGACAGCACCCAGAGGCGAGGCCTGGCACAGGGGAGGGGGTACATCACACAGCGCCCAGAGGCTAGGCCTGACACAGGGGAGGAGGGGGGTACATCACACAGCACCCAGAGGCGAGGCCTGGCACAGGGGAGGAGGAGGGTACATCACACAGCGCCCAGAAGCGAGGCCTGGCACAGGGGAGGAGGGTACACCACACAGCGCCCAGAGGCGAGGTATGGCACAGGGGAGGAGGGTACATCACACAGCGCCCAGAGGCGAGGCCTGGCACAGCTCCCAGAGGCGAGGCCTGGCACAGGGGAGGAGGGGGAGGGGGGTACATCACACAGCGCCCAGAAGCGAGGCCTGGCACAGGGGAGGGGAGGAGGAGGGTATATCACACAGCGCCCAGAGGCGAGGCCTGGCACAGGAGAGGGGGGGGGGATATCACACAGAGCCCAGAGGCGAGGCCTGGCACAGGAGAAGGGGGTATATCACACAGCGCCCAGAGGCAGGGCCTGGCACAGGAGAGGAGGAGTGTACATCTCACAGCGCCCAGAGGTGAGGCCTGTCACAGGGGAGCGGAGGAGGAGGGTATATCACACAGCGCCCAGAGGCGAGGCCTGGCACAGGAGAGGGGGGGTATATCACACAGCACCCAGAGGCGAGGCCTGTCACAGGGGAGGGGGGTACATCACACAGCGCCCAAAGGCGAGGCCTGGCACATGGGAGGGGGGTACACCAGACAGCACCCAGAGGCGAGGCCTGACACAGGGGAGGGGGTACATCACACAGCACCCAGAGGCGAGGCCTGGCACAGGGGCGGGGGGTACATCACACAGCGCCCAGAGGCGAGGCCTGGCACAGGGGAGGAAGGGGGTATATCACACAGCGCCCAGAGGCGAGTCCTGGCACATGGAAGGAGGTGGGGTACACCAGACAGCACCCAGAGGCGAGGCCTGGCACAGGGGAGGGGGTACATCACACAGCGCCCAGAGGCGAGGCCTGGCACAGAAGAGGGGGTACATCACATAGCGCCCAGAGGCTAGGCCTGACACAGGGGAGGAGGGGGGTACATCACACAGCACCCAGAGGCGAGGCCTGGCACAGGGGAGGAGGAGGGTACATCACACAGCGCCCAGAGGCTAGGCCTGACACAGGGGAGGAGGGGGGTACATCACACAGCACCCAGAGGCGAGGCCTGGCACAGGGGAGGAGGAGGGTACATCACACAGCGCCCAGAAGCGAGGCCTGGCACAGGGGAGGAGGGTACACCACACAGCGCCCAGAGGCGAGGTATGGCACAGGGGAGGAGGGTACATCACACAGCGCCCAAAGGCGAGGCCTGGCACATGGGAGGGGGGGGTACACCAGACAGCACCCAGAGGCGAGGCCTGACACAGGGGAGGGGGTACATCACACAGCACCCAGAGGCGAGGCCTGGCACAGGGGCGGGGGGTACATCACACAGCGCCCAGAGGCGAGGCCTGGCACAGGGGAGGAAGGGGGTATATCACACAGCGCCCAGAGGCGAGGCCTGGCACATGGAAGGAGGTGGGGTACACCAGACAGCACCCAGAGGCGAGGCCTGACACAGGGGAGGGGGTACATCACACAGCACCCAGAGGCGAGGCCTGGCACAGGGGCGGGGGGTACATCCCACAGCGCCCAGAGGCGAGGCCTGGCACAGGGGAGGAAGGGGGTATATCACACAGCGCCCAGAGGCGAGGCCTGGCACATGGAAGGAGGTGGGGTACACCAGACAGCACCCAGAGGCGAGGCCTGGCACAGGGGAGGGGGTACATCACACAGCGCCCAGAGGCGAGGCCTGGCACAGGGGAGGAGGAGGGTACATCACACAGCACCCAGAAGCGAGGCCTGGCACAGGGGAGGAGGGTACACCACACAGCGCCCAGAGGCGAGGCCTGGCACAGGGGAGGAGGGTACATCACACAGCGCCCAGAGGCGAGGCCTGGCACAGCTCCCAGAGGCGAGGCCTGGCACAGGGGAGGAGGGGGAGGGGGGTACATCACACAGCGCCCAGAAGCGAGGCCTGGCACAGGGG
The DNA here is from genome assembly GCF_964261635.1 of Lissotriton helveticus. Taxonomy (NCBI): domain Eukaryota; kingdom Metazoa; phylum Chordata; class Amphibia; order Caudata; family Salamandridae; genus Lissotriton; species Lissotriton helveticus. The sequence continues at coordinate 2,125,523,306 of NC_136065.1, read as the reverse complement.
AGGGGAGGAGGAGGGTATATCACACAGCGCCCAGAGGCGAGGCCTGGCACAGGAGAGGGGGGGGGGATATCACACAGAGCCCAGAGGCGAGGCCTGGCACAGGAGAAGGGGGTATATCACACAGCGCCCAGAGGCAGGGCCTGGCACAGGAGAGGAGGAGGGTACATCTCACAGCGCCCAGAGGTGAGGCCTGTCACAGGGGAGCGGAGGAGGAGGGTATATCACACAGCGCCCAGAGGCGAGGCCTGGCACAGGAGAGGGGGGGTATATCACACAGCACCCAGAGGCGAGGCCTGTCACAGGGGAGGAGGGTACATCACACAGCGCCCAGAGGCGAGGCCTGGCACATGGGAGGAGGGGGGGTACACCAGACAGCACCCAGAGGCGAGGCCTGGCACAGGGGAGGGGGTACATCACACAGCGCCCAGAGGTGAGGCCTGGCACAGGGGAGGGGGGTACATCACACAGCGCCCAGAGGCGAGGCCTGGCACAGGGGAGGAAGGGGGTACTTCACACAGCGCCCAGAGGCGAGGCCTGGCACATGGGAGGAGGGGGGGGTACACCAGACAGCACCCAGAGGCGAGGCCTGGCACAGGGGAGGGGGTACATCACACAGCGCACAGAGGCGAGGCCTGGCACTGGGGAGGAGGGTACATCACACAGCCTCCCAGAGGCGAGGCCTGGCACAGAAGAGGGGGTACATCACACAGCGCCCAGAGGCTAGGCCTGGCACAGGGGAGGAGGGTACACCACACAGCGCCCAGAGGCGAGGCCTGGCACAGGGGAGAGGGGTACATCACACAGCGCCCAGAAGCGAGGCCTGGCACAGGGGAGGAGGGTACACCACACAGCGCCCAGAGGCGAGGGCTGGCACAGAGGAGGAGGGTGTATCACACAGCGCCCAGAGGCAAGGCCTGGCACAGAAGAGGGGGTACATCACACAGCGCCCAGAGGCAAGGCCTGGCACAAAGGAGGGGGGTACATCACACAGCGACCAGAGGCGAGGCCTGGCACAGAGGAGGGGGTACATCACACAGCGCCCAGGGGAGAGGCCTGGCACAGGGGAGGGGGGTACATCACACAGCGCCCAAAGCAGCTTATGGCTTAGAAACCATATCATGCTTTTACAGTACTACTTTATAATACTGTTTGTATTATATGCCTTGTACTTTATATCCAGCATTACTATTGTAGCAATACATTTCTCATGCTTGAGATAGAAGACTGTTCAATAAATACCTTCTATTGAAAACGCCCGTCTCTCTAATTTCTCAGCAACTCTGGTGAAACTAAGTATACACGATTGACTGAGTAAAATAGTTATCTATTGTTTCCACGACTCTGAAGATTGATTTCTTATTCTTGGGAAACAACGTTGTCATGTTATATGGTTGTCAGAAACGAATCACTTCTTGTACTTTCGAGAACATTTCTAGTGACCCCTGAGCTAGCTGGCACACACATAATTAAGTCTAATATATTCGGCAGAGACCTAGTTAACCTTAGTCCTACGTCTAAGCTGCAGTATATATTATTCCAATGCGCAGAGCCTATTGGGAATATAGGAACTACACTACACTTTGATGTCCAGTAAGTGATTCATCTTTGAAAATAGAACTTTATTAGATAAATAAATCTATTGGAATAATGATAACCAAAGCTATATGCAAACAGCACTTTACAAAGACTGTATATAAATTATAATACTAAGCCAAGCAGCACTGAGGCTATTTTATTAATATCAGGCAACCGCCTAGTCCAATCAATCAATCACTCAGGGTTTGTAAAGTGCGGCTACTCACCTGTGGGGGTCTCAAGGCGCTGCGGGGCACAGAGGATCAGATCTGTGCTGAATTCATCTGAAGAGCCAGGTCATGAGGCTGATGTGCGACGGGTGGTCCCACGGGGGCATTTGAAGCTCCGCACCAGATGCCTTCGGAACAGCGTGACGAACGGATCCCCACCCAGGAGCCTCCCCCTGCACTCCATGCTCACAAAAGGCCAGATTAGCACCAGTTGTGTTACAACCAGTGAGCAGTAGCACCACGTCAAGGTTCTGACCATTGCTACTGACCATTCACACCATTCATACGGGGGCCTACAACACCCCTTCCCCCTGGGAGCCCTTTCTTCTTCATTGGACACCATGCCCCCACCCTCCACCCCATAAAGACCCTCATTCACACCATTCATAACCCAAGGACTCAGGCGTACGCTGGGAAGCCCCCTCCGAGACCCCCCAGCGTATCGCGGCAGATCCAGGACACAGGCTGGGGCCCTGAGAGGGTGCCAAAGAGACAATGCAGCGGGGGCCAAGGTGAGCCCCTACCTGGCCCCTCCCAGGGTGGAGGAGAATCGGCGGGGAGCATGAGTGCGGAGGGCACTTTAACTCACCAAGCACCGAAGCTCCCCCGCAGCCTGCTCCCTCACTGCCCACCACTAGGTGTGGTGCAGCGGCCAGGGCAGCTGACTTCAGAGCACAGGGTTCAGGGTTCGATACCCGGCTCTGGTGGCAGCTCAGCTCAGCACCATGTGACTCTGGGCAATAGCTAACTTAACTTCCACGACGACCCGCAGCGCCTTGAGACCCGGAAGGGTGAGTAGTTTGCGCTTTACAAATACAGATTTAGAAATAAATCCGTATTTGTAAAGCGCGAACTACTCACCCTCAGGGGTTTCAAGGCACTGGGGGGCCGTCGTGGAAATTAAGTGAGTTATTGCCCAGAGTCTCATGGTGCTGAGCTGAGCTGCCGCCGGGGCCAGGGATCGAACCCTGTGCTCCGAAGTCAGCTGCCCTGACCACTGCACCACACCTCTCACTGCCCCCTCTGGATATATAGGCTTGCAGGAGTGACATCACAAAGGAAGGGGGGCAGGATGTACAGGGCTGGTGGAGTGACATCACAGACGAAGGGGGGGGACAGGATTTGCAGGCCAGGGGGAGTGACATCACAAAGGAAGGGGGGGCAGGATGTACAGGGTTGGTGGAGTGACATCACAGACGAAGGGGGGGGACAGGATTTGCAGGCCAGGGGGAGTGACATCACAAAGGAAGGGGGGGCAGGATGTACAGGGTTGGTGGAGTGACATCACAGACGAAGGGGGGGGGCAGGATTTGCAGGCCAGGGGGAGTGACATCACAGACGAAGGGGGGACAGGATTTGCAGGCCAGGGGGAGTGACATCACAGACGAAGGGGGGACATGATTTGCAGGCCAGGGGGAGTGACATCACAGACGAAGGGGGGGACAGGATTTGCAGGCCAGGGGGAGTGACATCACAGACGAAGGGGGGACAGGATTTGCAGGCCAGGGGGAGTGACATCACAGACGAAGGGGGGGACAGGATTTGCAGGCCAGGGGGAGTGACATCAGAGAGGAAGGGTGGGGGACAGGATGTACAGAGCTGGGGGAGTGACATCACAGAGTAAACATGGGGGACAGGATATGTAGGCCTGGAGAGTGACATCACAGAGGAGATGGGGACAGGATATGCAGGTGCGAGGGAGTAAGGGGCGGGATATAAAGGCCTTGGGGAGTGATATAACAGGAGAAGGAGGGGACAGGATATGCAGCACTGGGGGAGTGACATCACAGAGGAAGGGTGGACAAGATATGCTGGTTTGAGGCAGTGGCATGGCAGAGAAACAACACTTAGCGCATATGTGCAGTGAGTGTGGCATCTTGGCATCAAAGTCTGTCCGGAAACAAGGTCACGCGGCGATTGCAGCTAGTAGTATGGCTTTAAAATGGAAATAGCAGTTTTCGAAGCATTTCCATACCTAAAACAATCCTCGTCGTTTAAGAATTAGACCTGGAGGCTCTATTCATTTATGAATTCACAGATCAAGAAGAGGATGTGGGAGAGAGGCGTTCAATGAAATGTGGTTTGGTGGAAAACGTACAGGGCTTCATATAGGGCCACATTTACAAATTCCAGTACTTGAAAAGCGCACAATTACCCAAAGTTGTCAAGGCGCTGGGGGCCGTCGGGGAGATTAAGCGAGCTATTACCCAGAGTCACACGGTGCTGGGCTGATCTTCCGCCGGCACCGGGGATCAAACCATGAGTCCCCGAGTTCTGGAGTCAGTCGCCCTGGCCGCTGCGCCACACCTCTTCCGTATAGGGCCATATTTACAAGGAAGTAACGCGGCACAGAGCTGCAAGCCAAGAGAGAGGCAGGGAGTGTCACTAGATGTTTGGGGAGTGTTAAACTACATTAGGGGTCGTAGAGTGTTCTGAGGGGGTGCACAGTGTCTCTTGAGGGGATCGCAGTGTCAGGATAGGGACAGGGAGTGTAAGAAGAAGGACTTAGGGTAACATGAGAACAGCAGTGTAGAAGGCTGGCTTAGTAAATGGTTCACGCTTGTTTAAGTGGTGCAAATTGCACTAATCCAGACAACATGTACGGTGATTTTGGTGCCTCTGATAACCACAGGAAGCTCTCAGAGTGGTAACTGCGGAGAGCAGCCTTAAGCCTTATCTTGAAGGAGTGTTCAGCAGCTTGTTTCATGGAGGTAGGTTACACGAAAAAGAACCCCACATATACTTATAGGGTTTAAGTGCCGCGACCTCAGATACACAAAAACGTATATTTGTTGTGAGAGGTGCTGTCACCAGTTCACACAGGCTGCAAGGGCAGACCTGCAGTCACAGTTTGAGTGGACTCTGATGGGTGGCACGGTACATGCGCCTGCCCATGGGAGACACCTGGTGTGCCTATGCCCTGGGTAACTCAGTACCATATACTAGGGACTTACAAGGGTACACCAGTAGCCAATTGTGGATGTACAGAAGTACTTACCATGGTCAATTTAGGGGAAAATAACAGTGACTGGGGTCCTGATTACCAGGATCCCCGTCAGATTAGTCACAAACACACTGAAACCAAGAAAAGAGTGGGGGTAACCATGTGTTACATCCTGAAAAGGAATTCCAGAACACTTGGATAAGTTACAGATGATAAGTTTATTCTTCTTAGATGGTTAGGAGCATCCTCTCTGCTGCTCAGCCCAGGATCCGACTGACAGTCCACTCACAGCATAGCAAACATTCCAATGACATCACACTCACACTAACATTCCACTCACACTGGCTGAACAGCAGAGTCAGAGAAACAGGGAAGATGGAAGGTAAAAACCTTAGATATAACACACCTTCCCTCTTTATAAAATGAACAAAGAGAAAGCAAAAGTAAATAGCAACATTGCAATAACATCACAGTATAATCAATAAAAATTGCAGTAGAAAGATTGCAAATGCACATAAGTATAAAAAACATACTAAAAATAAGCAAGGTGAAATATGACGTAAAAATAAACAATGAAGGTAAGCAATGAAGGAAAACATGTAATAAAGTATAAAGTGAGAACAGACTGACAAATAAAACAGCATGAAAGTAATACAAAAATAGAACAGACACACATCTCCTTCCTTAGCGGAGAAAAATTGAAGTAAGAAGTATCAAAAGGAAGGAAAAAAAAGAAAAAGACGGAAAAGCAAACTGAGAGAATTTCATAAGCAAGAAGTAATAATACCACGAAAACAAAAAAGAAGTAGTACACAAGTGTGACCACCACAACTACACCAACTGGCCAGGCTAGCGAGAAGTATGGAACCACTGAACACATCAACAGGAAGAAGGAAAGAAAGAAAGAAAGAAAAGTAAAGAAAACAGGTGACGTACACCTAACACATCAACCAAAAAGGAAGACATGTAGAAAAGGTCTGCGATCTGCGTAAACTGTACTACACCGAAGATAAGAGTACAGTCACACCTAAAATTAGTCTCAATAAAAGTCACAAGTTCATAATCAACCCGTATGCCTGGGCACAAGTATATGCTGAAACTCAGCAAAATAGTTTTTCCATCAAAAATGTTCAATCACTAGGGTAGTTGTACATATCTTCTTTATTCCCAATCCATAGATTGTCTCGACATCTCAATGTTACTTCACATGATATGTCTCCATCAACTATTTTCTTTATATTTCTTTCATTTTAATCCAAAACATGGCCTCCAATGGCCTCCCAATGCATTTCGGCGCTAGGGTTAATTTTGTGTAGATCCTGTTTACAAAGAGTTTCAAATAGGTCTATAGCTTTGTGGCTCACTGGCGCCATGTATTTGCTGGACATTTTAAGCCCTCTTAATTCATCTGGTTCTCTGTCTGTGGTGTCTGTCACAACATTGTCAAAGAAGTTTCTGAGGCGTAATTTCCGAGTGAGCTTGAAAAGACTCACTTCCAGTTCTAAGACATCAGTTCCTGTAGTAGGAATAAACGACATACCTTTCTGTAGTGTTTGCATTTCTTTATTAGTGATGACTTTATGTGAAATGTTTATGACTAGGTTGTTTTCATCCATCTCTCCTAAGGTTATTTTCTCCTCTTGGGTTTGTCTTTCGTCGTGGGTTGTTCTTGTTCTTTTTCTACATTTTTTGCCCCTCCTGGGTCTGCCCTTTTGTCTGGGCCTGACTCTAAAAAAGACGTTTGTGCAGAGGTAGACGGGGTTTCATTAGATGCCTGTGCCTGTGTTTTCTGTTGTCCACTTCGTGTGGACGCCTCACTCCCTGTAGAGGAGGTGTCTGTTTGTGAGTTTTGTCCTCTATTGATTCTTCTTTTAGCATAGACTTCCGCCCATGAATAAACTTCCTCAAGTTTATAATCGAGGGTGTCTCGACGATACTTTCTGATCTTACGCTCGTTCACTTCTTGTGTGTGTTTCACCAATTGCTGATTTATGTCTTCCAAAGTTTTAGCCAATTCTTCAGAGCTCATGAATTTCTTCAATTCTTCCTGTACTCCCACAATTTCAGTACTCAATTCTTCAAGTATTTTCGATAACTCCTCGATAATTAACAGGATCAGATCTAAACTACATTTATTTAAAATTGCGTACCATTTATCTACAAATTGCTTACTGTTTTTACATAATGAGGGTTTTAGAGGGATCCTGAGTCCTCTTGGGATCCGTTGCGATTTGTGGTACCTGATTAAGGTACTAGCATGAAGTCTTTGATTAATGGTCTTTCTCGTTAGGTATAATAACTGCTTGATGTTTTGCTCTTTAGATTTGTTGGTTGCGAATTCCGTGGTATCTTCTTGAATCAATGAATATATTCGCGCACTTGCAGCTTCATCAAAGGCGAAAGTGTCCGCCCTACTTTCAGTCATGTGGGTAATATCATCATATTGCATCATTGCTTATATGGCGTGCTCCGAACCAAGCTGAGTAGGTACAAGTATCAATCACAAAGGTCATGTGATTCAGGCACTGCAAAGTATTGAATAGTTTTAATAGGATCACTGTGCTCCAGGAACACCCTCCACTCTAGGGTGCAGCTTATACTCAATAAAAGTCACAAGTTCATAATCAACCCGTATGCCTGGGCACAAGTATATGCTGAAACTCAGCAAAATAGTTTTTCCATCAAAAATGTTCAATCACTAGGGTAGTTGTACATATCTTCTTTATTCCCAATCCATAGATTGTCTCGACATCTCAATGTTACTTCACATGATATGTCTCCATCAACTATTTTCTTTATATTTCTTTCATTTTAATCCAAAACATGGCCTCCAATGGCCTCCCAATGCATTTCGGCGCTAGCCTGCGCCTTTATCAAGGGATCTGCAAGTTTAAATAGTCACAATTAAAGGAGCCAGTCTAACATCTGTTTTTACCGAGCATGAGGATACACCCGCGCTTAGGGTATTCATCACTGTCATCTAGTTAAATCACACAACGGTTTTAGTGCAGTCATTTCTAGATACATGTAGCGTGTTTCATTGATAACTTGTTTATAGTATATAGTACATTGACTGTGATTATGAAGCATGAAGTTGGTATTTTGGAAAAGTATATTGGCATTATTTTAATGCAGATAGTTTTGTTGAATGTGTAATATCCAGTGGTAATTGTGACTATTTAAACTTGCAGATCCCTTGATAAAGGCGCAGGCTAGCGCCGAAATGCATTGGGAGGCCATTGGAGGCCATGTTTTGGATTAAAATGAAAGAAATATAAAGAAAATAGTTGATGGAGACATATCATGTGAAGTAACATTGAGATGTCGAGACAATCTATGGATTGGGAATATAGAAGATATGTACAACTACCCTAGTGATTGAACATTTTTGATGGAAAAACTATTTTGCTGAGTTTCAGCATATACTTGTGCCCAGGCATACGGGTTGATTATGAACTTGTGACTTTTATTGAGTATAAGCTGCACCCTAGAGTGGAGGGTGTTCCTGGAGCACAGTGATCCTATTAAAACTATTCAATACTTTGCAGTGCCTGAATCACATGACCTTTGTGATTGACACCTAAAATTAGACCACAAGTGAAAATTGCAGGGAAAGTGCGGTCTGGGAAACTGAACTAGACAGCAAAGAAAAATTCAGTTAACACCTTAAATTAGACCACATAAGTAAACCTGCGTACAAAATAATAATTAAACAGCAAATATCAAGTACTCATGTCAGGAATCAGAGGAACAAAAAATGCTCCAGAAAAAATGCGATCTGGGTAAACTGAACTACACATCAAAGAAGTTCCGTCACGCCTCAAGTTAGACCACATATGAAACTGCAGGAAAATACGATCTGGGTAAACTGAACTACACTGCAAAGAAATTCAGTCACGCCTCGAGTTAGACCACATATGAAACTGCAGGAAAATACGATCTGGGTAAGCTGAACTACACTGCAAAGAAGTTCAGTCACGCCTCAAGTTAGACCACATATGAAACTGCAGGAAAATACGATCTGGGTAAACTGAACTACACTGCAAAGAAGTTCAGTCACACCTCAAGTTAGACCACATATGAAACTGCAGGAAAATACGATCTGGGTAAACTGAACTACACTGCAAAGAAATTCAGTCACGCCTCAAGTTAGACCACATATGAAACTGCAGGAAAATACGATCTGGGTAAACTGTAGTACACTGCAAAGAAATTCAGTCACGCCTCAAGTTAGACCACATATGAAACTGCAGGAAAATACGATCTGGGTAAACTGAACTACACTGCAAAGAAATTCAGTCACGCCTCAAGTTAGACCACATATGAAACTGCAGGAAAATACGATCTGGGTAAACTGAACTACACTGCAAAGAAATTCAGTCACGCCTCAAGTTAGACCACATATGAAACTGCAGGAAAATACGATCTGGGTAAACTGAACAACACTGCAAAGAAATTCAGTCACGCCTCAAGTTAGACCACCTATGAAACTGCAGGAAAATACGATCTGGGTAAACTGAACTACATTGCAAAGAAATTCAGTCACGCCTCAAGTTAGACCACATATGAAACTGCAGGAAAATACGATCTGGGTAAACTGAACTACACTGCAAAGAAATTCAGTCACGCCTCAAGTTAGACCACATATGAAACTGCAGGAAAATACGATCTGGGTAAACTGAACAACACTGCAAAGAAATTCAGTCACGCCTCAAGTTAGACCACCTATGAAACTGCAGGAAAATACGATCTGGGTAAACTGAACTACACTGCAAAGAAATTCAGTCACGCCTCAAGTTAGACCACTTATGAAACTACAGGAAAATACGATCTGGGTAAACTGAACTACACTGCAAAGAAATTCAGTCACGCCTCAAGTTAGACCACATATGAAACTGCAGGAAAATACGATCTGGGTAAACTGAACTACATTGCAAAGAAATTCAGTCACGCCTCAAGTTAGACCACATATGAAACTACATGAAAATACGATCTGGGTAAACTGAACTACACTGCAAAGAGGTTCAGTCACACCTCAAGTTAGACCACATATGAAACTGCAGGAAAATACGATCTGGGTAAACTGTAGTACACCGCAAAGAAATTCAGTCACGCCTCAAGTTAGACCACATATGAAACTGCAGGAAAATACGATCTGGGTAAACTGAACTACACTGCAAAGAAATTCAGTCACGCCTCAAGTTAGACCACATATGAAACTGCAGGAAAATACGATCTGGGTAAACTGAACTACACTGCAAAGAAATTCAGTCACGCCTCAAGTTAGACCACATATGAAACTGCAGGAAAATACGATCTGGGTAAACTGAACAACACTGCAAAGAAATTCAGTCACGCCTCAAGTTAGACCACCTATGAAACTGCAGGAAAATACGATCTGGGTAAACTGAACTACACTGCAAAGAAGTTCAGTCACGCCTCAAGTTAGACCACATATGAAACTACAGGAAAATACGATCTGGGTAAACTGAACTACACTGCAAAGAAATTCAGTCACGCCTCAAGTTAGACCACATATGAAACTGCAGGAAAATACGATCTGGGTAAACTGAACTACATTGCAAAGAAATTCAGTCACGCCTCAAGTTAGACCACATATGAAACTACATGAAAATACGATCTGGGTAAACTGAACTACACTGCAAAGAAATTCAGTCACGCCTCAAGTTAGACCACATATGAAACTGCAGGAAAATACGATCTGGGTAAACTGAACTACATTGCAAAGAAATTCAGTCACGCCTCAAGTTAAACCACATATGAAACTGCAGGAAAATACGATCTGGGTAAACTGAACTACACTGCAAAGAAATTCAGTCACGCCTCAAGTTAGACCACATATGAAAGTACAGGAAAATACGATCTGGGTAAACTGAACTACACTGCAAAGAAATTCAGTCACGCCTCAAGTTAGACCACATATGAAACTGCAGGAAAATACGATCTGGGTAAACTGAACTACACTGCAAAGAAATTCAGTCACGCCTCAAGTTAGACCACATATGAAACTGCAGGAAAATACGATCTGGGTAAACTGAACTACACTGCAAAGAAATTCAGTCACGCCTCAAGTTAGACCACATATGAAAGTACAGGAAAATACGATCTGGGTAAACTGAACTACACTGCAAAGAAATTCAGTCACGCCTCAAGTTAGACCACATATGAAACTGCAGGAAAATACGATCTGGGTAAACTGAACTACACTGCAAAGATATTCAGTCACGCTGAGGAAAATGAAATTTTGCCTGACCAAGATGCCCCCTACGTGTACCCTATGTTACATATATGTGCATGTCACCCATGCATATTTCTCTCAGTGGCCTGAATCACAAGGCCTCTGCAATCACGTCCTGCATAAGGATGCCAGTCATCAAGTCTCCCATGTAAGAAATGTTAAGTTAGCATTTAAGGCCCATGTATTTGCATTGTGCACTTTTAAATAAATCACGACAAACCCATTTTGTGGTTCAGTCTGAGCCACTTTCTGAATTAGGGTTTTCATGACTCCAGACACTCTGAGAGCTACAGTTACGTATCTTTGACCTCGCATACTTCTAGCTCAGCTGAAAGAAGCCCAGCAAAGGGTGCCAAGACAGTGTTTTGCAAAATAGTTATCTGCTTGTTCTACAGAATCACATTCCTGCCCAGTGAAGAAGGTAAACAGAACCCGGCCGCGGAAGATAGGGCCTAGCCTCTCTGTCTCCATTGAAGTAAATCACAGTGCTTGCATCCATAGAAAGCTCACAATGAACGAAGAAATATATGCTTTTTCTGATTCTTAGCGATGAGCAACCTTTGCTTCAGATAATACATCCCCTGACATAAGATATCAGTTAGTACCAGACGTGCTGGTCGCCTTGACACTAAAGATCTCTCTGCTAGACTGAAAGTCAGCTCTCCTCCCAGTTACACGTCAATTGCACGTCATGCTCAAATTGCGTGCACAAGTAGGGCAAAGTTCCAGCCTGCCATGTAACCCCTCCTCTATGTAGCCACCCACCTATCACCCACCTGTGACTCATCAAGTGTACACCCTCATGCACGCCCACATGCTCTTATCTCTTTCTTTCATGCTCTGCCTGGGGCGCTCCTCCCTATGTACAAGGAAAAATGTATATATGTGTTGTTCTCTGTAAATAATGTTAGAAGACCCTTCCTGAACCTCAGTGGTGATGGAACAGATTCTCCCTTAACTCGAGTTATTGGAATAAAGCCCTTTTAACTTGGACACCACGGACTCTCTGCCTCTCATTTGATACATTCTAATTGTTAATGCCTAGAAATTATGCCAGGGTAAATTTTATTTACCACATTAATTTGGCGCCCGAACAGGAACATATCCCTTTCCCCACGCGCCGGAGTTGTAGGTCCAGCTTTGCCCCCTTCTACAGCCGTGACGGACTTTAAAGTGTACACGCCATCGGGATTTCCCGCTACTCCCTCAGGCCCAGGAGGAGGATGGACTGTGACCAGGCATCCATACGAGGCGGTGAGGATTGCGGATCGTCTCAACCAGAGCCCGACTTGTGAGAGAGCAAGGTCCGAGGTTTCCAGAGGTCCACCCGTTCCGAGGCGCATGCGTAGACGTAGACGTAGATGCGTAGAAGTCCGAGGCCTTCAAGTTTCAAGTTCTGTTTCCCGGTGAGTACCACTGTGGGAAATGCATAAAGTTTCAAGACGGGTTCATTTTATATGAACACGGTCAAGACGGGTCCACAGTAAAATGTGGGCACGGTAAAGACGGGTTCACGTTATTCCTGATAACGGTAACGACGGGTTCGTTCACACGAGCACGGTCAAGACGGGTCCATGGTAAACGTGGGCACGGTAAAGACGTGTCTCATTTTTGAGACCGGTATGGTTGTACTGTATTCCAGTGCATATAGTTTTTCAAGTACATGGTTAGTTCTCTGTATTGGTTTAGATCATGTTTGTTTTAATGTTATGATGTTTTAGTGTGAATGATTGTTGATTGTTTCAGTCTATTTTTGTGTATTGTATTTCCATTGTGTTGGTTTCAACATGCCACTGTTTTCAAAATTGCGTCAGATAGGGACCAGAAAAGGTATACTAGAAGAGTCAGTTAACATCCCGCCTAGAGACACACCTGGTCATTATATGTATAATAAGCATGGATTAGACGCCATCTTGTTTTTAGATTTATGGGTAGACTATACAAAGGACCTGGAGGAAAAGTATAGATGGCCTATCTCAGGAACATGGGATTCAGAATGCATTATGAGAGTAGAGGAAGCGCTATGGAAAAGGAAGTCAAGACCCTCTCAGAAAGATGCCATCGGGTTGTGGCGCAAAGAGTCACATAGGAGAACAGAGAAAGAATTCAATAAAGCAGAGAGAACTAAACAAGCAGAGGAAAAAGCCAAAGAAAAAGAACTACGGCAGGAGGGGGAACGGGTCAAAACAGAACAGACTGATAGAGAAAGAAATGCCGTCGTTACTGGTATTTATCCCGTCCTCTCAGAAGAACTAGCTAGAGTGACCACCTCAGAAACACCCAGGTCAAGGAACACGCCATTGTCCCTGGGGATTACATTTGTGTCCGGAATTTTGATCGTTCAAGCCCCCTCGAGCCTCGCTGGAAGACCCCGAAATTAGTGCTTCTTACAACAAGGACCGCGCTGAAGGTGGAGGGACGCAAAGGATGGATCCACGCTCAGCACTGTAAAAGACACTTTGGACAATCTAATACAGACACTAAAAACTTTAAAAACAATACAGACTTTGCGCCGCCTGCGCCGCCTTTACTAGAAAAGACTACACAGCAGGAGTATAAATCTAAGTTAAGATCTAGTAAGTCAGACGTAGTTTAATTGTCTAAGTCCACTCGGTGGTGAATCGGTTAGACTAGATTTCTGACATGTATAAGATCACATACGAGAATAGTAAGAAAAAAAACATGAAAGCAAAATACTGCAAGTTATTACGCAGTAGATGTATAGTTACTTTGATCATTCTTTTCATTCTGTGCATTGTTATAATCTGTGTCAGTTTATTACTACATGTTTTCTTTCCTATTTCCTCACATATACACTCTTCCAGTAACAGCACCATAGAGCATACATTTAGTGAACTACCACCTCATGAATTGTCATATCGACTTGCATTGCGTAACAATACTTTTATTCGAATGTTACACCATTCTCATCAGACCAGCAATACGACTGATTGCTGGGTATGTGGCCAACTGCCACCTTATCAAAAGGCGAAGGGAGTTCTGCCCTTCTATCCTCTGCCGTTCTCACACAATGGTTCATGTGGAGCATGGTTTGCCTTAATGACCTCAATAGATAGAAAGTACATAGCTTATCCAGGTGGCTGGATATATGGAAACCTGAATAAAGTAATGAATGAAGCATGTTTTCCAGACAAAGACGGATTTCCCCAAAGGAAGGGAACCGATCTAGAGAATGACGAGTACGAGCAGGGAAATGCATCCGTTAATTTTATAATGTTAAATGTTCAGCCCAAGCAAAATACAGGTCCACCGTTTATTTCAGTTCTACCAGCAAAAGGTGATTTATGTGTTAATAAGAAAGGCTCAGTACATATGGGACACAGCGAGTGTAAAGTTGTAGTAGAGTTTAATGATAAAGGACTTTCTTCTTTCAAAACATCACGCCATACCTATTTCATTTGCGGTCAGACAGCCTATGTACATCTGCCCTTGGACTGGGGTGGGACTTGTTATATAGCATTCTTATTGCCACCTGTATTCTTGGCCCCATCCCATTATCATAGAGATTCACGACTAGAACATGTTAGAGCAAAGAGAGAGACAGATGCCTCAGGGATTGATCAGACTGAAACAGCTTGGGAGCAATATACAGATTTCAACAAAGGATTCTTCTTCTTCATAGGTCCCGTCCAAAACAGTAAACTGATACGCAAGTTAACAAGGACTCTTGAGGCAGTAGTGAATGTGACTGCATCTGCCCTGGCGAACTTGACCCAGGAACAGCCTGCTATGAGACTTGTTGTTCTTCAACATCGCCTCGTTCTAGACGTCATCTTGGCGGATAGGGGAGGAGCTTGTAGCGTGATCCGATCTAGTTGTTGCGTTTTCATCCCAAATAACGCGCCATCTGTGTATTCAGCGATAACAAGGCTCCACAAGATTGCTCATGTCATACATCAAGACCCAGGCACATGGACTTGGTCCAGTAGGCTCTGGGGTGTGATATCTGCTTGGGGATGGAAAGTGTTGTCCTTTCTAGGAATGATCCTACTTATGATATTTGGTTGCTGTCTCTGTCTGCAGTGTGGCCCGGCCATTTGCGGCCTGTGTGCAACTGCATGTGTTCCACATCCAAGTATACAAAGGGTTAAGGACGAACAAATGATGCTGTATGATCAACTATACGGTCTCATGAATATAGATGTATCCTGAAGGGTTACGTAGGGGACAAGGAGGGAATGAGGAAAATGAAATTTTGCCTGACCAAGATGCCCCCTACGTGTACCCTATGTTACATATATGTGCATGTCACCCATGCATATTTCTCTCAGTGGCCTGAATCACAAGGCCTCTGCAATCACGTCCTGCATAAGGATGCCAGTCATCAAGTCTCCCATGTAAGAAATGTTAAGTTAGCATTTAAGGCCCATGTATTTGCATTGTGCACTTTTAAATAAATCACGACAAACCCATTTTGTGGTTCAGTCTGAGCCACTTTCTGAATTAGGGTTTTCATGACTCCAGACACTCTGAGAGCTACAGTTACGTATCTTTGACCTTGCATACTTCTAGCTCAGCTGAAAGAAGCCCAGCAAAGGGTGCCAAGACAGTGTTTTGCAAAATAGTTATCTGCTTGTTCTACAGAATCACATTCCTGCCCAGTGAAGAAGGTAAACAGAACCCGGCCGCGGAAGATAGGGCCTAGCCTCTCTGTCTCCATTGAAGTAAATCACAGTGCTTGCATCCATAGAAAGCTCACAATGAACGAAGAAATATATGCTTTTTCTGATTCTTAGCGATGAGCAACCTTTGCTTCAGATAATACATCCCCTGACATAAGATATCAGTTAGTACCAGACGTGCTGGTCGCCTTGACACTAAAGATCTCTCTACTAGACTGAAAGTCAGCTCTCCTCCCAGTTACACGTCAATTGCACGTCATGCTCAAATTGCGTGCACAAGTAGGGCAAAGTTCCAGCCTGCCATGTAACCCCTCCTCTATGTAGCCACCCACCTATCACCCACCTGTGACTCATCAAGTGTACACCCTCATGCACGCCCACATGCTCTTATCTCTTTCTTTCATGCTCTGCCTGGGGCGCTCCTCCCTATGTACAAGGAAAAATGTATATATGTGTTGTTCTCTGTAAATAATGTTAGAAGACCCTTCCTGAACCTCAGTGGTGATGGAACAGATTCTCCCTTAACTCGAGTTATTGGAATAAAGCCCTTTTAACTTGGACACCACGGACTCTCTGCCTCTCATTTGATGCATGCTAATTGTTAATGCCTAGAAATTATGCCAGGGTAATATTTTATTTACCACAACGCCTCAAGTTAGACCACATATGAAACTGGAGGAAAATACGATCTGGGTAAACTGAACTACACTGCAAAGAAATTCAGTCACGCCTCAAGTTAGACCACATATGAAACTATAGGAAAATACGATCTGGGTAAACTGAACTACACTGCAAAGAAATTCAGTCACGCCTCAAGTTAGACCACATATGAAACTGCAGGAAAATACGATCTGGGTAAACTGAACTACACTGCAAAGAAATTCAGTCACGCCTCAAGTTAGACCACATATGAAACTGCAGGAAAATACGATCTGGGTAAACTGAACTACACTGCAAAGAAATTCAGTCACGCCTCAAGTTAGACCACATATGAAACTGCAGGAAAATACGATCTGGGTAAACTGAACTACACTGCAAAGAAATTCAGTCACGCCTCAAGTTAGACCATGTATGAAAACCTGCGCACTAAATGGAAAAATGCACTGTAAGTATCATTATGAAGTACCCAGTATGACCTGAAGATCAACGCTTACGGTGAAGTAACCAGGAAAAGTGAAAAGCGTCTCTAGTCCAAGGGCAATAAGGTTGTAGAGAAAATAATAATGCCTCGAACTACTTCACAACATGGCTCAAAGGAAATTAAAATTGAAAGTCACATTTTGAAGAAGGTGTGTGCGTCACCGCGCTGAAAGTACTTACAGGATGACTCCAATAAGAAATCAGCAACAAGACACCGGAGTGAAGCAGGAAATTATCGTAAAATACCTGACAGTCATAATATTCAGCAATGTAGGCTGGATAGCGTCTCTCAGTACAAAGTCTGTCAGGGCATACATAGAAGAAATAAGTGCGCACAAAACACTTAACTGATCATCCAGCTTCACGAAGAAGTAAACCAACTGGGTCAGAGAAATATCCAATCAAAATGGCGGCACGCCAGGACGGCGCATGCTGGATGGCTCCAGGCCCGTCGATGTGAAGAACGTGAACAAGCAGCTGGGAATCCGCTGTTACATTGATTGCAAAGACGTCAGGAAGATGAGGCAGGTCCCTCACAAGATCAAGAGCGCGCATGCCAGCTGAAGAATCCTCGCGAGAGGCGCGCGTTAATAACGGTAAGTGTGCACACGCTAAGGCAGAAAATTAAAATGCTGCATGCTGACCAAAAAATGTATTAATAAAAATATAAAATAAATCCGCCTTGTCGAGAAGATAATGGGATCACCTCTTTCTCGCTCCCCAAGAAGTGGCAGAGTATGAATCCACATGCATGGGAAAAGAGAGTATATTTAAAGCTAAAATAACGTGCAGCACAAAGTTCAAGTCTGATTTCATGTGAGAAACAAGGCGCACAGCACAAAAATAATTCTCTCATCCCATAAATCCGCTGCTGTAGATGCTGAAAATATGGTTGCACTTAAGAGTAAAGATTTGCCCCCTGAGCCATAGTAGATGTGGAAGTAGCATGGAAGCATTCACCTGACAAATGGCAGCAAGGTGTCAAAGGCAGCAGGATTTGGGCAGAAGGAAACATGGAGCAGGAAAGATACACCCAGTCAGAAGCTGGCAGCGTAATCAGGCAGAAGGAAACAGGTAGCATCAGTGATACACCTTATCAGAGGCAGGCAGCAGTTATCAGGAGGAAGAAGCAAGAAGCAGGAAACATGTGCCCAGTCAGAAGCAGGTAGTAGCAATCAGGCAGGAATAAGCAGGTAGCAGGAGGCATATGTCCTGTTTGAAGCAGGCAGTAGAATTTCTAGGCAGATAGAAGCAGGTTACAGGAAATCTACGCCTTATCCATGGGCTGTCCGGTGAAATATGGACACTGGTGGGGCGGGAGGGCGTACAATCCTTAAGTAGGTTCTTTTGAGAAAATCTTGAATAAAAGTACCTTTAAGAAGCTTGTTGAAGGTCCTTAAGAAGCTTGAAGAAGGTCCTCACACGTAGTTTTGATCCACCTCGTCGCCAAATTTATGTTACATCCTGGTGAGGAATTCCAGAAGACTTGGATAGGTTCCAGATGATAAGTTTATTCTTCTTAGATGGTTAGATAGGTTTTCCAGTATATATGTAATCAAAGCCCCACCAGGAGCAGCCTCTCTGCTGCTCAGCCCAGGATCCAACTGACAGTTCACTCACAGCAGACCAAACACTCCAATGACATCACACTCACACTAACATTCCACTCACACTGGCTGAACAGCAGAGGCTGAGAAACAGGGAAGATGGAAGGTAAAAACCTTAGATATAACACCATGAAAGCAGAACCTACTTTTCTACAGGCAGGCAGTGTCCAGATAGGGGCAGGGAGTGTCTGTAGAGGAGCAGGGAGTGTCTGTAGAGGGGCAGGGGGTGTCTGTAGAGGGGCAGGGAGTGTCTGTAGAGGGGCAGGAAGTGTCTGTAGGGGGTCAGGGAGTGTCTGTAGAGGAGCAGGGAGTGTCTGTAGGGGGTCAGGGAGTGTCTCTAGGGGGGCAGGGAGTGTCTGAAGATGGGCAGGGAGTGTCTGTAGAGGGGCAGGGAGTGTATGAAGAGGGGCAGGGAGTGTCTGTAGGGGGTCAGGGAGTGTCTGTAGAGGGGCAGGGAGTGTCTGTAGAGGGGTGGGGGGTGTCTGTAGAGGGGCAGGGAGTGTCTGTAGAGGGGCAGGGAGTGTATGTAGAGGGGCAGGGAGTGTCTGCAGAGGGTCAGTGGGTGTCTGCAGAGGGGCAGGGAGTGTCTGTAGAGGGGCAGAGAGTGTATGTAGAGGGGCAGGGAGTGTCTGCAGAGGGTCAGTGGGTGTCTGCAGAGGGGCAGGGAGTGTCTGTAGAGGGGCAGGGAGTGTCTGAAGAGGGGTGGGGGGTGTCTGTAGAGGGGCAGGGAGTGTCTGAAGAGGGGTGGGGGGTGTCTGTAGAGGGGCAGGGAGTGTCTGTAGAGGGGCAGAGAGTGTATGTAGAGGGGCAGGGAGTGTCTGCAGAGGGTCAGTGGGTGTCTGCAGAGGGGCAGGGAGTGTCTGTAGAGGGGCAGGGAGTGTCTGAAGAGGGGCAGGGGGTGTCTGTAGAGGGGCAGGGAGTGTCTGAAGAGGGGTGGGGGGTGTCTGTAGAGGGGCAGGGAGTGTCTGTAGAGGGGCAGAGAGTGTATGTAGAGGGGCAGGGAGTGTCTGCAGAGGGTCAGTGGGTGTCTGCAGAGGGGCAGGGAGTGTCTGTAGAGGGGCAGGGAGTGTCTCTAGAGGGGCAGGGAGTGACCAGAGAGGGACAGGGAGTGTCTGTAGTGTGTCAGTGCGTGTCTGTAAAGGGGCAGGGAGTGTCTCTAGAGGGGCAGAGAGTATCTGTAGAGGGTCAGTGAGTGTCTGTAGAGGGGCAGGGAGTGTCCAGATAGGGGCAGGGAGTGTCTGTAAAGGGGCAGGGAGTGTCTCTAGAGGGGCAGAGAGTATCTGTAGAGGGGCAGGAGTGTCTGTAGAGGGGCAGGGAGTGTCTGAAGAGGGGCAGGGAGTGTCTGTAGAGGGTCAGTGCGTGTCTGTAAAGGGGCAGGGAGTGTCTCTAGAGGGGCAGAGAGTATCTGTAGAGGGTCAGTGAGTGTCTGTAGAGGGGCAGGGAGTGTCTGAAGAGGGGCAGGAAGTGTCTGTAGAGGGGCAGGGAGTGTCTGTAGGGGGTCAGGGAGTGTCTGTAGAGGGGCAGGGAGTGTCTGAAGAGGGGCAGGGGGTGTCTGTAGAGGGGCAGGAAGTGTCTGTAGAGGGGCAGGGAGTGTCTGTAGGGGGTCAGGGAGTGTCTGTAGAGGGGCGGGGTGTCTGAAGAGGGGCAGGGGGTGTCTGAAGAGGGGCAGGAAGTGTCTGTAGAGGGGCAGGGAGTGTCTGTAGGGGGTCAGGGAGTGTCTGTAGAGGGGCAGGGAGTGTCTGTAGAGGGGCAGGGAGTGTCTGTAGAGGGGCAGGGAGTGTCTGTAGGGGTCAGGGAGTGTCTGTAGAGGGGCAGGGAGTATCAGTAGAGGGTTGGGGAGTGTCCAGAGATGGGCAGGGAGTGTCTGTAGAGGGGCAGGGAGTATCAGTAGAGGGTTGGGGAGTGTCCAGATAGGGGCAGGGAGTGTCTGTAGAGGGGCAGGGAGTGTCTGTAGAGGGGCAGTGGGTGTCTGTAGAGGGGCAGGGAGTGTCTGAAGAGGCGCAGGGAGTGTCTGTAGAGGGGCAGGGAGAGTCTGTAGAGGGTCAGTGAGTGTCTGTAGAGGGTCAGGGAGTGTCTGAAGAGGGGCAGGGAGTGTCTGAAGAGGCGCAGGGAGTGTCTGTAGAGGGGCAGGGAGAGTCTGTAGAGGGTCAGTGAGTGTCTGTAGAGGGTCAGGGAGTGTCTGAAGAGGGGCAGGGAGTGTCTATAGAGGGTCAGGGAGTGTCTGTATGGGTCAGGGAGTGTCTGTAGAGGGGCAGGGAGTATCAGTAGAGGGTTGGGGAGTGTCCAGAGATGGGCAGGGAGTGTCTGTAGAGGGGCAGGGAGTATCAGTAGAGGGTTGGGGAGTGTCCAGATAGGGGCAGGGAGTGTCTGTAGAGGGGCAGGGAGTGTCTGTAGAGGGGCAGTGGGTGTCTGTAGAGGGGCAGGGAGTGTCTGAAGAGGCGCAGGGAGTGTCTGTAGAGGGGCAGGGAGAGTCTGTAGAGGGTCAGTGAGTGTCTGTAGAGGGTCAGGGAGTGTCTGAAGAGGGGCAGGGAGTGTCTGAAGAGGCGCAGGGAGTGTCTGTAGAGGAGCAGGGAGTGTCTGTAGAGGAGCAGGGAGTGTCTGTAGAGGGGCAGGGAGTGTCTGAAGATGGGCAGGGAGAGTCTGTAGAGGGTCAGGGCGTGTATGAAGAGGGGTGGGGGGTGTCTGTAGAGGGGCAGGGAGTGTCTGTAGAGGGGCAGGGAGTGTCTGCAGAGGGTCAGTGGGTGTCTGCAGAGGGGCAGGGAGTGTCTGTAGAGGGGCAGGGAGTGTATACAGAGGGGCAGGGAGTGACCAGAGAGGGACAGGGAGTGTCTGTAGTGTGTCAGTGCGTGTCTGTAGAGGGGCAGGGAGTGTCTCTAGAGGGGCAGAGAGTATCTGTAGAGGGTCAGTGAGTGTCTGTAGAGGGGCAGGGAGTGTCCAGAGAGGGACAGGGAGTGTCCAGAGAGGGGCAGGAGTGTCTGTAGAGGGGCAGGGAGTGTCTGTAGAGGGGCAGAGAGTATCTGTAGAGGGGCAGGGAGTGTCTTTAGAGGGGCAGGGAGTGTCTGTAGAGGGGTAGTGATTGTCTGTAGAGGGTCAGGCAGTGTCCAGATAGGGGCAGGGAGTGTCTGTAGAGGGTCAAGGGTGTCCATAGAGGGGCAGGGAGTGTCTATAGAGGGGCAGGGAGTGTCTTTAGAGGGTCAGTGAGTGCCTGAAGAGGGACAGGGGGTGTCTGTAGAGGGGCAGGGAGTGTCTGTAGAGGGGCAGGGAGTGTCTACACAGGGCAGGGAGTGTCTGCAGAGGATGAGTGAGCGCCTGTGGAGGGGCAGGGAGTATCTGAAGAGGGGCAGGGGGTGTCTGTAGAGGGGAAGAGAGTGTCTGAAGAGGGGTGGGGGGTGTCTGTAGAGGGGCAGGGAGTGTCTGTAGAGGGGCAGAGAGTGTATGTAGAGGGGCAGGGAGTGTCTGCAGAGTGTCAGTGGGTGTCTGCAGAGGGGCAGGGAGTGTCTGTAGAGGGGCAGGGAGTGTCTCTAGAGGGGCAGAGAGTATCTGTAGAGGGTCAGTGAGTGTCTGTAGAGGGGCAGAGAGTGTCCAGAGAGGGACAGGGAGTGTCCAGAGAGGGGCAGGAGTGTCTGTAGAGGGGCAGGGAATGTCTGTAGAGGGGCAGAGAGTGTCCAGAGAGGGGCAGGGAGTGTCTGTAGAGGGGCAGGGAGTGTCTGTAGAGGGGTAGTGATTGTCTGTAGAGGGTCAGGCAGTGTCCAGATAGGGGCAGGGAGTGTCTGTAGAGGGTCAAGGGTGTCCATAGAGGGGCAGGGAGTGTCTATAGAGGGGCAGGGAGTGTCTTTAGAGGGTCAGTGAGTGCCTGAAGAGGGACAGGGGGTGTCTGTAGAGGGGCAGGGAGTGTCTGTAGAGAGGGACAGGGAGTGTCTGTAGAGGGGCAGGGAGTGTCTGTAGAGGGGCAGGGAGTGTCAGTAGAGGGGCAGGGAGTGTCTGTAGAGGGGCAGGGAGTGTCTGTAGAGGGGTAGTGATTGTCTGTAGAGGGTCAGGCAGTGTCCAGATAGGGGCAGGGAGTGTCTGTAGAGGGTCAAGGGTGTCCATAGAGGGGCAGGGAGTGTCTATAGAGGGGCAGGGAGTGTCTTTAGAGGGTCAGTGAGTGCCTGAAGAGGGATAGGGGGTGTCTGTAGAGGGGCAGGGAGTGTCTGTAGAGGGGCAGGGAGTGTCTGTAGAGGGGCAGGGAGTGTCTGTAGAGGGGCAGGGAGTGTCAGTAGAGGGGCAGGGAGTGTCTGTAGAGGGGCAGGGAGTGTCTGTAGAGGGGCAGGGAGTGTCTGTAGAGGGGCAGGGAGTGTCTGAAGATGGGCAGGGGGTGTCTGTAGAGAGGGACAGGGAGTGTCCAGAGAGGGGCAGGGAGTGTCTGTAGAGGGGCAGGGAGTGTCTGTAGAGGGGTAGTGATTGTCTGTAGAGGGTCAGGCAGTGTCCAGATAGGGGCAGGGAGTGTCTGTAGAGGGTCAAGGGTGTCCATAGAGGGGCAGGGAGTGTCTATAGAGGGGCAGGGAGTGTCTTTAGAGGGTCAGTGAGTGCCTGAAGAGGGACAGGGGGTGTCTGTAGAGGGGCAGGGAGTGTCTGTAGAGGGGCAGGGAGTGTCTGTAGAGGGGCAGGGAGTGTCTGTAGAGGGGCAGGGAGTGTCAGTAGAGGGGCAGGGAGTGTCTGTAGAGGGGCAGGGAGTGTCTGTAGAGGGGCAGGGAGTGTCTGTAGAGGGGCAGGGAGTGTCTGAAGATGGGCAGGGGGTGTCTGTAGAGGGGCAGGGAGTGTCTGTAGAGGGGCAGGGAGTGTCAGTAGAGGGGCAGGGAGTGTCTGTAGAGGGGCAGGGAGTGTCTGTAGAGGGGCAGGGAGTGTCTGTAGAGGGGCAGGGAGTGTCTGAAGATGGGCAGGGGGTGTCTGTAGAGGGGCAGGGAGTGTCTGTAGAGGGGCAGGGAGTGTCTATAGAGGGGCAGTGAGTGTCTGTAGAGGATCAGTGAGCGCCTGTGGAGGGGCAGGGAGTATCTGAAGAGGGGCAGGGGGTGTCTGTAGAGGGGCAGGGAGTGTCTGTAGAGGGGCAGGGAGTGTCAGTAGAGGGGCAGGGAGTGTCTGTAGAGGGGCAGGGAGTGTCTGTAGAGGGGCAGGGAGTGTCTGTAGAGGGGCAGGGAGTGTCTGAAGATGGGCAGGGGGTGTCTGTAGAGGGGCAGGGAGTGTCTGTAGAGGGGCAGGGAGTGTCTATAGAGGGGCAGTGAGTGTCTGTAGAGGGTCAGGGAGTATCTGTAGAGGGTCATTGAGTGTCTGTAGAGGGGCAGGGAGTGTCTGTAGAGGGGTAGAGATTGTCTGTAGAGGGTCAGGCAGTGTCCAGATAGGGACATGGAGTGTCTGTAGAGGGTCAGGGAGTGTCCATAGAGGGGCAGGGAGTGTCTATAGAGGGGCAGGGAGTGTCTGTAGAGGGTCAGTGAGTGCCTGTGGAGGGTCGGTGAGTGCCTGTAGAGGGACAGGGAGTGTCTGTACTGTAGAGGGGCAGGGTGTGTCTATAGAGGGGCAGGGAGTGTCTATAGAGGGGCAGGGAGTGTCTGTAGAGGGTCAGTGAGTGCCTGTGGAGGGTCGGTGAGTGCCTGTAGAGGGTCAGTGAGTGTCTTTAGAGGGGCAGGGAATGTCTGTAGAGGGGCGGGGAGTGTCTATAGAGGGGCAGGGAGTGTCTGTAGAGGGTCAGGGAGTGTCTGTAGAGGGGCAGGGAGTGTTTGTCGAGGGACAGGGAAAGTACTGTAGAGGGGCAGGGAGTGTCTATAGAGGAGCAGGGAGTGTCTGTAGAGGGTCAGGGAGTGTCTGTAGAGGGGCAGGGAGTGTCTGTAGAGGGACAGGGAGTGCCTGTGGAGAGGCAGGGAGTGTCTATAGAGGGGTAAGGAGTGTCTGTAGAGGGTCAGTGAGTGCCTGTAGAGGGGCAGGGAGTGTCTATGGAGGGGCAGGGAGTGTCTGTAGAAGGTCAGTGAGTGTCTGTAGAGGGTCAATGAGTGCCTGTAGAAGGTCAGTGAGTGTCTGTAGAGGGGCAGAGAGTGCCAGGAGAAGGGCAAGAAGCACGAGAAGGCATGGAGTGTCAGGGAGGGGATGTCACTAGGGGAGCAGGAGCCATTACAGGGCTGTCTCAAAGGAATCTTGGCTGCTTCACGCCCCAGTTATCTGTGTAAAGTCCTCCCTTGCCCCACACACCTGGCATTATAACCCACATTGCACTCCAAACTACACCCGCAGAGCCCTGTGATGCTGCAGCAAAAGGAGAACCTGCCCTTAAAACAGTGTCACTGGGTCTGGCCCATCTTGACATCGGTAAAGCCTTGCACACGTGCCACAGACCATCCTACCTCCAATAAAGGTCTTCTGCTTGTATCTGCCCCTCATCAGGGGTCTTTGCTCGTATGACACAATCACTCCAGAACTCCGAGAAGTCCACTGGGTCCCACTCCCCTCATGCATTACCATTGAGAACCAGTGCCTCCCTTACACAGCTGTCAATACCAGCAGTGACCCACCACACCTGGCTGCTAATGTAAATACCTCCAGAGGAACATGCACAACATGCAACCGCAGCATCGCCAGGCGGGCAGTGAGGGCAAGAAGGAAGAGATACAAACCTTCAGAACCTCCCTCAGAGTATCAAACCCAGCAGAACCCGCCCTTTCTCCACTTCTGGTGCCAGGGCAGGGAGTACAAGAAGGGATACCAAGCCTCCGCCAGAACCTCCCTCAGAGTATCAAATCCAGCAGAACCCGCCCTTTCTCCACTTCTCGTGCCAGATCAAGGGGGTACAAGAAGGAATACCAAGCCTTCTATAGAACCTCCCTCAGAGTATCAAATCCAGCAGAACCCACCCTTTCTCCACTTCCCGTGCCAGGGCAGGGGGTACAAGAAGGGATACCAAGCCTTCTATAGAACCTCCCTCGGAGTATCAAATCCAGCAGAACCCACCCTTTCTCCACTTCCCGTGCCAGGGCAGGGGGTACAAGAAGGTATACCAAGCCTTCTATAGAACCTCCCTCAGAGTATCAAATCCAGCAGAACCCATCCTTTCTCCACTTCTGGTGCCAGAGCAGCAGTGAGTACAAGAAGGGATACCAAGCCTACCCCAGAACCTTCCTCAGAGCATCAAATCCAGCAGAATCCACCGTTTCTCCACTTCTGGTGCTAGGGCAGGGAGTACAAGAAGGGATACCTAGCCTTCTATAGAACCTCCCTCAGAGTATCAAATCCAGCAGAACCCACCCTTTCTCCACTTCTGGTGCCAGGACAGGGAGTACAAGAAGGGATACCAAGCCTACCCCAGAACCTCCCTCAGAGGATCAAATCCAGCAGAACCCACCCTTTCTCCACTTCTGGTGCCAGGGCAGGGAGTGCAAGAAGGGATACCAAGCCTTCTATAGAACCTCCCCCAGAGGATCAAATCCAGCAGAACCCACTCTTCCTCCACTTCCGGTGCCAGAGCAGGGGGTACAAGAAGGGATACCAAGCCTTCTCCAGAACCTCCCTCAGAGTATCAAATCCAGCAGAACCCACCCTTTCTCCACTTCTGGGTCCAGGGCAGGGAGTACAAGAAGGGATACAAACCTTCTCCAGAACCTCCCTCAGAGTATCAAATCCAGCAGAACCCACCCGTTCTCCACTTCTGGTGCCAGAGCGGCAGTGAGTAAGGGAAGGGATACCAAGCCTTCTATAGAACCTCCCTCAGAGTATCAAATCCAGCAGAACCCACCCTTTCTCCACTTCTCGTGCCAGATCAAGGGGGTACAAGAAGGAATACCAAGCCTTCACCAGAACCTCCCTCAGAGTATCAAATCCAGCAGAACCCACCCTTTCTCCACTTCTGGTGCCAGGGCAGGGAGTACAAGAAGGGATACCAAGCCTACCCCAGAACCTCCCTCAGAGGATCAAATCCAGCAGAACCCACCCTTTCTCCACTTCTGGTGCCAGAGCGGCAGTGAGTAAGGGAAGGGATACCAAGCCTTCTATAGAACCTCCCCCAGAGGATCAAATCCAGCAGAACCCACTCTTCCTCCACTTCCGGTGCCAGAGCAGGGGGTACAAGAAGGGATACCAAGCCTTCTCCAGAACCTCCCTCAGAGTATCAAATCCAGCAGAACCCACCCTTTCTCCACTTCTGGGTCCAGGGCAGGGAGTACAAGAAGGGATACAAACCTTCTCCAGAACCTCCCTCAGAGTATCAAATCCAGCAGAACCCACCCATTCTCCACTTCTGGTGCCAGAGCGGCAGTGAGTAAGGGAAGGGATACCAAGCCTTCTATAGAACCTCCCTCAGAGTATCAAATCCAGCAGAACCCACCCGTTCTCCACATCTGGTGCCAGAGCGGCAGTGAGTACAAGAAGGGATACCAAGCCTTCTATAGAACCTCCCTCAGAGTATCAAATCCAGCAGAATCCACCCTTTCTCCACTTCTCGTGCCAGAGCAGGGGGTACAAGAAGGGATACCAAGCCTTCTATGAAACCTCCCTCAGAGTATCAAATCCACCAGAATCCACTCTTTCTCCACTTCTGGTGCCAGGGCAGTGAGTACAAGAAGGGATACCAAGCCTTCTCCAGAACCTCCCTCAGAGTATCAAATCCAGCAGAACCCACCCTTTCTCCACTTCTGGTGCCAGGGCAGGGAGTACAAGAAGGGATACCAAGCCTTCTCCAGAACCTCCCTCGGAGCATCAAACCCAGCAGGACACACCCTTTCTCCACTTCTGGTGCCAGAGCGGCGGTGTTGGGCCCTTGCTTATCTCTAGGAAGTGGGTTCTAGCAGTTCAATCTTACTCCAGGGGTGCGACGGTGATCGAAACTCAGATGGTACGGCACTGTAGTGTAGTTCCTATATCCCTGACAGGCTCCGCGCGGATTGGAATAACATACACTATAGATTTGACATGCGACTGATGTGAGTATGTCTCTATCGAGTACATTAAACTTAATTGTGTCTGTGCCAGTTAGCTTAGAGGACACTAGAAACTTCTCGAATAAACAAGAAGGGATCAGTCTCTGACAACCACATAAACATGACAACTTTGTTTCCCTTAGAGTCGGAACAATATCTTCAGAGTCGTGGAAGCAATAGATAACTATTTCACTCACTTAATCGTGCATGCTTGTTTCTACAGAGTTGCACAGAAATAGTGAGACGGGCGTTTCAATAAAAGGGTTTATTGAACAGTCTTATTTCTCATGCAAGAGAAATGAACTGCTACAATCGTAAGACAGAATGTGAAATAGAATATGTACAGCGTTTGCAGTAATATAAAATAATATTGTAATAGCATGTTTTTGCGGCTATCATATATTCATTAAAATACATAAATACCACAGGCTAAAATACTCAACTGACGCTTCTAAAATTATCCTATCCCAGTGCACCTAACCTAAGTCTAGAACGAGGGAAGTAGTAGGTGCTGTTTTAGCTATAGTCTAGTTTAGTTGTGCCAAGAATTGCCAAAGTTTTCTCTAGGTTCTAATCAGCTCCATACCTTAGAATGACAGAGGTTTGTACCTCTTTCCCGGGACTCAATCTCTAACACCCTGCAAGGGGAGTCAGAAACACTGGAGCTGGATTCTCAGCAAGGACGACAGCTTCTGGTCAGTGCGCCAGCTGGAGAGTCGGCTTCCTTTGGGACTTGCTGTGGCGAGCCGCGTCGTAGTTGAACTGCACCAAACGACACCGTACTTTGCCTTAGCAAGTGAAGGTATATTTATACCTTGAAGGTGTTTTGGAATGCCAGAATTGACGTAAAAGTTGGGCATGAGAACGTCATGAATGAACCCATAAGGAATAGATGTTCATGCATATTAAATGAGTTCTTGGAGAAATCAATATCCAGGCTGGGGGAAGTCGCTTCTGCTTAAGAGTCTGGTTTTCCAAGAACTCGTTGTGACGTTGATGAACTGATGGAAGTAGCCATGCCTGTATTTGGGTAGCATGGGCTATGCCTAAATAAGGGCTTCATTTCTATGCCTATATAAGGGCAATGTGAATTGTACCTATATAAGGGCATGAATCGGGAACATTTATACGAAATCTAAATCGATACACAACAGCACAGTAAGTGACACTCAATAACTTTGATGTCCAGTAAGTGATTCATCTTTGAAAAAAGAACTTTATTAGATAAATAAATCCATTGGAATAATGATAAACAAGGTATATGCAAACAGCACTTTACAAAGACTGTATATAAATTATAATACAAAGCCAAGCAGCACTGAGGCTATTTTATTAATACCAGGCAACCGCCTAGTCCAATCAATCACTCCGAGTTTGTAAAGTGAGGCCACTCACCTGTGGGGGTCTCAAGGCGCTGTGGGGGCACAAAGGATCAGGCCAAGTGCTGAATTCATCTGAAGAGCCAGGTCATGAGGCTGATGTGCGACGGGTGGTCCCACGGGGGCATTTGAAGCTCCGCACCAGATGCCTTCGGAAGAGCGTGACGAACGGATCCCCACCCAGGAGCCTCCCCCTGCACTCCATGCACACAAAAGGCCAGATTAGCACCAGTTGTGTTACAACCAGTGAGCAGTAGCACCACGTCAAGGTTCTGACCATTGCTACTGACCATTCACACCATTCATACGGGGGCCTACAACACCCCTTCCCCCTGGGAGCCCTTTCTTCTTCATTGGACACCATGCCCCCACCCTCCACCCCATAAAGACCCTCATTCACACCATTCATAACCCAAGGACTCAGGCGTACGCTGGGAAGCCCCCTCCGAGACCCCCCAGCGTATCGCGGCAGATCCAGGACACACGCTGGGGCCCTGAGAGGGTGCCAAAGAGACAATGCAGCGGGGGCCAAGGTGAGCCCCTACCTGGCCCCTCCCAGGGTGGAGGAGAATCGGCGGGGAGCATGAGTGCGGAGGGCACTTTAACTCACCAAGCACCGAAGCTCCCCCGCAGCCTGCTCCCTCACTGCCCACCACTAGGTGTGGTGCAGCGGCCAGGGCAGCTGACTTCAGAGCACAGGGTTCAGGGTTCGATACCCGGCTCTGGTGGCAGCTCAGCTCAGCACCATGTGACTCTGGGCAGTAGCTCACTTAACTTCCACGACGACCCCCAGCACCTTGAGACCCGGAAGGGTGAGTAGTTTGCGCTTTACAAATACAGATTTAGAAATAAATCCATATTTGTAAAGCGCGAACTACTCACCCTCAGGGGGTCTCAAGGCACTGGGGGGCCGTCGTGGAAATTAAGTGAGTTATTGCCCAGAGTCTCATGGTGCTGAGCTGAGCTACCGCCGGGGCCAGGGATCGAACCCTGTGCGCCGAAGTCAGCTGCCCTGGCCACTGCACCACACCTCTCACTGCCCCCTCTGGATATATAGGCTTGCAGGAGTGACATCATAAAGGAAGGGGGGGCAGGATGTACAGGGCTGGTGGAGTGACATCACAGAGGAAGGGGGGCAGGATTTGCAGGCCAGGGGGAGTGACATCACAGACGAAGGGGGGGACAGGATTTGCAGGCCAGGGGGAGTGACATCACAGATGAAGGGGGGACAGGATTTGCAGGCCAGGGGGAGTGACATCACAGACGAAAGGGGGGGATAGAATTTGCAGGCCAGGGGGAGTGACATCACAGACGAAGGGGGGGGACAGGATATGCAGGTGTGAGGGAGTAAGGGGCAGGATATAAAGGCCTTTGGGAGTGATGTTACTTCCGAAGCAAAGGGATGCATTTACAACAATTTAATGTATCCTTGAGCTCTCCCCTGCGCGGGCGCACAATTGGCTCCCATGTGCCAACGCTGACACCCTCGCACCATGGTGCAAGGGTGCCTGCGTTGCGGGGATGATTGTTTTTGTGCAGGGTGGGACACCTTCCTGCACAAAAACAATCACAAGAGCTCTTTTCTTCTTTCTGTGTGTGCTGCAGAATGCAGCGTGCATAGCAAGAGGAAACAACAAGGAGAAGTAAAAGTATTTCCCCTCGTTGCACCTCCTTACGACTCCCCTGGAGAGGCGTAGGACTCCGACGCATTCCCAGATGTACGAAACATTGTAAATCTGGGAGTGTGGCAGAATCCATGGGTGTGCTTGTGGTGCTCGGCTGCCTGATTGTGTGCCGGCGCTAGCGAGAGGGGAGGAGAGTGCTGTATCTCTGTGGATACGGTGCTCTCCTGCTCTCTCCTCCTCATGCAGTGCAGTGCAGCACCTTTGGTGCTGCGCTGCGTTTCTTGGCATCTTTCTAAGTCTGGACCTTGGAGTGTCAGAGAAGAAGTGTTTGTAGGAACAAATTGAGCAGTGTTGGAACTGGCACTTTCTGGCTGGGTGAGGCAGTACCCCAGCCTGGCGGAACCTGCCACTCTTGTCAGGGGCGGGTGATTACACACACTTTGTATCCTGCGCTCACCCTTGGGTAGCGTGGCACTGAGCAGTCAGGCTGACCACAGAGGCAATATGTAAAGCATTGACACAGCACTCACTCACAATAAATAGCCTGAGCGTCACAAAATAAACTTCACACGTTTGTATTCAACACACAATAATCAACACAACATGGACATCTTGTATTTCTGGGTCTACATGACATTCAGAATTATTACTAGCAGTACTAGGCCCAGCTGGGTTCAAATGACAACAAGAATATGCAACCCCAGGGCATCCCTAGCAATTCTTATTATTCAATACTTTAGAGGTAGAGGGTGCACCCGGGTCACAACAATATCAGAAACATTTACATTGACAGAATTACATCACTTTTTAGCAGCACCGCGGGCCGAGGCCATGCTGAGAAAAAACAATGCCAAACGCAATCCTCTTTTGGAAAGAAAGGAACGTATCAGACAAACTGCCGTCCAGTGCCGTGAATCACAGACGGTTCCCCACTGCCCCTCCCACACACACTGGCTTCACAGCACTACACGGTGCAATGGATATCAGACAGGTCCATACAGAAGCACTCGCAAAACATATGCCCTCAGCACCCTCCTGCGGTGCAACTGATTGATTACACACTGCAGACCACGGACCCAAAGCCTCCATCCCCCTCCAACTCACCCGACTATTCTATACCCACAGATTGGAGACACCACGCCCTCCTTCCCAGGCCACTAGGTCGCACAAAGATGATGTCACTCTTAGTCAGGGTCCCAGGACCAGGTGAGGGTAGGCAGCAAGGTACATTAGGAGGCAGTCGGCAAATGAGGTCGGGCATCCACTCAAAATGATCACCCACAGAATGCGAAGCAGATACACGCCGAGGGCGTTAGACAGTCACACCAAAGGGGTCCCCAAGCACCTCCTGAGATCAGCCCAGTTTTGCAAAGGAACGGGGGGTGGGCACGCAGTCTCTTGACCCACTTCTGATCATTCTCTGAAGCGTTCTTCCAGCCCAGTCAGTCTCTCTCACTCCCCTGGCCTGAGCCAGGCAATATTACTTGGCAACACAGGGTCTTTGGAAAAGGCCGGTTGAGGAGAGGGCATTTGGTTTGTCGCGTTGCGGGCCAAGTAAGGGAGCAGTTGCTGAATGGAAAAAGAATGAAGGGGGTGCATTTCGGAAGGAGGAGGCATCCCGTCAGGTGCATATTGATCAGAGTCACCGCCAGGCAATCCAGGAGCAATGTCGGATGCACGATTATATGAGTCGCACCATACTGTTCCGGTTACGCACAATGAGTTACAAATTCCGTACCTCCCTGGAAATAAGTCAATGCACGTCGATTTTGGCCACACCACACAGCTTGGGTCACACACACACCATGAAGTGTCTCAAGGTCTGTACCTCCCTGGAAGTGATGCACAAAGTCCGGTGCACACCGATATTGGTCGCACCAGACATTTCCTGTCAAACATACGGGCACAAGTTTTACAGGTAGAATGGGTCAATACTGTGGTTATGCCCCCACCTCCAAGGGTCGCAACCTATGAATCAGACACCACACACAATGAGCGTGCAGTTGGTGTGTGGCACAAGAGAGATGTGGCACGATCGATATAGCGGGCCACGCTGGATCACGCAACCGATGAATACGCTCATCACCAACTAGACACTTATGCCTGCCAAGGTCCCCACGATGCAGGGTCCACACACCTTAGATGCAGGGCAGAGTTTAGGGCTCTGCCCAATGGAATCAAGTCTCCAGGCACAATTCTTAGTTCTACGCCCACACTGCGCTACCTGTTAGAATCCAGCAGACAATGTGGGCACTTGAGAGGGCACTACGAGTCAGGTGTCGCAGGTAGACGCTGTGGGTGTCTCTTAGGAGGTCTTTGATGACCCTGAGACCTCAGAAAGAACAGGGGGCAAGCTCCTCAAGCCCTTGGAGAGCAGATTTTAGGGTGGCACACAGCAGCGGGTAGTTGGCCCAGGCCAGCCTCTATTCAGGAAGGGCGCACCGTCCCTTTCAATGGCGGTAATCCTCCTTGTGCACAACATAGTCCTCTGGCAGTGTGCACCACGTCGTTCCAGGTTCTCTGGTCCTTCGTCCCCACAAGCATATCTCTGCCCATCCGAAGTGTGGCACCTGTAGTTATACTACCGTGTGCCTTTGAGGTTGGGGGTTGTTCTAAGGGTCTCTCTTTGAACCAGAGATGTCTCCCCTACATGTCAGTCCTGTCTGCCATGAGACTGTGGAATGCAGATCTTTATCTTTTGTGGGTCCATGATCAAGCTCCAGAGACCAAGGGGCATATTTACAATAAAGCGGCACAGCATACTGTTAAGCCAAGAAGGCTAACAACACGCTTCGTCGCTTTAGAAACGAAGGGCTGCACCAGATTTACTAGAATATGGTGCAGCTCTGCGTTTCCCACTGCGCTGCAGATAACTTTAGCTGCCGAGCACCGATGCCGGCACCCTTGTTCCATAGTGCAAGGGTGCCTGTGGTGAGGGGAAGATTGTTTATGTGCAGGAAGGTCAGCCTTCCTGCACATAATCAATCCTTAAATGCCATTTTGTAACTTCAAGGAGTGCTGCTTAATGCAGCACACATAGAAGTAGCAAAACAGCTTTTTACAAATAAAATGTTCATGTGCGGGCGTGGCGTTTGCTGTTTCTATGTGTGCTTCACACGTAGCTTACATGAAAACAGCAAAAACCAGAAGAAATAAAGCATTTCTCCTCGTTACGCCTGTTTAAGACCAGGTTTTCCCTGCTCCTAATTGTGGCCCACCTCCAATTCATGCCGCCCTTGTAAATAGAGGGCAGCATCAGAATCAATGGGTGTTGCGGTGGAACGCCCACCGCAACACCCAGTGCCCTTCCCTTTCACGCTAAATACAGCATGAAAGGAGGCCATATTTACAAGGCAGCATTAAGCCATACTAAGTGGCTTAACACTGCCTTGTAAATAAGGCGAGGCCCCTGTCGCCATCACAATATCACTAAAAGTGAGATTGTGGCATCGATAGGGGCTTGTAAATATGCCCCGAAGTGTCAAAACCCCTTCCACCAATCTCGCCAGCCAGCCGGCAGATGACAGTGGTCTGTCGTTCCAGTTGCAGGCCCAGTGTTTTATGGCTGTCGCTGGGGAATGCCCGTATGTGCTCCCCCAGCCTCCGGTGTGGACTGGATTCAAGCACCAAGGCACAAAAAGAGTTTAGAGAACAGAAAGTTGCTTGTCCCGTTCGTTCGTGTGGCGTTTCCGCCATACGGCAACGTGGATTGCGTATTCGAGTGGAAATATCACACAAACTTTACCACACGGGCACGCATTGGCACGGCCATCTTGTTTCTTTCCCTTTTATGGTACTGGGGCCTACTTTTTTATCCTTTAATTCTTTTAATCCTTGTTTTTTTCTAAAACATTTTTTCTGATTTTTTTCATTTATTATCTTATCCTCTGTCTTCCTGAGTGTATATTTTGCATTTGTTTCTGCGTCTTTGTGTTTTAGTGAGTTTTGCACTTTATTTTTTCTCTATACCTCCTTCTTAATTTTGTTTTACTACCTTCTCTCTTCCTATTTTTGTAATACTTTCTACTTTTTCTTTCTTCTGCCTCCCCCACCCACCCCCCCCAGCATCAAGGCAGAGAAGCGTGCCATGAAAAAGGCGGCAACCAAGATCTACGTTCTTTGCGGAAGACGACGCCCGGAAGTGGTGCAGCAGCCCTGGGCCTTGTTTTCGCAGGTGAAGGTTGCAGCACTTGTGTTTTTTGTGCAGCGCCACCTCCCCTCTACCCTGGCAGCAGGTGGCAGGCCTGGGTCTGAGTACAGGCTCCGGGAGCGCGAGCAGCACTAGGTGAGGGTGCGCCGGGCAGTGTATCACTGCTTTGGGGTCCGGCGCACCCACAATCAGTTGACGCACCAGTGGTCCTATGTCCTGGACCGAGAGCGTGACCTGCTGGACCTGCTAGGGGTTGAGGTCGCAGGGTTTGGTGAGTAGCTAATTATTAATAATATTATTATTTGTGTGTTCTGTGCTATTACAAATAATTTTTTCATAAATAGCAAGCATGTTGCTCACATGCAGGTAAGTTACATTTACAAATCTTACATTATGTGATTGTTATTCTAGACAGGTACTCAGCGCTACATAATCGTATTTGTTTGTGACTTTGGGCTGATTATGTAAGAATTTAAGTAATGCAGACTAGAGAGAGGCTCCTTTCCTTTGTCCTGTCACTAAGATAGTGGTAGTTAGTATTAGTAATTTAGCATTGCGGGTCCTCTCACTTCAGTTCTTAAAACTTTTTTGTAGCTTGTACAGTGACAAGCAACTAACCAATTTGGTGTATGCATGCGTCCATCTATGCATTTAAAAACAAAATGCAGACTTAGTGAATTGGCCTGTCAAAGGGGGTTGGGAATGATTGCGAATTAGATTGGAAGTTAGAAGCAAACATCATTTGTTTCAATTCATTAGTAGTTCCAAAGTCTTTGGAATAGGTGGATAAAGAAAGTTTAGGAAATATGGAATAAATAGATAGGACGGTCTGCGACCTCGATACTAGTCTACTACTAGTCGATCTGATTCAGGAAAGTTCAATGTTATTGCCGTTTCCTGTCCAAAAAACCTTTTTGGAGAGATTACTTATTTACAAGCAACCATTTTTTGTCTCTTTAAGTATGTCTTACATCAGCATCCAGGGGAAAGAGGTCTTCAGAGATGGGTGCGGGGGGGATGGAGGTGCCTCCCAGGAAGAACGCTCCTCGGCCGATGGCTCTGCTGGCCCCAGTAAGTCCTCCTATTGTTAATATATTTCCTAACTTTTACTGCTCCTTAATTTGAACTATTTTCTACCTGTTTCCTAATTGTTTTTTTAAATCCTCTTCCATCTATTCATTTCTAAAATCTTGATATCCCTGAATTATCTTTTTTACTAAGTTATTTTATATTTCTAGTGTCTGTATTTGACCTCAAACTGCCTCTGTCTGTACTAGTCTGTCTGTAGCTTCCTTTCTTCTGGTTTTCCAGCCAGTTTTCCCTCTCCCCTTATATATTTTGTGGACTGCCTAGTGGTTGTACTGTAAGACTCAGAGAATCCACTTACTACTCCTAGTACTACTAGCATGCCGTGCAGATTGCATGCCCAAGTAAGGTATTCTACGCATGTTTGTTGAGATGTAAGGCTTTATTTTACTTTCTCATGTCATTGCTCAATTAGTAAAATGAGAGAGTGGCCTTGGTCACGTTGTACACTCCAAAGTTGGGCCTTCTTCTTATCTAGGCCTACTATGATTAGCAGCAGTGGATGGTGAGCTGATTACCGTGCACCATGGCTGGAAAGAAGTATGAGGACGAGGAGGAGGAGGTCGGCCCCAGTGCATTTGCCAACCAAGACCTTATGTCCAGTTGTCCACTCTTATTACTTTTCAAAAACTCAGATCTCAGATGCCTCAATAGCTTTGCCACTCCAGTCCTGTACAGGTAGTCTTCTTGAGAGGCTTTTAAAAAATTGCCACTCACAAAACCCCCAACCTAATATTTTCCATAGAAGATGCTGTCTGTATCTGAATTGTAGTGATTTATGTGGGGTCTTTTCAATTATGCTACAACAAAATAAATAAATAGGGGAGGCGCATCTGGCATCTAAAAAATGCGTAATGTTTTTTCTAGCCGCACAGACCACCAGTGCCGGGGATAGCGGGAGTGGGGGCGCCAGCCGGGAGCAGATGCAGCAGCTGTAGGGGGTGAGGCAGCGGCAGTGGTGGTACGCCATATTGCTTGCTTATTGACAATTGATTATATACTCACTGCAAGGGTGTACACTGTCCTGTTGAGATGTGTGATAAGTCGAACACAACCCTCTTTACTTAGCACATACAAAGGGAGTTGAGTAAATAATGTCCTCTTCTGTCTTCAACTCAGTACAGGAAGTTTCATGAAGAGTCGGACCCTAGAGGTTGATGGGAAAGGGAAGGAAGGCTGGAAGGAGGAAGGAAGGGTGAAATGTAATAGGACTGAAAGAGAAGGATTTGTGGGTGAAAGTGCCAGATGCATATACTATAGGTGCTGATAGGATGCATGGGTGGGTGAAGAATGAATGAAAGGTGAAAGGATGCCTGCCTCTGTGGGTGAAAGTATATGGGTGAAAGGAATCCTCCGGGGGGTTTGATGGGTCAAAGGATGCATGGGTGGTTAAATGACAAATGTATTATGGTAAATAATTTGTTGAGAATGAGAGCCAGGTTTGGATGGACGGACATATGGATGGATTGATGGATGGTATTCATAGGTGAAGACTGGATGGAGAGAATGTAAACAGTGACTTAGAAGTAAGCGATCCAGGGGTGAAGAATAAAAATACTAGAAGAACAATAAAATGATGAATGGAAATCCATGGGAAGTAGAGTGAACAAGGAATGTGTTTTTCTATCTAAGTATTTGATTCAAAGGGTTGAGGTGGCATTTCATATTACTCCCTTGACTCACAGTAGTTTTTTAGGGCAACATATAATTTGTATCCTTCCAAGTACCCACCGGTTATCATTAATGGCCCCCTCCGAGTCCCTACCCATGGCATTTACCAGTGACAGCCGTGGGTGACCTATCGGCTGCATGGTTACATTGGCGGCACTGCATTGTTGGCTGTGCAATGTGCGTCTGCCTCAGTTAATGTGTAGGCCCCTTAACAAATGTCATGCTAATGCGAAAGATAAACAGTTGTGTTTCCCTTCGCTCCCAGTGCCCACTCAGTCACTTCCTAGCACATAAGTAACCCTTTTCCTAACTTCCTTGTTCTGTCCCAGCGTTCAATAAAACTTGAAAAAATCATTCTTTGCATGCGCCACTTTCCTCTGGCCAAGTGATATATTTTATTATTGCTTCCATAACGTATTACGTCAGTTGAAATTTTTTCCTTTCAACAATTGCTGAACAACATGACTCACTACAAGCAAAAGTTTAGGCAGTTGATGATAATGATCAGTTAAACGTCTACCCATCCGGCCTAGTCCCTCTAGCTTACTTGCAGTCGACTAAGTTAATAAATATTTTCCTTGCTGGCAGCAAATCTATTTTGTTGAAAACAAGTAATGTCAAATGTGGTGAGGGAGGGTGAAGCCAGGGAGTAAGGTGGGAACAAAGAGTAGGTGACTTTGCATTTTAAGGATGGGATAGTCAGTGATGAACGAACGAGCCAAATACAACATCCTGCTCCTCAATCCTTTCCCTGACCTGTCGGGCCATGGGCAGGCAGGAGGACGTCTGTCTGCATAGTTGTCTTCTTTATAGTTAGTAGTACCTCACGTGACGTATATCGTTCATAGTAACTATTCATCTGCCTTGTTATAGTCGGGGTGACATTGAGGCATTTAACAGGACATGGCCATGATAGGGAAAGAGATAATTGTCTAGTACAGCTGCGCCACCTGTCGACAGTAGCAAAGTAATGCAACACGAGTATGTCTGTCTAGGGCGCAAGCTGAGCTGGCATGCCTACCTTAATTTAGCTAAACAAGAGAGAGAAGAAGAATACTTGTATACTCCATAGTGCCTAGTGGTAGAAATGCCTGAAACTCTAATCACATCAAAGTTGAATGAGCCAAGGAATAGAGGATATCAGCAAATGTTATGTACTGCTAGTGCTACGGTGACACTATACCATTTTATGTGTTACTATTTTGATAAGAGTATTGGCTACAATTTGTCCTTTGTCTTTTATTAATATTACTACTCCTGCCAGTTCTCTATCACCCTTACAACCTAACAGGCAGGAGGTAGCAGCCAGGACCTGGCAAAGGAAGCTGGAGGCCATCAGGGCCGAATATCAGAGGCTGGTGGCCCAGGAGGAGGAGGAGGAGGAGGAGGAGGAGGAGGAGGAGGAGGAGGAGGAGGTGTCAGCTGCAGCTTCCTTCAATGCCCCGGGCCCCAGGCAGGCCCCATTGCCTCCGATAGTACGCCGCCATGGTCAGGCAGCCGCCCGCCACCTGTCAGCAACCACTGCTGCACCCCCCATAAACTCTATAGAGCCTTTCAGCCCTGCATGCTCCAGAGGATGGTGTGCCTGGAAGCCAGGATGGAGGAGCGGTTCAACAGGTTAGAGGGATCACATAGCCCGCCGCTCGGCCGCTCTTGCCCCTTTTTAATCTTTTGTTTGGTGGATGGGATTTGTTGGGGAGAGGGTGGGAATGTGGGGTTGAGCAATTTTAGCGTTTTCTTATTTTGTTCTGCTTTATGGACAATTACATTTTTGGACTTTTACTTTGGACAAAGCTTACTTTGGACATTAACTGGTGTTAGTGAGAGCAATGGGCTACGTGTTGTGGATTTAGTTTATATTTCTTAGGGAAATTAAGTTTTAATAGGTGTACATATGATTTGAGTCTTCTGGGGGAAGTTACTATTTTATTTCTCACTGCTGCCTTCGCTGCAGAGCCACAGCCAGTTTTTAAAATCTGTTGATAGTGTTACACCAACAAAATAGTTATCGCATGCCATCACTTGTCCTACCACTCTCTCCTCCTAGTCTCTGCATTCTTCAACTCTAATAATGCCTAAGGACTCGGAGGGGGTGTGGGGGGTGGGAATTTCCATTTTATATAGATTATTGAAGAACAGCAATGAATCCTCCACATTCTTCTCTTACCTGCTATGATTAGGTGAAGTGATGGCTTCATGGTTTACCAAGGTGCCATTCCTCTCACGCCTAGACGAACTCAAACTGTAGGATGAGGAATATTCAATGCAGAGAACTCCTTAAATTGAAATAAAAACTGAACGAAGGACGTTTTACATGCAACATTTACCAAAACATGAGACAGTCACCAGAGGGTGACCAGAGTACTACTAGCACACACGAAGAATAGAGCTAAACAAGAAAACACGATAAGCAATGCTAAAGTAAAATATTCAGAATGGGGAGCTAGTGAAAGTTACAAAATGAAGTTAACTCGAGCTATGAAATGGGCAAGAGTAGCCTTTGATGCAATACAATGCCTGATGGATGATACTGGCAATTATGTTCTTCTGAAAAATGTCTGATTATCGAATACTGTGTATGGGTGGCTAATCTAAATATATAATATTGCCAGTGTGGGCTATACTTAGAGCAGAAGAAGATCCTCGCCTTGCCTTGAGTTGGTGTTGCTTTCACCACATCCACCCCACCAAGTGTGTGCTCAATTAATGGTGAAAATGTTACTTAGTCACACCTTAATAAATCACACAGCCTGGGGTAGGAGGGTTAGGGGTTCGATGAATGGATGGGAAGGGGGATTTGAGTGAAAGGTTAGATAAAGTCAAACACTACACAAAGACAACATTCATTTAAGGGTGGGTAGAGGTCGCTGAGTTGCATTATGCGGCATTCTGCGGAGTTGCTCCAGTCACCCACCCCTGTCTATGAGGCAATAATAGAACCCACCTTCAGACTCTTAGGTGTCCCCGGAACGAATCGATGCTGACAAGATGCTAGTCATTGCCAACACTGCAGATGCCAGGCTCGTGCTACCCGTTGTCATGATTCCACTACCGGTAGTACACTGACTGCCGTTCAGTGAGGTAAAGCGGATTTCACGACACTGCCTTTCAGAAAAACTACATTACCCTGTAGTCATTGCGAACCACGTGTGACGTGACGCACGCTACGTCGATAGCGGAAGTAAAAGACCACGGGAGGAGTTCTCCTTGCCGATAATTCGTTTGGATGAGTCGGACGCTGAAACTCGGAGAAGTCTTCGTTAAAGGCGGTAAGAGTGCTATAAGCACCTCTGTGTAACGCGCCTCTATTTGGAGGAAGGTGAACTTGGTTGTAACTTCCTCATACTCCTCTGTTGGCCGAGATCCCGGTTTTCCCGATCTCTTGCAGAGGACACCTTGTTTGTTTGTACTGCAACTTCTGAACTCCTCTGTTGGCGGGGACCCATTTGCTGGTCTCTTGCAGAGGAGCCTTTGTTTCTTTTACAAAAAAACGGGTGGCTGGGTGTGACCTGTGGTAATTCCGGTTTCTTTCTGAGGAACCTCTATTGAAGTTGATTTTCTCCAATTTACTTCTGCCGAACTTCACTGCAGGGATACAAGGGGAGCAGAAACTATTGTACTTGGATCTTTTATTTACTGTTATTTTGGCGACAATGTGGATTTAAACAAACGCTACCAGACAGCTTTCTGGCTAAAGCAAGAAAGTTATTGCTCCAAAGTTTAAAGGCAAAACCTTCAACATTGGTTTTTCATGCTTACATTAGGAGAGAGCCTCCAGAGAGGGTGTGTTACTACTAGGGCTGGGCGTAGTTTGCGTAGTGCCACTACGCACGCTACGCAGAATTTTGGAAAAAAATCGTGGAAAACGGGGCGCGTCCTGAGGGTCCGTGTGCCGGGACAGGGGTCCCTCGTGCCTGGGCAGACTCCCTCATCTCCCCGGCCTGGTTGGAGCCTGGGACCCCTGCAGCCCTAGAGACCTGCAGCCCCGGAGCCCCGGAGCCCTGCAGCCCCAGAGCCCTGCAGTCCCCGAGCCCTGGAGCCCCAGGGCCCTGCAGCCCTGGAGCCCTGCAGCCCCCGGGGCCCTGCAGCTCCTGAGCCCTGGAGCCCTGGAGCCCTGGAGCCCTGGAGCCCTGGAGCCCCGGAGCCTTGCAGCCCCGGAGCCCTGCAGCCCCGGAGCCCTGCAGCTCCCGGAGCCCTGCAGTCCCCGGAGCCCTGCAGCCCCAGAGCCCTGCAGTCACCGAGCCCCGGTGCCCCAGAGCCCTGCTGCCCCGGAGCCCTGCAAGGGCAGGCTGGAGTCCTCCCTCGGAGGCTCGGGGCAGGCAGATTGGCGTCATTTCGGTCCCGGCCATCTAGTCGCCCCTCTCGCCTCGACCATCTGGTCGCGCCCAACGTTTTCCTATGGGGCGACCAGATGGCCGGGCTTCCCTGGAAGTCCCGATGAGGTGCCATTCGCCTCCCGGATCCCAGGCAGGGCTCCAGGAGGTCGGGCACGTTTGCGCCCTGGGTCCCCTCTGTCACCACGAGTGCACGGATTACATCAAAGGGGCGTAATTTTCCTCCGGATTATTAGGGGCAAGGGTATGCCCAGACACCCTCCCAGGCGAG
Organism: Lissotriton helveticus; assembly: GCF_964261635.1. Lineage (NCBI taxonomy): Eukaryota > Metazoa > Chordata > Amphibia > Caudata > Salamandridae > Lissotriton > Lissotriton helveticus. The sequence goes on along the minus strand of NC_136065.1, from coordinate 2,125,481,459 downwards.
CGGTTTCCTGCCAGGGAGCAGATGGGCTGTGTTCCCGGGCAACACCTCTCAGGCGTCCGGGGCTCCCTCCTCCGGCCTGCGGCGTGGCAAAGTACCCGGGACGGGCTCCATGGGTCCCGGGCCCTGCAACCCCAGAGCCATGCAGCCCCGGAGCCCTGCAGCCCGGGAGCCACACACCCCAGAGCCCCGGAGCCCTGCAGCCCGGGAGCCCCGGAGCTGAGGAAAATTGAATTTTGCCTTGTTATATGTGCCTACGTGTTCCCCATCCTATGTTATATGTGCATGATCGATATGCGTATATCCCCTTCTGATCGATTAAAGACGCAATTATGGTTGTGTCCAACTCTAGTATGCCAGTATCCAGTTCTCGTGAAAGCAACGAGTATCAGGCCTATGTTGCCACGTTTTACAGTCTGCACGTTAATTCATCACATTGTCCCCGTTTCTAGGCCTCAAAGGGCCCGGACACCAGATTCAAGCTCCAGTCTCCTGAACCCACTCTGAGGAGCGATGCAGCCCCCACCTGCATCCCTGACCCTTCACTTACTTCCTGCCTCGCAGCGCGGTGCCCGGCCTGGCTCTGCCTGCCTGTCTGCCAAGAATATGTTATGCTTCCAGTTATCAGTCCAGGTTCTCGTCTTCACATTCCTAAGCTACTGAACCGCATAAACAGTTTCAGCTATAGTCTAGTCTTTCTGTCTCCATGCAAGAGAATTACTGTATTAATATTCATAGAAGATTCATAGCACACGCAATACATGCAGAATATATGCATGCACCAGCCTTAGTGTCAAGTAGCCTTTGCCCTGATAACTTTTAGATTCTATCAACATGTACTCCAAACACCAGATACCAGATATGCTATAGGTACATGTCGTCCTGACACCGCAGACTTTAGTCTCCTCTTCTAGTGCAGAAATCATAGCCCCAGTTCTCCCTAGTAACACGTCATTGCCCGTTTGCGGGCACCACTAGGTTAAAGGTCCCAGCTGCTCTCAGGTAGCCCCCTCCATGTTTCCGCCCACTCATGACATTTCTATGACGTTTCACATCACATGTCTCAGTGCACGCCCTGTACACGCCTTCTGTTTCCGCCCATGTGTTCTTATCTTACGCTTGTCACAAGTTACGCCTACTGTATGTAATGTATTTGAAATGTTGTACTATATATATGCTGCACTGTTAATGAAATGGTGCAGCTGCCTTCCTTCCTTCCTATTTTATTACAGGCTGTCCCGTTCCAGTCCCTTCCCTTTTGCCTGAATAAAGCCTGTTCAACTCGGACACATCGGATCCTGCCTCTTATTTATTGAGCTATCTGTTATTGTTAATATATTCAAAAATAGTACAGGTAATTAATTATTTATTTACCACATAAATGGTGCCCGAATAGGGACGTACCCCTTCCTCACGCGCTGGCGATGCAACGCCGGTCCCCTGACCCTCTGCAGCCGTGACGGAACAATACCGTGCACGTGCAGATATTTCTGCTTCAAGTCTCCCTCAGGCCCACGGAGGAGACGGAGACTGCGGTCCGACATCCAGACAAAGCGGTGTGGAATGCGGTTCATCCCGACCAGAGCCCAAGCCGAGAGAGCAAGGTCCGAAGTATCTGGAGGCCCACCTGTTTCCGAAGTTTCCGAAGTATGTAGTAGTCCGACGTCGTAGCAGTCCAGTCCAGTCCGAGGCCTTCCAGTTTCTGCTTCCCGGTGAGTACCGTCGCAGGGGAAGTATCTAGACAGGATCATTAGTTTGTTCCTGGTCCGTTGGGTTTGGGTACACAGATCCAGTCCGAAGTATTCACCTAGGTGGATACGGGTCCGACGTGTCTCTTTATGGGACCGGTATGTTCTGTACTGTTTTAGCAGTGCATCTAGTAATTCTAGTAAGTTTCGTTCTCGAGAAATTCATGTGTTCTGTTTTCAGTGTATCAGGTAGTAATTCTGTGCGAACTGTTATCAATGTATTTTTATGTCGTGGTATGAGTGTTTTGTTTGCTATTCTATTACTGTGATTATTGTGTATTGTGTCCCAAGTGTATTACCGAAATGCCTCTGTTCTCGAAATTACGTCAGTTAAAGACCAGAAAAGGGTTACTCGAAGAAGCAGTTCCTGTCCCTCCTAGGGACAGTCCAGGACATTTTATGTATCACAAGCATGGCTTAGATGCCATAATATATCTAGACTTATGGGTGGACTATACTAAGGAACTAGAAGAGAAATATAGATGGCCCGTATCAGGTACATGGGATGCCGAGTGCATCATGCGAGTAGAAGAAGCATTATGGAAAAAGAAAGCCAGACAGTCCCAGAAAGATGCCATCGAGTTATGGCGCAAAGAATCTCATAAAAGAACCGAAAAAGAATTCAGAAAAACAGAATTAAGTAGGGAATCCGCCGAAAAAGCCCAAGAAAGGGAATTAATAGAAGAAGGTGAACGAGTTAGAGCAGAACAGTCAGACAGACAGAGAAATGCCCTTATTAAAGGTATGTATCCTCTTCTTGCCGAGGGCTTGCCGAAGGCAACCCCGGAAGTACCCGGTAATTTACTGCCGCCAATGGTCCCGATTAAGCTACGTCACAAACCGACCGCAGCTGAAATTTTTCTTTCGTCCTATTTGGACGACATAGTCCCAGCATATGCAAATCATATTCTGCCTGTTCCGCCTGCTCCCGTTAATAATGTAATTCCTGTCCCGCCAACTACTGTTCCCGGGGGTCAAGTTCATGTTCCAGCACCCCCGGACCAGCCCACAGTAAATGTACCCGTTATGCCAGTCACTCTACCAGCCCGTACAGTATTCACCGACGATTCTAGTTTAGGAGTTGCGGGGGGAAGTGCTCCTCGCACCCCGCCTCAACCAAAACGTCTGACGCTGCACGACGTAGCGTTACAGCGTACGCCAAAAGTGGCGACATACACAGATCTCAAGCGACTTCTTACTGACTGTATATATGATCCAGTTCCAGGCGAAGATCACATGATCTTATATTCAGTACGTTTAAGACGGGTGGCCAGCTTTTTGATCACCCTGCCCGATATGAAGGAACATCTGAACAGAATATATCGTTTCATCCGTACAGGAGAGAATCCAGAAAGTATTCACGAAGCTATGTCACAAAGGAAAGCCGAGGTTCAACTTATGATTTTAAAGTTCCTGATTAACTGTTTAATAAGAGAGCAAGATTATCCAGATAAAGATCAAGACGAGATGAAAGTCCTAACCAGGTGGAGTGACAATATAGCCGAGGGAAAACACAAGACACAAGGTTGTATAGAGAGTATGTATAAGAAAATTCATAAGGAAATAATACGTATACACAAGGAACGAGAAGCAAAAAGAGCAACCGAGAAAGAGAGTGACTCTTCTAGTGAAGAGGTAGACAGCGAGAATCCCTCCAGAATAGCGTATGTAGGTAGAATTAGACTTTCCGACCGATATTCACGCCTAGATTACAAGAAAGCTTTTCCTCCTCCTGCACCAGAACAGTGTTCTCTTGAGCAAGTATTCCAGGCCACCGATCAAATTCTGAAATCACGAATAGGTTATAGCGAGCTTAGTACAATGCATGAACAAGAACTCGCCCGATCAGCAGTCCGATGGACTAGTGATTCTACCACTTTTCCAGACGAAATAGTGGCACAAACGTTTCTGAAACTGCCCCCAGCCGAGCAACGTCTGGTGGGTACATATATGATCCAGCACCTCATTACACTATATGAGGAACAACATTCTGACCCAGGTCCTCTACATGATGTATTGAACGAGTTACTCCAATACAGATGGAAAGGTCTAGGTACCGATTTAATTAGTGTCATTCTAGAACAGCGCCACAAATACCGAACATTTCTGAATCCACATTTTGTTCACGCCTCACCCCCAGAAAGTAAATCATTCTACATAGACAGACAGAATCCGTTACGAGAAGTACATCCAGTTAAGGGAGAAGATGGTAGTCTAGAACGAGTATTTGTTTACACCCCTATCACGAAAATAGAGCTCTTAGAAATGAAAAAGTTAATTCCCTGTCATGATAAAGATCCAGCAGGGTTTCACCGTGAATTAAAGGACATGCTCCGTATGGGAGAATACACGTATCCTGATATCATTAAAATGTTAAAGGTCCTGTTGCCTGCGGGCATATATGAAAAACTCAAAGAAAAAGAATGGGAGGTGGGAGAGAAAAAGATAGATTGGACAGCATTAGAAGCTGAAGATAATACACGAGTACCAGGTACCGGTCTTGGGGATAAAGCTAAAGCTTTGCCCGAATTGTTAATACAAGTTTTGCCAAGATTACTAGCCACGAAAAAGGAAGATTGGGATGCCATCTCAGCCTGTAAACAGAAACAAGACGAAGATACTAGTGATTTTTATTCTAGATTTGAGAAATGTTTCATTATTAATAGTGGTCTGAAAACAAGTAGTGAATCGTACCCTCATCTTTTTGTTACCAAACTAGTCGAAAATTCAAGTCCACAAGTTAAAAATCGAGTACTGAAAGTCGAAAGTACATGGCAAGCTAATACTCCGTCACAGATGCTCCAGATGCTCCAGTATCACCAGAACAGAATCAGGGAAGAGCAGGAACACGAAAAGAGACGTATGAAAGACACGAAAATGAAAGTACTAGTTGCACAATCTGTTCCACAAGACAGTCAGAAGAGGGGTCCGAATCAAGCCAGTCATCCTGCAGCTCCCGTTAAAGGGACATGCAATTACTGTAAACAGCCAGGTCATTTTATAAACGAATGTGCAGTTCTGAAACACAACATAGCTACTGGTAAGACTAAAGAGAGACCACGTCCGTCTAGACAAGAACAAGTTTCACAGAATTCCCAGCCACCACAGAATGCACAACAGACAGTTACAGTACCGCAGCCTATCGCTGCAACACAACACGTTACACAGCAGATGTACCAGTATGCACAGTCAGAGTATCCAGATTATCAGCCATATTCATGAAACAGCCTAGAGAGGGAGGTAGGCTTGCCTCTCATCGAGATTCCTGTAGATCAAGAGGGTCCCTATGTACACAGTCAAGTATTAGGGAAAGACAGAAAGTTTCTGATTGATACAGGGGCAAGTAGGACTACCATCAGTCATGACGAGGTTCCAGGGGCTCCGCTCTCAGGCTCTAGAAATGTTTCCCTTGGATTTTCAGGAAAGCCTATTGTTAATGAAATATCGAAACCAGTTACTCTAGAAGTCGGTCCATTGTCCCGAACTACAGACTTGTTACTCACGAAATCTTGTCCAGAAAATTTATTAGGCATTAAAACTCTGAAAGAATTAGGAGCAGTCATATGCTGCTCCCCAGAAGGGGTCCGTTTGTTTCTGCGTGATTTTAAAGGTCATTATGTATTACGTGATTTTGATCCAAGATTATTGAATGTACCGCAGCATTTATGGGCGCAAGGTCCAACTGATGTAGGTTGTATGCATATCACACCCCATCGTGTTACCCTGAAGCAAGGTGTTGTATCACCACGAATCCGACAGTACAAATTGCCACCTGAGGCTGTAGTAGCCTTATCCAAAATTATTGACGAACTCATTGCTCAAGGAGTAGTTGTAGAAACTGACTCCAATGTATGTAATTCTCCTATCATTCCAGTCCTGAAACGTACTGATCCAAATGCACCTCCAGTTTATCGATTAGTGATTGACCTTCGAGAACTTAATAAATGTATCATACCCCAGTACCCAGTGGTCCCTGATATTTCCTCACTCTTGACAGCCATTGATTCTGAAGCCACGTTCTTTACAGTTATCGATCTCAAGAACGCATTCTTTAGTGTCCCCATTCATCCAGACAGCCAGTTCCTTTTCGGATTCTGTTTAAATGGAAGAAGCTATAAATTTACACGAGCTCCTCAAGGTTTCACAGAAAGTCCTAGTATTTACAGCCAAGCACTTAAAAGACAACTAGACAATATTCACATGCCAACTGACACTGCCCTGCTCCAGTATGTCGATGATCTACTGATCACAGCCCGTTCTGAACGTGACTGCGAGCGTGCGTCACTTACAGTCCTGTATTTCCTGGCCGAGATGGGGCACAAGGTGTCCCCTTCCAAGTTGCAATTCTGTGTCCAGCAAGTGGTCTACCTTGGACACTTACTGTCCAAGAGGGGTAGGCAGTTGACACCAGACCGTATTCAGTTAATAGCACGTCTTCCACAGCCCAAGACTCAGAAGGAGGTACGAGCTTTTATCGGCCTCACCTCTTACTGTAGACAATGGATTCCTCAGTACGCATTTCTAGCCAAGCCACTGATACAGTTAACGACACAGGAGGCAGCCGTATCGACTGTCCTCCCTTGGACCCAGGAACATACACTTGTTTTCAATGAATTAAAGAAAGCTTTATGCCAAGCACCTGTTCTAGCAACACCGAACTATAGTAAGCCTTTCACACTTTTTGTTACTGAACGTGATGGTACTGCATTATCTGTACTCACACAAGATCAAGCAGGACAATACAAGCCCTGTGCTTATTTTTCTAGCACATTAGATCCTGCCACACATGACTGTGTGGAAGTTGTTAACACTATGACAAAGCCAAGACAAGACTTGACAGACATTGCATTACCTAATCCCGACCTGACACTTTATGTGGATGGTTCATGTATGAGAACAAGTACAGGAGAACTAGTAGCCGCGTATGCAGTGACTACTGAAACCGAAGTTATAGAAACACATCGTATTGACACCCTGTCTGCTCAAGCAGCAGAGTTCATCGCTCTGACCCAAGCCTGCATACGAGCGAAGAACCTGAAAGTTAACATATACACAGATTCACGTTATGCATTCGGAGTCGTACACGACTTTGGAGTACTCTGGCAAGAAAGAGGTTTTATGACTTCTCATGGAACCAAGATTCAGCATGGCCCCCTCATTCAAGCTCTGTTAGATGCAATACATTTACCGACAGCTATCGCTATCATGAAGTGCAAGGCACATACGAAAGTCACCGACATCATTTCCCAAGGTAACGATCTAGCAGATCAAACAGTCAAGCTCACAGCTCAGACTCCAGACAGTCCAGTTAACACGACACCGACACACATTCCAGATCAGACTACTTGTATGACAGTTAAGGACCCAACACAAGATGTAATAGATATACAGTCACATGCTACTCCCGATGAAATCAAGAAATGGTCCGAACAAGGAGGGGTCCAGACAGATCAAGGATGGTTGACGAAGGGAAAAGCCACATGGTTTCTCCCCGACTCTATGGTTCAAGTCATTATTAACACCGCACATAGTCCAGCACACTTAGGAGAAAAAGCCATGTTAGACAGTATTCAGAACCTCTGGTTCAACAAGCATTTACGAGCAGCAGCCAAGCAGAAAGTGCGTACCTGCATGATATGTTGTCAGTTCAATCCAGGTAAAGGTGTCCCGGTGGAACAAGGTGGATTCCATCCTCCTGACCACCCTTTTGAAGTCCTCCAGATGGATTACATTCAGATGGAGCGATGTCGAGGTTTCAAGTATGTCCTCGTAGTTGTATGCGCTTTGTCCAGGTGGACAGAAGCATATCCAGTTCCAGATTACACAGCCGCGACCACTGCCAGGCAGCTGGTTCGTGAGTTCTTTCCCCGCTATGGATTACCTAGGGTCGTGTATTCAGATAACGGCCAGCCATTCTCATCCGAGCTCATGAAACAAGTTTCCCTTCTGTTAGGGTACCAGTGGAAGTTCCATTGTGTACACCATCCTGAAGCAGCCGGTCTCGTAGAGAGACATAACCAGACTCTGAAAATCCGCATTGCTAAAGTGTGTGCAGAGAAAGGTGTAGATTGGATAGTAGCACTGCCAGTCGCCCTTTTCTATATGAGAATGGTCGCTCACTCCCGTTCAGGTCTGTCCCCGTACGAGATAGTGTTTGGACGTCCCCCCAATATGTGGGGTACACCTAGACCCCGTATCATTACCGATGTTGACAGTAATATGCTGACAGATTACCTTGCCTCCTTGATGTCTGCACTACAATCTTGTCGTTCACAGGTTGCCGCTGCATTTCCAGACAACACCGAAGTGAAACCGCACGAAGTCATACCGGGCGACTTCGTCCTCGTGAGAAATTTTGATCGTTCAAGTCCGCTGCAGCCCCGCTGGAAGGAGCCCCGCCTCGTTCTCCTCACCACCCGGACAGCAGTGAAGATTGAAAACCGAAAAGGGTGGCTACACGCCAGCCACGTCAAGAAATTCCATGGACTTAAAACAAAAACTTTTCTCAAAGACTGCCCCGTTCTCAAGGACTGCCCAGAAACTGAATCTAAAATTCCCCTGTTAGAGAAAACTCCGCAGCAGGAGTACAAATCCAAGTTGAGGTCTAGTAAGTCAGCCAGTTTAATTGTCTAAGTCCCTCTCGGGTGAAACGGTTAGACAGGTTCCTGACATGTATAAGACAGACCCACACAGTGAGAGAGTTAGTCGAAACTCTAAGAGAATACGCTATCGAAAGAATCTTTGCAGTCGATGTATAGCTACTCTGTTCTTTTTATTATTTTTAAGCCTTATGGTTACATGCATAAGTTATGCGTTGCATTTATGTTTTCCTATTTCACATGTACATATGTTTTCTAATGTTACAGTAGAGCACACATTTAGTGACCTGCCTCCTCACGAGTTATCCTATCGTCTTGCTATGCGTAATAATACTTTTATCCGAATGCTGCACTATTCACACCAGACCAGCAATGCCACTAATTGTTGGGTGTGTGGTCGACTCCCCCCTTTCCAGACACCGAAGGGAGTTCTGCCACTCTTTCCTTATCCTTTTTCACATAATGGTTCATGTGGAGCATGGTCCACGTTAACGTCATCCCTAACTGATATGTCCCTTCTGAATCGAACATGTTTCCCAGACAAGGAAGGTCTTTCCCATAGAACAGGGTTAGATCTAGAAAATGAAGTATATGATCTAGGTAATTATTCCTCGAATTTCATGGTTTTGAATGTTCAGTCCGATACTACTCCAGATTTGCCTGCTATTTCAGTTCTACCAGTTAAAGGCGAATTATGTGTCAGAAAGAATGGTTCCGCACATGTAGGTCATAGTGATTGTACTACTGTGGTCGAGTATAGTGACAGTGGGAAATCTATTTTCAAAGCCTCACGTCATTCTTATTTTGTTTGTGGTCAGACCGCATATGTTCGTCTGCCCCTAGATTGGGATGGAACATGTTACATTGCCTTCCTACTGCCACCAGTTTTTCTAGCCCCATCTGATTATCACCGAAACACACATCTAGTACACGTTAGACATAGAAGGGAGACTGAGTCCCCAATTGTCGATCAAACTGAAACTACCTTAGAACAGTATCAAGACTTCAATAAAGGTTTCTTTTTCTTCATAGGTCCTGTCCAGAATAGTAAGTTAATACGTAGGCTAACCAGAACCCTTGAAGCAGTAGTGAATGAGACTACTTCCGCTCTAGGTAATTTAACCGAAGAGCAATCTGCCATTAGATTTGTCGTGCTCCAAAATCGTCTCGTTCTTGACGTCATACTGGCCGATAGAGGAGGAGCTTGTAGAGTCATCGGATCTAGTTGCTGCATTTTCATTCCTAATAACGCGCCGTCTGTTTATTCAGCTATAACCAGACTTCATAAAATTGCCCATCAGTTACACCAGAATCCAGGCACCTGGACATGGTCCGGTTGGCTCTGGAATATCATATCTGCCTGGGGATGGAAAGTATTGTCATTCCTAGGTATAGCAGTAATGATCATATTCAGTTGCTGCCTCTGTTTACAATGTGGCCCTGCGATTTGCGGCTTGTGTGCTACCTCTTGTATTCCTAGTCCTAAGTCCCGTTCCAAGACAATTCGAGACGAGCAAATGATGCTATATGAACAGATAGATAGTATCATGAATATTGATGTTTCCTGATGGAAACGTAGGGCACAAGGAGGGAATGAGGAAAATTGAATTTTGCCTTGTTATATGTGCCTACGTGTTCCCCATCCTATGTTATATGTGCATGATCGATATGCGTATATCCCCTTCTGATCGATTAAAGACGCAATTATGGTTGTGTCCAACTCTAGTATGCCAGTATCCAGTTCTCGTGAAAGCAACGAGTATCAGGCCTATGTTGCCACGTTTTACAGTGTGCACGTTAATTCATCACATTGTCCCCGTTTCTAGGCCTCAAAGGGCCCGGACACCAGATTCAAGCTCCAGTCTCCTGAACCCACTCTGAGGAGCGATGCAGCCCCCACCTGCATCCCTGACCCTTCACTTATTTCCTGCCTCGCAGCGCGGTGCCCGGCCTTGGAGTTCTGGACTTTTTGGTTCCGTCCAGAGGTGTCAGGGATAACACCCGAAGACCCCGGAGTTCAACCTGCCTCGGTGCACAAACAAACAGAAACACGGGCTTCTCGATGGTGGCGTCAAAGACCAAAGGTTTATTACTGCAGGGACACAGAAGTCACAGAAACTACACATCGGCAGTATCTAGGAGCCTGTTCAATTTGTACAAAGAGGGTTGCTCCTTATATACTGAATATTGGGCTTCAGGCAAATTTCTTTACATGTTAGCACATTCCAAAACCTTTGTATCTTAAACAATAAATATTTGGCGTTGCACAGGAATCGTCAACAATATCTGATGTCAAAACATTACGAACGAGGGGTTCCCACTATTCCATCATAATCCCATGTCAACTTTCCATTCAAGACCCGGACCGCCTCATCGTAAATTTCGTTACCTCCCCCTAATAAAGGCCCAGAAGGAAAGGAGCAGAGCCAGGTGCAGAAGATAGAAAAGTAGGATAAGAGATGTTTGTGGGTCGTAAATGGGCACGGTTACCAGCTTCGGCCGCCTAATCATGATCAGACCAACGAACACGAGAACCAGTATAGCAGGACTGGCCTCAGGCTGGGGAGACAGCTCTTGCCGAGTCATGCTGCCACAGCGTTGCTGGCCTAAGGTGCACGTGTCACTAGCAAGGTGAATTGCCGGCTAAAGCCTACGTGTCCTTAAATGAAAAGAGGTCATTGCGTGTCCATTGACTATGTGAGGGCAAGGAATACAAAATGGCTTCCTTGTTCTAAGATGGATGCCACGGGTAGAACAGAAATGTGTTTGTAACAGGAGTGCTCTTGCTCGTAGCATAGCGAAAACACCAGGATATACTAAATGGATCATTTGCGGTTCACTGATACCAAAATTATGCATTTGCGACAATGTTACAAACACGGGTTAAAATCGTCACGGAACCTCAGACCCTCCTTTTGCCCTTACATAGGCAATTACTCAGTCTATGTCTGAATCTAACTCTATGCTCATTAGGTCAGTGACATGTTGTTGCATCATCATTCTGTCTCGTGTCTTTTCTCCTAATGCAGGTGGTTTTCTGAAACAGGTTGCAGCACAGAGGCTACACAAAGCGGGACCACATTGGATAATAAGGCAGCATGAGAACAGAAATACTAGGATGACACCAATGACCATCAGAACCTTCCATCCCCACGCTGATACCAGAGTCCAAAACCACTCCATGAAGGACCAGTTTCCCTTGTCTACGTGTATAGAGTCGGAAATCTTGTGTAGCTTAGAGATCGCTTCATAGACGGTTGGAGCATTATTGGGAATAAAAACACAGCAGCTCGATTGGATCATTCTGCATACCCCACCTCGATCTGCAAGTATTACGTCTAGAACCATACGGTTCTGCAACGTCATGAGACGATCCGCCTGAAGCTCAGCTGTTAAGTTACTAAGGGCACCAGCAGTTTCTGTAATAGTAGATTCAACTACCCGTGTTAGTTGACGTAGATTTCTACTATTGGCCATAGGCCCCCAAAACGGAAGGAAACCTTTGAAGAAGTCTCCAGCTTCCTGACCAGCGGTATCTTCCTTGCTGAAGACACCTCTTGCTACTCTGGTCTTGTGATAATCTGAAGAAGCAGTGTATGTCGGAGGTAACAATCGAGCAATATAACATGAACCTGAGAAGTCAGCAGGCAGCCATGTATACGCTCTGTCTTGACAGATGAAGTAAGTACCCCTAGCAGTAAGGAAGGCAGGGGAGGAGTTAGACGGAAATACGTAAGTCTCAACGCACTCACTCCTCCCTAGCTGAGCTCTCAGATTTCTCCCATTTCCTTGCAAACAGACCTGACCTCGGTGAGGCACGACCCAGACTGAAGTGGAGCTTTTACGCTTGCTTTCTCCCAAACTAAGGCGATACTCGGTAGAGTTCCAACTCAAATAGCGCCAAGACGCCCACGGGTAAATGCTGCGCTTTAGAAATGTCAACAAATAAATAAATAAATAAATAAATACACCCGTAATTCATCTCTAGGGTAAGATGGAGTATTATTGACGTCTTTAATCATGTCAATTATTCCCTGGACTAAAGCTTTGTTGGCTGAGTTGTATTTAGTGGACCGTGGTGGACGCGGAGGATAGGTCTCAAGGGCATAGGAAAAAATGGTCTGAAAGGCCTGAAATTATCCATTATAGCTAAAAGGCAAGACTAGATAGGGAATGCCTTTATCCATAGTGTGAGGTATCAAGCCACACACCCAGCAGTCTGTAGTATTAACTACCAGTTGGTGTTGATGCAAGAGCTGTACAAATGTATTGTTAATAAATTCAGAGCGTCGAGCTTGTTCGTGTTCAGGAAACGAGTGAAAAGAATGCATAGAAGAAACCGTAGAAGTAGTAGGATCAAGGGGAGGTACTGTAGTTACCGGCATAAAAATCAAATGCACACCAAAGATGATTCCACCCACCAACGTTATCAAAACAATTAAAAATGTAACTGCACATTGTATTAGAAAGCATTTGCTGTGAAGTATTCGGTACAGTCTATTTCTGCGAACATAAATTACATTCTTTCGTTGCAGCTCAGGAAGCTCCATCTTCTACAATCCGCTCGTGACCACTGATGATGTGTACGTAGATGAAAATGCCTCTATCAGCCCTGGGAGTTCCCAGAACTAACAGAAAGATCGACCTTATGTCTGACCCCCGCAGATTCAACTAGGCACACAGCCACGACCCTACGGCTACCCAGACGGCAAGGCAAAATTTAAAACAACAAAATAATAGCAAACTTCCTGGCTGGAGGCAATGTATAGAAAATTCAAATCTGAAAATAGGCAGTTTCCTGCTTTATTTGTCCATATTGCGAGGTCGCAAGTTGTATCTCAGTTTTGCAGGAGCTGTCTGATCTGGAAACAATATATTTTCAGCCGACGCTGCAATGTTCGCGTTTGCAGATGTCAAATGTTCTTTTGGTGCAGATGGCAAATGTTCAGGGTTCAAAAGAGCAGTTTCCGGAGGAGAGTCAGAGTTTGATGTATCAGTGATCAGTTCTGCATCACTGAAAGGGATGAACCTGGGTATTTGTTCTGCTTCAGAGGCACTGATTCCTTTCTTTACCCAGTTGTTGTAAGGGAGTGGCAGAGGCACACGTTTGACATGTGTCGTGTGGATCCAATTCTTCCTTCCGGCCACTCGAATAGCAGTTCTCGTCGCCAATAGGACCTGGAAAGGGCCAACGAATCTGGGCTGAAGATTTTTCGTTCTTGCAAAATTTCTAATGACTACTTGATCCCCAGGTTTCAGCTGATGACCTGGACTCTCCGGTGGCTTTGGCAATGCATCGAAAACCTGTTGGTGAATAAGGCTCAATTTAGCAGTCAAGTCGAAAAGATAATCAATTAACATTGGGTATTCCAGCTGCTTACATTCTTTCGGTCTAGGTACCCCCCAAACATTTGCAGGACGACCAACAATTATTTCATATGGACTAAGCCCTACTCTAGAATGTACAGTTGCTCTTGTTGATAACAAAGCCAAAGGCAGTGCATCTGGCCAGGGCAAACCCGTGGATGCTTGTATCTTAGCAAGTTTCAGTTTTAGGGTGCCATTGTAACCCTCAACTAAACCCGCGGACTGGGGATGATTCGCACTGTGAAACTTTTGTCTAATCCCTAGGCCGGCACACACACTCTGCATAACTTTCCCTACGAACTCACTTCCGTTATCTGACCATACAATCCGTGGCATTCCGAATCTGGGGAAGTATTCTTTAAGAAGGATCTTGGCAGTGGACAAAGCAGTATTGTCCTTCAGTGGGTATGCTTCGATCCATCTGGAGAACGCACAAACTACCACTAGGACGTACTTTAGATTATTACAACGATCCATGTGAATGAAGTCTAGCTGGATCACTTCAAAGGGGCAGGAAGGAGGAGCGAAGTGACCTGCAGGTGTGGGGATTCCCTTGCCAGGATTATGCATCAAGCATACCATACAATTTCTCACCACTCTCTCTGCACACTTACTAATCCCATCATTCTTCCAAACTGGAGCCAACATCTTACAAATCCCTTTGGAACTGATGTGCGCTGCTCCATGTGCCATCGTTACTACTGCAAGCACATACGCATCAGGCAACATCCAACGCTGTTGTTCCGACAAGTCAATCCAACACCCACTCGAGTCCAATTTACCCGTGCTCTCTTTCCATGCACGCTTTTCCTCCTCAGTCGCCTCTTTCTGAATTTCTTTCACGCTTTCCACTGTGTCCTCACACATTCCAGACTCAGAAATCCATCTTGCAGACGTTGCAACATACATTCTACTCATCATATTTCTAGCTGTCTGTTTTGCAGTCTCATCAGCAAAAGCATTCCCACGACCAACATCATCCGTGATTGCTTTATGAGCACTGCATTTCACAATCGCAACTTCAGTCGGCAAGGTTAGGGATTCCAACAAGTCATTAACTAGCTGGCCATGTTGAATCTTAGTCCCATGGGACGTAATGAAACCTCTCTCTTTCCACAAACGGCCAAAACTATGGGCCACGCCGAACGCGTACTGACTATCTGTGAACACATTCACTCTCTTTCCCTTAGCTAAAACGCACGCTCTTGTCAGCGCGATCAATTCTGCAGCCTGGGCAGAATTCTGACTCACTCTCGCAGTCTCCACAATCGTACTCAAAGTTGTTACTGCATAGGCAGCAGTTACATCACCATTCTCCAATTTGAAGCAAGACCCTTCAACATACAACGTGCCATCTGGATCTGATAATGGAGTATCTTTTAAATCAATTCGTCCTTTTGTTTCTTCCTCAGTTCTGAAACAACAGTCGTGTGGTTCGGAATCACTCGACTCTTGGCTAGTCGGCAACAATGTTGCTGGATTCAATACATTGCATCTTTTGATCTGAATATGACTTGCTAGCAATGTCAGTTCGTAACCTGATAATCTAGCACTGGTAAGGTGCTGCGTCTTGGTTCGGTTCATGAGTGCATCCACAGCATGAGGAACCATAACTACTAGCATGTTGTTCATTACCAAACCAGCAGATTGTCGAATGGAGGCTGCAGCTGCGGCTGTAGCTCTCAAGCAACTAGGCAACGCTCTAGCTACTGGATCTAATGTTGATGAAAAATACGCACAAGGGCGTTGTTTATCACCAAATTTCTGTGTCAAAACACTCAACGCACAACCTTCTCTCTCATGGACATAGAGCGTGAATGGTTTACTGTAATCGGGTGTACCCAATACAGGAGCTGAACACAGTGTATTTCGTAACTCAGAAAAACTCTCCTGACATTCGGCAGACCATGGCACTGGACTCGGAACATTTTTCCCAGTCAAAGCTACCAACGGTTTTGCCAAAAGAGAAAAATTTGGGATCCATTGCCTACAATATGAGGTAATACCTAAAAAGGCACGTACTTCTCTCTGCGTGCTAGGAACATTCATCTGTGTAATTGCTTTTATTCTCTCTGGGGTCAACTTCCTTCCCTCCTTTGACAAGAGATGACCTAGGTAGGTCACTTCTTGGCAACAGTATTGCATTTTTGAAGGTGACACCTTGTGATTCACATTTGACAAATGATGCAATAAAGAAATTGTAGCTGTTTTGCAAGTTTCCTTGTCATCGGCAGCCACTAGAAGATCATCGACATATTGTATTAAAGCAGAACCAAGAGGAAGTACAAATGAGTCTAACTGGCTTTTTAATGCTTGACTGTAAATGGATGGGCTTTCACAATAACCTTGTGGAGCGCGTTTAAATCTGAAGCTTCTTCCTCCTAGAGAGAAACCGAAGATATCTCTGCTTTCCTCGGCTATCGGAATGCTGAAAAAGGCATTTTTCAAGTCGATAACTGAAAACCATGCTGCTGTAGCAGGAATTAACGTTAACAATGCAGTAATGTCTGGAACCACAGGAAACTGTGGAATCACAATTTTATTAACCTCTCTAAGATCAATTACAAATCTATATACTGGAGGTTTTGTTGGGTCAGTTCGTTTCAGAATGGGCAGTACAGGACTATTACAGACATTACCTCTAGTTTCTTCTATAACGCCTTTCTTGATCAGATCTTGTACTATCAGTAGGAGCGCACGCTCACCTTCAGTAGAAATTCTGTATTGTGGAATTCGTGGAAATTTTACATTCGCTTTCAAAGTTACTACATATGGTGGAATTTCTAAAAGACCTACATCATTAGGACCAGTCGCCCAAAGAGTATCAGGGAGTGAACGCAGCTCTGGTGGGAGTGCATCCATCGACAAGTACATTGGAGAGATGATTCTTTTACCCAACGTAAGCTGTACTCCTTCTGGAGAACAGTACAATGTCGCATATAGGCGTTTTAATAAGTCTAAACCAAGCAGATTTTCATTACAACCTGTCGTCAAAATCAGGGGTGCTTTCAATTGTCGGGGTCCAACAGAAATAGACAAAGGACCAGAAACAGGGTTGTGAACAGGGGCGCCTGAAAAACCTACTGAAACGTTTGTTGAGCCAGACAAAGGTGCGCCAGGGAGTTTCGCATGTATGATAGAACTTTTTGCTGCACCAGTATCCAACAGAAACGGTTCGACTATACCTGATGTTGCTACTGCGACATAAGGCCCACTCTGATCTACTGGAACTGATACTACTCCCTCTCTTTGTCCATGGCTGTCCTAGTACTCCCTTGGCTGAACTTCCTCACCAGCTTCATAGTAATCTTCAACATGATATTGTTGAGACCTATTCTGTTGGGCAGATTGTCCATTTCGTTGGTCGAAATAATTAGAAGGGCGATCACTTGTCTGTGGAGGCATAGCACCTCTTCCTCGACCTCTAGAATTCTGCATATAACCACCACGACCTCTCTGAGCTGCCGCAGTATTATTTTGTGCCCGTACCGGACACTCAGTCTTATAATGGCCTTCCATTTTGCAATAAGCACACTGATTCCATTGGTACTGTGGCCTCTGAGAATTATACTCCGTTCTTTGATATGACCCTTGCTGTGTATTGGTCTGATTGGTGCGAGGCGGATATGCTTGCTGTAAAAGAACTTTAGTTTTTAACTCTTTCGTCTTTTTATCTGATTTTTCTTTCTCCTCTTTGTCCCTATTTTCATAGTACTGGGCAGTCGCAAGTATTTGCGCAGTCGTAGAGACAGCCCACGCACTTTCAGAATTTTTTAATTTACCACTAAGTTCTGGCAACAGATTGTGCACAAATTTATCAACAAATAATCTCTGGCCTCCTTCTGTGCTCATATCCTGACCACTATGATCCACAAAAGTCTCCTCGAATCTTGTGAAAAAGTCGGAGACGCTTTCGTCTTTCTTCTGTTTGCACGCGGACAATTTGTCCCAGTTAACGCGTAATGCTGGCATTAGGGTTTTCATTAAATCGATTATTCTACCAGGCAAATTAGCAATTAAGGGTTCAGGTTTAGAACCACCTATTTGTTGACCATCCGCTGCAATTATAGCTGCCCAATCACCACCTAGGGCAACTGGATGATTCTCTTTACGAATTTTAGCCCAAATTGGTTGCGGTACTACATTACCAAATAGCAGATCTATGTCAGCTAGATTTAATACACAAGCGTCAACTGTCTGAGCCAACTCTTTGTAGTACCCTGCAGGATTTTTACGCGGATCTGGCAAGGCCTGTTTCACTGCTAATACTTCAGCTCGCTTCCATGGAATATGTATCCATACTCTCTGGAATTGGGCCGGAGCGGCTGCAATACCAAGGTTTACATTAGCTTGCACAGCTTCACGCCAAATTGGTGGAACCTCTCTCATTGGATATTGACGATTTTGTTTCGTACTACGTTTCTCTGACTCCCTCGGAGAACGAAGGGATGGGTCATTCCTATAACTTAAAACCAGTTCCATCGCTTCTTTTATATTTTGTCCGACTATCATACCTGCAGCAAACTCTTTCTGAACATTAATTAATTCTTCTAGATTTGATTCAGGGTCATTCTCTTCCAATTCCTCACGTAGAAGGAAGCACATTTCATCAAACACATATCGTTGTGTCGGTTCGTTCCATTGTATAAATGTATCTAATACATTTTGTACATTATATCTTCCAACTTTCGAAATCCATCTAAGAGCAGTGGAATCTAATATCCCTCTTTCTTCAGTACTGGGAAGCTGACTACGTCTCTGCACAGAGTCAGAGGTAGGAGTCTTAATCAGAGTTTTATAGAAGGGAGATAGAATGTTAGAGACAGAATCAGTGATTCTTCGACAAACAGAAAGTGGAGTCATAATATTAGCAGAAGCAGTAAATAGAGTAGCAGTTGGAACAGATAGATCAGGAACAGTAGGAGTAGCGGGCAAAACAGCTTGTGAACTAGCAGGTGTGAGCGATACAGGTATAGGTAAAGAAGCCGGCAACCCTGAAAGAGGGGGTGCCGAAGGAACATTAATAGTGACCACAGGAGGTACAGGAACTTGATTCAGAGGAGCGGGAACACCAGGTTGTCCAGCAACCGGTAATTGAACATTCGGTATAGGTGGAGCCGTAGCACCCTGTGCATACGGTGGGGGTGATCGTAACAAGTAAGACAACAGGGGATCCTTTTCAGGGTCCTCTACTATCTTAGCTGTACTTGATGGCAAAGCAGGATAGCACTTGTCTATTGCTAAATTATGCTCTCTATTGGCCACCTCCATCGCTTTCTCAGACTCGTTGAGTTGTAGCTGCTTAGCAGACTGTTCTGAAGTCAACTCTTGCTCTTTCTGTTCTTTCTTCAACTTTTTAATTTCTCTCTGTTTAGATTCTTTTCGCCAATAACGGAAAGAATCAAACATTGCCGGCCGGGCTTTCTTCTTGAATAATTTTGTTTCTAAATTATCAAGAACTTGAGGTTCGAAACTACCATGCAGTGGCCAACTAAGGACACCATCTTTCTCTGTGTAGTGGATCCATACCTCGTTATAAGAGATAGGGCCCACACCAAATTTGCAATATAGATCATAAAGGGGAGTTCCAATCGGAGGAACCGAACACGAGTCCTCCAACTGGGAATCCCTGTTGCAACTAAAACAAGACAACATACAATTTTTCCGACTTACCATTTTATAACCCGGAACACAAAACAGACGAAACACAAATTAAAAGAAAGGTGTGCACTTGAACCAAGAACTTAGGCCTACCAGAACAGACAAACGTATCGATACCCGAACTGAACTGAATGATTATCGTAACCAGAATAACCAGCAATAATCTTATGAAACCGAACCAATACCAAAAACTAAAAGGATTATCCAAACAGGAGCAACCCTTACGAAGTAACCAACTATCAACCACTTAATACTTAACTGAGGCACTGAAGACGTCACCAAGGAGAAACCCGTCACGTCTCGCCGTACTAAGGACGGCACCTCGGGTCCAAGACAGGGCGACGGTCAAGGCAACGAACCACTGCAGCCGTCTGAACGGGAACCCTCGTGGAAGAGAACGTCGGGCCACTTTTGCGATATGCCGGGATCGATGAAGTGGGGCGCCTCCCTCTGAAATCTTCACACGAAGCTTCTCGAACTCTTCAGGCTTTTGGACCGGTACCGAATGACGTCGCCCCACGTTGGGCGCCAATTGGAGCTCTGGACTGTTTGGTTTCGTCCAGAGGTGTCAGGGATAACACCCGAAGACCCCGGAGTTCAACCTGCCTCGGTGCACAAACAAACAGAAACACGGGCTTCTCGATGGTGGCGTCAAAGACCAAAGGTTTATTACTGCAGGGACACAGAAGTCACAGAAACTACACATGGGCAGTATCTAGGAGCCTGTTCAATTTGTACAAAGAGGGTTGCTCCTTATATACTGAATATTGGGCTTCAGGCAAATTTCTTTACATGTTAGCACATTCCAAAACCTTTGTATCTTAAACAATAAATATTTGGCGTTGCACAGGAATCGTCAACAATATCTGATGTCAAAACATTACGAACGAGGGGTTCCCACTATTCCATCATAATCCCATGTCAACTTTCCATTCAAGACCCGGACCGCCTCATCGTAAATTTCGTTACCTCCCCCTAATAAAGGCCCAGAAGGAAAGGAGCAGAGCCAGGTGCAGAAGATAGAAAAGTAGGATAAGAGATGTTTGTGGGTCGTAAATGGGCACGGTTACCAGCTTCGGCCGCCTAATCATGATCAGACCAACGAACACGAGAACCAGTATAGCAGGACTGGCCTCAGGCTGGGGAGACAGCTCTTGCCGAGTCATGCTGCCACAGCGTTGCTGGCCTAAGGTGCACGTGTCACTAGCAAGGTGAATTGCCGGCTAAAGCCTACGTGTCCTTAAATGAAAAGAGGTCATTGCGTGTCCATTGACTATGTGAGGGCAAGGAATACAAAATGGCTTCCTTGTTCTAAGATGGATGCCACGGGTAGAACAGAAATGTGTTTGTAACAGGAGTGCTCTTGCTCGTAGCATAGCGAAAACACCAGGATATACTAAATGGATCATTTGCGGTTCACTGATACCAAAATTATGCATTTGCGACAATGTTACAAACACGGGTTAAAATCGTCATGGAACCTCAGCCTGGCTCTGCCTGCCTGTCTGCCAAGAATATGTTATGCTTCCAGTTATCAGTCCAGCTTCTCGTCTTCACATTCCTAAGCTACTGAACCGCATAAACAGTTTCAGCTATAGTCTAGTCTTTCTGTCTCCATGCAAGAGAATTACTGTATTAATATTCATAGAAGATTCATAGCACACGCAATACATGCAGAATATATGCATGCACCAGCCTTAGTGTCAAGTAGCCTTTGCCCTGATAACTTTTAGATTCTATCAACATGTACTCCAAACACCAGATACCAGATATGCTATAGGTACATGTCGTCCTGACACCGCAGACTTTAGTCTCCTCTTCTAGTGCAGAAATCATAGCCCCAGTTCTCCCTAGTAACACGTCATTGCCCGTTTGCGCGCACCACTAGGTTAAAGGTCCCAGCTGCTCTCAGGTAGCCCCCTCCAGGTTTCCGCCCACTCATGACATTTCTATGACGTTTCACATCACATGTCTCAGTGCACGCCCTGTACACGCCTTCTGTTTCCGCCCATGTGTTCTTATCTTACGCTTGTCACAAGTTACGCCTACTGTATGTAATGTATTTGAAATGTTGTACTATATATATGCTGCACTGTTAATGAAATGGTGCAGCTGCCTTCCTTCCTTCCTATTTTATTACAGGCTGTCCCGTTCCAGTCCCTTCCCTTTTGCCTGAATAAAGCCTGTTCAACTCGGACACATCGGATCCTGCCTCTTATTTATTGAGCTATCTGTTATTGTTAATATATTCAAAAATAGTACCGGTAATTAATTATTTATTTACCACAGAGCCCCGGAGCCCCGGAGCCCCGGAGCCCTGGAGCCTCGGAGCCCTGGAGCCTCGGAGCCCTGGAGCCCTGGAGCCCTGGAGCCCTGGAGCCCTGGAGCCTCAGAGCCCTGCGGCCTCGGAGCCCTGGAAGGGCAGGCGGGAGCCCTCCCGCGGAGGCTCGGGGCAGGCAGATTGGTGTCATTTCGGTCCCGGCCATCTGGTCGCCCCTCTCGCCTCGGCCATCTGGTCGCACCCAATGCTTCCCAATGGGGCGACCAGATGACTGGGTTTCCCTGGAAGTCCCGATGAGGTGCCATTCGCCTCCCGGATCCCAGGCAGGGCTCCAGGAGGTCGGACACATTCGCGCCTAGGCTCCCCTGAGCCGTGTGGTGCGCACTTGTTCCCAGAAAGAGGGGTAGCCTTCCTCCGGATTACTATGGACAAGGTACTCTGGGACCCCTCCCGGTCTGGCGGTTCCCTGCCGGGGACGAGATGGGCTGTGTTCCCGGGCAACACCTCCCAGGCGTCCGGGGCTCCCTCCTCCGGCCTGTGGCGTGGCAAAGTACCCGGGACGGGCTCCATGGGTCCCGGGCCCTGCAACCCCAGAGCCCTGCAGTCCCTGGAGCCCTGGAGCCCTACAACCCCGGAGCCCCTGAGCCCTGCAGCCTGGGAGCCCCTGAGCCCTGCAGCCCGGGAGCCCCGGAGCCCCGGAGCCCCAGGAGCCCTGCAGCCCTGGAGCCCTGGAGCCCTGGAGCCTCAGAGCCCTGCGGCCTCGGAGCCCCGGAAGGGCAGGCGGGAGCCCTCCCGCGGAGGCTCGGGGCAGGCAGATTGGTGTCATTTCGGTCCCGGACAATTGGTCGCCCCTCTCGCCTCGGCCATCTGGTTGCACCCAATGCTTCCCAATGGGGCGACCAGATGGCCGGGTTTCCCTGGAAGTCCCGATGAGGGGCCATTCGCCTCTCGGATCCCAGGCAGGGCTCCAGGAGGTCGGGCACGTTCGCACCTAGGGTCCCCTGAGCCGTGTGGTGCGCACTTGTTCCCAGAAAGAGGGGTAGCCTTCCTCCGGATTACTAGGGACAAGGTACTCAGGATCCCCTCCCGGTCTGGCGGTTCCCTGCCGGAGACCAGATGGGCTGTGTTCCCGGGCAACACCTCCCAGGCGTCCGGGGCTCCCTCCTCCGGCCCGTGGCGTGGCAAAGTACCCAGGACGGGCTCCATGGGTCCTGGGCCCTGCAACCCCAGAGCCCTGCAGCCCCTGGAGCCCTGGAGCCGTACAACCCCGGAGCCCCTGAGCCCTGCTGCCCGGGAGCCCCGGATCCCTGGAGCCCTGGAGCCCCGAAGCCCCGGAGCCCCAGGAGCCCTGGAGCCCTGGAGCCTCAGAGCCCTGCGGCCCCGGAGCCCTGGAAGGGCAGGCGGGAGCCCTCCCACGGAGGCTCAGGGCAGGCAGATTGGTGTCATTTCGGTCCCGGCCATCTGGTCGCCCCTCTCGCCTCGGCCATCTGGTCGCACCCAATGCTTCCCAATGGGGCGACCAGATGGCCGGGTTTCCCTGGAAGTCCCGATGAGGTGCCATTCGCCTCCCGGATCCCAGGCAGGGCTCCAGGAGGTCGGGCACGTTCGCGCCTAGGGTCCCCTGAGCCGTGCGGTGCGCACTTGTTCCCAGAAAGATGGGAAGCCTTCCTCCGGATCACTAGGGACAAGGTACTCTGGTTGGGACCCCTCCCAGGCCGGCAGTCCTGTGTTCATTTTCATGCCTGTGCCATGCTTAGAAGTAGTGAGAATCTTTCAGTGATTAAATGCATGTTTAAAATAAAAAAATCTAATTTATTTTCAAATATTTCCCATATATTGTGTCATACTTCAAGATCCATACTAGATAGAGCTTGATTTGCAAATGCAACACATTCTATAGAATATCCCACTGCAGGATGCCAAATTACATGCCTCTAGGATGTAGAAAGAGTACATAAAAGTAACATTGACTCCATACTGGTCGATTTTACATCTCCGGCCATCTGGTCACCCTATTGAAATGGATCGGATATACTACAGAGTATGTGATGCACTATAATTCTTGAAGCGTATGAGGTACTGACTTAATTTAAATTGTAATATGTAGCTAAGACATGTACACTTTCTAGTGGCAACTCTCATGTTTGTGGCTTAAAGGGACAAGGTACAAATCAAGTGTAACCTTCAGGTAGGTTTTTCATTTTTACTTTCATGTATGTTGAAGAACACTTTATGCTTTTGGCTATAATTCACAACCTATATATGATAGCGACATCATTTAAACAGCATATTGGTCCTAGTCATGCGCTACTTATCCATGTGAATTATCATGTATGTGGCATATTGTAAAGTAGTCTAAATATTGAGTTGAATGTATGATGTTTTTCAATTACGTCACATGTTCGAAAAAGTATGCCTTACATTTTGTCCCATAATTCTAAAACCGTACAATCTGGATCCATAATTCAAAGTGCAGCATAAAGCTAACATCGTGCCACTGTCCCGTCTCCATTTTCATGCTTGTTCCATGCTTAGAAGTGGTGAGAATCTTTCAGTGAATAAATGCATGTTTTCTACAAAAAATCCCAATTATTTTCAAATATTTCCCGTATATTGTATCATAATTCATGATCCATACTAGATAGAGCTTCATTTGCAAATGAAACACATTCTATAGAATATCCCACTGCAGGATGCCAAATTACATGCCTCTAGGATGTAGAGAAAGTACATAAAAGTAACATTGACTCCATACTGGGCGATTTTACATCTCCAGCCATCTGGTCACCCAATTGAAATGGATAGGATATACTACAGAGTATGTGGTGCACTATAATTCTTGAAGCGTAAGAGGTAATGACTTAATTTAAATTGTAATATGTAGCTAAGACATGTACACTTTCTAGTGGCAACACTCATGTTTGTGGCTAATAGGTACAAGGTACAAATCAAGTGTATCCTTCAGGAACATTTTTCTTTTTCAATTTCATGTATGTTGAAGTACACTTTATGCTTTTGGCTATAATTCACAATCTATACATGAGAGAGACATAATTTCAACAGCACATTGTTTCTGGTCCTGTGCTACTAACCCATGTGAATTATCATGTATGTGGCTTATTGTAAAGTAGTCTAAATGTGAAGTTGAATGTGTGATGTTTTTCAATTACGTCACATGTTCGAAAAAGTATGCCTTACATTTTGTCCCATAATTCTAACACCATACAATCTGGATCCATAATTCAACGTGCAGCATAAAGCTACCATCATGCCACTGTCCTGTGTTCATTTTCATGCCTGTGTCATGCTTAGAAGTAGAGCCTGCATGATCCCAGAACATATAATATTCCTGAATGACACCATTCAACAAACAACCTCTCTCAGCCTAGCCAAGATAAAAGACTTAAACAAACCGCCTATTCCAAAGCCCATACCTGATAGTAATAGCACTACAGATATGGAGATAGGCGTATCCCATATTTTACACCAAAAACAGAACTAATCCTGATTGGAGAAAATGGTTTATCTGGCCCACAGACACTAATAACTGTCAAGATAGATTCCTGAACAAAACACAGGGGTTCAAACAGACCAGAGACAACATCTAGGGATAATAACAACATATAGTGTGGGAAAACTATGCCTCGAGTGGCTACAGAAATCCACACTACCTGAAATTAAGCAACACTTGACTTTACTTAAAGAAGGTGCTGACTTGCGAGATTTCTTAATGGGACCTCGCAAACAGCATCAAAAACGTTTCATATATGCCGGTATATACGCTGCTTATAACGAAGCTTGGAAAGTAACGCAAATTGAAACTGCTGAAAAAATAAGGGAAATTGGATTTAATTTGGAAAAATCACTGTCTGTAGTGGACAATGGGTTAACGACTCTGTCCTCCAGAATTTATTCACTGGACAGCATTGTATCATCTGCTATTGATATAATAGAACAGGATATGCTAATGTTACAACATGGCCAGTCCCAATTACGTTCTATTGTACAGTTAGGCTGGACGTTACAAAACCTCCGTTCAGGCTACGTGCCATGGCGTCTAATCAACACAACGTCATTATTTTCTATCTTTAACCTTACAGATAAACAAATCTCTTTGGCACAAAAAGGAGCAGACTATACAGTGCTGCGCATTGAAAAACTAGAAAAATTACCATTGACAATGTCAGAACGACCTGTCATTGAATGGATAATACATGGTACAATTAGAATTCCGATAACGACTTTTCAGTTTCAATATTGCCAAAAGTATATACCAGCAGGCCTGTGTGAAAGGTTGGGTAAAGGATACTTCAAGTCAACCTGGATTTTACCTTATACACATAGATCTTATAGTGAAGGGAAAAAAGAGGTATTTCTTAGTGGCAACAACTGTAAAAAATCACTAAGCGGTACACTTCTGAGTCAAGGTATTAACTTGCATGGAGCCTGCGAAGGTTCATCAAATAACCTTTCATGTCACCTTCACGGCACCTCTGCAACACAGATAGAGCCTTTTTTCAGACAGTTTTCCAACGGAGCTATGTTATAATAAGTGACCACAGCTGTTGTAGCATGGTGACAGGAACAGCCTATCTCGTGAGCGTTACTTCCAGGGTCATTTGCTGTATGCAAGTATTGTGTCCAAACAGCAAATCAGACAAGGAGGCAGCAATATGGCCTTCTCTGAATATCTCTTCTATTCGAATTGATACTTTAAGCAGAATGAAGTCTATTCTTTTACAGACAACTGTGCCTTTAACCTCGTCTAGAGAAACGTGTGATCTGCAAGTTGCAAGGACAGCGGCAGAGATACATGCACTATTATCGACAAATTGCCCCGAACATTTCGTAGAAATGTTAAGCCAAATCTTAAACATGTCTGATACCAGTGGCATCGCACATGTATTTAAGACAATTTTTTCGGGACTATTAGCACCCTTTGAAGCAGTCCTGAGCATCTTCCCGAATTTCATGCACTCTGTGTTCGGCCGCCTGCCTCTCATCTTGGGACTCGTAGCAGGAATTTTATTTTTGTTCATTCTGCTCCGATATGGCAAGTCAAGTCACAGACAAAACCCAGGCAACAATGGAAGAAACGATCCTAGCGATGAGATACCGAGAAAGAATAACTTAAGTACTCGGCTTAGCTCGGCTAAGAGATCTGAATACTACCTGGTTTCTTTCATTCAGACCAATCTGGCAAGATTGCATCTTACCTGTTCTACGATGCCTGCTATGCGGAAAAGAATGCGTGTTGGACGTCTGTCTTACACTACCATCAGCAGTACCTATGGATATCGATTCTTTGCTTGGTTCGGTAACGGCTCATGCAACGTATTGTCCCCAGCGGTTACCTATTCTGATGACGGCATTCGTTGAGACCTCATCATTACGATTAGGTGGCGGTGAGGTACGAGATGAAAGCGGCACACAGGTACAACCTTTTGTGACCATTGCTGATCTAGACATCGATGATGGCAATGAGTCTCACATTTGCACTATTTCTACTTTTTCGGACTTGGTCCAACTTTCACCTACTGTTGTAGACAAATTCTTTGCCAGCCTATCTGAACTTATGTTCTCCCCTAACAACGAGAATAACTTTTAAATCAAAACATGAGCACGCAGCGTTCCCTGATCTCTGAATTTGGCTTTCAGTTTTGATAAACAGAACTTCTACAAAACATTGGAACTATTTTTCTTCCTTGAGAGTGAAATTATTTTTCAGTTCCCAAAATATTTACTTTTTTTGGCACAGGATACTCTGCTTGAAGTGGAAATATTCTTACAGAACAGAATTTCTATATTTAGAATCTCTACAGACAATATTTTGACTAAGCCTCTAGCACATGTACAGTCTTGTATAAATATGTGATGAAATGGTCTCAACCCTCTCTTCTGTATTAAGAGCCACTTCATAAATGTAAATTTAGTAATTCATTCAGCCAATATTTCAACGAACTATATGCATTATCTGAATGATACCATTGCTTGAAAACATACAGTATAACACTCATTTTTTCGTATATACACCATTTTGAATGCATTTTATGTATTTTGGGGTGGGCTGAAAAACACATGCATCGTTATATGTTTAGTATTGCTGAGTATTTAGTAATGATGGACATTATAAGTGGAGTGGGTGTTGTGAACGTATCTAGGACCCTATTTAAATATTCCCGATTTATGCCCTTATGTGGTTATAACAAATCATATCCTTATAAAGGCATAAGAATCATATCCATATTTAGTCATAGCCAATTCAGTCCAAATACGGCAAGCCTCCTCCCATAGACTCCTAGAAAGTACAACGCGTTCTTTAAACAAACCAAGCCTCCAGCAGCCCGGGAATTCCCCCGGCTTCTGTTTTGATTTGTCCAAGAACTCCTGGAGTTCTGAAAGAACTGTAAGTTCTTAGTGACGTCTTATGTCCAACCTTACGTCAAACTCGGCACCTTCCAGGTATAAATATACCAGCATCTGCCTTAGCAAACACACGGTGGTTTGGAGCAGATCGGCTATCTACTTACCCAACGCCCTGCTGAAACAAGTGCTGAAGGAAGCCGACCCTCTCATTGAGGCACTGAGAGAGACGCTGTCTTTTCTCCTGCCGAGAAATCCAGCTCCAGTGTTTCCAGTCACACTTGCGGGTTGCTGGGAGATCGAGTCCTGAGAAAGAGATACAAGACCTCCTTCATTCTATAACCAAGGTACAGAGCTGATTAGACCCTTAGAGAATTCTTGATTCAGATTCTTGGCAAAACTATCTTAACTAAAACTATATCTCACTTACTCCTTCCCACGTACTAGGCTTAGGTTAGGTACACCGGGGTAGGCGTATTTTAGAAACACCAGTTGAGTACGTTTAGTCAACTTTTATCATTGTATGTATTTTATCCGTTTTAAGTATCTCATGGCTTAGAAACCATATAAATGCTTTTACAGTATTATTTCACAATACTCCTTTTACTGTACGCACTTTACTTTATGACAAGTATTGCAATTGTGGCAATTCACTTCTCTTACATGAGAAAGAAGATTGCTCAATAAATAACCACTTTTATTGAAAACGCCCGTCTCTCTATTTCTCTGCGCTTCTGGTGAAACTAAGTATGCACGATTGACTGAGTAAAATAATTATCTATTGTTTCCGCGACTCTGGAGATATACTCCTTAATCTGGAGGGAGCAAAGTTGTCATGTTTATGCGGTTGTCAGAAACTAATCCCTTCTTGTCTATTCAGGAAAGTTAACACCTTCTTGTTTACTCGAGAAAGTTTCTAGTGACCTCTGAGCTAGCTGGCATTAATAATTAAGTCTAACATATTCAATAGAGACCTAGTCGACCTCAGTCCTACGTCTAAACTATCGTTTTTGTTATTCCAATGTGCAGAGCCTATTGGGAATATAGGAACTGCACTACAAGGAAGGGTGGGGGGATAGGACGTACCGAGCTGGGGTAGTGACATCACAGAGGAAATATGGGGGACAGGATATGTAGGCCTGGAGAGTGACATCACAGAGGAGGAGGGGACAGGATATGCAGGTGTGAGGGAGTAAGGGGCAGGATATAAAGGCCTTGGGGAGTGATATAACAGGAGAAGGAGGGGACAGGATATGCAGCACTGGGGGAGTGACATCACAGAGGAAGGGTGGACAAGATATGCTGGTTTGAGGCAGTGGCATGGCAGAGAAACAACACTTAGCGCATATGTGCAGTGAGTGTGGCATCTTGGCATCAAAGTCTGTCAGGAAACAAGGTCAAGGGGCGATTGCAGCTAGTAGTATGGCTTTAAAATGGAAATAGCAGTTTACGAAGGATGTACGACATTACAACGCATGCTTTTACATTGCATGCTTTTACAACGCGAGTTTTACAACACATACCATTACATCGCATAGCACTTTGGGGTGCTGGATAGTGAATAGTTTAATTTACTATTCCAACTCCAGTCCCCGTGGACACTAGGGAAGGTGTTGGACAGTAAATTAAACTTATTCCCTATCCTAGAGCGCCCCCCAGCGCAATGTGTTGTAATGGTTTGCGTTGTAAAAGCTGCGATGTAAAAGCATTGCGTGGTAAAAGTTGCGTTGTAAATGATGTTTCCCGTTTACGAAGCATTTCCATACCTAAAACAATCTTCGTCGTTTAAGAATTAGACCTGAAGGCTCTATTTATTTATGAATTCACAGATCAAGAAGAGGATGTGGGAGAGAGGCGATCAATGAAATGTGGTTTGGTGGAAAACGTACGGGGCTTCATATAGGGCCACATTTACAAATTCCAGTACTTGTAAAGTGCACAATTACCCAAAGGTATTCAGGCGCTGGGGGCCGTCGGGGAGATTAAGCGAGCTATTACCCAGAGTCACACGGTGCTGGGCTGATCTTCCGCCGGCACCGGAGATCAAACCATGAGTATCCGGGTTCTGGAGTCAGTCGCCCTGGCCGCTGCACCACACCTCTTACGTATAGGGCCATATTTACAAGGAAGTAACGCGGCACAGAGCCGCAAGCCAAGAGAGAGGCAGGGAGTGTCACACAAGGGAAGGCATCAGAGAGCATTGTGAGGCGGTGCACAATATCATTAGTTGGGAGTGGAGTGCAGGGAAAGGCGCAGGAAGTGTCAGGAGAGAGGCAGGGAGTGGCACTAGATGTTTGGGGAGTGTTAAACTACATTAGGGGTCGTAGAGTGTTCTGAGGAGGTCACAGTGTCACTAGAGAGGACCGCAGTGTTAGGATAGGGACAGGGAGTGTAAGAAGAAGGACTTAGGGTAACAGGAGAACAGCAGTATAGGAGGCTGGCTTAGTAAATGGTTCACGCTTGTTTAAGTGATGCAAATTGCACTAATCCAGGCAACACGTACGGTGATTTTGGTGGCCTCTGATAACCACAGGAGGCTCTCAGAGTGGTAACTGTGGAGAGCAGCCTTAAGCCTTATCTTGAAGGAGTGTTCAGCAGCATGTTTCATGGAGGTAGGTTACACGAAAAAGAACCCCACATATACTTATAGGGTTTAAGTGCCGCGACCTCAGATATACAAAAACGTATATTTGTTGTGAGAGGCGCTGTCACCAGCTCACACAGGCTGCAAGGGCAGACCTGCAGTCACAGTTTGAGTGGAGTCTGATGGGTGGCACAGTACATGCGCCAGCCCATGGGAGACACCTGGTGTACCTATGCCCTGGGTAACTCAGTACCATATACTAGGGACTTACAAGGGTACACCAGTAGCCAATTGTGGATGTACAGAAGTACTTACCATGGTCAATTTAGGGAAAAAGAACAGTGACTGGGGTCCTGATTACCAGGATCCCAGTCAGACTACTCACAAACACACTGAAACCAAGAAAAGAGTGGGGGTAACCATGAAAGTAGATCCTATTTTTCTACAGGCAGGCAGTGTCCAGATAGGGGCAGGGAGTTTCTGTAGAGGGTCAGGGAGTGTCTGTAGAGGGCCAGGGAGTGTCTGTAGAGGGGCAGAGAGTGTCTGTAGAGGGGCAGGGAGTGCCAGTAGAGGGGCAGCGAGTGCCAGTAGATGGGCAGAGAGTGTCTGTAGAGGGGCAGGGAGTGTCTGTAGAAGGGCAGGGAGTGTCTGTAGAGGGATAGTGATTGTCTGTAGAGGGTCAGTGAGTGTCTGTAGAGGGGCAGGGAGTGTCTGTAGAGGGATAGTGATTGTCTGTAGAGGGTCAGTGAGTGTCTGTAGAGGGGCAGGGAGTTTCTATAGAGGGGCAGCGAGTGCCAGTAGAGGGGCAGCGAGTGCCAGTAGATGGGCAGGGAGTGTCTGTAGAGGGGCAGGGAGTGTCTGTAGAAGGTCAGTGTGTAGTACTGAAGAATTCTGGACCCGTGTAATATGTCTTCACTCGAGAATAAAACTTCGTCGTAAATGGACGAATCTAGTATCAAAAGACCGAGAATGACGAATACATCATGCACAGGTATTTTCAGCATATTCGAGTGACGATTTCACCTCGAAATCGTCATGTCTCGTTCAGAACCCTTGGCTTCCATTTTATGTCTGACAGCCATTTTGTAAATTGCCCTTTACATAGGCTTATAATCCAGCCGAATTCGATCCCAGAAGGACACGTACACCTTGATCGACTTTTCCATGACCTATGCAAGTTGGAACCATTGCCCCAGGCCGGACCTGCTAGGTCAGTTTCTCTCCAGTGGCCGAGCAAGATAGCATCAGGGCTCAATAGGCCATAAAACCTTCTCATTGCACACACACCTGCCGTATCTTGCTCACATCTATCTTTACTCTTTTTGCTTCGTTTGCTTTATGATGGGGAGGTGCCCGTTTTATTGGGGGTCCACCGATATCTGATGAAGGATTGGGCCTTGCCGGGTGATTTGTTATGGGCTGGACGAAGTGAAATATGGACAAGTCGTCATGACTTTGCTTTTTCCTTTGTAAACTAAGAATGTGAATAGTATACTGTAAATTCGAAGAAGGTTTGCCTAAAGCACAATATTTCGTATAAAAGAAAAAGCCGGGTCTTGTGAATTGCGACAGTCTCATGAGAACATACTCCCTGTGTGTTGTACTTCTAGGACGCTTGTTACCTTGGTTGCAGCCAATAAAATCGATCCTTGACTTCACCTAGAAGACTGAATTTCTGTGGTCCTGAATCAGGAAAAGGACTCGAGGTCTTTGGGTGTGTTTTCCCTGACACCGCTGGGTTACCGGTTAAGTACCGGTTCTGAAAAACCCTATACCTCAGTTTTGCGCCCAACGTTTGGGGTGATTCCAGCGGTACCAGCCCAGCCAGAGGTTCGTGAGGAGCTTCGTGTGAAAATTCCGGAGGAAGGCCGCCACTTCATCGACCCCTGCATGTCGACGTGGTCCGAAGGTCTTTGCTGCGAGGTTCCCCCCTTACCGACGGCTACGAAGGACTGCTGCCCTGGCTATCGCCCTGATTTGGACCCTTGAAGTTTGGTAGAGTGAAAAACTGAGACGAGTCTTCTGGTGACGTCATCGATATTTCAGTTAAGTATAAGTGGAGCGTCTCCCAGTCCTTAGTTGGTCTTAGTTTGGGTATCCTATGGGAAAGTTTTGTTGGTACTTGCAAGCACCAAAACCGAAGGACTCGTGTATTCACGAGAAATATCGTAAACGATAATCCTTTGAAGTTTGGAACTAGACTAGAGAGCGAAGATGCCTGGTCTTAGACTTGGAAATTTGTTTTGTCTTGGTTGTAATAATAGGGACTCCCGATTGGAGGACTCGTGTCCGGTTCCTCCGGTTGGAACTCCAACTTACGAATTATTTGTGAAGCATGGAGTAGGCCCCATCACATATAACGAAGTGTGGATTAAATACACCAGAAAAGATGGTGTTTTAAAATGGCCCCAACATGGTAGCTTTGATACCGAAATCTTAGATAACCTCAAAGTTAAACTGTTCAAAAAGAAAGCCCGGCCGGTGATGTTTGACTCTTTTCGCCTATGGCGTAAAGAGGCCAAACAGAAGGAAATTAAATTAGAAAAGAAAAATAAGAGAGAAAGGGGTATTTCCGTAATGCAAGCTGCTATGCAGTTGAAAGACAATGAAGAAGAACAGATGAGTGAGCAGTTGCACAGGCAACGTAAAATGGCGATAGATAAATGCTATCCAGTTTTGCCGCGTCCCAAGAAATATGCAGCAAAAGACCTTGAGAAAGACCCGTTAATGGGCCATTTGTTAAGTTCGCCACCCCCCTATGCGCAAACCGCCACGGCGCCTCCGCAACCCTCAGTTGCGCCACCCATGGTTGTTATGCCTGCTTCTCTACAGCACCCACCAGCTACTCTTCAGCTGGATCCTGCTACTCTGGTGCAGCCTTCTCAAGGCCCACCGACTACATCGACTTCACTTATGCCGTCTACAACTTTGCCTAGCGCACTTTCTATTTCTCCTAATGCTCCCTCTGCTATTGCCTCTACTTCTGCCTTATCTCATCCCGCTTTTCCACCTGTTCTCCCTTCAGTTTCTCCTTCCGTTCGACAGAGAATGGCCAGCACTGTGACTAACATTTTCTCACCTCTTTTCGGGTCGCCTACTACGACCCCTAACACAGGACGAAGACAGTTGCGAAGTCAACTGCCTGACTATCAGGAGAGAGATTCGTTGAATCGTTTAGCTCATAAATGGATTATGGATACTGTAAAGTATGATGTCGAGTCTGTCATGGAAGTCTTCCTTCAGTGGGAAGCACCGACACAGACATATGTTTTTGAACAAATGTGTGTTTTCCTCTGCGAGGATTTGGAAGATAATGATTTGGAATGTAACCCGCAGGAGTTGTGTCGGGTACGGTTTAAATTTGGGGAAGGCACGATTGTAGGCCCCGATGTCAGACAAGCGATTGAGATATTGTTGTCGTATCGGAGTAAAGGGAATACTTCTGGACCACAATCTGAGCGCGATACACCTAGGAAAAAGGCGCGACAGTACCCTATGAGAGAGGTTCCCCCTCAATGGAGAGAGGGTGACGCAAGTGTTAACCCACCTATTCTGCCACACTTTCAGCGTGTGTGGGTACATGTCCCATGGAAGCGATCTGAAGTTTTAGCACTTAAGCAGACATTACCTGATCCGCGTAAAAATCCTGCAGGATATTACAAAGAGTTGTCACAGACCGCTGGGTCATGAATAATGAATCTAGCCGATATCGATATGTTATTTGGGAACGTTGTTCCACAGCCTTTATGGGGAAAGATTCGTCATACAGACCATGATCAGGAATTAGGTGACTCATGGGCTAATATTACTGCGGCAGATGCCCTACAAGTAGGTGGTGCTAAGCCTGAACCTTTGATAGCAGAACTACCTGGTAAAATACTTGATTACATGAAAACTATAATGCCTGCAATGCGTATAACTTGGGATAAACTGTCTGCGTGTAAGCAGAAGAAAGATGAAATGGTATCAGATTTCTTCACCAGGTTTGAAGAAACTTTTGTCGACCACAGTGGTCAAGATATGAGCACAGAAGGTGGTCAGAGATTGTTCGTTGATAAATTCGTGCACAATTTGCTTCCCGAATTGTGTAAAAAGTTAAAGGATTCAGAAAGTTCTTGGGCAGTTTCGTCTTCAGCCCAGATATTAGCTACAGCTCAGTACTACGAAAATAGAGACAAAGACGAAAAAGATAGGACAGAAAAGAAAACGAAAGAGTTGAAAACGAAGGTTTTGTTACAGCAAGCATATCCGCCACGTGGTGGTGGCGGCCAGAATAATGGTGGTCAGAATAACTACCAGAGTAATTTTCAGCAGCCTCAACAGTATCAGAGGAACTCGCAAAGGATCGAGTATTCTCGACCACGTGTTTCTGTAGGTCCCAACCAGTGTTCGTATTGCAAGGAAGAAGGTCATTTTAAATATAGTTGCCCTATCTTGCTACTGCGCGCAAATAGCGCTTCTGGTGTAAGAGGTCGAGGTGCTCAGCAAGCGCCTGGAGGAAGAGGACGTGGAAACGCCCCCCAGAATGCGCGTCCCCTTCCACCTCAAGAGTCTATGAATAAGTTTGATCAGCAGAATAACGCACCTGGTTGGACAGCTCAGTACTATACCAATGACTACTATACAGAAAATGAGAATTGGGAAAGTAATGATTGCTAGGACAGCCATAGACAAAGAGAGGGAGTTGTTTCAGTTCCAGTAGATCAGAGTGGACCATACGTTGAGGTGATTACATCAGGTGTGTCAGAGCCTTTTCTGTTGGATACTGGTGCTACAAAGAGTTCTATTATGCACTCCAAACTCCCTGGCGCACCTTTATCTGGCGAAACGAATGTATCAGTAGGCTTTTCTGGCGCCCCAGTTAGAAACCCGATTTCTGACCCTTTGACTCTTTCTATTGGTCCTCATGAATTAGAAGCACGCCTTATTCTGACAACAGGTTGTGGGGAAAACTTGTTGGGATTGGATCTGTTAAAAAGATTGTATGCGACTTTGTACTGTTCACCTTCGGGAATACAACTTACTCTAGGTAAGAAAGTGGTTTCTCCAATGTATTTGTCGAGGGACAAACTTCCAGCAGAATTGTCGTTTCTTCCAGATGTTCTTTGGGCTACTGGTCCTAATGATGTCGGTCTTTTGAAAATTCCACCATATGTTGTAACATTGAAAGCCAATGTTCAAATGCCACGAATTCCCCAATATCGATTTCTAGTGAAGGTGAGAAAGCGTTGCTAGCGATCGTTTATGAGTTAATTGAAAAAGATGTCATTGAAGAGACAAGAGGCAACGTGTGCAATAGTCCAGTTCTACCTGTTTTAAAACGAACTGATCCCTCTCAGCCACCAGTGTACAGATTTGTAATTGATCTCAGAGAGGTGAATAAAATAGTTGTGCTACAATTCCCAGTTGTCCCCGATATTACTACATTATTGACTATCATTCCAGCTTCTGCCACTTGGTTCTCGGTGATTGACTTGAAGAATGCTTTCTTCAGCATCCCGATTGCCGAGGAGAGCAGGGATATTTTTTCCTTCAGTTTAGGAGGACGAAGCTTCCGCTTTAAACGCGCTCCTCAGGGCTACTGTGAAAGTCCATCCATCGCAGCTTGATACGATTGTTTTACCTGAAAGTGCTACTCTTGTACAGTACGTCGATGATTTGCTCATTGCTGCAGATACTGAGGAAATATGTAAGAAAGCCACATTGTCATTGTTGCGACATTTGTGTGATTTTCATCACAAGGTGTCACTTTCCAAATTACAATACTGCCGACAAGAAGTGACCTACTTAGGTGACCTCTTATCGAAGGAGGGAAGGAAACTGACCCCAGATAGAATACAGGCAATAGCGAAATTGAGTGTACCAAGAACACAGAGAGAAGTGTGTGCTTTCTTAGGTATTACATCATATTGTAGACAGTGGATTCCAAATTTTTCATTACTAGCCAAACCTTTGGTGGCATTAACGTGTAAAGACACACCTAATCCCATCCCTTGGTCTGAAGAGTGTCAGAACAGTTTTTCTGAATTGCGCACAGCATTATGTTCGGCTCCTGTGTTAGGTAACCCCGACTACAGAAAGCCTTTTACATTGTATGTCCACGAAAAGGAAGGTTGTGCATTGTCAGTACTGACTCAGTTATTTGGGGACAAGCAACGTCCATGCGCGTATTTTTCGTCGACTTTGGATCCAGTAGCTAGAGCATTGCCAAGTTGTTTAAGAGCCACAGCGGCAGCAGCTGTTTCTATTCGACAGTCTGCTGGCCTAGTCATGAATAATACACTAGTTGTGAGGGTTCCGCATGCAGTAGACACATTGTTAAACAGAACCAAGACACAGCACTTAACCAGTGCTCGATTGTCAGGGTACGAATTGACTTTGCTAGCAAGTCATGTGCACATTCAAAAATGCAATACCCTTAATCCAGCTACGTTATTGCCAATCGTAGAAGAATCAGATGCTTCAGAACAGCATGATTGTCTTTTTAGAACAGAAGAAGAGACGAAAGGAAGAATAGACCTTTTCGACACTCCCCTTGCTGAATGTGAGGGTACATTGTGGGTGGATGGTTCATGTTTTAAGCTTCCGAATGGTGACACGACTGCAGCATATGCTGTCACGACTTTGCACACAGTCATTGAAACTGCACGTATTCCACATAATTCAGCTCAAGCAGCAGAACTGGTTGCACTCACACGAGCATGTGTGTTGTCGAAAGGAATGAAAGTGACTGTCTACACCGACAGCCAGTACGCTTTTGGTGTGGTTCACAGTTTTGGACGATTGTGAAAGGAACGTGGGTTCCTGACTTCGCATGGAGCTAAGATTCAGCATGGTCAGTTGGTGAATGAGCTTCTAGAATCACTGACTTTGCCTTTACAAGTGGCGATTGTGAAATGTAGTGCTCACAAGAAGGTGACTGATGATGTTGGTCGTGGAAATGCCCTTGCTGACGAGGTCGCGAAAGAAACTGCAAGGAATATGATGAGCCGAATGTATGTTGCAGGCCCTGCAAGATGGATTGGTGATGTGGGAATGTGTGAAGACACGATAGAGAGTGTCAAGTCTATTCAAGCTGAAGCTACAGAGAAAGAGTTGAGAACGTGGAGAGAAAGTTCGGGTAGAATGGATGCGAATGGCTGTTGGATTGAATTGTCAGAGCATCAGAGATGGTTGTTACCCGATGCGTACGTGCTTGCAGTTGTCACGATGGCTCATGGAATGGCTCACATCAGCGTGAAAGGGATTTGCAAGTTGTTGGCTCCAGTATGGCAACATTCAGGAATTCCCAAGTGTGCAGAGAATATCGTCAAGAATTGCATGGTGTGTCTGCAACACAACCCTGGTAGGGGAACCCCAACTCCAGCTGGTCATTTTGCGCCTCCAACGTATCCGTTTGAGGTTTTGCAGCTAGATTTCATACACATGGAGAGGTGCAACAACTTAAAATACGTGCTCGTTGTTGTTTGTGCTTTCTCAAGATGGGTAGAAGCATATCCCCTAAAAGACAATACTGCCTTATCCACAGCGAATGCCCTTGTGAAAGAGTTCTTCCCGAGATTCGGAATGCCTAGAATGATCTGGAGTGATAACAGGAGTGAATTTGTGGGACGAGTGATGAAGAATGTATGCGAAGGGCTAG
This sequence comes from Lissotriton helveticus, assembly GCF_964261635.1. Classification (NCBI taxonomy): domain Eukaryota; kingdom Metazoa; phylum Chordata; class Amphibia; order Caudata; family Salamandridae; genus Lissotriton; species Lissotriton helveticus. The sequence goes on along the minus strand of NC_136065.1, from coordinate 2,125,443,217 downwards.
GCATTAGGCAAAAGTTCCACGCTGCAAATCACCCCCAATGAGCTGGATTAGTAGAATGTTACAATGGCACGCTTAAACTTAAATTGGACAAAATCCAAGCGAGCACAGGTCTTAAATGACCTGACGCTCTACCCTTAGCACTCCTATCCACCAGAATGACTGTGCATTCGCGAGTGAAACTCAGCCCTTATGAGATTGTCTTTGGCCGGCCAGCCAACATATGGGGAGTGCCTAGGCCCACTAAGTTCAGCGAGCTAGAACACCCTGTTTTGCTTGATTACCTGTATGAATTGACGGCTAAATTACGTGTTTTGCATCAACAGGTACATGACATCCTGCCTCCGGCCTCTGATACTCCAGGACACCCCATAAACCCTGGATGCTGGGTGTTGATAAAGAATTTCCAGAGGACTAAGAACGACCAGCCCAGGTGGACGGGACCATACCTCGTCCTTCTCTCTACCAGATCGGCAGTTCGAGTGGAAGGGAAGAAGGCCTGGATCCACGGGGTCCACTGTAAAAGGATACCCTTACCTCTGCCATATGACCAGTGGGTCCAGGAGGGTATCGGCGACTCAGAGACGGACACCGTGCCTCGTTTTCTACCTTTCAGCGATGCACGAGTGAAAGGAACTAACTCTGAACGTGAAAGCGAGAACATTCTACAAGAGGCTGTGCCTCCATCGAAACGATTGAACACTACAGAGCCTGAACTCTTGTTTATGGATCAAACAGCACCGGGAAAAAGAAGATACAATTTGAGAACGAGAAATACGAACTAATAAAAATAAGTTCTTTTTGCAATTTGAAACGAAAAACTAAGGACAAATAAAAATATTTTTTTCCCTCCCAAGTACTATTTTTGAGAAGCGCAGCTCTCCCATCTAGGAAACTTGCTTATTTTTGTTTTTCGAACCGCCATCCGGGTTCCGCTGCTAGGGCCGCGGTTGACAAAAAGTCTTCGGAGTGCAGCTGACGACGTTAGGTCGGTAGTTCTGGTTGGTCCAAGGGAGTTGCCCTGGACTGACAGAAGCATCCCTTAGCAGAATCAACCTACCACCGCGGGCAGCACCTTAGAGAGGATGGAGTTTCCCGATGTGGAGAGACCTGCCAAACCCACGAACTTTAAACACAGATTATGTAAACTAATGACGAAGAAAGGTTTTATAATATTGTGCATATGTATGTTATTCAGCATAATGATATTTTTAATAAGTTACATTTTATTCTCTTTTCGGGTAACATTTACACCCACTGCATCGCCCATACCTCCTCCTACTGTTTCCTCTCATTATTTCCACCCTCTTCCCGACCACGAATCCAATAGAAGGTTAGAGTTCATTAATAACTCCTTTGTTCAACTGTTACACCAACACCAACTAGTAATGAATACGACTAACTGTTGGGTGTGTGGCCTTATGCCTCACACAACAGATAAAGGTATCATTTATCTGGTTCTGCCTTTCAGTCATAATGGGTCTGTGTGGGCATACAGAACAATGTTCATATACGCACGTGAAGTCCACCCCCTACGTTCCTTAAAAGCTAACCCCAAGAATAGTGCTCTGGTTAAGGGTATAGTCAACATGATCAAGGGAGAAATCTCTTATGAAAATACCCCGAGCGACGAGATATTCGCATATGTAAATTGAAACGTGACCGGATATGAAGCCACTCTTAGTGAGAAACAGCAAGCGAAGGAATCGCCCCCGATCTGGATTGTACCCCACCGGGGTCACCTGTGTCTGCAAGGTACTGGAAAGTACCCCAGAGCTCAGTTAGGGAAGAGTGTCTGTACAGAAACCTATGTTTTTGGGTCTCAGACCTCCCCTGCGTTTTTAGCCGCTAAGGGTACTTATTTCATCTGCCATGATAGAGTCTATACATGGTTGCCCCCTGACTTTTCGGGCTCATGTTTTGTTTTGTTCCTGTTACCCCCCACCTACACAGCAGCGGCAGATTACCACCGGACAAGGGTAGTTAGAGGTGTCTTGAGTAAAGAAGACACTGCAGGTCAAGAATTTGGGGACTTTGCAAAGGTTTTTTTGCCGTTCTGGGGATCTATGGCTAACAGTAGGAACATAAGGCAATTGACAAGGGTAGTTGAGTCCACCGTGATTGAAACTGCCGGTGCCCTTAGTAACCTGACTGCTGAGCTCCAGTCGGATCGTCTTATGACCCTTCAGAACAGGGTCGCATTAGATGTCATCCTTGCAGACTGAGGTGGAGTATGTAGATTGATCCAATCGAGTTGTTGCATTTTCATCCCAGATAACGCTCCGACAGTATACCAGGCCATCTCCAAACTACATAAGATTTCCGAATCTATTCATGTGGATAAAGGAGATTGGTCGTTAATGGGATGGTTCTGGGAACTGGTATCCGCCTGGGGATGGAAAATTCTGATGGTCATTGGGATGGTCTTAGCCATTCTTTTCCTGTTCTGTCTATGCGTACAGTGTGCTCCTGCATTATGTGGCCTCTGTGTTACATCATGTGTAAGGAAGCCTGTATCAAGGGATGAACTAAGCACTAGAATGATGTTACAGCAACATCTCAATGACTTTAGGAATATGCAGCCTGATTCATGAAGCTAAATTGCACTCGCAAAGGGCAAGATTCTCAGAATCTTGCCTTTTGCGAGTGCAATTTTGGCATTTGGGATTCACAATCCCAAATGCAAAAATCGCTAATGAAGAATTAGCTAATATGCGAGGATTAGCATTTAAGGAATCTCTATTAGAGATTCCTTAAATGCTATTCATGACACTTTCAAAAATTGCGATTTTGCAAATTTGGGCCGCTATTTACCGAGAGGTCAGACCTCTCGGTAAATAGCAAAAACTTAGAAAAATGCTTTTAAAAGCTTTTTTCTAAGTTGCATGTTGCACACACACATGTCCTTTGGACATGTGTGTGCCCAACACCTGTTCAAATGTGCATTTTAGGGGTGCTACAGGGTGTCCTTTGGACACCCCTGGCACCCTTAAAATCGCTATCTTATTTGCGAGTAGTAAATTGCTACTCGCAAATAAGGGATACTCCCCATTCATTCCTATGGGCCTTTTGGCCCATAGGAATGCATGGGGAGTTATTCCTTTTTTTGCGAGTAGCAATTTTCTACTCGCAAATAGAGAACATGTAGGAATCGCTATTTATTTACCAATTCCTACATGAATACCGTTTTGCATGTCCTCAATAGCGAGTCGCTATGATTCGCTATTAGGGCCACGCAAAACGGCCCGTACATGAATCAGGCTGATGGATCTGGACTCAGATTAACATGAGGATAGATTAGTTGCCTATGTAAGGGCAAAAGGAGGGATTGTAGGACTGAAGAATTCTGGACCCGTGTAATATGTCTTCACTCGAGAATAAAACTTCGTCGTAAATGGACGAATCTAGTATCAAAAGACCGAGAATGACGAATACATCATGCACAGGTATTTTCAGCATATTCGAGTGACGATTTCACCTCAAAATCGTCCTGTCTCGTTCAGAACCCTTGGCTTCCATTTTATGTCTGACAGCCATTTTGTAAATTGCCCTTTACATAGGCTTATAATCCAGCCAAATTCGATCCCAGAAGGACACGTACACCTTGATCGACTTTTCCATGACCTATGCAAGTTGGAACCATTGCCCCAGGCCGGACCTGCTAGGTCAGTTTCTCTCCAGTGGCCGAGCAAGATAGCATCAGGGCTCAACAGGCCATAAAACCTTCTCATTGCACACACACCTGCCGTATCTTGCTCACATCTATCTTTACTCTTTTTGCTTCGTTTGCTTTATAATGGGGAGGTGCCCGTTTTATTGGGGGTCCACCGATATCTGATGAAGGGTTGGGCCTTGCCGGGTGATTTGTTATGGGCTGGATGAAGTGAAATATGGACATGTCGTCATGACTTTGCTTTTTCCTTTGTAAACTAAGAATGTGAATAGTATACTGTAAATTCGAAGAATGTTTGCCTAAAGCACAATATTTCGTATAAAAGAAAAAGCCGAGTCTTGTGAATTGCGACAGTCTCCTGAGAACATACTCCCTGTGTGTTGTACTTCTAGGACGCTTGTTACCTTGGTTGCAGCCAATAAAATCGATCCTTGACTTCACCTAGAAGACTCTGAGGGGCATATTACCAAGGGTGGTGATAGGTAATTATCGCCGATTTAGCGGCCGTTTTCGGCCGCAAAGCGGCGATAATTCTATCGCTCGACAGCTTTTAGGCGACAGCGAGCGGTTTGGGGCCCGCTTTGCATGTTAGCGATATTTATCGCTAATGACATGCAAAGTGGGCGTACCAACCTGTTAGCAACTGAAAGCAGTCACTAACGTCGCTATCGCCTATTAGCAAGGCAGGCGTAGCGATGGAAATATTCCCGCTATCGCCAAATACTAACACCTGCCCAGACCAGTTCTTAGCCATGTTATCCAATGGGAGGTGGATAACATGGCTTAGAGCATTTCGATGCTAATGCGTGAATTTCGCTGTATTCTCAGCGATATTCACGCATTTCGCCGCTATCGCTGGATATTTTAGCACAATGGAGAAAAACGTTGCTAATAGCATGTTTTCTCCGCTAACATATCCAGCGATAGGCAGCGATAAAAAAATCGTCGCTCAGCCTATTTTGCGATAATTATCGCTACTTGTTGGTAATATGCCCCTGAGTTTCTGTGGTCTGAATCAGGAAAAGGACTCGAGGTCTTTGGGTGTGTTTTCCCTGACACCGCTGGGTTACCGGTTAAGTACCGGTTGTGAAAAAGCCAGTACCTCAAGTGAGTGTCTGTAGAGGGGCAGCGAGTGCCAGGAGAAGGGCAAGAAGCACGAGAAGGCATGGAGTGTCAGGGAGGGGATGTCACTAGGGGAGCAGGGAGCCATTACAGGGCTGTCTCAAAGGAATCTTGGCTGCTTCACGCCACAGATATCTGTGTAAAGTCCTCCCTTGCCCCACACACCTGGCATTATGACCCACATTCCACTCCAAACTACACCCGCAGAGCCCCGTGATGCTGCAGCAAAAGGTGAACCTGCCCTTAAAACAGTGTCACTGGGTCTGGCCCATCTTGACATGGGTAAAGCCTTGCACACGTGCCTCAGACCATCCTACCTCCAATAAAGGTCTTCTGCTTGTATCTTCCCCACATCGGGGGTCTTTGCTCGTATGACACAATGACTCCAGCACTCAAGAGAAGTCCACTGGGTCCCACTTCCCTCATACATACCCGGTGCCTCCCTTACACAGCTGTCATCACCAGCAGCGACCCACCACACCTGGCTGCTAAGGTGAACACCTCCAGAGGAACACGCACAACATGCAACCACAGCATCGCCAGGCGGGCAGTGAGGGCAAGAAGGAAGAGATACAGACCTCCAGAACCTCCCTCAGAGTATCACATCCAGCAGAACCCACTCTTTCTCCACTTCTGGTGCCAGAGCGGTGGGTACAAGAAGGGATACCAAGCCTTCTCCAGAACCTCCCTCAGAGTATCAAATCCAGCTGAACTCACCCTTACTCCACTTCTGGTGCCAGGGCAGGGGGTACAAGAAGGGATACCAAGCCTTCTATAGAACCCCCCTCAGAGTATCAAATCCACCAGAATCCACTGTTTCTCCACTTCCGAGGCCAGGGCAGGGGGTACAAGAAGGGATACCAAGCCTTCTCCAGAACCTCCCTCAGAGTATCAAATCCAGCAGAATCCACCCTTTCTCCACTTCTGGTGCCAGGGCAGAGAATACAAGAAGGGATACCAAGCCTACTCCAGAACCTCCCTCGGAGTATCAAATCCAGCAGGACCCACCCTTTCTCCACTTCTGGTGCCAGGGCAGGGAGTACAAGAAGGGAGCCCAAGCCTTCTAAAGAACCTCCCTCAGAGTATCAAATCCAGCAGAACCCACACTTTCTCCACTTCTGGTGCCAGGGCAGGGAGTACAAGAAGGGATACCAAGCCTTCTCCAGAACCTCCCTCAGAGTATCAAATCCAGCAGAACCCACCCTTTCTCCACTTCTGGTGCCAGGGCAGGGAGTGCAAGAAGGGATACCAAGCCTTCTATAGAACCCTCCCTGTCCAGTAAGTGATTCATCTTTGAAAAAATAACTTTATTAGATAAATAAATCCATTGGAATAATGATAAACAAAGCTATATGCAAACAGCACTTTACAAAGACTGTATATAAATTATAATACAAAGCCAAGCAGCACTAAGGCTATTTTATTAATACCAGGCAACCACCTAGTCCAATCAATCAATCACTCAGGGTTTGTAAAGTGCGGCTACTCACCTGTGGGGGTCTCAAGGCGCTGTGGGGGCACAGAGGATCAGGCCAAGTGCTGAATTCATCTGAAGAGCCAGGTCATGAGGCTGATGTGCGACGGGTGGTCCTACGGGGGCATTTGAAGCTCCGCACCAGATGCCTTCGGAAGAGCGTGACGAACGGATCCCCACCCAGGAGCCTCCCCCTGCACTCCATGCACACAAAAGGCCAGATTAGCACCAGTTGTGTTACAACCAGTGAGCAGTAGCACCACGTCAAGGTTCTGACCATTGCTACTGACCATTCACACCATTCATACGGGGGCCTACAACACCCCTTCCCCCTGGGAGCCCTTTCTTCTTCATTGGACACCATGCCCCCACCCTCCACCCCATAAAGACCCTCATTCACACCATTCATAACCCAAGGACTCAGGCGTACGCTGGGAAGCCCCCTCCGAGACCCCCCAGCGTATCGCGGCAGATCCAGGACACACGCTGGGGCCCTGAGAGGGTGCCAAAGAGACAATGCAGCGGGGGCCAAGGTGAGCCCCTACCTGGCCCCTCCCAGGGTGGAGGAGAATCGGCGGGGAGCATGAGTGCGGAGGGCACTTTAACTCACCAAGCACCGAAGCTCCCCCGCAGCCTGCTCCCTCACTGCCCACCACTAGGTGTGGTGCAGCGGCCAGGGCAGCTGACTTCAGAGCACAGGGTTCAGGGTTCGATACCCGGCTCTGGTGGCAGCTCAGCTCAGCACCATGTGACTCTGGGCAATAGCTCACTTAACTTCCACGACGACCCCCAGCACTTTGAGACTCGGAAGGGTGAGTAGTTTGCGCTTTACAAATACAGATTTAGAAATAAATCCATATTTGTAAAGCGCGAACTACTCACCCTCAGGGGTCTCAAGGCACTGGGGGGCCGTCGTGGAAATTAACTGAGTTATTGCCCAGAGTCTCATGGTGCTGAGCTGAGCTGCCGCCGGGGCCAGGGATCGAACCCTGTGCTCTGAAGTCAGCTGCCCTGACCTCTGCACCACACCTCTCACTGCCCCCTCTGGATATATAGGCTTGCAGGAGTGACATCACAATGGAAGGGGGGGCAGGATGTACAAGGGTGGTGGAGTGACATCACAGACGAAGGGGGGGACAGGATTTGCAGGCCAGGGGGAGTGACATCACAAAGGAAGGGGGGGCAGGATGTACAGGGCTGGTGGAGTGACATCACAGACGAAGGGGGGGACAGGATTTGCAGGCCAGGGGGAGTGACATCACAGACGAAAGGGGGGGACAGGATTTGCAGGCCAGGGGGAGTGACATCACTATCCGAGCTCGGCGGAGATGGGTAGGTGATCCCTCGCGGACACGGGCAGAGTGAGCCAAGTCTGAAGGCTTACCCCGATGTACTGACCCGCCGATCACTCATGTGGTATTTAGCCCTTAACCCTTAGGCATAGGACTTTCCATTGAGGTAAACTGTATACCCATACCACACCATATACATGACACTAGCATGTTATTGAGTTAATTTTCTTTATTATTTTTCACTTTTTAAGGTCCTGATGAATCGCAGGATAGTAATCCGTTTGCGAGAAACATGTTGACCACTTGTTGTTTTTCAGAGCTCCACATAGGTCACTCTACCTAACGAGGTGACACTGAGTGAGCTTGTTTTCACGATTTTAACTGCAATAGGGGGACCACCAGAATAAAATTGTTTCCGGTACCTCTTACTGCATTTTAACCTTCACCTCAGGCTCAGTTGCCTCCCCGCCCACACACCCACACTTCACCATAGGGCAGTTGGATACAAAAGATCTCCGCCAAAGAGCCCCTCTTTGAGGTGTGCCCGTCGGGGATTGCACCGCCCCCCCGACGAGGAGCAACCGCCGATGATGAAGCATGACATCCTTCGGGGTGTGTGAGGCAAATACATCCAACAAAAGGGATGCCCACAGGTGTTACATTTACACCTCTGGTCACGCCAGCGTTTGCATAGTCCTTCCTAGCCTTCCCCTTCTCTTCCCACTCTTTGCAGGAACAGTTCAGCCCCCCGCTTTGTTAGCATAGGCCAGGGGGAGTGACATCACAGACGAAGGGGGGGACAGGATTTGCAGGCCAGGGGGAGTGACATCACAGACGAAGGGGGGGCCTGTATTTGGGTAGCATGGGCTATGCCTAAATAAGGGTCTGATTTCTATGCCTATAAAAGGGCAATGTGAATTGTACCTATATAAGGGCATGAATCGGGAACATTCATACGGAATCTAAATCGATACACAACAGCACAGTAAGTGACACTCAATAACTTTTGTTGTAAACAAATCTACGACCCTAGTGTAACTTTCCCCGATTCATGCCCTTATATAGGTATTCTTTACCCTATCCTTTTATAGGCATAGAAATCATTACCATATTTGGCCTGAGCATTACAGCCCAAATACTGCAAGGCTACTTCCACTAAGTTCCGAGAATTCACAACGATTTCTTGGAAAAACCCGCCTTCAGCAGCTAGGATCTTCCCACTGCTTGAATATTAAGTTATCCAAGAAATCCTGGAGTTTTCTGGGAATTGAACCTTTGAGTGACGTTATTAAGTCCAAATCAGAGGTACAAATCACCTGAGTGGACATATATTGTTCTTCCACCAGTTGTTGAAGTAAATAGCAGTCAAGAAAATCTGTATGACCCAAAATCAATTGGGAAAAGTGAGTAAAAAGGTCATCTAAGAGAAAGGATAGGTGTTCAAAGTATATGATATTAAAGTAAAAAGTCTGAAGTCCTGTGAGACGTTTTTTGTAAATATAGAAGAGGTCGGAGTTGACACAAAGTCGAAGAAAACTTGTTAGAAAATCTAATTTAGCAATATTTAGAATAGAAATTGACACAAGGTCGAAGAAAACTTGTTAGAGTGCTAAGTGGTGTGAAATCTATAGGTGACACAAGGTCGAAGAAACGGTGTTAGGGAAAATGATAATGAACAATCACAGAACGAAATGTTCTATTTTTAGAAAATGGTGCAGGTGTTTTTCCATATGCATGGGGTTGATGACTATACTATGGATAATTTTAGCTATTGTGATTCCTTTCCAAACTAATTGAACGCAATTGAAACAGAATTGAGCTCAAGTAAGCCAATTGAGAAAGAAAAAGTGCATGAGAGTTATGTGTACAAGCCAGAGCTGCATCAAGATAGGTCTATTAGTGACTACACCAAAAATATTTTTTCAAAGTTATTGTTGGAGTACACTAAAACAATGAATGTTGATGACTGATATGTTTGTGTAAAATTGCCAGCATCAGTGTCAGAAGGGGCGACCTGTCACCACCTTCCTCTTACTTATGGAGTAACTTGTAGTGTAATTTCAAGTTTGTTTTATAAGACTGGGAAATTGGAGTATCATTATTCCAATGTAGATGAGATATTTGCAAAATTAAAGATTGATAATACACTAAATAAAAGAAATTATGCAGAGGTAATGATAGAATATTTTCTAGAAGTAGATGAGTTAACCCATGAGTATGCATTTAATAATAATTTGACATGTAAAATGAGAGTTGAAGAGAAGACATTCTTAAACATGGTTGAGGAAAGAAGAATTGCTTATAAACGAAAAGAGAGGGTGAAGCATGCAAAGTCAAAATATTACACGTTTGATGATGAGAACATTGAGGATAAAAATGTGAATGTAGCAATCAATATAGATGCACCAATGTTGGGAAAAATTTGTATCAGAAGAGATAATTCAATGTATGACAATTATTTTGTGGGTGCGAGTTAATGTGAAGACACCTATCGAATCATAGGAGGTTGGGGATTTAAAGGAAATGATCCTGTTTTCCCTGGAATTTATTTTATATGTCGGAATAGAGCCTATTATAGACTGCCAGACCACTGGTATGGGACATGTTATGTGGGTTTGGTCTTTCCAAAAAATGTCCATGTAGATAGAGGTACTAATGGAAAGCATGAGATAGGTGAAGTTTTAAGTAGAAAAAGGAGAGAGAGTGGCTTAGAAATAATAGGAGATGTATTTGGAGCACTGATACCAGCAGTGGGAAATTTGTTTAATGCAAATAGAATCAGAAAATTGTCCACAATAGTTGATAAATTATCAACAGATACAGCAGGAGGATTCCTAATGGTAGATACTGAAATGGTTGCTATGAGAGCTATGGTTATGCAAAACAGACTTGCCCTTGACATAATTTTAGCAAAAGAGGGAGGAGTCTGTGGAATGTTGAAAGTTCAACATTGTTGCACTTACATTCCAGATAAAAGTCAGAATATTGAGAATTATATTATAAATATTACAGATTTGCATAAAGAAATTGAACCACTGGAGGTTGAAGGTGTCCTTGTAAGGCTGGGTAAAAGCTTCTCAGCAATTAAACATTGGTTTCAAGAAATAGGTAGTTCAAGTATAGGTAAGATACTAATTCCAATAACAGTTATAGTGATAGTGATTTTCTTTATAAGGTTATGCTGTTCACATCTAACATGGGCTTCGATTGGAATTCATAGAGCATATTATCAAGACCATTATCGCCGCTTTATCGGCAGTTTCCTGCCGATATAAGTGGCGATAATGTATCGCCTGTCGTTGATAATATGCCCCAAGGTTTTTAAGAATTCAAAAGAAAAGGAGACAAAATTATAGATGTTATTAACAAAAAGAAGTTGAAACATGTTCTGCTAAATTTTTCAAAATTTTGAGGGTTATTTGGTGATAGAATCACCAGATGAGGGAATTGATGGAGCGAGGTGGCAAACACAAAATATTGTGTACCCCTCGTAAAGTTAATGTCCCATAACATTAATATTGACTGATTGCATGTTTTGCGAAATTAACTAACCATAGAATAAAGTGCATACATTATTTTTATTATTACACATGGGGAGAACTAACTTTGCTTGCATTCTGCAAATAAACCCAGCTAATATGTATTGTTATTGTGTTGTGAATTAATGCACAGCTTGGAAAATAATCAAAATGCAATTTAAATGTGCTTATTGTATTCATTTATGTGGTGGAGAGGTCGAAATGTAAGTATAAAATGCATTTATGTGGCTTATTTGCTATGTAACAACTAACTGGGAAACATTAGTTAGGTGGGAGGTAAACAGAATGGGTTTAAAATTCAATAATTAATATAAATCTGTGTTTGTTTTCACGATAGTTCCAAAAGCGGCCTCTGAGGCCTGTACAACAAAGATGGACGCTTGGGTAAACTGTGAGCAAGAGCTGAACTGCGCAGGTGCCCCAAAACCTGCAAGTCAGAGTGAACTGCCTGTGCTCGAGGAGGTTCAAGGCTGATGTGGCCCGGAACCTAGGATGGGTGCCAAACCTGGGCGACTGAACGTTGAGATCATGAGAATATTGCCTGATGTTGCCACTCAAGGAAATGGCGAGGCCCAAGACTGTCCTAAAACAAAGACTTATTATTTCTTGCTGACACGCTGTGAAAATGATGTTGTAATGGTGAAGAGATGCTCACCCACCCCGATTTTGTCCAATCACAGCCCAAATAAGTGGTGTTAGTTACATTTTAGATAGATTAAGTTAGGGATTTAGGGTATAAAAACCCCTGGTTTTGTCTAGTTGGGGTCGCTTTTTCAATTTCCATCGGAGATGCTGCCCGATTGCTGACCGATTCCTGGATGTAAGACTTCTAATGGTTTTTCTTCCTTGTTTGCTTTGCAGGATTGAAGGATAAGATGAGGGTGTTAGTTAGGGATGTTAGGAGAGAATGACTTTGGAACTATCTGTTCTTTGCTAATCTTTAACTGTTTTCTAAAATAAAGCGATTCTTTTTCTGAGCTCTAAATATAATGATCATTTTGAAATAAAGTTTAAGATTTTACTGAATAAAGATTTACTAATGACTAGATGTCAGACATGATAAAGTTTTGCTTTCAATAAAAATTAGATAAATGAAGAAGTAAGAGCTGGTCTTTGAATTCTTCCTACGCCTAATTTTCATTCTAGCAGATCCATTGCCATTATGGTGGTGTGTCTGAATAATTTAAGTCTGAATAAAACCATGGTAAAATGTTTTTAAATCCGCAGGTGTAAATAATGAATAGTTAAATAGGTTTAGACGCTCCACCTAAATGTTACAGCGTTTCTCTGCTGCGATTCACCAGAGCCTTGAAGCCGAGTGTAAGTAAACAGGGTAAAAGCGCAGTGCTATGGGCCCCACTGATGCATGATTTGTGTGTTTTATGGTTTCAGTGTAATGGTGAGTGTTAATTAGAAATGATTTCTGGAGCCGCGCTGTAGCAAAATCTTAGGGCAGCAAACATGTACATACATGTGTGCATGTGTCAGTCTGATTCCAGGTGCCACAATTGAACTCCGTATGCTAACACTTGCGGCCACATGCATCAAAGTGCCCATTTGTGATTTCTTAATTGCGAAAATTAAGGAATCGCAAATTGGTATGCATTAAGAACTCGCAATTTTATTTGCGATTTCTTAATTTTCCTTAATTGCGATTCACAATTTGCGAATCGCAATTAAGGAATCCCTTCCAATTGATTCCTATGGGCCTAGAGGCCCATAGGAATGAATGGGAAGACAATCTCAATTTGCGATTCGCAATTAGCTAATCGCAAATTGAGATTGCGATTTCAAGGGTACAGGGGTGTCCAAAGGACACCCTGTTGCACCCCTGAAATCAATCTATGCACATATGTTGTGCACACACATGCCCCTAGGGCATGTGTGTGCACAACATGACAGTTTGAAAAATGCACAAAATTGCATTTTTCAAATTTTTCGCGAATTACCATGAGGTCCAACCTCATGGTAATTTTTTCGTCCTAATTGCGAATTCGCAATTTTTTTAAGTGTCATGCATTGCATTTAAAGAATCGCAAATTTCAATTCCTTAAATGCAAACGCATTTTTAGAAATCGCAAAAAATAGCGATTTCTTGCATTTTTTGTTAATGCTTCCCAAATAGTGATTTAGGAATCGCAAACGGCCGCATTTTGCGATTCGCACCGTTTGCGATTCCTAAATCACTTGATGCATGTGGCCGTAAGTGAACACAAGCCCTCAAAGCGCTGTAACCCTACAGTCTCTGCACGGACCGGCATGCACTGCTCGACTTCCAATCCCGGCTCCCCCTTGAGCACCGTGTGATCCTCCGCACATCGGAGGCCTTCGTGCATCTTTTTCCTTAAACAAGCAGTTTGAGAGCGCCTCGAAGTCCTTGGGAACAACCTGCTGATGTATAAAATAACATGGTTTCACATTCACTCCTACTCTAGGCTCTTTAAAGGAGGAACATGAGGCTTCAGGTGCCTCGAGGCAGCGCCGCCAGGGATTGGTGGACGTTTCATGGGTTAACCTCTGACCTTCGAGAAATGTCGCTCCTTTCGGAGGTCGAATCGTTCACTTCATTGAGACACTAACACGTGAAGGTGTTTATTTTTAAAGTCTTTATGTTTTCCTGACAGTTGTTGCCCGAGTTACATATTCTGACGCCCCCCCCACCCCCCCCCCCCCCCCCGGAAGGGTTTATGACGTGCACTGCCCCTCCCCGTCAGTGTCTATGACGTGCACTGACCCGCGCAGGATCACACGCCGCGTCGGTGGCACCGGGCATAGCGCTCAGAGAGCCTGAGAGGAGCTATGGGGCAGCCGTGGACACGGAGGGCAGAAAGAACAGGCAGCGCCAGGGCGAGGACGGGCAGTGCCCTCTGTTCCTGGAAACAGCTCTCGGAGAAAGCAGAGAACCAGCTGTGCCCCAGGGTACATGGGGAATGGGGACTTTCATCTGATGGCACAGAGGCGAGGCCTGGCACAGCGCCCAGAGGCGAGGCCTGGCACAGGGGAGGGGGGTACATCACACAGCGCTCAGAGGCGAGGCCTGGCACAGGGGAGGGGGGTACATCACACAGCGCCCAGAGGCAAGGCCTAGCACAAGGGAGGGCGGTACATCACAGTGCGGCCAGAGGCGAGGCCTGGCACATGGGAGGGGGTACATCACACAGCGCCCAGAGGCGAGGCCTGGCACAGGGGAGGAGGGTACATCACACAGCGCCCAGAGACGAGGCATGGCACAGGGGAGGAGGGTCCATCACACAGCACCCAGGGGCGAGGCCTGGCACAGGGGAGGGGGGGTACATTACACAGCGCCCAGAGGCGAGGCCTTGCACAGGGGGCTGGGGGGGTACACCACACAGCGCCTAGAGGTGAGGCCTGGCACAGAAGAGGAGGAGGGTACATCACACAGCGCCGAGAGGCGAGGCCTGGCACAGGGGAGGGGGGTACATCACACAGCACCCAGAGGCGAGGCCTGGCACAAGGGAGGGGGGTACATCACACAGCGCCCAGAGGCGAGGCCTGGCACAGGGGAGGAGGGTACATTACACAGCGCCCAATGGCAAAGCCTGGCACAGGGGAGGAGGAGGGTACATCACACAGCGCCCCGAGGCGAGGCCTGGCACAGGGAAGGAGGAGGGTACATCACACAGTGCCCAGAGGCGAGGCCTGGCACAGAGGAGGGGGTACATCATACAGCGCCCAGAGGCGAGGCCTGGCACAGCGCCCAGAGGCAAGGCTTGGCATTGGGGAGGAGGGTACATCACACAGTGCCCAGAGGCGAGGCCTGGCACAGGGGAGCGGGGTACATCACACAGCGCCCAGAGGAGTGGCCTGGCACAGAGGAGAGGGGTACATCACACAGAGCCCAGAGGCAAGGCCTGGCACAGGGGAGAGGGTACATCACACAGCGCCCAGAGGCGAGGCCTGGCACAGGGGAGGGGGGTACATCACGAAGCACCCAGAGGCGAGGCCTGGCACTGGGGAGGAGGGTACATCACACAGCGCCCAGAGACGAGGCCTGGCACAGGGGAGGGGGATATATCACACAGCGCCCAGAGGCGAGGCCTGGCACAGGTTAGGAGGGGGGTACATCACACAGCGCCCAGAGGCGAGGCCTGGCACAGAAGAGGGGGGTACATCACACAGCGCCCAGAGGCGTGGCCTGGCACAGGGTAGGAGGGGGGTACATCACACAGCGCCCAGAGGCGAGGCCTGGCACAGAAGAGGGGGGTACACCACACAGCGCCCAGAGGCGAGGCCTGGCACAGGGGAGGGGGGTACATCAATCAGCGCCCAGAGGCAAGGCCTGGCACAGGGGAGGGGGGTACATCAGACAGCGCCCAGAGGCGAGGCCTGGCACAGGGGGCCGGGGGGGGGTACACCACACAACGCCCAGAGGTGAGGCCTGGCACAGGGGAGGGGGTACATCCCACAGCACCCAGTGGCAAGGCGCAGGGGAGGGGGGCACATCACACAGCGCCCAGAGACGAGGCCTGGCACAGGGGAGGAAGGTACATCACACAGCGCCCAGAGGTGAGGCCTGGCACAGGAGAGGAGGAGGGTACATCACACAGCGCCCAGAGGCAAGGCCTGGCACAGGGGAGGGGGGTACATCACACAGCGCCCAGAGGCGAGGCCTGGCACAGGGGGGGGGGTACATCACACAACGCCCAGAGGCGAGGCCTGGCAGAGGGGAGGGGGGTACATCACACAGCGCCCAGAGGCGAGGCCTGGCGCAGGGGAGGGGGGTACATCACACAGCACCCAGAGGCGAGGCCTGGCACAAGGGAGGGGGGTACATCACACAGCACCCAGAGGCGAGGCCTGGCACAGGGGAGGAGGGTACATCACACAGCGCCCAATGGCGAAGCCTGGCACAGGGGAGGAGGAGGGTACATTACACATCGCCCAGAGGCGAGGCCTGGCACAGGGGAGGAGGGTACATCACACAGCGCCAAGAGGCGAGGCCTGGCACAGAGGAGGGGGTACATCACACAGCGCCCAGAGGCGAGGCCTGGCACAGCGCCCAGAGGCGAGGCCTGGCACTGGGGAGGAGGGTACATCTCACAGCGCCCAGAGGCGAGGCCTGGCACAGGGGAGGGGGGTACATCACACAGCACCCAGAGGCGTGGCCTTGCACAGAGGAGAGGGGTACATCACACAGCGCCCAGAGGCGAGGCCTGGCACAGAGGAGAGGGGTACATCACACAGCGCCCAGAGGCGAGGCCTGGCACAGCGCCCAGAGGCGAGGCCTGGCACTGGGGAGGAGGGTACATCACACAGTGCCCAGAGGTGAGGCCTGGCACAGGGGAGGAGGGTACATCACACAGCGCCCAGAGGCGTGGCCTGGCACAGAGGAGAGGGGTACATCACACAGCGCCTAGAGGCAAGGCCTGGCACAGAGGAGAGGGTACATCACACAGCGCCCAGAGGCGAGGCCTGGCACAGGGGAGGGGGGTACATCACACAGCACCCAGAGGCAAGGCCTGGCACTGGGGAGGAGAGTACATCACACAGCGCCCAGAGGCGAGGCCTGGCACAGGGGAGGGGGGTACATCACACAGCGCCCAGAGGCAAGGCCTGGCACAGGTTAGGAGGGGGGTACATCACACAGCGCCCAGAGGCGATGCCTGGCACAGAAGAGGGGGGTACATCACACAGCGCCCAGAGGCCAGGCCTGGCACAGAAGAGGGGGGTACACCACACAGCACCCAGAGGCGAGGCCTGGCACAGGGGAGGGGGGTACATCACACAGCGCCCAGAGGCAAGGCCTGGCACAGGTGAGGGGGTACATCAGACAGCGCCCAGAGGCGAGGCCTGGCACAGGGGGCCGGGGGGGGGGTACAGCACACAACGCCAAGAGGTGAGGCCTGGCACAGGGGAGGGGGTACATCACACAGCACCCAGTGGCAAGGCGCAGGGGAAGGGGGCACATCACACAGAGCCCAGAGGCGAGGCCTGGCACAGGGGAGGAGGAGGGTACATCACACAGCACCCAGAGGAAATGCCTGGCACAGGGGAGGGGGGTACATCACACAGCGCCCAGAGGCGAGGCATGGCACGGGGGGGGGGTATGTCACACAACGCCCAGAGGCGAGGCCTGGCAGAGGGGAGGGGGGTACATCACACAGCGCCCAGAGGCGAGGCCTGGCACAGGGTAGGGGGGTACATCACACAGCACCCAGAGGCGAGGCCTGGCACAAGGGAGGGGGGTACATCACACAGCACCCAGAGGCGAGGCCTGGCACAGGGGAGGAGGGTACATCACACAGCGCCCAATGGCGAAGCCTGGCACAGGGGAGGAGGAGTGTACATCACACAGCGCCCAGAGGCGAGGCCTGGCACAGGGGAGGAGGAGGGTACATCACACAGCGCCCAGAGGCGAGGCCTGGCACAGAGGAGGGGGTACATCACACAGCGCCCAGAGGCGAGGCCTGGCATAGCGCCCAGAGGCGAGGCCTGGCACTGGGGAGGAGGGTACATCACACAGCGCCCAGAGGCGAGGCCTGGCACAGGGGAGGGGGGTACATCACACAGTGCCTGAGGCGTGGTCTGGCACAGAGGAGAGGGGTACATCACACAGCGCCCAGAGGCAAGGGCTGGCACAGGGGAGAGGGTACATCACACAGTGACCAGAGGCGAGGCCTGGCACAGGGGAGGGGGGTACATCACACCGCGCCCAGAGGCGTGGCCTGGCACAGAGGAGAGGGGTACATCACACAGCGCCCAGAGGCAAGGCCTGGCACAGGGGAGAGGGTACATCACACAGCACCCAGAGGCGAGGCCTGGCACAGGGGAGGGAGGTACATCACACAGCACCCAGAGGCGAGGCCTGGCACTGGGGAGGAGGGTACATCACACAGCGCCCAGAGGCGAGGCCTGGCACAGAGGAGGGGGGTACATCACACAGCGCCCAGAGGCATGGCCTGGCACAGGTGAGGAGGGTACATCACACAGCGCCCAGAGGCGAGGCCTGGCACAGGGGAGGAGGGGGGGTACACCAGACAGCGCCCAGAGGCGAGGCTTGGCACAGGGGAGGGGGTACATCACACAGCGCCCAGAGGCGAGGCCTGGCACAGGGGAGGAGGGTACATCACACAGCGCCCAGAGGCGAGGCATGGCACAGGGGGGGGGGTACGTCACACAACGCCCACAGGCGAGGCCTGGCAGAGGGGAGGGGGGTACATCACACAGCGCCCAGAGGCGAGGCCTGGCACAGGGTAGGGGGGTACATCACACAGCACCCAGAGGCGAGGCCTGGCACAAGGGAGGGGGCTACATCACACAGCACCCAGAGGCGAGGCCTGGCACAGGGGAGGAGGGTACATCACACAGCGCCCAATGGCGAAGCCTGGCACAGGGGAGGAGGAGTGTACATCACACAGCGCCCAGAGGCGAGGCCTGGCACAGGGGAGGAGGAGGGTACATCACACAGCGCCCAGAGGCGAGGCCTGGCACAGAGGAGGGGGTACATCACACAGCGCCCAGAGGCGAGGCCTGGCACAGCGCCCAGAGGCGAGGCCTGGCACTGGGGAGGAGGGTACATCACACAGCGCCCAGAGGCGAGGCCTGGCACAGGGGAGGGGGGTACATCACACAGTGCCTGAGGCGTGGTCTGGCACAGAGGAGAGGGGTACATCACACAGCGCCCAGAGGCAAGGGCTGGCACAGGGGAGAGGGTACATCACACAGTGACCAGAGGCGAGGCCTGGCACAGGGGAGGGGGGTACATCACACCGCGCCCAGAGGCGTGGCCTGGCACAGAGGAGAGGGGTACATCACACAGCGCCCAGAGGCAAGGCCTGGCACAGGGGAGAGGGTACATCACACAGCACCCAGAGGCGAGGCCTGGCACAGGGGAGGGGGGTACATCACACAGCACCCAGAGGCGAGGCCTGGCACTGGGGAGGAGGGTACATCACACAGCGCCCAGAGGCGAGGCCTGGCACAGAGGAGGGGGGTACATCACACAGCGCCCAGAGGCATGGCCTGGCACAGGTGAGGAGGGTACATCACACAGCGCCCAGAGGCGAGGCCTGGCACAGGGGAGGAGGGGGGGTACACCAGACAGCGCCCAGAGGCGAGGCTTGGCACAGGGGAGGGGGTACATCACACAGCGCCCAGAGGCGAGGCCTGGCACAGGGGAGGAGGGTACATCACACAGCGCCCAGAGGCGAGGCCTGGCACAGGGGAGGGGGGTACATCACACAGCGCCCAGAGGCGTGGCCTGGCACAGGGTACGAGGGGGGTACATCACACAGCGCACAGAGGCGAGGCCTGGCACGGAAGAGGGGGGTACACCACACAGCTCCCAGAGGCAAGGCCTGGCACAGGGGAGGAGGGTACATCACACAACGCTTTGGCCTTGCAAAATTTTTGTCATGGGTATGGTCCATCAGGTCAAAACGGCTATTAATTACTGTTTGATTGATCAACTTTTAATTCTATGACCTATTGATAAATGGTTATTTCTTTTAAAGATTGTTGGGCTCCTGTTTTATGCTATGGAATCTGGCCATTTTAAATTCGTATTTGTTACAATGCTTTTAATTTTTTGGGGGGAGAAAAACTTTTAGTGAATGTAAATCTCTTCTAAATGGACCCATGTTGTATTTTTCATGAGTTGCTTTTATGATGTAACAATCGAAATAATGCCGATGAACTGAACTGAACTGTTAAACTAGGGGAAGCAACAGAGAGCATTGTGAGGCGGTGCACACTATCATTAGTTGGGAGTGGAGTGCAGGGAAAGGCGCAGGAAGTGTCAGGAGAGAGGCAGGGAGTGTCACTTGATGTCTGGGGAGTGTTAAACTACATTAGGGGTCGGTGAGTGTTCTGAGGAGGTGCACAGTGTCACTAGAGAGGACCGCAGTGTCAGGATAGGGACAGGGAGTGTAAGAAGAAGGACTTAGGGTAACAGGAGAACAGCAGTGTAGGAGGCTGGCTTAGTAAATGGTTCACGCTTATTTAAGTGGTGCAAATTGCACTAATCCAGACAACACGTACGGTGATTTTGGTGGCCTCGGATAACCACAGGAGGCTCTCAGAGTGGTAACTGTGGAGAGCAGCCTTAAGCCTTATCTTAAAGGAGTGTTCAGCAGCATGTTTCATGGAGGTCGGTTACACGAAAAAGAACCCCACATATACTTATAGGGGTTAAGTCCCGTGACCTCGGATATACAAAAACTTATATTTGTTGTGAGAGGTGCTGTCACCAGCTCACACGGGCTGCAAGGGCAGACCTGCAGTCACAGTTTGAGGGGACTCTGATGGGTGGCACAGTACATGCGCCGGCCCATGGGAGACACCTGGTGTACCTATGCCCTGGGTAACTCAGTACCATATACTACGGACTTACAAGGGTACACCAGTAGCCAATTGTGGATGTACAGAAGTACTTACCATGGTCAATTTAGGGGAAAAGACCAGTGACTGGGGTCCTGATTAACAGGATCCCCGTCAGACTAGTCACAAACACACTGAAACCAAGAAAAGAGTGGGGGTAACCATGAAAGCAGATCCGACTTTCCTTCAGACAGGCAGTGTCCAGATAGGGGCAGGGAGTGTCTGTAGAGGGTCAGGGAGTGTCTGTAGAGGGTCAGGGAGTGTCTGTAGAGGGTCAGTGAGTGCCTGTAGAGGGGCAGGGAGTGTCTGTAGAGGGGCAGGGAGTGTCTGTAGAGGGGCAGGGAGTGTCTATAGAGGGGCGGGGAGTGTCTGTAGAGGGGCAGGGAGTGTCTATAGAGGGGCAGGGAGTGTCTGTAGAGGGTCAGGGAGTGTCTGTAGAGGGTCAGTGAGTACCTGTAGTGGGACAGGGAGTGTCTATAGAGGGGCAGGGAGTGTCTGTAGAGGGGCAGTGAGTGTCTGTGGAGGGGCAGGGAGTGTCTATAGAGGGGCAGGGAGTGTCTGTAGAGGGGCAGTGAGTGCCTGTGGAGGGGCAGGGAGTGTCTGTAGAGGGGCAGGTAGTCTCTGTAGAGGGGCAGGGAGTGTCTTTAGAGGGGCAGGGAGTGTCTGTAGAGGGGCAGGGAGTGTATGTAGAGGGTCAGTGAGTGCCTGTGGAGGGGCAGGGAGTCTCTGTAGAGGGTCAGTGAGTGCCGGTAGAGGGGCGGGGAGTGTCTGTAGAGGGGCAGAGTACCTGTAGAGGGGCAGGGAGTGTCTGTAGAGGGTCAGGGAGTGTCTATAAAGGGGCAGGGAGTGTATGTAGAGGGTCAGTGAGTGCCTGTAGAGGGGCAGGGAGTGCCGGTAGAGGGGCGGGGAGTGTCTGTAGAGGGGCAGGGAGTGTCTGTAGAGGGGCAGGGAGTGTCTATAAAGGGGCAGGGAGTGTCTATAGAGGGGCAGGGAGTGTCTGTACAGGGCTTTAGAAAAATGGACAGCACCCTTCAAAGTTGAATATACAATTTTTTGATGAAAGAAGTCTTAGTATTTGTTAAGACACATATGACATTATCATGCTTGGTTTCCCAATGAATATATACACAAAAGACTTTAGATCTTGAATTTTCTTTCTTTTATTCAGTTTTTCATTTTCTTTTAAAATGATAAATGATAGCCAAAAAGCCAACGCGTTTCATCCGTCACCGGACTTCTTCAGGGCTGAATCAACGCATAGTATTCAAATTTATCAATGCTGCATAGTTTTGTCTCAAATAAACGTTATAAAAATGTCAAAAGGAGAGTCCATTTCTTATGTATGGAGTTGTGATAATTCAAAGCGATGTCATGATAAGGTGTAGCATCGATATTTTGAATTGGCCAAGGTAAGCCGATAAACCGCAACGACGAACGTGACAACAGGTCCTCTGGTGTCTGTACAGGGGCAGGGAGTGTCTGTAGAGGGGCAGGGAGTGTCTGTAGAGGGGCAGCGAGTGCCTGTAGAGGGGCAGGGAGTGCCTGTAGAGGGTCAGTGAGTGCCTGTTGAGGGGCAGGGAGTGTCTGTAGAGGGGCAGGGAGTGTCTGTAGAGGGACAGGGAGTGCCTGTAGAGGGGCAGGGAGTGTCTGAAGAGGGGCAGGGAGTGTCTGTAGAGGGGCAGAAAGTGTCTGTAGAGGGTCAGTGAGTGCCTGTAGAGTGACAGGGAGTGTCTGTAGAGGTACAGGGAGTGTCTGTAGAAGGTCAGTGAGTGTCTGTAGAGGGGCAGGGAGTGTCTGTAGAGGGGCAGGGAGTGTCTGTAGAGGGACAGGGAGTGCCTGTAGAGGGGCAGGGAGTGTCTGTAGAAGGTCAGTGAGTGTCTGTAGAGGGGCAGGGAGTGTCTGTAGAGGGGTAGAAAGTGTCTGTAGAGGGTCAGTGAGTGCCTGTAGAGTGACAGGGAGTGTCTGTAGAGGTACAGGGAGTGTCTGTAGAAGGTCAGTGAGTGTCTGTAGAGGGGCAGGGAGTGTCTGTAGAGGGGCAGGGAGTGTCAGGAGAGGAGCAGGGAGAGTCATGAGAGGAGCAGGGAGTGTCTGTAGAGGTACAGGGAGTGTCTGTAGAAGGTCAGTGAGTGTCTGTAGAGGGGCAGAGAGTGCCAGGAGAAGGGCAAGAAGCACGAGAAGGCATGGGAGGGGATGTCACTAGGGGAGCAGGGAGCCATTACAGGGCTGTCTCAAAGGAATCTTGGCTGCTTCACGCCACAGATATCTGTGTAAAGTCCACCCTTGCCCCACACACCTGGCATTATGACCCACATTGCACTCCAAACTAGACCCGCAGAGCCCCATGATGCTGCAGCAAAAGGTGAACCTGCCCTTAAAACGGTGTCACTGGGTCTGGCCCATCTTGACATCGGTAAAGCCTTGCACACGTGCCTCAGACCATCCTACCTCCAATAAAGTTCTTCTGCTTGAATCTGCCCCTCATCATGGGTCTTTGCTTGTATCTGCCCCTCATCGGGGGTCTTTGCTCGTATGACACAATCACTCCAGCACTCTGAGAACTCCACTGGGTCCCACTTCCCTCATGCATACCCGGTGCCTCCCATACACAGCTGTAAACACCAGCAGCGGCCCACAACACCTGGCTGCTAAGGTGAACACCTCCAGAGGAACACGCACAACATGCAACCGCAGCATCGCCAGGCGGGCAGTGAGGGCAAGAAGGAAGAGATACAAACCTCCAGAACCTCCCTCAGAGTATCAAATCCAGCAGAACCCACCCTTTCTCCACTTCTGGTGCCAGAGCGGCGGTGAGTACAAGAAGGGATACCAAACCGTCTCCAGAACCTCCCTCAGAGTATCAAATCCAGCAGAACCCACCCTTTTCCACTTCTGGTGCCAGAGCGGCGGTGAGTACAAGAAGGGATACCAAACCGTATCCAGAACCTCCCTCAGAGTATCAAATCCAGCAGAACCCACCCTTTCTCCACTTCTGGTGCCAGGACAGGGGGTACAAGAAGGGATACCAAACCGTCTCCAGAACCTCCCTCAGAGTATCAAATCCAGCAGAACCCACCCTTTCTCCACTTCTGGTGCCAGGGCAGGGGGTACAAGAAGGGATACAAACCTTCTCCAGAACCTCCCTCAGAGTATCAAATCCAGCATAACCCACCCTTTCTCCACTTCTGGTGCCAGAGCGGCGGTGTTGGGCCCTTGCTTATCTCTAGGAAGTGGGTGCCAGCAGTTAAATCTACTCCAGGGGTGCGACGGTGATCAAAACTCAGATGGTACGGCACTGTAGTGTAGTTCCTATATCCCTGATAGTCTCCGCGCGGATTGGAATTACATACACTATAGAATTGACATGCGACTGATGTCTTTATGTCTCTATCGAGTACATTAAACTTAATTGTGTGTGTGCCAGTTAGCTTAGAGGTCACTAGAAACTTCTCGAATAAACAAGAAGGGATTAGTCTCTGACAACCACATAAACATGACAACTTTGTTTCCCTTAGAGTCGGAACAATATCTTCAGAGTCCTGGAAGCAATAGATAACTATTTCACTCACTTAATCGTGCATGCTTCGTTTCTACAGAGTTGCACAGAAATAGTGAGACGGGCGTTTCAATAAAAGGGTTAATTGAACAGTCTTATTTCTCATGCAAGAGAAATGAACTGCTACAATTGTAAGACAGAATGCGAAATAGAATATGTACAGCGTTAGCAGTAATATAAAGTAATATTGTAATAGGTCGTTTTTGCGGCTATCACATATTCATTAAAATACATAAATAAATAACACAGGCTAAAATACTCAACTGGTGCTTCTAAAATAATCCTACCCAGTGTACCTAACCTAAGTCTAGAACGAGGGAAGAAGTAGGTGCTGTTTTAGCTATAGTTTAGTTTAGTTGTGCCAAGAATTGCCAAAGGTTTCTCTAGGCTCTAATCAGCTCCATACCTTAGAATGACAGAGGTTTGTATCTCTTTCCCGGGACTCGATCTCTAACACCCTGCAAGGGGAGTCAGAAACACTGGAGCTGGATTCTCAGCAAGGATGACAGCTTCTGGTCAGTGCGTCAGCTGGAGAGTCGGCTTCCTTCGGGACTTGCTGTGGCGAGCCGCGTCGTGCAAGTAGGTAGTTAAACTTCACCGAACCACACCGTGCTTTGCCATAGCAAGTAAAGGTATATTTATACCTTGAAGGTGTTTTGGAATGGCAGAATTGACGTAAAAGTCGGGCATGAGAACGTCATGAATGAACCCACAAGGAATAGATGTTAATGCATAATAAATGAGTTCTTGGAGAAATCGATATCCAGGCTGGGGGAAGTCGCTTCTGCTTAAGAGTCTGGTTTTCCAAGAACTCGTTGTGACGTTGATGAACGGATGGAAGTAACCATGCCTGTATTTGGGTAGCATGGGCTATGCCTAAATAAGGGCTTCATTTCTATGCCTATATAAGGGCAATGTGAATTGTACCTATATAAGGGCATGAATCGGGAACATTTATACGGAATCTAAATCGATACACAACAGCACAGTAAGTGACACTCAATAACTTTGATGTCAAGTAAGTGATTCATCTTTGAAAAAATAACTTTATTAGATAAATAAATCCATTGGCATAATGATAAACAAAGCTATGTGCAAACAGCACTTTACAAAGACTGTATATACATTATAATACAAAGCCAAGCAGCACTAAGGCTATTTTATTAATACCAGGCAACCACCTAGTCCAATCAATCAATCACTCAGAGTTTGTAAAGTGCGGCTACTCACCTGTGGGGGTCTCAAGGCGCTGTGGGGGCACAGAGGATCAGACCAAGTACTGAATTCATCTGAAGAGCAGCTCATGAGGCTGATGTGCGATGGGTGGTCCCACGGGGGCATTTGAAGCTCCGCACCAGATGCCTTCGGAAGAGCGTGACGGACGGATCCCCACCCAGGAGCCTCCCCCTACACTCCATGTACACAAAAGGCCAGATTAGCACCAGTTGTGTTACAACCAGTGAGCAGTAGCACCACGTCAAGGTTCTGACCATTGCTACTGACCATTCACACCATTCATACGGGGGCCTACAACACCCCTTCCCCCTGGGAGTCTTCTCTTCTTTATTGGACACCATGCCCCCACCCTCCACCCCATAAAGACCCTCATTCACACCATTCATAACCCAAGGACTCAAGCGTACGCTGGGAAGCCCCCTCCGAGACCCCCCAGCGTATCGCGGCAGATCCAGGACACACGCTGGGGCCCTGAGAGGGTGCCAAAGAGACAATGCAGCGGGGGCCAAGGTGAGCCCCTACCTGGCCCCTCCCAGGGTGGAGGAGAATCGGCGGGGAGCATGAGCGCGGAGGGCACTCGAACTCGACAAGCACCGAAGCTCCCCCGCAGCCTGCTCCCTCACTGCCCACCACTAGGTGTGGTGCAGCGGCCAGGGCAGCTGACTTCAGAGCACAGGGTTCAGGGTTCGATACCCGGCTCTGGTGGCAGCTCAGCTCAGCACCATGTGACTCTGGGCAATAGCTCACTTAACTTCTACGATGACCGCCAGCACCTTGAGACCCGGAAGGGTGAGTAGTCTGCGCTTTACAAATACAGATTTAGAAATAAATCCGTATTTGTAAAGCATGAACTACTCACCCTCAGGGGTCTCAAGGCACTGGGGGGCCGTCGTGGAAATTAAGTGAGTTATTGCCCAGAGTCACATGGTGCTGAGATGAGCTGCCGCCGGGGCCAGGGATCAAACCCTGTGCTCCGAAGTCAGCTGCCCTGACCACTGCACCACACCTCTCACTGCCCCCTCTGGATATATAGGCTTGCAGGAGTGACATCACAAAGGAAGGGGGGGCAGGATGTACAGGGCTGGTGGAGTGACATCACAGACGAAGGGGGGACAGGATTTGCAGGCCAGGGGGAGTGACATCACAAAGGAAGGGGGGCAGGATGTACAGGGCTGGTGGAGTGACATCACAGACGAAGGGGGACAGGATTTGCAGGCCAGGGGAGTGACATCACAGACGAAGGGGGGACAGGATTTGCAGGCCAGGGGGAGTGACATCACAGACAAAGGGGGGGACAGGATTTGCAGGCCAGGGGGAGTGACATCACAGACGAAGGGGGGGACAGGATTTGCAGGCCAGGGGAGTGACATCACAGACGAAGGGGGGACAGGATTTGCAGGCCAGGGGGAGTGACATCACAGACAAAGGGGGGGACAGGATTTGCAGGCCAGGGGGAGTGACATCACAGACGAAGGGGGGGACAGGATTTGCAGGTCAGGGGGAGTGACATCACAGAGGAAGGGGGGAACAGGATTTGCAGGCCAGGGGGAGTGACATCACAGACGAAGGGGGGGACAGGATTTGCAGGCCAGGGGGAGTGACATCACAGATGAAGGGGGACACAGGATTTGCAGGCCAGGGGGAGTGACATCACAGACGAAGGGGGGGACAGGATTTGCAGGCCAGGGGGAGTGACATCACAGACGAAGGGTGGACAGGATTTGCAGGCCAGGGGAGTGACATCACAGACGAAGGGGGGACAGGATTTGCAGGCCAGGGGGAGTGACATCACAGACGAAGGGGGGGAAAGGATTTGCAGGCCAGGGGGAGTGACATCACAGATGAAGGGGGGGACAGGATTTGCAGGCCAGGGGGAGTGACATCACAGACGAAGGGGGGACAGGATTTGCAGGCCAGGGGGAGTGACATCAGAGAGGAAGGGTGGGGGGACAGGATGTACAGAGATGGGGGAGTGACATCACAGAGGAGGAGGGGACAGGATATGCAGGTGCGAGGGTGTAAGGGGCGGGATATAAAGGCCTTGGGGAGTGATATAACAGGAGAAGGAGGGGACAGGATATGCAGCACTGGGGGAGTGACATCACAGAGGAAGGGTGGACAAGATATGCTGGTTTGAGGCAGTGGCATGGCAGAGAAACAACACTTAGCGCATATGTGCAGTGAGTGTGGCATCTTGGCATCAAAGTCTGTCAGGAAACAAGGTCAAGCGGCGATTGCAGCTAGTAGTATGGCTTAAAATGGAAATAGCAGTTTTCGAAGCATTTCCATACCTAAAACAATCTTCGTCGTTTAAGAATGAGACCTGGAGGCTCTATTCATTTATGAATTCACAGATCAAGAAGAGGATGTGGAAGAGAGGCGTTCAATGAAATTTGGTTTGGTGGAAAACGTACGGGGCTTCATATAGGGCCACATTTACAAATTCCAGTACTTGTAAAGCGCACAATTACCCAAAGGAGTCAAGGCGCTGGGGGCCGTCGGGGAGATTAAGCGAGCTATTGCCCAGAGTCACACGGTGCTGGACTGATCTTCCGCCGGCGCCGGGGATCAAACCATGAGTCCCGGGTTCTGGAGTCAGTCGCCCTAGCCGCTGCGCCACACCTCTTCCGTACAGGGCCATATTTACAAGGAAGTAACGCGGCACAGAGCCGCAAGCCATTTGGCTGCACCGCGCTGTGTTACTTCCGAAGCAAAGGGATGCATTTACAACAATTTGATGTATCCTTGATCTCTCCCCTGCGCGGGCGCACAATTGGCTCCCATGTGCCAACGCTGACACCCTCGCACCATGGTGCAAGGGTACCTGCGTTGCGGGGATGATTGTTTTTGTGCAGGGTGGGACACCTTCCTGCACAAAAGCAATCACAAGAGGTCTTTTCTTCTTTCTGTGTGTGCGGCAGAATGCAGCCTGCATAGCAAGAGGAAACAACAAGGAGAAATACAAGTATTTCCCCTCGTTGCACCTCCTTACGACTCCCCTGGGGGGCGTAGGATTCCGACGCATTTCCAGATGTACGAAACGTTGTAAATCTGGGAGTGTGGCAGAATCCATGGGTGTGCTTGTGGTGCTCGGCTGCCTGATTGTGTGCCGGCGCTAGCGAGAGGGGAGGAGAGTGCTGTATCTCTGTGGATACGGTGCTCTCCTGCTCTCTCCTCCTCATGCAGTGCAGCGTAGCAACCTTTGGTGCTGCGCTGCGTTTCTTGGCATCTTTCTAAGTCTGGACCTTGGCGTGTCAGAGAAGAAGTGTTTGTAGGAACAAATTGAGCAGTGTTGGAACTGGCACTTTCTGGCTGGGTGAGGCAGTACCCCAGCCTGGTGGAACCTACCACTCTTGTCAGGGGCGGGCGATTACACACACTTTGTATCCTGCGCTCTCCCTTGGGTAGCGTGGCACTGAGCAGTCAGGCTGACCACAGAGGCAATATGTAAAGCATTGACACAGCACTCACTCACAATAAAGAGCCTGAGCGTCACAAAATAAACTTCACATGTTTGTATTCAACACACAATAATCAACACAACATGAACATCTTGTATTTCTGGGTCTAAATGACTTTCAGAATTATTACTAGCAGTACTAGGCCCAGCTGGGTTCAAATGACATCTGGAATATGCAACCCCAGGGCATCCCGAGCAATTCTTATTATTCAATACTTTAGAGGTAGAGGGTGCACCCGGGTCACAACAATATCAGAAACATTTACATTGACAGAATTACATCACTTTTTAGCAGCACCGCGGGCCGAGGCCGTGCTGAGAAAAAACAATGCCAAACGCAATGCTCTTTTGGAAAGAAAGGAACGTATCAGACAAACTGCCGTCCAGTGCCGTGAATCACAGACGGTTCCCCACTGCCCCTCCCACACACACTGGCTTCACAGCACTACACGGTGCAATGGATATCAGACAGGTCCATATAGAAGCACTCGCAAAACATATGCCCTCAGCACCCTCCTGCGGTGCAACTGATTGATTACACACTGCAGACCACGGACCCAAAGCCTCCATCCCCCTCCAACTCACCCGACTATTCTATACCCACAGATTGGAGACACCATGCCCTCCTTCTCAGGCCACTAGGTCGCACAAAGATGATGTCACTCTTAGTCAGGGTCCCAGGAAACCAGGTGAGGGTAGGCAGCAAGGTACATTAGGAGGCAGTCGGCAAATGAGGTCGGGCATCCACTCAAAATGATCACCCACAGAATGCGAAGCAGATACACGCCGAGAGCATTAGACAGTCACACCAAAGGGGTCCCCAAGCACCTCCTGAGAACAGCCCAGTTTTGCAAAGCACAGGGGGGGCACGCAGTCTCTTGACCCGCTTCTGATCATTCTCTGAAGCATTCCTCCAGCCCAGTCAGTCTCTCTCACTCCCCTGGCCTGAGCCAGGCAATATTACTTGGCAACACAGGGTCTTTGGAAAAGGCCGGTTGAGGAGAGGGCATTTGGTTCGTCGCATTGCGTGCCAAGTAAGGGAGCAGTTGCTGAATGGAAAAAGAATGAAGGGGGTGCATTTCGGAAGGAGGAGGCATCCCGTCAGGTGCATATTGATCAGAGTCACCGCCAGGCAATCCAGGAGCAATGTCGGATGCACGATTATATGAGTCGCACCATACTGTTCCGGTTACGCACAATGAGTTACAAATTCCGTACCTCCCTGGAAATAAGTCAATGCACGTCGATTTTGGCCACACCACACAGCTTGGGTCACACACACACCATGAAGTGTCTCAAGGTCTGTACCTCCCTGGAAATGAGGCACAAAGTCCGGTGCACCGATATTGGTCGCACCAGACATTTCCTGTCAAACATACGGGCACAAGTTTTACAGGTAGAATGGGTCAATACTATGGTTATGCCCCCACCTCCAAGGGTCGCAACCTATGAATCAGACACCACACACAATGAGCGTGCAGTTGGTGTGTGGCACAAGAGAGATGTGGCACGATCGATATAGCGGGCCACGCTGGATCACGCAACCGATGAATCCGCTCATAACCAACTAAACACTTATGCCTGCCAAGGTCCCCACGATGCAGGGTCCACACACCTTAGATGCAGGCCAGAGTTTAGGGCTCTGCCCAATGGAATCAAGTCTCCAGGCACAATTCTTAGTTCTACGCCCACACTGCGCTACCTGTTAGAATCCAGCAGACAATGTGGGCACTTGAGAGGGCACTACGAGTCAGGTGTCGCAGGTAGACGCTGTGGGTGTCTCTTAGGAGGTCTTTGATGACCCTGAGACCTCAGAAAGAACAGGGGGCAAGCTCCTCAAGCCCTTGGAGAGCAGATTTTAGGGTGGCACACAGCAGCGGGTAGTTGGCCCAGGCCAGCCTCTGTTCAGGAAGGGCGCACAGTCCCTTTCAACGGCGGTAATCCTCCTTGTGCACAACATAGTCCTCTGGCAGTGTGCACCACGTCGTTCCAGGTTCTCTGGTCCTTCGTCCCCACAAGCATATCTCTGCCCATCTGAAGTGCGGCACCTGTAGTTATACTACCGTGTGCCTTTGAGGTTGGGGGTTGTTCTAAGGGTCTCTCTTTGAACCAGAGATGTCTCCCCTACATGTCAGTCCTGTCTGCCATGAGACTGTGGAATGCAGATCTTTATCTTTTGTGGGTCCATGATCAAGCTCCAGAGACCAAGGGGCATATTTACAATAAAGCGGCACAGCATACTGTTAAGCCAAGAAGGCTAACAACACGCTTCGTCGCTTTAGAAACGAAGGGCTGCACCAGATTTACTAGAATATGGTGCAGCTCTGCGTTTCCCACTGCGCTGCAGATAACTTTAGCTGCCGAGCACCGATGCCGGCACCCTTGTTCCATAGTGCAAGGGTGCCTGTGGTGAGGGGAAGATTGTTTATGTGCAGGAAGGTCAGCCTTCCTGCACATAATCAATCCTTAAATGCCATTTTGTAACTTCAAGGAGTGCTGCTTAATGCAGCACACATAGAAGTAGCAAAACAGCTTTTTACAAATAAAATGTTCATGTGCGGGCGTGGCGTTTGCTGTTTCTATGTGTGCTTCACACGTAGCTTACATGAAAACAGCAAAAACCAGAAGAAATAAAGCATTTCTCCTCGTTACGCCTGTTTAAGACCAGGTTTTCCCTGCTCCTAATTGTGGCCCACCTCAATTCATGCCGCCCTTGTAAATAGAGGGCAGCATCAGAATCAATGGGTGTTGCGGTGGAACGCCCACCGCAACACCCAGTGCCCTTCCCTTTCACGCTAAATACAGCATGAAAGGAGGCCATATTTACAAGGCAGCATTAAGCCATACTAAGTGGCTTAACACTGCCTTGTAAATAAGGCGAGGCCCCTGTCGCCATCACAATATCACTAAAAGTGAGATTGTGGCGTCGATAGGGGCTTGTAAATATGCCCCGAAGTGTCAAAACCCCTTCCACCAATCTCGCCAGCCAGCCGGCAGATGACAGTGGTCTGTCGTTCCAGTTGCAGGCCCAGTGTTTTATGGCTGTCGCTGGGGAATGCCCGTATGTGCTCCCCCAGCCTCCGGTGTGGACTGGATTCAAGCACCAAGGCACAAAAAGAGTTTAGAGAACAGAAAGTTGCTTGTCCCGTTCGTTCGTGTGGCGTTTCCGCCATACGGCAACGTGGATTGCGTATTCGAGTGGAAATATCACACAAACTTTACCACACGGGCACGCATTGGCACGGCCATCTTGTTTCTTTCCCTTTTATGGTACTGGGGCCTACTTTTTTATCCTTCTTTAATTCTTTTAATCCTTGTTTTTTTCTAAAACATTTTTTCTGATTTTTTTCATTTATTATCTTATCCTCTGTCTTCCTGAGTGTATATTTTGCATTTGTTTCTGCGTCTTTGTGTTTTAGTGAGTTTTGCACTTTATTTTTTCTCTATACCTCCTTCTTAATTTTGTTTTACTACCTTCTCTCTTCCTATTTTTGTAATACTTTCTACTTTTTCTTTCTTCTGCCTCCCCCACCCACCCCCCCCAGCATCAAGGCAGAGAAGCGTGCCATGAAAAAGGCGGCAACCAAGATCTACGTTCTTTGCGGAAGACGACGCCCGGAAGTGGTGCAGCAGCCCTGGGCCTTGTTTTCGCAGGTGAAGGTTGCAGCACTTGTGTTTTTTGTGCAGCGCCACCTCCCCTCTACCCTGGCAGCAGGTGGCAGGCCTGGGTCTGAGTACAGGCTCCGGGAGCGCGAGCAGCACTAGGTGAGGGTGCGCCGGGCAGTGTATCACTGCTTTGGGGTCCGGCGCACCCACAATCAGTTGACGCACCAGTGGTCCTATGTCCTGGACCGAGAGCGTGACCTGCTGGACCTGCTAGGGGTTGAGGTCGCAGGGTTTGGTGAGTAGCTAATTATTAATAATATTATTATTTGTGTGTTCTGTGCTATTACAAATAATTTTTTCATAAATAGCAAGCATGTTGCTCACATGCAGGTAAGTTACATTTACAAATCTTACATTATGTGATTGTTATTCTAGACAGGTACTCAGCGCTACATAATCGTATTTGTTTGTGACTTTGGGCTGATTATGTAAGAATTTAAGTAATGCAGACTAGAGAGAGGCTCCTTTCCTTTGTCCTGTCACTAAGATAGTGGTAGTTAGTATTAGTAATTTAGCATTGCGGGTCCTCTCACTTCAGTTCTTAAAACTTTTTTGTAGCTTGTACAGTGACAAGCAACTAACCAATTTGGTGTATGCATGCGTCCATCTATGCATTTAAAAACAAAATGCAGACTTAGTGAATTGGCCTGTCAAAGGGGGTTGGGAATGATTGCGAATTAGATTGGAAGTTAGAAGCAAACATCATTTGTTTCAATTCATTAGTAGTTCCAAAGTCTTTGGAATAGGTGGATAAAGAAAGTTTAGGAAATATGGAATAAATAGATAGGACGGTCTGCGACCTCGATACTAGTCTACTACTAGTCGATCTGATTCAGGAAAGTTCAATGTTATTGCCGTTTCCTGTCCAAAAAACCTTTTTGGAGAGATTACTTATTTACAAGCAACCATTTTTTGTCTCTTTAAGTATGTCTTACATCAGCATCCAGGGGAAAGAGGTCTTCAGAGATGGGTGCGGGGGGGATGGAGGTGCCTCCCAGGAAGAACGCTCCTCGGCCGATGGCTCTGCTGGCCCCAGTAAGTCCTCCTATTGTTAATATATTTCCTAACTTTTACTGCTCCTTAATTTGAACTATTTTCTACCTGTTTCCTAATTGTTTTTTTAAATCCTCTTCCATCTATTCATTTCTAAAATCTTGATATCCCTGAATTATCTTTTTTACTAAGTTATTTTATATTTCTAGTGTCTGTATTTGACCTCAAACTGCCTCTGTCTGTACTAGTCTGTCTGTAGCTTCCTTTCTTCTGGTTTTCCAGCCAGTTTTCCCTCTCCCCTTATATATTTTGTGGACTGCCTAGTGGTTGTACTGTAAGACTCAGAGAATCCACTTACTACTCCTAGTACTACTAGCATGCCGTGCAGATTGCATGCCCAAGTAAGGTATTCTACGCATGTTTGTTGAGATGTAAGGCTTTATTTTACTTTCTCATGTCATTGCTCAATTAGTAAAATGAGAGAGTGGCCTTGGTCACGTTGTACACTCCAAAGTTGGGCCTTCTTCTTATCTAGGCCTACTATGATTAGCAGCAGTGGATGGTGAGCTGATTACCGTGCACCATGGCTGGAAAGAAGTATGAGGACGAGGAGGAGGAGGTCGGCCCCAGTGCATTTGCCAACCAAGACCTTATGTCCAGTTGTCCACTCTTATTACTTTTCAAAAACTCAGATCTCAGATGCCTCAATAGCTTTGCCACTCCAGTCCTGTACAGGTAGTCTTCTTGAGAGGCTTTTAAAAAATTGCCACTCACAAAACCCCCAACCTAATATTTTCCATAGAAGATGCTGTCTGTATCTGAATTGTAGTGATTTATGTGGGGTCTTTTCAATTATGCTACAACAAAATAAATAAATAGGGGAGGCGCATCTGGCATCTAAAAAATGCGTAATGTTTTTTCTAGCTGCACAGACCACCAGTGCCGGGGATAGCGGGAGTGGGGGCGCCAGCCGGGAGCAGATGCAGCAGCTGTAGGGGGTGAGGCAGCGGCAGTGGTGGTACGCCATATTGCTTGCTTATTGACAATTGATTATATACTCACTGCAAGGGTGTACACTGTCCTGTTGAGATGTGTGATAAGTCGAACACAACCCTCTTTACTTAGCACATACAAAGGGAGTTGAGTAAATAATGTCCTCTTCTGTCTTCAACTCAGTACAGGAAGTTTCATGAAGAGTCGGACCCTAGAGGTTGATGGGAAAGGGAAGGAAGGCTGGAAGGAGGAAGGAAGGGTGAAATGTAATAGGACTGAAAGAGAAGGATTTGTGGGTGAAAGTGCCAGATGCATATACTATAGGTGCTGATAGGATGCATGGGTGGGTGAAGAATGAATGAAAGGTGAAAGGATGCCTGCCTCTGTGGGTGAAAGTATATGGGTGAAAGGAATCCTCCGGGGGGTTTGATGGGTCAAAGGATGCATGGGTGGTTAAATGACAAATGTATTATGGTAAATAATTTGTTGAGAATGAGAGCCAGGTTTGGATGGACGGACATATGGATGGATTGATGGATGGTATTCATAGGTGAAGACTGGATGGAGAGAATGTAAACAGTGACTTAGAAGTAAGCGATCCAGGGGTGAAGAATAAAAATACTAGAAGAACAATAAAATGATGAATGGAAATCCATGGGAAGTAGAGTGAACAAGGAATGTGTTTTTCTATCTAAGTATTTGATTCAAAGGGTTGAGGTGGCATTTCATATTACTCCCTTGACTCACAGTAGTTTTTTAGGGCAACATATAATTTGTATCCTTCCAAGTACCCACCGGTTATCATTAATGGCCCCCTCCGAGTCCCTACCCATGGCATTTACCAGTGACAGCCGTGGGTGACCTATCGGCTGCATGGTTACATTGGCGGCACTGCATTGTTGGCTGTGCAATGTGCGTCTGCCTCAGTTAATGTGTAGGCCCCTTAACAAATGTCATGCTAATGCGAAAGATAAACAGTTGTGTTTCCCTTCGCTCCCAGTGCCCACTCAGTCACTTCCTAGCACATAAGTAACCCTTTTCCTAACTTCCTTGTTCTGTCCCAGCGTTCAATAAAACTTGAAAAAATCATTCTTTGCATGCGCCACTTTCCTCTGGCCAAGTGATATATTTTATTATTGCTTCCATAACGTATTACGTCAGTTGAAATTTTTTCCTTTCAACAATTGCTGAACAACATGACTCACTACAAGCAAAAGTTTAGGCAGTTGATGATAATGATCAGTTAAACGTCTACCCATCCGGCCTAGTCCCTCTAGCTTACTTGCAGTCGACTAAGTTAATAAATATTTTCCTTGCTGGCAGCAAATCTATTTTGTTGAAAACAAGTAATGTCAAATGTGGTGAGGGAGGGTGAAGCCAGGGAGTAAGGTGGGAACAAAGAGTAGGTGACTTTGCATTTTAAGGATGGGATAGTCAGTGATGAACGAACGAGCCAAATACAACATCCTGCTCCTCAATCCTTTCCCTGACCTGTCGGGCCATGGGCAGGCAGGAGGACGTCTGTCTGCATAGTTGTCTTCTTTATAGTTAGTAGTACCTCACGTGACGTATATCGTTCATAGTAACTATTCATCTGCCTTGTTATAGTCGGGGTGACATTGAGGCATTTAACAGGACATGGCCATGATAGGGAAAGAGATAATTGTCTAGTACAGCTGCGCCACCTGTCGACAGTAGCAAAGTAATGCAACACGAGTATGTCTGTCTAGGGCGCAAGCTGAGCTGGCATGCCTACCTTAATTTAGCTAAACAAGAGAGAGAAGAAGAATACTTGTATACTCCATAGTGCCTAGTGGTAGAAATGCCTGAAACTCTAATCACATCAAAGTTGAATGAGCCAAGGAATAGAGGATATCAGCAAATGTTATGTACTGCTAGTGCTACGGTGACACTATACCATTTTATGTGTTACTATTTTGATAAGAGTATTGGCTACAATTTGTCCTTTGTCTTTTATTAATATTACTACTCCTGCCAGTTCTCTATCACCCTTACAACCTAACAGGCAGGAGGTAGCAGCCAGGACCTGGCAAAGGAAGCTGGAGGCCATCAGGGCCGAATATCAGAGGCTGGTGGCCCAGGAGGAGGAGGAGGAGGAGGAGGAGGAGGAGGAGGAGGAGGAGGAGGAGGTGTCAGCTGCAGCTTCCTTCAATGCCCCGGGCCCCAGGCAGGCCCCATTGCCTCCGATAGTACGCCGCCATGGTCAGGCAGCCGCCCGCCACCTGTCAGCAACCACTGCTGCACCCCCCATAAACTCTATAGAGCCTTTCAGCCCTGCATGCTCCAGAGGATGGTGTGCCTGGAAGCCAGGATGGAGGAGCGGTTCAACAGGTTAGAGGGATCACATAGCCCGCCGCTCGGCCGCTCTTGCCCCTTTTTAATCTTTTGTTTGGTGGATGGGATTTGTTGGGGAGAGGGTGGGAATGTGGGGTTGAGCAATTTTAGCGTTTTCTTATTTTGTTCTGCTTTATGGACAATTACATTTTTGGACTTTTACTTTGGACAAAGCTTACTTTGGACATTAACTGGTGTTAGTGAGAGCAATGGGCTACGTGTTGTGGATTTAGTTTATATTTCTTAGGGAAATTAAGTTTTAATAGGTGTACATATGATTTGAGTCTTCTGGGGGAAGTTACTATTTTATTTCTCACTGCTGCCTTCGCTGCAGAGCCACAGCCAGTTTTTAAAATCTGTTGATAGTGTTACACCAACAAAATAGTTATCGCATGCCATCACTTGTCCTACCACTCTCTCCTCCTAGTCTCTGCATTCTTCAACTCTAATAATGCCTAAGGACTCGGAGGGGGTGTGGGGGGTGGGAATTTCCATTTTATATAGATTATTGAAGAACAGCAATGAATCCTCCACATTCTTCTCTTACCTGCTATGATTAGGTGAAGTGATGGCTTCATGGTTTACCAAGGTGCCATTCCTCTCACGCCTAGACGAACTCAAACTGTAGGATGAGGAATATTCAATGCAGAGAACTCCTTAAATTGAAATA
Organism: Lissotriton helveticus; assembly: GCF_964261635.1. NCBI lineage: Eukaryota > Metazoa > Chordata > Amphibia > Caudata > Salamandridae > Lissotriton > Lissotriton helveticus. Next base: position 2,125,405,855 of record NC_136065.1, on the reverse strand, counting down.
AAAACTGAACGAAGGACGTTTTACATGCAACATTTACCAAAACATGAGACAGTCACCAGAGGGTGACCAGAGTACTACTAGCACACACGAAGAATAGAGCTAAACAAGAAAACACGATAAGCAATGCTAAAGTAAAATATTCAGAATGGGGAGCTAGTGAAAGTTACAAAATGAAGTTAACTCGAGCTATGAAATGGGCAAGAGTAGCCTTTGATGCAATACAATGCCTGATGGATGATACTGGCAATTATGTTCTTCTGAAAAATGTCTGATTATCGAATACTGTGTATGGGTGGCTAATCTAAATATATAATATTGCCAGTGTGGGCTATACTTAGAGCAGAAGAAGATCCTCGCCTTGCCTTGAGTTGGTGTTGCTTTCACCACATCCACCCCACCAAGTGTGTGCTCAATTAATGGTGAAAATGTTACTTAGTCACACCTTAATAAATCACACAGCCTGGGGTAGGAGGGTTAGGGGTTCGATGAATGGATGGGAAGGGGGATTTGAGTGAAAGGTTAGATAAAGTCAAACACTACACAAAGACAACATTCATTTAAGGGTGGGTAGAGGTCGCTGAGTTGCATTATGCGGCATTCTGCGGAGTTGCTCCAGTCACCCACCCCTGTCTATGAGGCAATAATAGAACCCACCTTCAGACTCTTAGGTGTCCCCGGAACGAATCGATGCTGACAAGATGCTAGTCATTGCCAACACTGCAGATGCCAGGCTCGTGCTACCCGTTGTCATGATTCCACTACCGGTAGTACACTGACTGCCGTTCAGTGAGGTAAAGCGGATTTCACGACACTGCCTTTCAGAAAAACTACATTACCCTGTAGTCATTGCGAACCACGTGTGACGTGACGCACGCTACGTCGATAGCGGAAGTAAAAGACCACGGGAGGAGTTCTCCTTGCCGATAATTCGTTTGGATGAGTCGGACGCTGAAACTCGGAGAAGTCTTCGTTAAAGGCGGTAAGAGTGCTATAAGCACCTCTGTGTAACGCGCCTCTATTTGGAGGAAGGTGAACTTGGTTGTAACTTCCTCATACTCCTCTGTTGGCCGAGATCCCGGTTTTCCCGATCTCTTGCAGAGGACACCTTGTTTGTTTGTACTGCAACTTCTGAACTCCTCTGTTGGCGGGGACCCATTTGCTGGTCTCTTGCAGAGGAGCCTTTGTTTCTTTTACAAAAAAACGGGTGGCTGGGTGTGACCTGTGGTAATTCCGGTTTCTTTCTGAGGAACCTCTATTGAAGTTGATTTTCTCCAATTTACTTCTGCCGAACTTCACTGCAGGGATACAAGGGGAGCAGAAACTATTGTACTTGGATCTTTTATTTACTGTTATTTTGGCGACAATGTGGATTTAAACAAACGCTACCAGACAGCTTTCTGGCTAAAGCAAGAAAGTTATTGCTCCAAAGTTTAAAGGCAAAACCTTCAACATTGGTTTTTCATGCTTACATTAGGAGAGAGCCTCCAGAGAGGGTGTGTTACTACTAGGGCTGGGCGTAGTTTGCGTAGTGCCACTACGCACGCTACGCAGAATTTTGGAAAAAAATCGTGGAAAACGGGGCGCGTCCTGAGGGTCCGTGTGCCGGGACAGGGGTCCCTCGTGCCTGGGCAGACTCCCTCATCTCCCCGGCCTGGTTGGAGCCTGGGACCCCTGCAGCCCTAGAGACCTGCAGCCCCGGAGCCCCGGAGCCCTGCAGCCCCAGAGCCCTGCAGTCCCCGAGCCCTGGAGCCCCAGGGCCCTGCAGCCCTGGAGCCCTGCAGCCCCCGGGGCCCTGCAGCTCCTGAGCCCTGGAGCCCTGGAGCCCTGGAGCCCTGGAGCCCTGGAGCCCCGGAGCCCTGCAGCCCCGGAGCCCTGCAGCCCCGGAGCCCTGCAGCTCCCGGAGCCCTGCAGTCCCCGGAGCCCTGCAGCCCCAGAGCCCTGCAGTCACCGAGCCCCGGTGCCCCAGAGCCCTGCTGCCCCGGAGCCCTGCAAGGGCAGGCTGGAGTCCTCCCTCGGAGGCTCGGGGCAGGCAGATTGGCGTCATTTCGGTCCCGGCCATCTAGTCGCCCCTCTCGCCTCGACCATCTGGTCGCGCCCAACGTTTTCCTATGGGGCGACCAGATGGCCGGGCTTCCCTGGAAGTCCCGATGAGGTGCCATTCGCCTCCCGGATCCCAGGCAGGGCTCCAGGAGGTCGGGCACGTTTGCGCCCTGGGTCCCCTCTGTCACCACGAGTGCACGGATTACATCAAAGGGGCGTAATTTTCCTCCGGATTATTAGGGGCAAGGGTATGCCCAGACACCCTCCCAGGCGAGCGGTTTCCTGCCAGGGAGCAGATGGGCTGTGTTCCCGGGCAACACCTCTCAGGCGTCCGGGGCTCCCTCCTCCGGCCTGCGGCGTGGCAAAGTACCCGGGACGGGCTCCATGGGTCCCGGGCCCTGCAACCCCAGAGCCATGCAGCCCCGGAGCCCTGCAGCCCGGGAGCCACACACCCCAGAGCCCCGGAGCCCTGCAGCCCGGGAGCCCCGGAGCTGAGGAAAATTGAATTTTGCCTTGTTATATGTGCCTACGTGTTCCCCATCCTATGTTATATGTGCATGATCGATATGCGTATATCCCCTTCTGATCGATTAAAGACGCAATTATGGTTGTGTCCAACTCTAGTATGCCAGTATCCAGTTCTCGTGAAAGCAACGAGTATCAGGCCTATGTTGCCACGTTTTACAGTCTGCACGTTAATTCATCACATTGTCCCCGTTTCTAGGCCTCAAAGGGCCCGGACACCAGATTCAAGCTCCAGTCTCCTGAACCCACTCTGAGGAGCGATGCAGCCCCCACCTGCATCCCTGACCCTTCACTTACTTCCTGCCTCGCAGCGCGGTGCCCGGCCTGGCTCTGCCTGCCTGTCTGCCAAGAATATGTTATGCTTCCAGTTATCAGTCCAGGTTCTCGTCTTCACATTCCTAAGCTACTGAACCGCATAAACAGTTTCAGCTATAGTCTAGTCTTTCTGTCTCCATGCAAGAGAATTACTGTATTAATATTCATAGAAGATTCATAGCACACGCAATACATGCAGAATATATGCATGCACCAGCCTTAGTGTCAAGTAGCCTTTGCCCTGATAACTTTTAGATTCTATCAACATGTACTCCAAACACCAGATACCAGATATGCTATAGGTACATGTCGTCCTGACACCGCAGACTTTAGTCTCCTCTTCTAGTGCAGAAATCATAGCCCCAGTTCTCCCTAGTAACACGTCATTGCCCGTTTGCGGGCACCACTAGGTTAAAGGTCCCAGCTGCTCTCAGGTAGCCCCCTCCATGTTTCCGCCCACTCATGACATTTCTATGACGTTTCACATCACATGTCTCAGTGCACGCCCTGTACACGCCTTCTGTTTCCGTCCATGTGTTCTTATCTTACGCTTGTCACAAGTTACGCCTACTGTATGTAATGTATTTGAAATGTTGTACTATATATATGCTGCACTGTTAATGAAATGGTGCAGCTGCCTTCCTTCCTTCCTATTTTATTACAGGCTGTCCCGTTCCAGTCCCTTCCCTTTTGCCTGAATAAAGCCTGTTCAACTCGGACACATCGGATCCTGCCTCTTATTTATTGAGCTATCTGTTATTGTTAATATATTCAAAAATAGTACCGGTAATTAATTATTTATTTACCACATAAATGGCGCCCGAATAGGGACGTACCCCTTCCTCACGCGCTGGCGATGCAACGCCGGTCCCCTGACCCTCTGCAGCCGTGACGGAACAATACCGTGCACGTGCAGATATTTCTGCTTCAAGTCTCCCTCAGGCCCACGGAGGAGACGGAGACTGCGGTCCGACATCCAGACAAAGCGGTGTGGAATGCGGTTCATCCCGACCAGAGCCCAAGCCGAGAGAGCAAGGTCCGAAGTATCTGGAGGCCCACCTGTTTCCGAAGTTTCCGAAGTATGTAGTAGTCCGACGTCGTAGCAGTCCAGTCCAGTCCGAGGCCTTCCAGTTTCTGCTTCCCGGTGAGTACCGTCGCAGGGGAAGTATCTAGACAGGATCATTAGTTTGTTCCTGGTCCGTTGGGTTTGGGTACACAGATCCAGTCCGAAGTATTCACCTAGGTGGATACGGGTCCGACGTGTCTCTTTATGGGACCGGTATGTTCTGTACTGTTTTAGCAGTGCATCTAGTAATTCTAGTAAGTTTCGTTCTCGAGAAATTCATGTGTTCTGTTTTCAGTGTATCAGGTAGTAATTCTGTGCGAACTGTTATCAATGTATTTTTATGTCGTGGTATGAGTGTTTTGTTTGCTATTCTATTACTGTGATTATTGTGTATTGTGTCCCAAGTGTATTACCGAAATGCCTCTGTTCTCGAAATTACGTCAGTTAAAGACCAGAAAAGGGTTACTCGAAGAAGCAGTTCCTGTCCCTCCTAGGGACAGTCCAGGACATTTTATGTATCACAAGCATGGCTTAGATGCCATAATATATCTAGACTTATGGGTGGACTATACTAAGGAACTAGAAGAGAAATATAGATGGCCCGTATCAGGTACATGGGATGCCGAGTGCATCATGCGAGTAGAAGAAGCATTATGGAAAAAGAAAGCCAGACAGTCCCAGAAAGATGCCATCGAGTTATGGCGCAAAGAATCTCATAAAAGAACCGAAAAAGAATTCAGAAAAACAGAATTAAGTAGGGAATCCGCCGAAAAAGCCCAAGAAAGGGAATTAATAGAAGAAGGTGAACGAGTTAGAGCAGAACAGTCAGACAGACAGAGAAATGCCCTTATTAAAGGTATGTATCCTCTTCTTGCCGAGGGCTTGCCGAAGGCAACCCCGGAAGTACCCGGTAATTTACTGCCGCCAATGGTCCCGATTAAGCTACGTCACAAACCGACCGCAGCTGAAATTTTTCTTTCGTCCTATTTGGACGACATAGTCCCAGCATATGCAAATCATATTCTGCCTGTTCCGCCTGCTCCCGTTAATAATGTAATTCCTGTCCCGCCAACTACTGTTCCCGGGGGTCAAGTTCATGTTCCAGCACCCCCGGACCAGCCCACAGTAAATGTACCCGTTATGCCAGTCACTCTACCAGCCCGTACAGTATTCACCGACGATTCTAGTTTAGGAGTTGCGGGGGGAAGTGCTCCTCGCACCCCGCCTCAACCGAAACGTCTGACGCTGCACGACGTAGCGTTACAGCGTACGCCAAAAGTGGCGACATACACAGATCTCAAGCGACTTCTTACTGACTGTATATATGATCCAGTTCCAGGCGAAGATCACATGATCTTATATTCAGTACGTTTAAGACGGGTGGCCAGCTTTTTGATCACCCTGCCCGATATGAAGGAACATCTGAACAGAATATATCGTTTCATCCGTACAGGAGAGAATCCAGAAAGTATTCACGAAGCTATGTCACAAAGGAAAGCCGAGGTTCAACTTATGATTTTAAAGTTCCTGATTAACTGTTTAATAAGAGAGCAAGATTATCCAGATAAAGATCAAGACGAGATGAAAGTCCTAACCAGGTGGAGTGACAATATAGCCGAGGGAAAACACAAGACACAAGGTTGTATAGAGAGTATGTATAAGAAAATTCGTAAGGAAATAATACGTATACACAAGGAACGAGAAGCAAAAAGAGCAACCGAGAAAGAGAGTGACTCTTCTAGTGAAGAGGTAGACAGCGAGAATCCCTCCAGAATAGCGTATGTAGGTAGAATTAGACTTTCCGACCGATATTCACGCCTAGATTACAAGAAAGCTTTTCCTCCTCCTGCACCAGAACAGTGTTCTCTTGAGCAAGTATTCCAGGCCACCGATCAAATTCTGAAATCACGAATAGGTTATAGCGAGCTTAGTACAATGCATGAACAAGAACTCGCCCGATCAGCAGTCCGATGGACTAGTGATTCTACCACTTTTCCAGACGAAATAGTGGCACAAACGTTTCTGAAACTGCCCCCAGCCGAGCAACGTCTGGTGGGTACATATATGATCCAGCACCTCATTACACTATATGAGGAACAACATTCTGACCCAGGTCCTCTACATGATGTATTGAACGAGTTACTCCAATACAGATGGAAAGGTCTAGGTACCGATTTAATTAGTGTCATTCTAGAACAGCGCCACAAATACCGAACATTTCTGAATCCACATTTTGTTCACGCCTCACCCCCAGAAAGTAAATCATTCTACATAGACAGACAGAATCCGTTACGAGAAGTACATCCAGTTAAGGGAGAAGATGGTAGTCTAGAACGAGTATTTGTTTACACCCCTATCACGAAAATAGAGCTCTTAGAAATGAAAAAGTTAATTCCCTGTCATGATAAAGATCCAGCAGGGTTTCACCGTGAATTAAAGGACATGCTCCGTATGGGAGAATACACGTATCCTGATATCATTAAAATGTTAAAGGTCCTGTTGCCTGCGGGCATATATGAAAAACTCAAAGAAAAAGAATGGGAGGTGGGAGAGAAAAAGATAGATTGGACAGCATTAGAAGCTGAAGATAATACACGAGTACCAGGTACCGGTCTTGGGGATAAAGCTAAAGCTTTGCCCGAATTGTTAATACAAGTTTTGCCAAGATTACTAGCCACGAAAAAGGAAGATTGGGATGCCATCTCAGCCTGTAAACAGAAACAAGACGAAGATACTAGTGATTTTTATTCTAGATTTGAGAAATGTTTCATTATTAATAGTGGTCTGAAAACAAGTAGTGAATCGTACCCTCATCTTTTTGTTACCAAACTAGTCGAAAATTCAAGTCCACAAGTTAAAAATCGAGTACTGAAAGTCGAAAGTACATGGCAAGCTAATACTCCGTCACAGATGCTCCAGATGCTCCAGTATCACCAGAACAGAATCAGGGAAGAGCAGGAACACGAAAAGAGACGTATGAAAGACACGAAAATGAAAGTACTAGTTGCACAATCTGTTCCACAAGACAGTCAGAAGAGGGGTCCGAATCAAGCCAGTCATCCTGCAGCTCCCGTTAAAGGGACATGCAATTACTGTAAACAGCCAGGTCATTTTATAAACGAATGTGCAGTTCTGAAACACAACATAGCTACTGGTAAGACTAAAGAGAGACCACGTCCGTCTAGACAAGAACAAGTTTCACAGAATTCCCAGCCACCACAGAATGCACAACAGACAGTTACAGTACCGCAGCCTATCGCTGCAACACAACACGTTACACAGCAGATGTACCAGTATGCACAGTCAGAGTATCCAGATTATCAGCCATATTCATGAAACAGCCTAGAGAGGGAGGTAGGCTTGCCTCTCATCGAGATTCCTGTAGATCAAGAGGGTCCCTATGTACACAGTCAAGTATTAGGGAAAGACAGAAAGTTTCTGATTGATACAGGGGCAAGTAGGACTACCATCAGTCATGACGAGGTTCCAGGGGCTCCGCTCTCAGGCTCTAGAAATGTTTCCCTTGGATTTTCAGGAAAGCCTATTGTTAATGAAATATCGAAACCAGTTACTCTAGAAGTCGGTCCATTGTCCCGAACTACAGACTTGTTACTCACGAAATCTTGTCCAGAAAATTTATTAGGCATTAAAACTCTGAAAGAATTAGGAGCAGTCATATGCTGCTCCCCAGAAGGGGTCCGTTTGTTTCTGCGTGATTTTAAAGGTCATTATGTATTACGTGATTTTGATCCAAGATTATTGAATGTACCGCAGCATTTATGGGCGCAAGGTCCAACTGATGTAGGTTGTATGCATATCACACCCCATCGTGTTACCCTGAAGCAAGGTGTTGTATCACCACGAATCCGACAGTACAAATTGCCACCTGAGGCTGTAGTAGCCTTATCCAAAATTATTGACGAACTCATTGCTCAAGGAGTAGTTGTAGAAACTGACTCCAATGTATGTAATTCTCCTATCATTCCAGTCCTGAAACGTACTGATCCAAATGCACCTCCAGTTTATCGATTAGTGATTGACCTTCGAGAACTTAATAAATGTATCATACCCCAGTACCCAGTGGTCCCTGATATTTCCTCACTCTTGACAGCCATTGATTCTGAAGCCACGTTCTTTACAGTTATCGATCTCAAGAACGCATTCTTTAGTGTCCCCATTCATCCAGACAGCCAGTTCCTTTTCGGATTCTGTTTAAATGGAAGAAGCTATAAATTTACACGAGCTCCTCAAGGTTTCACAGAAAGTCCTAGTATTTACAGCCAAGCACTTAAAAGACAACTAGACAATATTCACATGCCAACTGACACTGCCCTGCTCCAGTATGTCGATGATCTACTGATCACAGCCCGTTCTGAACGTGACTGCGAGCGTGCGTCACTTACAGTCCTGTATTTCCTGGCCGAGATGGGGCACAAGGTGTCCCCTTCCAAGTTGCAATTCTGTGTCCAGCAAGTGGTCTACCTTGGACACTTACTGTCCAAGAGGGGTAGGCAGTTGACACCAGACCGTATTCAGTTAATAGCACGTCTTCCACAGCCCAAGACTCAGAAGGAGGTACGAGCTTTTATCGGCCTCACCTCTTACTGTAGACAATGGATTCCTCAGTACGCATTTCTAGCCAAGCCACTGATACAGTTAACGACACAGGAGGCAGCCGTATCGACTGTCCTCCCTTGGACCCAGGAACATACACTTGTTTTCAATGAATTAAAGAAAGCTTTATGCCAAGCACCTGTTCTAGCAACACCGAACTATAGTAAGCCTTTCACACTTTTTGTTACTGAACGTGATGGTACTGCATTATCTGTACTCACACAAGATCAAGCAGGACAATACAAGCCCTGTGCTTATTTTTCTAGCACATTAGATCCTGCCACACATGACTGTGTGGAAGTTGTTAACACTATGACAAAGCCAAGACAAGACTTGACAGACATTGCATTACCTAATCCCGACCTGACACTTTATGTGGATGGTTCATGTATGAGAACAAGTACAGGAGAACTAGTAGCCGCGTATGCAGTGACTACTGAAACCGAAGTTATAGAAACACATCGTATTGACACCCTGTCTGCTCAAGCAGCAGAGCTCATCGCTCTGACCCAAGCCTGCATACGAGCGAAGAACCTGAAAGTTAACATATACACAGATTCACGTTATGCATTCGGAGTCGTACACGACTTTGGAGTACTCTGGCAAGAAAGAGGTTTTATGACTTCTCATGGAACCAAGATTCAGCATGGCCCCCTCATTCAAGCTCTGTTAGATGCAATACATTTACCGACAGCTATCGCTATCATGAAGTGCAAGGCACATACGAAAGTCACCGACATCATTTCCCAAGGTAACGATCTAGCAGATCAAACAGTCAAGCTCACAGCTCAGACTCCAGACAGTCCAGTTAACACGACACCGACACACATTCCAGATCAGACTACTTGTATGACAGTTAAGGACCCAACACAAGATGTAATAGATATACAGTCACATGCTACTCCCGATGAAATCAAGAAATGGTCCGAACAAGGAGGGGTCCAGACAGATCAAGGATGGTTGATGAAGGGAAAAGCCACATGGTTTCTCCCCGACTCTATGGTTCAAGTCATTATTAACACCGCACATAGTCCAGCACACTTAGGAGAAAAAGCCATGTTAGACAGTATTCAGAACCTCTGGTTCAACAAGCATTTACGAGCAGCAGCCAAGCAGAAAGTGCGTACCTGCATGATATGTTGTCAGTTCAATCCAGGTAAAGGTGTCCCGGTGGAACAAGGTGGATTCCATCCTCCTGACCACCCTTTTGAAGTCCTCCAGATGGATTACATTCAGATGGAGCGATGTCGAGGTTTCAAGTATGTCCTCGTAGTTGTATGCGCTTTGTCCAGGTGGACAGAAGCATATCCAGTTCCAGATTACACAGCCGCGACCACTGCCAGGCAGCTGGTTCGTGAGTTCTTTCCCCGCTATGGATTACCTAGGGTCGTGTATTCAGATAACGGCCAGCCATTCTCATCCGAGCTCATGAAACAAGTTTCCCTTCTGTTAGGGTACCAGTGGAAGTTCCATTGTGTACACCATCCTGAAGCAGCCGGTCTCGTAGAGAGACATAACCAGACTCTGAAAATCCGCATTGCTAAAGTGTGTGCAGAGAAAGGTGTAGATTGGATAGTAGCACTGCCAGTCGCCCTTTTCTATATGAGAATGGTCGCTCACTCCCGTTCAGGTCTGTCCCCGTACGAGATAGTGTTTGGACGTCCCCCCAATATGTGGGGTACACCTAGACCCCGTATCATTACCGATGTTGACAGTAATATGCTGACAGATTACCTTGCCTCCTTGATGTCTGCACTACAATCTTGTCGTTCACAGGTTGCCGCTGCATTTCCAGACAACACCGAAGTGAAACCGCACGAAGTCATACCAGGCGACTTCGTCCTCGTGAGAAATTTTGATCGTTCAAGTCCGCTGCAGCCCCGCTGGAAGGAGCCCCGCCTCGTTCTCCTCACCACCCGGACAGCAGTGAAGATTGAAAACCGAAAAGGGTGGCTACACGCCAGCCACGTCAAGAAATTCCATGGACTTAAAACAAAAACTTTTCTCAAAGACTGCCCCGTTCTCAAGGACTGCCCAGAAACTGAATCTAAAATTCCCCTGTTAGAGAAAACTCCGCAGCAGGAGTACAAATCCAAGTTGAGGTCTAGTAAGTCAGCCAGTTTAATTGTCTAAGTCCCTCTCGGGTGAAACGGTTAGACAGGTTCCTGACATGTATAAGACAGACCCACACAGTGAGAGAGTTAGTCGAAACTCTAAGAGAATACGCTATCGAAAGAATCTTTGCAGTCGATGTATAGCTACTCTGTTCTTTTTATTATTTTTAAGCCTTATGGTTACATGCATAAGTTATGCGTTGCATTTATGTTTTCCTATTTCACATGTACATATGTTTTCTAATGTTACAGTAGAGCACACATTTAGTGACCTGCCTCCTCACGAGTTATCCTATCGTCTTGCTATGCGTAATAATACTTTTATCCGAATGCTGTACTATTCACACCAGACCAGCAATGCCACTAATTGTTGGGTGTGTGGTCGACTCCCCCCTTTCCAGACACCGAAGGGAGTTCTGCCACTCTTTCCTTATCCTTTTTCACATAATGGTTCGTGTGGAGCATGGTCCACGTTAACGTCATCCCTAACTGATATGTCCCTTCTGAATCGAACATGTTTCCCAGACAAGGAAGGTCTTTCCCATAGAACAGGGTTAGATCTAGAAAATGAAGTATATGATCTAGGTAATTATTCCTCGAATTTCATGGTTTTGAATGTTCAGTCCGATACTACTCCAGATTTGCCTGCTATTTCAGTTCTACCAGTTAAAGGCGAATTATGTGTCAGAAAGAATGGTTCCGCACATGTAGGTCATAGTGATTGTACTACTGTGGTCGAGTATAGTGACAGTGGGAAATCTATTTTCAAAGCCTCACGTCATTCTTATTTTGTTTGTGGTCAGACCGCATATGTTCGTCTGCCCCTAGATTGGGATGGAACATGTTATATTGCCTTCCTACTGCCACCAGTTTTTCTAGCCCCATCTGATTATCACCGAAACACACATCTAGTACACGTTAGACATAGAAGGGAGACTGAGTCCCCAATTGTCGATCAAACTGAAACTACCTTAGAACAGTATCAAGACTTCAATAAAGGTTTCTTTTTCTTCATAGGTCCTGTCCAGAATAGTAAGTTAATACGTAGGCTAACCAGAACCCTTGAAGCAGTAGTGAATGAGACTACTTCCGCTCTAGGTAATTTAACCGAAGAGCAATCTGCCATTAGATTTGTCGTGCTCCAAAATCGTCTCGTTCTTGACGTCATACTGGCCGATAGAGGAGGAGCTTGTAGAGTCATCGGATCTAGTTGCTGCATTTTCATTCCTAATAACGCGCCGTCTGTTTATTCAGCTATAACCAGACTTCATAAAATTGCCCATCAGTTACACCAGAATCCAGGCACCTGGACATGGTCCGGTTGGCTCTGGAATATCATATCTGCCTGGGGATGGAAAGTATTGTCATTCCTAGGTATAGCAGTAATGATCATATTCAGTTGCTGCCTCTGTTTACAATGTGGCCCTGCGATTTGCGGCTTGTGTGCTACCTCTTGTATTCCTAGTCCTAAGTCCCGTTCCAAGACAATTCGAGACGAGCAAATGATGCTATATGAACAGATAGATAGTATCATGAATATTGATGTTTCCTGATGGAAACGTAGGGCACAAGGAGGGAATGAGGAAAATTGAATTTTGCCTTGTTATATGTGCCTACGTGTTCCCCATCCTATGTTATATGTGCATGATCGATATGCGTATATCCCCTTCTGATCGATTAAAGACGCAATTATGGTTGTGTCCAACTCTAGTATGCCAGTATCCAGTTCTCGTGAAAGCAACGAGTATCAGGCCTATGTTGCCACGTTTTACAGTGTGCACGTTAATTCATCACATTGTCCCCGTTTCTAGGCCTCAAAGGGCCCGGACACCAGATTCAAGCTCCAGTCTCCTGAACCCACTCTGAGGAGCGATGCAGCCCCCACCTGCATCCCTGACCCTTCACTTATTTCCTGCCTCGCAGCGCGGTGCCCGGCCTTGGAGTTCTGGACTTTTTGGTTCCGTCCAGAGGTGTCAGGGATAACACCCGAAGACCCCGGAGTTCAACCTGCCTCGGTGCACAAACAAACAGAAACACGGGCTTCTCGATGGTGGCGTCAAAGACCAAAGGTTTATTACTGCAGGGACACAGAAGTCACAGAAACTACACATGGGCAGTATCTAGGAGCCTGTTCAATTTGTACAAAGAGGGTTGCTCCTTATATACTGAATATTGGGCTTCAGGCAAATTTCTTTACATGTTAGCACATTCCAAAACCTTTGTATCTTAAACAATAAATATTTGGCGTTGCACAGGAATCGTCAACAATATCTGATGTCAAAACATTACGAACGAGGGGTTCCCACTATTCCATCATAATCCCATGTCAACTTTCCATTCAAGACCCGGACCGCCTCATCGTAAATTTCGTTACCTCCCCCTAATAAAGGCCCAGAAGGAAAGGAGCAGAGCCAGGTGCAGAAGATAGAAAAGTAGGATAAGAGATGTTTGTGGGTCGTAAATGGGCACGGTTACCAGCTTCGGCCGCCTAATCATGATCAGACCAACGAACACGAGAACCAGTATAGCAGGACTGGCCTCAGGCTGGGGAGACAGCTCTTGCCGAGTCATGCTGCCACAGCGTTGCTGGCCTAAGGTGCACGTGTCACTAGCAAGGTGAATTGCCGGCTAAAGCCTACGTGTCCTTAAATGAAAAGAGGTCATTGCGTGTCCATTGACTATGTGAGGGCAAGGAATACAAAATGGCTTCCTTGTTCTAAGATGGATGCCACGGGTAGAACAGAAATGTGTTTGTAACAGGAGTGCTCTTGCTCGTAGCATAGCGAAAACACCAGGATATACTAAATGGATCATTTGCGGTTCACTGATACCAAAATTATGCATTTGCGACAATGTTACAAACACGGGTTAAAATCGTCACGGAACCTCAGCCTGGCTCTGCCTGCCTGTCTGCCAAGAATATGTTATGCTTCCAGTTATCAGTCCAGCTTCTCGTCTTCACATTCCTAAGCTACTGAACCGCATAAACAGTTTCAGCTATAGTCTAGTCTTTCTGTCTCCATGCAAGAGAATTACTGTATTAATATTCATAGAAGATTCATAGCACACGCAATACATGCAGAATATATGCATGCACCAGCCTTAGTGTCAAGTAGCCTTTGCCCTGATAACTTTTAGATTCTATCAACATGTACTCCAAACACCAGATACCAGATATGCTATAGGTACATGTCGTCCTGACACCGCAGACTTTAGTCTCCTCTTCTAGTGCAGAAATCATAGCCCCAGTTCTCCCTAGTAACACGTCATTGCCCGTTTGCGCGCACCACTAGGTTAAAGGTCCCAGCTGCTCTCAGGTAGCCCCCTCCAGGTTTCCGCCCACTCATGACATTTCTATGACGTTTCACATCACATGTCTCAGTGCACGCCCTGTACACGCCTTCTGTTTCCGCCCATGTGTTCTTATCTTACGCTTGTCACAAGTTACGCCTACTGTATGTAATGTATTTGAAATGTTGTACTATATATATGCTGCACTGTTAATGAAATGGTGCAGCTGCCTTCCTTCCTTCCTATTTTATTACAGGCTGTCCCGTTCCAGTCCCTTCCCTTTTGCCTGAATAAAGCCTGTTCAACTCGGACACATCGGATCCTGCCTCTTATTTATTGAGCTATCTGTTATTGTTAATATATTCAAAAATAGTACCAGTAATTAATTATTTATTTACCACAGAGCCCCGGAGCCCCGGAGCCCCGGAGCCCTGGAGCCTCGGAGCCCTGGAGCCTCGGAGCCCTGGAGCCCTGGAGCCCTGGAGCCCTGGAGCCCTGGAGCCTCAGAGCCCTGCGGCCTCGGAGCCCTGGAAGGGCAGGCGGGAGCCCTCCCGCGGAGGCTCGGGGCAGGCAGATTGGTGTCATTTCGGTCCCGGCCATCTGGTCGCCCCTCTCGCCTCGGCCATCTGGTCGCACCCAATGCTTCCCAATGGGGCGACCAGATGACTGGGTTTCCCTGGAAGTCCCGATGAGGTGCCATTCGCCTCCCGGATCCCAGGCAGGGCTCCAGGAGGTCGGACACATTCGCGCCTAGGCTCCCCTGAGCCGTGTGGTGCGCACTTGTTCCCAGAAAGAGGGGTAGCCTTCCTCCGGATTACTATGGACAAGGTACTCTGGGACCCCTCCCGGTCTGGCGGTTCCCTGCCGGGGACGAGATGGGCTGTGTTCCCGGGCAACACCTCCCAGGCGTCCGGGGCTCCCTCCTCCGGCCTGTGGCGTGGCAAAGTACCCGGGACGGGCTCCATGGGTCCCGGGCCCTGCAACCCCAGAGCCCTGCAGTCCCTGGAGCCCTGGAGCCCTACAACCCCGGAGCCCCTGAGCCCTGCAGCCTGGGAGCCCCTGAGCCCTGCAGCCCGGGAGCCCCGGAGCCCCGGAGCCCCAGGAGCCCTGCAGCCCTGGAGCCCTGGAGCCCTGGAGCCTCAGAGCCCTGCGGCCTCGGAGCCCCGGAAGGGCAGGCGGGAGCCCTCCCGCGGAGGCTCGGGGCAGGCAGATTGGTGTCATTTCGGTCCCGGACAATTGGTCGCCCCTCTCGCCTCGGCCATCTGGTTGCACCCAATGCTTCCCAATGGGGCGACCAGATGGCCGGGTTTCCCTGGAAGTCCCGATGAGGGGCCATTCGCCTCTCGGATCCCAGGCAGGGCTCCAGGAGGTCGGGCACGTTCGCACCTAGGGTCCCCTGAGCCGTGTGGTGCGCACTTGTTCCCAGAAAGAGGGGTAGCCTTCCTCCGGATTACTAGGGACAAGGTACTCAGGATCCCCTCCCGGTCTGGCGGTTCCCTGCCGGAGACCAGATGGGCTGTGTTCCCGGGCAACACCTCCCAGGCGTCCGGGGCTCCCTCCTCCGGCCCGTGGCGTGGCAAAGTACCCAGGACGGGCTCCATGGGTCCTGGGCCCTGCAACCCCAGAGCCCTGCAGCCCCTGGAGCCCTGGAGCCGTACAACCCCGGAGCCCCTGAGCCCTGCTGCCCGGGAGCCCCGGATCCCTGGAGCCCTGGAGCCCCGAAGCCCCGGAGCCCCAGGAGCCCTGGAGCCCTGGAGCCTCAGAGCCCTGCGGCCCCGGAGCCCTGGAAGGGCAGGCGGGAGCCCTCCCACGGAGGCTCAGGGCAGGCAGATTGGTGTCATTTCGGTCCCGGCCATCTGGTCGCCCCTCTCGCCTCGGCCATCTGGTCGCACCCAATGCTTCCCAATGGGGCGACCAGATGGCCGGGTTTCCCTGGAAGTCCCGATGAGGTGCCATTCGCCTCCCGGATCCCAGGCAGGGCTCCAGGAGGTCGGGCACGTTCGCGCCTAGGGTCCCCTGAGCCGTGCGGTGCGCACTTGTTCCCAGAAAGATGGGAAGCCTTCCTCCGGATCACTAGGGACAAGGTACTCTGGTTGGGACCCCTCCCAGGCCGGCAGTCCTGTGTTCATTTTCATGCCTGTGCCATGCTTAGAAGTAGTGAGAATCTTTCAGTGATTAAATGCATGTTTAAAATAAAAAAATCTAATTTTTTTTCAAATATTTCCCATATATTGTGTCATACTTCAAGATCCATACTAGATAGAGCTTGATTTGCAAATGCAACACATTCTATAGAATATCCCACTGCAGGATGCCAAATTACATGCCTCTAGGATGTAGAAAGAGTACATAAAAGTAACATTGACTCCATACTGGTCGATTTTACATCTCCGGCCATCTGGTCACCCTATTGAAATGGATCGGATATACTACAGAGTATGTGATGCACTATAATTCTTGAAGCGTATGAGGTACTGACTTAATTTAAATTGTAATATGTAGCTAAGACATGTACACTTTCTAGTGGCAACTCTCATGTTTGTGGCTTAAAGGGACAAGGTACAAATCAAGTGTAACCTTCAGGTAGGTTTTTCATTTTTACTTTCATGTATGTTGAAGAACACTTTATGCTTTTGGCTATAATTCACAACCTATATATGATAGCGACATCATTTAAACAGCATATTGGTCCTAGTCATGCGCTACTTATCCATGTGAATTATCATGTATGTGGCATATTGTAAAGTAGTCTAAATATTGAGTTGAATGTATGATGTTTTTCAATTACGTCACATGTTCGAAAAAGTATGCCTTACATTTTGTCCCATAATTCTAAAACCGTACAATCTGGATCCATAATTCAAAGTGCAGCATAAAGCTAACATCGTGCCACTGTCCCGTCTCCATTTTCATGCTTGTTCCATGCTTAGAAGTGGTGAGAATATTTCAGTGAATAAATGCATGTTTTCTACAAAAAATCCCAATTATTTTCAAATATTTCCCGTATATTGTATCATAATTCATGATCCATACTAGATAGAGCTTCATTTGCAAATGAAACACATTCTATAGAATATCCCACTGCAGGATGCCAAATTACATGCCTCTAGGATGTAGAGAAAGTACATAAAAGTAACATTGACTCCATACTGGGCGATTTTACATCTCCAGCCATCTGGTCACCCAATTGAAATGGATAGGATATACTACAGAGTATGTGGTGCACTATAATTCTTGAAGCGTAAGAGGTAATGACTTAATTTAAATTGTAATATGTAGCTAAGACATGTACACTTTCTAGTGGCAACACTCATGTTTGTGGCTAATAGGTACAAGGTACAAATCAAGTGTATCCTTCAGGAACATTTTTCTTTTTCAATTTCATGTATGTTGAAGTACAGTTTATGCTTTTGGCTATAATTCACAATCTATACATGAGAGAGACATAATTTCAACAGCACATTGTTTCTGGTCCTGTGCTACTAACCCATGTGAATTATCATGTATGTGGCTTATTGTAAAGTAGTCTAAATGTGAAGTTGAATGTGTGATGTTTTTCAATTACGTCACATGTTCGAAAAAGTATGCCTTACATTTTGTCCCATAATTCTAACACCATACAATCTGGATCCATAATTCAACGTGCAGCATAAAGCTACCATCATGCCACTGTCCTGTGTTCATTTTCATGCCTGTGTCATGCTTAGAAGTAGAGCCTGCATGATCCCAGAACATATAATATTCCTGAATGACACCATTCAACAAACAACCTCTCTCAGCCTAGCCAAGATAAAAGACTTAAACAAACCGCCTATTCCAAAGCCCATACCTGATAGTAATAGCACTACAGATGTGGAGATAGGCGTATCCCATATTTTACACCAAAAACAGAACTAATCCTGATTGGAGAAAATGGTTTATCTGGCCCACAGACACTAATAACTGTCAAGATAGATTCCTGAACAAAACACAGGGGTTCAAACAGACCAGAGACAACATCTAGGGATAATAACAACATATAGTGTGGGAAAACTATGCCTCGAGTGGCTACAGAAATCCACACTACCTGAAATTAAGCAACACTTGACTTTACTTAAAGAAGGTGCTGACTTGCGAGATTTCTTAATGGGACCTCGCAAACAGCATCAAAAACGTTTCATATATGCCGGTATATACGCTGCTTATAACGAAGCTTGGAAAGTAACGCAAATTGAAACTGCTGAAAAAATAAGGGAAATTGGATTTAATTTGGAAAAATCACTGTCTGTAGTGGACAATGGGTTAACGACTCTGTCCTCCAGAATTTATTCACTGGACAGCATTGTATCATCTGCTATTGATATAATAGAACAGGATATGCTAATGTTACAACATGGCCAGTCCCAATTACGTTCTATTGTACAGTTAGGCTGGACGTTACAAAACCTCCGTTCAGGCTACGTGCCATGGCGTCTAATCAACACAACGTCATTATTTTCTATCTTTAACCTTACAGATAAACAAATCTCTTTGGCACAAAAAGGAGCAGACTATACAGTGCTGCGCATTGAAAAACTAGAAAAATTACCATTGACAATGTCAGAACGACCTGTCATTGAATGGATAATACATGGTACAATTAGAATTCCGATAACGACTTTTCAGTTTCAATATTGCCAAAAGTATATACCAGCAGGCCTGTGTGAAAGGTTGGGTAAAGGATACTTCAAGTCAACCTGGATTTTACCTTATACACATAGATCTTATAGTGAAGGGAAAAAAGAGGTATTTCTTAGTGGCAACAACTGTAAAAAATCACTAAGCGGTACACTTCTGAGTCAAGGTATTAACTTGCATGGAGCCTGCGAAGGTTCATCAAATAACCTTTCATGTCACCTTCACGGCACCTCTGCAACACAGATAGAGCCTTTTTTCAGACAGTTTTCCAACGGAGCTATGTTATAATAAGTGACCACAGCTGTTGTAGCATGGTGACAGGAACAGCCTATCTCGTGAGCGTTACTTCCAGGGTCATTTGCTGTATGCAAGTATTGTGTCCAAACAGCAAATCAGACAAGGAGGCAGCAATATGGCCTTCTCTGAATATCTCTTCTATTCGAATTGATACTTTAAGCAGAATGAAGTCTATTCTTTTACAGACAACTGTGCCTTTAACCTCGTCTAGAGAAACGTGTGATCTGCAAGTTGCAAGGACAGCGGCAGAGATACATGCACTATTATCGACAAATTGCCCCGAACATTTCGTAGAAATGTTAAGCCAAATCTTAAACATGTCTGATACCAGTGGCATCGCACATGTATTTAAGACAATTTTTTCGGGACTATTAGCACCCTTTGAAGCAGTCCTGAGCATCTTCCCGAATTTCATGCACTCTGTGTTCGGCCGCCTGCCTCTCATCTTGGGACTCGTAGCAGGAATTTTATTTTTGTTCATTCTGCTCCGATATGGCAAGTCAAGTCACAGACAAAACCCAGGCAACAATGGAAGAAACGATCCTAGCGATGAGATACCGAGAAAGAATAACTTAAGTACTCGGCTT
This sequence comes from Lissotriton helveticus, assembly GCF_964261635.1. Taxonomy (NCBI): domain Eukaryota; kingdom Metazoa; phylum Chordata; class Amphibia; order Caudata; family Salamandridae; genus Lissotriton; species Lissotriton helveticus. Next base: position 2,125,386,350 of record NC_136065.1, on the reverse strand, counting down.
AGCTCGGCTAAGAGATCTGAATACTACCTGGTTTCTTTCATTCAGACCAATCTGGCAAGATTGCATCTTACCTGTTCTACGATGCCTGCTATGCGGAAAAGAATGCGTGTTGGACGTCTGTCTTACACTACCATCAGCAGTACCTATGGATATCGATTCTTTGCTTGGTTCGGTAACGGCTCATGCAACGTATTGTCCCCAGCGGTTACCTATTCTGATGACGGCATTCGTTGAGACCTCATCATTACGATTAGGTGGCGGTGAGGTACGAGATGAAAGCGGCACACAGGTACAACCTTTTGTGACCATTGCTGATCTAGACATCGATGATGGCAATGAGTCTCACATTTGCACTATTTCTACTTTTTCGGACTTGGTCCAACTTTCACCTACTGTTGTAGACAAATTCTTTGCCAGCCTATCTGAACTTATGTTCTCCCCTAACAACGAGAATAACTTTTAAATCAAAACATGAGCACGCAGCGTTCCCTGAACTCTGAATTTGGCTTTCAGTTTTGATAAACAGAACTTCTACAAAACATTGGAACTATTTTTCTTCCTTGAGAGTGAAATTATTTTTCAGTTCCCAAAATATTTACTTTTTTTGGCACAGGATACTCTGCTTGAAGTGGAAATATTCTTACAGAACAGAATTTCTATATTTAGAATCTCTACAGACAATATTTTGACTAAGCCTCTAGCACATGTACAGTCTTGTATAAATATGTGATGAAATGGTCTCAACCCTCTCTTCTGTATTAAGAGCCACTTCATAAATGTAAATTTAGTAATTCATTCAGCCAATATTTCAACGAACTATATGCATTATCTGAATGATACCATTGCTTGAAAACATACAGTATAACACTCATTTTTTCGTATATACACCATTTTGAATGCATTTTATGTATTTTGGGGTGGGCTGAAAAACACATGCATCGTTATATGTTTAGTATTGCTGAGTATTTAGTAATGATGGACATTATAAGTGGAGTGGGTGTTGTGAACGTATCTAGGACCCTATTTAAATATTCCCGATTTATGCCCTTATGTGGTTATAACAAATCATATCCTTATAAAGGCATAAGAATCATATCCATATTTAGTCATAGCCAATTCAGTCCAAATACGGCAAGCCTCCTCCCATAGACTCCTAGAAAGTACAACGCGTTCTTTAAACAAACCAAGCCTCCAGCAGCCCGGGAATTCCCCCGGCTTCTGTTTTGATTTGTCCAAGAACTCCTGGAGTTCTGAAAGAACTGTAAGTTCTTAGTGACGTCTTATGTCCAACCTTACGTCAAACTCGGCACCTTCCAGGTATAAATATACCAGCATCTGCCTTAGCAAACACACGGTGGTTTGGAGCAGATCGGCTATCTACTTACCCAACGCCCTGCTGAAACAAGTGCTGAAGGAAGCCGACCCTCTCATTGAGGCACTGAGAGAGACGCTGTCTTTTCTCCTGCCGAGAAATCCAGCTCCAGTGTTTCCAGTCACACTTGCGGGTTGCTGTGAGATCGAGTCCTGAGAAAGAGATACAAGACCTCCTTCATTCTATAACCAAGGTACAGAGCTGATTAGACCCTTAGAGAATTCTTGATTCAGATTCTTGGCAAAACTATCTTAACTAAAACTATATCTCACTTACTCCTTCCCACGTACTAGGCTTAGGTTAGGTACACCGGGGTAGGCGTATTTTAGAAACACCAGTTGAGTACGTTTAGTCAACTTTTATCATTGTATGTATTTTATCCGTTTTAAGTATCTCATGGCTTAGAAACCATATAAATGCTTTTACAGTATTATTTCACAATACTCCTTTTACTGTACGCACTTTACTTTATGACAAGTATTGCAATTGTGGCAATTCACTTCTCTTACATGAGAAAGAAGATTGCTCAATAAATAACCACTTTTATTGAAAACGCCCGTCTCTCTATTTCTCTGCGCTTCTGGTGAAACTAAGTATGCACGATTGACTGAGTAAAATAATTATCTATTGTTTCCGCGACTCTGGAGATATACTCCTTAATCTGGAGGGAGCAAAGTTGTCATGTTTATGCGGTTGTCAGAAACTAATCCCTTCTTGTCTATTCAGGAAAGTTAACACCTTCTTGTTTACTCGAGAAAGTTTCTAGTGACCTCTGAGCTAGCTGGCATTAATAATTAAGTCTAACATATTCAATAGAGACCTAGTCGACCTCAGTCCTACGTCTAAACTATCGTTTTTGTTATTCCAATGTGCAGAGCCTATTGGGAATATAGGAACTGCACTACAAGGAAGGGTGGGGGGATAGGGCGTACCGAGCTGGGGTAGTGACATCACAGAGGAAATATGGGGGACAGGATATGTAGGCCTGGAGAGTGACATCACAGAGGAGGAGGGGACAGGATATGCAGGTGTGAGGGAGTAAGGGGCAGGATATAAAGGCCCTGGGGAGTGATATAACAGGAGAAGGAGGGGACAGGATATGCAGCACTGGGGGAGTGACATCACAGAGGAAGGGTGGACAAGATATGCTGGTTTGAGGCAGTGGCATGGCAGAGAAACAACACTTAGCGCATATGTGCAGTGAGTGTGGCATCTTGGCATCAAAGTCTGTCAGGAAACAAGGTCAAGGGGCGATTGCAGCTAGTAGTATGGCTTTAAAATGGAAATAGCAGTTTACGAAGGATGTACGACATTACAACGCATGCTTTTACATCGCATGCTTTTACAACGCGAGTTTTACAACACATACCATTACATCGCATAGCGCTTTGGGGTGCTGGATAGTGAATAGTTTAATTTACTATTCCAACTCCAGTCCCCGTGGACACTAGGGAAGGTGTTGGACAGTAAATTAAACTTATTCCCTATCCTAGAGCGCCCCCCAGCGCAATGTGTTGTAATGGTTTGCGTTGTAAAAGCTGCGATGTAAAAGCATTGCGTGGTAAAAGTTGCGTTGTAAATGATGTTTCCCGTTTACGAAGCATTTCCATACCTAAAACAATCTTCGTCGTTTAAGAATTAGACCTGAAGGCTCTATTTATTTATGAATTCACAGATCAAGAAGAGGATGTGGGAGAGAGGCGATCAATGAAATGTGGTTTGGTGGAAAACGTACGGGGCTTCATATAGGGCCACATTTACAAATTCCAGTACTTGTAAAGCGCACAATTACCCAAAGGTATTCAGGCGCTGGGGGCCGTCGGGGAGATTAAGCGAGCTATTACCCAGAGTCACACGGTGCTGGGCTGATCTTCCGCCGGCACCGGAGATCAAACCATGAGTATCCGGGTTCTGGAGTCAGTCGCCCTGGCCGCTGCACCACACCTCTTACGTATAGGGCCATATTTACAAGGAAGTAACGCGGCACAGAGCCGCAAGCCAAGAGAGAGGCAGGGAGTGTCACACAAGGGAAGGCATCAGAGAGCATTGTGAGGCGGTGCACAATATCATTAGTTGGGAGTGGAGTGCAGGGAAAGGCGCAGGAAGTGTCAGGAGAGAGGCAGTGAGTGGCACTAGATGTTTGGGGAGTGTTAAACTACATTAGGGGTCGTAGAGTGTTCTGAGGAGGTCACAGTGTCACTAGAGAGGACCGCAGTGTCAGGATAGGGACAGGGAGTGTAAGAAGAAGGACTTAGGGTAACAGGAGAACAGCAGTATAGGAGGCTGGCTTAGTAAATGGTTCACGCTTGTTTAAGTGATGCAAATTGCACTAATCCAGGCAACACGTACGGTGATTTTGGTGGCCTCTGATAACCACAGGAGGCTCTCAGAGTGGTAACTGTGGAGAGCAGCCTTAAGCCTTATCTTGAAGGAGTGTTCAGCAGCATGTTTCATGGAGGTAGGTTACACGAAAAAGAACCCCACATATACTTATAGGGTTTAAGTGCCGCGACCTCAGATATACAAAAACGTATATTTGTTGTGAGAGGCGCTGTCACCAGCTCACACAGGCTGCAAGGGCAGACCTGCAGTCACAGTTTGAGTGGAGTCTGATGGGTGGCACAGTACATGCGCCAGCCCATGGGAGACACCTGGTGTACCTATGCCCTGGGTAACTCAGTACCATATACTAGGGACTTACAAGGGTACACCAGTAGCCAATTGTGGATGTACAGAAGTACTTACCATGGTCAATTTAGGGAAAAAGAACAGTGACTGGGGTCCTGATTACCAGGATCCCAGTCAGACTACTCACAAACACACTGAAACCAAGAAAAGAGTGGGGGTAACCATGAAAGTAGATCCTATTTTTCTACAGGCAGGCAGTGTCCAGATAGGGGCAGGGAGTTTCTGTAGAGGGTCAGGGAGTGTCTGTAGAGGGCCAGGGAGTGTCTGTAGAGGGGCAGAGAGTGTCTGTAGAGGGGCAGGGAGTGCCAGTAGAGGGGCAGCGAGTGCCAGTAGATGGGCAGAGAGTGTCTGTAGAGGGGCAGGGAGTGTCTGTAGAAGGGCAGGGAGTGTCTGTAGAGGGATAGTGATTGTCTGTAGAGGGTCAGTGAGTGTCTGTAGAGGGGCAGGGAGTGTCTGTAGAGGGATAGTGATTGTCTGTAGAGGGTCAGTGAGTGTCTGTAGAGGGGCAGGGAGTTTCTATAGAGGGGCAGCGAGTGCCAGTAGAGGGGCAGCGAGTGCCAGTAGATGGGCAGGGAGTGTCTGTAGAGGGGCAGGGAGTGTCTGTAGAAGGTCAGTGTGTAGTACTGAAGAATTCTGGACCCGTGTAATATGTCTTCACTCGAGAATAAAACTTCGTCGTAAATGGACGAATCTAGTATCAAAAGACCGAGAATGACGAATACATCATGCACAGGTATTTTCAGCATATTCGAGTGACGATTTCACCTCGAAATCGTCATGTCTCGTTCAGAACCCTTGGCTTCCATTTTATGTCTGACAGCCATTTTGTAAATTGCCCTTTACATAGGCTTATAATCCAGCCGAATTCGATCCCAGAAGGACACGTACACCTTGATCGACTTTTCCATGACCTATGCAAGTTGGAACCATTGCCCCAGGCCGGACCTGCTAGGTCAGTTTCTCTCCAGTGGCCGAGCAAGATAGCATCAGGGCTCAATAGGCCATAAAACCTTCTCATTGCACACACACCTGCCGTATCTTGCTCACATCTATCTTTACTCTTTTTGCTTCGTTTGCTTTATGATGGGGAGGTGCCCGTTTTATTGGGGGTCCACCGATATCTGATGAAGGATTGGGCCTTGCCGGGTGATTTGTTATGGGCTGGACGAAGTGAAATATGGACAAGTCGTCATGACTTTGCTTTTTCCTTTGTAAACTAAGAATGTGAATAGTATACTGTAAATTCGAAGAAGGTTTGCCTAAAGCACAATATTTCGTATAAAAGAAAAAGCCGGGTCTTGTGAATTGCGACAGTCTCATGAGAACATACTCCCTGTGTGTTGTACTTCTAGGACGCTTGTTACCTTGGTTGCAGCCAATAAAATCGATCCTTGACTTCACCTAGAAGACTGAATTTCTGTGGTCCTGAATCAGGAAAAGGACTCGAGGTCTTTGGGTGTGTTTTCCCTGACACCGCTGGGTTACCGGTTAAGTACCGGTTCTGAAAAACCCTATACCTCAGTTTTGCGCCCAACGTTTGGGGTGATTCCAGCGGTACCAGCCCAGCCAGAGGTTCGTGAGGAGCTTCGTGTGAAAATTCCGGAGGAAGGCCGCCACTTCATCGACCCCTGCATGTCGACGTGGTCCGAAGGTCTTTGCTGCGAGGTTCCCCCCTTACCGACGGCTACGAAGGACTGCTGCCCTGGCTATCGCCCTGATTTGGACCCTTGAAGTTTGGTAGAGTGAAAAACTGAGACGAGTCTTCTGGTGACGTCATCGATATTTCAGTTAAGTATAAGTGGAGCGTCTCCCAGTCCTTAGTTGGTCTTAGTTTGGGTATCCTATGGGAAAGTTTTGTTGGTACTTGCAAGCACCAAAACCGAAGGACTCGTGTATTCACGAGAAATATCGTAAACGATAATCCTTTGAAGTTTGGAACTAGACTAGAGAGCGAAGATGCCTGGTCTTAGACTTGGAAATTTGTTTTGTCTTGGTTGTAATAATAGGGACTCCCGATTGGAGGACTCGTGTCCGGTTCCTCCGGTTGGAACTCCAACTTACGAATTATTTGTGAAGCATGGAGTAGGCCCCATCACATATAACGAAGTGTGGATTAAATACACCAGAAAAGATGGTGTTTTAAAATGGCCCCAACATGGTAGCTTTGATACCGAAATCTTAGATAACCTCAAAGTTAAACTGTTCAAAAAGAAAGCCCGGCCGGTGATGTTTGACTCTTTTCGCCTATGGCGTAAAGAGGCCAAACAGAAGGAAATTAAATTAGAAAAGAAAAATAAGAGAGAAAGGGGTATTTCCGTAATGCAAGCTGCTATGCAGTTGAAAGACAATGAAGAAGAACAGATGAGTGAGCAGTTGCACAGGCAACGTAAAATGGCGATAGATAAATGCTATCCAGTTTTGCCGCGTCCCAAGAAATATGCAGCAAAAGACCTTGAGAAAGACCCGTTAATGGGCCATTTGTTAAGTTCGCCACCCCCCTATGCGCAAACCGCCACGGCGCCTCCGCAACCCTCAGTTGCGCCACCCATGGTTGTTATGCCTGCTTCTCTACAGCACCCACCAGCTACTCTTCAGCTGGATCCTGCTACTCTGGTGCAGCCTTCTCAAGGCCCACCGACTACATCGACTTCACTTATGCCGTCTACAACTTTGCCTAGCGCACTTTCTATTTCTCCTAATGCTCCCTCTGCTATTGCCTCTACTTCTGCCTTATCTCATCCCGCTTTTCCACCTGTTCTCCCTTCAGTTTCTCCTTCCGTTCGACAGAGAATGGCCAGCACTGTGACTAACATTTTCTCACCTCTTTTCGGGTCGCCTACTACGACCCCTAACACAGGACGAAGACAGTTGCGAAGTCAACTGCCTGACTATCAGGAGAGAGATTCGTTGAATCGCTTAGCTCATAAATGGATTATGGATACTGTAAAGTATGATGTCGAGTCTGTCATGGAAGTCTTCCTTCAGTGGGAAGCACCGACACAGACATATGTTTTTGAACAAATGTGTGTTTTCCTCTGCGAGGATTTGGAAGATAATGATTTGGAATGTAACCCGCAGGAGTTGTGTCGGGTACGGTTTAAATTTGGGGAAGGCACGATTGTAGGCCCCGATGTCAGACAAGCGATTGAGATATTGTTGTCGTATCGGAGTAAAGGGAATACTTCTGGACCACAATCTGAGCGCGATACACCTAGGAAAAAGGCGCGACAGTACCCTATGAGAGAGGTTCCCCCTCAATGGAGAGAGGGTGACGCAAGTGTTAACCCACCTATTCTGCCACACTTTCAGCGTGTGTGGGTACATGTCCCATGGAAGCGATCTGAAGTTTTAGCACTTAAGCAGACATTACCTGATCCGCGTAAAAATCCTGCAGGATATTACAAAGAGTTGTCACAGACCGCTGGGTCATGAATAATGAATCTAGCCGATATCGATATGTTATTTGGGAACGTTGTTCCACAGCCTTTATGGGGAAAGATTCGTCATACAGACCATGATCAGGAATTAGGTGACTCATGGGCTAATATTACTGCGGCAGATGCCCTACAAGTAGGTGGTGCTAAGCCTGAACCTTTGATAGCAGAACTACCTGGTAAAATACTTGATTACATGAAAACTATAATGCCTGCAATGCGTATAACTTGGGATAAACTGTCTGCGTGTAAGCAGAAGAAAGATGAAATGGTATCAGATTTCTTCACCAGGTTTGAAGAAACTTTTGTCGACCACAGTGGTCAAGATATGAGCACAGAAGGTGGTCAGAGATTGTTCGTTGATAAATTCGTGCACAATTTGCTTCCCGAATTGTGTAAAAAGTTAAAGGATTCAGAAAGTTCTTGGGCAGTTTCGTCTTCAGCCCAGATATTAGCTACAGCTCAGTACTACGAAAATAGAGACAAAGACGAAAAAGATAGGACAGAAAAGAAAACGAAAGAGTTGAAAACGAAGGTTTTGTTACAGCAAGCATATCCGCCACATGGTGGTGGCGGCCAGAATAATGGTGGTCAGAATAACTACCAGAGTAATTTTCAGCAGCCTCAACAGTATCAGAGGAACTCGCAAAGGATCGAGTATTCTCGACCACGTGTTTCTGTAGGTCCCAACCAGTGTTCGTATTGCAAGGAAGAAGGTCATTTTAAATATAGTTGCCCTATCTTGCTACTGCGCGCAAATAGCGCTTCTGGTGTAAGAGGTCGAGGTGCTCAGCAAGCGCCTGGAGGAAGAGGACGTGGAAACGCCCCCCAGAATGCGCGTCCCCTTCCACCTCAAGAGTCTATGAATAAGTTTGATCAGCAGAATAACGCACCTGGTTGGACAGCTCAGTACTATACCAATGACTACTATACAGAAAATGAGAATTGGGAAAGTAATGATTGCTAGGACAGCCATAGACAAAGAGAGGGAGTTGTTTCAGTTCCAGTAGATCAGAGTGGACCATACGTTGAGGTGATTACATCAGGTGTGTCAGAGCCTTTTCTGTTGGATACTGGTGCTACAAAGAGTTCTATTATGCACTCCAAACTCCCTGGCGCACCTTTATCTGGCGAAACGAATGTATCAGTAGGCTTTTCTGGCGCCCCAGTTAGAAACCCGATTTCTGACCCTTTGACTCTTTCTATTGGTCCTCATGAATTAGAAGCACGCCTTATTCTGACAACAGGTTGTGGGGAAAACTTGTTGGGATTGGATCTGTTAAAAAGATTGTATGCGACTTTGTACTGTTCACCTTCGGGAATACAACTTACTCTAGGTAAGAAAGTGGTTTCTCCAATGTATTTGTCGAGGGACAAACTTCCAGCAGAATTGTCGTTTCTTCCAGATGTTCTTTGGGCTACTGGTCCTAATGATGTCGGTCTTTTGAAAATTCCACCATATGTTGTAACATTGAAAGCCAATGTTCAAATGCCACGAATTCCCCAATATCGATTTCTAGTGAAGGTGAGAAAGTGTTGCTAGCGATCGTTTATGAGTTAATTGAAAAAGATGTCATTGAAGAGACAAGAGGCAACGTGTGCAATAGTCCAGTTCTACCTGTTTTAAAACGAACTGATCCCTCTCAGCCACCAGTGTACAGATTTGTAATTGATCTCAGAGAGGTGAATAAAATAGTTGTGCTACAATTCCCAGTTGTCCCCGATATTACTACATTATTGACTATCATTCCAGCTTCTGCCACTTGGTTCTCGGTGATTGACTTGAAGAATGCTTTCTTCAGCATCCCGATTGCCGAGGAGAGCAGGGATATTTTTTCCTTCAGTTTAGGAGGACGAAGCTTCCGCTTTAAACGCGCTCCTCAGGGCTACTGTGAAAGTCCATCCATCGCAGCTTGATACGATTGTTTTACCTGAAAGTGCTACTCTTGTACAGTACGTCGATGATTTGCTCATTGCTGCAGATACTGAGGAAATATGTAAGAAAGCCACATTGTCATTGTTGCGACATTTGTGTGATTTTCATCACAAGGTGTCACTTTCCAAATTACAATACTGCCGACAAGAAGTGACCTACTTAGGTGACCTCTTATCGAAGGAGGGAAGGAAACTGACCCCAGATAGAATACAGGCAATAGCGAAATTGAGTGTACCAAGAACACAGAGAGAAGTGTGTGCTTTCTTAGGTATTACATCATATTGTAGACAGTGGATTCCAAATTTTTCATTACTAGCCAAACCTTTGGTGGCATTAACGTGTAAAGACACACCTAATCCCATCCCTTGGTCTGAAGAGTGTCAGAACAGTTTTTCTGAATTGCGCACAGCATTATGTTCGGCTCCTGTGTTAGGTAACCCCGACTACAGAAAGCCTTTTACATTGTATGTCCACGAAAAGGAAGGTTGTGCATTGTCAGTACTGACTCAGTTATTTGGGGACAAGCAACGTCCATGCGCGTATTTTTCGTCGACTTTGGATCCAGTAGCTAGAGCATTGCCAAGTTGTTTAAGAGCCACAGCGGCAGCAGCTGTTTCTATTCGACAGTCTGCTGGCCTAGTCATGAATAATACACTAGTTGTGAGGGTTCCGCATGCAGTAGACACATTGTTAAACAGAACCAAGACACAGCACTTAACCAGTGCTCGATTGTCAGGGTACGAATTGACTTTGCTAGCAAGTCATGTGCACATTCAAAAATGCAATACCCTTAATCCAGCTACGTTATTGCCAATCGTAGAAGAATCAGATGCTTCAGAACAGCATGATTGTCTTTTTAGAACAGAAGAAGAGACGAAAGGAAGAATAGACCTTTTCGACACTCCCCTTGCTGAATGTGAGGGTACATTGTGGGTGGATGGTTCATGTTTTAAGCTTCCGAATGGTGACACGACTGCAGCATATGCTGTCACGACTTTGCACACAGTCATTGAAACTGCACGTATTCCACATAATTCAGCTCAAGCAGCAGAACTGGTTGCACTCACACGAGCATGTGTGTTGTCGAAAGGAATGAAAGTGACTGTCTACACCGACAGCCAGTACGCTTTTGGTGTGGTTCACAGTTTTGGACGATTGTGAAAGGAACGTGGGTTCCTGACTTCGCATGGAGCTAAGATTCAGCATGGTCAGTTGGTGAATGAGCTTCTAGAATCACTGACTTTGCCTTTACAAGTGGCGATTGTGAAATGTAGTGCTCACAAGAAGGTGACTGATGATGTTGGTCGTGGAAATGCCCTTGCTGACGAGGTCGCGAAAGAAACTGCAAGGAATATGATGAGCCGAATGTATGTTGCAGGCCCTGCAAGATGGATTGGTGATGTGGGAATGTGTGAAGACACGATAGAGAGTGTCAAGTCTATTCAAGCTGAAGCTACAGAGAAAGAGTTGAGAACGTGGAGAGAAAGTTCGGGTAGAATGGATGCGAATGGTTGTTGGATTGAATTGTCAGAGCATCAGAGATGGTTGTTACCCGATGCGTACGTGCTTGCAGTTGTCACGATGGCTCATGGAATGGCTCACATCAGCGTGAAAGGGATTTGCAAGTTGTTGGCTCCAGTATGGCAACATTCAGGAATTCCCAAGTGTGCAGAGAATATCGTCAAGAATTGCATGGTGTGTCTGCAACACAACCCTGGTAGGGGAACCCCCAACTCCAGCTGGTCATTTTGCGCCTCCAACGTATCCGTTTGAGGTTTTGCAGCTAGATTTCATACACATGGAGAGGTGCAACAACTTAAAATACGTGCTCGTTGTTGTTTGTGCTTTCTCAAGATGGGTAGAAGCATATCCCCTAAAAGACAATACTGCCTTATCCACAGCGAATGCCCTTGTGAAAGAGTTCTTCCCGAGATTCGGAATGCCTAGAATGATCTGGAGTGATAACAGGAGTGAATTTGTGGGACGAGTGATGAAGAATGTATGCGAAGGGCTAGGCATTAGGCAAAAGTTCCACGCTGCAAATCACCCCCAATGAGCTGGATTAGTAGAATGTTACAATGGCACGCTTAAACTTAAATTGGACAAAATCCAAGCGAGCACAGGTCTTAAATGACCTGACGCTCTACCCTTAGCACTCCTATCCACCAGAATGACTGTGCATTCGCGAGTGAAACTCAGCCCTTATGAGATTGTCTTTGGCCGGCCAGCCAACATATGGGGAGTGCCTAGGCCCACTAAGTTCAGCGAGCTAGAACACCCTGTTTTGCTTGATTACCTGTATGAATTGACGGCTAAATTACGTGTTTTGCATCAACAGGTACATGACATCCTGCCTCCGGCCTCTGATACTCCAGGACACCCCATAAACCCTGGATGCTGGGTGTTGATAAAGAATTTCCAGAGGACTAAGAACGACCAGCCCAGGTGGACGGGACCATACCTCGTCCTTCTCTCTACCAGATCGGCAGTTCGAGTGGAAGGGAAGAAGGCCTGGATCCACGGGGTCCACTGTAAAAGGATACCCTTACCTCTGCCATATGACCAGTGGGTCCAGGAGGGTATCGGCGACTCAGAGACGGACACCGTGCCTCGTTTTCTACCTTTCAGCGATGCACGAGTGAAAGGAACTAACTCTGAACGTGAAAGCGAGAACATTCTACAAGAGGCTGTGCCTCCATCGAAACGATTGAACACTACAGAGCCTGAACTCTTGTTTATGGATCAAACAGCACCGGGAAAAAGAAGATACAATTTGAGAACGAGAAATACGAACTAATAAAAATAAGTTCTTTTTGCAATTTGAAACGAAAAACTAAGGACAAATAAAAATATTTTTTTCCCTCCCAAGTACTATTTTTGAGAAGCGCAGCTCTCCCATCTAGGAAACTTGCTTATTTTTGTTTTTCGAACCGCCATCCGGGTTCCGCTGCTAGGGCCGCGGTTGACAAAAAGTCTTCAGAGTGCAGCTGACGACGTTAGGTCGGTAGTTCTGGTTGGTCCAAGGGAGTTGCCCTGGACTGACAGAAGCATCCCTTAGCAGAATCAACCTACCACCGCGGGCAGCACCTTAGAGAGGATGGAGTTTCCCGATGTGGAGAGACCTGCCAAACCCACGAACTTTAAACACAGATTATGTAAACTAATGACGAAGAAAGGTTTTATAATATTGTGCATATGTATGTTATTCAGCATAATGATATTTTTAATAAGTTACATTTTATTCTCTTTTCGGGTAACATTTACACCCACTGCATCGCCCATACCTCCTCCTACTGTTTCCTCTCATTATTTCCACCCTCTTCCCGACCACGAATCCAATAGAAGGTTAGAGTTCATTAATAACTCCTTTGTTCAACTGTTACACCAACACCAACTAGTAATGAATACGACTAACTGTTGGGTGTGTGGCCTTATGCCTCACACAACAGATAAAGGTATCATTTATCTGGTTCTGCCTTTCAGTCATAATGGGTCTGTGTGGGCATACAGAACAATGTTCATATACGCACGTGAAGTCCACCCCCTACGTTCCTTAAAAGATAACCCCAAGAATAGTGCTCTGGTTAAGGGTATAGTCGACATGATCAAGGGAGAAATCTCTTATGAAAATACCCCGAGCGACGAGATATTCGCATATGTAAATTGAAACGTGACCGGATATGAAGCCACTCTTAGTGAGAAACAGCAAGCGAAGGAATCGCCCCCGATCTGGATTGTACCCCACCGGGGTCACCTGTGTCTGCAAGGTACTGGAAAGTACCCCAGAGCTCAGTTAGGGAAGAGTGTCTGTACAGAAACCTATGTTTTTGGGTCTCAGACCTCCCCTGCGTTTTTAGCCGCTAAGGGTACTTATTTCATCTGCCATGATAGAGTCTATACATGGTTGCCCCCTGACTTTTCGGGCTCATGTTTTGTTTTGTTCCTGTTACCCCCCACCTACACAGCAGCGGCAGATTACCACCGGACAAGGGTAGTTAGAGGTGTCTTGAGTAAAGAAGACACTGCAGGTCAAGAATTTGGGGACTTTGCAAAGGTTTTTTTGCCGTTCTGGGGATCTATGGCTAACAGTAGGAACATAAGGCAATTGACAAGGGTAGTTGAGTCCACCGTGATTGAAACTGCCGGTGCCCTTAGTAACCTGACTGCTGAGCTCCAGTCGGATCGTCTTATGACCCTTCAGAACAGGGTCGCATTAGATGTCATCCTTGCAGACTGAGGTGGAGTATGTAGATTGATCCAATCGAGTTGTTGCATTTTCATCCCAGATAACGCTCCGACAGTATACCAGGCCATCTCCAAACTACATAAGATTTCCGAATCTATTCATGTGGATAAAGGAGATTGGTCGTTAATGGGATGGTTCTGGGAACTGGTATCCGCCTGGGGATGGAAAATTCTGATGGTCATTGGGATGGTCTTAGCCATTCTTTTCCTGTTCTGTCTATGCGTACAGTGTGCTCCTGCATTATGTGGCCTCTGTGTTACATCATGTGTAAGGAAGCCTGTATCAAGGGATGAACTAAGCACTAGAATGATGTTACAGCAACATCTCAATGACTTTAGGAATATGCAGCCTGATTCATGAAGCTAAATTGCACTCGCAAAGGGCAAGATTCTCAGAATCTTGCCTTTTGCGAGTGCAATTTTGGCATTTGGGATTCACAATCCCAAATGCAAAAATCGCTAATGAAGAATTAGCTAATATGCGAGGATTAGCATTTAAGGAATCTCTATTAGAGATTCCTTAAATGCTATTCATGACACTTTCAAAAATTGCGATTTTGCAAATTTGGGCCGCTATTTACCGAGAGGTCAGACCTCTCGGTAAATAGCAAAAACTTAGAAAAATGCTTTTAAAAGCTTTTTTCTAAGTTGCATGTTGCACACACACATGTCCTTTGGACATGTGTGTGCCCAACACCTGTTCAAATGTGCATTTTAGGGGTGCTACAGGGTGTCCTTTGGACACCACTGGCACCCTTAAAATCGCTATCTTATTTGCGAGTAGTAAATTGCTACTCGCAAATAAGGGATACTCCCCATTCATTCCTATGGGCCTTTTGGCCCATAGGAATGCATGGGGAGTTATTCCTTTTTTTGCGAGTAGCAATTTTCTACTCGCAAATAGAGAACATGTAGGAATCGCTATTTATTTACCAATTCCTACATGAATACCGTTTTGCATGTCCTCAATAGCGAGTCGCTATGATTCGCTATTAGGGCCACGCAAAACGGCCCGTACATGAATCAGGCTGATGGATCTGGACTCAGATTAACATGAGGATAGATTAGTTGCCTATGTAAGGGCAAAAGGAGGGATTGTAGGACTGAAGAATTCTGGACCCGTGTAATATGTCTTCACTCGAGAATAAAACTTCGTCGTAAATGGACGAATCTAGTATCAAAAGATCGAGAATGACGAATACATCATGCACAGGTATTTTCAGCATATTCGAGTGACGATTTCACCTCAAAATCGTCCTGTCTCGTTCAGAACCCTTGGCTTCCATTTTATGTCTGACAGCCATTTTGTAAATTGCCCTTTACATAGGCTTATAATCCAGCCAAATTCGATCCCAGAAGGACACGTACACCTTGATCGACTTTTCCATGACCTATGCAAGTTGGAACCATTGCCCCAGGCCGGACCTGCTAGGTCAGTTTCTCTCCAGTGGCCGAGCAAGATAGCATCAGGGCTCAACAGGCCATAAAACCTTCTCATTGCACACACACCTGCCGTATCTTGCTCACATCTATCTTTACTCTTTTTGCTTCGTTTGCTTTATAATGGAGAGGTGCCCGTTTTATTGGGGGTCCACCGATATCTGATGAAGGGTTGGGCCTTGCCGGGTGATTTGTTATGGGCTGGATGAAGTGAAATATGGACATGTCGTCATGACTTTGCTTTTTCCTTTGTAAACTAAGAATGTGAATAGTATACTGTAAATTCGAAGAATGTTTGCCTAAAGCACAATATTTCGTATAAAAGAAAAAGCCGAGTCTTGTGAATTGCGACAGTCTCCTGAGAACATACTCCCTGTGTGTTGTACTTCTAGGACGCTTGTTACCTTGGTTGCAGCCAATAAAATCGATCCTTGACTTCACCTAGAAGACTCTGAGGGGCATATTACCAAGGGTGGTGATAGGTAATTATCGCCGATTTAGCGGCCGTTTTCGGCCGCAAAGCGGCGATAATTCTATCGCTCGACAGCTTTTAGGCGATAGCGAGCGGTTTGGGGCCCGCTTTGCATGTTAGCGATATTTATCGCTAATGACATGCAAAGTGGGCGTACCAACCTGTTAGCAACTGAAAGCAGTCACTAACGTCGCTATCGCCTATTAGCAAGGCAGGCGTAGCGATGGAAATATTCCCGCTATCGCCAAATACTAACACCTGCCCAGACCAGTTCTTAGCCATGTTATCCAATGGGAGGTGGATAACATGGCTTAGAGCATTTCGATGCTAATGCGTGAATTTCGCTGTATTTTCAGCGATATTCACGCATTTCGCCGCTATCGCTGGATATTTTAGCACAATGGAGAAAAACGTTGCTAATAGCATGTTTTCTCCGCTAACATATCCAGCGATAGGCAGCGATAAAAAAATCGTCGCTCAGCCTATTTTGCGATAATTATCGCTACTTGTTGGTAATATGCCCCTGAGTTTCTGTGGTCTGAATCAGGAAAAGGACTCGAGGTCTTTGGGTGTGTTTTCCCTGACACCGCTGGGTTACCGGTTAAGTACCGGTTGTGAAAAAGCCAGTACCTCAAGTGAGTGTCTGTAGAGGGGCAGCGAGTGCCAGGAGAAGGGCAAGAAGCACGAGAAGGCATGGAGTGTCAGGGAGGGGATGTCACTAGGGGAGCAGGGAGCCATTACAGGGCTGTCTCAAAGGAATCTTGGCTGCTTCACGCCACAGATATCTGTGTAAAGTCCTCCCTTGCCCCACACACCTGGCATTATGACCCACATTCCACTCCAAACTACACCCGCAGAGCCCCGTGATGCTGCAGCAAAAGGTGAACCTGCCCTTAAAACAGTGTCACTGGGTCTGGCCCATCTTGACATGGGTAAAGCCTTGCACACGTGCCTCAGACCATCCTACCTCCAATAAAGGTCTTCTGCTTGTATCTGCCCCACATCGGGGGTCTTTGCTCGTATGACACAATGACTCCAGCACTCAAGAGAAGTCCACTGGGTCCCACTTCCCTCATACATACCCGGTGCCTCCCTTACACAGCTGTCATCACCAGCAGCGACCCACCACACCTGGCTGCTAAGGTGAACACCTCCAGAGGAACACGCACAACATGCAACCACAGCATCGCCAGGCGGGCAGTGAGGGCAAGAAGGAAGAGATACAGACCTCCAGAACCTCCCTCAGAGTATCACATCCAGCAGAACCCACTCTTTCTCCACTTCTGGTGCCAGAGCGGTGGGTACAAGAAGGGATACCAAGCCTTCTCCAGAACCTCCCTCAGAGTATCAAATCCAGCTGAACTCACCCTTACTCCACTTCTGGTGCCAGGGCAGGGGGTACAAGAAGGGATACCAAGCCTTCTATAGAACCCCCCTCAGAGTATCAAATCCACCAGAATCCACTGTTTCTCCACTTCCGAGGCCAGGGCAGGGGGTACAAGAAGGGATACCAAGCCTTCTCCAGAACCTCCCTCAGAGTATCAAATCCAGCAGAATCCACCCTTTCTCCACTTCTGGTGCCAGGGCAGAGAGTACAAGAAGGGATACCAAGCCTACTCCAGAACCTCCCTCAGAGTATCAAATCCAGCAGGACCCACCCTTTCTCCACTTCTGGTGCCAGAGCAGGGAGTACAAGAAGGGAGTCCAAGCCTTCTAAAGAACCTCCCTCAGAGTATCAAATCCAGCAGAACCCACCCTTTCTCCACTTCTGGTGCCAGGGCAGGGAGTACAAGAAGGGATACCAAGCCTTCTCCAGAACCTCCCTCAGAGTATCAAATCCAGCAGAACCCACCCTTTCTCCACTTCTGGTGCCAGGGCAGGGAGTGCAAGAAGGGATACCAAGCCTTCTATAGAACCCTCCCTGTCCAGTAAGTGATTCATCTTTGAAAAAATAACTTTATTAGATAAATAAATCCATTGGAATAATGATAAACAAAGCTATATGCAAACAGCACTTTACAAAGACTGTATATAAATTATAATACAAAGCCAAGCAGCACTGAGGCTATTTTATTAATACCAGGCAACCGCCTAGTCCAATCAATCAATCACTCAGGGTTTGTAAAGTGCGGCTACTCACCTGTGGGGGTCTCAAGGCGCTGTGGGGGCACAGAGGATCAGGCCAAGTGCTGAATTCATCTGAAGAGCCAGGTCATGAGGCTGATGTGCGACGGGTGGTCCTACGGGGGCATTTGAAGCTCCGCACCAGATGCCTTCGGAAGAGCGTGACGAACGGATCCCCACCCAGGAGCCTCCCCCTGCACTCCATGCACACAAAAGGCCAGATTAGCACCAGTTGTGTTACAACCAGTGAGCAGTAGCACCACGTCAAGGTTCTGACCATTGCTACTGACCATTCACACCATTCATACGGGGGCCTACAACACCCCTTCCCCCTGGGAGCCCTTTCTTCTTCATTGGACACCATGCCCCCACCCTCCACCCCATAAAGACCCTCATTCACACCATTCATAACCCAAGGACTCAGGCGTACGCTGGGAAGCCCCCTCCGAGACCCCCCAGCGTATCGCGGCAGATCCAGGACACACGCTGGGGCCCTGAGAGGGTGCCAAAGAGACAATGCAGCGGGGGCCAAGGTGAGCCCCTACCTGGCCCCTCCCAGGGTGGAGGAGAATCGGCGGGGAGCATGAGTGCGGAGGGCACTTTAACTCACCAAGCACCGAAGCTCCCCCGCAGCCTGCTCCCTCACTGCCCACCACTAGGTGTGGTGCAGCGGCCAGGGCAGCTGACTTCAGAGCACAGGGTTCAGGGTTCGATACCCGGCTCTGGTGGCAGCTCAGCTCAGCACCATGTGACTCTGGGCAATAGCTCACTTAACTTCCACGACGACCCCCAGCACTTTGAGACTCGGAAGGGTGAGTAGTTTGCGCTTTACAAATACAGATTTAGAAATAAATCCATATTTGTAAAGCGCGAACTACTCACCCTCAGGGGTCTCAAGGCACTGGGGGGCCGTCGTGGAAATTAACTGAGTTATTGCCCAGAGTCTCATGGTGCTGAGCTGAGCTGCCGCCGGGGCCAGGGATCGAACCCTGTGCTCTGAAGTCAGCTGCCCTGACCTCTGCACCACACCTCTCACTGCCCCCTCTGGATATATAGGCTTGCAGGAGTGACATCACAATGGAAGGGGGGGCAGGATGTACAAGGGTGGTGGAGTGACATCACAGACGAAGGGGGGGACAGGATTTGCAGGCCAGGGGGAGTGACATCACAAAGGAAGGGGGGGACAGGATTTGCAGGCCAGGGGGAGTGACATCACTATCCGAGCTCGGCGGAGATGGGTAGGTGATCCCTCGCGGACACGGGCAGAGTGAGCCAAGTCTGAAGGCTTACCCCGATGTACTGACCCGCCGATCACTCATGTGGTATTTAGCCCTTAACCCTTAGGCATAGGACTTTCCATTGAGGTAAACTGTATACCCATACCACACCATATACATGACACTAGCATGTTATTGAGTTAATTTTCTTTATTATTTTTCACTTTTTAAGGTCCTGATGAATCGCAGGATAGTAATCCGTTTGCGAGAAACATGTTGACCACTTGTTGTTTTTCAGAGCTCCACATAGGTCACTCTACCTAACGAGGTGACACTGAGTGAGCTTGTTTTCACGATTTTAACTGCAATAGGGGGACCACCAGAATAAAATTGTTTCCGGTACCTCTTACTGCATTTTAACCTTCACCTCAGGCTCAGTTGCCTCCCCGCCCACACACCCACACTTCACCATAGGGCAGTTGGATACAAAAGATCTCCGCCAAAGTGCCCCTCTTTGAGGTGTGCCCGTCGGGGATTGCACCGCCCCCCCGACGAGGAGCAACCGCCGATGATGAAGCATGACATCCTTCGGGGTGTGTGAGGCAAATACATCCAACAAAAGGGATGCCCACAGGTGTTACATTTACACCTCTGGTCACGCCAGCGTTTGCATAGTCCTTCCTAGCCTTCCCCTTCTCTTCCCACTCTTTGCAGGAACAGTTCAGCCCCCCGCTTTGTTAGCATAGGCCAGGGGGAGTGACATCACAGACGAAGGGGGGGACAGGATTTGCAGGCCAGGGGGAGTGACATCACAGACGAAGGGGGGGCCTGTATTTGGGTAGCATGGGCTATGCCTAAATAAGGGTCTGATTTCTATGCCTATAAAAGGGCAATGTGAATTGTACCTATATAAGGGCATGAATCGGGAACATTCATACGGAATCTAAATCGATACACAACAGCACAGTAAGTGACACTCAATAACTTTTGTTGTAAACAAATCTACAACCCTAGTGTAACTTTCCCCGATTCATGCCCTTATATAGGTATTCTTTACCCTATCCTTTTATAGGCATAGAAATCATTACCATATTTGGCCTGAGCATTACAGCCCAAATACTGCAAGGCTACTTCCACTAAGTTCCGAGAATTCACAACGATTTCTTGGAAAAACCCGCCTTCAGCAGCTAGGATCTTCCCACTGCTTGAATATTAAGTTATCCAAGAAATCCTGGAGTTTTCTGGGAATTGAACCTTTGAGTGACGTTATTAAGTCCAAATCAGAGGTACAAATCACCTGAGTGGACATATATTGTTCTTCCACCAGTTGTTGAAGTAAATAGCAGTCAAGAAAATCTGTATGACCCAAAATCAATTGGGAAAAGTGAGTAAAAAGGTCATCTAAGAGAAAGGATAGGTGTTCAAAGTATATGATATTAAAGTAAAAAGTCTGAAGTCCTGTGAGACGTTTTTTGTAAATATAGAAGAGGTCGGAGTTGACACAAAGTCGAAGAAAACTTGTTAGAAAATCTAATTTAGCAATATTTAGAATAGAAATTGACACAAGGTCGAAGAAAACTTGTTAGAGTGCTAAGTGGTGTGAAATCTATAGGTGACACAAGGTCGAAGAAACGGTGTTAGGGAAAATGATAATGAACAATCACAGAACGAAATGTTCTATTTTTAGAAAATGGTGCAGGTGTTTTTCCATATGCATGGGGTTGATGACTATACTATGGATAATTTTAGCTATTGTGATTCCTTTCCAAACTAATTGAACGCAATTGAAACAGAATTGAGCTCAAGTAAGCCAATTGAGAAAGAAAAAGTGCATGAGAGTTATGTGTACAAGCCAGAGCTGCATCAAGATAGGTCTATTAGTGACTACACCAAAAATATTTTTTCAAAGTTATTGTTGGAGTACACTAAAACAATGAATGTTGATGACTGATATGTTTGTGTAAAATTGCCAGCATCAGTGTCAGAAGGGGCGACCTGTCACCACCTTCCTCTTACTTATGGAGTAACTTGTAGTGTAATTTCAAGTTTGTTTTATAAGACTGGGAAATTGGAGTATCATTATTCCAATGTAGATGAGATATTTGCAAAATTAAAGATTGATAATACACTAAATAAAAGAAATTATGCAGAGGTAATGATAGAATATTTTCTAGAAGTAGATGAGTTAACCCATGAGTATGCATTTAATAATAATTTGACATGTAAAATGAGAGTTGAAGAGAAGACATTCTTAAACATGGTTGAGGAAAGAAGAATTGCTTATAAACGAAAAGAGAGGGTGAAGCATGCAAAGTCAAAATATTACACGTTTGATGATGAGAACATTGAGGATAAAAATGTGAATGTAGCAATCAATATAGATGCACCAATGTTGGGAAAAATTTGTATCAGAAGAGATAATTCAATGTATGACAATTATTTTGTGGGTGCGAGTTAATGTGAAGACACCTATAGAATCATAGGAGGTTGGGGATTTAAAGGAAATGATCCTGTTTTCCCTGGAATTTATTTTATATGTCGGAATAGAGCCTATTATAGACTGCCAGACCACTGGTATGGGACATGTTATGTGGGTTTGGTCTTTCCAAAAAATGTCCATGTAGATAGAGGTACTAATGGAAAGCATGAGATAGGTGAAGTTTTAAGTAGAAAAAGGAGAGAGAGTGGCTTAGAAATAATAGGAGATGTATTTGGAGCACTGATACCAGCAGTGGGAAATTTGTTTAATGCAAATAGAATCAGAAAATTGTCCACAATAGTTGATAAATTATCAACAGATACAGCAGGAGGATTCCTAATGGTAGATACTGAAATGGTTGCTATGAGAGCTATGGTATGCAAAACAGACTTGCCCTTGACATAATTTTAGCAAAAGAGGGAGGAGTCTGTGGAATGTTGAAAGTTCAACATTGTTGCACTTACATTCCAGATAAAAGTCAGAATATTGAGAATTATATTATAAATATTACAGATTTGCATAAAGAAATTGAACCACTGGAGGTTGAAGGTGTCCTTGTAAGGCTGGGTAAAAGCTTCTCAGCAATTAAACATTGGTTTCAAGAAATAGGTAGTTCAAGTATAGGTAAGATACTAATTCCAATAACAGTTATAGTGATAGTGATTTTCTTTATAAGGTTATGCTGTTCACATCTAACATGGGCTTCGATTGGAATTCATAGAGCATATTATCAAGACCATTATCGCCGCTTTATCGGCAGTTTCCTGCCGATATAAGTGGCGATAATGTATCGCCTGTCGTTGATAATATGCCCCAAGGTTTTTAAGAATTCAAAAGAAAAGGAGACAAAATTATAGATGTTATTAACAAAAAGAAGTTGAAACATGTTCTGCTAAATTTTTCAAAATTTTGAGGGTTATTTGGTGATAGAATCACCAGATGAGGGAATTGATGGAGCGAGGTGGCAAACACAAAATATTGTGTACCCCTCGTAAAGTTAATGTCCCATAACATTAATATTGACTGATTGCATGTTTTGCGAAATTAACTAACCATAGAATAAAGTGCATACATTATTTTTATTATTACACATGGGGAGAACTAACTTTGCTTGCATTCTGCAAATAAACCCAGCTAATATGTATTGTTATTGTGTTGTGAATTAATGCACAGCTTGGAAAATAATCAAAATGCAATTTAAATGTGCTTATTGTATTCATTTATGTGGTGGAGAGGTCGAAATAAGTATAAAATGCATTTATGTGGCTTATTTGCTATGTAACAACTAACTGGGAAACATTAGTTAGGTGGGAGGTAAACAGAATGGGTTTAAAATTCAATAATTAATATAAATCTGTGTTTGTTTTCACGATAGTTCCAAAAGCGGCCTCTGAGGCCTGTACAACAAAGATGGACGCTTGGGTAAACTGTGAGCAAGAGCTGAACTGCGCAGGTGCCCCAAAACCTGCAAGTCAGAGTGAACTGCCTGTGCTCGAGGAGGTTCAAGGCTGATGTGGCCCGGAACCTAGGATGGGTGCCAAACCTGGGCGACTGAACGTTGAGATCATGAGAATATTGCCTGATGTTGCCACTCAAGGAAATGGCGAGGCCCAAGACTGTCCTAAAACAAAGACTTATTATTTCTTGCTGACACGCTGTGAAAATGATGTTGTAATGGTGAAGAGATGCTCACCCACCCGGATTTTGTCCAATGACAGCCCAAATAAGTGGTGTTAGTTACATTTTAGATAGATTAAGTTAGGGATTTAGGGTATAAAAACCCCTGGTTTTGTCTAGTTGGGATCGCTTTTTTTTTTTTTTTTTGTAGAGTTTTATATAGCGCGAACTATAACCGAACCGAATCAGTTATCAGAGCGCTTTACATAGCACCAGTTACGTTACATGAGGACACACTTTCATTTTAGGCACGGGGAGATTAAGTGATTTGCCCAGAATCACAGGGGTTTTTTGACGTCGTTACCGAAACTCGAACCCAGATCCCCAGGTCCGAGGTCGAGCGCCTTAGCCGTTAGGCCAACCCCTCTTTTTCAATTTCCATCGGAGATGCTGCCCGATTGCTGACCGATTCCTGGATGTAAGACTTCTAATGGTTTTTCTTCCTTGTTTGCTTTGCAGGATTGAAGGATAAGATGAGGGTGTTAGTTAGGGATGTTAGGAGAGAATGACTTTGGAACTATCTGTTCTTTGCTAATCTTTAACTGTTTTCTAAAATAAAGCGATTCTTTTTCTGAGCTCTAAATATAATGATCATTTTGAAATAAAGTTTAAGATTTTACTGAATAAAGATTTACTAATGACTAGATGTCAGACATGATAAAGTTTTGCTTTCAATAAAAATTAGATAAATGAAGAAGTAAGAGCTGGTCTTTGAATTCTTCCTACGCCTAATTTTCATTCTAGCAGATCCATTGCCATTATGGTGGTGTGTCTGAATAATTTAAGTCTGAATAAAACCATGGTAAAATGTTTTTAAATCCGCAGGTGTAAATAATGAATAGTTAAATAGGTTTAGACGCTCCACCTAAATGTTACAGCGTTTCTCTGCTGCGATTCACCAGAGCCTTGAAGCCGAGTGTAAGTAAACAGGGTAAAAGCGCAGTGCTATGGGCCCCACTGATGCATGATTTGTGTGTTTTATGGTTTCAGTGTAATGGTGAGTGTTAATTAGAAATGATTTCTGGAGCCGCGCTGTAGCAAAATCTTAGGGCAGCAAACATGTACATACATGTGTGCATGTGTCAGTCTGATTCCAGGTGCCACAATTGAACTCCGTATGCTAACACTTGCGGCCACATGCATCAAAGTGCCCATTTGTGATTTCTTAGTTGCGAAAATTAAGGAATCGCAAATTGGTATGCATTAAGAACTCGCAATTTTATTTGCGATTTCTTAATTTTCCTTAATTGCGATTCACAATTTGCGAATCGCAATTAAGGAATCCCTTCCAATTGATTCCTATGGGCCTAGAGGCCCATAGGAATGAATGGGAAGACAATCTCAATTTGCGATTCGCAATTAGCTAATCGCAAATTGAGATTGCGATTTCAAGGGTACAGGGGTGTCCAAAGGACACCCTGTTGCACCCCTGAAATCAATCTATGCACATATGTTGTGCACACACATGCCCCTAGGGCATGTGTGTGCACAACATGACAGTTTGAAAAATGCACAAAATTGCATTTTTCAAATTTTTCGCGAATTACCATGAGGTCCAACCTCATGGTAATTTTTTCGTCCTAATTGCGAATTCGCAATTTTTTTAAGTGTCATGCATTGCATTTAAAGAATCGCAAATTTCAATTCCTTAAATGCAAACGCATTTTTAGAAATCGCAAAAAATAGCGATTTCTTGCATTTTTTGTTAATGCTTCCCAAATAGTGATTTAGGAATCGCAAACGGCCGCATTTTGCGATTCGCACCGTTTGCGATTCCTAAATCACTTGATGCATGTGGCCGTAAGTGAACACAAGCCCTCAAAGCGCTGTAACCCTACAGTCTCTGCACGGACCGGCATGCACTGCTCGACTTCCAATCCCGGCTCCCCCTTGAGCACCGTGTGATCCTCCGCACATCGGAGGCCTTCGTGCATCTTTTTCCTTAAACAAGCAGTTTGAGAGCGCCTCGAAGTCCTTGGGAACAACAAGCTGATGTATAAAATACCATGGTTTCACATTCACTCCTAATCTAGGCTCTTTAAAGGAGGAACATGAGGCTTCAGGTGCCTCGAGGCAGCGCCGCCAGGGATTGGTGGACGTTTCATGGGTTAACCTCTGACCTTCGAGAAATGTCGCTCCTTTCTGGAGGTCGAATCGTTCACTTCATTGAGACACTAACACGTGAAGGTGTTTATTTTTAAAGTCTTTATGTTTTCCTGACAGTTGTTGCCCGAGTTACATCTTCTGATGCCCCCCCCCTGGGGAAGGGTTTATGACGTGCACTGCCCCTCCCCGTCAGTGTCTATGACGTGCACTGACCCGCGCAGGATCACACGCCGCGTCGGTGGCACCGGGCACAGCGCTCAGAGAGCCTGAGAGGAGCTATGGGGCAGCCGTGGACACGGAGGGCAGAAAGAACAGGCAGCGCCAGGGCGAGGACGGGCAGTGCCCTCTGTTCCTGGAAACAGCTCTCGGAGAAAGCAGAGAACCAGCTGTGCCCCAGGGTACATGGGGAATGGGGACTTTCATCTGATGGCACAGAGGCGAGGCCTGGCACAGCGCCCAGAGGCGAGGCCTGGCACAGGGGAGGGGGGTACATCACACAGCGCTCAGAGGCGAGGCCTGGCACAGGGGAGGGGGGTACATCACACAGCGCCCAGAGGCAAGGCCTAGCACAAGGGAGGGCGGTACATCACAGTGCGGCCAGAGGCGAGGCCTGGCACATGGGAGGGGGTACATTACACAGCGCCCAGAGGCGAGGCCTGGCACAGGGGAGGAGGGTACATCACACAGCGCCCAGAGACGAGGCATGGCACAGGGGAGGAGGGTCCATCACACAGCACCCAGGGGCGAGGCCTGGCACAGGGGAGGGGGGGTACATTACACAGCGCCCAGAGGCGAGGCCTGGCACAGGGGGCTGGGGGGGTACACCACACAGCGCCTAGAGGTGAGGCCTGGCACAGAAGAGGAGGAGGGTACATCACACAGCGCCGAGAGGCGAGGCCTGGCACAGGGGAGGGGGGTACATCACACAGCACCCAGAGGCGAGGCCTGGCACAAGGGAGGGGGGTACATCACACAGCGCCCAGAGGCGAGGCCTGGCACAGGGGAGGAGGGTACATTACACAGCGCCCAATGGCAAAGCCTGGCACAGGGGAGGAGGAGGGTACATCACACAGCGCCCCGAGGCGAGGCCTGGCACAGGGAAGGAGGAGGGTACATCACACAGTGCCCAGAGGCGAGGCCTGGCACAGAGGAGGGGGTACATCATACAGCGCCCAGAGGCGAGGCCTGGCACAGCGCCCAGAGGCAAGGCTTGGCATTGGGGAGGAGGGTACATCACACAGTGCCCAGAGGCGAGGCCTGGCACAGGGGAGGGGGGTACATCACACAGCGCCCAGAGGAGTGGCCTGGCACAGAGGAGAGGGGTACATCACACAGAGCCCAGAGGCAAGGCCTGGCACAGGGGAGAGGGTACATCACACAGCGCCCAGAGGCGAGGCCTGGCACAGGGGAGGGGGGTACATCACGAAGCACCCAGAGGCGAGGCCTGGCACTGGGGAGGAGGGTACATCACACAGCGCCCAGAGACGAGGCCTGGCACAGGGGAGGGGGATACATCACACAGCGCCCAGAGGCGAGGCCTGGCACAGGTTAGGAGGGGGGTACATCACACAGCGCCCAGAGGCGAGGCCTGGCACAGAAGAGGGGGGTACATCACACAGCGCCCAGAGGCGTGGCCTGGCACAGGGTAGGAGGGGGGTACATCACACAGCGCCCAGAGGCGAGGCCTGGCACAGAAGAGGGGGGTACACCACACAGCGCCCAGAGGCGAGGCCTGGCACAGGGGAGGGGGGTACATCAATCAGCGCCCAGAGGCAAGGCCTGGCACAGGGGAGGGGGGTACATCAGACAGCGCCCAGAGGCGAGGCCTGGCACAGGGGGCCGGGGGGGGGTACACCACACAACGCCCAGAGGTGAGGCCTGGCACAGGGGAGGGGGTACATCCCACAGCACCCAGTGGCAAGGCGCAGGGGAGGGGGGCACATCACACAGCGCCCAGAGACGAGGCCTGGCACAGGGGAGGAAGGTACATTACACAGCGCCCAATGGCAAAGCCTGGCACAGGGGAGGAGGAGGGTACATCACACAGCGCCCCGAGGCGAGGCCTGGCACAGGGAAGGAGGAGGGTACATCACACAGTGCCCAGAGGCGAGGCCTGGCACAGAGGAGGGGGTACATCATACAGCGCCCAGAGGCGAGGCCTGGCACAGCGCCCAGAGGCAAGGCTTGGCATTGGGGAGGAGGGTACATCACACAGTGCCCAGAGGCGAGGCCTGGCACAGGGGAGGGGGGTACATCACACAGCGCCCAGAGGAGTGGCCTGGCACAGAGGAGAGGGGTACATCACACAGAGCCCAGAGGCAAGGCCTGGCACAGGGGAGAGGGTACATCACACAGCGCCCAGAGGCGAGGCCTGGCACAGGGGAGGGGGGTACATCACGAAGCACCCAGAGGCGAGGCCTGGCACTGGGGAGGAGGGTACATCACACAGCGCCCAGAGACGAGGCCTGGCACAGGGGAGGGGGATACATCACACAGCGCCCAGAGGCGAGGCCTGGCACAGGTTAGGAGGGGGGTACATCACACAGCGCCCAGAGGCGAGGCCTGGCACAGAAGAGGGGGGTACATCACACAGCGCCCAGAGGCGTGGCCTGGCACAGGGTAGGAGGGGGGTACATCACACAGCGCCCAGAGGCGAGGCCTGGCACAGAAGAGGGGGGTACACCACACAGCGCCCAGAGGCGAGGCCTGGCACAGGGGAGGGGGGTACATCAATCAGCGCCCAGAGGCAAGGCCTGGCACAGGGGAGGGGGGTACATCAGACAGCGCCCAGAGGCGAGGCCTGGCACAGGGGGCCGGGGGGGGGTACACCACACAACGCCCAGAGGTGAGGCCTGGCACAGGGGAGGGGGTACATCCCACAGCACCCAGTGGCAAGGCGCAGGGGAGGGGGGCACATCACACAGCGCCCAGAGACGAGGCCTGGCACAGGGGAGGAAGGTACATCACACAGCGCCCAGAGGTGAGGCCTGGCACAGGAGAGGAGGAGGGTACATCACACAGCGCCCAGAGGCAAGGCCTGGCACAGGGGAGGGGGGTACATCACACAGCGCCCAGAGGCGAGGCCTGGCACAGGGGGGGGGTACATCACACAACGCCCAGAGGCGAGGCCTGGCAGAGGGGAGGGGGGTACATCACACAGCGCCCAGAGGCGAGGCCTGGCGCAGGGGAGGGGGGTACATCACACAGCACCCAGAGGCGAGGCCTGGCACAAGGGAGGGGGGTACATCACACAGCACCCAGAGGCGAGGCCTGGCACAGGGGAGGAGGGTACATCACACAGCGCCCAATGGCGAAGCCTGGCACAGGGGAGGAGGAGGGTACATTACACATCGCCCAGAGGCGAGGCCTGGCACAGGGGAGGAGGGTACATCACACAGCGCCCAGAGGCGAGGCCTGGCACAGAGGAGGGGGTACATCACACAGCGCCCAGAGGCGAGGCCTGGCACAGCGCCCAGAGGCGAGGCCTGGCACTGGGGAGGAGGGTACATCTCACAGCGCCCAGAGGCGAGGCCTGGCACAGGGGAGGGGGGTACATCACACAGCACCCAGAGGCGTGGCCTTGCACAGAGGAGAGGGGTACATCACACAGCGCCCAGAGGCGAGGCCTGGCACAGAGGAGAGGGGTACATCACACAGCGCCCAGAGGCGAGGCCTGGCACAGCGCCCAGAGGCGAGGCCTGGCACTGGGGAGGAGGGTACATCACACAGTGCCCAGAGGTGAGGCCTGGCACAGGGGAGGAGGGTACATCACACAGCGCCCAGAGGCGTGGCCTGGCACAGAGGAGAGGGGTACATCACACAGCGCCTAGAGGCAAGGCCTGGCACAGGGGAGAGGGTACATCACACAGCGCCCAGAGGCGAGGCCTGGCACAGGGGAGGGGGGTACATCACACAGCACCCAGAGGCAAGGCCTGGCACTGGGGAGGAGAGTACATCACACAGCGCCCAGAGGCGAGGCCTGGCACAGGGGAGGGGGGTACATCACACAGCGCCCAGAGGCAAGGCCTGGCACAGGTTAGGAGGGGGGTACATCACACAGCGCCCAGAGGCGATGCCTGGCACAGAAGAGGGGGGTACATCACACAGCGCCCAGAGGCCAGGCCTGGCACAGAAGAGGGGGGTACACCACACAGCACCCAGAGGCGAGGCCTGGCACAGGGGAGGGGGGTACATCACACAGCGCCCAGAGGCAAGGCCTGGCACAGGTGAGGGGGTACATCAGACAGCGCCCAGAGGCGAGGCCTGGCACAGGGGGCCGGGGGGGGGGGTACAGCACACAACGCCAAGAGGTGAGGCCTGGCACAGGGGAGGGGGTACATCACACAGCACCCAGTGGCAAGGCGCAGGGGAAGGGGGCACATCACACAGAGCCCAGAGGCGAGGCCTGGCACAGGGGAGGAGGAGGGTACATCACACAGCACCCAGAGAAAATGCCTGGCACAGGGGAGGGGGGTACATCACACAGCGCCCAGAGGCGAGGCATGGCACGGGGGGGGGGGTATGTCACACAACGCCCAGAGGCGAGGCCTGGCAGAGGGGAGGGGGGTACATCACACAGCGCCCAGAGGCGAGGCCTGGCACAGGGTAGGGGGGTACATCACACAGCACCCAGAGGCGAGGCCTGGCACAAGGGAGGGGGGTACATCACACAGCACCCAGAGGCGAGGCCTGGCACAGGGGAGGAGGGTACATCACACAGCGCCCAATGGCGAAGCCTGGCACAGGGGAGGAGGAGTGTACATCACACAGCGCCCAGAGGCGAGGCCTGGCACAGGGGAGGAGGAGGGTACATCACACAGCGCCCAGAGGCGAGGCCTGGCACAGAGGAGGGGGTACATCACACAGCGCCCAGAGGCGAGGCCTGGCACAGCGCCCAGAGGCGAGGCCTGGCACTGGGGAGGAGGGTACATCACACAGCGCCCAGAGGCGAGGCCTGGCACAGGGGAGGGGGGTACATCACACAGTGCCTGAGGCGTGGTCTGGCACAGAGGAGAGGGGTACATAACACAGCGCCCAGAGGCAAGGGCTGGCACAGGGGAGAGGGTACATCACACAGTGACCAGAGGCGAGGCCTGGCACAGGGGAGGGGGGTACATCACACCGCGCCCAGAGGCGTGGCCTGGCACAGAGGAGAGGGGTACATCACACAGCGCCCAGAGGCAAGGCCTGGCACAGGGGAGAGGGTACATCACACAGCACCCAGAGGCGAGGCCTGGCACAGGGGAGGGAGGTACATCACACAGCACCCAGAGGCGAGGCCTGGCACTGGGGAGGAGGGTACATCACACAGCGCCCAGAGGCGAGGCCTGGCACAGAGGAGGGGGGTACATCACACAGCGCCCAGAGGCATGGCCTGGCACAGGTGAGGAGGGTACATCACACAGCGCCCAGAGGCGAGGCCTGGCACAGGGGAGGAGGGGGGGTACACCAGACAGCGCCCAGAGGCGAGGCTTGGCACAGGGGAGGGGGTACATCACACAGCGCCCAGAGGCGAGACCTGGCACAGGGGAGGAGGGTACATCACACAGCGCCCAGAGGCGAGGCATGGC
The DNA here is from genome assembly GCF_964261635.1 of Lissotriton helveticus. NCBI lineage: Eukaryota > Metazoa > Chordata > Amphibia > Caudata > Salamandridae > Lissotriton > Lissotriton helveticus. The sequence continues at coordinate 2,125,355,590 of NC_136065.1, read as the reverse complement.
ACAGGGGGGGGGGGTACGTCACACAACGCCCAGAGGCGAGGCCTGGCAGAGGGGAGGGGGGTACATCACACAGCGCCCAGAGGCGAGGCCTGGCACAGGGTAGGGGGGTACATCACACAGCACCCAGAGGCGAGGCCTGGCACAAGGGAGGGGGCTACATCACACAGCACCCAGAGGCGAGGCCTGGCACAGGGGAGGAGGGTACATCACACAGCGCCCAATGGCGAAGCCTGGCACAGGGGAGGAGGAGTGTACATCACACAGCGCCCAGAGGCGAGGCCTGGCACAGGGGAGGAGGAGGGTACATCACACAGCGCCCAGAGGCGAGGCCTGGCACAGAGGAGGGGGTACATCACACAGCGCCCAGAGGCGAGGCCTGGCACAGCGCCCAGAGGCGAGGCCTGGCACTGGGGAGGAGGGTACATCACACAGCGCCCAGAGGCGAGGCCTGGCACAGGGGAGGGGGGTACATCACACAGTGCCTGAGGCGTGGTCTGGCACAGAGGAGAGGGGTACATCACACAGCGCCCAGAGGCAAGGGCTGGCACAGGGGAGAGGGTACATCACACAGTGACCAGAGGCGAGGCCTGGCACAGGGGAGGGGGGTACATCACACCACGCCCAGAGGCGTGGCCTGGCACAGAGGAGAGGGGTACATCACACAGCGCCCAGAGGCAAGGCCTGGCACAGGGGAGAGGGTACATCACACAGCACCCAGAGGCGAGGCCTGGCACAGGGGAGGGGGGTACATCACACAGCACCCAGAGGCGAGGCCTGGCACTGGGGAGGAGGGTACATCACACAGCGCCCAGAGGCGAGGCCTGGCACAGAGGAGGGGGGTACATCACACAGCGCCCAGAGGCATGGCCTGGCACAGGTGAGGAGGGTACATCACACAGCGCCCAGAGGCGAGGCCTGGCACAGGGGAGGAGGGGGGGTACACCAGACAGCGCCCAGAGGCGAGGCTTGGCACAGGGGAGGGGGTACATCACACAGCGCCCAGAGGCGAGGCCTGGCACAGGGGAGGAGGGTACATCACACAGCGCCCAGAGGCGAGGCCTGGCACAGGGGAGGGGGGTACATCACACAGCGCCCAGAGGCGTGGCCTGGCACAGGGTACGAGGGGGGTACATCACACAGCGCACAGAGGCGAGGCCTGGCACGGAAGAGGGGGGTACACCACACAGCTCCCAGAGGCAAGGCCTGGCACAGGGGAGGAGGGTACATCACACAACGCTTTGGCCTTGCAAAATTTTTGTCATGGGTATGGTCCATCAGGTCAAAACGGCTATTAATTACTGTTTGATTGATCAACTTTTAATTCTATGACCTGCCAACAAATTTTCAATCTCCACTATGTGTGGTTAGTAAAGTCTAGGAGCAGTAAATGTTTCAAATCAAAAGACGCTGTATCCGTAAATGCAAAGAAGTTCAAGATTCCTTTATTGATCCAATTGAAATGCCAGCCAACGCGTTTCGTTCCGTCAAGCGGAACTTCTTCAGGGCGCAATAAGTGTAGTCAGGCGTCTTGATCTTCCAAATCACAGTATCACGATTAGGACACGAGTTGGTACCCTCAATATGAGTAATTTATAAAACGTTGCGGGGAAAGATCCGGCGTGTGGATTTCCAAGACGCCAATTGGGGGTCCCATATTTTGACCCTGACAGGTTACTGCCTAAAATAAATGGAAACTGTGAATCACATTGAGAACATAGAAGATATTTTCTAAGGGTAGTACCCTTAAGACAAGCATCTAATACTATCAAGAATGAAGATGGAGAGATAGGAATAATTTCTGAGGAACATACCCTTCAAAACCGTAAGGTGTACTTTACACTATAAACACATTTGGCGAAATAATTGGAAAAGAGACTTTCCGATATCCCAATAAGAGAGTAAACATCTTTGAATCTGGATCAAGCCCGCATATAAATTACTCATATTGAGGGTACCAACTCGTGTCCTAATCGTGATACTGTGATTTGGAAGATCAAGACGCCTGACTACACTTATTGCGCCCTGAAGAAGTTCCGCTTGACGGAACAAAACGCGTTGGCTGGCATTTCAATTGGATCAATAAAGGAATCTTGAACTTTTTTGCATTTACGGATACAGCGTCTTTTGATTTGAAACATTTACTGCTCCTAGACTTTACTAACCACACATAGTGGAGATTGAAAATTTGTTGGCGGTGCTTTTCATAGTTTGGTAAAACATTGGTTTTCCCAAGGATTTGGGATATACTCTCAGGGCAGGGAGTATTTGAAATTTGCACGCTATTTGAAAGATTGAATGTATAGGAATATTGGTGACTTTTGAGTTGGTGCTGTGTAGTTGTGAAAGTGGTCCACTGCCCATATCCCCCTTTTTTTGTAGAAAAATTCTATGACCTATTGATAAATGGTTATTTCTTTTAAAGATTGTTGGGCTCCTGTTTTATGCTATGGAATCTGGCCATTTTAAATTCGTATTTGTTACAATGCTTTTAATTTTTTGGGGGGAGAAAAACTTTTAGTGAATGTAAATCTCTTCTAAATGGACCCATGTTGTATTTTTCATGAGTTGCTTTTATGATGTAACAATCGAAATAATGCCGATGAACTGAACTGAACTGTTAAACTAGGGGAAGCAACAGAGAGCATTGTGAGGCGGTGCACACTATCATTAGTTGGGAGTGGAGTGCAGGGAAAGGCACAGGAAGTGTCAGGAGAGAGGCAGGGAGTGTCACTTGATGTCTGGGGAGTGTTAAACTACATTAGGGGTCGGTGAGTGTTCTGAGGAGGTGCACAGTGTCACTAGAGAGGACCGCAGTGTCAGGATAGGGACAGGGAGTGTAAGAAGAAGGACTTAGGGTAACAGGAGAACAGCAGTGTAGGAGGCTGGCTTAGTAAATGGTTCACGCTTATTTAAGTGATGCAAATTGCACTAATCCAGGCAACACGTACGGTGATTTTGGTGGCCTCGGATAACCACAGGAGGCTCTCAGAGTGGTAACTGCGGAGAGCAGCCTTAAGCCTTATCTTGAAGGAGTGTTCAGCAGCATGTTTCATGGAGGTAGGTTACACGAAAAAGAACCCCACATATACTTATAGGGGTTAAGTCCCGTGACCTCGGATATACAAAAACTTATATTTGTTGTGAGAGGTGCTGTCACCAGCTCACACAGGCTGCAAGGGCAGACCTGCAGTCACAGTTTGAGGGGACTCTGATGGGTGGCACAGTACATGCGCCGGCCCATGGGAGACACCTGGTGTACCTATGCCCTGGGTAACTCAGTACCATATACTACGGACTTACAAGGGTACACCAGTAGCCAATTGTGGATGTACAGAAGTACTTACCATGGTCAATTTAGGGGAAAAGACCAGTGACTGGGGTCCTGATTAACAGGATCCCCGTCAGACTAGTCACAAACACACTGAAACCAAGAAAAGAGTGGGGGTAACCATGAAAGCAGATCCGACTTTCCTTCAGACAGGCAGTGTCCAGATAGGGGCAGGGAGTGTCTGTAGAGGGTCAGGGAGTGTCTGTAGAGGGTCAGGGAGTGTCTGTAGAGGGTCAGTGAGTGCCTGTAGAGGGGCAGGGAGTGTCTGTAGAGGGGCAGGGAGTGTCTGTAGAGGGGCAGGGAGTGTCTATAGAGGGGCGGGGAGTGTCTGTAGAGGGGCAGGGAGTGTCTATAGAGGGGCAGGGAGTGTCTGTAGAGGGTCAGGGAGTGTCTGTAGAGGGTCAGTGAGTACCTGTAGTGGGACAGGGAGTGTCTATAGAGGGGCAGGGAGTGTCTGTAGAGGGGCAGTGAGTGCCTGTGGAGGGGCAGGGAGTGTCTGTAGAGGGGCAGGTAGTCTCTGTAGAGGGGCAGGGAGTGTCTTTAGAGGGGCAGGGAGTGTCTGTAGAGGGGCAGGGAGTGTATGTAGAGGGTCAGTGAGTGCCTGTGGAGGGGCAGGGAGTCTCTGTAGAGGGTCAGTGAGTGCCGGTAGAGGGGCGGGGAGTGTCTGTAGAGGGGCAGGGAGTGTCTGTAGAGGGGCAGGGAGTGTCTATAAAGGGGCAGGGAGTGTCTATAGAGGGGCAGGGAGTGTCTGTAGAGGGGCAGGGAGTGTCTATAAAGGGGCAGGGAGTGTCTGTACAGGGCTTTAGAAAAATGGACAGCACCCTTCAAAGTTGAATATACAATTTTTTGATGAAAGAAGTCTTAGTATTTGTTAAGACACATATGACATTATCATGCTTGGATTCCCAATGAATATATACACAAAAGACTTTAGATCTTGAATTTTCTTTCTTTTATTCAGTTTTTCATTTTCTTTTAAAATGATAAATGATAGCCAAAAAGCCAACGCGTTTCATCCGTCACCGGACTTCTTCAGGGCTGAATCAACGCATAGTATTCAAATTTATCAATGCTGCATAGTTTTGTCTCAAATAAACGTTATAAAAATGTCAAAAGGAGAGTCCATTTCTTATGTATGGAGTTGTGATAATTCAAAGCGATGTCATGATAAGGTGTAGCATCGATATTTTGAATTGGCCAAGGTAAGCCGATAAACCGCAACGACGAACGTGACAACAGGTCCTCTGGTGTCTGTACAGGGGCAGGGAGTGTCTGTAGAGGGGCAGGGAGTGTCTGTAGAGGGGCAGCGAGTGCCTGTAGAGGGGCAGGGAGTGCCTGTAGAGGGTCAGTGAGTGCCTGTTGAGGGGCAGGGAGTGTCTGTAGAGGGGCAGGGAGTGTCTGTAGAGGGACAGGGAGTGCCTGTAGAGGGGCAGGGAGTGTCTGAAGAGGGGCAGGGAGTGTCTGTAGAGGGGCAGAAAGTGTCTGTAGAGGGTCAGTGAGTGCCTGTAGAGTGACAGGGAGTGTCTGTAGAGGTACAGGGAGTGTCTGTAGAAGGTCAGTGAGTGTCTGTAGAGGGGCAGGGAGTGTCTGTAGAGGGGCAGGGAGTGTCTGTAGAGGGACAGGGAGTGCCTGTAGAGGGGCAGGGAGTGTCTGTAGAAGGTCAGTGAGTGTCTGTAGAGGGGCAGGGAGTGTCTGTAGAGGGGCAGAAAGTGTCTGTAGAGGGTCAGTGAGTGCCTGTAGAGTGACAGGGAGTGTCTGTAGAGGTACAGGGAGTGTCTGTAGAAGGTCAGTGAGTGTCTGTAGAGGGGCAGGGAGTGTCTGTAGAGGGGCAGGGAGTGTCAGGAGAGGAGCAGGGAGAGTCATGAGAGGAGCAGGGAGTGTCTGTAGAGGTACAGGGAGTGTCTGTAGAAGGTCAGTGAGTGTCTGTAGAGGGGCAGAGAGTGCCAGGAGAAGGGCAAGAAGCACGAGAAGGCATGGAGTGTCAGGGAGGGGATGTCACTAGGGGAGCAGGGAGCCATTACAGGGCTGTCTCAAAGGAATCTTGGCTGCTTCACGCCACAGATATCTGTGTAAAGTCCACCCTTGCCCCACACACCTGGCATTATGACCCACATTGCACTCCAAACTAGACCCGCAGAGCCCCATGATGCTGCAGCAAAAGGTGAACCTGCCCTTAAAACGGTGTCACTGGGTCTGGCCCATCTTGACATCGGTAAAGCCTTGCACACGTGCCTCAGACCATCCTACCTCCAATAAAGTTCTTCTGCTTGAATCTGCCCCTCATCATGGGTCTTTGCTTGTATCTGCCCCTCATCGGGGGTCTTTGCTCGTATGACACAATCACTCCAGCACTCTGAGAACTCCACTGGGTCCCACTTCCCTCATGCATACCCGGTGCCTCCCATACACAGCTGTAAACACCAGCAGCGGCCCACAACACCTGGCTGCTAAGGTGAACACCTCCAGAGGAACACGCACAACATGCAACCGCAGCATCGCCAGGCGGGCAGTGAGGGCAAGAAGGAAGAGATACAAACCTCCAGAACCTCCCTCAGAGTATCAAATCCAGCAGAACCCACCCTTTCTCCACTTCTGGTGCCAGAGCGGCGGTGAGTACAAGAAGGGATACCAAACCGTCTCCAGAACCTCCCTCAGAGTATCAAATCCAGCAGAACCCACCCTTTTCCACTTCTGGTGCCAGAGCGGCGGTGAGTACAAGAAGGGATACCAAACCGTATCCAGAACCTCCCTCAGAGTATCAAATCCAGCAGAACCCACCCTTTCTCCACTTCTGGTGCCAGGACAGGGGGTACAAGAAGGGATACCAAACCGTCTCCAGAACCTCCCTCAGAGTATCAAATCCAGCAGAACCCACCCTTTCTCCACTTCTGGTGCCAGGGCAGGGGGTACAAGAAGGGATACAAACCTTCTCCAGAACCTCCCTCAGAGTATCAAATCCAGCATAACCCACCCTTTCTCCACTTCTGGTGCCAGAGCGGCGGTGTTGGGCCCTTGCTTATCTCTAGGAAGTGGGTGCCAGCAGTTAAATCTACTCCAGGGGTGCGACGGTGATCGAAACTCAGATGGTACGGCACTGTAGTGTAGTTCCTATATCCCTGATAGTCTCCGCGCGGATTGGAATTACATACACTATAGAATTGACATGCGACTGATGTCTTTATGTCTCTATCGAGTACATTAAACTTAATTGTGTGTGTGCCAGTTAGCTTAGAGGTCACTAGAAACTTCTCGAATAAACAAGAAGGGATTAGTCTCTGACAACCACATAAACATGACAACTTTGTTTCCCTTAGAGTCGGAACAATATCTTCAGAGTCCTGGAAGCAATAGATAACTATTTCACTCACTTAATCGTGCATGCTTCGTTTCTACAGAGTTGCACAGAAATAGTGAGACGGGCGTTTCAATAAAAGGGTTAATTGAACAGTCTTATTTCTCATGCAAGAGAAATGAACTGCTACAATTGTAAGACAGAATGCGAAATAGAATATGTACAGCGTTAGCAGTAATATAAAGTAATATTGTAATAGGTCGTTTTTGCGGCTATCACATATTCATTAAAATACATAAATAAATAACACAGGCTAAAATACTCAACTGGTGCTTCTAAAATAATCCTACCCAGTGTACCTAACCTAAGTCTAGAACGAGGGAAGAAGTAGGTGCTGTTTTAGCTATAGTTTAGTTTAGTTGTGCCAAGAATTGCCAAAGGTTTCTCTAGGCTCTAATCAGCTCCATACCTTAGAATGACAGAGGTTTGTATCTCTTTCCCGGGACTCGATCTCTAACACCCTGCAAGGGGAGTCAGAAACACTGGAGCTGGATTCTCAGCAAGGATGACAGCTTCTGGTCAGTGCGTCAGCTGGAGAGTCGGCTTCCTTCGGGACTTGCTGTGGCGAGCCGCGTCGTGCAAGTAGGTAGTTAAACTTCACCGAACCACACCGTGCTTTGCCATAGCAAGTAAAGGTATATTTATACCTTGAAGGTGTTTTGGAATGGCAGAATTGACGTAAAAGTCGGGCATGAGAACGTCATGAATGAACCCACAAGGAATAGATGTTAATGCATAATAAATGAGTTCTTGGAGAAATCGATATCCAGGCTGGGGGAAGTCGCTTCTGCTTAAGAGTCTGGTTTTCCAAGAACTCGTTGTGACGTTGATGAACGGATGGAAGTAACCATGCCTGTATTTGGGTAGCATGGGCTATGCCTAAATAAGGGCTTCATTTCTATGCCTATATAAGGGCAATGTGAATTGTACCTATATAAGGGCATGAATCGGGAACATTTATACGGAATCTAAATCGATACACAACAGCACAGTAAGTGACACTCAATAACTTTGATGTCAAGTAAGTGATTCATCTTTGAAAAAATAACTTTATTAGATAAATAAATCCATTGGCATAATGATAAACAAAGCTATGTGCAAACAGCACTTTACAAAGACTGTATATACATTATAATACAAAGCCAAGCAGCACTAAGGCTATTTTATTAATACCAGGCAACCACCTAGTCCAATCAATCAATCACTCAGAGTTTGTAAAGTGCGGCTACTCACCTGTGGGGGTCTCAAGGCGCTGTGGGGGCACAGAGGATCAGACCAAGTACTGAATTCATCTGAAGAGCAGCTCATGAGGCTGATGTGCGATGGGTGGTCCCACGGGGGCATTTGAAGCTCCGCACCAGATGCCTTCGGAAGAGCGTGACGGACGGATCCCCACCCAGGAGCCTCCCCCTACACTCCACGCACACAAAAGGCCAGATTAGCACCAGTTGTGTTACAACCAGTGAGCAGTAGCACCACGTCAAGGTTCTGACCATTGCTACTGACCATTCACACCATTCATACGGGGGCCTACAACACCCCTTCCCCCTGGGAGCCTCTTCTTCTTTATTGGACACCATGCCCCCACCCTCCACCCCATAAAGACCCTCATTCACACCATTCATAACCCAAGGACTCAGGCGTACGCTGGGAAGCCCCCTCCGAGACCCCCCAGCGTATCGCGGCAGATCCAGGACACACGCTGGGGCCCTGAGAGGGTGCCAAAGAGACAATGCAGCGGGGGCCAAGGTGAGCCCCTACCTGGCCCCTCCCAGGGTGGAGGAGAATCGGCGGGGAGCATGAGTGCGGAGGGCACTTTAACTCACCAAGCACCGAAGCTCCCCCGCAGCCTGCTCCCTCACTGCCCACCACTAGGTGTGGTGCAGCGGCCAGAGCAGCTGACTTCAGAGCACAGGGTTCAGGGTTCGATACCCGGCTCTGGTGGCAGCTCAGCTCAGCACCATGTGACTCTGGGCAATAGCTCACTTAACTTCCACGACGACCCCCAGCACTTTGAGACCCGGAAGGGTGAGTAGTTTGCGCTTTACAAATACAGATTTAGAAATAAATCCATATTTGTAAAGCATGAACTACTCACCCTCAGGGGTCTCAAGGCACTGGGGGGCCGTCGTGGAAATTAAGTGAGTTATTGCCCAGAGTCTCATGGTGCTGAGCTGAGCTGCCGCCGGGGCCAGGGATTGAACCCTGTGCTCCGAAGTCAGCTGCCCTGGCCACTGCACCACACCTCTCACTGCCCCCTCTGGATATATAGGCTTGCAGGAGTGACATCACAAAGGAAGGGGGGGCAGGATGTACAGGGCTGGTGGAGTGACATCACAGACGAAGGGGGGACAGGATTTGCAGGCCAGGGGGAGTGACATCACAAAGGAAGGGGGGCAGGATGTACAGGGCTGGTGGAGTGACATCACAGACGAAGGGGGACAGGATTTGCAGGCCAGGGGAGTGACATCACAGACGAAGGGGGGACAGGATTTGCAGGCCAGGGGGAGTGACATCACAGACAAAGGGGGGGACAGGATTTGCAGGCCAGGGGGAGTGACATCACAGACGAAGGGGGGGACAGGATTTGCAGGCCAGGGGAGTGACATCACAGACGAAGGGGGGACAGGATTTGCAGGCCAGGGGGAGTGACATCACAGACAAAGGGGGGGACAGGATTTGCAGGCCAGGGGGAGTGACATCACAGACGAAGGGGGGGACAGGATTTGCAGGTCAGGGGGAGTGACATCACAGAGGAAGGGGGGAACAGGATTTGCAGGCCAGGGGGAGTGACATCACAGACGAAGGGGGGGACAGGATTTGCAGGCCAGGGGGAGTGACATCACAGATGAAGGGGGACACAGGATTTGCAGGCCAGGGGGAGTGACATCACAGACGAAGGGGGGGACAGGATTTGCAGGCCAGGGGGAGTGACATCACAGACGAAGGGTGGACAGGATTTGCAGGCCAGGGGAGTGACATCACAGACGAAGGGGGGACAGGATTTGCAGGCCAGGGGGAGTGACATCACAGACGAAGGGGGGGAAAGGATTTGCAGGCCAGGGGGAGTGACATCACAGATGAAGGGGGGGACAGGATTTGCAGGCCAGGGGGAGTGACATCACAGACGAAGGGGGGACAGGATTTGCAGGCCAGGGGGAGTGACATCAGAGAGGAAGGGTGGGGGGACAGGATGTACAGAGATGGGGGAGTGACATCACAGAGGAGGAGGGGACAGGATATGCAGGTGCGAGGGTGTAAGGGGCGGGATATAAAGGCCTTGGGGAGTGATATAACAGGAGAAGGAGGGGACAGGATATGCAGCACTGGGGGAGTGACATCACAGAGGAAGGGTGGACAAGATATGCTGGTTTGAGGCAGTGGCATGGCAGAGAAACAACACTTAGCGCATATGTGCAGTGAGTGTGGCATCTTGGCATCAAAGTCTGTCAGGAAACAAGGTCAAGCGGCGATTGCAGCTAGTAGTATGGCTTTAAAATGGAAATAGCAGTTTTCGAAGCATTTCCATACCTAAAACAATCTTCGTCGTTTAAGAATGAGACCTGGAGGCTCTATTCATTTATGAATTCACAGATCAAGAAGAGGATGTGGAAGAGAGGCGTTCAATGAAATTTGGTTTGGTGGAAAACGTACGGGGCTTCATATAGGGCCACATTTACAAATTCCAGTACTTGTAAAGCGCACAATTACCCAAAGGAGTCAAGGCGCTGGGGGCCGTCGGGGAGATTAAGCGAGCTATTGCCCAGAGTCACACGGTGCTGGACTGATCTTCCGCCGGCGCCGGGGATCAAACCATGAGTCCCGGGTTCTGGAGTCAGTCGCCCTAGCCGCTGCGCCACACCTCTTCCGTACAGGGCCATATTTACAAGGAAGTAACGCGGCACAGAGCCGCAAGCCATTTGGCTGCACCGCGCTGTGTTACTTCCGAAGCAAAGGGATGCATTTACAACAATTTGATGTATCCTTGATCTCTCCCCTGCGCGGGCGCACAATTGGCTCCCATGTGCCAACGCTGACACCCTCGCACCATGGTGCAAGGGTACCTGCGTTGCGGGGATGATTGTTTTTGTGCAGGGTGGGACACCTTCCTGCACAAAAGCAATCACAAGAGGTCTTTTCTTCTTTCTGTGTGTGCGGCAGAATGCAGCCTGCATAGCAAGAGGAAACAACAAGGAGAAATACAAGTATTTCCCCTCGTTGCACCTCCTTACGACTCCCCTGGGGGGCGTAGGATTCCGACGCATTTCCAGATGTACGAAACGTTGTAAATCTGGGAGTGTGGCAGAATCCATGGGTGTGCTTGTGGTGCTCGGCTGCCTGATTGTGTGCCGGCGCTAGCGAGAGGGGAGGAGAGTGCTGTATCTCTGTGGATACGGTGCTCTCCTGCTCTCTCCTCCTCATGCAGTGCAGTGTAGCAACCTTTGGTGCTGCGCTGCGTTTCTTGGCATCTTTCTAAGTCTGGACCTTGGCGTGTCAGAGAAGAAGTGTTTGTAGGAACAAATTGAGCAGTGTTGGAACTGGCACTTTCTGGCTGGGTGAGGCAGTACCCCAGCCTGGTGGAACCTACCACTCTTGTCAGGGGCGGGCGATTACACACACTTTGTATCCTGCGCTCTCCCTTGGGTAGCGTGGCACTGAGCAGTCAGGCTGACCACAGAGGCAATATGTAAAGCATTGACACAGCACTCACTCACAATAAAGAGCCTGAGCGTCACAAAATAAACTTCACATGTTTGTATTCAACACACAATAATCAACACAACATGAACATCTTGTATTTCTGGATCTAAATGACTTTCAGAATTATTACTAGCAGTACTAGGCCCAGCTGGGTTCAAATGACATCAGGAATATGCAACCCCAGGGCATCCCGAGCAATTCTTATTATTCAATACTTTAGAGGTAGAGGGTGCACCCGGGTCACAACAATATCAGAAACATTTACATTGACAGAATTACATCACTTTTTAGCAGCACCGCGGGCCGAGGCCATGCTGAGAAAAAACAATGCCAAACGCAATGCTCTTTTGGAAAGAAAGGAACGTATCAGACAAACTGCCGTCCAGTGCCGTGAATCACAGACGGTTCCCCACTGCCCCTCCCACACACACTGGCTTCACAGCACTACACGGTGCAATGGATATCAGACAGGTCCATATAGAAGCACTCGCAAAACATATGCCCTCAGCACCCTACTGCGGTGCAACTGATTGGTTACACACTGCAGACCACGGACCCAAAGCCTCCATCCCCCTCCAACTCACCCGACTATTCTATACCCACAGATTGGAGACACCATGCCCTCCTTCTCAGGCCACTAGGTCGCACAAAGATGATGTCACTCTTAGTCAGGGTCCCAGGAAACCAGGTGAGGGTAGGCAGCAAGGTACATTAGGAGGCAGTCGGCAAATGAGGTCGGGCATCCACTCAAAATGATCACCCACAGAATGCGAAGCAGATACACGCCGAGAGCATTAGACAGTCACACCAAAGGGGTCCCCAAGCACCTCCTGAGATCAGCCCAGTTTTGCAAAGGAACGGGGGACCCGCTTCTGATCATTCTCTGAAGCGTTCCTCCAGCCCAGTCAGTCTCTCTCACTCCCCTGGCCTGAGCCAGGCAATATTACTTGGCAACACAGTGTCTTTGGAAAAGGCCGGTTGAGGAGAGGGCATTTGGTTCGTCGCATTGCGTGCCAAGTAAGGGAGCAGTTGCTGAATGGAAAAAGAATGAAGGGGGTGCATTTCGGAAGGAGGAGGCATCCCGTCAGGTGCATATTGATCAGAGTCACCGCCAGGCAATCCAGGCGCAATGTCGGATGCACGATTATATGAGTCGCACCATACTGTTCCGGTTACGCACAATGAGTTACAAATTCCGTACCTCCCTGGAAATAAGTCAATGCACGTCGATTTTGGCCACACCACACAGCTTGGGTCACACACACACCATGAAGTGTCTCAAGGTCTGTACCTCCCTGGAAATGAGGCACAAAGTCCGGTGCACCGATATTGGTCGCACCAGACATTTCCTGTCAAACATACAGGCACAAGTTTTACAGGTAGAATGGGTCACTACTATGGTTATGCCCCCACCTCCAAGGGTCGCAACCTATGAATCAGACACCACACACAATGAGCGTGCAGTTGGTGTATGGCACAAGAGAGATGTGGCACGATCGATATAGCGGGCCACGCTGGATCACGCAACCGATGAATACGCTCATCAGCAACTAAACACTTATGCCTGTCAAGGTCCGCACGATGCAGGGTCCACACACCTTAGATGCAGGCCAGAGTTTAGGGCTCTGCCCAATGGAATCAAGTCTCCAGGAACAATTGTTAGTTCTACGCCCAAACTGCGCTACCTGTTAGAATCCAGCAGACAATGTGGGCACTTGAGAGGGGATGTATGTCATTACCACGCAACTTTTACAACGCAAGTCGTTACAACGACTTGCGTTGGGGGGTGCTGGATAGTGAATAGTTTAATTTACTATTTCAACTCCAGTCCCCGTGGATAATAGGGAAGGTTTTGGATAGTAAATTAACTATTCCCTATCCTAGAGCGCCCCCCAGCGCAAGTCGTTGTAACGACTTGCGTTGTAAAAGTTGTCTGGTAAAGGAACTGCGTTGTAAAAGTTGCATTGTAAACGCTGTTCCCCCTTGAGAGGGCACTACGAGTCAGGTGTCGCAGGTAGACGCTGTGGGTGTCTCTTAGGAGGTCTTTGATGTCCCTGAGACCTCAGAAAGAACAGGGGACAAGCTCAACAAGCCCCTGGAGAGCAGATTTCAAGGTGGCACACAGCAGCGGGTAGTTGGCCCAGGCCAGCCTCTATTCAGGAAGGGCGCACAGTCCCTTTCAATGGCAGTAATCCTCCTTGTGCACATATAGTCCTCTGGCAGTGTGCACCACGTCGTTCCAGGTTCTCTGGTCCTTCGTCCCCACAAGCATATCTCTGCCCATCCGAAGTGTGGCACCTGTAGTTATGCTACAGTGCGCCTTTGAGGTTGGGGGTTGTTCTAAGGGTCTCTCTTTGAACCAGAGATGTATCCCCTACATTTCAGTCCTGTCTGCCATGAGACTGTGGAATGCAGATCTTTATCTTTTGTGGGTCCATGATCAGGCTCCGGAGACCAAGGGGCATATTTACAATAAAGCGGCACAGCATACTGTTAAGCCAAGAAGGCTAAAAACACGCTTCGTCGCTTTATAAACGAAGGGCTGCACCAGATTTACTAGAATATGGTGCAGCTCTGCGTTTCCATCTGCGCTGCAGATATTTTTATCTGCCGAGCACCAATGCAGGCACCCGTGTTCCATGGTGCAAGGGTGCCTGTAGTGAGGGGAAGATTGTTTATGTGCAGGAAGGTCACCCTTCCTGCACATAATCAATCCTTAAATGCCATTTTGTAACTTCTAGGAGTGCTGCTTAATGCAGCACACACAGAAGTAGCAAAACAGCTTAAAAAAAAAAAACAATGTTTATGTGCGGGCGTGGCGTTTTGCTGTTTCTATGTGTGCTTCACACGTAGCTTACATGGAAACAGCAAAAACCAGAGGAAATAAAGCATTTCTCCTCGTTACGCCTGTTTAAGACCAGGTTTTCCCTGCTCCTAATTGTGGCCCACCTCCAATTCATGCTGCCCTTGTATATAAGGGGCAACATCAAAATCAATGGGTGTTGCGGTGGAACGCCCACCACAACACCCAGTGCCCTTCCCTTTCACGCTAAATACAGCATGAAAGGAGGCCTTATTTACAAGGCAGCATTAAGCCATATTAAGTGGCTTAACGCTGTCTTGTAAATAAGGCGAGGCCCCTGTCGCCATCACTATATCACTGAAAGTGAGATTGTGGCGTCGATAGGGTTTTGTAAATATGCCCCCAAGTGTCAAAACCCCTTCCACCAATCTCTCCAGCCAGCACGCAGATGACAGAGGTCTGTCGTTCCAGGTGCATGGCCAGTGTTTTATGGCTGTCGCTGGGGAATGCCCGGATGTGCTCCCCCAACCTCCGGTGTGGACTGGATTCAAGCACCAAGGCACAAGTTTAGAGAACAGAAATGCCCACTTTCTAGTAGTAGGATTACTGAGCGAATTACGACAAAGCTGCCTTGACTACTGGTAAAGAGTTGTTGCTGCGAACCCAATGACAGGAAACATTATGAGGCTGCTCCACTGTAATCCACTATCGCAGCCTGAGGTGATTTCAACCATTTCCCCGTGTTAGCATATGGGAAGAGCGAACTTCATAGGAAGCGAAAACACACATGGGTATTCCTCACTATCTGGGCAGGAGACACACCTTTAATTTGTTTGTTTATTTGTTTGAAAAGTCTTATATAGTGTGAACAAGACCCATCAGGGTATATGAGCGCTGTACATTGAGGCTGAAAAGTTATGCAGGTAAAGAAGAAAATCATAGACATATAAGCGGTCACATCACATGCCCACTGTAGAAAATAATAGAAATAAATGCAGTTACATCAGATGCACATTGCATGGTAGGAAAAGAACAAAACAAGCCACTCTTAGCACTCCATTCAATGTCCCATTAGTACATAGTATATGAATTCATAAGACTATGCTTAAGTCCGTAGTGGGGTCTGTCAATATTCACAGAAATGTCCATTAGTCTTGCTCCAAATTCAGAAATCTGACTCAGATATATTTTCCAAGATTTTCTTTTATTAAATTTCAATATTTTATTCACAACTTCACAGCACACCCGCCGACACGTGTTTCGTCTCTAACTGAGACTTTTTCAAGGCTGGAAGCAATCAACAAAGAAGGAAAACGGTCAAAACAACATTTAAAATTCATTATACATGATAATTATTATATACACTTAAAACATAAGTGTATATAATAGTTATCATGTATAATGAATTTTAAATGTGGTACAGCGCAAACACAAATCCGCATCCCTTCCGCTGCCACCAATGTTAGAAATGGGATTCCTGGTTGGCTAAGGCTTGCGCCAAAGCCAGGCAGAAACCACCACTCTAGTCAGGGCAAGGGAGTTACAGGCCAAAGATAACCCCTTCTCGCTCTCTAGGTAATGTGACACGAGCAGTAAGGCTAATCCCGGAGGCAATGTAGGTGAAGTATTTGCGCACGCACCTAGCAACAACACCCAAGGCCCACCACAAAGGAAACTCCACACAAGGTTATAGATAAAAATAGCCTTTGTATTATACCAAACACATTAGATAAGAAACACACTTTACAATGTGCCATAGGCATGGGCAGAATTTACAGGGGATTATGTACATGGGACAGGGCCACGTGGGCCACTGTCAGGGATAAGCACTTTTAGAACTAGTACTTGGTATAATTAGCACTTTGTAGGAATAACGCTTAGCACATAGCACATATAATAACTGTAGCACCAAATAACAAATTTAGCACACAACCAGTAACCACTGGTACAAGGTAAGTACCACCTACGCAACCCTAACCACCGTTGGAAAATATCACACAGGGAATCATAAACTCACTAGCATAACCTATACTAGGAAAAAGAACCTCCTAAGCATGAAAACACATTCAGAGGTATAGGCAAGAAGCTTTTCACATGATGCATAAAAACACATTCAGAGGTATAGACCAGAAGCTTTACACATGATGCATGAAAACACATTCAGAGGTATATACCAGAAGTTTTACACATGATGCATAAATCACATTAGGCGGGTAATCACAATGGCGCCAAAATCACATGATGCAAAAACATGTACCCCTCGCAAGGGCACAACCCATAAACTGTCCCCATGCCAACTGGCCTCTCAGTAGCTGAAATGCCCTGTTTCCAGCAAAGTCAGGGCAGGCTGCACGGGCAGCCAAACAAGATGCGCAAGGGGCCTAAACGTAGCAGCTGCCCACTAAGTGCTGGGCAGGTGGGGATCTCTTCTGGGCTTCCACAGAGACAATGGAGCCCAAGCACGACGTGGGAGCCTCGTGGGGTCTGAACAACAACTGGGGCCTCAGGAGCCTCGTGGGGTCTGTATCAATAACTGGGGCCTTAGGAGCCTCGTGGGCTCAATGCACACCGTAGCCTCGCTGGGGGAGCGGCCCACTGCCAGCCGAGGCCGCTCTGCCACCAAAATTGCCCCCCAGAGCCTCTCGTGGGCTTTAAACTAAAATAATGCCCGGGTGGAGCCCTCAGGGCTCTGAATCAAAAATGCCCCCAAGGTCCGTGGAGCCTCGTGGGCTCAGAATAAATATGACCCCCAACGTTGGAGTCCCGCTCGGGGTACTCGAAATGCAAGTATGCCCGGGAGTGCGCGGCCAACCTGGGGAAGATCTAGCCTCCTTCCCGCACTCACTGAGCCCCCTAGCCCTAAAGTTTGTACTCACCGGGCTGCTCTGGGGACTCCGCTCTCCGCTCTGCCTCCTTTTCTTCCTTCACCGCGGTAGGGCCGGAGGCTGCAGGCGGGGCTATTTGGCAGTGGGGGCCGGCGCCGACAATGCGCCTCGGCCCCCTCTCAACTACGGGGGCTGCAGCTACTTTGGGGAGCCTCTGAGGATCCAGGCGGCTAGGCGGCAGGCAACCTTCTACGGAGCAGGAGCGCGGGGTGGCACTCCCGTCCGCATCCTGTGTCTTGGGCTTGCCTGCACTTCCGGGTCTCTGGCGGGGTCACTTCCGGGTCGTCGCAGGCAGCGCGGCGGCCCGGAGGGGGGAAAGCGGCTTTCAACAGCAATCTGGGGTGGGCACCCGGTGAAAGAAGAGTAAAACGGGGTGGGCATCCATGATAAGCACTACAAAGTCGGCAAATAAGCGGGGTGGGCACCGGCGCCACAAAACTCGGCAACTTGCGGGGCAAAATGCAGGGTGGGCACCTGCTTTGAAAATAAGCCCGAAAGGGGGGGTCCCCACGCTGGGGGATCCCTCGAGGTAGGGATCACGGCTCCAGCGGCACCAATGCGCTGTTTTTAGCATGGGGAGGCCAGCGCTCCCCAGTGCTGGCAGGCAGGAATCCCCAAAGTACAGGGGGTGGGGGGGGTCAAAGGCAGTCCCAGTGGTGGTCCTCCTGGCGCCCAGCAGCAGCAGGCCCCCCCTCAAGTTAAGGTCAGCAGAGAACATTTTGTATGGGGTCAAAGCTCCTTTCTATACACATAATTCCTTTGTCTGAGTCTGCCGGGTGGGTGGAAAACCATTCGCTGCTGGTTTTGGAGCACTCTGGTGTGCTCAGCCCCTCTCACCATTCACTAGTCAGGCTGGGGTCATCAGTCGCACCAGAGGGGGTGGAGCCAGCATTGTGTGGGGAAAGCCCGGCCCTATTCAGGTCCCAGGTGCACTCCTCCCTCACATCAATCATGCAGATCTCTCCACTCACCACCTGGGCACACCCATCCTGACTCCTGGAGCCAGACTCACCAGCCATCTCCAGCCAATCACAAGCCAGACAGCCAATTCACATAAATTGCACAGACATGCCAACTTCTAGAAATGGCAATTCCACAGTAGACACATTTATGCCGCACACATCATCGCGCAGCATTTACTCTCAGGAGTTCACACATACCAAACTCGCATCTGCACTCCCCACGCATCAGGAACTACCAGGGACATATACACTCCCTATGCATTCCTATGGGAGGACAGGTCAACCTCACTACACGCACGCACTTTACCCTAAGACACAGTGGTAAAGCCAAAAATGACTAACACCAAGTCACAATTAAAAGCAAAACGTTTAGGGGTGAACCTGCCAGAAGGGCCAAGTCCAACACTGCCCTTCATCAGGGGTATTTGCTCGTATGACACAATCACTCCAGCACTCCGAGAAGACCACTAGGTCCCACTCCCCTCCTGCATCACCATTGAGACCCAGTGCCTCCCTTACACAGCTGTCAATACCAGCAACGACACACCACACCTGGCTGCTAAGGTGAACACCTCCAGAGGAACATGCACAACATGCAACCACAGCATCGCCAGGCCGGAAGTGAGGGCAAGAAGGAAGAGATACAAACCTTCTCCAGAACCTCCCTCAGAGTATGAAATCCAGCAAAACCCACACTTTCTCCACTTCTGGTGCCAGAGCGGCGGTGTTGGGCCCTTGCTTATCTCTAGGAAGTGGGTGCTAGCAGTTAAATCGTACTCCAGGGGTGAGACAGTGATCAAAACTCAGATGGTAAGGCACTGTATAGTGTAGTTCTTATATCCTTGATAGGCTCTGCGCATTGGAATAACATACACTAGATTTGACATGGGACTGATGTCAGTATGTCTCTATCGAGTACATTAAACTTCATTGTGTGTGTGCCAGTTAGCTTAGAGGACACTACAAACTTCTTGAATAAACAAGAAGGGATTAGTCTCTGACAACCACATAAACATGACAACTTTGTTTCCCTAAGAGTCGAAACAATGTCTTCAGAGTCGAGGAAACAATAAATAACTATTTTACTCACTCAATCATGCATGCTTCGTTTCTACAGAGTTGCACAGAAATAGTGAGACAGGCGTTTCAATAAAAGGGTTTATTGAACAGTCTTATTTCTCATGCAAGAGAAATGAACTGCTACAATCGTAAGACAAAATGCGAAATAGAACATGTACAGCGTTAGCGGTAACATAAAATAATATTGTAATAGCATGTTTTTGCGGCTATATTCATTAAAATACATACATAAATAACACAGGCTAAAATACTAAACTGGTGCTTCTAAAACAATCCTACCCCAGTGTACCTAACCTAAGTCTAGAACGAGGGAAGAAGTAGGTGCTATTTTAGCTATAGTCTAGTTTAGTTGTGCCAAGAATTGCCAAAGGTTTCTCTAGGTTCTAATCAGCTCCATACCTTAGAATGACAGAGGTTTGTATCTCTTTCCCGGGACTCAATCTCTAACACCCCGCAAGGGAAGTCAGAAACACTGGAGCTGGATTCTCAGCAAGGAGGACAGATTCTGGTCAGTGCGTCAGCTGGAGAGTCGGCTTCCTTTGGGACTTGCTGTGGCGAGCCGCGTCGTAGTTGAACTGCACCGAACCACACCATACTTTGCCATAGCAAGTGAAGGTATATTTATACCTTGAAGGTGTTTAGGAATGCCAGAATTGACGTAAAAGTCAGGCAAGGGAATGTCATGAATGAATCCCTAAGGAATAGATGTTCATGCATAATAAATGAGTTCTTGGAGAAATCAATATCCAGGCTGGGGGAAGTCCCTTCTGCTTAAGAGTCTGGTTTTCCAAGAACTCGTTGTGATGTTGATGGACGGATGGAAGTAGCCATGCCTGTATTTGGGTAGAATGGGCTATGCCTAAATAAGGGCTTGATTTCTATGCCTATATAAGGGCAATGTGAATTGTACCTATATAAGGGCATGAATCCGGAAAATTCATACAGAATCTAAATCGATACACAACAGCAGAGTAAGTGACACTCAATAACTTTGATGTCCAGTAAGTGATTCCTCTTTGAAAAAACAACTTTATTAGATAAATAAATCCATTGGAATAATGATAAACAAAGCTATGTGCAAACAGCACTTTACAAAGACTGTATATAAATTATAATACAAAGCCAAGCAGCACTAAGGCTATTTTATTAATACCACGCAACCGCCTAGTCCAATCAATCTGTGGAAAAGTAAAATTCTGCCATGTTCTGTGTCTCTACGCCTCCTCCATCATATGTTATGTGTGCATGATTAATATGCATATGTATTCCCTATGTTTGATTAAAGACGCAATTATAGTTGTGTCCACCTCTAGTATGTCAGTTTCCAGTCTTCGTGAATACTACGAATATCAGGCCTATGTAAAGCTACGTTGTCACGTTTCCCAGTGTGCACGTTATTTCATTATAAAGTCCCCGTTTCTAGGCCTCAAAAGGGCCCGGACATCAGATTCAGCTCCTGTCTCCTGAACCCTCGCTAAGGAGCCATCCAGCCCCCACCTGTATCCTCGACCCTTCACTTACTTCCTGCCTCGCAGTGCCCGGTCCAGCCTGGCTTTGCCTCTGAGCCTGCCAAGAGTATGTTATGGTTACAGTTATCAGTTCAGTCCTCCTTCTCTGCATTCCTGAGCTACTGAACTGCATCAATAGTTTCCGTCATTGTCTAGCCTTCACGTCTCCATGTAAGAGAAATACTGTATTTAATGGTCATTTCATATTCTTCATCACGCACTACATGTAGAATAATGCATGTTTCAGTCTTAGAGTCCGTTAGCCTTTCCCCTCCTGACTTCTAGTTTATATCAACATGTTCTCTAAACATCAGATACTAGATACTGCTTAGGTACATGTCGCTCTGACTCTCCAGACTTTAGTCTCTGCTCCTAGCACAGAGTTCATAGCCCCCAGCTTCTCCTAGTAACACGTCATTGCTAGTTTGCGCGCACCACCAGGTTAGAGGTCCCGGCTCCTTAGGTAGCCCCCTCCAATGTTTCCGCCCATTCATGACATATTCTGTTACGTTTGCATCACATGTCTATGTATACGCCCTGTTACACCCAGTTACACCTACTTTCACCCTTATCTTTCGCGACTGCTACGCGTCACGCCTTTTGCTCCACCCACTGCTACGCCTATTGCAATGTAATGCTATGTGTCTGCGTTATGTATATATGCTCATGTATTGTTATTAAAGGGTTACGCCGATCCTGATCCTGCCCCCGGCAGCGCTGCCATCCTATTCCTGTGCAGGTTGTCCTGTTCCTGTCCTTATGCTGTATTAAACCTGCAAAACTCCTACTACCTCGAATCTTGACTCTTATTTATTGAGCTATCTGTTATTCATTTATACATTCAAAAATAGGGTATTATTTATTTATTTACCACATAATGGCGCCCGAATAGGGACTTGCCCTTTCCCCACGCGCCGGTGAAGCCACGCCGGCCCCCTGACCCTCTGCAGCCGTGACGGAACCATACCGTGCACATGCAGATATTTCTGCTTCAAGTATCCCTCAGGCCCACGGAGGAAACGGAGGAGGCGGTCCAGCATCCAGACGAGGCGGTGGAGGAACGCGGCGAGTCCCGACCAGAGCCCAAGCCAAGAGTCCAAGGTCCGAGGTATCCGGAGGTCCACCCGTAACTGAAGTCCGAAGTCCGTCGTCGTCGAAGCAGTCCAGTCCAGTCCGAGGCCTTCCGTCCTTGCTGCCCGGTGAGTACCATTACTGGGGTAGTATCTAGACAGGGTCAATCTAATTGACTCTGGTCCGTGGGTTGGTGGTACCCAGACACACAAACGAAGTGTCCACTTCGGTGGATACGGGTCCTGACGTGTCTCTTTATGAGACCGGTAAGTTTCGTACTGTTTCAGCAGTGCATCTAGTTTCTGTTCTAGTCAGTTCAGTTCTCGAGAAAAATTCATGCATTCTGTTTTCCTGTAGTCCGTATTCCAGGTGGTATTCTGTTCGAACTGTTATTTATAATGTTCTTCATGTATCTTGATGTTGTGGTATGAGTGAGAAGTGATTCTCGTGTTTATTGTGTATTGTATTGTGTCCAAATTATAGTTCCGTCATGCCGCTCTTTTCGAAATTACGTCAGTTAAAAACCAGAAAAGGTCTGCTGGAAGCAGCAGTTCCTGTCCCGCCTAGGGACAGTCCAGGTCACTTTATGTATCAGAAGCATGGCATAAGCGCCATATTATATCTAGATTTATGGGTAGAGTATACCAAGGAGCTAGAAGAAAAGTATAGATGGCCCGTATCAGGTACGTGGGATGCCGAGTGCATCATGAGAGTAGAAGAGGCATTATGGAAAAAGAAAGCCAGACAATCACAGAAGGATGCCATCGAGCTATGGCGCAAAGAAGCTCATAAAAGAACCGAAAAAGAAATCAGAAAGTCAGAATTAAGTAGAGAATCTTCAGAACGAGCACAAGAAAAAGAATTAATCGAGATAGGTGAACGAGTTAGAACTGAGCAATCAGACAGACAGAGGAATGCCCTCATTAAGGGTATGTATCCTCTTCTTGCCGAGGGCTTGCCAAAAGCGACCCCGGAGGCATCCAGTAACTTTCCGCCACCACTAGTTCCGATCAAGTTGCGTCACAAACAGACCGCAGCTGATATTTTCATCTCGTCCTATTTGGACGACACAGTCCCGGAATATGCAAATCCTGTTCCTGCTCCGCCAGTCCCTGTAAATCAGGTAATTCCTGCTCCTCCAGACACCGGGGTACCCTTTGCAGTCCCCCCGGTTCAGCCCGCCATACAAGTCCAGCCCGCATTTCAATTTCCCACCCTGCCAGGACGAAAAGCATCAGTTGATGATTCTAGTCTAGGGGCCGCAGGAGGAGGTCCTCCTCGAACCCCGCCGCCACATAAGCGTTTAGATGCAGCCGCATTACATATGCAAGCGTCACAACGTACGCCCAGACTGTCCGTTGCAGAAATAAGAAAATCCCTTGCCGAATGCTGTTATGACCCAGTCCCAGGCGAAGATGATATGGTTTTATATTCATTACGCGTAAGAAATGTGGCCGAGTATCTGGTCACCCTACCAGATATGAAGGAAGATCTAGACAGAATATATCGTTTCATCCGTACAGGGGAAGATCCAGAAAGTATTAGTGACGTCATGTCCCACAGGAAAGCTGAGACCCAGCTCATGGTATTAAAGTTCCTGATCAATTGCCTAATAAGAGAACAAGATTACCCGTCCAAAAATCAGGCCGAAATGAAAGCCCTGATGAAGTGGAGTAATAGTATAGCCGAGGGTAAGCATAAGACTATCGGTGCTATGGAGAGTATGTACAAGAAAATCCGTAGAGAAATAATAAAGATACACGAACAACGTAAAGCAGCACAAGTAAGCGAGAAAGAAAGTAACTCTGATACTGAAGAGATAGACGACGAGAATTCCGCCAGAATAGCGTATGTAGGAAAACCTAGATTGCCAGATCGCCATTTACGTCTAGAACCCAAGTCTACTTTTCACCATCCAGTACCAGATCAAGGTTCTCTAGAACAAGTATTTCAAGCTACCGATCACATTCTGAAATCACGAATCGGTTATAGTGAGTTAAGTACTATGCATGAACAAGAACTAGCCCGATCAGCAGTCCGATGGATTACTGATTCTACCACTTTTCCAGACGAAATAGTGGCACAAATGTTTCTGAAATTGCCCCCAGCCGAGCAGCGACTGGTGGGTATGTATATGATTCAGCACCTCATTACTCTGTATGAGGGTCAGCACTCTGATCCGGGTCCGTTACATGATATCCTGAACGAGTTACTCCAGTACAAATGGAGAGGTCTCGGTACCGATTTAATTAGTGTCATTCTAGAACAACGCCACAAATATAGAACGTTTCTGAACCCGCATTTTGTTCATGTCTCACCCCCAGAAAGTAAACCATTTTACATAGACAGACAGAATCCGTTACGAGAAGTCCACCCAGTTAGAGGAACGGGTGGCGAAATGCAGCGAGTGTTTGTATACACTCCGATCACAAAGATGGAACTTCTAGAGATGAAGAAATTAATTCCCTGTCATGATAAAGATCCAGCAGGGTTCCATAGAGAATTAAAAGACATGCTCCGTATGGGAGAATACACGTATCCAGATATAATTAAAATGTTAAAAGTTCTGTTGCCCGCAGGGGTGTATGAAAAGCTCAAGGAAAAAGACTGGGAGGTGGGAGAGGAAAAGATCGATTGGGCAGTCCTAGAAGCTGAAGATAAGATACGAGTACCAGGTACCGGTCTCGGAGATAAATGTAAAGAATTACCTGAATTATTGATTCAAGTTTTACCTAGATTATTAACAACGAAAAAGGAAGACTGGGATGCAATCTCAGCCTGTAAACAGAAACAAGAAGAAGACATTAGTGATTTTTATTCTAGATTTGAAAAATGTTTTAGCATCAACAGTGGCCTCAAGACAAGTAGCGAGTCATACCCTCATCTCTTTGTTACTAAATTAGTCGAGAATTCAAGTCCACAGGTTAAAAATCGAGTTTTGAAAGTCGAAAGTACCTGGCAAGCTAATACCCCGTCCCAGATGCTCCAGATGCTCCAATACCACCAGAATAGGATCAGGGAAGAACAAGAACACGAGAGAAAACGTATGAAAGACACGAAAATGAAAGTACTAGTTGCACAATCTGTTCCTCAAGACAGTCAGAAGAGGGGTCCGAATCAAGCCAGTCATCCTGCAGCTCCCGTTAAAGGGAATTGCAATTATTGTAAGCAGTCAGGTCATTTTATAAACGAGTGTGCAGTTCTGAAACACAACATAGCTACCGGTAAGACTAAAGAAAGACCACGTCCGCCTAGACAAGAACAAGTTCCACAGACTCCTCAGCCACAGAATGCACCACAGACAGGTACAGCACCGCAGCCTATTGCTGCAACCCAGCATGTTACATCGCAGATGTACCAGTATGCACAGTCTGAGTATCCAGAGTATCAGCAGTATTCATGAAACAGCCTAGAGAGGGAGGTAGGCTTGCCTCTCATCGAGATACCTGTAGATCAAGAAGGTCCCTATGTTCACAGTCAAGTATTAGGGAAAGATAGAAAGTTTTTGATTGATACAGGGGCAAGTAGGACCACAATTAGTCACGCCGAAGTTCCAGGGGCTCCGCTCTCAGGCTCTAGAAATGTTTCCCTTGGATTTTCAGGAAAGCCTATCGTAAATGAGATCTCAAAGCCAGTTTCTCTAGAAGTAGGTCCATTGTCCCGAACTACAGATCTGTTACTTACTAAGTCATGTCCAGAAAATCTATTAGGCATTAAAACACTGAAAGAGTTAGGTGCAGTTATATGCTGTTCCCCAGAGGGAATACGATTGTTCCTACGTGACTTTAAGGGTCACTATGTATTACGAGATTTTGATCCAAGATTGTCTAATGTTCCGCAGCATTTATGGGCGCAAGGTCCAACTGATGTTGGTTATATGCAAATCACACCCTATCGTGTGACTCTCAAGCCAGGTGTAGTGTTACCACGAATCAGACAGTATAGATTGCCACCTGAGGCTGTAACAGCCTTATCCAAAATCATTGACGAGCTCATGGCTCAAGGAGTAGTTGTAGAAACTGACTCCAATGTATGTAATTCTCCGATCATTCCAGTCATGAAACGTACTGATCCAAATGCACCCCCGGTATATCGATTAGTGATTGACCTACGAGAACTTAATAAATGTATTATTCCTCAGTATCCAGTTGTCCCAGATATCTCGTCCCTATTAACAGCCATTGATTCCGAAGCCACGTTCTTTACTGTAATCGACCTTAAGAATGCATTTTTTAGTGTCCCCATTCATCCAGACAGCCAGTTTCTTTTCGGATTTTGTTTAAATGGAAGGAGCTATATGTTTACACGAGCTCCTCAAGGTTTCACAGAAAGCCCTAGTATTTACAGTCAAGCACTTAAGAGACAACTAGACAACATTCACATGCCAACTGACACTGCCCTGCTTCAGTATGTCGATGATCTACTGATCACAGCCCGTTCTGAACGTGCTTGCGAGCAAGCATCCCTTACAGTCTTGTATTTCCTAGCCGAGATGGGGCACAAGGTGTCCCCTTCTAAGCTTCAGTTCTGTGTCCAGCAAGTGGTATACTTAGGACACTTACTGTCCAAGAGGGGTAGGCAGTTGACACCTGACCGTATCCAGTTAATAGCGAGTCTTCCTCAGCCCAAGACCCAGAAGGAGGTACGTGCTTTTATTGGCCTTACTTCTTATTGCAGACAATGGATTCCTCAGTATGCATTTCTAGCTAAACCACTGATACAGTTAACGACACAGGAGGCAGCCGTATTGACTGTTCTCCCTTGGACATCTGAACATACACTCAGTTTCAATGAGTTAAAGAAAGCTTTATGTCAAGCTCCAGTCCTAGCTACACCGAATTACAGTAAGCCTTTTACACTTTTTGTCACTGAACGCGAAGGTACAGCATTATCTGTTCTCACACAAGATCAAGCAGGACAATACAAGCCATGTGCTTATTTTTCGAGCACATTAGATCCAGTCGCCCAGGCTTTGCCTGTGTGCCTCAAGTCAGTTGCAGCCACAGCACTAGCTATCAGACAAAGTGATTCCATAGTCTTAGGACACTCCCTGACAGTACAAGTTCCACACTCCGTGGAAGTTCTTTTGAACCGAACACAAACTCAGCACTTGACAATTGCACGTTTAACAGGTTATGAATTAACATTGTTTCAGCCACACATAGAAATCAGACGCTGCAACATCCTGAACCCTGCTACACTGTTACCATCAGTTAATTCAAATTCTGCCGCACACGACTGTGCGGAAGTAGTTAACATTACGACTAAACCAAGACAAGATCTGACAGATATTCCATTACCAGATCCCGACCTGACACTTTATGTGGATGGTTCATGCATGAGAACTAGTACAGGAGAACTAGTCGCCGCGTATGCAGTGACTACTGACACTGAAGTTATAGACACACACCGCATTGACACTCTGTCCGCTCAAGCAGCAGAGCTAGTTGCTCTGACACAAGCCTGCATATACGCCAAGAACCAGAAAGTTAATGTTTACACGGATTCACGCTACGCATTTGGAGTCGTCCACGACTTCGGAGTGCTCTGGCAGGAGAGAGGTTTCATGACTTCTCATGGAACCAAGATTCAGCATGGTCTCCTTATTCAAGCTCTGTTAGATGCAATACATTTACCGACATCCATTGCCATCATGAAGTGCAAGGCGCATACGAAAGTCACTGACATTATTTCCCAGGGTAACGATCTAGCAGATCGCGCAGCCAAGCTTACAGCACAGACTCCAGACATTCAAGTTAATCCGACACAGACACATACTCCAGATCCGACTACATGTATGACAGTTAAGGACCCTACACAAGATGTCATAGATATCCAGTTACATGCTACCCCCGAAGAAATCAAGAAGTGGTCCGAACAAGGAGGGGTCCAGACAGATCAAGGATGGTTAACGAAGGGTAGAGCCACATGGTTTCTCCCCGACTCTATGGTTCAAGTCATTATTAATACCGCACATAGTCCTGCACATTTAGGTGAAAAAGCAATGTTAGACAGTATCCAGAACATATGGTTCAACAAGCATTTACGAGCTGCAGCCAAGCAGAAAGTCCGTACCTGTATGATATGTTGTCAGTTTAATCCAGGTAAAAGTGTCCCGGTGGAACAAGGTGGATTCCAGCCCCCTGACCACCCTTTTGAAGTCCTCCAGATGGATTATATTCAGATGGAGCGATGTCGAGGTTTCAAGTATGTCCTTGTAGTTGTATGCGCTTTGTCCAGGTGGACAGAGGCATATCCAGTCCCAGATTACACAGCCGCGACCACTGCCAAGCAGCTGGTTCGTGAGTTCTTTCCTCGTTATGGACTCCCTAGAGTCGTATATTCTGACAACGGTCAGCCATTCTCATCTGAACTCATGAAGCATGTTTCCCTGTTGTTAGGGTACCAGTGGAAGTTCCATTGTGTACGCCATCCAGAAGCAGCCGGTCTCGTAGAGAGACATAATCAGACTCTGAAAATCCGAATCGCCAAAGTATGTAAAGAGAAAGGTGTGGACTGGCTAGTAGCTCTGCCAGTTGCTTTGTTCTATATGCGCATGGTCGCACATTCCAGATCAGGTCTGTCCCCGTATGAGGTCGTATTCGGCCGCCCCCCAAATATGTGGGGTACTCCTAGACCCCGAAGTATTACCGATGTTTCAAGTAATATGCTGACAGATTACCTAGCTTCCTTGATGTCTGCCCTCAACTCATGTCGTTCACAGGTTGCCGCCGCATTTCCAGACAATACCGAGGTGGCACCGCATGAAATCGTTCCAGGATCCATGGTGATGGTCAGGAATTTTGACAGATCAAGTCCGCTGGAGCCCCGCTGGAAGGAGCCCCGACAAGTCCTCCTCACCACCCGTACAGCCGTGAAGTTGGAAGGTCGCAAAGGCTGGGTGCACCTTTCTCATGTCAAACTGTTTAATGGACTGAAACCCGTCTCAAAGGACATTTCCCAGGATTTGAAGGATTGCCACAATGTTGTTCTCAAGGACTGTCCCGCAAAAGACATTGCTACAAACCCTCCCCTGTTAGAGAAAACTCCGCAACAGGAGTATAAGTTAAAACTCCGGTCTAGTAAAATAAGTCAGTCAGTTTGATTGTCTAAGTCCTCCCCTAGGTGAAACGGTTAGACTGTTTCTGACATGTATAAAATAGACCCCCATAGTGAGAGAGTCAGTCAAAACTCGATCCGATGTATCGTTTTTCTAAGTTTCATATTATTTCTCAGCCTTATGATTTCCTGCACCAGTTATGCATTCTACCTGTATCTTCCAGTTCCTCATGTAAATATGTCTGCTAATGCTACAGTAGAGCACACGTTTAGTGATCTGCCTCCTCATGAACTCTCTTACCGCCTCGCTATGCGTAATAACTCTTTTATCCGCATGTTACATTACTCACACCAGACCAGCAATGCCACTAATTGTTGGGTGTGTGGTCGACTCCCCCCTTTCCAGACACCGAAGGGAGTTCTGCCACTCTTTCCTTATCCATTTTCACATAATGGTTCGTGTGGAGCATGGTCCACATTAACGTCATCCTCAACAGATATGTCTTTTCTTAACAGTACATGTTTCCCAGACAAGCAAGGTCTCCCCCACAGAACAGGTTTAGATCTAGAAAATGAAGTGTACAATTTAGGTAATTATTCGTCGAATTTTATGGTCCTGAATGTTCAGTCTGATACCACTCCAGACTTACCTGCTATTTCAGTATTACCAGTCAAAGGTGAATTATGTGTCCGAAATTATGGTTCTATACATGTAGGACATAGTGATTGTACTACTATTGTCAAGTATAGTGACAGTGGGAAATCTATTTTCAAAGCTTCACGTCATTCTTATTTTATTTGTGGTCAAACTGCATATGTTCGTCTGCCCCTCGATTGGGAGGGAACCTGTTACATTGCCTTCCTACTGCCACCTGTTTTCCTAGCCCCATCTGATTATCACAGAAACACACATCTAGTACACATTAGACATAGAAGGGAGTCCCCAATTGTCGATTATACTGAAACCGCTCTAGAACAGTATACAGATTTCAATAGAGGTTTCTTCTTCTTTATAGGACCTATCCAGAATAGTAAACTGATCCGTAGGTTAACAAGAACCCTTGAAGCTGTAGTAAATGAGACTGCCTCTGCTCTAGGTAACTTAACCGAAGAACAATCTGCTATGAGATTTGTCGTTTTGCAAAATCGTCTCGTCCTTGACGTCATACTGGCCGATAGGGGCGGGGCCTGTAGAGTCATCGGATCTAGTTGCTGCATTTTCATTCCAAATAACGCGCCGTCTGTTTATTCAGCTATAACCAGACTTCATAAAATTGCCCATCTGTTACACCAGGATCCAGGCACCTGGACATGGTCCGGTTGGTTCTGGAATATAATTTCCGCATGGGGATGGAAAATATTGTCCTTTCTAGGTATTGCAGTAGCGATCATATTCAGCTGCTGCCTCTGTATACAATGTGGCCCTGCGATTTGCGGCATTTGTGCTACCTCTTGTATTCCTAGTCCCAAGCCCCGTCCTAAATCCCGTTCCAAGATAATTCGAGACGAGCAAATGATACTGTATGAAATGATAGATGGTATCATGAATATTGATGTTTCCTGATGGAAACGTAGTGACAAGGAGGGAATGTGGAAAAGTAAAATTCTGCCATGTTCTGTATCCCTACGCCTCCTCCATCATATGTTATGTGTGCATGATTAATATGCATATGTATTCCCTATGTTTGATTAAAGACGCAATTATAGTTGTGTCCACCTCTAGTATGTCAGTTTCCAGTCTTCGTGAATACTACGAATATCAGGCCTATGTAAAGCTACGTTGTCACGTTTCCCAGTGTGCACGTTATTTCATTATAAAGTCCCCGTTTCTAGGCCTCAAAAGGGCCCGGACATCAGATTCAGCTCCTGTCTCCTGAACCCTCGCTAAGGAGCCATCCAGCCCCCACCTGTATCCTCGACCCTTCACTTACTTCCTGCCTCGCAGTGCCCGGTCCAGCCTGGCTTTGCCTCTGAGCCTGCCAAGAGTATGTTATGGTTACAGTTATCAGTTCAGTCCTCCTTCTCTGCATTCCTGAGCTACTGAACTGCATCAATAGTTTCCGTCATTGTCTAGCTTTCACGTCTCCATGTAAGAGAAATACTGTATTTAATGGTCATTTCATATTCTTCATCACGCACTACATGTAGAATAATGCATGTTTCAGTCTTAGAGTCCGTTAGCCTTTCCCCTCCTGACTTCTAGTTTATATCAACATGTTCTCTAAACATCAGATACTAGATACTGCTTAGGTACATGTCGCTCTGACTCTCCAGACTTTAGTCTCTGCTCCTAGCACAGAGTTCATAGCCCCCAGCTTCTCCTAGTAACACGTCATTGCTAGTTTGCGCGCACCACCAGGTTAGAGGTCCCGGCTCCTTAGGTAGCCCCCTCCAATGTTTCCGCCCATTCATGACATATTCTGTTACGTTTGCATCACATGTCTATGTATACGCCCTGTTACACCCAGTTACACCTACTTTCACCCTTATCTTTCGCGACTGCTACGCGTCACGCCTTTTGCTCCACCCACTGCTACGCCTATTGCAATGTAATGCTATGTGTCTGCGTTATGTATATATGCTCATGTATTGTTATTAAAGGGTTACGCCGATCCTGATCCTGCCCCCGGCAGCGCTGCCATCCTATTCCTGTGCAGGTTGTCCTGTTCCTGTCCTTATACTGTATTAAACCTGCAAAACTCCTACTACCTCGAATCTTGACTCTTATTTATTGAGCTATCTGTTATTCATTTATACATTCAAAAATAGGGTATTATTTATTTATTTACCACAAATCAACCACTCAGGGTTTGTAAAGTGCGGCTACTCACCTGTGGGGGTCTCAAGGTGCTGTGGGGGCACAGAGGATCAGACCAAGTGCTGAATTCATCTGATGAGCCAGGTCATGAGGCTGAGGTGCGACGGGTGGTCCCAAGGGGGCATTTGAAGCTCCTCACCAGATCCCTTCGGAAGAGCGTGATGAATGGATCCCCACCCAGGAGCCTCCCCCTGCACTCCATGCACACAAAAGGCCAGATTAGCACCAGTTGTGTTACAACCAGTGAGAAGTAGCACCACGTCAAGGTTCTGACAGTTGCTACTGACCATTCACACCATTCATATGGGAACCTACAACAACCCTTCCCCCTGGGAGCCTTTTCTTTTTATTGGACACCATGCCCCCACCCTCCACCCCATAAAGACCCTCATTAACACCATTCATAACCCAAGGACTCAGGCGTACGCTGGGAAGCCCCCTCCGAGACCCCCCAGCGTATCGCGGCAGATCCAGGACAGATGCTGGGGCCCTGAAAGGGTGCCAAAGAGACAATACAGCGGGAGCCAAGGTGAGCACCTACCTGCTCCCTCCCAGGGTGGAGGAGAATCGGCGGGGAGCATGAGAGCGTACCCGCACTCGACAAGCACCGAAGCTCCCCCGCAGCCTGCTCCCTCACTGCCCACCATTGGATATAATAGGTGGAGAGGTGTGGTGCAGCGGCCAGGGCAGCTGACTTCAGAGCACAGGGTTCAGGGTTCGATACCCGGCTCTGGTGGCAGCTCAGCTCAGCACCATGTGACTCTGGGCAATCGCTCACTTAACTTCCACGACGACCCCCAGCACCTTGAGACCCGAAGGGTGAGAAGTTTGCGCTTTACAAATACATATTTAGAAATAAATCTGTATTTGTAAAGCGCAAACTACTCCCCCTCAGGGGTCTCAAGGCACTTGGGGGCCGTCTTTGAAATTAAGTGAGCTATTACCCAGAGTCACATGATGCTGAGCTGAGCTGCCACCGGGGCCAGGGATCGAACCCTGTGCTCCGAAGTCAGCTGCCCTGGCCGCTGCACCACACCTCTCACTGCCCCCTCTGGATATATAGGCTTGCAGGAGTGACATCACAGAGGAACGGGGGGCAGGATGTACAGGGCTGGTGGAGTGACATCACAGACGAAGGGGGCGACAGGATTTGCAGGCCAGGGGAAGTGACGTCACAGACGAAGCGGGGGACAGGATTTGCAGGCCGGGGGGAGTGACATCAGAGAGGATGTTGTGAACGTATCTAGGACCCTATTTAAATATTCCCGATTCATGCCCTCATGTGGATATAACAAATCATATCCTTATAAAGGCATAAGAATCGTATCCATATTTAGTCATAGCCAATGCAGTCCAAATACGGCAAGGCTACTCCCACAGACTCCTAGAAAGTACAACGCGGTCTTTAAACAAACCAAGCCTCCAGCAGCCCGGGAATTGCCCCTGCTTCGGTTTTGATTTGTCCAAGAACTTGTGGAGTCCTGAAAGAACTGTAAGTTCTTAGTGACGTCTTATGTCCAACCTTACGTCAAACTCGGCACATTCCAGGTATAAATATACCAGCATCTGCCTTAGCAAACACACGGTGGTTTGGAGCAGATCGGCTATCTATTTACCCGACGCCCTGCTGAAACAAGTGCTGAAGGATGCCGACCCTCCCATTGACGCACTGAGAGAGACGCTGTCTCTTTTCCTGCCGAGAAATCGAGCTCCAGTGTTTCCAGTCACCCTTGCGGGTTGCTGGGAGATCGAGTCCTGAGAAAGAGATACAAGACCTCCTTCATTCTATAACCAAGGTACGGAGCTGATTAGACCCTTAGAGAATTCTTGATTCAGATTCTTGGCAAAACTATCTTAACTAAAACTATATCTCACTTACTCCTTTCCACGTACTAGGCTTAGGTTAGGTACACCGGGGTAGGCGTATTTTAGAAACACCAGTTGAGTACGTTTAGTCAACTTTTATCATTGTATGTATTTTATCCGTTTTAAGTATCTTATGGCTTAGAAACCATATAAATGCTTTTACAGTATTATTTCATAATACTCCTTTTACTGTACGCACTTTACTTTATGACAAGTATTGCAAGTGTGGCAATTCACTTCTCTTGCATGAGAAAGAAGACTGCTCAATAAATAACCACTTTTATTGAAAACGCCCGTCTCTCTATTTCTCTGCGCTTCTGGTGAAACTAAGTATGCACGATTGACTGAGTGAAATAATTATCTATTGTTTCCGCGACTCTGGAGATATACTCCTTATTCTGGAGGGAGCAAAGTTGTCATGTTTATGCGGTTGTCAGAAACGAATCCCTTCTTGTCTATTCAAGAGAGTTAACACCTTCTTGTTTACTCGAGAAAGTTTCTAGTGACCTCTGAGCTAGCTGGCATTCATAATTAAGTTTAACATATTCAATAGAGACATAGTCGAGCTCAGTCCTACGTCTAAACTATCGTTTATGTTATTCCAATGCGCAGAGCCTATTGGGAAAATAGGAACTACACTACATGGCGCCCAACGTTTGGTAAGCTGATAATTTAACGCTAGATACTAGAGTAACTCAGTCGTGCTTTTTCACACAGACCCCTTTTTTCCCGTAAAAACTCCAATAAACGTCTGGAGTGGGAAAAAAGGTTAATATCCACCAGAACTTAGTAGGATGAGAATCCTATGTATTAGTTTTTGGTTTAGTCAACGTTGAAGGATACAGTGTTCCAAAATATTGTGCACCTAATCTTTGTTTCCTTGAAACTTGCTCTGCAACAAAAAACCTTTCAGTCAGTAAAAATGTTGGAAGGTGAAGAGGATAAAGAAAGAGAAGCGTTAGCAGCTCAACTTTTAGCAGAAGACACAAGTCTCCGGCGAGATGACCCGGATGCTATAATCATCCCAGTCAATGTAAGGAAGAGTGTAACTTACAAACTTATAAATAATGGAGTATCACCAAGAGGTGGTACAGTCATATTTGTGGTAGAGGCCCATGAATATCGGCAGACAGAGGTATTCTATTCCTGGATACACTTTCCAGCAGCACATGCTGTGACACGCAAGTTTCACTACTACAAAATAGATGAATTTCCAGTGGAATACGTCCCCTTCGAGGGCATTGACATTTCGATAACATACCAAGAGCATCATCTCTGGTTTAATGGCGCCATAAAACATCAAAATCACTATACCAGGCTCGGTCCACTAGGTAGACCAGGAGCCACATGGCCAGTACTAGCCGGCTACACACCACACCCCCACATTGAAAAAATGTCAAGCGGAGAACTTTTAGTTCAGCTAAAACAACTAATTAAAATACATAGACAATTGGTCCAATATGTCATGCGGACTTTAACAGTCCAACCAGCAATAAGAATTCAACAGCACACCCCTCACCAGGGGAACACAAATAAAATTACACCACAGACTATACAATCAGTAATTGGCAAATTACCCGCAAAACGGGAACAAATTCTGTTCTGGTTAGCTCAAAAAATCACTCAAATAGAGGCAGTATTTTCTGATACTACACCTAAAGAGAAACACAGAATCCTGACTATCTGTCTTCCAATGGGGATCGCACCAAATGTAGAGGACTGTGACACTTGGGGCACAGTTTTTGCTTTGATACACTCAAAAACACATAGTGTTCCGTCTATTGCGGTTATACCAGACGTACTAAGACAGATTCAAAATGAATACGGTCCAGAACCTGCTTTAACTCTATGTATGAAATTACTGAAAGACTTTAAGCAAGTCTCGGCTATACTACTAGCCAACATAAAAGGAGAAGCAGCATCTCTGGCCAGAAATTAAAAGAAGCAGATATAGCAGAACAACCTTTTGAACTTGCCAGAATAATTGAAAAATCCTCTGAAGAACTAGGTAGAGATAGTTTGGGTGGGAAACCAATAAAACCCCAACTAACTGAAAATCCTGAAAAAACCTTTATCAAGAATAATCTCAATCCTCCAAAAAAGAGGTGGGAGGGTAATAAACAAACCACTCACAGAGAAAAACAGTTTCAGTCCAGAGGAAGGTCTCATCAAAGGGAGCCCTCTGAAAAAAGATACAACCTTAGAAATAGGGACAATTTGAGAAAACCTGACAGATATCAAGATAATGATACACGTCCCTCTCGATCTTTTCAGACTTCCTCACAGAAACCTGAAATAAGAGGTCGGTCAGAACATAAAGAAGAGCGCATCAAGTCCAAAGACAAGGAACCTGCTCATCAAAGTAAAAAATTGCAATTTCCAAAAAAGAAGGTAGCTAGTATTAAAATAAAACATGCCGAGGATTCTGAGGACACAACTGAAAAATGGAGAATGGGCCCAGACAATGCTAGACAGCGCAGCAGAAGTGACCATAGCTCGCAAGATCCTGATGAATCTTCTGGAAACAGTGGACACGAATGAATACATTCAAGTGGAAACTGCAGACACCAGAGTTAGCGTGCCCCATAAATTATACGAAATAACATTACGTATAGAGGGGGACAAAAGTAGAAAAATAAGGGATCTCTTTTGGGATACCCTATCTAAAGGCTATGATATCCTGCTAGCACAGAAAGACTGGCCACCAGAGTTTGTCAGGGAGTGCCCACATGGCGAAGAAATGATTATGCCTGCCTTCTCAAATCACATTCTAATTCATAAAAAATACACATATGCTAGAAAATGGGCAGTGGCCCAAGCCCCTGCATTATATAAAAATTATGTAGGGTGGGATGAGGATTCCCCTCACCATAAAATTCAGTTAAAAAATCAGCCTACTGCACAGAGGCAGTATCCTGTTAAGCAAGAAGCTAAAAAACAAGTCAGGGAGATCTTAGATCAACTTGAATATCAAGGGGTAATTGAAACATGCACCTCACAAATTAACAATCCTTTGTTTCCTGTCTCCAAAACAGACAATTCATATTGTCTAGTTTTAGATTACAGACACCTAAACTCTTGTTGCAAAACATTTGCAGTACAAAACTCACACAGTACAGCACTAATGAATAACATTGTGCGGAAATAAATATAAAACGACATTACATATTTCAAATGGCTTCTTCTGTCAAAACGTTGCACCAGAAAGCAGGTATCTGACCGCTTTCTCCAGTATGGGGGCCTAAATGCAATTTTGTCGTCTCCCACAGGGATTCAAGAATAGCCCAGGATTGTTTTCAGCCAGGGTAACAGAGTTACTACAAATGTATGATGATGAAGCATTATCTTATGTTGATGACATCTATCTTACAGACGACGACCTGGAGACACACTTGAAAAGAGTGAACACCATAATACTTGGGTTCGCAGCTGAAGGGTACAACTTCAACTTTAAAAAGTCACGAATTGCCCACCTCACTGTCCTATTTTTGGGATATGAGTTATCAAGTAAAGGCAAAAGCCTAGCAGACAACTTCTTAGAAAAATGTGCAGTACTCCAAGCTCCAAAAACGCTGAAGAACTTACAATCAATTCTGGGTTTCCTGAATTTCGGAAGAACATACATTCTAAATTATGCAGAGAGGGTTAAACCTCTCCACAAATTAATAAAACCTGATTTCAAACAAATTAATTGGACTCAGAAACACACAGAAATTTTACGATCATTACAAATAGACATGTTAACTAAAACAAAACTGCAAACACGCCCAAACGAACGCAACCATGTTATCCGAGTCATCCCAGGAAGATGCGGATTCACATACCTGACCTCTAATGAGGGAGAAACAGTACCAATAGCCTATAAATCACACTTGTACACACAAGCTGAAATGAAATTCAGTTATACTGAAAAAAAATCTGACTGCGGTTCAAACTGCTGTAGCAAAAGAAAGAGCCCTAGCCCAAGGGAGGAACATATCTGTATTAACAGCAATACCAGCCCTTTAGGCAGTAACAACACTGAGCATTCCAAATGCTAAAGCTTTAGATCCTAAATGGATTAAATGGGAAAATTCTCTTGCTGCAACAGACGTGAAACACGCATTTGACCCCAAAATGAAAAAACTAGAAGATCTGGAATACGAACATGAATATCCTCTGCCAATCGAAATTCTGCCTCTTGAACAGTACACCTGTGTAATCTACACGGACAGATTTGCAAAACACTACGTTGTGGAAAAACAAATTTACAATGCAGCATGCGCGATTGTTAAACCTCGCTGGCGCTTAGGTAAATTCAGACCGATGGTCACTAAAACTGAATCACTCAGAAACTGTACAGCTCAGCGAGCTGAAATAAGATCTTTAAAGATGGCCCTTGAAAATGCCGATCGCGAATTCCCCACACTAATAGTGTGCGATTCGCTTTACTGCGTCCAATCTTACAATAATTACATGCAGACCTGGATTAAGAACAAAGATGAGAGACAGGTGCCACAATAAAGCATAAAAAGCTCTGGGAACAAGTAATTCTTTTACAGAAGAACTACAAAATACTCACGTGATACGTACATTGAGTCATCAACGTGATGGCGTTCACGTTGCAGGGAATTCATTGGCTGATGAGGCCGCGAAGGCAGCTGTGCAAACGGCTTCCGTAGCTGCCATTACCCGGTCAAAAACAAAAATAGACAGCGAGATAATGCAAGCTGTCAGTGCTTCATTCAAAGACAGTGGTAAAACACTTCCGAAAGGCTTTCCAGTAAAGTACTCATATAAAACTGATGCGAATAATGTTCCTTTTGCTGTAATCTCTGGAGTAAATGTAAATGTATGTAAATGTATTGCGACTTATATAGCGCACGTATCACCCGAAGGTATCAAGGCGCTTGCTTAGGGAACCCGTCCTGGTATTCCCCTGTGAGATACCCCAGCAGGGTATACACAAGGTGAAAGCCAGGCATCCCGCCGCGAGGGGCCATAGTGGAGATTAAGCAAGCTATTGCCCAGAGTCGCAGAGTGTGACCCCGTGAGTCGAGTAGGCACCGGAGCGAGAATTGTCGAGTCCGTGGAATTTTTGAGCCCGAGACCCACCGAGGCGGGGAATCGAACCCTGGTCCACGACCGATCTCAGCTTCCGGGTCTGCCGCCTCTAACCACTGAGCCACGCTTCTCCACAGGGATAGAGTGGGGGATAGAGCAGTTCCAAACATGGAACACAGGTTAGGACTAATTTTAGCGGCATATGAAGGGCTCGCCTCTGCACATGCTGGTGTTTCCGCCACAATATCATCATTAAAACAGAGATATTGGTGGCCGCGCATGAGAAAACAGACTAGAAACTATGTTCTAGAATGTGTAATATGCCAAAGAATGAAAGAATCAACAGTGAAAAGACAAGCACAGACGCCCCTTCTAATCTCGGATAAACCATTAGCATGTGTTTACCTGGACCACTGTGGTCCCTTACAAGGATGGCAACTATAAATATATAATGGTCGCAGTGGATTCCTGCACGAGATTCATTTGGATGTGGCCCCAGCACTCGGCTGACGCCAAAACTGTTATAAAAGATTTGCGAGTCTTTATCGGCACATACGCAATTGGCATGCTACATTCTGACCAGGGTCCTGCGTTTAGTTTTCGAGCTTACAAGGAGGCCATGGCCAGCATGGGCATTGCATTGCGGTACTCTAGTCCATTCCATCCCGAGGGAAATGCGGTAGCGGAGAGAAAAAAACGTGACATAAAGCAATCTATAACAGCAAGGGTATTAGGTTCGGGTGACGGGTGGGTCAAACATCTAATAAGTGTCCAACGTAGTCTTAATAATCTGCCAAGAAATTCTCTAGGAGGTATCAATCCCTTTGAACTTTTGTTTGGTACTAGAATGATCATTCATGACTTCGATTGTCAGACTTCAGTGGTGAAACAAAAAACTTTTGATATCAAAGATCGTTTGGCTGTTTTACAGGACTTACATGAAACAAGAAGAAGTCTAAGTAACACAAAGCTGAAGCCAACAGCCACTGAAGAAAAACCACCTGTCCCAGCAAGACCTGTCTGGATTCCAAAGATTGGGGATCTGGTCAGTAAAACGATCGCGGTAAAGAAGGAATTTGGTCCTTCTTACAGAAAAGCAGTACCTGTGTTAGCTGTCAGCGTAACAAGATCAGTAGTACTACCGTCCCTTGCTGGTAAAAAGGAGAACAGAGTTGTATCAATCGACCTGGTAAAACCACAATCATGTGGCCAATAATAAGTAGTAGGCCTGGTGGACTCCCAAGAAGTAGCAGAAGATCAAATCTTGCTACAATCCAAGAGGTTCAAACTGAAAGACTAATCACTTTTGATAAACCTGCAGTGAATAAAAAAGGACTATGCAACAAAGCCATGGAACTCGTGCCTCTTGAAACCCAAATTGCAACAGCTCGTCAAGAAACACCAATCTACAATGATGTAGCCTCTGACTACACAGAACCAAAGATTAATATCAATCCGGAAGCTATTCAAACTATAAACAGAACTGCATCTAGCTACTTCATCAATTTCGATGACTTTTCTGATGATCCAAGTGAACATGAAGAAACGCCAGCAACTAAAACTTTCAAAGAAAAAATGATTGAACTCTTTCATCAACTCAAAGAAACATATTTGATTTCACCATGGATTGAATATGGATTGTGTTAGGTGTACTTTTCCTCCTTCTGTGGCTAATCTTGGTTTTAAGTTTGGGTAGATTTATTGATGGAAAATATAGTACAATGGACACAGCAAGTCAGAACATCAACTTGGACCGTAAGCCCCACAGATCTTCTCACATCGAAAAAAGAAAACTGTCATCAGTGAACATCACAGCCATTCCTATACCTGGTGGTATAGCATGGGACACAACTGATTACGAAATCTATGGCCCTGATAGAGCGCGCGGGTCACCCGACCAAATAATTTCGCCACTTCCGGCTTCGGGCCCTATATTTCAAATCACCATATACATTGATCGGATGACCTCACGGTCTACTATCAATAATTTTGTGAGTTCCTTTCGTTATTCTTCAGAGTACCCGACTTACCATCCACCGATGCGGGTACCTATGACCACAATGGATCAGGGAGCTAGCTGTAAAAGGAAAGGCAGCAAAATACAAACCCAACAAATAACATTCAAATTTCTTTGCAAATGACCACGGACAACTGGAAGTTTTAAAGTCTTTATCTAAAGTTCGTTCTCAGAAATCATTAGATTTACAAGAATAAGACAATCAATAAACAAGATAATGAAAAGTACATAACTATAGAGAAATAAAGTCAGGGTAACCATTGAAGTTCTGATATGTGATGCAACGGGAATATGCTATGCAGATTCAGAAGAAAGTTTAAGAATGGACTTTCATTAAGGAAACAATCTTATGCACGTACTAGAGATTCCTTATTGGACTAAGTTTATACTATGTTAAATTCTATGACCCTATATAACTATAGGAGAAACAAAACACGCTATGATTTAAGGCAAAAGTTCTTTAGATAGTTTAAGTAAAGATGTTCTAGACCATATCAGGAAATGACAAACTGCAATGCAAAATATAATTTCTAACAGGTAGGGTAACATAGGAACACGTTATGAAACGAATGCAAATGACTTTATGATTCAATGGTTGCGGAAAAAGCATGGAAAAGTAACATATGCAAAAGGTATGTCTTTATTGAAGCAAAAGACAGGAAATTTAGAAAGGTGCAAGATTCAGAGTTTTCAGAGCAATATTTACCTAGATTGGTGTGGAAACCAAACCCTGGCCACGGGTCAGTTAGGGACAGGAAACCCTCAAGGAAGGATACCCCTCAATGGACAGCAGGTGCAGAATGGACACCCAGGACAGGACAGGAAGACCAGATTAGGATCAGGACAGGACCTTCAGGACAGGACCCTCAGGACAGGACCCTCAGGACAGGACCGGCAGCCGCAGTTCGGAAGCAACGCCTGCGCTCCACCCTCTCTGCAGCTATCGATCAAGACCCCGATTGGGTCAGCGAACTCCCAGCAAAGTGCTCCGCCAGCACTTTAACGTTTAGTAAAACCTTAGTCTATGGTCAAATTTCGGACAGAGTGCTCCGCAGCTCTCTGTATCTTCAGTCACCTATTGAGTGCGTTGGGTCAGTGACAGGTCAGCTAAACCAGACAAGTCGGACAATTTCCCTAGGTGAACCCAGGGTAGATATACTGTTTTGGGACGGTGTACCACCCCCCAATGTTGCAAAGTGTCAGAATCCCTCAATTTGGATTGGTCCTAAGGTAGGATTTGGGTAACACGCCAATCAGAACAGACTATTTGGAGGCCTAATTTGCATAGTAAGGTGCCGCCTAACAAGATTGGGGTTCCCATGAGAAGTCGCAGAGAATACAATGGAAAGAATACATTTTGATACAATAGAACATAATCATGATGCTTTTGCTGGGTGAAGGTGCACTTTCCCATGCTGGCTCTGGCATCAATCTTCTTTGGCCTGAGTTCAATGTCATGGCACCATCTAGTGATTCTGCGCAGAAATACCCTCCAAGATGGACTCCCCAGCCCCAGCACCCCTCCGAGTCGAGGATACATGAAAAGTAATCGAAAACAAATTAAAACATAGAAGTGACGGTATGAAAAACACATCATTGGTTTTGTACTTTAAACTTATCATTATAAAAATATACTATGCAGTTTAAACATTAGCATTATATACACAATCACAAGAGCATTCACTACGTTATTCACGAAAGCTGTGTATTACGCATGCGCACCCTTTCCCACTAAATTTATAACTACGTCAGGTCACGTGAGTGTGACTGACGCATGCGCAGAAGCAATTTTCCAAGCGGCGGCCATGTTTTAGGGACATGGATCAGTCGTATTAGAAAACACATAAGCAAGCTTCATCTATTTCGTTCGTATATAAAAATAAAAATTAGTAAGACCTACAAATGTTATTAATTGATTACACACGGGCGAGGTTCATGACTCGAGCAAGTCGCGATGCGAAGCTTGCTCTATCAATCCCCTCTTTGATGATATTTACTATCATCACAAAAATAATGGAACCAGATGCCAACTTCTCACACTTTATACAACTCAATCTCTTCCAGCAAGCGATTCAGCTTCTCTTTTTCAATTTTGGTAGGGTGAGAATTTTTCACCTTTTTGTATATCTTATTATTCATTTCCTCTAATTCAAGCTCATCCACACTTCGTTTCACTCCTCTGGCATTCACTTGATGCTTTCTGGTGAGCTTACGGCATTTGCAAAATAGGATAAGACCTATAATTCCAATTGGCATCAGTACCTTAAACAATAAGCTTTTACCTAAGCTAGCAAGCCAATGACCTACATTTGAGAGACCATCTACCAGTCTTTTCCAGGCACTGTCAACCTCGAGTGGTTTGAGTTCCCTTTCCAAATTAGTAATGTTTTTCACATATCTTTTGAGCTGCACACTTTTGTCCGGAATATAAGTGCAACAATGTTGCGCCTTCAACATCCGGCAGACTCCGCCCTCC
This sequence comes from Lissotriton helveticus, assembly GCF_964261635.1. Taxonomy (NCBI): domain Eukaryota; kingdom Metazoa; phylum Chordata; class Amphibia; order Caudata; family Salamandridae; genus Lissotriton; species Lissotriton helveticus. The sequence continues at coordinate 2,125,312,621 of NC_136065.1, read as the reverse complement.
TTTGCTAATAAGGTGTCAAGCGCAAGTCTGTTCTGCAAAACCATTGATCTGATCGCAACCATTTCGGTATTGACCAGCAGAAATCCATGAGCTGTGTCCGTAGACAACACATCCACTATGGTGGACAATTTGCAAATTCTGTGAGTGTTCAGAACCACTCCCACTCCAGGTATCAGTGCACTGAAAATACTACCCATTATTTCACCTACTCTTTCTCTTTTACTACGCACTAAGCCATTAGTATTTTCACTGCTTCCAGCAACTTCATTCACATGGTATATTTTCGGTAAGACAATGCCAAAATAGCAGCTTCCATACCAGTGATCCGGCAATTTGAAATAAGCCTTGTCTCCGCATATATAATAAATTCCAGGAAACACAGGCTCTGACCCATTTTTGAAACCCCATCCTCCAATTACTTTGTAATTATGTTCACATTCACTGGAACCAATGAAAATGTTATTATAGTAGCTAGTCTTCTCGCGGTGAAGACATAGCTTTCCCTTCCTTTCAAAATCCAGCAACAGAGCAGGTCCCGCCCCATCCTTTGAGGTGCCTTCCATGTCCTCAGCACAATTTGGCGTTTTCTGTCCCTCATCATCTGCCTTTCTTTGTATTTTTATTCTCCTCCTCTCTGCCATGTTCAGGAACATCTTTTCCTGCTCACGCAAAGAACAGGTCAAGTTATCTCTGTGTGCGTCACCTATGTCTATATTACCTATAGTCAGAAAGTATTCGCCCATATAGCGAGTAACGTCACTTTTGGTATGTACAGGATTCAGGTTCCCACGTATAGGAAGTTCAGAAAAGATCACGTCATTGTTAGAGTAATAGTACTGTAACGGTCCTCTTTTGTAAAATAAGCTTGCTAAAATGCTACAGGATATTCCATATGTCAGGGGCAGGTGATAGTATGTCACGCCTTCAGCCACAGAGGTAGGTAGCTTCATGCAGACATAGCAATCTTCAATTTCCATAGTCTCTACATAGTGTATTAACAAGTTTGCGAAAACATTTAAATGTGTCTTATTCTTAACTCCTTGATAATGTAGTCCTCCCTCATCTGATGCTTCTAGGTCTCGTTTTGTTTGTTTGAGTGTTTTCTCATGTCTTGCTACACTCTGTGTTGTCAGTTCTTCACTGTCAGTATTTACAATCTCAGTAGGGTCAATATTAGTATTTTTGCTCACCGCTCACCGCAAAAGGAATGAAAATTGTTAGTCCTATCCAAACTAATATCACTATAATTATACTACATACACATACCTTGCAGCATGTTTTGCAACAACTGCGACTAGGTCTACCACTCAGACATTTTGGCTCAGAAGAAGTTTCTCGACCCCTCTTTGTGTCTCTGCACGAGTAGCTTACTTTTGTGCAATTTCACGGTGGCTCGTCTTCTTCTTCGGCAGAGTATTCGGCAAGTGGTTCTCCGTCGCTTTCGTCAGTTATATCAAGATCTTCAAATTCTTCTAAAACGAGCGTCCATTCAGGAGACTTGTACTTTTTGTTTTGTCTTTTTATTCGATCGCTCCTTCTTTTGGAAGTGTCCTCTGGTTGCTCTGCTATGCGAGAACTCCTCCTTTCTTCTGCACGTTTTTCTTCTACCGTTTTTATCCTTAGCCTCAATTTCTTTATGAATCCAGGCTCAAGGTGCTTTCTTTTCTTAAGTCTTTTAGTTGGCACTCGGATTTCGTTTTCTTTTATTGCCCTTTTATTTTCATTTGCTTGTGGCAATTCTGTTTCCTTTTCTTCCCTTCCTATCTGACTAGTTCCAGGGCTCGTATCTATTTCTTCTGCCTGGTTACTAAACTGGCCTTGTTCAGGAGAGTTTTGTGTTTGCTTTTCAAATGTCTCTGTTTCTGTGTCCTGAACACGTTCTTCTAACCCTATCTGATCCTGTTCGAGCACTTCGATCCCTTGATTTTCTTCTGCTCGAACTATTACACTATGTCTAGTCTGTCCCTTTTCGACATTAGGAGTCAGTGGAGGTGTATCAATTATTTGCTCAGTCCCTGTCTGACCTTCTCCTTCCTCAGTTTTGATGTGAATCTCAATAGCCTGAGGTTCTTCGCCTGTGCCTTGCTTTTCCTCTCTATTCCACTCTCTACCTTCCCAAATTCGCTCTCTTGTTCTGATTGGGTCTTCTGTGAGGTCAATCAAGGGTATCCACTCCTCCGGCCATATGCTCGGCAGCTCGTCATCAGCTACTTCTGGACCAACATCTGCGGACCCCTCAGCAGGCTCGACTCTTGGTAGCTCGTTATCAACTACCCCTGGACCAACGTCTGCGGACCCCTCAGCTTGACTGGTACTGGGCTGTACGTCGTCAGCTACTTCTGGTCTTGCTTCTGCAGGCCCCTCTGCTGGACGGCCTCCTTCTCCAGGCTCCTCGTCTGGTAGTACCTTCTGGGTGTGGCTGGCGTGGATCCAATGGGGAACACCTGCACACTTCACTGCTGTGGTCGTTACCAGGATTACTTGGCGCTTCTGTCCCCACCTTGGTGCCAGGCAGCTTGACCGAGTATGCTTCTTGATTTTGACCCAGTCCCCTGGAACCAGTTTGTGGAGAGGAGTCGTTGGATTGGCGACGGCGTCTTCTCCGATCTGGCGAGAGATATAACGCACTTGGTCACCTAATCTCTTGCAGTATTCAAGCACCAAATCATCAGTAATACTCAATAGTTTGCATCCTGGTACCCACGCTTGTCTCATCACTCTTCCCATCAGGATTTCATGGGGGCTCAGGCCTGTTTTCCGGTCTGGAATACTTCGGAGTCCCATCAGAACCAGAGGCAGGGCCTTTACCCAGGTCATGCCAGATGCATCACACAATTTCGCTAGTCTTGTTTTGATAGTCCCGTTTATTTGTTCCACCACTCCAGAAGCCTCTGGATGATATGCACAGTGGAGTTTTTGCGAGATCCCAAAGGCCTTACAGAGTTGATCGATCACATCATTCTGAAAATGTCGGCCTCTATCTGATTCAATAGTGACTGGAACCCCGAATCTAGGTATCAGTTCTTTCAGTAAACACTTGGCTACTGTCAGTGCGTCACTTTGGGGAGTGGGGTAAGCTTCCACCCACTTTGAAAACAGGCAGACAATGACAAGGACATATCGCTTCCCCTCACAACGTGGCATGGTGATGAAATCAATCTGTATTCTCACAAAGGGACCTCCTGACCTCCCAATTCTCCCTAGTTCCACCATTGTTCTCTTGCCTGCATTGAACTGTTGACATGACAAGCACCTCTGGCAGAGGGACTCTGCTACTTTCCTGAACTTTTTGCTGTACCAAGTCTGTTGGAATACTAGAATCATGGCGTCCCTACCAATGTGTGATCCCTCATGTATCAATCTAGCCATTGTGCCAAGCAAGTGTCTGGGTAACACAGGCATACCATTTGGGCCCAAGATGACACCATCCTCACGTCTTGGTCTACACCCTTCTTCCTTCCACTTCTCTCTCTCTTGCCAGGGTGTGGCCTGCTGCCATTCTCTCACTTCATCCCATGTAGGCACTTCTTCAAACACTTGAAGTTGGCAGCTGTTTCCGGCCCCCCCCCCGTTTCGGATTGATTATCAGTCGATCCGTGGCGCATAATTTTGCCACGCGATCAGCGAAATCATTTCCCAAAGATACAGAGTCAAGGCCCTTCTTATGGGCAACACACTTGACCACTGCCAATACCTTTGGTAATTGGATTGCCTCTAGAAGGTCTTGAACAACTTTTCCATTTCGAATAGGGGTACCTGATGAAGTCAGGAACTCCCTCTGTAGCCATAATTGGCCAAAGTCATGCACAACTCCATAACAGTACTGACTGTCAGTATACACTGTTAGGCGTTCATTTTTCCCCAATTTGCAAGCTTTTATCATGGCGATCAATTCGGCTACTTGTGCAGACTTTACTCCAAATAAATAACCTGCTTCTTCAATTTTTGTTAAGGAGACTACAGCATAGGCAGCATTCAGGCCTCCTTGTTCATGTCTTAGGCGTGAACCATCCACAAACAATTCCATGTCATGTTTAGGCAAAGGAGTTTCTTTAATGTCTGGGCGTGGTTTTGTGCAAAATTCTGTTAAATCAATGCAGTTATGCTCATCTTCCTCCCCATCTTCCATATCCATTGAGTTGGGAAGCAGAGTGGCGGGGTTCAGAATGTTGCACCAGACAATTGTTATATTTGCAGCACCCACGAGAATCCTCTCGTATTTAGTCAGCCGACTAGGGGTGAGATACCGAGTTTTCGTTCTTGTTAGTAAAATCACTACTCCATGTGGAACATACACAGTTACAGGATGTCCCATGACAATGGATTCACTCTGCTCTAAACTGGTGCAAGTAGCAGCTACTGCTTTGAGACATCCTGGTAATCCAGCAGCCACTGGATCCAGGGTGGCAGAAAAATATGCCACTGGCCTTCTGGTTGTGCCATGCTCTTGGGTTAGGACTGACAACGCGCAATTATCGCGAGAGTCACAGAACAGGGCAAATTCCTTGGAATAGTCTGGCATTCCCAACGCAGGGGCTGTACACAGACAATCTCGCAATTTTGTGAAGGCTGTTAAGCTTTCATCATCCCATTCTACAATATCCGGTGTTCCTCTCTTGGTCATTTTTATCAAAGGTCTAGCTAGGACTGCAAATCCCAGAATCCATTGCCTGCAGTATCCTATCACTCCAAGGAACATTCTGACTTCTTTCTGAGTACGGGGTAACTGCATCTTTTGAATTATTCTCACTCTTTCTGATGTTACTTTCCTGAGGCCTTTCTCTATCTGGTGCTCCAGATATGTCACTGATTTTGCACAGAACTGTAATTTTTCAGGGGCCACTTTATGTCCCTTTTCACTCAGGTGATTCAGTAGGGCAATGGTGTCAATCACACAATCTTTATGACTTTTGGACGCCACCAAGAGGTCGTCAATGTATTGCATCAAAACAGAATTTCCAGGTAAGACCAAAGTTTCCAAGCATTTTTTCAAGATCTGATTAAAGATAGAGGGGCTCTCTGTGTACCCCTGGGGGACCCTATTCCAGACATACACGTGACTGTTGAAAGCAAACGAGAAAAGAAATTTGCTGTCTGGATGCAAGGGAATGGAAAAGAATGCATGACATAGGTCTATCACAGTGAACCACTCAGCATCCCAGGGAATCTGATACAGAATCACGGCTGGGTTCGGTACAATAGGACAACAAGGAACCACTATCTTGTTTACCTTTCTTAGGTCCTGAACTACTCTGTACTTGCCACTAGGCTTTTTGATGCCCATAATGGGTGAATTGCATGGGCTACTCATTACTTCCTGTATGATGTTTCCTTCTAGCAGTTTCTGTATTTCTAGGGCAACACCTGCTCTTACTTCTGCATTCATTCTGTAGGATTTAGTATTAGGGTATACTGCATTGTCCTTTATTGCTTTCTGTATGGGGTCTACGTTTTTCATTAATCCTACATCTTTTCCGGTAAAGTCCCATACCTCTGGCTTCACTGTTTCTTGTAGTTCTTTGGGCAAATCCTGCATAGTCATTCGTTTAATTTCTGAGTCGGGTCTGATTAACATTAATTTATAAATGCCATCTTCATCTGGGGTCTGAATTTCAACACCCTTTGGTGTGCAAAAGATGGTACAGTTCATTTTGCACAGCAAATCACGTCCCAGTAAGTTCACTGGACTGGTGTCACAAACGACAAATCTATGCATTTCTTTAAAGTTTCCAATTGAGATCTCCATGGGCTCGGTAACAGGAGTACTAATCAGTTGATTAGATACACCCACTACTTGGATGGCTTCTCCCGAGAGGGGTAGGTTTGGAACGTCCACTGTTCTTACAGTAGAACGGGTAGCGCCAGTGTCCAGCAGAAAGGTGACATCATTTCCATCAACCTTTCCTTCAATGTATGGTCCTGACTGGTCTACCGGCAAGGAGGCGCCAAGTACGCACTCCTCGTCCTCCCCTCTCAGGCCCCGTCAGTACTGGTCATCACAAAGGAAGGTATCATTTAGTAAATACTGCGAAGTTGCTGCATTTCTGTTCTCATTGCTCCCCCAGATTTCTACTTCCTCACCCTGCGTCGATTTTCCCTTAAATACTTGCTTTGGTGCTCGGGGCAACTGAATCGTTTTTACCTGTTGTTGGGTCTTTCTTGGTCTTTCATTCTGCGTCTGTGGAGTTAAATCAGGTGTTTGGGAGTTATCATCCTGCAAATAGGGACACTCGTCTCGCCAGTGTCCAATTTCTCCGCACTGGTGGCAGGGACATTTTTTCTTTGCCTCCTCCCTGCTCATTTTGGGCCGGGGCTTTCCTCCACCCCCACCCCCAGGACCTTGGTTCTGAGTAGATTTGGCCATTTTATTCAATTGTTTTTCCTGCTGTTCTGCGAGCTTCACTTGAGCCCACATAACCTTCTCCTTGAGAGCCTTTTTCTTTTCTGCCATCTCGTCCTCACAGTATTTTGCATACCGTAGGACCTCATCCATCTTTTTAGTATGCCAACAGATTTTGTTATCTTTTATCCATTGACAAATTTCGGGTCTTAAACCATTTACAAACCTGTAAATAAAATGTGTCATATCCTTCATCTCGATGTTGTCTATACCGCTGTATGTTTTGAACACCTGCAACAGTCTTTCATAAAAGGAGTGCACAGTCTCGTCTCTTTCCTGCGTGGTTCCATCTATCTTGGTCCAATCAGTTTCCTTTGCAGGGACTTTCGCTTTCAGATGTTGAATTACTTGTTCATATTTTTTCATCACCTCTTTCGATGGCTCCCCTGTTTTGTCATCTCTCGGGTATTCCTCACTAGGCCAACCTATGGCTATTTTACACTCGGTCCATAGATCCACAGGGACCACTATGTCGAAGAACCCATCCAGGTCCTTCCACAGGCATTTTTGCACCTTTACGAATCTTTCCACCTGCCTGTACCAGTCCACGGGTTTTTCGCGTAATTTCGGGAAATCGTTAGTAAAGGACACAATATCCTGTCTGGACCATGGAACGTGTACATATTTTCCACCTGGTACTTCACGCATGGGGCATAACTGTTCTGGCTTGTCAGCTTCCTTTAGCAAGAATTCGGGAGTTGCCTGCCTAGACCTGGCCTCATCCTTTTTCTTGACCCACCTGGCTTTCCACCTTTCCACATCTCCCCATTTTTGCAATACTGTCAATAGTTCCTTGACCTGTGCTTTCTTCCCTGAAACATTCAAGTTTTCCAAATCCTTGTCTGAGAAATCTGCCCTATATGGTTTCTGCAGCGGTTTCGATTTTGAAATATCTATTCCCATGCTAGCAGCAGTATCTGTCAGTTTTTCATGAAGTACTCGGGTATTTCGGGTGAGACTCTTGCAGATAAACAGCATTTCATCTTCGGAATAGGTATTTAACCTGTCTAATCCTACGTTTCCTGCCATCAATTCCTCTATTTCTATTCTCAGCTTGTAGAGATCTAAAGGTTTTGTTGGGGACGCTGGTTTTTCAAATTCTTGACTCCATCTTTCGATTTCTTCAGGAGTCACCAAGGTGACACTCTTCGTACCTGAGGTCGATTCCATTTGAATTTCCCTCGCGTTAAAAGGATTATGTCTTTTCTGTATCCTTTTTCCGGTATTTCTAACAGGCAGATCTAGTAACGAGACTTCCGACTCGCACTCACTTGTCTGGTCATCTACAATTAATGGTTCTGGGCTGGTCGGTGCAATGACAGGAGTAATTACTGGAGTTTTCGGAGTCCCTTGACGGTCCCCGTACAACGGAACCACCGGTCCGATCGTTACTGGGATCGTCAAGGCTTCAGGACTTGCATTTAGCTGTGACATTTTCTGTATTATCTCAGCTCTCTGGTTTGCTAGCGCTTCCCGCTCTTTCTCTTCTAATAACCTGTCCAAGGATTTGTCATGTAACACCTGCGGTGTTAGAATGGGAGCATAACTCGGGGCAGTGGGATGTGTCTCACTTGGTCCTCCGCCATAATTAGGTTTCTGAAACAAACTTCCTGTGCCTAGAATTCTCGGATCTTCTTCATCCCGTGGCTGTAATAATGGCATTCCTGAACTTAAGGACCTCACCTCACCTCCGTCGGGGGGACGAGAGCAAAAATCTCCTTCCCGTGAATATCCCATCTCCCCACCAACGGGTCTCCTGGGGTAAATACTTCTGGCTTCTACGGGTCCTAGATTCTCAGTATAAGGAGGAATTAGATAACCCCCTCCTACACTTGCGGACCTGACCTCCTCCCTTTCTAGGGGTCTCCGGGGAATGTCCCCTGCACTCGAAGGTCGGTGTCCTTCATTATAAGGAGGCGGACTTCTCATGCATATGTCATCTAACAATTCGTCATCTGATTCTCCGAGGGGCCCCCAGTGCTTGGATTTCTCTGTCCTTTTCCCCCCCCCCAGGAGGATCTTCTGCTGGCATCATGGGAAACAGTCCCTCAACAATCATGCTCTGTCTCCATTCTTTCATCTTTTTGTCTCGGGTTTCCTGTTTCAGTTTTGGGTAATACTTCGTCAGCCCTTTATCCATTCGGGGCTTTTCTCTTTGGAAAGCCTCGATCTCCCATTCCTCTAATGCCTCATACTGCGTTAGTCTCGGTCTGGGATGTAATTCATTCATTCGGGTTCTTAAATTGAATAGGATCCTACCATTAAAGGTACCTTCTAACGGAAAGGCCATTATTCCGTCGTCTTTTGTGTATTTCACCCAATTTTCTAACCACACACATGTATTGTACCCTCTGTCGAACATCATGAAAGATGCGGGAGTATTTGGTGGTGGAATGACAATGCCCTCTCTAGTTTTGATCGGCTTGTCCTTTTTGAAGTAGTTCTTTACCTTATTTACAAGGGACAATTTTCGTTTATTTCCGTACATAATGTCGTATCTATTAGCCTTCCACTGATCCCTTTCAAACCCTAGGTTTCTTGGATCGGGTCTAGTCTCTGGAGTATACGAGTGCCACATACGATTCCTACGCTTAATTTTGTTTACAAAATTACCTCCAATCAGAATGCGTCTTGTAATTCCGTGCAACCAATGGGGCGCACGAGTTCAAATAATTTTTCGGCCAATGGGTGCGCGGCCCTTTCGCGAGACCGTTCTCACGCTCCGGCGCTCACCCCTCCTTCACAATTCCAGCCCCGCTACCCGCCCGCTGTTTCTACCAATCCCAGCGCGGCACGGAGTGACGTCAGAGACGCTTCGCGACTGACTCCCTCCCTTCACAAGGTAACGGAAACTTTCTTTCTTTCTAAAGTGCTTAGTACTTGGTTATTTTACGACGAATACACATTCGCCACAGTGCTCAAGTGTCTAGACAGGAAAGAGTTGTTTTACTGCAAGTAAACTACTTCCATTTACTTTTCACACTCTGCGGGTAGATCTCTTCCGCCTACCCTTCACTCTAGCATCAGTGAACCTGTTACTTCCCTAGACCCATCCACTCTTTCCGGGATATATCCGAGTCTAAGGTTTCCCAGCGGACCCCTTTGCTTTCACCCAAGCTCCGATGAACCTGCTACTCTTCCGATGTGACCCTTATTAGGTTACGTCACTATGGGAATTTTGCCAATGAATCTCGTTGCTAACATTTATTCACACATGTACTCAGAAAAAGCCCTAGTTAGTGCTTCCGGTTCTGCCTAACCTGCACCTAACCTTCCTTGAGCCTGCGACCTCGAGGCAAGTAGATTCTATTCACCACTTGCCATTCAATTCCCCGGGGAGTTCCAACAACATTTAACAAAACGGTTTACATACGCATGGATTAGTACATATAGCAATATAAGAACAAGAATAACAAATTTAAACCAATTCATAAATTCCAAAAGCAACGCATCTCAAGGGAGTGATCAAATCCCCGAAATGGCCGCTCTTATAGCAGCAATAATGTCAGCAGCTACCGACTTGGCTAGCCTAACTAGTCCTACCTAACCTTTAACTATTCCCTAATCATAACTCTGCTACCAGAAAAATACTGATAGAGCGCGCGGGTCACCCGACCAAATAATTTCGCCACTTCCGGCTTCGGGCCCATATATTTCAAATCACCATATACATTGATCGGATGACCTCACGGTCTACTATCAATAATTTTGTGAGTTCCTTTTGTTATTCTTCAGAGTACCCGACTTACCATCCACCGATGCGGGTACCTATGACCACAATGGATAAGGGAGCTAGCTGTAAAAGGAAAGGCAGCAAAATACAAACCCAACAAATAACATTCAAATTTCTTTGCAAATGACCACGGACAACTGGAAGTTTTAAAGTCTTTATCTAAAGTTCGTTCTCAGAAATCATTAGATTTACAAGAATAAGACAATCAATAATCAAGATAATGAAAAGTACATAACTATAGAGAAATAAAGTCAGGGTAACCATTGAAGTTCTGAAATGTGATGCAACGGGAATATGCTATGCAGATTCAGAAGAAAGTTTAAGAATGGACTTTCATTAAGGAAACAATCTTATGCACGTACTAGAGATTCCTTATTGGACTAAGTTTATACTATGTTAAATTCTATGACCCTATATAACTATAGGAGAAACAAAACACGCTATGCATTAAGGCAAAAGTTCTTTAGATAGTTTAAGTAAAGATGTTCTAGACCATATCAGGAAATGACAAACTGCAATGCAAAATATAATTTCTAACAGGTAGGGTAACATAGGAACACGTTATGAAACGAATGCAAATGACTTTATGATTCAATGGTTGCGGAAAAAGCATGGAAAAGTAACATATGCAAAAGGTATGTCTTTATTGAAGCAAAAGACAGGAAATTTAGAAAGGTGCAAGATTCAGAGTTTTCAGAGCAATATTTACCTAGATTGGTGTGGAAACCAAACCCTGGCCACGGGTCAGTTAGGGACAGGAAACCCTCAAGGAAGGATACCCCTCAATGGACAGCAGGTGCAGAATGGACACCCAGGACAGGACAGGAAGACCAGATTAGGATCAGGACAGGACCTTCAGGACAGGACCCTCAGGACAGGACCCTCAGGACAGGACCGGCACCCGCAGTTCGGAAGCAACGCCTGCGCTCCACCCTCTCTGCAGCTATCGATCAAGACCCCGATTGGGTCAGCGAACTCCCAGCAAAGTGCTCCGCCAGCACTTTAAGGTTTAGTAAAACCTTAGTCTATGGTCAAATTTCGGACAGAGTGCTCCGCAGCTCTCTGTATCTTCAGTCACCTATTGAGTGCGTTGGGTCAGTGACAGGTCAGCTAAACCAGACAAGTCGGACAATTTCCCTAGGTGAACCCAGGGTAGATATACTGTTTTGGGACGGTGTACCACCCCCCAATGTTGCAAAGTGTCAGAATCCCTCAATTTGGATTGGTCCTAAGGTAGGATTTGGGTAACACACCAATCAGAACAGACTATTTGGAGGCCTAATTTGCATAGTAAGGTGCCGCCTAACAAGATTGGGGTTCCCATGAGAAGTCGCAGAGAATACAATGGAAAGAATACATTTTGATACAATAGAACATAATCATGATGCTTTTGCTGGGTGAAGGTGCACTTTCCCATGCTGGCTCTGGCATCAATCTTCTTTGGCCTGAGTTCAATGTCATGGCACCATCTAGTGATTCTGCGCAGAAATACCCTCCAAGATGGACTCCCCAGCCCCAGCACCCCTCCGAGTCGAGGATACATGAAAAGTAAGCGAAAACAAATTAAAACATAGAAGTGACGGTATGAAAAACACATCATTGGTTTTGTACTTTAAACTTATCATTATAAAAATATACTATGCAGTTTAAACATTAGCAACATATACACAATCACAAGAGCATTCACTACGTTATTCACGAAAGCTGTGTATTACGCATGCGCACCCTTTCCCACTAAATTTATAACTACGTCAGGTCACGTGAGTGTGACTGACGCATGCGCAGAAGCAATTTTCCAGGCGGCGGCCATGTTTTAGGGACATGGATCAGTCGTATTAGAAAACACATAAGCAAGCTTCATCTATTTCGTTCGTATATAAAAATAAAAATTAGTAAGACGTACAAATTTTATTAATTGATTACACACGGGCGAGGTTCATGACTCGAGCAAGTCACGATGCGAAGCTTGCTCTATCAGCCCGATTGAACTCTTGAAATATCTACATCAGTTCAAGGTTTAATTAAGTGACTTTGTGACACCTAGTACTTTCTCTGATGATTGGGACTTTGAAAATATTAATAATATGATGTCAGATTTAGAAATGTCAGCAAAATTTACAGAACATGATTATTTACAGGGTTCATCAAATTATGAAGAAATGTATTGCTTTAATCATTATGGGCATCACTATTTGCATAAACCTTCTAATCCTAGAATTTTTTTTCCTATAACCAATGGGAACATTGTCCAACACCGCCAAAAGGCAGTTTGAAAATATTTTTTGAGAAAATCCCATACTTCTCAGGGTTTAACAACACTGATCCAGAAACATTTTATTTCAAAATAAGACAGGAATGAAAAACATGTTGACAAATACTAAATTGATTTATTCTGAAACATTTTACGAAAAAATGTCTACATTTGGTTTTGAATTCTGGAAAAACAACATTGAGACAAAAAACATCTGGGGTTCAAATGACTGGCAGGTACAAGGTTTCGAATCACTATTCAGAGCCTGCATGATCCCAGAACAGATAATATTCCTGAATGACACCATTCAACAAACAACCTGTCTCGGCCTAGCCAAGATAAAAGACTTAAACTAACCGCCTATTCCAAAGCCCATACCTGATAGTAATAGCACTACAGATGTGGAGATAGGCGTATCCCATATTTTACACCAAAACAGAACTAATCCTGATTGGAGAAAATGGTTGATCTGGCCCACAGACACTAATAACTGTCAAGATAGATTCCTGAACAAAACACAGGGGTTCAAACAGACCAGGCCAGACCCAAAATATTCCCAGAGACAACATCCAGGGATAATAACAACATATAGTGTAGGAAAACTATGCCTCGAGTGGCTACAGAAATCCACACTACCTGAAATTAAGCAACACTTGACTTTACTTAAAGAAGGTGCTGACTTGCGTTATTTCTTAATGGGACCTCGCAAACAGCGTCAAAAACGTTTCATATACGCCGGTATATATGCTGCTTACAACGAAGCTTGGAAAGTAACGCAAATTGAAACTGCTGAAAAAATACAAGAAATTGATCGTATTAATTTGGAAAAATCACTGTCTGTAGTTGACAATGGGTTAACGACTCTGTCCTCCAGAATTTATTCACTGGACAGCATTGTATCATCTGCTATTGATATAATAGAACAGGCTATGATAATGTTACAACATGGCCAGTCACAATTACGTTCTAATGTACAGTTAGGCTGGACGTTACAAAACCTCCGTTCAGGTTACGTGCCATGGCGTCTAATCAACACAACGTCATTATTTTCTATCTTTAACCTTACAGATAAACAAATCTCTTTGGCACAAAAAGGAGTAGACTATACGGTGCTGAGCATTGAAAAACTAGAAAAATTACCATTGACAATGTCAGAACGACCTGCCATTGAATGGATAATACATGGTACAATTAGAATTCCGATAACGTCTTTTCAGTTTCAATATTGCCAAAAGTATATACCAGTAGGCCTGTATGAAAGGTTGGGTAAAGGATACATCAAGTCAACCTGGAATTTACCTTATACATATAGATGTTATAGTGAAGGCAAAAAATAAGTATTTCTTAGTGGCAACAACTGTAAAAAATCACTAAGCGGTAAACTTCTGTGTCAAGGTATTTACTTGCATGGAGCCTGCGAAGGTTCATCAAATAACCTTTCATGTCACCTGCACGGCACCCCTGCAACACAGATAGAGCCTTTTTTCAGACAGTTTTCCAACGGAGCTACGTTATAATAAGTGACCACAGCTGTTGTGGCAAGGTGCCAGGAACAGCCTATCTCATGAGCGTTACTTCCAGGGTCATTTGCTGTATGCAAGTATTGTATCCAAACAGCAAACCAGACAAGGAGGCAGCAATATGACCTTCTCTGAATATCTCTTCTATTCGAATTGATACTTTAAGCAGAATGAAGTCTATTCTTTTACAGACAACTGTGCCTTTAACCTTGTCTAGAGAAACGTATGATCTGCAAGTTGCGAGGACAGCGGCAGAGATACATGCACTATTATCGACAAATTGCCCTGTACATTTCGTAGAAATGTTAAGCCAAATCTTAAACATGTCTGATACCAGTGGCATCGCACATGTATTTAAGAAAATTGTTTCGGGACTATTAGCACCCTTTGAAGCAGTCCTGAGCATCTTCCCGAATTTCGTGCACTCTGTGTTCGGCGGCCTGCCTCTCATCTTGGGACTCGTAGCAGGAATTTTATTTTTGTTCCTTCTGCTCCAATATGGCAAGTCAAGTCACAGACAAAACCCAGGCAACAATGGAAGAAACGATCCTAGCGATGAGATACCGAGAAAGAATAACTAAAGTACTCGGCTTAGCTCGGCTAAGAGATCTGAATACTATCTGGGTTCCTTCATTCAGACCAATCTGGCAAGATTGCATCTTACCTGTTCTACGATGCCTGCTATGCGGAGAAGAATGCGTGTTGGACGTCTGTCTTACACTACCATCAGCAGTACCTATGGATATCGATACTTTGCTTGGTTCGGTAACGGCTCATGCAACGTGTTGTCCCCAGCGGTTACCTATTCTGATGACGGCATTCATTGAGAACTCATCATTACGATTAGGTGGCGGTGAGGTACGAGATGAAAGCGGCACACAGGTACAACCTTCTGTGACCATTGCTGATCCAGACATCGATGATGGCAATGAGTCTCACATTTGCACTATTTCTACTTTTTCGGACTTGGTCCAACTTTTACCTACTGTTGTAGACGAATTCTTTGCCAGCCTATCTGAACTTACGTTCTCCCCTAACAACGAGAATACATTTTAAAGCAAAACATGAGCATGCAGCATTCCCTAAACTCTGAATTCGGCTTTCAGTTTTGATAAACAGAACTTCTACAAAACATTGAAACTATTTTTCTTCCTTGAGAGCGAAATTATTTTTCCGTTCCCAAAATATTTACTTTTTTTGGCACATGATACTCTGCTTGAAGTAGAAATATTCTTAAGGAACAGAATTTCTATTTTTAGAATCTCTAGAGACAATATTTTGACTAAGCCTCTAGCACATGTACAGTCTTGTATAAATATGTGATGAAATGGTCTCGACCCTCTCTTCTGTATTAAGAGCCATTTCATAAATGTAAATTTCGTAATTCATTCAGACAATATTTCAACGAACTATATGCATTATCTGAATGATACCATTGCTTGAAAACGTATAGTATAACACTCATTTTTTCGTGTATACACCATTTCGAATGCATTTTATGTATTTTGGGGTGGGCTGGAAAACACATGCATCGTTATATGTTTAGTATTGCTTAGTATTTAGTAATGATGGACATTATATGTGGAGTGGGTGTTGTGAACGTATCTAGGACCGTATTTAAATATTCCCGATTTATGCCCTTATGTGGTTATAACAAATCATATCCATATAAAGGCATAAGAATCATATCCATATTTAGTCATAGCCAAAACAGTCCAAATATGGCTAGGCTCCTCCCATAGACTCCTAGAAAGTACAACGCGTTCTTTAAACAAACCAAGCCTCCAGCAGCCCGGTAATTCCCCCGGCTTCTGTTTTGATTTGTCCAAGAACTCCTGGAGTCCTGAAAGAACTGTAAGTTCTTGGTGACGTCTTATGTCCAACCTTACGTCAAACTGGGCACCTTCCAGGTATAAATATACCAGCATATACCAACACACGGTGGTTTGGAGCAGATCGGCTATCTACTTACCCAACGCCCTGCTGAAACAAGTGCTGAAGGAAGCCGACCCTCCCATTGACGCACTGAGAGAGACGCTGTCTTTTCTCCTGCCGAGAAATCCAGCTCCAGTGTTTCCAGTCACCCTTGCGGGTTGCTGGGAGATCGAGTCCTGAGAAAGAGATACAAGACCTCCTTCATTCTATAACCAAGGTACGGAGCTGATTAGACCCCTAGAGAATTCTTGATTCAGATTCTTGGCAAAACTATCTTCACTAAAACTATATCTCACTTACTCCTTCCCACGTACTAGGCTTAGGTTAGGTACACCGGGGTAGGCGTATTTTAGCAACACCAGTTGAGTACGTTTAGTCAACTTTTATCATTGTATGTAATTTTATCCGTTTTAAGTATCTTATGGCTTAGAAACCATATAAATGCTTTTACAGTATTATTTCATAATACTCCTTTTACTGTACGCACTTTACTTTATGACAAGTATTGCAATTGTGGTAATTCACTTCTCTTGCATGAGAAAGAAGACTGCTCAATAAATAACCACTTTTATTGAAAACGCCCGTCTCTCTATTTCTCTGCGCTTCTGGTGAAACTAAGTATGCACGATTGACTGAGTGAAATAATTATCTATTGTTTCCGCGACTCTGGAGATATACTCCTTATTCTGGAGGGAGCAACGCTGTCATGTTTATGCGGTTGTCAGAAACTAATCGCTTCTTGTCTATTCAGGAAAGTTAACACCTTCTTGTTTACTCGAGAAAGTTTCTAGTGACCTCTGAGCTAGCTGGCATTAATAATTAAGTCTAACATATTCAATAGAGACCTAGTCGACCTCAGTCCTACGTCTAAACTATCGTTTATGTTATTCCAATACGCAGAGCCTATTGGAAATATAGGAACTACACTACAAGGAAGGGTGGGGGGACAGGACGTACCGAGCTGGGGGAGTCACATCACAGAGGAAACATGGGGGACAGGATATGTAGGCCAGGAGAGTGACATCACAGAGGAGGAGGGGACAGGATATGCAGGTGCGAGGGAGTAAGGGGCAGGATATAAAGGCCTTGGGGAGTGATATAACAGGAGAAGGAGGGGACAGGATATGCAGCACTGGGGGAGTGACATCACAGAGGAAGGGTGGGCAAGATATGCTGGTTTGAGGCAGTGGCATGGCAGAGAAACAACACTTAGCGCACATGTGCAGTGAGTGTGGCATCTTGGCCTCAAAGTCTGTCAGGAAACAAGGTCAAGCGGCGATTGCAGCTAGTAGTATGGCTTTAAAATGCAAATAGCAGTTTTCGAAGCATTTCCATACCTAAAACAATCCTCGTTATTTAAGAATTAGACCTGGAGGCTCTATTCATTTATGAATTCACAGATCAAGAAGAGGATGTGGGAGAGAGGCGTTCAATGAAATTTGGTTTGGTGGAAAACGTACAGGGCTTCATATAGGGCCACATTTACAAATTCCAGTACTTGTAAAGCGCACAATTACCCAAAGGTGTCAAGGCGCTGGGGGCTGTCGGGAGATTAAGCAAGCTATTACCCAGAGTCACACGGTGCTGGGCTGATCTTCCACCGGCACCGGGGATCAAACCATGAGTCCCCGGGTTCTGGAGTCAGTCGCCCTAGCCGCTGCGCCACACCTCTTCCGTATAGGGCCATATTTACAAGGAAGTAACGCGGCACGGAGCCGCAAGCCAAGAGAGAGGCAGGGAGTGTCACTAGATGTTTGGGGAGTGTTAAACTACATTAGGGGTCGTAGAGTGTTCTGAGGAGGTGCACAGTGTCACTAGAGAGGATCGCAGAGTCAGGATAGGGACAGGGAGTGTAAGAAGAAGGACTTAGGGTAACAGGAGAACAGCAGTGTAGGAGGCCGGCTTAGTAAATGGTTCACACTTATTTAAGTGGTGCAAATTGTACTAATCCAGGCAACACGTACGGTGATTTTGGTGGCCTCTGATAACCACAGGAAACTCTCAAAGTGGTAACTGCGGAGAGCAGCCTTAAGCCTTATCTTGAAGGAGTGTCAGCAGCTTGTTTCATGGATGTAGGTTACACGAAAAAGAACCGCACATATACTTATAGGGTTTAAGTGCCGTGACCTCAGATTTACAAAAACGTATATTTGTTGTGAGAGGTGCTGTCACCAGCTCACACGGGCTGCAAGGGCAGACCTGCAGTCACAGTTTGAGTGGACTCTGATGGGTGGCACAGTACATGCGCCAGCCCATGGGAGACACCTGGGGTACCTATGCCCTGGGTAACTCAGTACCATATACTAGGGACTTACAAGCGTACACCAGTAGCCAATTGTGGATGTACAGAAGCACTTACCATGGTCAATTTAGGGAAAAAGAACAGTGACTGGGGTCCTGATTACCAGGATCCCCGTCAGAATAATCAAAAACATACTGAAACCAAGCAAAAAGTGGGGGTAACCATGTGTTACATCCTGGTAAGGAATTCCAGAAGACTTGGATAAGTTACAGATGATAAGTTTATTCTTCTTAGATGGTTAGATAGGT
This sequence comes from Lissotriton helveticus, assembly GCF_964261635.1. Taxonomy (NCBI): domain Eukaryota; kingdom Metazoa; phylum Chordata; class Amphibia; order Caudata; family Salamandridae; genus Lissotriton; species Lissotriton helveticus. The sequence goes on along the minus strand of NC_136065.1, from coordinate 2,125,294,232 downwards.
TTTCCAGTATATATGTAATCAAAGCCCCACCAGGAGCATCCTTTCTGCTGCTCAGCCCAGGATCCAACTGACAGTCCACTCACAGCTTACCAAACACTCCAATGACATCACACTCACACTAACATTCCACTCACACTGGCTGAACAGCAGAGGCAGAGAAACAGGGAAAATATAACACCATGAAAGCAGATCCTACTTTTCTACAGGCAGGCAGTGTCCAGATAGGGGCAGGGGGTGTCTGTAGAGGGGCAGGGAGTGTCTGAAGAGGGGCAGGGGGTGTCTGTAGAGGGGCAGGGAGTGTATGTAGAGGGTCAGTGAGCGCCTGTAGAGGGGCAGGGAGTGTCTGTAGAGGGGCAGGAAGTGTCTGTAGAGGGGCAGGGAGTGTCTATAGAGGGGCAGGGCGTGTCAGTAAAGGGGCAGGGATTGTCTGTAGAGGGGCAGGGGGTGTCTGTAGAGGGGCAGGGAGTGTCTATAGAGGGGCAGGGAGTGTCTGTAGAGAGGCGGGGAGTGTCTGTAGAGGGTCAGTGAGTGTCTGTAGAGGGTCAGTGAGTGTCTGAAGAGGGGCAGGGGTGTCTGTAGAGGGGCAGGGAGTGTCTGTAGAGGGTCAGTGATTGTCTGTAGAGGGGCAGGGAGTGTCTATAGAGGGGCAGGGAGTGTCTGTAGAGGGGCAGGGATTGTCTGTAGAGGGACAGGAGGTGTCTGTAGAGGGGCAGGGAGTGTCTATAGAGGGGCAGGGAGTGTCTGTAGAGGGGCAGGGAGTGTCTGTAGAGGGCCAGTGAGTGTCTGTAGAGGGTCAGTGAGTGCCTGTAGTGGGGCAGGGAGTGTCTGTAGAAGGTCAGTGAGTGTCTGTAGAGGGGCAGGAAGTGTCTGTAGAGGGGCAGGGAGTGTCTGTAGAGGGGCAGGGAGTGCCTGTAGAGAGGCAGGGAGAGTCTGTAGAAGGTCAGTGAGTGTCTGTAGAGAGGCAGGGAGTGTCTGTAGAGGGGCAGAGTATCTGTAGAGGGTCAGGGAGTGCCTGTAGAGGGGCAGGGAGTGTCCGTAGAGGGGCAGGGAGTGTCGGAAGAGGGTCAGTGATTGTCTGTAGAGGGGCAGGGATTGTCTGTAGAGGGGCAGGGGGTGTCTGTAGAGGGGCAGGGAGTGTCTATAGAGGGGCAGGGAGTGTCTGTAGAGAGGCGGGGAGTGTCTGTAGAGGGTCAGTGAGTGTCTGTAGAGGGTCAGTGAGTGACTGTAGAGGGGCAGGGAGTGTCTGTAGAGGGTCAGTGAGTGTCTGTAGAGGGTCAGTGAGTGTCTGTAGGGGGGCAGGGAGTGTCTGAAGAGGGGCAGGGGGTGTCTGTAGAGGGGCAGGGAGTGTCTGTAGAGGGTCAGTGAGCGCCTGTAGAGGGGCAGGGAGTGTCTGTAGAGGGGCAGGGAGTGTCTGTAGAGGGTCAGTGATTGTCTGTAGAGGGGCAGGGAGTGTCTATAGAGGGGCAGGGAGTGTCTGTAGAGGGGCAGGGATTGTCTGTAGAGGGACAGGGGGTGTCTGTAGAGGGGCAGGGAGTGTCTATAGAGGGGCAGGGAGTGTCTGTAGAGGGGCAGGGAGTGTCTGTAGAGGGGCAGGGAGTGTCTGTAGAGGGGCAGGGAGTGTCTGTAGAGAGGCGGGGAGTGTCTGTAGAGGGTCAGTGAGTGTCTGTAGAGGGTCAGTGAGTGACTGTAGAGGGGCAGGGAGTGTCTGTAGAGGGTCAGTGAGTGTCTGTAGAGGGTCAGTGAGTGTCTGAAGAGGGGCAGGGGTGTCTGTAGAGGGGCAGGGAGTGTCTGTAGAGGGTCAGTGATTGTCTGTAGAGGGGCAGGGAGTGTCTATAGAGGGGCAGGGAGTGTCTGTAGAGGGGCAGGGATTGTCTGTAGAGGGACAGGAGGTGTCTGTAGAGGGGCAGGGAGTGTCTATAGAGGGGCAGGGAGTGTCTGTAGAGGGGCAGGGAGTGTCTGTAGAGGGCCAGTGAGTGTCTGTAGAGGGTCAGTGAGTGCCTGTAGTGGGGCAGGGAGTGTCTGTAGAAGGTCAGTGAGTGTCTGTAGAGGGGCAGGAAGTGTCTGTAGAGGGGCAGGGAGTGTCTGTAGAGGGGCAGGGAGTGCCTGTAGAGAGGCAGGGAGAGTCTGTAGAAGGTCAGTGAGTGTCTGTAGAGAGGCAGGGAGTGTCTGTAGAGGGGCAGAGTATCTGTAGAGGGTCAGGGAGTGCCTGTAGAGGGGCAGGGAGTGTCCGTAGAGGGGCAGGGAGTGTCGGAAGAGGGTCAGTGATTGTCTGTAGAGGGGCAGGGAGTGTCTATAGAGGGGCAGGGAGTGTCTGTAGAGGGGCAGGGATTGTCTGTAGAGGGGCAGGGGGTGTCTGTAGAGGGGCAGGGAGTGTCTATAGAGGGGCAGGGAGTGTCTGTAGAGAGGCGGGGAGTGTCTGTAGAGGGTCAGTGAGTGTCTGTAGAGGGTCAGTGAGTGACTGTAGAGGGGCAGGGAGTGTCTGTAGAGGGTCAGTGAGTGTCTGTAGAGGGTCAGTGAGTGTCTGAAGAGGGGCAGGGGGTGTCTGTAGAGGGGCAGGGAGTGTCTGTAGAGGGTCAGTGAGCGCCTGTAGAGGGGCAGGGAGTGTCTGTAGAGGGGCAGGGAGTGTCTGTAGAGGGTCAGTGATTGTCTGTAGAGGGGCAGGGAGTGTCTATAGAGGGGCAGGGAGTGTCTGTAGAGGGGCAGGGATTGTCTGTAGAGGGACAGGGGGTGTCTGTAGAGGGGCAGGGAGTGTCTATAGAGGGGCAGGGAGTGTCTGTAGAGGGGCAGGGAGTGTCTGTAGAGGGGCAGGGAGTGTCTGTAGAGGGGCAGGGAGTGTCTGTAGAGGGGCAGGGAGTGCCTGTAGAGAGGCAGGGAGAGTCTGTAGAAGGTCAGTGAGTGTCTGTAGAGGGGCAGCGAGTGCCTGTAGAGAGGCAGGGAGTGTCTGTAGAGGGGCAGAGTATCTGTAGAGGGTCAGGGAGTGCCTGTAGAGGGGCAGGGAGTGTCCGTAGAGGGGCAGGGAGTGTCTGTAGAAGGTCAGTGTCTGTAGAGGGGCAGCGACTGCCAGGAGAAGGGCAAGAAGCACGAGAAGGCATGGAGTGTCAGGGAGGGGATGTCACTAGGGGAGCAGGGAGCCATTACAGGGCTGTCTCAAATGAATCTTGGCTGCTTCACGCCCCAGATATCTGTGTAAAGTCCTCCCTTACCCCACATGCCTGGCATTATGACCCACATTGCTCCAAACTACACCCGCAGAGCCCCGTGATGCTGCAGCAAAAGGTGAACCTGCCCTTAAAACAGTGTCCCTGGGTTTGGCCCATCTTGACATCGGTAAAGCCTTGCACACGTGCCTCAGGCCATCCTACCTCCAATAAAGGTCTTCTGCTTGTATCTGCCCCTCATCGGGGGTCTTTGCTCGTATGACACAATCACTCCAGCACTCTGAGAACTCCACTGGGTCCCACTTCCCTCATGCATACCCGGTGCCTCCCTTACACAACTGTCAACACCAGCAGCGACCTGGCTGCTAAGGTGACCACCTCCAGAGGAACACACACAACATGCAACCGCAGCATCGCCAGGTGGGCAGTGAGGGCAAGAAGGAAGAGATACAAACCTCCAGAACCTCCCTCAGAGTATCAAATCCAGCAGAACCCACTCTTTCTCCACTTCTCGTGCCAGGGCATGGGGTACAAGAAGGGATACCAAGCCGTCTATAGAACCTTCCTCAGAGTATCAAATCCAGCAGAACCCACCCTTTCTCCACTTCTCGTACCAGAGCAGGGAGTATAAGAAGGGATACCAAGCCTTCTCCAGAACCTCCCTCAGAGTATCAAATCCAGCAGAACCCACCCTTTCTCCACTTCTGGTGCCAGAGCAGGGGGTACAAGAAGGGATACCAAGCCTACTATAGAACCTCCCTCAGAGTATCAAATCTACCAGAATCCACTCTTTCTCCACTTCTGGTGCCAGGGCAGGGAGTACAAGAAGGGATACCAAGCCTTCTCCAGATCCTCCCTCAGAGTATCGAATCCAGAAGAACCCACCCTTTCTCCACTTCTGGTGCCAGGGTGAGTACAAGAAGGGATACCAAGCCTTCTATAGAACCTCCCTGAGAGTATCAAATCCAGCAGAATCCACCCTTTCTCCACTTCTCGTGCCAGAGCAGGGGGTACAAGAAGGGATACCAAGCCTTCTATAGAACCTCCCTCAGAGTATCAAATCCACCAGAACCCACGCTTTCTCCACTTCCGGTGCCAGACAGGCAGTGAGTACAAGAAGGGATACCAAGCCTTCTATAGAACCTCCCTCAGAGTATCAAATCCACCAGAATCCACTCTTTCTCCACTTCTGGTGCCAGGGCAGGGAGTACAAGAATGGATACCAAACCTTCTATAGAACCTCCCTCAGAGTATCAAATCCAGCAGAACCCACCCTTTCTCCACTTCTGGTGCCAGAGCAGGGAGTACAAGAAGGGATACCAAGCCTTCTATAGAACCTCCCTCAGAGTATCAAATCCACCAGAATCCACTCTTTCTCCACTTCTGGTGCCAGGGCAGGGAGTACAAGAATGGATACCAAACCTTCTCCAGAACCTCCCTCAGAGTATCAAATCCAGCAGAACCCACCTTTGTCCACTTCTGGTGCCAGAGCGGCGGTGTTGGGCCCTTGCTTATCTCTAGGAAGTGGGTGCTAGCAGTTAAATCTTACTCCAGGGGTGCGACGGTGATCGAAACTCAGATGGTACGGCACTGTAGTGTATTTCCTATATCCCTGATAGTCTCCGCGTGGATTGGAATAACATACACTATAGATTTGACATGCGACTGATGTCAGTATGTCTCTATCGAGTACATTAAACTTCATTGTGTGTGTGCCAGTTAGCTTAGAGGTCACTAGAAACTTCTCGAATAAACAAGAAGGGATCAGTCTCTGACAACCACATAAACATGACAACTTTGTTTCCCTTAGAGTCGGAACAATATCTTCAGAGTCGTGGAAGCAATAGATAACTATTTCACTCACTTAATCATGCATGCTTCGTTTCTACAGAGTTGCACAGAAATAGTGAGACCCGCGTTTCAATAAAAGGGTTCATTGAACAGTCTTATTTCTCATGCAAGAGAAATGAACTGCTACAATTGTAAGACAGAATGCGAAATAGAATATGTACAGCGTTAGCAGTAATATAAAATAATATTGTAATAGGTCGTTTTTGCGGCTATCACATATTCATTAAAATACATAAATAAATAACACAGGCTAAAATACTCAACTGGTGCTTCTAAAATAATCCTACTCAGTGTACCTAACCTAAGTCTAGAACGAGGGAAGAAGTAGGTGCTGTTTTAGCTATAGTTTAGTTTAGTTGTGCCAAGAATTGCCAAAGGTTTGTCTAGGTTCTGATCAGCTCCATACCTTAGAATGAGAGAGGTTTGTATCTCTTTCCCGGGACTCGATCTCTAACACCCTGCAAGGGGAGTCAGAAACACTGGAGCTGGATTCTCGGCAGGAGGATGACAGCTTCTGGTCAGTGCGTCTGCTGGAGAGTCGGCTTCCTTCGGGACTTGCCGTAGCGAGCTGCGTCGTGAAGTAGTTAGTTAAACTGCACCGAACCACACCGTGCTTTGCCATAGCAAGTAAAGGTATATTTATACCTTGAAGGTGTTTTGGAATACCAGAATTGACGTAAAAGTCGGGCATGAGAACGTCATGAATGAACCCATAAGGAATAGATGTTCATGCATAATAAATGAGTTCTTGGAGAAATCAATATCCAGGTTGGGGGATGTCGCTTCTGCTTAAGAGTCTGGTTTTCCAAGAACTCTTTGTGACGTTGATGAACGGATGGAAGTAGCCATGCCTGTATTTGGGTAGCATGGGCTATGCCTAAATAAGGGCTTGATTTCTATGCCAAATAAGGGCAATGTGAATTGCACCTATATAAGGGCATGAATCGGGAAAATTCATACGGAATCTAAATCGATACACAACAGCACAGTAAGTGACACTCAATAACTTTGATGTCCAGTAAGTGATTCATCTTTGAAAAAAGAACTTTATTAGATAAATAAATCAATTGGAATAATGATAAACAAAGCTATGTGCAAACAGCACTTTACAAAGACTGTATAATACCAAGCCAAGCAGCACTAAGGCTATTTTATTAATACCAGGCAACCACCTAGTCCAATCAATCAATCACTCAGAGTTTGTAAAGTGCGGCTACTCACCCGTGGGGGTCTCAAGGCGCTGTGGGGGCACAGAGGATCAGACTAAGTGCTGAATTCATCTGATGAGCCAGGTCATGAGGTTGATGTACGATGGCTGGTCCCACGGGGGCATTTGAAGCTCCACCCCAGATGCCTTCGGAAGAGTGTGACAAACGGACCCCCACCCAGGAGCCTCCCCCTGCACTCCATGCACACAAAAGGCCAGATTAGCACCAGTTGTGTTACAACCAGTGAGCAGTAGCACCACGTCAAGGTTCTGACCATTGCTACTGACCATTCACACCATTCATACGGGGGCCTACAAAACCCCTTCCCCCTGGGAGCCCTTTCTTCTTTATTGGACACCATGCCCCCACCCTCCACCCCATAAAGACCCTCATTCACACCATTCATAACCCAAGGACTCAGGCGTACGCTGGGAAGCCCCTCCGAGACCCCCCAGCGTATCGCGGCAGATCCAGGACACACGCTGGGGCCCTGAGAGGGTGCCAAAGAGACAATGCAGCGGGGGCCAAGGTGAGCCCCTACCTGGCCCCTCCCAGGGTGGAGGAGAATCGGCGGGGAGCATGAGTGCGGAGGGCACTCGAACTCGCCAAGCACCGAAGCTCCCCCGCAGCCTGCTCCCTCACTGCCCACCACTAGGTGTGGTGCAGCGTCAGGGCAGCTGACTTCAGAGCACAGGGTTCAGGGTTCGATACCCGGCTCTGGTGGCAGCTCAGCTCAGCACCATGTGACTCCATGTGAAATTAAGTGAGTTATTGCCCAGAGTCTCATGGTGCTGAGCTGAGCTGCCGCCGGGGCCAGGGATCAAGCCCTGTAATCTGAAGTCAGCTGCCCAGGCTGCTGCACCACACCTCTCACTGCCCCCTCTGGATATATAGGCTTGCAGGAGTGACATCACAATGGAAGGGGGGGCAGGATGTACAGGGCTGGTGGAGTGACATCACAGACGAAGGGGGGACAGGATTTGCAGGCCAGGGGGAGTGACATCACAGACGAAGGGGGGACAGGATTTGCAGGCCAGGGGGATTGACATCACAGACGAAAGGGGGGACAGGATTTGCAGGCCAGGGGGAGTGACATCAGAGAGGAAGGGTGGGGGGACAGGATGTACAGAGCTGGGGGAGTGACATCACAGAGGAAACATGGGGGACAGGATATGTAGGCCTGGAGAGTGACATCACAGAGGAGGAGGGGACAGGATATGCAGGTGTGAGGGAGTAAGGGGCAGGATATAAAGGCCTTGGGGAGTGATATAACAGGAGAAGGAGGGGACAGGATATGCAGCACTGGGGGAGTGACATCACAGAGGAAGGGTAGACAAGATATGCTGGTTTGAGGCAGTGGCATGGCAGAGAAACAACACTTAGCGCATATGTGCAGTGAGTGTGGCATCTTGGCATCAAAGTCTGTCCGGAAACAAGGTCAAGCGGCGATTGCAGTTAGTAGTATGGCTTTAAAATGGAAATAGCAGTTTTCGAAGCATTTCCATACCTAAAACAATCCTCGTTATTTAAGAATTAGACCTGGAGGCTCTATTCATTTATGAATTCACAGATCAAGAAGAGGATGTGGGAGAGAGGCGGTCAATGAAATTTGGTTTGGCGGAAAACGTACAGGGCTTCATATAGGGTCACATTTACAAATAATAATAATAAAAACATTTATTAAGCACCTGGTTACACATAAAAACAGTGCGTCCCCGCGCTATGGATGCATACCGACAGACCTCCGAAAAGAAAGTCCAACAGCCCCAAGGGGAGAGGACACAAGGCAGCAGGCAACTAGACCTTGGGAAATAAGTACGTTTTCAGTTTCAGCCTGAAACGAGATTCTGAAGGTTCCATCCGGAAATCAAGCGGAAGTTTGTTCCAGTATTTACTGGCTAGGAACCTAAAGGATCTCCCTCCCATCCGAGCGCGACGAATGTGGGGGACCACCATCTGCATGCTCCCCAGAGATCTCAGCGACCGGCTGGGACGGTATAAGGTCATCATCTTCTGGAGATAGGAGGGGCCATGGCCCTGAGCAATTCGGTGGGTAATACACAAGGTTTTAAACCGAATGAGCTCTTGCATGGGAAGCCAATGTAAGGTATGGAGTGCCCGCTTTCCAGATGATCTCCTAGGTATTTTCAGTACCAGCCTGGCCGCCGCATTCTGGACGCATTGCAGTTGGCTCAGGCCCATTTTACTAAGCCCACATAGCAGTGAGTTCCCATAGTCAAGGTGGGGGTGACTAGGGCATGCACTAGGGATTTCCTAGCTTTAAACGGGAGAAGATCTAAGATCTTGCGAAGCACCTTAAGTGTGCCATAACATTTCCCAACTACACTCCTCACATGTTGGGTATAAGAGAGGTTAGAATCTAAAACAACCCCCAGATTTTTCACCGTGGCAGATGGAGTGGGCATAGTACCCAAGTCGGCTGGCCACCAAGCTGAGGTCCATACCGACGGAGACGGACCGATGATAAGAAGTTCCATCTTGTTGTCATTAAGGCACAAACAATTGCCCTTCATCCAGCCATCGAGCGCTACTGCTGTCCCAACTGGGTCATGAGATAGCGTGATCACCAGTTGGGTATCATCTGCATACGAGACAATATCCACCCCATAGGACTCCACTAATCTTGCAAGGTGCTCCATGTATGCATTGAACAGTGTAGGGCTCAATATAGAGCCCTGCGGAACCCCTTGTCTAAGAGATCTTGGTGTGGATTTATATGGGGGGCAGTGAACTTGAAATTTCCTGTCCGCCAGAAAAGAGCTAATCCAATCTTGGGCCCGCACAATTACCCAAAGGTGTCAAGGCGCTGGGGGCCGTCGGGGAGATTAAGCAAGCTATTACCCAGAGTCACACGGTGCTGGGCTGATATTCCGCCGGCACCGGGGATCAAACCATGAGTCCTCGGGTTCTGGAGTCAGTCGCCCTGGCCGCTGCACCACACCGCTTCCGTATAGGGCCATATTTACAAGGAAGTAAAGTGGCACAGAGCCGCAAGCCACTTGGCTGCACCGCGCTGTGTTACTTCCGAAGCAAAGGGATGCATTTACAACAATTTGATGTATCCTTGAGCTCTCCCCTGCGCGGGCGCACAATTGGCTCCCATGTGCCAATGCTGACACCCTCGCACCATGGTGCAAGGGTGCCTGCGTTGCGGGGATGATTGTTTTTGTGCAGGGTGGGACACCTTCCTGCACAAAAACAATCACAAGAGATCTTTTATTCTCTCTGTGTGTGCTGCAGAATGCAGCGTGCATAGCAAGAGGAAACAACAAGGAGAAATACACGTATTTCCCCTCGTTGCACCTCCTTACGACTCCCCTGGGGAGGCGAAGGATTCCAACGCATTCCCAGATTTACGAAACGTTGTAAATCCGGGAATGTGGCAGAATCCATGGGTGTGCTTGTGGTGCTCGGCTGCCTGATTGTGTGCCGGCGCTAGCGAGAAGGGAGGAGAGTGCTGTATCTCTGTGGATGTGGTGCTCTCCTGCTCTCTCCTCCTCATGCAGTGCAGCGTAGCAACCTTTGGTGCTGCGCTGCGTTTCTTGGCATCTTTCTAAGTGTGGACCTTGGAGTGTCAGAGAAGAAGTGTTTGTAGGAACAAATTGAGCAGTGATGGAACTGGCCCTTTCTGGCTGGGTGAGGCAGTACCCCAGCCTGGCGGAACCTACCACTCCTGTCAGGGGCGGGTAATTACACACACTCTGTATCCTGCGCTCACCCTTGGGTAGCGTGCCACTGAGCAGTCAGGCTTACCACAGAGGCAATATGTAAAGCATTGACACAGCACTCACTCACAATAAATAGCCTGAGCGTCACAAAATAAACTTCACACCTTTGTATTCAACACACAATAATCAACACAACATGAACATCTTGTATTTCTGGGTCTACATGACATTCAGAAGTATTACTAGCAGTACTAGGCCCAGCCGGGTTCAAATGACATCAAGAATATGCAACCCCTGGGCATCCCTAGCAATTCTTATTATTCAATACTTTAGAGGTAGAGGGTGCAGCCGGGTCACAACAATATCAGAAACATTTACATAGACAGAATTACATCATTTTTTAGCAGCACCGCGGGCCGAGGCCGCGCTGAGAAAAAACAATGCCAAACGCAATGCTCTTTTGGAAAAAAAGGAACGTATCAGACAAACTGCCGTCCAGTGCCGTGAATCACAGACGGTTCCCCACTGCCCCTCCGACACACACTGGCTTCACACCACTACGCGGTGCAATGGATATCAGACAGGTCCATATAGAAGCACTCGCAAAACATATGCCCTCAGCACCCTACTGCGGTGCAACTGATTGATTACACACTGCAGACCACGGACCCAAAGCCTCCATCCCCCTCCAACTCACCCGACTATTCTATACCCACAGATTGGAGACACCATACCCTCCTTCCCAGGCCACTAGGTCGCACAAAGATGATGTCACTCTTAGTCAGGGTCCCAGGAAACCAGGTGAGGGTAGGCAGCAAGGTACATTAGGAGGCAGTCGGCAAGTGACCACCGTTGAATTCTTAGGGGTCATGCTCACCCCCTCTGGTCAGGTCGTGGCAGAGAGGAAGGTCAAAGCCATAGTAGACTGGCCACATCCACACACTATCAAGGACATTCAAAGTCTACTGGGTTTTGCAAACTTCTTTAGGAGGTTTATATGGCAGTTCTCCAACATGGTTCTCCCCCTGACCACTCTGATTAGGAAAAAGACACCATTTTCTTTGGACCGATGAACCTCAGGAGGCGTTTGACCAGTTGAAGGAAGCTTTCACCTCCACTCCAGTACTCACCCATGCAAGCCCAGAGCTGCCTTTTATAGAGGAAGCTGGCGCTTCCGAAGTAGCAGTAGGAGCAGTGCTGTCACAGAGACACAAGACCACGGGGTATCTCCATCCCATCACATTCATGTCTCGAAAGTTGAACTACGTTGAGCAGAACTATACCATAGCCTGAAGGAATATCAAATCGATATTATATAATGTTGACCTAATGTATCCAATATGTTGACATGCTACCTTAGGAAAATCCCTTGTAAATACACTCGAACCATGCATACATTAAGGATCGGGCCTCGACTGAACAAACGCCATTTTGTTCTCATTTCCCTGTGTCTCTTTCGTTAGTTAGGAAAACACGTGACCTGCTACTGTGAATAGAGCCTGAGAGGTCGGCCTGGGCTATGAACGGACCATTGATTCTAACTTAGGACACTCAATGTCGCATCTGTCTTCCTTGTAGGATGAGCACATTCTTGCAGGCGCCATGCCTGTACTCCCGTGCCCCCAGAATGAAAGGGAGGCACCTTCACTGACCTACCCCCGGAATAGTTTGAGCTGAGTTTCGAATCAATCAATTGTGCCTTATATGGGTTTTCCTGTTGACTTCACGAGAAGTAGTACCTTTCCATGTACCGGGTTTTCATGAGGTATTCTGAAAGTATATATGTACTGTTTTGAATGCAATCCAGCAGTCTCCTCTGCGCACCTTTGAGGGTGAAGACGAGAAAGAGGCTACCCTATATAGGGTACTTTGCAAAATAAACTATTGAACCTTCTCCATTGCTGAATGACTTATTCTTGGCAAATAAGGTATATGAGCTACTGGTAAGTATAGCTCTGTGGTAGAGAATTTTAGTACTTCAGTTGGCGACTCCACCGGGACTCTGCGATAGTGTCGTCCCCTCTTGTAAATAGGAGAAGAGGGACAGGGAGGGGTTCTGGTCGAGTGGGTAGATTTAAAAAGGATCCTAATTAAGAAACAAGTTTGTGGTAGAAAAGCAAATTCCACTCTCGAGCCCAGTGACCTTCCCAGCTGCTAAATAACCCTTCACCGGAGTTCTTCGGGCTTAACCCAGAACAACAGACCATGTTGGTCTACACAGGAGTCGGCAGTGGAGAATACGCAATCAGACCTGAGTGCACCAGGTGAGTGAATTATATTGTTTGTTTTCTTTTGACGTCTTTGGAACAAGCACTCTAGAGGAGTGGCTTTTGGAAACAGTTAACTGTATATGGAATTTGGTGGTTACTGAACCACAGGGAATCTGGGGGTCTGACGTGGCAGTGGAGTGACTGCATGGGCGGATGCCCCACAAACTTGTTTGGTGACTATTTGTGCGAACATCGGACGCCTTAGTGTTGCACGAGGGGTGCTCACTCGGCCGGATCCTCTTCGGAAAAGCCCTAGGAGCATTTGGGTAAGCTTGGGTTCTGGAGCTACGCGCCCAGCCGCCCGGCCCAACCAGCACAGGACTATGGGATGGTCTGTAAGAGGGTTCGTGGTTCACCTGTCTGGTGATCTCAGGGCAGTCTTTGGACTGTCTCTTTTGTGAATCTTTGTGGTCTGGAATCCGGCGTGATCGATTCCCCGAACAGGAGTCGACAAGCTCTGTTCAATTTGGAAGACATGTAATTTTGTATTTTGAATTCATGACCGAATCGTTTCAGTCGATCGAAATGTATGCACTTTATGTATGAATAGCAAGTGGGATTGTATGATTTAGGAGTAAAAGGGTATGTGATGAACGGACGCGTCCATGAGAGTAAGTCTGGTTGAAATGGTATGAGTTATTGAATTTATAAACATGTCGTGTTTTAGGCTGGAAGAAAGACAGCCTGCTTCTCCGGAAGGCAGTCCCAGTTTTGATATGTATGTAAAACATGGTATTTCTCCCATTTTGTTTAATACACTATGGAACAAGTATACTAAAGAAAATTCAGAACTACAATGGCCTTTAACGGGGTCTTTTGATGAAAGAAGAATTTATTATTTGCAGAACAACTTGTTTATGAAGAGGAGCCATCAAACTATGTTCGACTCCCTGAACCTATGGTTAAAGGAGGCGAAACGGCGGCGAATAAGAGAAGAAAAATTGGGAAAAATTAAAGCTAGACAGACTGTTACCCAAAAAGCAGTGGCATATGAAAAAGAAAAGGTAGAGAAAAATATTGAACAAATGGATAGACAATTTCGATTACGGACAGATAAGAGTTATATGACATGGATTGAGGCAGAAGATGATATAGAGGAATTATTAGAAGCCCGTCCACCACCTCCATATGCCACTCAAGGTTTATATCCTGCAGTACCAGTAGCTAGAACGGGGATGGCTGGAGTTCCATCTTCCACCGTGGGGCCCTCAGTCGCTACCGCACCAGTAGCCGTGCCCTCTCCGGCTCCGCTGTTTCCTCCTCCTACCCTTCGTCCACCTACCTCAGAATTGATTTCTTTGCTACCTGGGCCGATTGTTGCTTCTCCCTTGCCCCAAGTAGTTTTAACACCCCCAGCCGCAGTACCGTCAGTCTCCCCTATGAGAATGACTTCTGCCTCTTTAGATGTTATGCCACGATGCCCCATGGGGGGTTTGGAAGGCCGACGAGTCTTTACCCGATAGTCTTTAGGGTCTGAAGAAAGACGGGCTATTGTGGTTCAGGCATCCCAATGGATGCGGAATCCGATTTATACTTTAGAAGATATTTGGAGTACTATGAAAGGTTTTGAATCAGTTACGCAACAATTGGCGCTAGAACACATGGCAATTCGATTAATTTCTTTATGGGAACAATGTTTTGAAGAAGGGCTGGCTCCTCAGATATTATGGGATATCAGGGATCGAGCTTATAAGTTCAAATTGCAAGTCGAAGAAGTATTCCAGAATGTTGAGACCCTGATACAATACCGAGAACGAATGCATAGGAAATGTTCAGAATGGGGGCACAACATTCCATGAGAGAAGTGCATCCTCTTTTCCATCCAGAGATTCCCGAAGTAAGAGATGGAGGTGGAACAGTGACCAGAAATCGTGTAGAGGCACGTTTCCAAGAGCAGTGGGTTTATACCCCTTGGAAGCAAAGTGAGGTTCTTACTAAGCATGGGCGTAAAATCCGCTCCGCTCGCGGATTTTTCGGATTTTCGGCAAATCCGCAATCCGCGAACGCTCGCGAATTTGTCGAAAATCCGTGAATCCGCTCGCGGCGGATTTTTTGCTTGGTTGCGGCGCGCGGCGTGGTGCACGGCGTTCACTTTCCGTCATTTTAGCGTTTGCCGAGTTGTTTTTCTTTGCGAGTGACGCGCCATTTTAGATCTTGCTGCGTGTTCCCGCGGGAGTTTGTCGCCCGCGAATACGTACTCGCGGCTTGCCACCTTGCACAGCACACCTCGCGAGAGTTCGCAATTGCGAACATGTAGTTGCGGCGGAAAGGAACAATCTCGCACTTGCGAAATAGAGATTTTGCAATTTCGCACAAGAAAATCACCAGCAAACAGGATAAACCTTCAGAAAATTATGATTTTTATCAGAATCACTCCTCAGGTTGACATTTGCATGGCCTTTTTTTTTGCAAGGAGTCCATTTTGGGGGGGGGGGGGAGGAAGGAAGTGCCCCACAGTCTCCAACTTCCTGTTCCTGTCCAGCAGGCTCCTCCCAGTGCTTTGTCCATCTCCTGGTCACTTTCATTTGGATCTGGAGCTGGAAGGATTACTTTTTGTGGGTGCTGCTGGATATTTGGATTTGAGGCCTTTTTGACTGTCTTTGGATCACTTTTGGATTAGAAATCAACTTTCACAAGTAAGTTTGTTTGGGGCATTACAGTTGCTGCAAGTACAATTTTGGAACTTTTTCAGAAAATTAAATAAATTATATTGTGGGTAGCCACAGTATCCAGTAGGACCAGGGTTGGTTATGGGTGCATGATACAACTGTTTTGTTGAATTTAAACACCATTGAGGCCATGGATGGGCTGGGATTGTGCAGATTTTATTGTTTTTTGTCGTTTTTTTGGGCCTGCTGGTGTGGCCCTTTGCCCAGGGGTGGTGAGTGTTGCATGGGCCTAGTCTTTCTGTGGGGTGTCTTCTTGAATTTAAACATAATTGAGGCCATGGATGGGCTGGGATTGTGCTTATTTTATTGTTTTTTGTCGTTTTTGGGGGGCTGCTGGTGTGGCCTTTTGCTTGCCCAGGGGTGGTGGTGGTGCATGGACTGAGTGTGCCTGTGGTGTTGTCTCACTCTCTTTGATGTAAACATCATGGATGGCATTGGATTGTGGTGATTTCTGGCTGTTTTTCTGTTTTTTGGGGGTGTACTGTTGATGTGGTCTGGCCATGTGGGTGGTGGTGGTGGCCATCTTGAGTGCTGGCTGGTACAGGCAACATGTGCTTGGGGTGTAAGGGGGCCATTTTGAGGAGAGGCAGTGTCTGAGGCCTGCACTTATTTTGCCTACTTTTCATCCCTCATGCCCAGGGGTAGTGAGTGTTGCATGGGCCTAGTGTTTCTGAGGGGTGTCTTCTTGAATTTAAACACCATTGAGGCCATGGATGGGCTGGGATTGTGCAGATTTTATTGTTTTTTGTCGTTTTTTTGGGCCTGCTGGTGTGGCCCTTTGCCCAGGGGTGGTGAGTGTTGCATGGGCCTAGTCTTTCTGTGGGGTGTCTTCTTGAATTTAAACACCATTGAGGCCATGGATGGGCTGGGATTGTGCAGATTTTATTGTTTTTTGTCGTTTTTTTGGGCCTGCTGGTGTGGCCCTTTGCCCAGGGGTGGTGAGTGTTGCATGGGCCTAGTCTTTCTGTGGGGTGTCTTCTTGAATTTAAACATAATTGAGGCCATGGATGGGCTGGGATTGTGCTTATTTTATTGTTTTTTGTCGTTTTTGGGGGGCTGCTGGTGTGGCCTTTTGCTTGCCCAGGGGTGGTGGTGGTGCATGGACTGAGTGTGCCTGTGGTGTTGTCTCACTCTCTTTGATGTAAACATCATGGATGGCATTGGATTGTGGTGATTTCTGGCTGTTTTTCTGTTTTTTGGGGGTGTACTGTTGATGTGGACTGGCCATGTGGGTGGTGGTGGTGGCCATCTTGAGTGCTGGCTGGTACAGGCAACATGTGCTTGGGGTGTAAGGGGGCCATTTTGAGGAGAGGCAGTGTCTGAGGCCTGCACTTATTTTGCCTACTTTTCATCCCTTATGCCCAGGGGTAGTGAGTGTTGCATGGGCCTAGTGTTTCTGAGGGGTGTCTTCTTGAATTTAAACACCATTGAGGCCATGGATGGGCTGGGATTGTGCAGATTTTATTGTTTTTTGTCGTTTTTTTGGGCCTGCTGGTGTGGCCCTTTGCCCAGGGGTGGTGAGTGTTGCATGGGCCTAGTCTTTCTGTGGGGTGTCTTCTTGAATTTAAACACCATTGAGGCCATGGATGGGCTGGGATTGTGCAGATTTTATTGTTTTTTGTCGTTTTTTTGGGCCTGCTGGTGTGGCCCTTTGCCCAGGGGTGGTGAGTGTTGCATGGGCCTAGTCTTTCTGTGGGGTGTCTTCTTGAATTTAAACACCATTGAGGCCATGGATGGGCTGGGATTGTGCAGATTTTATTGTTTTTTGTCGTTTTTTTGGGCCTGCTGGTGTGGCCCTTTGCCCAGGGGTGGTGAGTGTTGCAGGGGCCTAGTCTTTCTGTGGGGTGTCTTCTTGAATTTAAACATAATTGAGGCCATGGATGGGCTGGGATTGTGCTTATTTTATTGTTTTTTGTCGTTTTTGGGGGGCTGCTGGTGTGGCCTTTTGCTTGCCCAGGGGTGGTGGTGGTGCATGGACTGAGTGTGCCTGTGGTGTTGTCTCACTCTTTTTGATGTAAACATCATGGATGGCATTGGATTGTGGTGATTTCTGGCAGTTTTTCTGTTTTTTGGGGGTGTACTGTTGATGTGGACTGGCCATGTGGGTGGTGGTGGTGGCCATCTTGAGTGCTGGCTGGTACAGGCAACATGTGCTTGGGGTGTAAGGGGGCCATTTTGAGGAGAGGCAGTGTCTGAGGCCTGCACTTATTTTGCCTACTTTTCATCCCTTATGCCCAGGGGTAGTGAGTGTTGCATGGGCCTAGTGTTTCTGAGGGGTGTCTTCTTGAATTTAAACACCATTGAGGTCATGGATGGACTGGGAATGTGCAGATTTTATTGGTTTTTGTCGTTTTTTTGGGCCTGCTGGTGTGGCCCTTTGCCCAGGGGTGGTGAGTGTTGCATGGGCCTAGTCTTTCTGTGGGGTGTCTTCTTGAATTTAAACACCATTGAGGCCATGGATGGGCTGGGATTGTGCAGATTTTATTGTTTTTTGTCGTTTTTTTGGGCCTGCTGGTGTGGCCCTTTGCCCAGGGGTGGTGAGTGTTGCATGGGCCTAGTCTTTCTGTGGGGTGTCTTCTTGAATTTAAACATAATTGAGGCCATGGATGGGCTGGGATTGTGCTTATTTTATTGTTTTTTGTCGTTTTTGGGGGGCTGCTGGTGTGGCCTTTTGCTTGCCCAGGGGTGGTGGTGGTGCATGGACTGAGTGTGCCTGTGGTGTTGTCTCACTCTCTTTGATGTAAACATCATGGATGGCATTGGATTGTGGTGATTTCTGGCTGTTTTTCTGTTTTTTGGGGGTGTACTGTTGATGTGGACTGGCCATGTGGGTGGTGGTGGTGGCCATCTTGAGTGCTGGCTGGTACAGGCAACATGTGCTTGGGGTGTAAGGGGGCCATTTTGAGGAGAGGCAGTGTCTGAGGCCTGCACTTATTTTGCCTACTTTTCATCCCTTATGCCCAGGGGTAGTGAGTGTTGCATACTTGCATGTCCCTAGTCTTTCTGTGGGGTGTCTTCAATGTAAACATCATGGATGGCATGGGATTGTGCTCATTTTTCTGTGTTTTGTCGATTTTTTGGGGTGTATAACTGAACTGATGTTCCTCTGTCTTCCATTGCTTTTAGGTGCACAAGAAGACTCAATAGAACCACCAGTGCCAGGAAGAAGTCCTGCAGCGGTGTGTGCAGCATAACGTCACGCGACGTCACGTCTGGACACAGAACCCTCTGCAACTCGTGCAACTGCTGCCTGCTGACCTGCTCTGAAGAAGATGGCCCCAAAAAAAGTAACCCGTAGCTCCTCTAGCAAGAAAGGTGCCAGTAAGGAGCAGAAGAAGCAAGTTACCAAGGACACTGGTGTGCCGCCCGCCCCTTTTTTTGTGAGTAAAAAAAAAAGTATGCCTGCAGCAGCTGCAGCGGGATCTGCTGGGGACCAAGCTGGCAGCAGCACCCCCGCTCCATTGGGCTCAGTGCCACCACCACCACCACGCCAACTTAAGTCCAAGCCCTTGAGTGCTGCAGAGGCAGCCAGTATACTTCTTCAATCACCATCGACCAGTGATGTTGGCTCATCGCAAGAAAGCAGCAGCAATGTCCCTCAATCAACACAGGTTGTTGTAGCTCATCTGACGAGTGTTGAACAACCACAGCGGCAACAACAATCACATGTGCAAGTACAAGCCCAAGTACATGTGGAAGGAGAGGCAGCGCAAGGAGATGCGCATGCAGAGGTGCATGGAGGGTCACAACAAGTGCCCACAATAGTTGTTCCTCCCGAAGTAGGGGCACATCAGGAAATCGACAATCAAGGCGAGGTATCATTTGAGGAAGCCACTCCTCCTGATGATCCTTCATTGTCTTCCACAACCCTAGCAAGGAAGAGATCAAGGGTGGTGTCTACATCCTCTTCAAGCACACCTCCTTCTGATGATACGGATCAAACTTGGGAACCAGCACTACAGCCGTCTGAGAGTGAGGCACACCATGATCCAACAAAGGTACTTAAGCGTAAAAGGAAGCTCGTCCAAAGTCTCAGACTTATGGAGTGTGATGAGGCTCAACAAGAAGTGGCGGATACTGCTGCTGATGAAGACTCTGCCAACGACGACCCAGTCATCATAAAGGTCACTGCAGCCCCAGCGGGCATGCAGCAAACAGACATTTTGACCCTAGCCCGAAGAGCTGCTGCGCGTGATGATGATGATGTTGTCGATGAGGAGGCAGTGGAAACACCACAATCATTGGAGTTAAGTAGTACACCAACTCGTCCCGCTTCCATATTTCTTTCTGGCAAGAAGAGACCTGCGTCAACCTCGACCTTAATTAGTGGCGGTGAAAGTGGAAAACGTACAAAAGTTGGCCAATCCAGATCCTCCACTTCATCTGGCATTAGCTTCATGACCACCACCACCACCAGTATCGCCGCCTCCTCCAGGTCCCACAGACACTTCAAGTCCCCAGTTTGGGACTTCTTTACTGTTTGTCCCAAAAATCCAAGGTTTGCCATTTGTACCCTTTGTAAGCTTGCAGTTAGTCGTGGTAAGCCAGGTAGCAACTATGGTACCGGCGGCCAGAGTGGTCATCTTGACAGAAAGCACGGTGTCCAATGGTTTGCGCACCTAGCTGCGATCAAGAAAGGCCAAAATCAAGGAAACGTTGATGTTTCATCTGATGTTGACGAGCAGGAAGAAGACGTGTCAAACACTTCCCTTACACCCAGTACCCCTCTCAGCAGCACACCCAATGTGAGGCACACTAAGAGTGTTGGAGCGAGTGAGACACCAACGCACAAAAGTTCACCAGCGAGCAAAATTGGGTCAACGAAGTCATTATCAGCCCGTAAATGCTTGGTCCAGGCCAACATTAGAACAATGCTTACTTCAGACGTGCCATATGAACGCAACCACCCACTGACGCGTCTGTATAACACTAAGCTGGCTAAAATGCTAGCTGTGGACCTTCTACCTTTTTCTTTTGTAGAAGCGGTAGGTTTTCTTGAATTAGTTGCAACGCTCTGCCCTAAATGGAAGGTTCCGAGCCGGTTCTATTTTGCCAGAGTTGCGGTTCCAGCACTACATGAAGATGTGCTGCAGGCGATTGGGGCAGCTTTGCAGAAGAGTGCTGTTCACACAATACATCTGACAACAGACATGTGGACCAGTGGCCCAGGCGATGATTACATGTGCATCACTGCACACTGGGTCTCTTTTTCAGGTGTTATAGCAAAGCTAAACGCAGGTGTTGACCCGGACCAAGTTTTCAAAGCTGCTCGGAAACATGCAACACTAGCCATGTTTGCCTTGGAGAAAAGTCACACAGCAGAAAACCTTTTGGAAGAGTTTGACAAAAAGGTGTTGTCAATGCTATCCCCCCTAAAACGCAAGATTGGTTATGTTTCCACGGATAATGGCGCCAATGTAGTTAAGGCCATGTCACAGGGTCACCATGTTAGAGTGCCGTGTTTGGCGCACTGTATCAACCTGGTAGTTCAAAAATTCTTGAGTGATAAAGAGAGTCCAGCGTTCGAGGTAATGGCCACCTGCCGCAAAATGTGCAACCATTTCAGCCATTCTTTTAAGGCCCGGAAGCATCTGCGGAGACTGCTACTTCAACGTGGAATGCCAGTGAAAGCACTCATCCAGGAGGTGGCAACACGTTGGAACTCAACCTTCTACATGCTTGAGCGTCTGCATGAGCAGTATACGGTACTCGATCACTATTTCTTGACAGAGGCTACATCTCAGAAGGAGGACCTGCGGATGAGTAAGGCGCAATGGGCCATAGTTAAAAGCCTGACAGACATGCTTCGTCCTTTTGAGTTCTTCACGCGTGCAGTCAGCCAGGAGGACTGTAATTTGGGAAAAGCTATCCCATTGTTGTGCATACTGGAGCACCAACTGATGGCGGTTTCTTCTGAGTTTGAAAAAGATGAAAAAAAAAAAAACCATTTCATTTTGTCTGAGAAATTATTACATCGCCTACGTGGTGATGAACGTCTTAAAAACATCAACTCAGATCAGCATTACATTTGTGCTACTATTCTGGATCCACGCTACAAAAAGGCGCTGGCAGACAACGCATTCTTTCCTTTCGCTGATGCAGATGTTCAAAAGTACAAACATTGGTTAGCCTGGTCAGCCAAGAGGTTTGAAAAAGAACGGCAGGTTATTGAAGGAGAAGCCAGTACATCAGCATCAGCATCAGCAGGCCATCCGCAGTCACAAGAATCCACTTCTGCACCTGTGGCTGGGGC
The DNA here is from genome assembly GCF_964261635.1 of Lissotriton helveticus. NCBI lineage: Eukaryota > Metazoa > Chordata > Amphibia > Caudata > Salamandridae > Lissotriton > Lissotriton helveticus. Next base: position 2,125,273,134 of record NC_136065.1, on the reverse strand, counting down.
ACAAGTGACCTCTCAGCCGTTAAAGACACCGGCAACTGGATCATCTGCACCACACACAATGACAACACTAACAGTGGCTGGGGAGGAGGATTGGCTAAGTTTGATGGGGTATGGTTCTCTAAAAAATGTCACAGGCACAGCAAAAAGTAAGCAAAGTGGAGGAACAGTTGATGACCTTGAGTCGATGGTGCAGGACTATCTGAATGACTCAACAGTGGTCTTTCTTAATGAGGAGCCATTGCAGTATTGGCATGGCAAAAAACAATTGTGGCCACAGCTCTACAACCTGGCTATAAACTATTTGTCTTGCCCACTCGCAAGTGTGTCTTCTGAACGTGTTTTCAGTGCTGCTGGTGGCATTGTAACTGCCAAACGGAGCCGCCTATCGCCCAAAAATGTGGAGCGGCTGACAATGATCAAGATGAATCAGCACCTCATACCACCAGATTACAAAGTGCGAGAAAGCACGCCACATGAAGACGATGAGGACAGCAACGTAGATGAGGGGATTTTTTCTCTGTTCGGTGCCACTGACCTCATCCAGCCTGAATTCGCAGAGTATGATGACGAAATCTTGTTCTTATTCCCTGACACCGAGCCCTGAAAATGAGACAATCAATCAAGAACTTTCTTTTTCGTCCTTATTCACTTTTATTCCTGTGTGCTTTGTGTCTCTCTTTCTTTGTTTTGCACAGTTAATTTAATTCAAACTTTAATCACCTAATCCCAAAAACAAGACCATCATCAGAACTGTCTTCACTTGTTTGCTTATTGATTTGAAGGTGCCGCAGTCTACATTCCTCAGGTTCACAAGTTCTGAAGAACATGCTCCTCTATCCTCCTCCTCCAGACTGCGATTTCCCTCCAAGCAGAGTGCTGGATTACGCACAATGAAGAAAGACTCAGCACTTGTGGGGGTGTTGTACTTCTTTGCGGGTGAGTTGACGGTTTTGGGCCCATTGCTGTGAAGCTCTAATAATGGACAAAAGTGTTTTGGACCAAATATGAGGTGGAAATTTCTTGCCGTTTTTGCTGACTTGCTTGCCTTTGAGGTGCTCTTTGGCGGGGTTCCGGGGGTTTGTGTGTAATTTTTGGTGTCTGTCGAAGCACTGCTGCGACAGTCTAATCTTGATTGCATTTGCTTTTCAGGAAATCCGTGGTGGAAAACAGGAGTTATGATGATTGATGATGACCTAGCTGCACAGCGCGTTACTTTGGACCGAAGGCCGAGAGATATTGTAAGTATGAGATTTAGCTTTTTCGCTGTTTGGGGGTGTTGTCGGGTGTTTTTTTGCGGGTGGGTTGGCGGGTCTTGCCTGGGGCATTCCTGGGAAGGTCTAATACCGGCTAGAAGTTAGTTGGACAAAATCCATAAGGAAACACCAGTTTTGGCACTTTTTGTAAGTTAGGGTTCGTTAGGGTTAGCCCTAGCAGCAGGATTGCATGTGTTTAGGGGGGTTCTATTGCAACGCGGTTCTGTTGTTGTAGAGCACTGTTGGAGCGATGCTGGCTATGGATACTTTTGCTTGCAGGCAAGTGGTTTGAATACAATCCACGGTCTGTATTTGGGTCTACTGTTACTTTCAAAGTACGTTTTGTAACCATTTTTCTGCTAGGCATCGTTTTTGGAGATATGATTGGGTTCTTCTACATTTTTGCGACTGGCTTTAGTAAGGGTCTTGGTGGGAGCATTGCTGGGAAGGTCAAATTTTGTTCTAAAACACAGTAGTACACCCACCTTGAGGGGAAAGATCCGCTATAATATTTTGGCCATACTTATTGATCCTTAAAAAGGTGACTCAGACAGAGCACGCAATTTCAAAAATATTGTACTGTCTATTAGGGAAATCAAAGTGTGACTTTTTGAACCACACAGCGTACATACCTTTTATTTATTTATCAGTGGTATTGTAATAGCACTTCCTGTTTTCCGTTCAATAATTACAGGCCGGGTTTCAGTCAACATCCGCCAGGCAGGCAGTGGACAGGGTGTCTCTTCTGTCAGTGGTCACCACCACATTGATGGACGAAGCGTCAGCTGGAATGGAGGAGTGCCGCCAATAAGAGGAATTGTTTGCTGCATGCAACTTACTTACCAATTTCAACAGGACAACTCCAACAACATACGCAATACAGATACAGTATCCATTGTTGTCTTTTATTCTATGAGTGTGACTGCATGTGCTTACCTTTACTTTGTAACCAAAGATTGTCTGTAAACTCTGTATCTTCAATTATTGTTTGTCCATGCTCTGCTTTTTTTTTCTTCTCTCAACAAAACCTACCCAAAAAGAAACCCCCATTCCCATCCATTTTACAAACCCTAACCCTCTTCCCCCGGGCTGTGTTGTTTTGCTTGATGTCTGACTAAAATGACATCAATAATTCCACACACTTGCTGGGGAGGATAAGGTGATAGCAGCAACAGGCTGGTGAAGGAATACGAGGATATCTTCTAGACTTACTCAGCTTCAGTACTATATCTTCTAGTAGTAGTAGCCAATGTCAAATAAATTCAACGCAAGTACTAGTTATACTTGCAATACTTTACCATTTGTTAGGCTACATTATGGCACTGTTCTAGTGTACTGTCACCTGCTATTTTCTCGATCGTACCGTAACCGTTGTAATGCTACAGTAAGGAGTACAAACAAGGTTTCGTTTTCTTTTTTTCCATAGGCATGCAACTGCCACTGTGTCACACCACTAGTAACACCGCAATGAGGAAATGTCACCCGCCCAGGAATGACAACGTTAATCCCCATTTCACCTGGAGCCAGCCCTGGGCCTAGCCCTAATTTCTAACACAAATTACAGGTAAGATAAGCGTTTGGTGGGAGGTAGTATAATGGAGTATTATTTCGGAGTAGACAAGAGTTTGACGGTTGTACTACTAAAGTCCTACGACTGTTCAGGAAAACAAAGTTACTGTTACACCCCCGCCCCCCACCCACCAGACTGAAAAGCAGTAAAAAACAGGTATGGTCAGATAAAGTAGTTGAAAAATATATTTATTTATCCCTAACAAAATAATCTCCCTCACCCACCCTAACCCCAACGATTGTCTCTGAAACGTCCCAAAACGATCCCAACTCCCAAATCCCACCCCCCAAAAGTCTATAAAAAAAGGGCAAGGGACACTCCACTACTGGAGGGTGCTGGTGCTGGTGCATGATGCGGCATGGGCATCATACTCCTTGCGGAGGGTGGCAAGCTCGGAGCGGAGGCCCTTAACCAAGGTCTTATACCTCAGGACCTCCTGCTCCAGGTTGGACATGCGGACTCGTAGGCGGTGTTGGCGTTCCTTGCAGCTCCTGTGGGGGGCAGCTGGTGTTTCGGGTGCTTGGCGGTGGCGGTCGGCTTTCTTAGCCCGGCTCGGTCCCGCTGGTTTAGTCACGGAGGAGGATGCAGTGGTCACAGTCGAAGATGTTGCCCCGCTCGACTGCGTGTCCTCCTCCTCCTCCAGGGCCACCAGCCGCCGATACTCGGCGACTGTGGCCTCCAGCCTCCGTTGCCGGGCCAATCTAGCCTGCTCCCTCCTTGTTGTTGATTTGGAAGGAGCAACTATATGAAGAAAGAAAGACATAGTCTGTAACCAATGCTCCTTATTAATAACACAAAGTGATTGAGCCGAAAGTTGGGTCACAGAGTACAAGTAGCAAATTGAAAGCACAGTACATAACTATTGAGGACAGTATCTATGTAACCCTCCCACTTCTGCATCCTTGCTCTAACAGTAGTGGTAGTTTAATGAACTAATTCTACGACCACTATGGACTTCCATTACAGTCGACTATGACAGTACACCAGTCTTATTCTTCTTCTTCTCTCTTGTTTAGGGAAATGGGTACGTTATCTTATGCAAGCCGGCAGAATGACATGGACACAGCACAGTGAAGTTGCACCCGAGAAAAAAAGTTGCACACCATGATGATGGAGACAGACTTGCGTTACTGTACCGGTCCAGTACATGCAGGTGGTGAAGCTATTACTTTTCTATTACGGGTGGCACTGAGAATACTCTGTTACAAGGGCAACTGCTTAATTAATTTACCTTTCACCCTACAGTGCAAATGAGTACTAGAAAAGGAAACTGAAGAAGCTAACTAATTTGATTATCTATCACTTCACATGGGACGTATTTAATGACAGATGAGATGACTTTAGGTGCTTTGCTTAATATTGAGTGAACACAGTGATACACCCACACATGAATGACGTACTACAAGTAAACTAAAGTTATTAAGAGAGGTACGGAGTGTCCACCGTAATAACCAGATATATGCTGTGAATGCAAACGCAATACAAAGTACTGCTACTATTCATGGTAGTATTGGACACATTTACAATTTCTTTTCCTTGCCTTCCCTGCACTGGGACGGACGTGCGGGTGCGGTGGTACATGCTCTTCAAGGTAACACTTACTTCACCTGGCGACCATCTACTCTCTCTAGATACACATTTGCTATGTAAGAGTCAGAGAATACCATGCTCCAGGCATCCATTCATTCAAAGTATACGCACACATACAGTTTCTGTTTCACCCACCCAGGCTGCTGTCCTTCCACCCATCCTTGCTTCATCATTGACCCAGCCATGCACCATACCATATTCTTTCCTTCCCAGCCACCTCTGGGTCCAAGCAAACACATATCGTTCTTCTTTGCCAGCCATCATACAAGTTCGCGTCCCACTTACTTACACCCTTCTTTCGCTTTTCGTTCATCCCATCCATCACGTTCGTCTAAGAACTTATTGGGATTCTTCTCACCAAAAACTTCACAGCTAAGTCGAAGTACATTTCGAGGAGGCTACTACCTGGTTGATTTGTAATTGTAATACACCCGTGCAGAAAGCACACTATGCAGTCTTCAATCTCAATAAGTAAGGAATATATAGCTTACCTGTTTCCGCCACCACCGTTTGATCCCCCACAGGAACGGCCACCAGCTCTTCTACCGCCGCATCCTCCCCAGAGGCCTCCGAGTCCAAGTCCAACACATCAGCCACCTCCGCGCTGGCCCCGTCACCAGATGTTACACCTACAAAGTACATTTAAGAAAGTTAGAATACACCACTCACTACTATATAATATTTGGTCTAGGAGAAATGTTAAAAAAACAGAATACAATGTAATAATTTGTGACTGTCTACTCCATAGTAAAAATGTCCCATTTTCCAGGGAAGGCTGTTGTCTTGCTGCACTTTTATGCACAACTGATGAATGCTTGCTTTTGATTTTTAACACGCACCACTTGTTCTCCTAACAGACAGAAGCTTGACTCCTGAGTCCTAAGAACACGACCAGGATCAAGTTCAAAGTAGGTGAGAGTTCGGCTCGACCACAAGAAATGTGTCCAATTAATCGTCAGCACTAACCACTTTTCCGTTTACAGTTAAATAGTTTTATGACAAAGTAGATTTCAATAAATGTGTTTACTTTTAATAAAGCTTTTACACTTAAATAGACTCTGTGGTTTTTGTTCCTCTAGACTAGAGTGGATGAGCTAAAGGTTTTGGCATTTTTGCAAGCATGAGTGCCTCTGACACTTCTTGACTGTGCTGTGACTCCGTACTACTCTCTTGTCCTGCGTACGATAATCTAGAGATCATTGGGGATCTATAATCGGTGACTTCGGGAGCTGAATGACTCTGCCACACTATCTAGTCAGTAAGGAGACAGTGCATAGAGGTATTGCTGAATATAATGGGAGTCCAATGGAATTGCCAAATGTCCAATCTTAGTTAGCTACACAGACAGACTAATAAGAATAGTCTAGTAATACCACAGGGAGTCATATTCGAGGCAGGATAAGAATTTATATCCAGTCTACAAGAAGATCAAAGACGATTTAGAAAAAATCGAATGAGGAACGCTAGGAAAAAATAGGTACTGTTTAGTAAAATGTAAACTTACTGGGGCCAGCAAAGGAGCCCTCGCCTGCCCGATCCTGGCCTGCATCCTCAGCACCCTCCTCCTGTGTCCTCTTGCCCTTGGGGGGAGCTGATGTACAACATGAAAGAAAGAAAAACCATAAAACATGGATGAGATTTTTCAACCAAATCAAACATTTCAAAAGAACAATAACAACATATTTTGGAAAAATAGCAAATAGATAGACAACTATTCCACGGGATCTATCTCATGTGGTATACTACGTTATTCGTATTGCCTGATTTGCGGAACGTTGACTTAGAAAGTTCCTATGTAACTCAATAAACAGACTACTAAAGAGGTTTGCCTAGGCCTGGCACTGCAGGCAGTAGTGCACAACACGTGACAGACAAAGTCCATCCTGCTTGCAGATCAGTGAATACTCAAACTATCAATCCACCCGCCACCACCGCCACTATTTCTTCTGATAGCCATGTGACTGTCTAAATGAAGGACACTGGACTTCAGTCTGTTGGGGCTGATTTATAAGTCCCTTGCGGAAGTTGCGGCTGATTTTCCTCCATTGTTGCGTGCCTTTTCTGACGCAGCGGCAGAACAAAAGACTCGCCATGGTGTTGGTGCGGCGTATATATTAAAAAAAAAAACACATATGGGCATATGGGCGATGCATCACGTTGTAAAGCCCTGCGCCATCAGGGGGCGTTCCGGCGCAAGGGAGGGCGTACCTGCGCAGGAACGAATCCTAAAAGTGGCTGAGGGAAATCTACAAGATGTCAATCAGTCATTTTTATGACAATGATGCATGACTCAAACCCTGCGCGCTTGAAGCCGACGTACGGCTTGATGCAGCATTGGGGAGATAGGGTACCCCAGAGCATTGCTGGAGCTGCGCCATCGTTGGCACGCAACTCCAGCAATGCGCTGCCTTTACGGCACAGATGCGTAAGGCTTCTGTGACGTTTTGGGCCAATGGGTGGTGGTGGCATGGCACACAATTACTGCCGCATCCCTGCTACTTTGCAGGGATGCGCCGGTAATTGAAAATATGACCCTTACTGTCTAGCATTACGCAGTTCTTATCTTTACAGTACACTGATACATAATTTCTCAGGCCAATGAAATGCTTCTGAACACAACATACAAAACAAAGAAGCATAGTAGCAAGCAAGGCTACTGAGAAGGAGAGCAGTGCACCTGAAAATGAAATGCATAGAAGATTTTGAAATATAATTTACCTCAATGTAATCGGCAGCATTATTGCTCTTGGTAAAGAACAAAGATTTGCAAATAACAGAGCAGGATAAAACAGAGTAGTAAATGTACTACTACTACTACTCACCAAGCCCGGGGACCTCTACGCCGAGCGCGTCCAGCAAGTCCCGCTCCCGGTCCATGACATCGGTCCAGCGGTGGGTGGCCTGGTTATATGTGCGCCGGACCCCAGAGATCTTGTACATGGCCCGGCACACCTTCTCCCACCGCTGGCGGCGCTCCCGGATGCCATAGCCGGTCGCGATCTTGCCGCCTCCCAGGATCGTCTTGGGGAGGCGGCGCTGGACATGGAAGATCAGTGCCGCCACTTCCTCCGCGCTAAAGATCTCCCTCGGGACCACTTGCTCCCCCCTTAAACGCCCGCACGGGAGCCGGGCACGGGGTGCGGGACCCTTCCCCTTCTCAGGGTGCTTCCCGGCTCCCTTTACCATGGTCTGGGCAGAAATAAACTTAAATGATAAAGAAGAAATAGAATAGTGAAGAAGAAAATAAAAGAGTTTAAAAAAGTAGTTTAAAAGTAACTAAAAGCTGCAGAAAACACAAAAATATAGAGCTAGAAAAATAGAGGGTTAGATAATAAGTAAAATTAGATCAAAAAAACTTCAAACAAGCAAAGGATGGCAGAGATTGAGAGAGGATAGAGAAAGCATGCCCAGAACCATAGCAATGAATGAGAAACAAGATGGCCGCGCCCGTTCACGACCGCGTGGGTAAGTTCGCGCGAGATTTTCCTTGCGAGTACGCGCGAACTTGTACTCGCGAGCAGCACACTTTGCGAGATTACACATAGCGGGCGGAAACGGAATTACGTCACGCCAACAAGATGGCCGCGCCCGTGTACGACCGATAGGGTAACTTGGCAAACGAATAGCTAGAAGCGCCTCGCGAACACGCGCAAGATCACGCGAACATACACGTCGCAACAAAAACAATTTTGTATTCGCACGTATTCGCGGCTTCCGAAATCGATCTCGCACGGATTCGCGCCCCAAATAACGCGCGAAATTGCAAAAAAAACGATTTTAGCTAAAATGAAAGCAATGAGCAGGTGCAAAAGTTCAAACTTAACATTAGTAACATTCAAGGTAGTGCTTCCTGATGGGCCCCTCCAGAGTTTGCAACAATTCTATGACCCTGCTATGACCCAAACAGCAGGCTCATAGAATAGCACCATAAAGGTCCTGTAAAAAAAAAATTTCACTGCAACAAAAAGCAAATTACAGATAAGGAAGGAAGCAGGTGCCAGCCAGACTGGAACTTTCAAAATTACTGACACATTAATGAAACACAAATTAATTGATGGCAGTTGAAGAAGGGCAGGTGTGCTAGCTTTTTTCAACCACCATAATCTACAGTAATAAATAAACCTAATAGGTGCCTGTGAGGATGTACTAGAGGGTGGCATGGGTGTCCCAGAGGGTGGCAGTGGTGAAACAGAGGGTGCTGTGAACCTGTGATGATAAACCAGACGTAGAAACAACATAGTCGCGGCCGTTGCAAGCCGAAAAGTAAGTTCGCAATTGCGAACTTGTCCCAAAATCGGCGCGAACACGCGCCAACACAAAAAACGGAAAAATCCGCAAGTCCGCTAGAGTTCGCGGATCTTCGCGGATTGCGAATCCGTAAATACGCAAGTTCGCGGATTGCCAATCCGCAAAATCCGCCCATGCTTAGTTCTTACATTTAAAGCCAACTTCCTGACCCATGTAAAAATCCTACAGCTTATTATAAAGAATTAACTGAAGCTGCAAACTCGGCCGTCATGATTTTAGCTGATATTGAGCTATTTTTCGGCCTTTTGATCCCAGTAGATATATGGAGACAGGTACATGACTCAGAACATGCTGCAGAAATTGGAGGGACTTGGGATCAGATTAAAGTTTGGCATAAGGATCGGAAGCCGGGTGATAAACCTAAAGATGAGATCTTAGCTATACCCGCCCGTATCATAACATACATGCAAACTCTTATTCCCCCACGAAAAGTGGATTGGGATAAATTAACGGCTTGTAAACCGAAAAAGGATGAAAGTGTGTCTGATTTCTTCACCCGGTTTGAAAAGGTATTTATTGATTTTAGTGGACAAGACTTATCCACGGTAGGTGGCATACGATTATTTGTGAACAGATTTGTCACTAATTTGTTGCCTGAAACAAATGACACGATTACAGGCTGCTGAAAGTACATGGACCACTTCGACCCCTTCAGTTATTCTTAGCATGGCCTAGTATTATGAACATCGGGAGAATGAGAGCAAGGACAAGTCTGATAAAAAGGTTAAGGAGTTAAAAACCCGGGTGTTGCTGCAACAGGTTAGCAGGGGACAAAATGCTGGAAGGGTGGGAAGAGGTTCATTTCCAAGAAGGGTAATGATGGGTCGGGGAGGAGGAATGGGTCCGACTCAGGATATAGGGATAAATCAGTGTTCCAATTGTAGACAAGAGGGACACTGGCAAGCTCAGTGTCCATTATTATATGGACGGGGAGCTTTTAACAGAGGAAGAGGAAGAGGACGAGGTGGTAGTGATCGGAATAGTATGAGATGCGGGGACATGTCCGGTGGTGAGGCAGGAAGGAATTATTTTGATGATCCTCAAGGGAGACAATACTACAATGAGGATTATCGGGAGGACGGACATGAGGGAAATGGTTACGCATGAGACAGCCACGGACAGAGCAGGGGCCACATATCAGTACCAGTTGACCAACAGGGGCCTTATGTAAAGGGGCAATTGATGGGGACATCTGAGAAGTTTTTGGTGGATACTGGAGCAATGAATAGTTCTGTTGCTCATTCACTGGTCCCAAGGGCTGCTCTGTCTGGGCAAAATAACGTATCAGTGGGTTTCTCAGGAATCTCAGTAGTAAGCCCCATTTCTAAGCCACTGCCATTTACGATCGGCCCAAATACTGTGGACTCCCCATTTTTGCTTACTTCCAGTTGTGGCGAGAATCTGTTAGGATTGGATATATTAAAGAAATTGCATGCTCGCATTTACTGCTCTCCTGACGGTGTTTATTTAACCATGCAGCCTAACGGTAATAAAGTATCCTTATCCAAATTTCAATATTGTCGACAGGAAGTAACCTACCTTGGTCATTTACTGTCGAAAGCGGGGAGGAGACTAACTCGTGAACGAATAACTGTTATTACTAACATGCCTGTGCCCCGTACTCAACGTGATGTTCATGCTTTTCTTGGCATAACCTCCTACTGTTGCCAATAGATTCCTAATTTTTCTCTTTTTGCTAAACCCTTGTTGCATTTGACTACCAAAGATGTGCTTGAACCCTTGCCCTGGATGGATGAATGTCAGGATGCTTTTGATTCTTTGAAATCTGCTCTTTGCTCTGCGCCCGTCTTGGGTACTCCGGACTTCCGGAAACCTTTTGTACTCTACGTACATGAGGTGGACGGTTGTTCACTTTCAGTGCTATCACAGGGTTTTGGCGGAAAGCAACGACCTTGTGCATATTTTTCAGCAGTATTGGATAATGTTGCGAGAGCCCTTCCTAGCTGTCTAAGGGCTACTGCTGCTGTGGCAGTGGCCATTCGGCAGTCGGAGGGGATTGTTTTGAATATTGACCTGACAGTGGTGGTACTGCATGCTGTGGATATATTATTGAATTTAACAAAAACTCAGCACCTTACGAGTGCGCGATTGACTGGTTACAAATTAACTCTATTTGCACCTTACATTACTATTAAACGATGTGCCCCTCTGAATCCAGCCATGTTACTAGCCCTCACTTCGAGTGATCAAAAGGACGATGTCCATGATTGTATATTTCGGACTGAAGAAGAAATGAAGGGACGAGTAGACCTCATTGACACCCCTTTATCTGAACCCCAAGGGGAGTTGTATGTGGATGGCTCATGTTTTAAATTACCAGATGGCTTGACCACAGCTGCATATGCTATAACTACTCTCAGAACTGCAGTGGAGACCGCCCTGGTTTTCCATCACTCAGTGCAAGCAGCTGAACTAAAAGCATTATTAAGAGCATGTGAACTGAGCGAAGGTTTAAGAGTAAATATTTTTACAGACAGCCAGTACGCCTTTGGCGTAGCCCATAGTTTTGGGCGGCTGTGGAGGGAACGAGGATTTCTTACCTCCCATGTTCAGAGAATACAACATGGCCCCTTGATCGAAAGATTGTTGAATGCATAACCTTACCAGAGAAGGTGGCCATTATCAAGTGTAGCGCCACAAGAAAATCATTGATACTACAGGGGAGGGAATTGCCTTTGCCGATCAGGTAGCAAAGGATACAGCACAAACTAAAATGTCTGCTATGTTCCCCAATGTATCAGCAAGGTGTGTGGCGGACACAACAGTGTTTGACAATACTATTGAAAGTATTCGAGAACTACAGAAAGAAGCTACCCCTGATGAAATAATAAAATGGGAACAGGAAATAGGGAAGTTGGATAAAAACAATTGTTGGATTGATTTGACTGAAAAACAGCTATGGCTTTTGCCCAATGCATTGGTATATGCAGTAGTTGTGATGGCCCATGGTCCCGCTCACATTGGTGCAAAAGGCATTTGTGCATTACTAGACCCTGTGTGGAATAACCCGAATATTTCCAAAACTGCTGCCCATGTGGTTAAATGCTGCATGGTCTGTTTACAGCATAATCCTGGGGGGAGGGAGACAGTCCTTAGTGGGAATTTTGCGCCTCCTTCTTTACTGTTTGAAGTAATACAAATGGATTATATTCAACTCGAAAGGGTGAATAACCTCAAATATGTGCTAGTGGTGGTATGTGCTTTTAGTAAATGGGTCAAAGCATATCCTACCAAAGATAACACTGCTATGACCACTGCAAATTAATCAAAGAGTTCCTGCCCCGGTTTGGTTTGCCTCAAGTCATTTGGACAGACAACGGGGTACACTTTAATGCAGACCTTGTCAAATATATTTGTGAAGGCTTACAGATAAAACAGAAATTTCATGCAGCACGACGTCCGCAGTCTGCAGGACTGGTTGAGAAATATAATGGTACACTGAAGTTAAAGATAGCAAAGATTCAAGAAAGCACGGGCTTGAGCTGGCCTGATGCTTTGCCCCTAGCGTTAATGTCATTAAGAGTAACCCCTCATTCACGAGCTGGGCTGTCACCTGTCGACCAGCTAATGTGTGGGGTGTCCCGAGACCTAGGTCCTTCCGTGATATTGATTATTCTATGATGGCAGATTACCTGTACGCTTTAACTAAAGATTTGCGTTCCATTCATCAACAGGTGTCAGCTGTACTGCAGCCGCTGCCAGAGGGTCCCGGACACTGTTTGGGGACAGGACAGTGGGTCCTAGTCTGAAATTATCAGCAGAAATCGAGTTTGGAACCCAGGTGGAGCCGTCCCTACCAGATTCTGTTGGCAACACGGACATCAGTGAAAGTGGACGGGAAGAAACACTGGATTCACGTCTCCCACGTGAAAAGATTGCCCCTCCCACTCCCACTTGATCAGCAGAACCGAGACGGAGTTCAAACGCAAGAAGGAGAGCGGAGGTTGAGTTTTGTGCCTTTCTCAGATGCCCTTGAAATCAGGCAAGAGGAAGGATTGTTGATACCACAAGGAGACAAATCAGCCCCAGTCCCTGAATCTTTAGATTAGGCTGATTCCTCAGAGGCTTTTGAGGGCTTTGTTGCACTGAATGTCCCTACTGCTGTGTTGTTTCATGACCAGGAGCAACCTGGCCATCTTCGATACAATTTACGGCCCGGAAAACAACGTGGTACCCCAGTTTCGGATTCTAGGAGATAGGGAAAGACTTGAGCTGTAGGGTTGAAGCTAGCTCTTTACTGGGGTACTGAGAAAGACACTGTTGAGAGCTTGTAACTGCTACATTGCTCTGTTCAGAAAGAAAGACTGTGTTACATTAGGGCCTAAATTGCAACGGTGGAATCAAAGTGTGAAGTTGTTCTTTTTGATGAACGATAGGAGCCTGCCTGTGAGGCTCTAGACGGACACAGGAAGAAGAAAACCTCTGGCAGTTGGCTTGTACCTTTTTCCCAGAGTTTAGTTTGGACTTCTAGCTAGGATGTATCCCTTTGCTCGGTTCGCCCTTGAAGATGAACGACCCCTTGCTCCCCGACCTTTTCTTGAAAATATGCCCATGTTTTCCGGTTGGGCTACCAGAGTGAAGATAGCCTTTGTAATAATTATTGCAGTAATCATGATAATATTAATGAGTGTATTCATGTATCTAGAATTTCAATATCCTATGCATAAGGTTTTAGGTACTACAGCAGTTCCGCCTGAACATTTCTTTTATACTTTGCCTCCCCATAAGGAAAGACATCGAGAGATCTATGCTAAAAATGTGTTCATTGAGATGTTGCATCAAGCTCATAGTACCACAAATAAAACAAACTGTTGGGTATGCGGCCTTTTGCCATCTATAATGCATCGTCATGAATTATTAATTTCTTTGCCATTATCACACTTAGCAAGTTGTGAGGGCTGGTTTCAGTTGTTATCTCTTATGTATTTACATGATGTAGCCAACCCCAAAAGATATACCGAAAAGAATTATGAAGCTATTTTAAGATATATAGAACAACATCAGGGATTTGACGCTCTGGGAAACCAAGGAGAGGGATCTTTAGATCCAGATGCCTGTATGAATGTGTATACCACTTATGAAAATGCTACCTGGTTGAAGGAAGAAATGTTAGATTTTGAACACTTTAACTCCACGCAATATTTCCAGTATTTCCAAGACCGTAATGTTACCGATGACAAGGCAATGCCAGTCCCTATTTTAAATAGTACTGCTTAATTTTGTAATAGAGGAAAAGGTCATGTGACGGTAGGAGATAGTAGATGTAACTACACCTACTCTCTACATACCAATAGCACCCCGCCCTTGATAACTCCGCCTAATGTGTATTTTGTATGCGGCAAGAACGCTTACACTTTTCTTCCCTGAGGATGGGCAGGGCAGTGTTACCTGTCTTTTCTTTATCCTCCAGTATATATAGCCCCTTCTAGCTATCATAAGAATCACCAGTTGACTAAACGAAATTTAGATTTCATACGAGCTAGTAGAAGTATCGATACTGATAGTACAGATCAGACTGACACCGCCTTACAACAGTTTGTGGATGTGGCAAAGGGTCTCTTTCCTATATGGGGTCCTATTTTTACCAGCAAAGATGGTGAGAGGTAGGTTGTGGTACCTGGTATCCTGGAAGGGTTACGGTCCAGAAGAGGATTCATGGGAACCTGTATCAGCGGTACACGCGCCCAGACTGGTTGCCTGGTTCCATTGCCTGTACCCAAACAACAAAGTTTATTGCAGAACGGTCGCACTGAAATTAAAGCGAAGTGTAAGAAGGTAATTTAGTATATGTCGGTGCTATATGAGATCTTCCTTCTGATTCTTGGAAGAGGTAAACAATGATTAGTAGCGTTATTCCAACAGGGAATGACGTCCTCAAAAGCACTCAAAAAACTATTTCCTTTCAAATTTAGATCATTCAAATAAAGTTTTATTCAAAAAGTTTTTGAATTCGTTGAAATCTTGATTTCATTCATAAACAATGTCAATTATTTCATGATTCACTTATGGTACATAGCCCAATGCATTTCGGGCATTTAGCCCTTCTTCAGGGGCGTACTTAATCTGCGGAAGAAACATAAACACCACCATAATCATATATTTGAGAACATTAGGAGATCATGTTTGTTATTGTGATCATATTCGGTTTGATATAACAACAATGAGACACCTTCAATTATAAACAAGGTACAATTATGCATGGAAGCTCAAATGTAAAAACATTTTAACAACATTTTGGTTTAGAAAAAGTAACAAGTACGTATATGTTTAAAGAAAAGGGACCAACGCATGTTAATTCAACTTTTTGCACATTCAAAAGAAAACAGTGAGATGAAATACTATATTCATACCTAGGTTATGAGGAATTCTCGTTTTGGTTACCAACAGTCGTCATGGCCTGAAAAAAGCGATTGCGGGAATTATAACTACCAATTTTTATCGATGCTTGATTTAAACGCGAAGTGACAGATCGGTCAGGTATCGATATGAAAACGTACCATGGTTTTCGGCAGCGTGCGCTTGCTCAGCTGTCCGTGCAATAAAATTCAATTTGACGGGCAGAGTTCTAAGAATAAGTGTAAAAGAACGAGATAGATAGAGATAAGTTAAACGATAGTTGCGTGAAAACGGTGCAGTCTGCTTTCTTCAACGTACACTCACCCGTGTGAGAATTCAAATTCGCTCTCCGTGAAGGGTCTTCGGTACGAGCACGCCAATGTGCACAGCGTGTTAGTGGATACCGCGAGTTCTGCCATATTTAACCCGGAAGTATCTATTACTGTTCCGGTGGTGATAATAGTGAAAATAAAGGACGGACGAAATTCGTCAATCTCAATACGCCAAAGATGGCGTGGGATGCAAACATATACGTGCATACAGTCAACGGGAATGTAAACCCGAAACGTGACATTCTAAACTGTGTAGTTAAAAGGATGCATAACTGTATCTAAAGGTCTGTACTGACTCTAGTGTCAAAGCTAATAGTCATGAGTCATGTGAATTTATCACATGTAGTCATGCGCGTGAGAGCATAACTAAAATGATTGGAAAAAATAATTATGTAAACATTTCAAAAAAATTCAACAATAAATAAAAATTACAAATTTTACACACTCAAAGGTATTAGTTCTTCACAGTTCATAAAGTGCAATTGTGTGCTTCAAAAAACAGTTCATAAGAAGCAGTTCAGATCCATCCGGTCATTGAGACCCTTTGGGTAATTTGTGTTCAGGAAGGTCATCCAAAATATTTCCCTTCGCAATGGAAATTGTGTGTTATCTCTCCCAGGTAATACTGGTATTGTTTCCAAGATCAAAAATCCCAACTGGCTCGGTGTATGATTGTGATTGTTAAAATGGCTCGCTAGTGGTGATTTACTATTTTTCGTTCGGATGTTGCTCTTGTGTTCGATTATGCGTGTCTTGATCTTGTGCTCAGTTTTACCAACATAGGCCAGACCGCAAGGGCATTTAATGAGGTAAATAACATTGCGACTGTCACACGTGGCTGTCACACGTAATGAAATTGAAGTTCCTCGACTGGGATGTTTTATTTCTTTGCCCTTGATTATAGCGTTACAATTGCAGCAGTTGTGACAGGGTAATGTGCCCTTATAAGATTCTGATAGCTGTTGTGTTTTTTTATTCAAAATTTCTTTGATGTTCCGCGACCTTTGATATGCAAATCTTGGCGTAAGTTGAAATATGTTATTAAAATCATCCTCCATTGTCAAAATTGGCCAATTTTTCAATATTTATTTTCGAACTTTCAGTTGAGTATTTGGAAACAAATACCATCCGTTCTTGGCTTGATGGTTTAGGATGAGTCTGTAGTAAAGTTTGACGATCTGTTTTCATCATTTTTAGTTTTGCTTCCTCAAGAATCTCCGTGGGATATCCTCGCTCCTTGAATTTTGTGATGCATGTGTGCACACTGTCCTTTAAAGATTCATCTGTGGAGGAGATTCTTTTGATTCTTAAAAGTTGTGAATAAGGTAGATGTCTTTTTAGAGATGGTTGATGGAAGCTCTGGAAATGTAATAGATTGTTGCGGTCTGTGGGTTTAGAAAAGACGCTGGTTTCCAACTTTCCCTCCTTGTTACATATCATTGTGTCCAGAAAAGATATTTGGTGTCTCTGTATATTGTGCGTAAATTTTATCCTATCATTTGCATGATTTAGAATTTCAATTGCTTGCAGTAGTTCGGCTTGTGTCCCTTTCCATAAAATGAATATATCATCAATATATCTCTTGTACAGTAGTACATTCTTTATCCAGTAGTCCTTACACAAGATGTTATCCAATTCAAATCTGTGCATAAATAAATTTGCATACGACGGTGCGGCACAGTTGCCCATAGAAGTTCCAGAGCTTTGAATGTAATATTGTCCTTGCCACATAAAGTAGCTATGGTACAGTGTGAAATTTAACAATTTCATGATAAACAATTTTAAGCCTTCATCCATGTCAGACAGCATCAAAAACGATGCAGTTGCATCTAACCCCAGATTGTGTGGGATAGAAGTGTACAATGATTGAACATCAATTGTACAAAGAAGCATGTCGGTAGTGAATTGTAGCTTGTGGTCTTCCAGAATGGTTAGAAAGTGAGTGGTATCCTTGATGTATGTAGTCATGGTCTGTACTAATGGTTGTAAATGTTTATCAATATATCTTCCAATGGACTGGTGGATAGAATTTACAGTGGATACAATTGTAACGCTAAAATCAAGGGCAAAGAAATAAAACATCCCAGTCGAGGAACTTCAATTTCATTACGTGTGACAGCCACGTGTGACAGTCGCAATGTTATTTACCTCATTAAATGCCCTTGCGGCCTGGCCTATGTTGGTAAAACTGAGCGTGCTCGTACCGAAGACCCTTCACGGAGAGCGAATTTGAATTCTCACACGGGTGAGTGTACGTTGAAGACAGCAGACTCTGCACCGTTTTCACGCAACTATCGTTTAACTTATCTTTAACTATCTCGTTCTTTTACACTTATTCTTAGAACTCGGCCCGTCAAATTGAATTTTATTGCACGGACAGCTGAGCAAGCGCACGCTGCCGAAAACCATGGTACGTTTTTATATCGATACCTGACCGATCTGTCACTTCGCGTTTAAATCAAGCATCGATAAAAATTGGTAGTTATAATTCCCGCAATTGCTTTTTTCAGGCCATGACGACTGTTGGTAACCAAAACGAGAATTCCTCATAACCTAGGTATGAATATAGTATTTCATCTCACTGTTTTCTTTTGAATGTGCAAAAAGTTGAAATAACATGCGTTGGTCCCTTTTCTTTATACATATACGTACTTGTTACTTTTTCTAAACCAAAATGTTGTCAAAATGTTTTTACATTTGAGCTTCCATGCATAATTGTACCTTGTTTATAATTGAAGGTGTCTCGTTGTTATATCAAACTGAATATGATCACAATAACAAACATGATTTCCTAATGTTCTCAAATATATGATTATGGTTGTGTCTATGTTTCTTCCGCAGATTAAGTATGCCCCTGAAGAAGGGCTAAATGCCCGAAATGCATTGGGCTATGTACCATAAGTGAATCATGAAATAATTTACATTGTTTATGAATGAAATCAAGATTTCAACGAATTCAAAAACTTTTTTAATAAAACTTCATTTGAATGATCTAAATTTGAAAGGAAATTGTTTTTGAGTGCTTTTGAGGACGTCATTCCCTGTTGGAATAACGCTACTAATCACTGTACCCAAACAAGCCATTTGGCAGTCACTGAACCCTGGAAAGGGGATGTACTGTCATGATTCCACTACCGGTAGTAGACTGACTGCCGTTCAGTGAGGTAAAGCGGCATTCACAAAAATGCCTTTCCAGAAAAACTACATTTCCCTGTAGGCATTGCGAATCACGTGTCGTGATGCACGCTATGTCGACCGCGGAAGTAAAAGACAGCGGAAGGAGTTCTCCTTGCTGAAAAATCATTTGGATGAGTCGGACGCTGAAACTCTGTTGGCCGAGATCCCGGTTTTCCCGATCTCCTGCAGAGGAGACCTTGTTTGTTTGTACTGCAACTTCTGAACTCCTCTGTTGGCGGGGACCCGTTTGCTGGTCTTTTGCAGAGGAGCCTTTGTTTCTTTTACAAAAAACCCTGTATTCCTTTGCTGGGTGTGACATGTGGTAATTCCGGTTTCTTGCTGAGGAACCTCAATTAAAGTTGATTTTCTCCACTTTATTCCTGACAAACTTCACTGCAGCGATACAAGGGGAGCAGAAACTATTGTACTTGAATCTTTTATGTACTGTTATGTTGGTGACATTGTGGATTTAAACAAATGCTAACAGACAGCTTTCTGGCTAAAGCAAGAAGATTATTGCTCCAAGGTTTAGAGGCAAAACCTTCAACATTGTTTTTTCTTGTTTCTTATGATTTTTCATACTTACAGTAGGAGAGAGGCTCCGGAGAGGATGTGTTACTACATAGGCTAGGCAATTTAGCCTCACCGCGAGCACAAGTTGGTAGGTGAATTAAGGGATAGACTGAATCATGCATTTTTCTCGTATGTTGTGATCCCTGATGTGTTTATCAAACCTATATATTCTTTTGTTTCCTGTTATAAAACTCTAGTCGCTTGAAGCGAACCTGCCACAGCCCTCTGCTCTCTTCTACCTGTTAGGTTACACCTTCTTTGTTTTACAGGTGAGGTGTGGGAGATATACAGCCAGATTCATCAAACTAAAATCGGCTCGCAAAGGGTCAGATTCTGAGAATCTGGCCCTTTGCGAGTGCAATTTTTGCATTTGGGATTCATCATCCCAAATGCAAAAATCGCTAATTGCGAAATCGCATATTTGCGAGGAATTGCATTTAAGGAATCTCTATTTGAGATTCCTTTAATGCAATTCATCAACCATTTTCAATTTGCGAATTCGCAATTTCTGGCTGCTATCTACCACGAAGTCAGACTTCGTGGTAAATAGCGAAAACTCAGAAAAATGCACTTTAGTGCATTTTTCTGAGTGGTATGTTACACATGTGTGTGCGCAACATCTGGCTACATTTGCTTTTCAGGGGTGCTACAGGGTGTCCTTTGGACACCCCTGGCACCCTTGAAATCGCATCCTTATTTGCGATTAGCAAATTGCTAATCGCAAATAAGGAATAACTCCCCATTCATTCCTATAGGCCTTAGGCCCATAGGAATGAATGAGGAGTTATTCCTTATTTGCGATTAGCAATTTGCTAATCGCAAATAAGGAAGATGTAGGAATCGCAATATTTTTTGCAATTCCTACATGAATCCCGTTTTGCAAGTCCTTAATAGCGATTCCTTATGAATCGCTATTAAGGACTCGCAAAACTGGATAATGATGAATCTAGCTGATAGTGTTTAGTGATCGTTACCATTGTACCTTTTCAGGCATCTATTATAGTCTGACACTGTGCTTATCTTGTGCCTTTTGTATCTTTCTCAGATGTCCCTCCCCGCAGTCCCTACCCTTTCCTTCCCCCGCTCGATTACCACAACAGTCTGGGTTTTACTATATGCCAGACTTGGGGTTGTCCAGAGGTGGGCCCCTTTAGAGCTTCAACACTGTCCCGAGGATTTGGAACGGAGGAGCCTGACAGAATTATCACCCACAAATTATTTTCCTCCTGGTTGTGTTGAAGTCAAGGATGGCCACTTTAGAAGACGTGATGGCGGCGTTAGCGCTAGTACAGGCGGAGTTAGCTGCTTCACGACAGGAAACTGCAGTCCTACAAACCCGAGTTGATTTGCTACAGCGAAACCTGTTTAATGCAGGGAGTACCCCACACCCAACATCGGTAGTGGTAGAAATGCCGTCTCAGGTCCCATTGGCTCCACCAGAGTGGTTTTGAAGACTCTTTAAATATGAATTGAATAAACAAAATGCTTCCAATCCATATAAAAGGCCTATGTACCCATTGCACAAGAAAGGCTTTTGTTTTAATATTCAATTGATCAAGAAGGAGCCCAGATTTTAGATTCTATGACACATTCATACCAAAGATTCTCCACCTACTGTAAGATGCAAAGATCTTCTTTTGGTGTCTATTAAAATGATTTTTTGACTTTTAGATATATTTATTATAATCACTGAAATTCGTCATATGAGTAAAAAGTGCTCAGACAACGCAGACGGCCTAATGATCAAGGGGCATGTGTAGGTAAATCACATTTTGCGATTCTCAAATAGCGATTTTTAAGGAATCGCTATTTGGGAATTGCAAAATGGAATGTAGGTAAAAATTCACATTTTTTTTGAGAATCCCTAAGATTCCTTAATTGTGATTAGCAAATTGCGAATCGCAATTGCGGAATGAGTGTCCCATTCGTTCCTATGGGCCAAGAGGCCCATAGGAATGAATGGGCATACATTCTCATATTGCGATTTTCTATGAGAAAATCGCAATTTGAGAATTGCAATTCTAAGGGTGCCAGGGTGTCCAAAGGACACCTGATGCACCCCTGGAATGTGCCTGTAAGTACATGTGGTGCTTATACATGGCCTAAGGAAATGTCTGTGTGCCACATGGCACTTTGAATTTTTTTTTAAATGCATTTTGACAGGAAATCGCAAAATACCATCTACTTGAAGTAGGTGGTATTTTGCGATTCCTTAAGCCAAAATCGCAATTTTAAAAGCGACCCTGCATAGCATTTAAGGAATCGCAAAATTGCGATTCCTTAAATGCTTGAGCAAAATAAGGAATCGCAAATTTTGCGATTCCTTATTTTGCTAAGTGGCACCTACATACCAAATTGCCGTTTGCGATTCGCAAACGCTGAAATTCGCTGAATTTCGGAGTTTGCGAATCGCAAACGCCTACCTATATATGCCCCTAAATCATTTTAATTATGCCGGAGAAATTGGAGTGATTTGAGAAATTATGCATTGTGATTATCAAAATTATGCAATTACACCAACTTGAGTAATTAAGAGTAATTTAGGACAACAATCATACTGCTGAGTCAGTGGTGGTGGAACTATTTTGAGAGTCGGGGTTCTGCCATCAATGTTGCATCACTGAAGTCACAGGGATTGTGAAAACTCCAAGCATCACTCAAAGAACAAGCGTTGCAAATGAGCCACGCCCACGGAGCAGGAGCGCGGCAAGGGCGTGTTAAGGAGCCGGTGGTCCATTTACAGATGGCACACTTTCCATTGAAATGGACCGCACATTTGCACAGACACAACATTTTATTGATAAAACAATATAGAGCACAAACTATAATGTGTAGAAATTGTTTTTAGTTCATTGTTACCATTTGTACCTCACCAAGTAAACTCTAGTCATGTTTGGATCCTATTAAAAATGTATTATATTTCAAAATTAACAAAAAAGGTGCTGTGTGTGAAATATTTGTAGAGTCCATTTACAGGTATTTAAATGTTGTTATGGGTTAGAATTTTTCTAGACAAGTGACTTTTTTGCCTGCTTAGGTAGTGTTCTGCTTGCAAGCATAATCCTTCATAAGCATTTTATCACAATGTTGTACATTCTGAGACAGTTCTGAGTCATAAACACAAATATTAAAAAGCGTAGGGCCGAAGACACAGTGTGAACGAGGCCAGTTTTTATTATATAAACTGCTTCTGACATGTAGCTCATCAGAGGAGCAGTTCTGTGGATTATCCAGGACGTCCGCCCGGGGCTGATTCTCGGCCCTGCTGAGTTCTGTAACCATCCCGCTAAGGACAGAGGCTGCTCCACACCAGGCTGGCGTCCAGACACATCATTCATACAGGTAAACGGGGAGTTAGGCTACTCCAGGAGATCTGGCAGAATGCACTTATTACGCTCTCTAGAATCGGGTCAGGGTAGGTAGGGTTCTCATTATGATAGATGTTCATATACGCAATACTCTCAGCAACGTTATAATGGTTGAATTATTCATGTTTTTCCACATCCTTGTAATGCTGGTCACAATGCTTTGTTTCCTTCTGCTAATAACTGCAGCTCTTGTCTTTTACACAAGAACCCAATTGCTTCAATAAATGTCTGAAATGCCATTTTGCGTATTTCTTGTGTCTCCCTTTGCGCATGCCTATGGTACAGCGAAAAGGTAGATCTGTTTCCACGTTTTCCCGGGAGGGGCTCAGAGTGGTCATGCTCTGAGGTTACAGACACCATCCGGTACCCTGTCAGGTTAGGGGTCCAGATGGTGCACTGTGAGCAAGCCAGGAATTGGGCCAACATATTTTGATGACGTGGGTAGACTAAGTCCCCATAATTTCATGCATTTGTTGTCGAACCGCACAGTCTTACTTGATTAGTAGGAAGTGTCCAGAGAAGAGTAGGGCATGTCACTAGAGAACCAGGGAGTGTTAACAAAAAGGAGGGATCGTAGAGTGTCATGAGGTGTACCATGTCATGAGAGCCGAGTGGAGGGGCAGGAGAGGGCGATGGAGTGGCAGGGAGTGGCAAAAGAGGGACAGGGAGTGTCACACAAGGGAAGGCATCAGAGAGTGTTGTGAGGCGGTGCACAATGTCATTAGATGGAACTGGAGTGTAGGGAGAGGAACAGGAAGTGTCAGGAGAGAGGCAGGGTTTTGGCAGAAGAGGGGCAGGGAGTGAATGTATGACATAATATCGACCACAAAAATATCGCAATAAAAAAATATCGCAACAAAAATATCGAGGACAATAATATCGGGATCCTATCTTCATAAAGGTAAGTACAAAAATATCGAAAAAATAATATCGTAGTACAAAAATATCGAAATTAAAAATATCGTTTTTTTAAATGTATTAATAATAATGTAAAAATAATGTTAAAATACATATAATTTAACAAATATTAATAAAAACATTAAAACATAATAAAAAAATTAAAAGTAATACATATACATTTAAAATAAATTAAAAACTTAATAATTTAATGTAATTTTATTTTTTTTAATTTCATTTAATTGATTTAAATTAAATTTAAATTTATTTTATTTTTACCCTGTACGCCTGTACCCCAAAAACCCAAAACTGACCCTGAACCCTAAAAATACCCCTGTACCCCAAAAACCTAAAACTGACCCTGAACCCTAAAAATACCCCTTTACCCAAAAACTGAAAACTGACCCTGAACCCTAAAAATACCCCTTTACCCAAGAACTGAAAACTGACCCTGAACCCTAAAAATACCCCTTTACCCAAAAACTGAATACTGACCCTGAACCCTAAAAATACCCCTTTACCCAAAAACTGAAAACTGACCCTGAACCCTAAAAATGCCCCTTTACCCAAAAACTGAAAACTGACCCTGAACCCTAAAAATACCCCTTTACCCAAAAACTGAAAACTGACCCTGAACCCCAAAAATACCCCTTTACCCAAGAACTGAAAACTGACCCTGAACCCTAAAAATACCCCTTTACCCAAAAACTGAAAACTGACCCTGAACCCTAAAAATACCCCTTTACCCAAGAACTGAAAACTGACCCTGAGCCCCAAAAATACCCCTTTACCCAAGAACTGAAAACTGACCCTGAACCCTAAAAATACTCCTTTACCCAAAATTAATTAACATTATTTAATTACCAATTAATTAATAATTAACAATAACAATAAAGTAAATATATTAGCACATTAGCTATAATTAATTTAATTTACTAATTAATATTAATTTTTCCCAAATAATTCATTAACAATAACAAAAAATTATATATATTAAAAAATTAATCTAATTAATGTAATTAACTAATTAATAATAATTAATTACAATTAATAATTAATTATAAATATGTACACAATTATATTAATTAATTAACTAATTAATATTAATTAATTACCAATTAATTGTTAAATAAAAATATGTACAAATTTATATTAATTAATTAACTGATTAATATTAATTAATTACCAATTAATTATTATTTAAAAATATTTACAAACATATATTAATTAATTAACTAATTAATATTAATTAATTACCAATTAATTATTAGATAAAAATATTTACAAACATATATTAATTAATTAATTATTATTAAATTACTTCCCACCCTATTCCCCTATAAACCCACAACCCGCTCTAATACTAAAACGCAAAATGTTAACAAAATTACTAATTTTCAAACATACATTTCTAAACATATTTAGCAAACATATAAACAACAAAATAAAATACATAACACTAAACAACAAAATTTCGATATTACTAACATACATACCTTAATCTCGATATTCTGTCTGTCGATATTATGGCACATCGATATTCTATACCATCGATATTAAAACATCGATATTATTGTATATCGATATTTTTATTTCGATATTTTGTCTGACTACCGCAGGGAGTGTCACTAGTTGGCCAGGGAGTGTTAAACTAGGGGAAGCAACTGAGAGCATTGTGAGGCGGTGCATACTATCATTAGTTGGGAGTGGAGTGTAGGGAAAGGCACAGGAAGTGTCAGGAGAGAGGCAGGGAGTGTCACTAGATGTTTGGGGAGTGTTAAACTACATTAGGGGTCGTAGAGTGTTCTAAGGAGGTGCACAGTGTCACTAGAGAGGACCGCAGTGTCAGGATAGGGACAGGGAGTGTAAGAAGAAGGACTTAGGGTAATAGAAGAACAGCAGTGTAGGAGGCTGGCTTAGTAAATGGTTCACGCTTATTTAAGTGGTGCAAATTGCACTCATCCAGGCAACACGTACGGTGATTTTGGTGGCCTCTGATAACCACAGGAAACTCTCAAAGTAGTAACTGTGGAGAGCAGCCTTAAGCCTTATCTTGAAGGAGTGTTCAGCAGCATGTTTCATGGAGGTAGGTTACACGAAAAAGAACCCCACATATACTTATAGGGTTTAAGTGCCGCGACCTCAGATATGCAAAAACGTATATTTGTTGTGAGAGGTGCTGTCACCAGCTCACACAGGCTGCAAGGGCAGACCTGCAGTCACAGTTTGAGTGGACTCTGATGGGTGGCACAGTACATGCGCCAGCCCATGGGAGACACCTGGTGTACCTATGCCCTGGGTGACTCAGTACCATATACTAGGGACTTACAAGGGTGCACCAGTAGCCAATTGTGGATGTACAGAAGTACTTACCATGGTCAATTTAGGGGAAAAGAACAGTGACTGGGGTCCTGATTACCAGGATCCCAGTCAGAATAATCAAAAACACACTGAAACCAAGCAAAAAGTGGGGGTAACCATGTGTTACATCCTGGTAAGGAATTCCAGAAGACTTGGATAAGTTACAGATGATAAGTTTATTCTTCTTAGATGGTTAGATAGGTTTTCCAGTATATATGTAATCAAACCCCAGCAGGAGCATCCTCTCTGCTGCTCAGCCCAGGATCCAACTGACAGTCCACTCACAGCATACCAAATATTCCAGTGACATCACATTCACACTAACATTCCACTCACACTGGCTGAACAGCAGAGGCAGAGAAACAGGGAAGATGTAAGGTAAAAACCTTAGATATAACACACCTTCCCTCTTTATAAAATGAACAAAGAGAAAGCAAAAGTAAGCAAAGGTAAATAGCAACATTGCAATAACATCACAGTATAATCAATACAAATTGCAGTAGAAAGATTGCAAATGCACATAAGTATGAAAAACATACTAAAAATAAGCAAGGTGAAATATGACGTAAAAATTAGCAATGAAGGTAAGCAATGAAGGAAAACATGTATTAAAGCATAAAGTGAGAACAGAATGACAAATAAAACAGCATGAAAGTAATACAAAAATAGAACAGACACACATCTCCTTCCTTAGCAGAGAAAAATTGAAGTAAGAAGTATCAAAAGGAAGGGAAAAAAAAGTAAAAGACAGAAAAGCAAACTGAGAGAATTACATAAGCAAGAAGTAATAATACCACGAAAACTAACAAGAAGTAGTACACGAGTGTGACCACCACAACTACACCAACTGGCCAGGCTAGCGAGAAGTATGGAACCGCTGAAAACATCAACAGGAAGAAGGAAAGAAAGAAAGAAATAAAAGTAAAGAAAACAGGTGACGTACACCTAACACATCAACCAAAAAGGGGGGGTGGAGGAACACAAGAGCCCCCTCCGCTTTGCTCACACGCCGCGCCTGACCCTCTGCGGGCACCAGAGTGCCACAACTGCCCCTATTGCCGCCGCTGGCCGAGCGAGGCCCACAGGAGGGTCGGAAACCCTCCCCCCCTGCTCCAAGACCAACGCAAGGGCCCCAAAGGGCCGAAGTCAACAGGTAATCCCAGGGGAGGATGGCGGAAGGCCGGGAAAGGCCCCGAGTTCGCCCCTCCCCCGGGGAAACTGACGCTGGGCCCCGTTGGCCCCATTGAGCCCCGAGAGACCGTGTGACCTGGATTAAGCATCGGGGGTACTTGGGCTGAATGACTGTGCATGCCTGGGGGAACAGGCTTAAGAGGAATCAACTGTCTATGCCCAGTAACCCGCTTGGGTTTGATTAACTCCTCGGGCCAATTGACTGTGCATGCCTTAAAACAATCTTATGCTGCATTAACTGTGCATGCCTGATTACCTGTTTTTAAGCCTGCTGATGGAGTGGTATAATATTTCCCAGTACTGAATTTCTTGCAGGGGCGGGCTTCTATGGAATCCTGATGGGGTTGTGTTATGATACTGATTGATTTACTCCATTGATATGTCGATGACGTGGTTACTGGTATTGAACTGTTGATATTTACTAGAGGAAATGCTCATAGCTGCTTCTTGAAATGTTTTAGCCCATGGTTTATGAAAGTCCCCCCCTTAGCCTGCAGAAGAGTATAATGTGACAGGCTGTGTTATTTGATGTTTTGCTCACCTGATAGAAATGCTTAATGAAATACTTTAATGAAACACTTATGAAATACTTTAATGAGATGCTAATGCAAATGCACATAAGTATGAAAAACATACTAAAAATAAGCAAGGTGAAATATGACGTAAAAATAAGCAATGAAGGTAAGCAATGAAGGAAAACATGTAATAAAGTATAAAGTGAGAACAGAATGACAAATAAAACAGCATGAAAGTAATGCAAAAATAGAAGAGACACACATCTCCTTCCTTAGCAGAGAAAAATTGAAGTAAGAAGTATCAAAAGGAAGGAAAAAAAAGTAAAAGACGGAAGAGCAAACTGAGAGAATTACATAAGCAAGAAGTAATAATACCACGAAAACTAACAAGAAGTAGTACACGAGTGTGACCACCACAACTACACCAACTGGCCAGGCTAGTGAGAAGTATGGAACCACTGAACACATCAACAGGAAGAAGGAAAGAAAGAAAGAAATGAAAGTAAAGAAAACAGGTGACGTACACCTAACACATCAACCAAAAAGGAAGACATGTAGAAAAGGTATGCGATCTGCGTAAACTGTACCACACCGAAGATAGGAGTACAGCCACGCCTAAAATTAGACCACAAGTGAAAATTGCAGGGAAAGTGCGGTCTGGGAAACTGAACTAGACAGCAAAGAAAAAGTCAGTGACACCTTAAATTAGACCACATAAGTAAACCTTTGACAAAATAATAATTAAACAGTAAATATCAAGTACTCATGTCAGGAATCAGAGGAACAAGAAATGCTCCAGGAAAAATGCGATCTGGGTAAACTGAACTACACATCAAAGAAGTTCAGTCACGCCTCAAGTTAGACCACATATGAAACTGCAGGAAAATACGATCTGGGTAAACTGAACTACACTGCAAAGAAATTCAGTCACGCCTCAAGTTAGACCACATATGAAACTGCAGGAAAATAAGATCTGGGTAAACTGAACTACACTGCAAAGAAATTCAGTCATTCCTCAAGTTAGACCACATATGAAACTGCAGGAAAATACGATCTGGGTAAACTGAACTACACTGCAAAGAAATTCAGTCATGCCTCAAGTTAGACCACATATGAAACTGCAGGAAAATACGATCTGGGTAAACTGAACTACACGGCAAAGAAATTCAGTCACGCCTCAAGTTTGACCATATATGAAAACCTGCAGGAAAATACGATCTGGGTAAGCTGAAGTACACTGCAAAGAAATTCAGTCACGCCTCAAGTTAGACCATATATGAAAACCTGCGCACTAAATGGAAAAATGCACTGTAAGTATCATCATGAAGTACCCAGTATGACCTGAAAATCAACGCTTAAGGTGAAGTAACCAGGAAAAGTGAAAAGCGTCTCTAGTCCAAGGGCAATAAGGTTGTAGAGAAAATAATAATGCTTCGAAATACTTCACAACATGTCTCCAAGGAAATTAAAATTGAAAGTCACATTTTGAAGAAGGTGTGCGCGTCACCACGCTGAAAGTACTTACAGGATGACTCCAATAAGAAATCAGCAACAAGACACCGGAGTGAAGCAGGAAATTATCGTAAAATGCCTGACAGTCATAATATGCAGCAATGTAGGCTGGATAGCGTCTCTCAGTACAAAGTCTGTCAGGGCATTCATAGAAGAAATAAGTGCGCACAAAACACTTAACTGATCATCCAGCTTCATGAAGAAGTAAACCAACTGGGTCAGAGAAATCTCCAATCAAGATGGCGGCACGCCAGGACGGCGCATGCCGGATGGCTCCAGGCCCGTCGATATGAAGAACGTGAACAAGCAGCTGGGAATCTGCTGTTACATTGATTGCAAAGACGTCAGGAAGATGAGGCAGGTCCCTCACGAGATCAAGAGCGCGCATTCCAGCTGAAGAATCCTCGCGAAAGGCGCACGTTAATAACGGTAAGTGTGCACACACTAAGGCAGAAAATTGAAATGCTGCATGTTGACCAAAAAATGTATTAATAAAGATGTAAAATAAATCCGCCTTGCCGAGAAGATAATGGGAGCACCTCTTTCTCGATCCCCAAGATGTGGCAGAGATAGAATCCAGATGCATGTGAAAAGTGCAGGAGAGTATATTTAAAGCTAAAATGAACGTGAAGCACAAAGTTCAAGTCAGAGTTCATGTGAGAAACAAGGCGCATCGCACAAAAATAATTCTCTCATCCCATAAATCCGCTGCTGTAGATGCTGAAAATATGGTTGCACTTAAGAGTAAAGATTTGCCCCTGAGCCATAGTAGATGTTGAAGTAGCATGGAAGCATACACCTGACAAATGGCCGCAAGGTGTCAAAGGCAGCAGGATTTGGGCAGAAGGAAACATGGAGCAGGAAAGATACACCCAGTCAGAAGCTGGCAGCGTAATCAGGCAGAAGGAAACAGGTAGCATCAGTGATACACCTTATCAGAGGCAGGTAGCAGTTATCAGGAGGAAGAAGCAAGTAGCAGGAAACATGTGCCCAGTCAGAAGCAGGTAGTAGCAATCAGGCAGGAATAAGCAGGTAGCAGGAGGCATATGTCCTGTTTGAAGCAGGCAGTAGAATTTTTAGGCAGATAGAAGCAGGTTACAGAAAATCTACGCCTTGTCCATGGGCTGTCCGGTGAAATATGGACACTGGTGGGGCGGGAGGGCGTAAAATCCTTAAGTAGGTTCTTTTGAGAAAATCTTGAATAAAAGTACCTTTAAGAAGCTTGTTGAAGGTCCTTAAGAAGCTTGAAGAAGGTCCTCACACGTAGTTTTGATCCACCTCGTCGCCAAATTTATGTTACATCCTGGTGAGGAATTCCAGAAGACTTGGATAGGTTCCAGATGATAAGTGTATTCTTCTTAGATGGTTAGATAGGTTTTCCAGTATATATGTAATAAAAGACCCACCAGGAGCATCCTCTCTGCTGCTCAGCCCAGGATCCAACTGACAGTCCACTCACAGCAGACCAAACACTCCAATGACATCACACTCACACTAACATTCCACTCACACTGGCTGAACAGCAGAGGCAGAGAAACAGGGAAGATGGAAGGTAAAAACCTTAGATATAACACCATGAAAGCAGATCCTACTTTTCTACAGGCAGGCAGTGTCCAGATAGGGGCAGGGAGTGTCTGTAGAGGGTCAGGGAGTGTCTGTAGAAGGGCAGGGGGTGTCTGTAGAGGTGCAGGGAGTGTCTGTAGAGGGACAGGGACTGTCTGTAGAGGGGCAGGGGGTGTCTGTAGAGGGGCAGGGAGTGTCTGTAGAGGGTCAGGGAGTGTCTGAAGAGGGGCAGAGGGTGTCTGTAGTGGGGCAGGGGGTGTCTGTAGAGGGGCAGGGAGTGTCTGTAGAGTCTGTAGAGGGGCATGGAGTGTCTGTAGAGGGGCAGGGAGTGTCTGTAGAGGGGCAGGGAGTGTCCAGAGAGGGACAGTGAGTGTCTGTAGTGGGTCAGTGAGTGTCTGTAGAGGGTCAGGGAGTGTCCAGAGAGGGGCAGGAGTGTCTGTAGAGGGGCAGGGAGTGTCTGTAGAGGGGCAGGGAGTGTCTGTAGAGGGTCAGGGAGTGCCTGTAGAGGGGCAGTGAGTGTCTGTAGAGGGGCAGGGAGTGTCTGAAGAGGGGCAGGCGGTGTCTGTAGAGGGGCAGGGACTGTCTGTAGAGGGGCAGGGGGTGTCTGTAGAGGGGCAGGGAGTGTCTGTAGAGGGTCAGGGAGTGTCTGAAGAGGGGCAGAGGGTGTCTGTAGTGGGGCAGGGGGTGTCTGTAGAGGGGCAGGGAGTGTCTGTAGAGTCTGTAGAGGGGCATGGAGTGTCTGTAGAGGGGCAGGGAGTGTCTGTAGAGGGGCAGGGAGTGTCCAGAGAAGGACAGTGCGTGTCTGTAGTGGGTCAGTGAGTGTCTGTAGAGGGTCAGGGAGTGTCCAGAGAGGGGCAGGAGTGTCTGTAGAGGGGCAGGGAGTGTCTGTAGAGGGGCAGGGAGTGTCTATAGAGGGTCAGGGAGTGCCTGTAGAGGGGCAGGGAGTGTCTGTAGAGGGGCAGTGGGTGTCTGCAGAGGGGCAGGGAGTGTCTGTAGAGGGGCAGGGAGTGTATACAGAGGGGCAGAGAGTGTCTGCAGAGGGTCAGTGAGCGCCTGTAGAGGGGCAGGGAGTGTCCAGAGAGGGACAAGGAGTGGCTGTCGTGGGTCAGTGAGTGTCTGTAGAGGGTCAGGGAGTGTCCAGAGAGGGGCAGGAGTGTCTGTAGAGGGGCAGGGAGTGTCTATAGAGGGGCAGAGAGTATCTGTAGAGGGTCAGTGAGTGTCTGTAGAGGGGCAGGGAGTGTCTGTAGAGGGGTAGTGATTGTCTGTAGAGGGGCAGTGAGTGCCTGTAGAGGGGCAGGGAGTGTCTGTAGAGGGGCAGGGAGTGTCTGTAGAGGGGCATGGAGTGTCTGTAGAGGGGCAGGGAGTGTCTGTAGAGGGGCGAGGAGTATCTGTAGAGGGTCAGTGAGTGCCTGTAGAGGGGCATGGAGTGTCTGTAGAGGGGCAGGGAGTGTCTGTAGAGGG
The DNA here is from genome assembly GCF_964261635.1 of Lissotriton helveticus. Taxonomy (NCBI): domain Eukaryota; kingdom Metazoa; phylum Chordata; class Amphibia; order Caudata; family Salamandridae; genus Lissotriton; species Lissotriton helveticus. Next base: position 2,125,241,106 of record NC_136065.1, on the reverse strand, counting down.
GCAGGGAGTATCTGTAGAGGGTCAGTGAGTGTCTGTAGAGGGGTAGGGAGTGTCTGTAGAGGGGTAGTGATTGTCTGTAGAGGGTCAGGCAGTATCCAGATAGGGGATGGGAGTGTCTGTAGAGGGGCAGGGAGTGTCTATAGAGGAGTAGGGAGTGTCTTTAGAGGGTCAGTGAGTGCCTGAAGAGGGGCAGGGAGTGTCTGTAGAGGGGCAGTGAGTGTCTACAGAGGGGCAGGGAGTGTCTGAAGAGGGGCAGGGAGTGTCAGTAGAGGGGCAGGGAGTGTCAGTAGAGGGGCAGGGAGTGTCTACAGAGGGGCTGTGAGAGCCTGTAGAGGGGCAGGGAGTTTCCAGAGAGGGGCAGGGAGTGTCTGTAGTGGGGCAGGGAGTGTCTATAGAGGGGCAGGGAGTATCTGTAGAGGGTCGGTGAGTGTCTGTAGAGAGGCAGGGAGTGTCTGTAGAGGGGCAGGGAGTGCCTGTAGAGGGGCAGAGAGTGTCTGTAGAGGGGCAGGAAGTGTCCAGATAGGGGTGTCCATAGAGGGACAGGGAGTGTCTGTAGAGGGGCAGGGAGTGTCTGTAGAGGGTCAGTGAGTGTCTGTAGAGGGCCAGGGAATGTCTGTAGAGGGGCAGGGAGTGTCTCTAGAGGGGCAGGGAGTGTCTACAGAGGGGCAGGGAGTGTCTGCAGAGGGTCACTGAGCACCTGTAGAGGGGCAGGGAGTGTCTGAAGAGGGGCAGGGGGTGTCCGTAGAGGGGCAGGGAGTGCCTGTAGAGGGGCAGGGAGTGTCTGAAGAGGGGCAGGGAGTGTCAGTAGAGGGGCAGGGGGTGTCTGTAGAGGGGCAGGGAGTGTCTATAGAGGGGCAGGGAGTGTCTGTAGAGGGGCAGGGAGTGTCTGTAGAGGGGCAGGGAGTGTCTGTAGAGGGACAGGGAGTGCCTGTAGAGAGGCAGGGAGTGTCTATAGAGGAGCAGGGAGTGTCTGTAAAGGGGCAGAGAGTGTCTATAGAAGGGCAGGGAGTGTCTGTAGAGGGTCAGGGATTGTCTGTAGCTGGTCAGAGAGTGCCTGTAGAGGGTCAGGGAGTGTCTATAGAGCGTCAGTGAGTGTCTGTAGAGGGTCAGGGGGTGCCTGTGGAGGGTCAGGGAGTGTCTAAGGAGGGTCAGGGAGTGTCTGTAGAGGGTCAGGGAGTGTCTGTAGAGGGGCAGGGATTGTCTGTAGAGGGACAGGGAGTGCCTGTGGAGGGGCAGGGAATGCCTGTAGAGGGGCAGGGAGTGCCTGTAGAGGGACAGGGAGTATCTGTAGATGGGCAGGGAGTGTCTATAGAGGGGCAGGGAGTGTCTGTAGAGGGGCAGGGAGTGCCGGTAGAGAGGCAGGGAGTGTCTATAGAGGAGCAGGGATTGTCTGTAGAAGGTCAGTGAGTGTCTGTAGAGGGTCATGGAGTGTCTATAGAGGGTCAGGGAGTGTCCGTAGATAGAGGGTCAGTGAGTGCCTGTAGAGGGACAGGGAGTATCTGTAGATGGGCAGGGAGTGTCTATAGAGGGGCAGGGAGTGTCTGTAGAGGGGCAGGGAGTGCCGGTAGAGAGGCAGGGAGTGTCTATAGAGGAGCAGGGATTGTCTGTAGAAGGTCAGTGAGTGTCTGTAGAGGGTCATGGAGTGTCTATAGAGGGTCAGGGAGTGTCCGTAGATAGAGGGTCAGTGAGTGCCTGTAGAGGGGCAGGGAATGTCTGTAGAGGGGCAGGGAGTGTCTGTAGAGGGTCAGTGAGCGCCTGTAGAGGGGATGGGAGTGTCTGAAGAGGGGCAGGGAGTGTCAGTAGAGGGGCAGGGCGTGTCTGAAGAAGGGCAGGGAGTGTCAGTAGAGGGGCAGGGAGTGTCTGTAGAGGGGCAGGGAGTGTCCAGAGGGGGGCAGGGTGTGTCTGTAGTGGGTCAGTGAGTGTCTGTAGAAGGTCAGGGAGTGTCCAGAGAGGGGCAAGAGTGTCTGTAGTGGGGCAGGGAGTATCTATAGAGGGGCAGGGAGTATCTGTAGAGGGTCGGTGAGTGTCTGTAGAGAGGCAGGGAGTGTCTGTAGAGGGTCAGGGAGTGTCCATAGAGGGGCAGGGAGTGTCTATAGAGGGGCAGGGAGTGTCTGTAGAGGGTCAGTGAGTGCCTGTGGAGGGTCGGTGAGTGCCTGTAGAGGGACAGGGAGTGTCTGTAGAGGGGCAGTGAGTGTCTATATAGGGGCAGGGAGTGTCTGTAGAGGGGCAGGGAGTGCCTGTAGTGGGGCAGGGAGTGTCTGTAGAGGGGCAGGGAGTGTCTGTAGAGGGGCAGGGCGTATCTGTAGAGGGGCAGGGAGTGTCTGTAGAGGGACAGGGAGTGTCTGTAGAGGGACAGGGAGTGCCGGTAGAGAGGCAGGGAGTGTCTATAGAGGAGCAGGGAGTATCTGTAAAGGGGCATAGAGTGTCTATAGAAGGGCAGGGAGTGTCTGTAGAGGGTCAGTGAGCGCCTGTAGAGGGGCAGTGAGTGTCTGTAGAGGGGCAGGGAGTGTCTGTAGAAGGTCAGTGAGTGTCTGTAGAGGGTCAGGGAGTGTCTATAGAGGGTCAGTGAGTGTCTGTAGAGGGGCAGGGAGTGTCTGTAGAAGGTCAGTGAGTGTCTGTAGAGGGTCAGGGAGTGTCTATAGAGGGTCAGGGAGTGTCTATAGAGGGTCAGTGAGTGTCTATAGAGGGTCAGGGAGTGTCTATAGAGGGTCGGGGAGTGTCTGTAGAGGGACAGGGAGTGCCTGTGGAGAGGCAGGGAGTGTCTGTAGAGGGGCAGGGAGTGCCTGTGGAGGGTCAGGGAGTGTCTAAGGAGGGTCAGGCAGTGTCTGTAGAGGGTCAGGGAGTGTCTGTAGAGGGACAGGGATTGTCTGTAGAGGGACAGGGAGTGCCTGTGGAGAGGCAGGGAGTGCCTGTTGATGGGCAGGGATTGTCTGTAGAGGGGTAGGGAGTGTCTGTAGAGGGTCAGTGAGTGTCTGTAGAGGGGCAGGGAGTGTATGTAGAGGGACAGGGAGTGCCTGTGGAGAGGCGGGAGTGTCTGTAGAGGGTCAGTGAGCGCCTGTAGAGGGGCAGGGAATGTCTGTAGAGGGGCAGGGAGTGTCTGTAGGAGGTCAGTGAGTGCCTGTAGAGGGGCAGTGAGTGTTTATAGAGGGGCAGGTGGTGTCTGTAGAGGGTCGGTGAGTGCCTGTAGAGGGAGAGGGAGTGTCTGTAGAGGGGCAGGGAGTGTCTATAGAGGGGCAGGGAGTGTCTGTAGAGTTGCAGGGAGTGCCTGTAGAGGGGCAGGGAGTGCCTGTAGAGGGACAGGGAGTGTCTGTAGAGGGGCAGGGAGTGTCTATAGAGGGGCAGGGAGTGTCTGTAGAGGGGCAGGGGATGCCGGTAGAGAGGCAGGGAGTGTCTATAGAGGAGTAGGGAGTGTGTGTAGAAGGTCAGTGAGTGTCTATAGAGGGTCAGGGAGTGTCTATAGAGGGTCAGGGAGTGTCTGTAGAGGGTCAGTGAGTGTCTGTAGAGGGTCAGGGAGTGTCTGTAGAGGGACAGGGAGTGCCTGTGGAGAGGCAGGGAGTGCCTGTAGAGGGGCAGGGAGTGTCTGTAGAGGGTCAGTGAGTGTCTATAGAGGGGCAGGGAGTGTCTGTAGAGGGTCGGGTCAGTGAGTGCCTGTAGAGGGGCAGGGAATGTCTATAGAGGGGCAGGGAGTGTCTGTAGAGGGTCGGGTCAGTGAGTGTCTGTAGAGGGGCAGAGTATCTATAGAGGGGGCAGGGAGTGCCTGTAGAGGGGCAGGGAGTGTCTGTACAGGGTCAGTGAGTGCCTATAGAGGGGCAGGGAGTGTCTATAGAGGGGCAGGGAGTGTCTCTAGAAGGTCAGTGAGTGGCTGTAGAGGGGTAGGGAGTGTCTGTAGAGGGGCAGGGAGTGTCTGTAGAAGGTCAGTGAGTGTCTGTAGAGGGGCAGCGAGTGCCAGGAGAAGGGCAAGAAGCACGAGAAGGCATGGAGTGTCAGGGAGGGGATGTCACTAGGGGAGCAGGGAGCCATTACAGGGCTGTCTCAAAGGAATCTTGGCTGCTTCACGCCCCAGATATCTGTGTAAAGTCCTCCCTTGCCCCACACACCTGGCATTATGACCCACATTGCACTCCAAACTACACCCGCAGAGCCCCGTGATGCTGCAGCAAAAGGTGAACCTGCCCTTAAAACAGTGTCACTGGGTCTGGCCCATCTTGACATCGGTTAAAGCCTTGCACACGTGCCTCAGACCATCCTACCTCCAATAAAGGTCTTCTGCTTGTATCTGCCCCTCATCAGGGGTCTTTGCTCGTATGACACAATCACTCCAGCACTCTGAGAAGTCCACTGGGTCCCACTCCCCTCATGCATACCCGGTGCCTCCCTTACACAGCTGTCAACACCAGCAGCGACCCACCACACCTGGCTGCTAAGGTGAACACCTCCAGAGGAACACGCACAACATGCAACTTCAGCATCGCCAGGCGGGCAGTGAGGGCAAGAAGGAAGAGATACAAACCTCCAGAACCTCCCTCAGAGTATCAAATCCAGCAGAACCCACTCTTTCTCCACTTCTGGTGCCAGAGCGGCGGTGTTGGGCCCTTGCTCATCTCTAGGAAGTGGGTGCTAGCAGTTAAATCTCACTCCAGGGGTGAGACGGTGATCGAATCTCAGACGGTACGGTACTGTAGTGTAGTTCCTATATCCCTGATAGGTTCTGCGCATTGGAATAACATACACTATAGATTTGACATGGGACTGATGTCAGTATGTCTCTATTGAGTACTTTAAACTTAATTGTGTGTGTGCCAGTGAGCTCGGTGGACACTAGAAACTTCTCGAATAAGCAAGAAGGGATTAGTCTCTGACAACCACATAAACATAACAACTTTGTTTCCTTTAGAGTCGGAACAATATCTTCAGAGTCGTGGAAACAATAGATAACTATTTCTCTCACTCAATCGTGCATGCTTCGTTTCTACAGAGTTGCACAGAAATAGTGAGAGGGGCGTTTCAATAAAAGGGTTTATTGAACAGTCTTATTTCTCATGCAAGAGAAATGAACTGCTACAATCGTAAGACAGAATGCGAAATAGAATATGTACAGCGTTAGCAGTAATATAAAATAATATTGTAATAGCATGTTTTTGCGGCTATCATATATTCATTAAAATACATAAATACCACAGGCTAAAATACTCAACTGGTGCTTCTAAAATAATCCTACCCCAGAGCACCTAACCTAAGTCTAGAACGAGGTAAGAAGTAGGTGCTGTTTAGCTATAGTCTAGTTTAGTTGTGCCAAGAATTGCCAAAGGTTTCTCTAGGTTCTAATCAGCTGCATACCTTAGAATGACAGAGGTTTGTACCTCATTCCCGGGACTCGATTTCTAACACCTTGCAAGGGAAGTCAGAAACACTGGAGCTATATTCTCAGCAAGCATCACAGCTTCTGGTCAGTGTGTCAGCTGGAGAGTCGGCTTCCTTCGGGACTTGCTGTGGTTAGCAGCGTCGTGCAAGTAGGTAGTTGAACTGCATCGAACCACACCGTGCTTTGCCATAGCAAGGGAAGGTATATTTATACCTTGAAGGTGTTTAGGAATGCCAAAATTGACGTAAAATCCGGGCATGAGAACGTCATGAATGAACCCCTTAGGAATAGATGTTCATGCATAATAAATGAGTTCTTGGAGAAATCAATATCCAGGCTGGGGGAAGTTCCTTCTGCGTAAGAGTCTGGTTTTCCAAGAACTCGTTGTGATGTAGAGACACACTAAACTCCTGAGGCGGAAAGCCGGGACATAGCGTAACTAGTGCTTTTTAAACATTGTGTATTTTGAATTGTTTTTAACTTACTCACTCTCCCTTCTGGGCACTGGTTTGGGAAGACTTTTGGGAAACTTTGGCAGTCTCGCGCAGCTGATTGGAAGAGCTGCAGCGGGAACATACTATTTGCGCTGTCGCCATTGGCCAGCGGACACTGACCACGCCCCCTTTTAAACAGGCCCCGCCCCCCGCCGAACCTTCAAATCGCGCTGAAAGCGAGCGCGCAGCAGAGACACACTAAACTCCTGAGGCGGAAAGCCGGGAGATAGCGTAACTAGTGCTTTTTAAAAATTGTGTATTTTGAATTGTTTTTAACTTACTCGCTCTCCCTTCTGGGCACTGGTTTGGGAAAACTTTTGGGAAACTTTGGCAGTCTCGCGCAGCTGATTGGAAGAGCTGCAGCGGGAACATACTATTTGCGCTGTCGCCATTGGCCAGCGGACACTGACCACGCCCCCTTTTAAACAGGCCCCGCCCGCCCCGCCGAACCTTCAAATCGCGCTGAAAGCGAGCGCGCAGCAGAGACACACTAAACTCCTGAGGCGGAAAGCCGGGAGATAGCGTAACTAGTGCTTTTAAAAAAATGTGTATTTTGAATTGTTTTTAACTTACTCACTCTCCCTTCTGGGCACTGGTTTGGGAAGACTTTTGGGAAACTTTGGCAGTCTCGCACAGCTGATTGGAAGAGCTGCAGCGGGAACATACTATTTGCGCTGTCGCCATTGGCCAGCGGACACTGACCACGCCCCCTTTTAAACAGGCCACGCCCCCCCTCGCACCTTCAAATCACGCTGAAAGCGAGCGCGCAGCAGAGACACACTAAACTCCTGAGGCGGAAAGCCAGGAGATAGCGTAACTAGTGCTTTTTAAAAATTGTGTATTTTGAATTGTTTTAACTTACTCGCTCTCCCTTCTGGGCACTGGTTTGGGAAGACTTTTGGGAAACTTTGGCAGTCTCGCGCAGCTGATTGGAAGAGCTGCAGCGGGAACATACTATTTGCGCTGTCGCCATTGGCCAGCGGACACTGACCACGCCCCCTTTTAAACAGGCCACGCCCCCCCCCAAACCTTCAAATCGCGCTGAAAGCGAGCGCGCAGCAGAGACACACTAAACTCCTGAGGCGGAAAGCCGGGAGATAGCGTAACTAGTGCTTTTTAAAAATTGTGTATTTTGAATTGTTTTTAACTTACTCGCTCTCCCTTCTGGGCACTGGTTTGGGAAGACTTTTGGGAAACTTTGGCAGTCTCGCGCAGCTGATTGGAAGAGCTGCAGCGGGAACATACTACTTGCGCTGTCGCCATTGGCCAGCGGACACTGACCACGCCCCCTTTTAAACAGGCCACGCCCCCCGCCGAACCTTCAAATCGCGCTAAAAGCGAGCGCGCAGCAGAGACACACTAAACTCCTGAGGCAGAAAGCCGGGAGATAGCGTAACTAGTGCTTTTTAAAAATTGTGTATTTTGAATTGTTTTTAACTTACTCGCTCTACCTTCTGGGCACTGGTTTGGGAAGACTTTTGGGAAACTTTGGCAGTCTCGCGCAGCTGATTGGAAGAGCTGCAGCGGGAACATACTATTTGCGCTGTCGCCATTGGCCAGCGGACACTGACCACGCCCTCTTTTAAACAGGCCACACCCCCCGCCAAACCTTCAAATCGCGCTGAAAGCGAGCGCGCAGCAGAGACACACTAAACTCCTGAGGCGGAAAGCCGGGAGATAGCGTAACTAGTGCTTTTTAAAAATGGTGTATTTTGAATTGTTTTTAACTTACTCGCTCTCCCTTCTGGGCACTGGTTTGGGAAGACTTTTGGGAAACTTTGGCAGTCTCGCGCAGCTGATTGGAAGAGCTGCAGCGGGAACATACTATTTGCGCTGTCGCCATTGGCCAGCGGACACTGACCACGCCCCTTTTAAACAGGCCACGCCCCCCCGCCGAACCTTCAAATCGCGCTGAAAGCGAGCGCGCAGCAGAGACACACTAAACTCCTGAGGCGGAAAGCCGGGAGATAGCGTAACTAGTGCTTTTTAAAAATTGTGTATTTTGAATTGTTTTTAACTTACTCGCTCTCCCTTCTGGGCACTGGTTTGGGAAGACTTTTGGGAAACTTTGGCAGTCTCGCGCAGCTGATTGGAAGAGCTGCAGCGGGAACATACTATTTGCGCTGTCGCCATTGGCCAGCGGACACTGACCACGCCCCCTTTTAAACAGGCCTCGCCCCCCGCCGAACCTTCAAATCGCGCTGAAAGCGAGCGCGAAGCAGAGACACACTAAACTCCTGAGGCGGAAAGCCGGGAGATAGCGTAACTAGTGCTTTTTAAAAATTGTGTATTTTGAATTGTTTTTAACTTACTCGCTCTCCCTTCTGGGCACTGGTTTGGGAAGACTTTTGGGAAACTTTGGCAGTCTCGCGCAGCTGATTGGAAGAGCTGCAGCGGGAACATACTATTTGCGCTGTCGCCATTGGCCAGCGGACACTGACCACGCCCCCTTTTAAACAGGCCTCGCCCCCCGCCGAACCTTCAAATCGCGCTGAAAGCGAGCGCGAAGCAGAGACACACTAAACTCCTGAGGCGGAAAGCCGGGAGATAGCGTAACTAGTGCTTTTTAAAAATTGTGTATTTTGAATTGTTTTTAACTTACTCGCTCTCCCTTCTGGGCACTGGTTTGGGAAGACTTTTGGGAAACTTTGGCAGTCTCGCGCAGCTGATTGGAAGAGCTGCAGCGGGAACATACTATTTGCGCTGTCGCCATTGGCCAGCGGACACTGACCACGCCCTCTAACAGGCCACGGCCCTCCTCCTATAAATCATGTGCTTTCCCCGTACGCGCAGCGGGCGCGCCGTCAGCGCGCCGAAGGCGCGCCAAAGGAAAGCCCGTCTGCGCCCGTCCGCGATCGGACTGCGACCGCGGCCAGCCATGCTGCTCGGGAGGTGCCTGTTGGGGGCCGGATTGCCTGGTCATCCGCAGACCTGTGTGCGCTAAACATCGACCAAGGCTGCAGAGCTCACTTGATGATGTTGAAAGCGAAGTCTTCGCCCAAGACATGCGAGTGCTGCGGGTTTACCCTAGGGGCCTACGGTAAGGTGGCTGGTGAGACACCTGCAAAAATAATAGCGCCAAGGTCCGTTTGCTTTAAAGCAGCCCTTTTAAATTGCAGATCTCTGCCAAGGCACGCGGCCGATATTTGGTCGCTACTTGAGGATCATGAGTGGGACGCTCTGTTTTTAACAGAGACCTGGCTCAGGGAGGATAATATGACGGCTATTGCACTTGCTATACCTACGGGCTATAAAATGTGTTTTGCTAATCGAGGTGAGGACAAGAAAGGAGGAGGTGTAGCAGTGATAATTAAGGCAGCTTTCACGCTTACCTCATCTACCCCTATACAGATATCAGGAGCTGAAGGCCTACATTTTGGTATCCAGATGGGCACACAGGTCACACTAGCGGGGTTATTAGTATATCGCCCCCCGGGAGGTTCTATCTCCGGCTTGGAATCATTGCTGGATATGATTATTCAGAGCTCACTCTTACACTCCCATTTTCTTCTACTAGGGGATTTTAATGTTCATGTGGATACGGATAATTGTATCCTAGCTGAAACTTTACTGTCCACTTTGTTGACTGCAAATTTGACGCTATGTAATGAGGGCCCTACACTTAGCGCTGGCCACACGTTAGACCTTATTATAAATAATGGGGATATTGTAAAGGTTGAGACGGCCATGCCGCTGACTTGGTCTGATCATTTCCTTATTCCCTTTACGGTGGAAATAGTTACGTCTAGACCGGCTATGAGTAAATGTACTTTTATTAAAAGGCATTGGAACAAGCTAGTCCCTGTGGCAATGGGTCCGGCCCTGGGCCTGAAAAAACCTGTTTTAACTGCTGACAGTAACACTGATGCGCAATTATTCAATGATTGGATCAAGAACATGGTGGACTCAGTTGCACCCGCCAAACTTGCAACCTCACAATGGGAGTCCCCATCGGCCCCCTGGTTCTCGAGTGATCTCAGAGCCGAAAAGAAGGCATGTCAAAAATTAGAGAGGCTATGGAGAGTAAGGTATGGAGAGGCAGAAAGGGACCTATATAAGGAGGCACTAACAAATCTGCAGAAGTCAGTGAGAAGGGCCAAGAAAGCCTTCTTTGCAACCTCTATTCGAGAAGCTGAGCACTCTAGTAAGGACGTTTTTAAAGTGGTACAGTCCTTCTTTAAACCTAGCTGCATAGAAAGGGAGGTTTCCCCATCCTTATCATTGTGCAACAGTATCTCGGAGTTTTTTGAGGGTAAGATTCAAAAAGTGTACGACTCCTTTGGCCCGGAGGTTAGGACGGAGAAATCAGATACAGTAAAAAAAACAGTGCCAGGGGTAGCACTCGAGCAGTTCCATCAGATAGATTTGGACTCAGTCACCAAGGAGCTCCAAAAATGTAAATCGGGCTCTCCCGATGATCCCTGCCCGCCTAAACTTTGGAAATCTATAACTGAATTTGTGGCTCCCACCCTTCAGTCCATCTGGAATGGGTCCATTACTTCAGGAGTATTCCCGGACGCTTGGAAGCATGCCACTCTTCTTCCACTAAAGAAAAAAGCAAATGGGGATCCGCTGGACCTGGGTAACCTGCGCCCAATCTCTCTTTTGGCGGCCCCAGGAAAAATGCTCGAGAAGTTAATCCAGCGCCAGCTTAACAAATTTATTGAGGACAATGACGTCCTACATGAGACTCAATCAGGCTTTAGACCGGGCTTTAGCACGGAGACTGCACTCATTGAAGTGGCAGAATCAGTGAGGTGGTCGATGGATGCAGGGGAATCAGCTATACTGGTTCTCCTGGACCTGTCGGCCGCCTTCGATACGGTGGATCATGATAGGCTCATACAACGCCTGGCAGAGATAGGGCTAAAAGACCAAGCACTGGGATGGGTTCAGTCATACCTATCACTGAGAACACAGAAGGTGGCATTGGGTCGTATGGTATCTAAACCCACCAAGATAAAATGTGGTGTTCCTCAGGGGTCGGCCCTGAGCCCGCTTCTATTTAATGTTTACTTGGCACCTCTGTTCACACTCATCTCAAACTGGGGGGTCAAGGCGATATCTTATGCGGATGACACCCAGCTGGTGTTTCCATACGTGTCGGAAGAAGCTTTCGCAACTTTTAAGGGGTGCCTCCGAGATGTGGCCAGCTGGATGAACGCTAATAAACTTAAATTGAATGCTGAGAAGACAGAGGTCATTTTCTTTGGCAAGGGATCGCCCCCCTGCAGAGTTTTGGTGGCCGGTGGAAATGGGGATGCCACCGTCGCCGAGCCAGAGCGCAAAAAACTTGGGAGTCCGCTGGGACAGTAGTCTCTCTTTTGATTCTCATATTCGTCAGGTAGCAGGATGCTGTCTATCCAAGCTGAGGAACCTGCGCAAGATCCTGAGACTTCTACCAGAAGAGTGTCGTAAGACTGTAGTCCATGCCACAGTTACATCGAGGCTGGACTACGCCAACGGACTCTATCTGGGTCTTCCCCGATATTTAATCCAGCGCCTACAGTTGGTGCAGAATGCGGCTGCGAGACTGTTGAGGTGTATTCCCTTAAAGCACCCTGTCTCTCCGCATCTTCGGGCACTGCACTGGCTTCCAGTGGCCAGTAGGATCAAGTTTAAAACCTTGACGCTGGCCTTCAGGTCCCTGTATGGCATCTGTCCTAATTATCTGAGAGCCAGGCTACCCAGGTATCACCAGACGAGGACCCTCCGCTCCAATGGGCGGGTGCAGCTTGTGGTCCCTCGAGCACGAAGAGTGCGGCTGGGTGGAAGAACCTTCTCGGCCAATGTAGCGGGGCTATGGAACTCTCTCCCTCCTGCATTACAACAGGCCCCTTCTGAAACTTGTTTTAAACGACTGCTAAAAACCTGGCTATTTACTACACTATGCTAAGATCTGCCACCTGACATATGGCTAGTATGTTCTCATAGCGCAGGGACACCTCCATGTGAGGTAGCTGTTCGCGCTTTTACAAGACTCATTATTATTATTATTATTATTATTATTGATGAACGGATGGAAGCAGCCATGCCTGTATCTGGGTAGCATGGGCTATGCCTAAATAAGGGCTTGATTTCCATGCCTATATAAGGGCAATGTGAATTGTACCTATATAAGGGCATGAATCGGAAAAATTCATACGGAATCTAAATCGATACACAACAGCACAGTAAGTGACACTCAATAACTTTGATGTCCAGTAAGTGATTCATCTTTGAAAAAATTACTTTATTAGATAAATAAATCCATTGGAATAATGATAAACAAAGCTATGTGCAAACAGCACTTTACAAAGCCTGTATATAAATTATAATACAAAGCCAAGCAGCACTAAGGCTATTTTATTAATACCAGGCAACCGCCTAGTCCAATCAATCAATCACTCAGAGTTTGTAAAGTGCGGCTACTCACCTGTGGGGGTCTCAAGGCGCTGTGGGCGCACAGAGGATCAGACGAAGTGCTGAATTCATCTGAAGAGCAGCTCATGAGGCTGATGTGCGACGGGTGGTCCCACGGGGGCATTTGAAGCTCCGCACCTGATGCCTTCGGAAGAGCGTGACGAACGGATCCCCACCCAGGAGCCTCCCCCTGCACTCCATGCACACAAAAGGCCAGATTAGCACCAGTTGTGTTACAACCAGTGAGCAGTAGCACCACGTCAAGGTTCTGACCATTGCTACTGACCATTCACACCATTCATACGGGGGCCTACAACACCCCTTCCCCCTGGGAGCCCTTTCTTCTTTATTGGACACCATGCCCCCACCCTCCACCCCATAAAGACCCTCATTCACACCATTCATAACCCAAGGACTCAGGCGTACGCTGGGAAGCCCCCTCCGAGACCCCCCAGCGTATCGCGGCAGATCCAGGACTCACGCTGGGGCCCTGAGAGGGTGCCAAAGAGACAATGCAGCGGGGGCCAAGGTGAGCCCCTACCTGGCCCCTCCCAGGGTGGAGGAGAATCGGCGGGGAGCGTGAGTGCGGAGGGCACTCGAACTCGACAAGCACCGAAGCTCCCCCGCAGCCTGCTCCCTCACTGCCCACCACTAGGTGTGGTGCAGCGGCCAGGGCAGCTGACTTCAGAGCACAGGATTCAGGTTTCGATACCCGGCTCTGGTGGCAGCTCAGCTCAGCACCATGTGACTCTGGGCAATAGCTCACTTAACTTCCACGATGACCCCCAGCACCTTGAGACCCGGAAGGGTGAGTAGTTTGCGCTTTACAAATACAGATTTAGAAATAAATCTGTATTTGTAAAGCGCGAACTACTCACCCTCAGGGGTCTCAAGGCACTGGGGGGCCGAGTGGAAATTAAGTGAGTGATTGCCCAGAGTCTCATGGTGCTGAGCTGAGCTGCCGCCGGGGCCAGGGATCGAACCCTGTCCTCTGAAGTCAGCTGCCCTGACCACTGCACCACACCTCTCACTGCCCCCTCTGGATATATAGGCTTGCAGGAGTGACATCACAGAGGAAGGGGGGACAGGATGTACAGGGCTGGTGGAGTGACATCACAGACAAAGGGGGGGGGGCAGGATTTGCAGGCCAGGGGGAGTGACATCACAGACGAAGGGGGGGACAGGATTTGCAGGCCAGGGAAGTGACATCACAGATGAAGGGGGGGACAGGATTTGCAGGCCAGGGGGAGTGACATCACAGACGAAGGGGGGGGGGACAGGATTTGCAGGCCAGGGGGAGTGACATCAGAGAGGAAGGGTGGGGGGACAGGATGTACAGAGTTGGGGGAGTGACATCACAGAGGAAACATGGGGAACAGGATATGATGGCCTGGAGAGTGACATCACAGAGGAGGAGGAGACAGGATATGCAGGTGTGAGGGAGTAAGGGGCAGGATATAAAGGCCTTGGGGAGTGATATAGCAGGCGAAGGAGGGGACAGGATATGCAGCACTGGGGGAGTGACATCACAGAGGAAGGGTGGACAAGATATGCTGGTTTGAGGCAGTGGCATGGCAGAGAAACAACACTTAGCGCAGATGTGCAGTGAGTGTGGCATCTTGGCATCAAAGTCTGTCAGGAAACAAGGTCAAGCGGCGATTGCAGCTAGTAGTATGGCTTTAAAATGGAAATAGCAGTTTTCGAAGCATTTCCATACCTAAAACAATCCTCGTTATTTAAGAATTAGACCTGGAGGCTCTATTCATTTATGAATTCACAGATCAAGAAGAGGATGTGGGAGAGTGGCGTTCAATGAAATTTGGTTTGGTGGAAAACGTACGGGGCTTCATATAGGGCCACATTTACAAATTCCAGTACTCGTAAAGCGCACAATTACCCAAAGGTGTCAAGGCGCTGGGGGCCGTCGGGGAGATTAAGCGAGCTATTACCCAGAGTCACACGGTGCTGGGCTGATCTTCCGCCGGCACCGGGGATCAAACCATGAGTCCCCGGGTTCTGGAGTCAGTCGCCCTGGCCGCTGCGCCACACCTATTCCGTATAGGGCCATATTTACAAGGGAGTAACGCGGCACAGAGCCGCAAGCTGAGAGAGGCAGGGAGTGTCACTAGATGTTTGGGGAGTGTTAAACTACATTAGGGGTCGTAGAGTGTTCTGAGGAGGTGCACAGTGTCACTAGAGAGGACCGCAGTGTCAGGATAGGGACAGGGAGTGTAAGAAGAAGGACTTAGGGTAACAGGAGAGCAGCAGTATAGGAGGCTGGCTTAGTAAATGGTTCACGCTTATTTAAGTGGTGCAAATTACACTAATCCAGGCAACACGTACAGTGATTTTGGTGGCCTCTGATAACCACAGGAGGCTCTCAAAGTAGTAACTGTGGAGAGCAGCCTTAAGCCTTATCTTGCAGGAGTGTTCAGCAGCTTGTTTCATGTAGGTAGGTGTTACATCCTACTTTTCCTCCCTCTCTGTCCTTTTTTAGTGTTTGTTCTAAGCTGCTCAGCCTACATCTATGATGTCACCTAGAGTTCTTTTTGTGTATGCTTGAGATGATTGTCAGTTACATCTTAGGCTGAGCAGCAGTGCAGCTGCTCCCGGTGGGGTCTTAACTGGGGATTTTACTGAATTACATCCCTGCTTGTATCCTGTACGTCAACCTTTGATTCCAAGATTAAACCTACATCTGGACCCACCAACCCAAGACTCGTCATCTTTATTTTTATGAATGTTACACTGGCGACGAGGGAAAGGAAGAAACCACGCTTAAGAAAAGAAAAGAAGATGCTTGTAAAGAAACTGGCTGAACCTCAAACCCAACTCTGTGTTTGCCCCACCGGTGTCTTCAATAACAGACAGCTAAGACAAGACAGCCAAAAGTAAGTTGGGTTTGGGACATGTTAAAATTGCGTATGGACTTGATTTGATTTGATTAAATTGGAATCTGCCTGCTACGTGTCTAAAAGGCTATATAGATATTTGAAGTCTGCACATTTTTTCGTGCTACTAAAGGTGCTGCCATCAGACTGGTTAATATGCTACGAGGGCCACTATTGGAGTACTATGAGCAGTTGAGAATTCCAGTATTGGCAATACAACTGAGGAGACTGATTGAATCTGCCTGGGAGTGTGTTTAAAATGGGATCTGCTTATCACAATGTTCCACTGTTATGTAAGAAGAAATGCAACTCCGCTGCTGAGAAAACCGTTTCCACATACCTGAGGATAAGTGCCTATGTGCCTAGGTGCTTCCGGAAAAATTTGCTTTCTTTTAAGTAAATAAATCAATAAAAACAAAGGCAAAATGAACATTTGCTATGTGGCGTTTTAACTTTGTTGCGGTTCAAACTACTTGCTACAGAGCTCGTGCAAGGTACCTGTTTCCATTGACGTGCTGTGCCGGTGTGTTCTTCTGTGACGTTGAAGACTCTCTGTGAACCTGCGACATCTTGTGAAGTTCCCTCCGATGCCTATGGACTCTTGCTGGCTCCGACCCTCTGCGAGCCACCCGGTTAAGCGTCAGAAAGCATGCCGCCATCTTGCGATTGGTGGTGGCACACAGTGTTCTGTATTGTTAAGCCAAGCACTCTATTTCTGCCACAAGCAATAAAGTTTCAACAACGCCCGCCACCATCAACATGAACATGATGAATTTGAGTGGGATAATTTTCTTCTGGATCACAGGCGTCTCTGTTCATGCTTCCAACAACGTATCAAAGAAGTCGTTTTCTCCGCAATTCAGACAACGGTGACTACTTTTATTGTTTTAGTTTCTTATTTTGAATATTTCCTAATCACATGTGTATTGGTGACGATATGTTTACGGTGGTTTACATGTTTGAGTTCAGAGAGACTGGATTAGTTTACATTTACTGCGTGGAACCGTTTATGTGCTGAAATCTTTGTTCAAGTGCTTCTTTTACTGTCATTTTAATGGATTAATTTACGTTTACTGAATGGAGCTACTTATGTACCGAAACCTTCGTTCAGGTGCTCATTTGATTTCTTTAAGTGATGATTTTTAGTGGTCATGTTTTACTGTGCAGAGTCGTGGAAGTGCTAGATTTTTCTTTTATTGTAGTGAACCACATATGTGCTCAATTTTTTTGAGGTGTTCATTCCTATTTGTATTTGCTTTCATTGGTTGAGCCACATAAGTGTTCAATTTGTGTTGGGGTGCTCAATTTAATTTATTTCTAGTGATTACTTGTAGGAGCGTTTGATACTGCCATACGTTTTCGAACCACTTTTGGAAATGCTCCATTCTTTTTGTACTTAAGGTGATGAGATTTGTTGATGCTCCACGTTATTCATGAACCACATTTTCTTAGTGCTCTATTCCAATAGAGGGGTTCACATTTCTACTGTGAGGAGTCGTGCAGGGACTACATTTTCTTTCATTTTATTGAACCTCTTTTGTGCTCAAAATGTTTTTGAGGTGTTCATTTCCATTTTGAATTTTCTGAAGATTAGTTTTTCCAGTTTGGACTTTTTAGAGTGTTCCCTTGCGGAGCCACATAGGTGCTCATTTTTGAGGCGCTCCATCCGTTTCAGGTTTAATTATATGGGGCCGCAGTGTGCTCAGTTCTGTTCATGCTCAGTTTTATACATGATTTATATTGTTGAACCACGTCAGTGCCTAATTCAGTTAGAGGTGTTCAGTTACACAGAGAGCCGCTGTAGTGCTCAGTGTTATGTAGAGCCTTGTTGTGCTCAGTTTTATGTGAGGGGTCCTAGTACTTCTCAATTTTGGATTTCTTTGGAGGGATTCAGTTTTATGAAGAGCTGTGTAAGTGCTCAATCGTTTAGAGGTGTTCAAATTTATTAGTGAAGTTGTTTTAGAGGAGTTCATATTCCATTTATTAATTCTTGTCTCTGAACCTTTATTGCCCTACATCTTTTGGAGTGTTCAGTTTCTTTTGTTTGATTGTGATGAATCCATCCACTCCCATCCTTGTGGATTTTATTACGTGATAGGCCTTTACCATATTTATTTATTTTCCATTTTCTTCATTTTCAGGTGACGGTACTGCCTTTCATACTTTCACCACTTGTTGTTTTATCCTCTTCCAATTTCTTTGCGAAGAGGGTTTACTTGGTATGTGCTGTATGTTCTATTTCTCATCTGGGTTTTATTTCTGTCAAGGGGGAGATGTGTTACATCCTACTTTCCTCCCTCTCTGTCCTTTTTTAGTGTTTGTTCTAAGCTGCTCAGCCTACATCTATGATGTCACCTAGAGTTCTTTTTGTGTATGCCTGAGATGATTGTCAGTTACATCCTAGGCTGGGCAGCAGTGCAGCTGCTCCCGGTGGGGTCTTAACTGGGGATTTTACTGAATTAAATTCCTGCTTGTATCCTGTACGTCAACCTTTGATTCCAAGATTAAACCTACATCTGGACCCACCAACCCAAGACTCATCATCTTTATTTTTATGAATGTTACAGTAGGTTACACGAAAAAGAACCCCACATATACTTATAGGGTTTAAGTGCCGCGACCTCAGATATACAAAAACGTATATTTGTTGTGAGAGGTGCTGTCACCAGCTCACACGGGCTGCAAGGGCAGACCTGCAGTCACAGTTTGAGTGGACTCTGATGGGTGGCACAGTACATGCGCCAGCCCCTGGGAGACACCTGGTGTACCTATGCCCTGGGTAACTCAGTACCATATACTACGGACTTACAAGGGTACACCAGTAGCCAATTGTGGATGTACAGAAGTACTTACCATGGTCAATTTAGGGGAAAAGAACAGTGACTGGGGTCCTGATTAACAGGATCCCCGTCAGACTAGTCACAAACACACTGAAACCAAGAAAAGAGTGGGGGTAACCATGAAAGAAGATCCTACTTTCCTACAGGCAGGCAGTGTCCAGATAGGGGCAGGGAGTGTCTGTAGAGGGTCAGGGAGTGTCTGTAGAGGGGCAGGGAGTGGCTGTACAGGGGCAGGGAGTGTCTGTAGAGGGGCAGGGAGTGTCTGTAGAGGGGCAGGGAGTGTCTGTAGAGGGGCAGGGAGTGTCCATAGAGGGGCAGGGAGTGTCTTTAGAGGGTCAGTGAGTGTCTGTAGAGGGGCAGGAAGTGCCTGTAGAGGGACAGGGAGTGCCTGTAGAGGGGCAGGTAGTGTCTACAGAGGGGCAAGGAGTGTCTGTAGAGGGGCAGGAAGTGTCTGTAGAAGGACAGGGAGTGCCTATAGAGGGGCAGGGAGTGTCTACAGAGGGGTAAGGAGTGTCTGTAGAGGAGCAGGGAGTGTCCGTATAGGGGCAGGGAGTGTCTATAGAGGGGCAGGGAGTGTCTGTAGATGGGCAGGGAGTGTCTGTAGATGGTCGGGGAGTGTCTGTAGAGGGGCAGGGAGTGTCTACAGAGGGGCTGTGAGCACCTGTAGAGGGGCAGGGAGTGTCTGTAGAGGGTCAGGGAGTGTCTGTAGAGGGGCAGGGGGTGTCTGTAGAGGGTCAGTGAGTGTCTGTAGAGGGGCAGGGAGTGTCTGAAGAGGGTCAGGGATTGTCCAGAGAGGGGCAGGGAGTGTCTGTAGAGGGGCAGGAGTGTCTGTACAAGGGCAGGGAGTGTCTATTGCGGGGCAGGGAGTGTCTACAGAGGGGCAGTGAGTGTCTGAAGAGGGGCAGGGAGAGTCCTGTAGAGGGGCAGGGAGTGTCTGTAGAGGGGCAGGGAGTGTCTATCGAGGGGCAGGGAGTGTCTACAGAGGGGCAGTGAGTGTCTGTAGAGGGGCAGGGAGTGTCTACAGAGGGGCAGGGAGTGTCTACAGAGGGGCAGTGAGTGTCTGTAGAGGGTCAGGGAGTGTCTGAAGAGGGGCAGGGAGAGTCCTGTAGAGGGGCAGGGAGAGTCCTGTAGAGGGGCAGGGAGTGTCTGTACAGGTGCAGGGAGTGCCTGTAGAGGGGCAGGGAGTGCCTGTAGAGGGGCAGGGAGTGTCTATAAAGGGGCAGGGAGTGTCTATAAAGGGGCAGGGAGTGTCTGTAGAGGGGCAGGGAGAGTCCTGTAGAGGGTCAGGGAGTGTCCAGAGAGGGGCAGGGAATGTCTGTAGTGGGTCAGGGAGTGTCCAGAGAGGGGCAGTGAGTGTCTCCAGAGGGGCAGGGAGTGTCTGTAGAGGGGCAGAGAGTGTCTGTAGAGGGGCAGGGAGTGTCTGTAGAGGGGCAGGGAGTGTCTGTAGGGGGTCAGTGAGTGCCTGTAGAGGGTCAGGGAGTGTCTGTAGAGGGGCAGGGAGTGTCTGTAGAGGGGCAGGGAGTGTCTGTAGAGGGGCAGGGAGTGTCTGTAGAGGGGCAGGGAGTGTCCATAGAGGGGCAGGGAGTGTCTTTAGAGGGTCAGTGAGTGTCTGTAGAGGGGCAGGAAGTGCCTGTAGAGGGACAGGGAGTGCCTGTAGAGGGGCAGGTAGTGTCTACAGAGGGGCAAGGAGTGTCTGTAGAGGGGCAGGAAGTGTCTGTAGAAGGACAGGGAGTGCCTATAGAGGGGCAGGGAGTGTCTACAGAGGGGTAAGGAGTGTCTGTAGAGGAGCAGGGAGTGTCCGTATAGGGGCAGGGAGTGTCTATAGAGGGGCAGGGAGTGTCTGTAGATGGGCAGGGAGTGTCTGTAGATGGTCGGGGAGTGTCTGTAGAGGGGCAGGGAGTGTCTACAGAGGGGCTGTGAGCACCTGTAGAGGGGCAGGGAGTGTCTGTAGAGGGTCAGGGAGTGTCTGTAGAGGGGCAGGGGGTGTCTGTAGAGGGTCAGTGAGTGTCTGTAGAGGGGCAGGGAGTGTCTGAAGAGGGTCAGGGATTGTCCAGAGAGGGGCAGGGAGTGTCTGTAGAGGGGCAGGAGTGTCTGTACAAGGGCAGGGAGTGTCTATTGCGGGGCAGGGAGTGTCTACAGAGGGGCAGTGAGTGTCTGAAGAGGGGCAGGGGGAGTCCTGTAGAGGGGCAGGGAGTGTCTGTAGAGGGGCAGGGAGTGTCTATCGAGGGGCAGGGAGTGTCTACAGAGGGGCAGTGAGTGTCTGTAGAGGGGCAGGGAGTGTCTACAGAGGGGCAGGGAGTGTCTACAGAGGGGCAGTGAGTGTCTGTAGAGGGTCAGGGAGTGTCTGAAGAGGGGCAGGGAGAGTCCTGTAGAGGGGCAGGGAGAGTCCTGTAGAGGGGCAGGGAGTGTCTGTACAGGTGCAGGGAGTGCCTGTAGAGGGGCAGGGAGTGCCTGTAGAGGGGCAGGGAGTGTCTATAAAGGGGCAGGGAGTGTCTATAAAGGGGCAGGGAGTGTCTGTAGAGGGGCAGGGAGAGTCCTGTAGAGGGTCAGGGAGTGTCCAGAGAGGGGCAGGGAATGTCTGTAGTGGGTCAGGGAGTGTCCAGAGAGGGGCAGTGAGTGTCTCCAGAGGGGCAGGGAGTATCTGTAGAGGGTCAGTGAGTGTCTGTAGAGGGGCAGGGAGTGTCTACAGAGGGGCAGGGAGTGTCTACAGAGGGGCAGTGAGTGTCTGTAGAGGGTCAGGGAGTGTCTGAAGAGGGGCAGGGAGAGTCCTGTAGAGGGGCAGGGAGAGTCCTGTAGAGGGGCAGGGAGTGTCTGTACAGGGGCAGGGAGTGCCTGTAGAGGGGCAGGGAGTGTCTATAAAGGGGCAGCTCATGTCTGTAGAGGGTCAGGGAGTGCCTGTAGAGGGGCAGGGAGTGTCTGTAGAGGGGCAGAGTATCTGTCGAGGGGCAGAGTATCTGTAGAGGGGCAGAGTGTTTGTAGAGGGTCAGTGGGTGTCTGTAGAGGGGCAGGGAGTGTCTGTAGAGGGGCAGGGAGTGTCTGTAGAGGGACAGGGAGTGCCTCTAGAGGGGCAGGGAGTGCCTGTAGAGGGGCCGGGAGTGTCTATAAAGGGGCAGGGAGTGTCTATAAAGGGGCAGGGAGTGTCTGTAGAGGGGCAGGGAGTGTCTGTAGAGGGTCAGGGAGTGTCCAGAGAGGGGCAGGGAGTGTCTGTAGCGGGTCAGGGAGTGTCCAGAGAGGGGCAGGGAGTGTCTGTAGAGGGGCAGGGAGTATCTGTAGAGGGTCAGTGAGTGTCTGTAGAGGGGCAGCGAGTGCCAGGAGAAGGGCAAGAACCACGAGAACATGGAGTGTCAGGGAGGGGATGTCACTAGGGGAGCAGGGAGCCATTACAGGGCTGTCTCAAAGGAATCTTGGCTGCTTTACGCCCCAGATATCTGTGTAAAGTCCTCCCTTACCCCACATGCCTGGCATTATGACCCACATTGCTCCAAACTACACCCGCAGAGCCCCGTGATGCTGCAGCAAAAGGTGAACCTGCCCTTAAAACAGTGTCACTGGGTCTGGCCCATCTTGTCATCGGTAAAGCCTTGCACACGTGCCTCAGACCATCCTACCTCCAATAAAGGTCTTCTGCTTGTATCTGCCCCTCATCGGGGGTCTTTGCTCGTATGACACAATCACTCCGAGAAGTCCACTGGGTCCCACTCCCCTCATGCATACCCGGTGCCACCCTTACACAGCTGTCAACACCAGCAGCGACCCACCACACCTGGCTGCTAATGTAAACACCTCCAGACGAACACGCACAACATGCAACCGCAGCATCGCCAGGCGGGCAGTGAGGGCAAGAAGGAAGAGATACAAACCTCCAGAACCTCCCCCAGAGTATCAAATCCAGCACAACCCACCCTTTCTCCACTTCTGGTGCCAGAGCAGGGGGTACAAGAAGGGATACCAAGCCTTCTATAGAACCTCCCTCAGAGTATCAAATCCAGCAGAACCCACCCTTTCTCCACTTCTGGTGCCAGGGCAGGGAGTACAAGAAGGGATACCAAGCCTTCTCCAGAACCTCCCTCAGAATATCTAATCCAGCAGAACCCACCCTTTCTCCACTTCTGGTGCCAGGGCAGGGAGTGCAAGAAGAGATACCAAGCCTACTCCAGAACTTCCCTCAGAGTATCAAATCCAGCAGAGTCCACCCTGTAGGAAGGTGGATATCTGACTATGGTTACCCCCAAACTTTTTGCCTGGTGTTTAGCTGGTTTTTTACTTTAGTTGGCCTGGGATCCTGCTATTCATGGCCCCAGGCTAATTGCCCCCTCCTTAAAATGGACTCCATGTACCTTAGGTACATACACAAGTGGAATTGGTTCACCTTATTGGCCCCTGTAACAGTGTAACCCAGGTACCCAGGGCATAGGTGCTTCCAAGGCCTACCAGGGGCTGCAGCACGTATTGTGCCACCCCTGGCCTGGCCTCCATATTTGACACAACTGGCTGATCACTCAGCTGGGGTAAGTCGGTGTAATTACCCCTTACTTAGGTGTAGTATGCCTATACCTAACCTAAAATGGACACATATGTTCCTATCAGCCACTCCTATGGAAGGCCTCATCAATCCTGGAGGCAGAGTGCTTGGAAATATGTGAGATGGTGCTCTGGCATGAGCTGAGCCTGTCTGCAGCTTTCGGAACCATGTCCTTTAGCTGTTCCATGATACTGCCATACCATATACTCTTAAGTGCATTATAATCCTCGCGCTTAAATGCTATCTTTGGTTTGGCTTTATCAAAACATGTCGATTAAGGTGTCATACGAATTGGAATACTGCCGATTTACAAAAAAGGATGTAGAGAAATCCCAGGAAACTACCGCCCCATAAGCCTTATAGACTCCACCCAAAAGATAGCAGGAAAAGCCATACTTGGGAGGATCCTTCATTGGGTGGAGGAAAATAAAATACTATCAGACTTCCAGGCAGGCTTTCGGGCAGGAATGGGGACGATTGAGCAGGCGTTTAGGTTGACACTCCTTGGGTGGAAGGTGGTGGAGCTAGGCAAGGGCAGCCTTTACCTGGCTTTTATAGACTTGAGGACTGCCTTTGACCTAGTTCCCCGGGAGGAGTTATGGAGGGTGCTACATGGGCTGGGATTGCCTCCTTACATCCTGTCCCTTCTCACAAGCCTTCATGCTCATACCTTTGCTCAGGTCCGCTGGGGAAGAAATGGAGAGCTAACGGAGAAAATCCCAGTGTCTAGGGGTGTGAGACAGGGATGCGTTTTGGCCCCCACCCTTTTTTCACTATATGTGAATGGGGTGGTGGAATATCTCCAGCAAGAACCAGCCGACGCCCCCTGTCTCGGAGGAGTGAGGATCCCCACCCTGCTCTTTGCGGATGACACGCTCCTGATATCAAAGACTCCACAAGGCCTGCAGAAACTGCTAACTCGTTTCCAGGACTTCTGCAGTGCAAGAGGCTTAGTAATCAACGTGGACAAAACTAAGTTTCTAGTCCTAAATCCCCCAAGGAAACTGGGCCGCCCCCCTACTCTCAACTCTGCCGCCCTGGAGAAAGTATCCGAATTTGACTATCTTGGAATTCGGATCACGGACATGAGGTTCCGTGACGATTTAACCCGTGTTTGTAACATTGTCGCAAATACATAATTTTGGTATCAATGAACCGCAAATGATCCATTTAGTATATCCTGGTGTTTTCGCTATGCTACGAGCAAGAGCACTCCTGTTACAAACACATTTCTGTTCTACCCATGGCATCCATCTTAGAACACGGAAGCCATTTTGTATTCTTTGCCCTCACATAGTCAATGGACACGCAATGACCTCTTTTCATTTAAGGACACGTAGGCTTTAGCCGGCAATTCACCTTGCTAGTGACACGTGCACCTTAGGCCAGCAACGCTGTGGCAGCATGACTCGGCAAGAGCTGCCTCCCCAGCCTGAGGCCAGTCCTGCTATACTGGTTCTTGTGTTCGTTGGCCTGATCATGATTAAGCGGCCGAAGCTGGTAGCCTTGCCCATTTACGACCCACAAACATCTCTTATCCTACTTTTCTATCTTCTGCACCTGGCTCTGCTCCTTTCCTTCTGGGCCTTTATTAGGGGGAGGTAACGAAATTTACGATGAGGCGGTCCGGGTCTTGAATGGGAAGTTGACATGGGATTATGATGGACTAGTGGGAACCCCTCGTTCGTAATGTTTTGACATCAGATATTGTTGACGATTCCTATGCAACGCCAAATATTTATTGTACAAGATACAAAGGTTTTAGAATGTGCTAACATGTAAAGAATTTGCCTGAAGCCCAATATTCAGTATATAAGGAACAACCCTCTTTGTACAAATTGAACAGGCTCCTAGATACTGCCCATGTGTAGTTTCTGTGACTTCTGTGTCCCTGCAGTAATAAACCTTTGGTCTTTGACGCCACCATCGAGAAGCCCGTGTTTCTGTTTGTTCGTGCACCGAGGCAGGTTGAACTCCGGGGTCTTCGGGTGTTATCCCTGACACCTCTGGACGGAACCAAAAAGTCCAGAACTCCAGACAGCATGAACTGGACGCCCCACATTGCTAAGATGGTATTGAACCATAAGAGAGCTGGAGGTGCCCTCCTGAGGGAATTCCGGGCATCACCAAGGAGGTCGCTTGCCCCAGTAATTGACATCTACAAGGCCAAGGTAGTAACATCAGCTTTGTATGGGGCCGAACTGTGGGGGCATTGCTGTCTGGACTCCTTGGCATCAGCAGAGAGTAAGCTCCTGAAATCCTTAATCGCAATCCCTCCAAGCACCCCAACAGTGCCTGTGCTGCTGGACACAGGATGTAAGAACATAAAAGACCAAGCCCGCCTTCGCCCACTCTTCTTATGGTCACGCATTTGGAGGGGCGTAGAGTTAAAATCGTATGCTGAAGGGTTGGCTGAGATAATGAGCTTGGGTGGATGGGCAAAAAAAAAGTGGCTGAGAGACACTAAAAAACTTTTGGAGGAACTGGGTCTGGGGAATTGTTGGTTATCTAGATCGGCTCCACCAAAAGAGGTCCTGAAAAGATTATATTGGAGTTGGGTTAAGGACCGGCTAGTTACAAACTCTGGACATTGTAAATCCACAGTTGCCTTTTTAACAGTAAAAGATGCAGTGGTTTACGAGCCCTATCTGGACCTAATTACCCTTCCCTTTGATCGAGCACTGTATTTTAAATTTAGAGTGGGCTCCCTTCCAGTTGGAGCACTGGTGTCAAAGTGGAAATCAGGTGATCACTCGTCTCCTTTTTGTGCATGTTGTCCCACCAGAATAGAATCCATTTCGCATATCCTGTTTGAGTGTCCTGACTATGCTAAATCCAAGAGTCTTTGGCTTAAACCCCTTTGTCGCAATATGGGCGCGAGTAGTTATCTAGTAGCCCTGCGCATCCTAATGACGGACACTTCCCCCCCCATTGTTTGTGGTGTAGCCAAATTTTTAAAACAGTCTTGGCTGATCCGATGCAAGAGATTATCAATTGTGGTTTAATACATTTTTAGCTAATTTATCTTGACATTACATGTCTTTTTATCCTTTTAAAGGTACATTGAAATACTGTTTTTTAAAAAAATATGTCTTTTCTAGTTTTGTATTTACTGTATTTTGTGTACGCTTATAAGATATCTTGCATATCGAATAAAAGCTTCTTGACTGACTGACTGACATTCCACCCTTCTAGAGGGACACGACATGTACATAACCTGAACCCCGGTTAAAGTTAAACAGAGCCTCAGCATCACAAAATGGATGCTGCCACCACAGACACAAGTCTGACCTCCTGCTGCTGGGAGTCCTTCCAGCGAGGGCAGCTTGGACAAAGGGTTTCCTGCCTTGGGAGGTGCTAGCACCACCCCAGACAGGATTTTGTGTATTGGGTAGGACAGGGCTGAATAGAATCAGACATGCCTGGGGCACACAAGGTGTCCCTGTGCATATGCCAGTTCAAACCGGTGCTGGGGCTCTCCAGCCCCAGTCTTGGCACGAAGCTGGACAAAGGAAAGGGGGTGTAACCACCCCCCTTCCTGGTCCCACCCAGAGGAGGGACCTAGCAGGTAATCTGGCCCCTAGATTTGGAATAAGAGTAGGAGCTGTGTCCTTAAAAATTAACTTTGTAACTTTTACGCACCATTGACATTGCATTGGTGCATGCGTGCACTTCCCGCACTGCACCCGAGTCCCGCGGGCCTTTCCCGACTTCATCACTGTTAGTCCCGAACAGCTCCAGCGATTCCCCAGGCCCTAGGCCTCTTCACTTACCTCATAGTGGTTCTTATACCACTATTTTAGTATATGGTTTAGGTGGCCCCTAGGGCTCATCCATATTTGTGCAACTTTTGTATTAACGCATTTGCTTCTGTGCTCATAAAGAGTATAGGGGATATTTGTAGAAATAAATCTATATATATTTTCAATATATATCTGTGTGGTGTCCTTTCATTTGGTATTCAAGGGGATTGTGTATGGTAAAACAGCTTGCTTCACATGCCTTTACAGAGTTTAGCCTAAGACTGCTTAGTCCATGCTACCCCTAGGATAGCTTGTCTATAAGGTTGACTTTACAACCTCCACCATAAGGGTTGCTTGGCATGGTACAAGGTGATCACTAGAACTAGTGAGCATCATATACCAGGCCAACTTCTCACACACCCTTTCTCCACTTCTCCTGCCAGAGCAGGGGGTACAAGAAGGGAAGACTAACCAAGGAACCACAATTTCACACAGATAGTGTCACAGAGAGCTCTCCAAGGATGAAGAAAAATACCCATCAGTCACCATTCGGATCCGCCCTTCATCATTTGGGATTTTATCCGTACCACCCGTCAGAGGTTGTTAATGCTCTACTGGGAGGTCAACCCGGTGGTAGGGGGTGCCTTCCAACAGTGTTAGAGACGACAGTGTGGAGTACCACTAGATGTTAGTAAGTGGCCAAAAAAGTGGGACTGGGGTGTGCAGTGCCAAAAAGGTGTGGTGTTACTTACTGTTTGGCCCATTTGTTATTGATAGCTATACCTCCCCACTTTTTTCTCTCTCTACAGTGACGTGCACAGACTGTAAGGGCACCCAAAGCATTCAGGTGACTGTGTACACTTGTTTATGTTTTCATGGGTGTTAGTTCTATGTTTTGTCTCACATTCTTATGTTGGTGCAGTAGTTTTATTGTAAATTGGTCCTGATGAAAGCAAGGACGTAATAGTCCCTTCATTGCTGAAACTAGTCGACCACATGACCACACTTACCATAGGCTGTCTTCATAAATAGTCAGCTTAAGGTTACATTGTTTTTAACATTGGTATGGCAAGCACACTTGGAATAAACTTTTGTTAAGTGCTTTTTCAAAACCAATTTTAAACACACTTTTTCTTGGTTTCCTTTTTTTCCCACACCTTTTTGGCACTGCACACCCCAGTCCCACTTTTTTGGCCACTTACTAACATCTAGTGGTACCCCACACTGTCGTCTCTAACACTGTTGGAAGGCAACCCCTACCACCGGGTTGACCTCCCAGTAGAGCATTAACAACCTCTGACGGGTGGTACGGATAAAATCCCAAATGATGAAGGGCGGATCCGAATGGTGACTGATGGGTATTTTTCTTCATCCTTGGAGAGCTCTCTGTGACACTATCTGTGTGAAATTGTGGTTCCTTGGTTAGTCTTTCTTTACTTATGGGCATTTTCATTTCAAGACCCTCTGGTACCTTTGTTGTTTATTAGTTCTTCTGGGGATAGTATCCAGAGCTTGGTCTTTAAACTTCCCCTAGGTCCTCCCCTACCGTTGTGTTTTGTTGGTACAAGAAGGGATACCAAGCCTTCCCCAGAACCTCCCTCAGAGTATCGAATCCAGCAGAACCCACCCTTTCTCCATTTCTGGTGCCAGGGCAGGGGGTACAAGAAGGGATACCAAGCCTTCTATAGAACCTCCCTCAGAGTATCAAATCCAGCAGAACCCACCCTTTCTCCACTTCCCATGCCAGGGAAGGGGGTACAAGAAGGGATACCAAGCCAACTCCAGAACTTCCCTCAGAGTATCAAATCCAGCAGAACCCACCCTTTCTCCACTTCTGGTGCCAGGGCAGGGAGTACAAGAAGGGATACCAAGCCTTCTCCAGAACCTCCCTCAGAATATCAAATCCAGCAGAACCCACCCTTTCTCGACTTCTGGTGCCAGACTGGCAAGGGGTACAAGAAGGGATACCAAGCCTTCTATAGAACCTCCCTCAGAGTATCAAATCCAGCAGAACCCACCCTTTCTCCACTTCTGGTGCCAGACTGGCAGGGGGTACAAGAAGGGATGCCAAGCCTTCTATAGAACCTCCCTCAGAGTATCAAATCCAGCAGAACCCACCCTTTCTCCACTTCTGGTGCTAGGGCAGTGAGTACAAGAAGGGATACCAAGCCTTCTATAGAACCTCCCTGAAAGTATCAAATCCAGCAGAACCCACCCTTTCTCCACTTCTGGTGCCAGAGCGGCGGTGTTGGGCCCTTGCTCATCTCTAGGAAGTGGATCAGAGCAGTTAAATCTTACTCCAGGGGTGAGACGGTGATCGAATCTCAGATGGTACGGCACTGTAGTGTAGTTCCTATATCCCTGATAGGCTCCGCGCGGATTGGAATATCATACACTATAGATTTGACATGCGACTGATGTCAGTATGTCTCTATCGAGTACATTAAACTTAATTGTGTGTGTGCCAGTTAGCTTAGAGGTCACTAGAAACTTCTCGAATAAACAAGAAGGGATTAGTCTCTGACAACCACATAAACATGACAACTTTGTTTCCCTTAGAGTCGGAACAATGTCTTCTGAGTCGTGGAAGCATTAAATAACTATTTCACTCACTTAATCGTGCATGCTTCGTTTCTACAGAGTTGCACAGAAATAGTGAGACGGGTGTTTCAATAAAAGGGTTAATAGAACAGTCTTATTTCTCATGCAAGAGAAATGAACTGCTACAATTGTAAGACAGAATGCGAAATAGAATATGTACAGCGTTAGCAGTAATATAAAATAATATTGTTATAGGTCGTTTTTGCGGCTATCACATATTCATTAAAATACATAAATAAATAACACAGGCTAAAATACTCAACTGGTGCTTCTAAAATAATCCTACCCAGTGTACCTAACCTAAGTCTAGAACGAGGGAAGAAGTAGGTGCTGTTTTAGCTATAGTTTAGTTTAGTTGTGCCAAGAATTGCCAAAGGTTTGTCTAGGTTCTAATCAGCTCCATACCTTAGAATGAGAGAGGTTTGTATCTCTTTCCCGGGACTCGATCTCTAACACCCTGCAAGGGGAGTCAGAAACACTGGAGCTGGATTCTCGGCAGGAGGATGACAGCTTCTAGTCAGTGCGTCAGCTGGAGAGTCGGCTTCCTTCGGGACTTGCCGTGGCGAGCCGCGTCGTGCAAGTAGGTAGTTAAACTGCACCGAACCACACCGTGCTTTGCAATAGCAAGTAAAGGTATATTTATACCTTTAAGGTGTTTTGGAATGCCAGAATTGACGTAAAAGTCGGGCATGAGAACGTCATGAATGAACCCATAAGGAATAGATGTTCATGCATAATAAATGAGTTCTTGGAGAAATCAATATCCAGCCTGGGGGAAGTCACTTCTGCTTAAGAGTCTGATTTTCCAAGAACTCATTGTGACGTTGATGAACGGATGGAAGTAGCCATGCCTGTATTTGGGTAGCATTATTATTATTATTATTAACGAGTTTTATATAGCGCCTGGTTACCCTTGGGCATCCCAGCGCTAATCCAGAAGAAGACGCTGCCACTGTAAACACAGGAACTAGCATGGGCTATGCCTAAATAAGGACTTGATTTCTATGTCTATATAAGGGCAATGTGAATTGCACCTATATAAGGGCATGAATCAGGAAAATTCATACGGAATCTAAATCGATACACAACAGCACAGTAAGTGACACTCAATAACTTTGATGTCCAGTAAGTGATTCATCTTTGAAAAAAGAACTTTATTAGATAAATAAATCCATTGGAATAATGATAAACAAAGCTAGGTGCAAACAGCACTTTACAAAGACTGTATATAAATTATAATACTAAGCCAAGCAGCACTGAGGCTATTTTATTAATACCAGGCAACCGCCTAGTCCAATCAATCAATCACTCAGGGTTTGTAAAGTGTGGCCACTCACCTGTGGGGTCTCAAGGCGCTGTGGGGGCACAGAGGATCAGACAAAGTGCTGAATTCATCTGAAGAGCCAGGTCATGAGGCTGATGTGCTTCGGGTGGTCCCACGGGGGCATTTGAAGCTCGTCACCAGATGCCTTCGGAAGAGCGTGACGAACGGATCCCCACCCAGGAGCCTCCCCCTGCACTCCATGCACACAAAAGGCCAGATTAGCACCAGTTGTGTTACAACCAGTGAGCAGTAGCACCACGTCAAGGTTCTGACCATTGCTACTGACCATTCACACCATTCATACGGGGGCCTACAACACCCCTTCCCCCTGGGAGCCCTTTCTTCTTTATTGGACACCATGCCCCCACCCTCCACCCCATAAAGACCCTCATTCACACCATTCATAACCCAAGGACTCAGGCGTACGCTGGGAAGCCCCCTCCGAGACCCCCCAGCGTATCGCGGCAGATCCAGGACACACGCTGGGGCCCTGAGAGGGTGCGACAATGCAGCGGGGGCCAAGGTGAGCCCCTACCTGGCCCCTCCCAGGGTGGAGGAGAATCGGCGGGGAGCGTAAGTGCGGAGGGCACTCGAACTCGACAAGCACCGAAGCTCCCCCGCAGCGTGCTCCCTCACTGCCCACCACTAGCTGTGGTGCAGCGGCCAGGGCAGCTGACTTCAGAGCACAGGGTTCAGGGTTCGATACCCGGCTCTGGTGGCAGCTCAGCTCAGCACCATGTGACTCTGGGCAATAGCTCACTTAACTTCTACGATGACCGCCAGCACCTTGAGACCCGGAAGGGTGAGTAGTTTGTGCTCTACAAATACAGATTTAGAAATAAATGTAATGCGCGAACTACTCACCCTCAGGGGTCTCAAGGCACTGGGGGGCCGTCGTGGAAATTAAGTGAGCTATTGCCCGGAGTCACATGGTGCTGAGATGAGCTGCCGCCGGGCCAGGGATCAAACCCTGTGCTCTGAAGTCAGCTGCCCTGACCTCTGGACCACACCTCTCACTGCCCCCTCTGGATATATAGGCTTGCAGGAGTGACATCACAAAGGAAGGGGGGGCAGCATGTACAGGGCTGGTGGAGTGACATCACAGACGAAGGGGGGACAGGATTTGCAGGCCGGGGGGAGTGACATCACAGACGAAGGGGGGGCAGGATTTGTAGGCCAGGGAAGTGACATCACAGATGAAGGGGGGGACAGGATTTGCAGGCCAGGGGGAGTGACATCACAGACGAAGTGGGGGGACAGGATTTGGAGACCAGGGGGAGTGACATCAGAGAGGAAGGGTGGGGGACAGGATGTACAGAGCTGGGGGAGTGACATCACAGAGGAAACATGGGGAAGAGGATATGTAGGCCAGGGGGAGTGACATCACAGAGGAGGAGGGGACAGGATATGCAGATGCGAGGGAGTAAGGGAAAGGATATAAAGGCCTTGGGGAGTGATATAACAGGAGAAGGAGGGGACAGGATATGCAGCACTGGGGGATTGACATCACAGAGGAAGGGTGGACAAGATATGCTGGTTTGAGGCAGTGTCATGGCAGAGAAACAACACTTAGCGCATATGTGCAGTGAGTATGGCATCTTGGCATCAAAGTCTGTCCGGAAACAAGGTCAAGCGGCGATTGCAGCTAGTAGTATGGCTTTAAAATGGAAATAGCAGTTTTCGAAGCATTTCCATACCTAAAACAATCCTCGTCGTTTAAGAATTAGACCTGGAGGCTCTATTCATTTATGGAGTCACCGATCAAGAAGAGGATGTGGGAGAGTGGCGATCAATGAAATTTGGTTTGGTGGAAAACGTACGGGGCTTCATATAGGGCCACATTTACAAATTCCAGTACTTGTAAAGCGCACAATTACCCAAAGGTGTCAAGGCGCTGGGGGCCATCGGGGAGATTAAGCGAGCTATTACCCAGAGTCACACGGTGCTGGGCTGATCTTCCACCGGCACCGGGGATCAAACCATGAGTCCCCGGGTTCTGGAGTCAGTCGCCCTAGCCGCTGCGCCACACCTCTTCCGTATAGGGCCATATTTGCAAGGAAGTAACGCAGCACAGAGCCGGGACTGTGGGGGGCCAAATATTTAAGAAAAGCCCCGGGGGTGGTGGTCCCCAGGGCTTTGGGGGGCCTTTGAGGCCCCCCATAGTTAAAAAAACAAGCCCCGGGGGAGGTTGCGGGCAGGTCATGTGCCCCTGGCAAATATTTAATAACGCCCCGGGGGTGGCAGTCCCTGGGGCTGTGGGGGCTCACCTGGGCCCCCGCAATTACAATATAGCAGGCCCTGGGACATGGCCCACCCGGGGGCTAAAAAATAATGAAGCGCGGGAGCCTGCGCTTCGTTTTTTTTATTTTAGCGACTTTTGCCGGTTTAAAAAAAAATGCTTGTTTTGGCCCTGGGGGTCCTTGTGGGACCCCTAAGCGGGCATAGGGGTCAGGGAGTTTCTACCCTGCCCCCCTTTCTTGTTTTTGGTGTTTGTTTTTCTGTTTTCTTGTGGCTCGGTCACACGTTGTAAAGCCCTGCCACGTTGTAAAGCCCACGCAGGAAAGCCTCGTAAAAGTGACGCAGTGAAATCTACAAGATTTCACTGTGTGACTTTTAGGACGCCACTGCGTCAAAACCTTACGCCTGCTTGAAGCAGGCGTAAGGAGTGGCGCAGTGTATTGGGAATAGGCCGCAACACGCATTGCTGGAGTTGCGTCGTGTTTGGGACATGACTCCAGCAATGCGTTACTTTTCCGTCAATAGATGTGTCAGAATTTCTGACGCATCTGTCAATCCTTGCACCATGGTGCGCCGTATTGGAAATACGGCGCATCCATGGTGACGCAAGGGTTTTACATGGTGGCACAGGGAAAGTGACGCATCCCTACAGATGCATCACTTTCTTGTAAATCTGCCACAACGTCTTTTGCCATTTCTACAGCAAAGTCTTTAAGCATAGGACTAGCACAGTGCTGTCCATGCCAAGCTGCAAAATGATAAAAGACAATTATTACTCCAGGAACAGTATTACAGCTTTGAATTGGTAAAATACCCACAAAGCCAACCTGAAATGAACCAACCCCTGACACAGTGTTTCACTCTACTTATAGCTCTTCAGAGAGGTATAATTTTGTCCAGACACAAGGGAGCACCCAGTATAAGTCAAAACAATACCCTTTCAGGCATAGAGTGACTCATAAATTATGCAAAAAAGAAGGAGAGAACTCTGGGTAGTTCTCAGTTTAAGGTGGAAAGCAGCTCCTGTTAGAGCACTCTCAACACCAGCGACACTCTAGATCTGCTCACCTCAAATGTCTTTAAGGATAGGATTAGCACAGTGCTATCCACGCCGAGATAGAAAAGGAAAATATGTATAAGGCAAAAACCAAACGTTAAAGCTTAGTTCTAATTAAGATAACTTATTTTCCCTATACAAATCAAGTTTAAAGTACACAAACGTTAAATGTTATAGTTATATCTTTCATTTCAATTTATGCCCCAAATGAAAATTATTATAAGTAGTGGGCCTCATTGCATACTCTTTTCAGCTCGCTAACCAGACAACACTTACTATAACTCGCTACTCTACTCTACTCTATGAAAATATATGAAAAACATAAATAAATTCTACTACCTATCTCGACTTTAAAAAAGTGGTAATAGTTAGGGACCCACCACTTACCTATAGCGAAGGTCCTAACACTGAAAACAGCCAAAGTGTAGTAAAAACAATATGGCTGCCTTTTCATCTCTACAAACAGCCATTGGCCAATCATATACTGGCATGTCATCGCCATGTACCACAGCATACCTCAAAGTGATCATGGTGTACCATGGCCCAAAATATAACTAAGGCTCAGCTGTATTATTGGAATGCGGTACCCTTGCATCACTCATGGTGTCGCATGGACAATACTTAAGTCAGATTCACAAAGCAATGAAGGCCACCATGCATGGTTCTGCGTTGACTGGCAAATCTAGAGAAACGCAAGACAGCGCTATTCACTGCTTTGCATTACTTTGCTCTCCACAGTCTACATTGCTGATAAATTCACAGAGATCCAAATGCCATAACACTGTAGCCACTCCACTATACGCTATTCAACTGTATGCCACTCCACTCGGCACCACTCAACTGTACGAGACTCCACTCTACGCCACTCCACGCCACTCCACTCTACACTTTTTCACGGTACGCAACGCCACTGTGCGCCACTCTAGTCAACATCACTATGCTGTACGCCACTTCACTGAATGGAACTTCACTATACGCTACTCCACTCTATTGCTACTGCACGTGGCATGTGACACACTGCAGCTGATACGAAGGGCAAACAAGTAATCAGTTAACACTGCCTGGAAAGCTGTACTACTCTCTTAAGAAACATTAAAAGACAAAAGGACTGGACAACCAACCCTGATGTACAATTACAGGGGGAAAAGGGACAATGACTGATGTGCACTGAATCATTACAACATACTGTACGCGCTCAGGAAAAGAAGCAGAGTGTAAATGACACAAAGAGACCACCGGCAGAACATAGATGACCCAAAGCCCATCTATGCATCTACAAGGATATATATATTTATATATGGATGGATGCATTACTTAATGTTTTATTTTTGCAAGATCCTAGCAGCCAGCTAAAAACAGAACTAGCAATTATCAAAACAGTGAAAACCTCTCCTCCTAGGGTTTGTCAGAGGCCGTAACCATCACCAAAACCCTTCCCTACAAGGGTAATCTGTGACATTTCATGCAATAAAATACCTTCCTGCAGGCTTCAATTGACAGAAATAACAATGCACCCGTAAATGCCCATTGAGTTTAACATATACTTATCAATAATCAATAAGTCAGACCTCCTGCCTTTATCATACGTGTTCATAATAAACAGATATGACCAAGGGTATCAGAGATATCTTTTCCTAGTGAACCAACCAGGCTTGTAGTTGTTATCAAGGAGTTGTCACCATGACCACCAGGGGCCTTCTTGTTTCAGCTTAACTTTCCCCATAAGGCAACCATCAGGCATCGTCATAAAATTACATAATGTGCAGTATTGCAGCGCGAAAGGCAAAATACTATCTCTTCTAATAGAGCTTAACGAAGATTCTCACAGAGCAAGTCTTCTTTACCCACGGTATTCCAGATGGACTAAATATAAAAGCGTGTTCACAATATAAATATGCATGTTGCTCTAGTCTTAACGTTTCATTCAAGTTTTCAGGTTGCAATATAACTTAGCAACTCTAATGGGCTAATTTAGGGTTTAAGAGATGGATCACCGTTGGACATGGCAGTTCCGAGGGGATTTCCCTAAAATGCTTTGTTTTTTGTCCTGGTTTTTGCCAACTCTCTTTTCATGACCTTGGGACTCTGGTAACTCTCCCACAGTACTGCCGTGGGAAAGTACGCACGCCCTTCCTTTACATACCAGGAAGGGATGCTTACTTGATTGGTTTAGGTGTCATACCTGAGAGTGCCCTGTTAAAAGGTGCACCACATATCCAGGGCGGGTACTGCACTAGTTAGTAGTGGAACACAGGCAGCACTGATTGTGCCATCCACCAAAATAGCCTGCTAACCTATTTCATGCTCAGGTTGACCTTTCTCAATCATTAGCCAACCCTGAGGGGGCCCTTCACTACCTCCAGAGTGGCCCTAGGTCAAGTCCTGAGGGTTGAAGCCCGGGGTAGGTGAGTGGCAGGGTAGGTACACCTGCCTGTTTGCTGCCTGAGGATGGAAGAACCCCAGTGTGGGTTTTCTCTACCATGGGTGTCAGATCTTCCCATGGGACAGCTCCTGGATTTGCTGATTTTCTTGTTGTGGCCTTAAGGCCTGGGGCACTTTCCCACTGTAAATGAAGTGTGAAGGTGCGCACACCCTTCCTACACACGTTAAGAAGTGGTTCTTACCTGATGTTTGTGAAACATGTCACCAGCCTGCCATTGCAGGCCGGTCTGCTCACTTACACCAAAGATGCGCTTAAACATGTGTCCAGCCTGCCAATGAAGGTCTGTGTGTGTACACTTGCACCTATGGTGTTTCTAAACATGTGTCCACCCTGCCAGTGCAGGTCTCTGTGCCCGCAATTGCACTTCTACTCAGTGTGGCCTTTTTAAACCACGAGCCATCCTGAGGCAACATTTCACTGCCACTAGAGCACCCCGAGGGTACGTCTTAAGGGTGAAGTGAGTGGTAGGTGAAACGCCTGGCAGGTAGACATGTGTTCCCTGCCCAGGTAGTGAAGAACCCCCATGTGTGTTTTTAGTACCCATGAGGATTGCTCTTCCCATAGGGTAACATGGGGAGATGGTTGATATTACTACTAGCTGTAATATTGAATTGCAGGGGAGTAGCCTCATCATATTCCTGTCATTGAATTTCAATGACAAACCCTCCCGTGTAGAAAAAGTGGTTTTCTCATTACTAGCTTAGAAATGCCTCTAGTAGAAAGTGAGAAAGACACAATGGGGTAACCCAGTATCCCTCAGAACCTCAGCGTTAGTAGAAGGTATACAATTGGTTCTGTCGGGTATGTATTATTTCTTTAAATTGGTATAAATCCTAAACAATATATACATTTCAAAGTGGATTCATCAAAGAACAAAGCAAATATGCATTTTTATGATGAGATCATCAATGAAGAAAGAAAATAAATCCAAATCTGTTTGGATTTATATTCTTTCTTCACTGCTATTGAGCCAGAATGTCTAGAAAGGGCAATTCTGATTGGCTATATTCAACAGTGAACTTGAGAAACCTGTTCCTGCTATTGAGCCAGGTTTGAAATTCCAAAATGGCTAAGGCAGTACCCCGCCAGACGACAAAAATATCGTCTATATATCTCTCCCACAGCAACACCTGATGGAAAAACGGGTTCCTGTGGTTGAGAACACAATCTTGTTCAAACAAATGAACATAAAGATTGGCAAGACTTGGCTCAAAAATACTGCCCATCGATGTTCCCGAAATTTGCAAAAAGATGGTTTCTTCAAATTTAAAGAAATTCTCTGTCATGGCCAGTCTGGCACACTACATGATGAAATTCACTGGTGTGATGCTATCAAGATCCCTGGCATCCAAAAGACCTCGAACGGCCTCGAGAGTCTCTTCTTGCGGAATGCAAGTATAAAGAGATACCACATCGAAACTGATGAGGTAGTCAGTCTCGATATTGAATTCCGTCTCCGGAAGCAATCGCAGGACATCTTTAGTGTCCTGGAGGTAGGTCGGCATAGCCTTCACCAGGGGCCTGAGGAAGTGGTCAACGAATGTCGATAATGGTTCTAATAAAGAACCGATGCCTGAAATAATGGGGCGACCGGGGGGGAGGGGTCACTGACCCTTGTGAATCTTTGGCAAGACGTAGAAGTATGGCATTACTGGGTGACTTGTAATCAAGAATTGAGCCTCTTGTGCAGTAATCCAGCCTTCCGTTCTTGCCTCTTCTACGAGATGTCCTATTTCTGTGGTTAGTCTAGATGTTGGATCTGACATAAGTAGTCGATATGATTTGACCAAATATAATGGTCCCTTTTCCTTATTTAAACAAAACAGGTCAGATTTTGGCAGACAATACCCGTTCTGCCTTCCTGTTCTAATGTCAGTAGAGTCAGATTTGGTGTCGAAAACAAAGTAACAAGTTTACATATCATATGTGCTATATGTCTTAATACTATGGTCTATCTCTCTAGGGTGAACAGAGCGAGATTTACAAAGGAATACATTTTATATTCAAATTTTTATTACCAAAAGATCTGATCTTTTCATTAGTATTTCATTAAAAAATTCATACAATTTATTAAAACTTTACAATACATAATATATAAAACAATTGAAAAAAACACAAAACTGTTGAGGCGGCGTTTCGGTGAAAACGTTGGTCACCTTCTTCAGGACAATAGGTTCTTATTTAAAAACAATCTAAATCAGAAATATATAAAATATTCATTAAAATACATTCCTTGGAGATAATTGATATTCACCCAACAATCTATACCTGCCCCCTTCTTATCTTTATACAAAGAATAATACATCTAATGGTATTCAGTTCCATATGTTCTCATTTACTCCTTATTATATTAACAATCCTATTCATTGGTTACAAAAATCCTAAATTTTTCTAGACTTGATTCTCATCATATACATTGTGCTTAAGCGATTATACAGACTCGATATTACATTCTGATATGTCCTCTCACAACAATTATTTGGCTATTTGTTATTTTGTGGACTCACTGTAACTGACTGACTCTGGTTTCAAAAAAACCTCTCTATTGCTGGTTAAAATTTAAGAAGTCACTCACATACTTGAATTTTTGTATAGAATTCACATCCTTTCTCCATTGGCTTGGTAGTTCAGTTGCAAAACCCTAAGGAGTTTTCTGTCCCCAGGTTTACTGAATTGTAGGAAAAGAAGAAAAAGACCCCTTTCAAATTACATTATCTTACTGGGTCTCTCATGTAATCTATATCTCTCCTTCATTATTAATGTGATTACCTTAAAGAAGAGAAATCTTGGGTTCAATCCTTTACCCCCAATTAGTGTTTCTTCATATTCAGTAGGTATTCCTCTTTCTACCCACTGTTGGGATACAATTTGTAAACCATATGTTGTTACTACCTCTTGCCATGTTTGAGTTTATTTCAAGCTTGTTACACCATATTTCAATGGCCTGATTCTGGGTCTGATGTTGGTTCAATTTCCCATTAGAAGTTATCTAGAATCTGGGCTGCATGGCCATTAAAACTTTATTTCTTTTTTGCTGTGGAAATACAAGGGTCCTTTTTAGTTCCCTTTTCCTTTTTTTATATTTATAATTGATTTCACAATACATTTCCATATAGTTTTCTTGTTATTACCTTAGTTTTTTCGTTTTAGGTGAACAAAAGGCTTAATCAAATTGGACCTTCAGTTCTTTTACAACAGGTTCAAGTGATTTTCTTGGTTAGTGGTATGCCCAGCGTTTTCTAGAGAAATTGAAATTAAAATTACAATTACAAAGCTCAGTTTTAAAAAGTCTCAATAAAATTTCCTTATGTGATAAGGAATACTAACATAACTACCAGCCTGACTAAGGGGTAACTTACTTGTCAAATCAAATCAAATCAAATAAGCTTTATTCGGTTTTTAGGTTAAAACCATAAAAGCAACAAGAAAGAAAAATACATACATACAAAGAGGACTCATCAAATCATTTACAGGATTAAAAAAAGAAATCAAGTATTAAAATGATCAAGCAACAATTTAACTAATCAGGTAACCAAAATACGTGAATAGTCAAGGACAAAAACAAAAAGTACAGAATTAATAGCACAAGGTACCCAGAATCCCCTTTCACCAAAATGTATTGTTCAATGACATTAGTCTTGGTAACGAATTGTACCGGGGGCTGGGATAAAAATCATGTAGATCCCAAATGCAAATGGGGCCATCTCCTTCTTTAGGCTGGGAGGAACGAAGGTAGGGGACAATGTTCCTATCCTTAAATTTGATTAAAATCAAGTCCCCCGAAATGTCTTTGGGCAGCGTACCTAGCCACCCCACCCTCCTGACACTCAGGATTCCGCCATCTATTGCAGGTGGCAACGGTCTGTTATGTTTTAGCCAAAAAATCGCTTTATTAAGCAAATCCTGGTGTGTTTCAAGTTTGCCGTGACTCAAAGCGGGGACCCCAGAGAGAACAGTCACGAATGGGGCGGCTTCGGGAGGTAGATTGATGCAATGCCTTCTATCAGGTGTGGTCCTAGGTGCTCTGTGGGGTATGAGTACGGGGTTAAGAGTAACCTTCCGGCCTTTTGAAATGAAGGGGGGTTCAAGAGTTTGATTTTTGCATGCAGAGGGCTTGGACTTTTCATAGTTGATAGAGGGAGTAGGGCAAATAGGTGGATGAATTTTATCAGTTGATGAATAGTTCTTTTTTATTGTTTTTTCAATAAGGGTCAACCTGTCCCCTAGATCGTTGATTTTTGTGATCAAAGGTGATAAAGCCGCAATCAACAGTTGCTCAATCTGAGCCAGTAAGTTCTTGGCCGGTGTTAGTATAGTTGAGTTAGCGGGGCAGAATGTGGGGCTAATGCACATTTTGTCCACCTCAACATCAACATTAGGTAGATTATCATCGTTGACATTATTTTTGACCTCAGCATGCTCCCTTTTGCTGGTTGATCCCCGGGACAGGGTGTTGGTTTGAGCATGAGTTTTATTGGGGGATAAAGGTACATCTAATAGAGTGCAATTAAGTTGGTCAGCGTCTCTACCCAAATTAGGAGGGGTCAAGGCATCCGGAACATACTTTGTGCCACACAAGGCATTCAGCTCCTCCCACATGGACATGACTAGTGGAAAATACTGCTACATAGGAGACAATGGGCAATTGGAATGGCGAAATTTTAGGACGGTTAAAAATATAGGTACCTCCTCCTCTAATGGAACCAAATGGGGTGGCCCGTCCCGTCCTCCGAGGGCCTCCGAGGGCCACAGAGGGCCCGCCCTTTGCCCGGGCTTAGCCCGGCGTCCCGCTCGCGTCCCGCGAGGGAGGGCTGTCGCAGTTTTAAAGCGCCTCCTGGCGCTTGTGGCAGGTCACGTGGTTTTCCCTGGGCTGCTGGGGATTGCAGTCCCTTAACCTGCCCTCCTCGCTATGGCCGGCGATTCCCCAGATGGTAGTGGGGGCAGGCAGCGGGAGGCAGGCAGCAACCCCAGCAGTTGAAGGGTCAAATGGATTCAGCAGCCCTCCGCCCGGGCTCCCCTACGGCGATATCTGGCAGTTCCCGGTAATGCTGGCAGGTTCGTTTATGTTTCCCAACTTACTTGTCTGTTTCCCTCAGGGCTGTTTTCCACGACCTTCCTGTTCTCTTCTCTGGCTGCAACTGGGACTCTCTGTCATTTTGCCTTGCTCTTTATATGCTTGTTAATTGCTTTATTTGCTTCTAATTGAAGTTAATTAGGTCCCTTCAGTTTACAAAACCGGATTTTATTGTGCTATAGTGGCGGCCATCTTGTAATGGGTCCCACTGTTGCCTATTTAGTCTTATTGCAAGTCTCTATTTTCATCTGGCAGCTCTATTACTTTTAATCCCTGAGGGATACTGCCTGAATCTATTTGTACAAAAGGGGGTGGTAATGGACAGAGCATCTGAACCAATCAAACACTCACACCGAGTCAAAAGATCTGGGTTTAATCCATCACCGTTCTTTAGCCCACTCTGCCACCCCAGTTCAGACATGGCTATATGCAAATCAGTCTGACCCTGTGCCTCATGGGAACAGTCCAGCCCGAACTGCCAAGCCATGCCTTCCCTGGACCGGAAACAAGCTTCCGAGGACCGGTTTCTGGCATTACAGCCGT
Organism: Lissotriton helveticus; assembly: GCF_964261635.1. Lineage (NCBI taxonomy): Eukaryota > Metazoa > Chordata > Amphibia > Caudata > Salamandridae > Lissotriton > Lissotriton helveticus. Next base: position 2,125,199,572 of record NC_136065.1, on the reverse strand, counting down.
CTTCAGCCCGGCTTGCTTGAATCCAGTGGCAAAGTGAGCAAGGGACTCACGTCTGAGCATACCCTGCCACACTTATGGCGGCCAAAAGGGGTACAAAAGGGGGTGGTAATGAACGGAGCATCTGAACCAATCAAACACTCACACCCAGTCAAAAGATCTGGGTTTAATCCATCACCGTTCTTTAGCCCACACTGCCACCCCAGTTCAGACATGTCTATCTATTTGTAGATCATTTTACTAATCTAGCTGTTTTATTTTTGCCGTATTCAATTATTTTTATTTCTTACGGATCAGCGCATTCTGAATTATACCGAAAGTGAAGAATTATCAATTTATAAAAAGTGTCCTCTGAGATCGATTATATTGCGTTTTTGATACGCGATCCTCCTTCATCGATGTATTCATATTCAATAGTTGGCCTCCTGTTACTTCTTATTCCTTTTCTTTCTACTAAAATTATAACGGCCATTTTGAGACAGGCAACTGTCTCGTTTGGCACGTACTATTCATGGGGGCCATTTTGGGACAGGCAAGTGTCTCATTCGTCGCGTTCAATTCCTGGCGGCCATCTCTAAGTGGACCTTACTCTCTTGGCGTGATCTGAGGGATTGGGTTATGGGGTGGATATGGTGATTCAGGTTGCAGTTTACTATTGGTTGTTGCTCATTTAATATACAACCAGCATCTATAGGGATTCATTCTTGATAAGATGCCGATATGATTTGACATCACTAAGCTGTCTCAGACATTCCGCGCGATAGGTGTCAGTATCTGGGATCACTGTCGCTCCCCTTTTATCAGCGAGTTTGATTGTTATTGTTATGTAATTAGACAGAGTTTCCACAACTAGCTTCTCTCTGGTTGAAAGGTTCTGAAAAGTGTGATGTTTAGAATAAAAAAGATACAGACCAAGTAGTGGCTGGGTAAGTTTTGCGCAACAACAACTGCTGTAATATTCTCAAAATAAAGCGGCTCAAGGGAACAGGGGGAAACGGCCACCAGCGCCCCCAAAAGGAGAACTCTTCTGAAACCAGGGAGTTCACTTAACAAAGATAAATTGTCCCCGAGCACATAGATACAGATTCTTAAATTGTCCCAAGAGAAAAGATAACCACAATCAAAAAATTGCTCTTTCAAAAGTTCCTCAAATTAATTTCCTTTAATTTTCATTTCTTTTCTCTTCATATATCAACGAAATTCTTCATAGTTTCCTTCAAATTGACATAGAAATGTAGCCAATGCATCAAGGACCAATGCCAACACGTGTTTCGTCAGAGGGTAAAATAACCCAAATGACTTCTTCAGGGCTACAATAAAATAAAAAATACATAATATATACAATTCTCAATACATATAAGGCCAAACCATCACCAGTGAATATACAGTTCACCTAAAGCAAAAAGTAAAGTGTGACATAATATACTGTTTGCAGGATTTGAGACTGTCACAAAAGAATTAACAGAAAGGGCAACTAAATTCATCACTAAAAGGAGAGCAAACCTATGCAAAATAAGTTCCAGAAGAACAAAAAAGTCCAAATAGTATAGAAAAAACACCTAAATGTGGTAGATCACCCACACACAACCAAAGTAAAACCTTATAACCCAAAGTGCAAGCTAAAACACACGGGAAGCTATAGAGGGCTGTAAAGGCGAAAAGTAAGGCTGCTAGTAATTTTTAATATATATATATATAAAGGGGAAAAGACTCAAATCTCACAGGCCATATCCATTTATAATGGGTTGCCTAACCCTAGGACCATAATTCCACCAGAGCAAGGAAGTTTACTCACCAAAAGATACAGTCCAAATTTGAGGTCAGGTAAACAACTTCCAGAAGATATTAGTTCCTCAAATATTACTGAGAACTAAATCAAAAGGGAAAAAACCAGTTTAAAAACATATTTTCTGGGTGCTATATCATAGCATCCTACACCTATCTAAGCAAAACAAAACTCAGTAGAGCTTAATTGGATTTAAAAAGGACCCATCTCAGAATGGGTAGTAGGGGCCTGTGAGATTTGAGTCTTTTCCCCTTTATATATATATATATTAAAAATTACTAGCAGCCTTACTTCTCGCCTTTACAGCCCTCTATAGCTTCCCGTGTGTTTTAGCTTGCACTTTGGGTTATAAGGTTTTACTTTGGTTGTGTGTGGGTGATCTACCACATTTAGGTGTTTTTTCTATACTATTTGGACTTTTTTGTTCTTCTGGAACTTATTTTGCATAGGTTTGCTCTCCTTTTAGTGATGAATTTAGTTGCCCTTTCTGTTAATTCTTTTGTGACAGTCTCAAATCCTGCAAACAGTATATTATGTCACACTTTACTTTTTGCTTTAGGTGAACTGTATATTCACTGGTGATGGTTTGGCCTTATATGTATTGAGAATTGTATATATTATGTATTTTTTATTTTATTGTAGCCCTGAAGAAGTCATTTGGGTTATTTTACCCTCTGACGAAACACGTGTTGGCATTGGTCCTTGATGCATTGGCTACATTTCTATGTCAATTTGAAGGAAACTATGAAGAATTTCGTTGATATATGAAGAGAAAAGAAATGAAAATTAAAGGAAATTAATTTGAGGAACTTTTGAAAGAGCAATTTTTTGATTGTGGTTATCTTTTCTCTTGGGACAATTTAAGAATCTGTATCTATGTGCTTGGGGACAATTTATCTTTGTTAGAATAAAAAAGGGCCATTACATCATGGGCAACTGCCTTTTCAAAAACACCTACTTGAGACGGTACTTGATGAATCAAATGAGTGAAGGTCGAAGCTGCTTTTAGGCCGGTGTTAGAATCCATTTCCCTAAATCCGACTTCTTTTTCTTTAGATTTGAAAAAGAAATGTAGGCGTATTTTACAGAAAAATTTCTCGAGTTCACATCATAACTGAAAAGGATCCCCTTTGTTTGTGGGAACAAAGCCCAAACCTTTATTCAAAACCAACATTTCAACCTCAGTTAGAGTGCGTGAACTTCGGTTAACTATTAGGTCATCCCGTCCGTGCTTGGCCCTGCTTGTTGCTGTTGACCCCTCCTGCTGCGTGTATTCGTGAACGTCGGTTCCGTCTCCCAATGCACCTGAGGCTGTGCTCTTCTCCTGCCTGGATTGCGTCCACAGGCCTGTCGTAAAAAAGGCTGGTTGCCAAAAAATTGTGGGTGTGGTGGAAAGTGAGACATTGGTGGGGAAATTGTGGTTGTTGATAGCCCCATGGAGCTGGGGGCCACCAAGGTCCCTGGTGTTGATATGAACCCTGTGCGCCTCGCCTTCGGGTGAACCTATTCTGTTGGCCCCTCCCTCTGTCCTGGGGAGTGTTGGAATTTGAGGTATCTGAGTCACTTGAGCCTAGATCAGAACCTGATATCGAATAGTTTGACCCATAACATTTCCCTCTTCTAATGAATTCAGGCGGTGTGTATGTCTCGCTGGAGTATGGATAGATCTTCACCAGCGAAAAATTAGCTAGATCCTTCTCAAATTTGTCGATCTTGGTCAGAAGGATAGTGTCCTTATATTCTTTGTTTGACTTAATAGTCTCTTCTGCATTTTCCTTGTAAAGAGTACTAGATATGGTGGTTTTAATCTGTCTTTCCAGAGTCTGTATCTCAATGAGAATAGCATCAGCCACCCTCTTGGCTGTGCTGATGATCAAGATCAGCCAATCGCATGTACATCGCCACGCGATCAGTGACCAATCTCTAAGAAAGTCTTTATCTGTCAAGAACAATCGCGGAGCATTCATGACAATTAACCCAGTGGGTACACATTTTCCACGCAGATATTCTGCCATCACTGCTCCATGAATAAAGGTGCGTGAATGGGTCTTTTTCAAATTGAGTAGGGCTAACCAGTCATCTTGTGTATTAGTCAGCACTTCAGGTAGTGTGTATAAGATGCTGGGATTGTCTGCTAATATAGAGTGGAGCACATCATCATCAAAGGAAAGACCTGCAAAGTCAGCCATGGTCAAAGTCACTCTGTTTACGATTTTCTTACCCACAATACAGAGCGGGCCTCATTCCCTGAGCAGATGCCAGGCGAGGTGAGGATTGCTCCCACACAACGATGGGTGAGTGCAACATTGTTTATAATAGTTACAAAACTTGTAATCCAATGATACTTCAGAAATTGTTGCTAAAATTATGAGGCATTGTTTGACAGTTACCTGAGGGTCTGGTGTAAATCAATTTCACTAACCTGTATTATTTTCTTTAGGAATGAATTCAAGACTCCTGTGATACTCGACTTGAACTTGGATTTCACAGGGCATGGTAGGTTGTATCGCACCAACCATTTGAGTGGTTACATTTGTTTTTGTACAGTATTCTATATTTGCAGTAGTGTTCATATTTTGGTCCTGATGAAAGCCTAAGGTTTAACATAACCATGTGGCTGAAACATGTAGACCTGCCAATCCATTGCCTTGATAGTTATTATTTTTTTCAAACTATCAGCACACTGTTTTTAGTTTTGACACTAGGATAGCGTTTATTAACATTTTTGGAGGTATCGTAGTAGTCAATTTTAAATTGCACACGCTTTTCTTTTTCACGTTTACTGTACTGCAAATTTTTCAGCACCACTAATTACAAGGAAGTTGTGGTGGTATCCATCATTGCCAAACTTGTGCCTGTGTATGTGACCGTAATTGTCTGGTACGACCCATATCAACGGGTACCAGACATTGTGCCTTATTTCCATGGAGGTACGGAAGTTTGCAATGATATTTGCAATGACTGACAGACGGGGTGACACTCTCACCTACCGATCAGTTTATAAATGTATCCTTTTAACTCCATTGGTGGAAGTGCATGTTTTTGGGATGGTGGGTTTGTGTGGGCGTCCTTATTGCACCAGTGGGTGCAAATGTCACACACGATTTTTCATCACTGGTGCATAAGGGACACCAAACGGACCTTCATAAGAGACAAAGTCCAGACCAACGAGTCTAACGCCAAGGAACTGTTTAACATCATTCGGCAGCTCACAAAACCCCCCAGCAAAGCCACAGACCTCACACCTTCCCAACAACTCTGGGACAAGCTCAGCTCATACTTTCATCTAAAGATCAAGGCCCTCTACAACAATTTCAGCGAACCGACGCTGGACATCACCTCCCCCCTCAACCCTGCCGATAAGCCAACCATCCTGACCTGGAATCCCGCTACTACAGTCGAACACGTCACCGACAGCCGCGGCCGGTAGTGGGAGTACCGGCCGGGCGGTGACGTGGGGAGTGGGAGGGGCAGGGTGGGGGTAATAATGTATGGATTATGGACCTTAACAGTTAAGTAAACATAAAAATAAATAAAACGAATTTCGTAGCGCGCACTGCATCACCAAATGCGATGCAGTGCGCGCAACGAAATTAATTTTTTTAATTATATGTTTACTTACCTGTTAAGGTCCATAATCCATACATTATTACCCCCCACCCTGCCCCTCCCCCTCCCCACATCACCGCCCAGCCGGTACTCCCTCTACGGCCACGGCTGGTCACCTCCACCATGAAGAAAACCCACTCAGGAGCCCCAACGGACCCATGCCCACAGCACATATTCAACAGGGCCGCCCCCGCCATCGCACCCGAACTAGGACTGAGCATCAATGCCTCCTTCAAGTCCGGCATCTTCCCAGATGACTGGAAAAAGGTGGATGTAAAACCCCCCCTCAAGAAACCCACGGCTGACCCAACAGACCTGAAAAACTACTGGCCCATCTCTCTCCTCCCTTTTGCCGCCAGTCACCGAGCGACTCGTGAATGCCCAGCTGACCGCCTTCATTGAAGAGAACTCCATCATAGATGCCTCCCAGTCTGGATTCCACAGCAACCACAGCACAGAGACCACTCTTCTCACTGCCATTGACAACCTCCGTGCTACTCAACCAGGGACACACAGTGGCCCTCATCCTTCTAGACCTCTCCGCAGCCTTCGGCACTGTTTCTCATCGCACGCTTGCAGCCAAACTTCAAGACACAGGGATACATGGAGCCACCCTCAACAGGATCCGATCCTTTCTCTCCGGCAGAACCCAAAGGATCAGACTGCCCCCTTCCTATCCGAATCCACTGATATCATCTGCAGAGTATCCCAAGGCTCATCGCTCAGCCCCACGCTTTTCAACATCTACATTTCCCCCTCGCCACCATCGTCAGACAGCATGAGCGCAGCATTGTATCCTACGCCGACGACACCCAGCTCATCCTCTCACTCATGAAGAATCCCGAAGACACCAAACTCTGCTTCCAGGAAGTAATGAAAAACGTGGCAGTCTGGATGAAAAACAGCTGCTTGAAGCTCAACTCAGAGAAGACCGTGGTCATCATCCTCAGACCCTGCAACTCCGCCTGGGACACACCTGGTGGCCCTCCGCCCTCGGGAATCCCCCCACTCCTACTGACCATGCACGAAACCTCAGAATCATCCTCAACTCTTCCCTCGCCATGAACCGACAGGTCAATGCCGTCGCCTCCACCAGCTTCAACTGCCTGCGCATCCTCTGCAAGACCTTCAAATGGATCCCCCCCCGACTGCAGAAAGACCCTCACCCACGCTTTCCTAGCCAGCAGAATTGGTTACAGCAACGCCCTGTATGCCGGAATCAACAGAACTCTTCTACACAGACTCCAGACCATCCAGAACGCCGCTTCCAGACTCGTCCTCAGGACTCAACGTCGCAAACACATGACCCAACACCTCCGAGACCTCCACTGGCTCCCCAACGAGAAGAGGGTCACTTTCAAACTCCTCACCCACGCCTACAAATCCCTCAACAACATCGGACCCAAATACCTCAATGAGAGAGTATCCTTCACGTACCCAAGAGGAACCTCGGCTCCGCGACCTCGCCCTGGCAGAAGTCCCCTGCAACCACAGAAACAGAGGACAAGCTCCCCATGAAGATCCGACGCTCCCCAACCCTGCACACATTCAAGAAGGACCTCAAGACCTGGCTCTTTGACTGATCCGTAGCTACTCCAACCCCAGCGCCTTGAGACCCTCACGGGTGAGAAGTGCGCTTTATAAACCCCTGATTGATTGATTGATTTATGCAATCCAGCATTGCTTCCTTTCTTTGCCAAGTCTTAGTTTATCAAAGGATTATAATACTTATTGCTAGAACACGTCACTTTGCAATTACCATGCAAACAGCTGTGAGGGAGAGATGTGTGAAGAGACTGTTGAGAGGAGGTCACGTCTCTTGTTAATGAGAGGGAGCTCCATCGACTCTAGAAAGACAAGAGCAGTGTGACAAGGGCCTAGCATTGCCATCTGACCCACAAACTGGGCCCACATTTCCAAAGCTCAGAGTTTCACTAACTGCATCTGATTTTATGGGAAAGATTTTTTTCACAGCCCCAGACATGGATGCAGTCTGAGCTGGGGGTGAGTACTAGGGGTGGGCGGAGCTCTCGGAGTTTTATTCTGTAGAATTCCACACAGTTACATAAAAGTCAGTGAAATTCCACAGAGTTCTGCGAGCGGCAGAGTTTTGGCACTTTGCGCTGCTCTCACTGATTTATAGCAGCGGAATGGAAGCTTGTTTACAGCACAAACAGCACCACATGCCGCGTCTGAGTGTGTTGCTCTATTTGCCACTCGAGTAGATTTTCTACTCAAGCGGCAGCTTTTCCAATGAGAACAGTAGTGGCCTGCTGTGACTGCGCGTGTTGAGAAAATACGCCAGACTCGCCCTAGCCCTCATTTTATCTTCCATGCGCTTTCCAACTTAGCGTTGGTGAGCTGCATGCAAGAAAACTCCGCCATGCGGCGGTTTGCAGAGTTTTTCCAGAACTCCGCACTACAGGTGAAGCACAGAGTGGACAAAACTCTGCAAACCCTGCTGGTGGAGAGGAGGTTACCACCCTTCCATAGCCTCAAGGAGTTGAGACGCATCACTTTTACAGATCCTTTAAGATAGGTTCTCCTTCAACCAATCTGCGACAGTCGAAAATGACCTCAAAACCATGCCTGGAGAACTTTTTTTTATACAAAATAAGGAAAACCCCAAAAGTAGAGCTCCCATTCGCGAAGCTCCTTGTCTACCACTTGCATCATAATTAAGAACTGAGGGCCATATGTTGGAACGTATTTTGCGATCGCAAACACTGCGATTCACAGATTCCAGGGTATATGCGATCGCAAAAGTCAGTGTTCCGATGTAGGTAACTCTTGCGGCTCGCAAAAATGAGAATCACAAATTTAGCGATTAATAATTTTGCGTAACGAGTATTCTGCGAATGAAATTGCGAATGCGCAAGGTGTGTCTCAGTATTTGCGCAAATAGCAAATACTGTTCACGCAAAATGTGAATTCGCAATTTGAGATGTAGCAAAAAATCGCAATTTGTTATTTTCCGAAAATCACAATTTTGCACTTCGCAAATACCACCAACTCTGAACAGGTGGTAACCAGGTGCAACCTATTTAAACAGGCCCACAATGCCACTGGGGCTTCCCACAATGGCTGACCTGCATGTGATAGCCAGAAGGCTGCGTATCCGAGAGGCTGCACAGAGAAGGAGACACCAGGAAATGATCTACAGAGTACGCATCACCCTCTTCCAGCGGACCCAGGAGGACATCCATGTGCACTACAGACTGCATCCAGATAGTATCCTGGAGTTGATAGAGGAGCTGACACCCATACTTGAACACCCCACATACAGGGCACACACCATTCCTACCCACATACAGGTTTTGTGCTCACTGCACCTCCTAGCATCAGGGAGTTTTCAGGGGGTAATAGACACAGCAGGAGGGGTCTTTCAGAGTGCTTTTTCCATGTTTTCCTTGATGCTAAGGTTCAGAGGATGCATCACCACATCCAATTCCCAAACATACAGCAGGCACTAGACCAGACCAAGCAAGAATTCTACCAAATAGCCCAATTTTCCCACGTCATTGGCTGCGTAGATGGGTCCCATGTCGAACTGTCACCCCATCAGAGCATGAGTATGTTTTTAGAAACAGAAAACCCTATCATACCCTGAACATCCATGTAGTGTGCAATGCTAAACCTGTCATCACAGATATTGTTGCAAAATTCCCAGGAAGCACACACGATTCCTTCATTTTTCGCCACTGTGGATTACATCGCAGACTCACAAATGGCGAGTTTGGAGAGGGCTTCCTGCTAGGTAATTGCATGGCACACACACACACACACACAACTAGGGAAGGTATAAACTGACAGGACAGTACTTAACATCTTAACATCTACCTACTTTTGCCCAGCAGGTGACAGTACGTATGCTGTGCGTGACTACATCCTCACACCGTACCTCAATCCAGCCACAGCAGCAGAGCAGAAGTACAACAGAGCCACACGCTGATGTTTATTTCCTTAACAGCAGGAGTAAACCTGTCACACAGCGTGACTGAAGTGTTGATAGTTGCACATGTTCAGGTCACAGTACTATCATTGCCATGAGTTACTCAGTCCATATGGTATGTCTTGCCTCACACATTGCCATGAGTACATGTTGCCCCTACACCTCCTACGTGCTCGCTAAGGGTGGGCGGCCAGCTACGCTCCATGCACGGAGTGCCGTCTCCTACGCATTTTGCGTAGCGGACTTAGCCAGGCGGCACTGCGCGCGCTCCGCAGACGGTGCGTAGCCGGCCGCCACCCGCCTCCCTCCCGCCCTCCCTAAATACATAAATAAAAGTATAAAAAGCTTTTAAAAACACTTACCTTGTCTGCCGCGTCCCCGGGGCTCCCTCTCGCCGTCCCGCGATTCGCGCCGCCATTTCGGATCCTAATGCGCATGCGCGGGCGGCCGCGCATGCGCATTTCTCATGAGGAATGCGCATGCGCGGCCGCCCGCGCATGCGCATTAGGATCCGAATCGGTGGCGGCGCGAATCGCGGGACGGCGAGAGGGAGCCCCGGGGACGCGGCAGACAAGGTAAGTGTTTTTAAAAGCTTTTTATACTTTTATTTATGTATTTAGGGAGGGAGGGAGAGAGGCGGGCGGCGCGGAGTGGGGCTACGCGGAGTGCGCGGGTGGGCGTAGTTGTGCGCCCACTTCGCGTAGCTCCGCGGAGCCCCACTCCGCACACTACGCCCAGGGTTAGTGCTCGCCCTGTTGCCCCTCGTTCAGGCCCCACACTGGCCTTACTGGAGTCTTCCCCTGCTCTCCCCTGGTGCCGACTCCCGCGTCTTCCTGCAGGAAGTGGTGGAGTTAGGCTGCTCCTGCTTGACTTTTCGTCTGTATCCAAGATGCCCAGTGTTCCTATGCCACCTGTGGCTACAGCACGCATTTGGTCCACCGCATGTGTGACCTGCACCAGGCCCCTACCCACATCCTGGCAGCAGAGTGCCATTTCATGCTGCATGCTCACACATCTCCTGGCTAGCAGGGATATGGGGGTGGACTGGCGGTTCACAGCTTTAGTGTAGAGGCCAATCCGGGTGTGTAGGCGGTGTTTCTCCCTACGCCTGGCCAGCCTGTCTCCCGTGATCTACCTACACAGTCCTTCCAATGCACCTGTCATGGAATTGACACTGAGCCGCAACTCAGACATGTTATGGTTATGTGCTGCAAGTTGGCGCTGGATTGATCTTATGCCTTTACCTTGCAGGTGCTGTGCTTTTAACATGCTGCCCTCAAGGCCAGAGAACACTGTGTCTCTTTCGGATGGTGAATTGCTGGTGGGGGCCTGTGCCCTGCGTCTTGAACCACTGCCATTTGATGTTTGGACAGTGGACTGTGGTGTGTGCTGCCTTGCTTGTTGCCTTGGGACAGGCGGTGCATCCTCATCTGCATCTGTGGACTCTGCCTCCATCAGTGGCAGTGGTGAGACAATGTTGCGCCGTTTGCCTGGCGCAGGGTCTGTGTGTCTTGCTGCGCCCTGCTCCTCCTGCCCTGTCACGTCCACATTTGCTGGTGTCTCAACCCCTTCAGCCACTGTTTCCTGTGTTGTCGGTGGTGCTGTAAAATTAAATGCAAACATTAGTTGTGTGTCATGTTTACATTTTGTTATGCATTAAAGTTTGCAAATTTCTAATCACATAACTACTCCTTGTCTGTTTTGCACACTCCAAGTATGATTCATCCCTATGTCCCTTTGCTATGTTTCACAGGGCCAGGTATCAGTGCATGGAACTACATTTCCCATAATGCAATTCTGGGTGTGCTTGTGGACATGTACTGGAGTTGTACTTAGGCTGGGTGTTTGGGGCTGTAAGTGGGCTGGTTATGTTTTGGGGATATTGGCATGCATCTTATCCTGTCTGGTGTCTGTATTTTCAGAGCTGTCCGGTCAGCCACGCCAGTCACAGTTTCAGGCATAAGTGTGCCCTCCACCAACTCCTCCAGGGGCGTAGGCTCTGGTGCTGTTGAGGTCCCATCTCCAGTCCGCTTACCCTCAGCCAATCTGGTGGCCACCCTCTCCTTTGACCTTTGGCGCATGTCGTATCACCGCTTGCATAGGTCTTCAACTGTGCTGTGGGTTACGCCAATCGTGTTCACTTTTTCCTGAATCTCATTCCAGATTCTCCTTTTCCTTGTCTCTGGAACACAGAGTGAGTTCTTCCCAAAGAGGAGGTCATGTTGCCTTACTACTTCCTCTGTGAGCACCTCAAGCTCCCTCTCACTACATTTTTGTTTTCTTTTTCTTGTGGTTTCTTCTTGCTGCTTCTCACTACCCTGAGACTCCATTTCTCCTTCCTGCAACTGCTGAATAAAAACCACACTCCCTCCTCACAGGCTCTCAGGCAGCTTCCGACTCTGACACAGTGCTGGCAATCAGGTGCAGCATGGGCAGTCACACTTCCTGGTGTTGATGTTCTCATTCTGCACCTGAATTGCTGGTTTCAGAAATTCCTTATTAGCGATTTCGCTATTAAGGAATCGCTATTTGAGTAATCGCTATGATATTCTGGGGCACATGCATCAACGTTTTTTGCATTCGCAAACGGTGCGAATCGGAAAAATCGGCCGTTTGCGAATGCAAAAAACGTTACTGGGATGCATCAAACTTTTGTGCACAATTCGCATTTTTTAGAATTTCTAAAAAATGCGAATGCATTTAAGGAATCGCATTTGTGCGATTCCTTAAATGCTATGCATCAATTTCTTAGAAATTGCGAATTCAAAAATTGGAAGTGCAAATTAACACGAGGTTGACCCTCGTGTTAATTTGCGAAAATTGTTAAAAATGAAAAAAAATGCATTTTTAAAACTTGCATGTTACAGACACACATGTCCATAGGACATGTGTGTGTGAAACATCCAATTAAAAATAAATTTCAGGGGTGCAGGGGGGGGTCCTTTGGACCCCCCCCCTGCACCCATGGAATGCATCAAAAAATTGCGATTTCTTAAATGCCTTCCCATTGATTCCTATGGGCCGAAAGGCCCATAGGAATCAATGGGAATTGCGAAAATGCACTTTGGATTTCGCTATTTATTTGAGATTTGGTAGAAATTGCGATTTTTACCGATTCTCAAATAAATAGAGAAAAAAATGATGCATACCATTTTGCAATTCTTAATTTGCGAATCGGTAATTTTCGCAAATTAAGAAATGCAAAATGGTACAATGATGCATGTGCCCCAACGTGATTTTTTTTGGTAATCTCTATTTTTTAGCGATTTGCGATTCGGAAAATGTGATTCGCAGAAAATTGCATTATCAGAATCGCAAAACCTTTTTTACCTACATATGCCCCTGACTGAAGAAAAATGTATTTTTCCTATTTTTGAAATAAAAGTGTCTAACATTTGTGCTTGACATTAAAACACGGCGGAGGGTGACGTGAAAATGCAGCTTCCAGCTTGATGTGTCTTCACTGCTGAGAGGGGAGGCTCGAGCATGTATCAGAAAGAGAAAGGGAGGTCTTGCATAAGGCCATTGCTAAATAAGCTGGTTTCCAAGGAGACCGGTGACGTATTGTGCGTGACCAGTTTGATAAGGAAAGAGGGTACAGTTTCAAGTTCCAAATCAAACAGACACAGGGCTACAGAGGTGAAGAGCCACAGTGGGGCAGGGGGCTCTCACTAGAAGATTCCAGACTCCAGGGGGATGGAGGGGAGAGCTGAGACATGGGAAGATTCCAGACTCCAGGGTGATGGAGGGGAGAGCTGAGACATGGGAAGATTCCAGACTCCAGGGTGATGGAGGGGTGAGCTGAGACATGGGAAGATTCCAGACTCCAGGGGGATGGAGGGGAGAGCTGAGACATGGGAAGATTCCAGACTCCAGGGTGATGGAGGGGTGAGCTGAGACATGGGAAGATTCCAGACTCCAGGGTGATGGAGGGGAGAGCTGAGACATGCCACACTGCAGGGCAGGACAATAGTTTCACTGTGAAACTTGACCCATGATAGGAGGAGATTGTGTGTACAAGCATCTGGGTGTGTATAGGTGTGCTTATGTGTATGTCTGTGAGTATGTATATGTGCATGCATCTGTTGTGCGTGTGGGTGTGTGTGTGTGTGTATGTATGTGTGTGTCTGTGTGTGTATCTGTGTTTATATCTGTTGTTTGTGGGGGGTGTACCTATGTGTCTGTATATACCTGGGTGTATGTGCTTGCACATGTATATGTGTGTGTGTGTGTGTGTGTATATATATAAATATATATACATATATATGTGTGTGTGTGTATATATATAAATATATATACATATATATATGTGTGTGTGTGTGTGTATATATATAAATATATATACATATATATATATATATGTGTGTGTGTGTGTGTATATAAATATATATACATATATATATGTGTGTGTGTGTGTGTGTGTGTGTGTGTGTGTTTATATAAATATATATACATATATATATATATGTGTGTGTGTGTTTGTATCTGGGTGTGTATGTGTATATCTGCATGTATCTGGATTTGTGTGCGTGTATGCAAGTACATGTATCTAGGTATATGTGTATGTGTGTCTGTGTATGACTGCATGTATCTGTGTATACGTGTGTGTGTGTGTACATGTGTGAATATGTTTGTGTGTGTGTTTGTAAGTGCATGCCTGTGTATATATCTGTGTGTGTGTATGTGTATGTCCTGCCTCGATACCCCCCTTCATCTATCACAAGACTTTATACATTGAACTCTATCACCTGACATTAAGATTTGGATTCACACAAGGTATCCTGGAGAGAGAAACCAGAGACCTCATTTATGAGGGTTTGCCGCAGGGCAGCACAACAGGCCTTGCTGCGGCGCTGCCTTTGGCAAAAGAATAGGGCAGGAATGCACTGTATCTAATAGATACGTCACATTACTGTAATTTTCCCCTGCGCCGGTGCACAATGGGCTGCTGTGCGTCAATGTAGGCACCTTCTTTTCTCCATGGTTCAAGGGTACCTGGGTTGCAATGATGATTATTTTTCTGGAGGAATGGAACATTTTTTGCACAAAAACAATCACAAGCCACTTTTTCCTCTTTCTGCAGCACACATAGAAAAAGGAGAAACAAGGAGAAATAAAGATATTTCTCTTCGTTGTGCCTCTCTTACGCCTCCCCCAGGGAGGTGTACATTGTTGGCGCTGCCACAGATTTTTGATTTCTCGTAAATCTCGGGCAGTGTCAAAAAGCCATGGATGTTGCTGGGAATGCCCCCACAGCACCCATTGCACGCCGCTTTAATGCAGAAAATGGTGTCAAAGAGAACAATATGTATGAGGCAGCATTATGCCAAAAAGTGGTTCAGTGCCACCTCGTAAATATGGAGCAGGCTCCTGCGCCATGGAATGGCACAAAAAGTGATGTTCCGGCGGTGCATAAGTGAGGCCCCACATTTGTATCTTTCTTTGAGGCGAGCCAGCTAGAACCTGTCACTTGAGTGTGCAAGAACCAGTGACATCACAGGGCTAGCACTGGAGCATAGAGTAGCTGTGCAGTGAGACCGCTGGTGTGATGCAGGACCTGCTCCTGGTCAGAGTACTGGTGTCCCTGATCTGCTGACTGCTGGGGACTCAGAAGCCAGCCGGGGCTGGGCACGAGGACCAGAGCCAGAAGGACCAAGAGGAGGAGTCTGGCATACCCAGTTACTCACCGATAATAGTCATTACTCCGAGACCTGGTCTTCCCGTTCCATTCCTTAACAGTGAGCAGCTCATCTGCTCCAGAGAATCCCTATACCTAACAGAGTTGTAACACTTCCCCAATATGGCGCCACCTAGTGGGTGTGCATAAAGGGGGAAGTGTCTCACAAAATATCCTGAGAATACCAAAGAAAACCAGAGAAGAAAACCAAATATAAATCATTCACCTGAAAACAAAAACAGGGAGGGAGGGAATGGCTCAGGAATGGAACGGCAAGACCAGGACTCGGAGTAATGAAGATTACCGGTGAGTAACCGGGTATTACCTCCTTGTCTGTCTTCCTGTCCCAACCTTATCAGTGAGCCCATACCCAAGCGCACAATGATTGTAAGAAAAAAGACAAGGAAATGCAGCATAGAACAGGCCCATTTAATCACAAGGAAAGCAGTAAAAATTACAAATCATGTACAGCAAAGAAAACATGAGCGGCAAAAGGCAGCCGAGGCCGCCATCCACAACTGAAGATGGTAAGGGGAAACTAAGGTATGGGGAGAGGCCCATGTGGCAGCATTACAAATTTTACGCAAGGAGGCATCCTTAAACATGGCCCAGGAGGAGGAGACACACCGGGTGGACCTGTCCTGGACAGAAGAAGGGAGAGGACAGTGAGCTGACTCATAAGCCAAAATAACAGCACACTTCACCCAATGAGTCAAAGTGGACAAGGAAGGACAAAGGCCCTCCCCAGAATGACTGTATGTAACAAATAGGGAATCCACCTTCTGAAAAGCACTGGTCTGATCTAGATAGATGCAGAGAGCCCTCAACACAACCAAAGACTGCAGAACCTCCTCCTCCGGGGAGGAGGGGTCAGGTTCAAAAATAGGAAGGACAATATCCTCCTGACAGTGGAAAGAAGACAAAACCGTGGGCACAAAAACAAACTAGGATGCAGAATCACTTTGTCAGAGAAAAAGCGCAAATAAGGGGGGGGGAAGCCAGCCAAGCACCAAGCTCTCCAACCCACAGCCATGAAGAAACAGCCACCAAAAAAAGAACCATAGCCGAAAGTAACTTAAGGTCAACAGAGAGCCAAGGCTCAAAAGGGGGGCCAGTCAATGCCTGCAGGACTGGGGGAAGATCCCAAGCCAGGACAGGAGAGCGTGAAACAGGAGGCTGTATCAAAAAGCTCTGCAAAAGTCGAGCCACCAAGGGGGAAACAGAAGCCACAGAAGAATCCTGAAGGCAAGAATGGCAGCCCACTAAGCACGGAGAGTGGAGATAGCCAGAACCATGACAAACCCATCACGCAAAAAGTCCAGCGCCCGCACAGCAGCACAGGAGGAGGAAGATAGACCCTTCCCCAGGCACCAGGAGGTAAAGTGTTTCCAATGATGGCCATAGGATTTCAGGATAGAAGGCCTTCGAGACAATTGGATGCTCTGTGCCACCTCGAGAGAACAACCCTGGCCAACAAACCTAACCTCTCAAGTGCCAAACCCACAGCCGAATGCAACTCAGAGAGCACATGCTGAGAAGACGAACACACTGCAGAGAGGGATTCAAGGGAAACTGCCAATGGGGGCACACCGACAAGTCCAGAAGAAGGGGAAACCAAGGCCGCCAAGACCATTCCGGTACAACCAGAACATCCTCTGCCTGGCCCACCGGAATGTTCCGGAGGACTCTGGGGATCAAGGCAAAGGGTGGGAAGGCAAACAGATGTCCCAGGGACCACGGAACTGAGAAAGCATCAATCGCCCAAGCCAGCCGAGAAGGAGCACGGCTGCAAAAATGAGGAAGAAGGGCAGAGATTCAGAGGCAAATAGATCCAGACAAGGAAGGATGAACCGGGAGAGAATCCGATCGAACAGAATAGGGGACAGACACATGGTCGCAGAGGAAGGAAACACCCGGCTCGGTGAGTCCGCAGACCCATTCTCCCTCCCCGGAAGATAGACAGCCGTCAGAGAAAGGAGTTTCCACTTGGCCCACAGACCGAACCTCCTGGAAAGGAGAAACAAAGACCGGCACATACCCCCCTGCCGATTCACATGAGCGTGAACAACATGGTTGTCGGCTGAACAGAGACACCACTGCCCAGAAGGAGGGAAGCAAACCACAGAAGGGACAACTAAACTGCCCTTAAATCCCTCCAGTTCGATGACTGGAGAGCCTTGAACTGGGAGCACCGACCAGGAGCCTTGGAAACCTCCAGAACCGCACCCCATCCCACCCAGGGCACTGGCATCGGTGGTCAACACCACCACGTACTCAGGAGGAGGAAGGTCGAAACTCCGGGAGAGATTCCGAGATGACAGCCACCATTGAAGAGCAGCCCGAATCCCCAGAGACACAGGAATCATGGTGCTGTAATCCTGAGAGGCAGGATCCCAGTGGACCAGAATGTGATGCAGGAGGGGATGCGAATGGAGACGGGCCCAAGGGATGGAGAGTGGAAGTCATCTTCTCCTGACTCCGCAACCAGAGGCCGGCAGACACCTGGGACTGAGACAGAACCCTCAAAAGATGTCAACTGTCTCTCCTGGAAAAGGAACACCATCCCCAGATACATACAAAAGAGAGCCCCCAGGAACTTCAGAGTCTGGGAGGGCAGTAGGAGGACTTCCTGTGATTGATGAGGAACCCATAGGACTCCAGAAGGCAACAGACCTGGTTCACATCCACCTGCGCCTGAGATAAAGAAGTAGAAACAATTAACCAATCATCAAGGTAGGGAAAAAACTGAAGACCCCTGGAATGGAGAATAATGGAGAATACCCACCAGAGGGGCCAAGAGCTTTGTAAAAACCTCGATAAAAGGCTGAAAGGAAGCACCTGGAACTGAAAATGCCGGGAGTCAACAGCAAAGCAAAGAAACCACTGATCTACAGGATGGATGGGCACATGCAGATAGACGTCCATCAGGTCGAGGGAGGCAAGGAAGCACCCCGGCAGCACCACTTGCACGATAGACAGCAAAGTCACAATTTCGAAGGACCCTCTTTAGATCCACCACAGGATGCAAGTCAGTCCTATATTTTTTGAAGACCAGAAAGAGGATGGAATAACACCACAACCCATGCTACAGAGGAGGGACCTCCACAATAGCAGCCTTCCCCAAGAGAAGCCGAATGATGAACTCCGCTTGCGGAGTTTGCAGAGATTTGTTAACTACGCATTCCATTAAAAACACGGCGTTCAAATGCTTTGATAAAGCAACTTTACATGCTAAAAAAAAATAACCAATTCACAAAAGTGAACGTTGAAAATGAAAAATATCAGGCAAGGAGAGAGGTGATGGATTTTGGGGTCCCCCCTAACCTAGGGGGAGGACCACGCAGATGCCTTGAACACAAACAGCATATCATGCTGAACTATTCAGTGGTGGTCCAATCCTCTAAGGACCACCACAAGCACAGTTATGGGCAAAAATACAATCCCTACCAAAGGTCCTGCAAAGCATTATGGGACGAGATTAGCAGTGGGCAGTGAATATTATAGTATCCAATATCAAAATAATTCTACAAAGAGCTGCAGTTCAACTAGTCATTACTAGATGTCCCTCACGAGTCAAATGCAAAAGCATTGAAATTATTACATAAAGCTGCAGTTCAACTAGTCATTGCTAGGAGTCCCTCAAGTCAAATGCTTTTGCATTTGACTCATGAGGGACACCTAGTAACGACTAGTGGAACTGCAGCTTGATGTAATAATTTCAATGCTTTTGCATTTGACTCGTGAGGGACACGTAGTAACGACTAGTTGAACTGCAGCTCTTTGTAACATTATTTTGATATTGGATACTATAATAGTCACTGCCCACTGCTAATCTCGTCCCATATTGCTTTGCAGCGCCTTTGATTAGGGTTGTATTTTTGCCCATAACTGTGATTGGGGTGGTCCTAAGAAGATGGGACCACCACTGAATCGTTCAGGAAGATGTGCTTTTTGTTTCCAGGGCATCTGCTTGTTTCTCTCCCTAGGCTAGGGAGGATCCCAAAAAATCACCTCTTGTGGTACTGAAAATTCTGGACTCGTGTAATAAACTTTGTCGTAGCATGACGATTTTTATATCAAAAGACCGAAAATGGCTAGTACACTATGTACAAGCATTTTCGTCATATTCCAGTAACGATTTCACCTCGAAATCGTCATTTTCGTTCTGAACCCTCAGGTTCCATTTTGTGAACGGCAGCCATTTTGTGGATTGCCCTTACAGTAGGCCCTCACTGTGGCAGAACAAGTATTTAAGGACATAACCTTAGCATGGGTTTGTGCTGACTCCTGCATGACCTGGCGAAAGCTGACTCCCTTGCCCGAGGCTGACCTCGTTGAGCCAGTTCCTTGTTAGGCAGCTGGTCAGATAGAGATCAAAGAGCAGGACATTGCAATGTTTATTGTACACGCACACACCCCTTTATCTTGCTCCTATCTGTTTCTGTTCCTTCTTTATGGTCTATTTATGATGTGGGCTGCGGGCCTTTTCATTATGGGTCTCGTCCAGCTTGTCTAAAGAAGAATGTTTATTATGAGTTTGTTTGATGATTAATTTTGGGCTGGACAAACTGAAAAGTGGGTTTGTCATCATACAGTGCTTTGTGTGCACGTCCTGGGAGTGACCAACAATAATGTACTTCAAAGAGAAAATGTGTGCCTAGGGCATAATAAATGGTATAAAAGGTCTGTGCTGAGACCATTCAGCAGACTGCCTCATTCAATTGCTAAGGCAGTTGGGTGACGTAGCCTCACTTAATTGTGTTTAATAAAGATGTCTTTTTCATATTTTCAGAGTCTTGTGCCAAGTTCTTGTTATATTAGTAAGTATTCCCTGAGTGAAAATTACCAAGTTCTTCAGTTGGCGCCCTAACGCGGGAATCATCAGAGAAGTGACTTTCTGTGGGAGTGATCGCGCCAGGAGACTGAAATAAACTGAGGAGGACAGAACAAGATTCTACTAAGAAGGTACTCTGTGCACGGGGATTCTGGAGATTCTTTAATTCTGCGGCCCAGTATATTTCTGACCTTCCTGATTTTTGATCCTCCACATGATGTCACTCCTGACTGATAACCTTTTTGGTGTGAGTATTCTTAAAAAGACCATTAGGTCATGTAGAACTTGACAGAATCTGGATAATATTTTGATTAGTAAAAGTAAGAGTTAAATATAAGTGGGTCGCTCCCAGTCCTTTGTTCTTTGCTTCCTTAGTCTGGTTCTTAGTTTGATTTGTCCTTAGTTTTATCTGAATATTGCAATTTTCAAAAACCGGGGGTCTTGTATATTTACGAGTGTATCGATAGAGATAGCCACTTGAAGTTTGAAGCTAGATTAGTGAGCTATAAGATGCCTGATCTTAGCAAATTTGGAGATTTGTGTTGGCCAACTTTGTATACATTTTTGGATTAGCCGGCTTCCCCGAAAAGGGATATCTAAATAAGTTTAGATTTAAAAAACATATTTCTTCCTTGGTGATTTTGTATCCCCAGGGAATTAAAATATGACATAATACAAAATAAGGATCTTTTGTTCTGTACAGTTTTTAAATCCTGAGTGTCGATTTGTGGGTTCAATGTGTGTTTATGTGGTTTTTCTCATTAGTGTAACTTCAGTAATAGTTACAGCGCTGTATTGTGTGTCCTGAGTGTTTAAATCTTTTCTCTTTATGTCTGCAATGAGCTCAATGTGTTTGTAGGTTTCTTGATGTTTTCAGTCTGTTAAGTAAAATGTCAGATTAATTAATATTAAGTAGATATTAAATAACACTCCAGCAATTTACTATGTCACATGCTCAAATCGCTATAAGTTGCTATTTAATTTACAGACTAAGCAAAAACGCATATGTGCAAACTGTTAAATGCTTAAAATAGATAAGTTAAAATTCACATTCACTAGGAATATGAAGGGCCTCAAAAATAATTGTGCCTCTGGTAGTAAAACGAATTTGTAGCGTTTTTTAAAGGCAAACACTTCTTCAACTAAAGTAAAATTTTTCTTGCTAGATTTAAATGCATTTTTTTTGCACGCGCATTTTTAAAACTTGAAATGTCTGTTTTCAGTAAAACTAAAAGCGTGCTCAGGTTTCAGCACTCTTTCAGGTTTTCAGCCTTTCCTGCTTTAAGGCAGCAGATGTTGTTTTCGAAGGCCATAAATAGCATTGGAATGTTTATTTAGCCCAGGATTTAGCAGTTGGCCTTTTTCATTTCAGAATAGTATTTTAGAGGGTTACAAAATTAAGGTTCATCACTTCGTATCACTGGAAGACATTCCAAATGCGGTTTTCCGCTCTGAAAGCATTTTTGAAGTATATTTTTGGTTCTGTCGCTAAATACTGATTGTCCTTTAAAAATGGCACGAAAAATGTCATGTTTTAAGTTAGGATTTTTGTGCGTAGGCGCATAAATGAATGCATCTAAAAATGATAGGCAAGGGATGCAGCTTACCTTTAAATGTGGAATTATCATAAAAACAGATAATTGGTATCATTGAATGAAAAATTATTAATTATGAAAAAATTATTTGAAAAAAATAAGTGTTTTTTTAAATCGTTTTTTGATATTTATAAAGCTTAATACTCATACCATGACCTTCTAGTATTAAAATTTGATTTAAGTTATGTGTTACGGTGTAATTAGGTAATTTGCATGTTGGTTTTCACTTGGCTCAGGCGTAAAAAGCTCATTTTTCCAAGGATTTACATGAGATATGACTAATGTCTAATATCTGGAACGTGTAAATAACATCCTGAGGATGATTAATATGTAAAACAATTATAGGATATTTATTTTTAAGTGCCCCAAAGATAAAAGTCGAAATTGAGTTAAATGGTTTTTAACACAGATTCTTGTCATTTACCATAGATTGAAAGTGTCTCTGGCTTCAGTAAATGCATACATTTGTGCATAATACAAACATGTGGGTTGTTAGGTTGTTTTTCATAGCTCGGTGAACCAATGTGCCCGGTGCAGAGGTTTGTGTTTAATATCAGGGTTGAAGGTTCTAAATTTAGCAGGGCCCATTTCAGACGTTCATCAATGTTAGGTTGCTAAAATGAGTACCATTGTATAGGGTGGTAGCAAACATTTGTTCTAAAAACTGGTATGTGTGCACCCTTCACAGTAAATGTAGTAGGCCTTCTGTCTTTGTCATGTTGACATTGTGACCTTTTAAATTCGAGCCTTGTCTCTGTGAAATGCAGAATAACATTGCTAAACAGGCCTCTGAAAGGTGGAATTTCTGGTTTAAAGTTAAAGACTTAGGGGCATATTATCAAGGGGGCTTATCTCCGCTTTTTTGGCTTTAAAAGCCAAGAAAGCGGAGATAAAATTATCTCCCTATTACCTAGCTGTCGCTAACACCAGTTAGCGACAGCTAGTAGGAGATAGCGACCATCTTGGGCCCCACTTTGCATGTCAGTGATATTTATCACTAATGACATGCAAAGTGGGCGTGCCAAGATGTTAGCGACTGGAAACAGTCGCTAACATTGCTATCTCCTATTACCAACTTTTGGAGATATTCGCGCTAAGCGCGAATATCTCCAAAAGCTAACACCTGCCCTGAGCAGTTCTTAGCCATGTTATCCAATGGGAGGTGGATAACATGGCTAAGAGCATTAGCTCGGTAATGCATGAATATCACGGACTTTTCAGCGATATTCATGCATTGCGGCCGAATTTTATCGCCTTTGCGTTAAACCTTGGTAATACCAAGGTTTATCTGCGATAAAAATCGCCGCAGCTCAGCGGTAAATTTTTGTCTCTAACCAAGCAATAGCGATAATTATCGCTATTGCTTGGTAATATGCCCCTTAATTCCAAAGGGAAATATAAAAAAGGTTTCTTGAAAGGTTTTTTTAAAAGTCCCAACATCATGACATTTGTATTTCTGCTCTAAAAAAATAATGTCGGCTAGTCGTTTTTATTTTGACAGAAAACGAAGTGTTGCATTAGACAAAAAAATAGGATGCAGCCTTTTACTAAAATTTTGAAGCCTACATGAATAAGTAAGAACGATTTGCCAATTAAGAAGTTTTTTTTATCATGGAGATTGTGGCACAAGGCTAATTTTAGGTGTCAGGAAAAGGATTTTACCTCTAAAAGTTAAAAAGGCTTCATGTTGCAATGTGACTGACAAGATGGTAACAGTTAAGTAATGGAAATTTATTTTTGTGTTTCTTAATGTGTATCATGTTTTGTCTTCTGATTAAAAGTTATAATTGAAATTCGCTTTTTGTCAGAAATGTCTCTCTTGTGTGTTGTGTATGTTTTTTTTTTGTTGCTTCTGCCTACAGACCATTCCTGGATTGTTCTGGGTGATTTAAAGCAGACAAGACACGTGAGTTTGGTTGGTTAGACGAAGATGTGTTTTTGCGTAACCACTTTGGAAAGAAATGTTCATGTTGTTGTTATATTTGTGTATTTTGTTCTATCATGAATTGTTCTTGCCGGTTCTGTGTGTCCGAAAGTTGTATTTGGCTGCAGATACCCACTATTGGTGATCTACTGTCAAACAGGAAGGTATCCTTACACGGTATTATGCGTCACCGCTCATTTATATATGCTATCGTTTTAGAGCGAGTATATCTGATGGCTTGACGTCCGTTTTGTGCGTTTTTGCATGTTTTATAATGTATGTTGCCGCTTAAAAAATTATTACAAATTCACCCGTGTTGTTGTGAGGGACATGTATGACGATACGTGTCGCTGTCAACAGTTGGGTAAAATTTTCGCTGATACTAAAATTCACAGATATGATTTCTTTACATATTGTGAACCAGACAGACAACACTTCACCAGTGTATGTCAAATTTGGCTATAAGTATTGAAGAAAAATAAACAGCAAATTGTGTCATTTGTAGTCACGATACAGCCCTTTTCTGTAAGGAACAGGCAGCCCTAAAATTATATATCCTGATTGGACGTAAGGATAAATCATAGATTTGTGACTCTTGTACATGGTGACCTAATTTCTATATCACATTAGTCACTTTTATTCTGCTTCCTAAGTGGCCTTCCTATGGCTCTGGACCATAAAAGAAACCAGGTTTCATTTTTTGTCACATGCCTGACTATCACCCAAGCACATCAGGCCTAGTTATTCGGGATTTTAGCTGTGTCCTATTCTCTTTTCCGTATTCCTTTCACCAGTCAACTTTTATTTATTATTAGTGTGTCCAGGTTCGCACTTTCAGATTGCAGTAATGTACCATGGACCCCCATTTTATGTATAATTCCTTGTTGCATAACTAGACTGGTTTCTAAGAATTTTCTTTAGGCCTATTCTGATGTTTTTCCAGTCTAACTGTTAGGACTATTAGGACTGATTAACTGACTCAAATACTATAGTAAGATAAGCTTTCCACCTCAATAGGAGACACATTACTTTTTTTTTAACATGACAAATTCAATTTTTATTCTAATTTGGTTTTTAGTTCCTTTTTCTGCTGCTTTAATTTTGATGGACCAGATGTATTTTAAATAATGGAAATACCAGGACTCTCTAGTTCTTGTCTTTTTGTCCCCACATCTTGATCATTAGCTTTTGCATTGCATAGTCCCACCTGATGCACAATTATTATGATAACATGTATGTGATCCCGCTTTTGAGATGTTCTAGATGAGGAATTTAGGAACACTATGTGTATCATTGAGATAAAATGTGTTTGCCCCATTAGACATGCCACTATGTGTGAGGACATCCATTCATATAGAATTCCCATGTCGCTATGATGATGAAAGATATGCTCTCACACGGAAACCCAATTGAAGAGACTAGAGGCACTGTTTTGCCTATTGCCTTTGTTTTTGTATTGCCTTTGAATGACAGTGTATTTAACGCAGATTTGTCCCAATGGCTGTGGCCACCCCTTTGAAGATCGCAGGCCACCTGTTTGCAGTCCTCTTGTTGTACAGTGAACTGTTTAAAGCATCGCACTTGCTTCATCAGAAGGCGTTCAACATCAGAAAAGAAGAAGAAGCTGGTTTTGCCACAGCCCCTTGAGATTTCAGTGCAAAAGAGCGCCTGTTATGTGCTGGTTAACCTCTGACAGTGTGCAGTCCCTTGAGATTTCAGTGCAAAAGAGCGCCTGTTATGTGCTGGTTAACCTCTGACAGTGTGCAGTCCCTTGAGCCCCTTGGCCTGAGTTTTGGCCACGCACCCCCTTTTTTTTTCCCTTGCTGCAACGGAAGTACAGTGCACCGGAGGATCCAAGAGTGGCAAGAAGCACTCCATTCTGGTGCCCATGAAAAAGTGGCCTGAGCGTCCTCTGACACTGAATGATGAGTGTTGGAGTCTGAGAATGGTCCCGGGTCTGCACGAGAAGAGCACAATATCTGTAGTGTCTGCCGCAGAGGAGAGATACGGTGCACTGCCTTGAGACATTGAGACATTGAGTGGGGAAGTGTGGCTCAGTGGTTAGAGGCGGCAGACCCGGAATCTGAGATCGACCGTGGACCAGGGTTCGATTCCCCGCCTCGGTGGGTCTCGGGCTCACAAATTCCACGGTCTCGACAATTCTCGCTCCGGTGCCTACTCGACTCACGGGGTCACACTCTGCGACTCTGGGCAATAGCTTGCTTAATCTCCACATCGGCCCCTCGCGGCGGGATGCCTGGCTTTCACCTTGTGGATACCCTGCCGGGGTTTCTCACAGCGGAATACCAGGACGGGTTCCCTAAGCAAGCACGGAGATGCCCCAGGGTAAGTCCTGCGCTATATAAGTTTCATACATTTACATTTACATTTACTTTTTGAATGAGCTATGAGTGTTTGCCAGGAGGGCACTCCAACAGATACTGAGCATCAGAGGCCTGAATCCAAAGGCCCATGCAACAATGGGAGCAGACTTGATTGGACAATAGAAGCCTGCGAGAGAGGCTTTTTGAACAGACTCTGGGCGTGGTTGGTTTCACAAGAGGTTTCCGTGCGATTGTATGACTAAGTGTTAGGAGAATGATTTTATTATTCAACTGGCATTATTTTTAAGTAGTATTCTGTTTAGTAAAAGCAGAATAAAGTCCATTTCCTGTGGAAGAGTATCCCCTTTTCACCTCAGAGCATTAATGAGGGTCACCACTGTTTCACTTGAACATATAATAAATTACAGAAAATGCATAGGAAAACCTACAATGTTACTAGATAATTTTAGGATCTACCTTTTGCTTAGGGTTGTGAAAAATTATGATTTCATTTGTAATAACGGTCACTACTTTGTCTATATGTTCTTAATGACGTGTTTTCTAGTGTTTTTTAAACATGGCATTGTCTTTTATGGGTGGGATTGTTTTTGCTGCCCAATTTACATCTGTACCCATCTCCCAACCTATGTCTCTTCCTACTTCTACTTCTTTGCATTCTTTCCAGATTTTACCTGAACATGGACTAGTTAGGAGGTCAGAGTTTACTGATAATTCCTTTTGTACAGTTTCTGCATCGACACCAGTTAGCAGTGAACATCAATAATTGTTGGTCCTGCCATATATGGCCTTTGTGCCACTACGTGTGTAAGGAGACCTGTCCCGAGAGAGTCGCTAAGTAATAGGATTATGCTTCAGCAACATCTTGATGATTTGATACATATAGACCTGGACTCAGACTAGCGTGAGTATAGGTTATTGCCTATGTAAGGGCAAGAGGAGCGTCTGTGGTACTGAAAATTCTGGACTCGTGTAATAAACTTTGTTGTAGCATGACAATTTTATATCAAAAGACAGAAAATGGCTAGTACACTATGTACAAGCATTTTCGTCATATTCCAGTAACGATTTCACCTCGAAATCGTCATTTTCGTTCTGAACCCTCAGGTTCCATTTTGTGAATGGCAGCCATTTTGTGGATTGCCCTTACAGTAGGCCCTCACTGTGGCAGTACAAGTATTTAAGGACATAAACTTAGCATGGGTTTGTGCTGACTCCTGCATGACCTGGCAAAAGCTGACTCCCTTGCCCGAGGCTGACCTCGTTGAGCCAGTTCCTTGTTAGGCAGCTGGTCAGATAGAGATCAAAGAGCAGGACATTGCAATGTTTATTGTACACGCACACACCCCTTTATCTTGCTCCTATCTGTTTCTGTTCCTTCTTTATGGCCTATTTATGATGTGGGCTGCGGGCCTTTTCATTATGGGTCTTGTCCAGCTTGTCTAAAGAAGAATGTTTATTATGGGTTTGTTTGATGATTAATTTTGGGCTGGACAAACTGAAAAGTGGGTTTGTCATCATACAGTGCTTTGTGTGCACGTCCTGGGAGTGACCAACAATAATGTACTTCAAAGAGAAAATGTGTGCCTAGGGCATAATAAATGGTATAAAAGGTCTGTGCTGAGACCATTCAGCAGACTGCCCCATTCAATTGCTAAGGCAGTTGGGTGACGTAGCCTCACTTAATTGTGTTTAATAAAGATGTCTTTTTCATATTTTCAGCGTCTTGTGCCAAGTTCTTGTTATATTAGTAAGTATTCCCTGAGCGAAAATTACCAAGTTCTTCACTCTCTCACTGCTTGCTAAATTTTCATATTCACTTTTGTGAAATTACTATATGTGTTTTAGCATGTAAAGAAAGAGATGCTTTTTATTTTACCAAACGTATATGAGGTTTCTGTTTTATTAATTGGGAGTCTGACGGAGCGAAGTTGCGGAATTCACGGAGTTTTTGATCAACTTTGTAGAATTCTGTGTATTAGCACTCCGCCAACTACGCTCACCCTTACTGAATGTGCTCCAGCAAGGCCACCTGCCTCAGAGGATGACGCGGCAGTGGCGTCTCCTGGGAGACCGGAGGGGAAGGAGAAAAAAACTTGATCCAGTACCCGGAGGACATCGTCTTGACCGTCCAGGAATTGGGAAGCCTCAGCCAACGATAACAAAAGCAGTGAAGGCGACCTCCAAAGGGAAAAGGCAGATAGTCATTGCTGTGGAGAAGGAGCAGAGGCAGAACCACCAGATTGGGCCCAGGACTTGGCATCACCAGGGGCCCCTACCCCTGCCTTAGAAGGGCTGTGTAGCACCCCATGCAGAACGAACAAAAGCCAAAAGCACAGCGATAACCAAACCCATGCCCCCAAGAAGGAAGGTGAACAGGAGCCACAAGCTTATGATTCTCAGCCGACTGCTTGACCAAGTCTCCCAGCTGGGGCCCAAAGACCTTGGAAACGACAAATGGCAATTTAAGCAGGACTGACTTATGAGAGGACTCCGCCTTCCAAGACCTCATCCAGATATGACGATGAGCAGCAATGGAAGCCCAGAAGCAGCTGCCGCCACACATAAATTATCAAAGGAAATGTAAAAGAGGTAGCACACCTGCAGTTACATAAGAACCAAGAAATAGGAGGCATCTTCCCCCTCTTGCAGCAGAAGAGCCAGGGCCTGGAAATCCTTTAACAGAGACTGGACCATATGATTGGAGTAGGACGTAGCCTGGACAGCAAAGTTGGAAGCGGCGAAGGAACGCTTCACAGCCCCCTTCACCCACTTAGCAACAGCATCAGAAGGAAGTGCATCATCCAACAGAACCATGCCCTGCGAGGAAAGTCCAGCCATCAAATGATCAACCTTGACTTACAAAGGGAACTCAGCAGAAAATCCTTCCAACGGATAACGCTTACTCATAAAGCGAGGGAAAACGGATTTGCCAATATCCCGCCACACATGTATAAGTACCTTGATCATTGCGCCATGTTGGGGCAAAGAGTCCAGATCAGGCTGATGATACTGTGTAAAGAAGTAATCTTCCAGGACATCCAGCACAGCAGGTATGAATCCCAGATTGCCCCTGACACGGTCAAACAAATCAGAGAGCTCCGCACCCTGGAAAAAATGACCACGCACACAATCCTCCTCCTTGGGCCCAGATCATCAGGCAAGGGAACAGAGCGCCTTCGAACTCCTGAGCCCGGAAAGCAGCAGCAACGGCCTCATTGACAAGGAGGCGCAGGGCATCCATAGTAGGAGCAGAAGAGCAGGAAGGACCTTGCTCCATGGCAGCCAAATGCAGAGGACCGGCACCTACAGCAACAGACTCATTTATAAGGAAACAAAGTTCAATGGCCCCCGTCCTCTCGCGCAAGATGGAAGCACCCGGCCTACACAAGTAGGAGCCAGCCGGGCGGGGAACCCCCATAGAGGAGGCACGAAGGCAAACCAGCAGAGGACGCTCAGCACCGCAGCCCAGAAGCCTGAGGACCCGCACCTGCTAAAGCAGATATGAACACACCAACATCAGGACATGACCACATAACCTGCGGTGAATGCGAAAATGACCGAAACTAGGCAAAAAGTGGCTGCTAAAGCAGGTCACTAAGAAACAGATAATTAACTAAAACATTTACCTGACCTCCCTCTCTGCTAGGCACACAAAAACAGACGAAGGCAGAAAAAAAGGAACAGGATGTCTTTGTGACACACTTCCCCCTTAATGCACACCGACTAGGTGGTGCCATATTGGGGGAAGTGTTACAGCTCTGCTAGGTATAGGGTTTCTGTGGAGCAGACGAGCTGCTCACTGTTAAGGAATGGAACGGGAAGACGAACGAGAAGGTAATGCCCGGTTACTCACCGGCAATATTCATTACTCCGAGTCCTGGTCTTCCCGTTCCATTCCTGAGCCATTCCCTCCCTCCCTGTTTTTGTTTTCAGGTTCTTGTTTTGTGTTTGGTTTTCTTCTCTGGGTTTCTTTGGTATTCTCAGGATGTTTTTGTGACACACTTCCCCTTTTATGCACACCGACTAGGTGGTGCCATATTGCGGGGAAGTGTTACAGCTCTGCTAGGTATAGGGTTTCAGTGGAGCAGACGAGCTGCTCACTGTTAAGGAATGGGACGGGAAGACGGACGAGGAGGACCAAAAGGAGGAGGCTGGCATAGATGTGTTTGGGACCTGGACCCAGTAATGCCTCTTGTAGATACTGAGTCTTCAGACCCCCAGAGGAAGGTCAACCCCTGTCCCCCCGCGAG
This sequence comes from Lissotriton helveticus, assembly GCF_964261635.1. Taxonomy (NCBI): domain Eukaryota; kingdom Metazoa; phylum Chordata; class Amphibia; order Caudata; family Salamandridae; genus Lissotriton; species Lissotriton helveticus. The sequence continues at coordinate 2,125,169,603 of NC_136065.1, read as the reverse complement.
GAGTGGCAGGAGCAGCAGCACTGCGGCTAGTGGGACCTCGGACATCATTCAGGGACCCTCTTACAGGTGAACAAAAGTTCACGTTTTAGAGTCATTAAGGGCATGGAGAGGGTTTCTGGTTATGAGTCTTGGCCTCTCAACCAGCAGTCAATGAAAGTACGGATCTGCTTCAACAGATTACAGGCAAGAAGTTGTCACTCAACATGGCCAAGATCACAGACGGTCCGGGTGGAGCCATGATTTAAATGGGTAAGAGCCAAACAACCTGCACCAACATCATCAAATTATGTAAAATGTGATGTTTTGGCAAGCACATTTTTACAAATCTTTATCCTACTGATAGGACAGTTTCACTGGCTCCTTTGTCAACGTGGTACCCAACGTATGGATGCCTCTTAGCAGTGATGGCCCCTCGCCCATACTTCACCCATAGGCAGTTGGATAAAAGATCTCCGACAAAGAGCTCTCTTTGAGGTGTGCCCGTTGGGTATTGCACCGCCTACCCAACGAGGAGCATTGCCTATGATGAAGCATGACACTCGCAAGGGTGTGTGAGGCCATTATATCCAACACAATGGATACCCAGGGTTAATTCTTGACTGAGTACAACCCTTTGCACCTTAGTGACCGTCTC